>NC_067417.1:46325664-47525664 GCF_009764475.1 Pristis pectinata
GACAGAAGTACACAATGAATGGGGTTAACCAAACATCCATTAGAACCACTTATCCCAACTTTTCCACCTCTTGGCAGTCAACGCTGACAAGCTGGGGGACTCATCCATCAACTCTCAATATTCCCAGAAGAAATAAATACAGGGAACTCATTCAGTTGTTGAGTAGAGTGTCATCGAGTTATACAGCATGGAAACAGGACCTTCGGCCCAACTCATCCATGCCAACCAAGTTGTCTACTTGAGCTAATCCATTTCTTGAGTTTGGCCAATATCCCTCTAAACCTTCCCTATTCGTGCACCGTCTAAAATGTCTCTTAAATGTAATTGTACCCACCTCCACCACTTCCCCTGGCAGCTCGTTCCGTATACCCACCTCCCTCTGTGTGAAAAGATCCCTTTTAAATCTTTCCCCTCTCACATTACACCGACACCGTCTAGTTTTAGACTCTCCTACTCTGGGAAAAAGTACTGCAACCATCCACTTTATCTATGCCCCTCATGACTTTATAAACCTCTATAAGGTCTCCCTCAGCCTCCTACGCTCCAGGGAAAACAGTCCCAGCCCGTCCAGTCTCCCCTTATAACTCAAACCCTCCAGTACCGGCAACATCCTTGTGATTCTTTCCAGCACGCTCTGCATGTCTGGCGGTCAAGAACATTCGCATAAAAAGACATAACAAGATTCTCGAAAGACTACGGTCGAAGGCGGAACAAGATAGTGACACCCTATCTGTATCTAGTTCCTGAACTCCTTGCCACACCTTTGGTGCATGTGTACAGATCATGATTATGGCTCCCAAACCTGCTGGGTTGGAAACTGTTTGGGTGCCTATTAATGTAAACGCAGCTGCGTGACCGCGTGGGTTTCCTCTGGGTGCTCCAGTTTCCGCTCACGTTCCAAAGACGTATGGGTTGGTAGGTTAACGTGGGTGTAATTGGGCGGCGCGTCTCGTTGGGCCGGAAGGTCCCGTTACCGTGCTGTAAAAATAAAGTTTAAAAAAAAAGGTTAAAAAAGCACCCTCCCCGGTCTTGTGTGAGACCCTGGATGGGGAATCCCATCCAGCACAAAGATCAGTGATTTTGTTGGGTGGGGGGGAGAGGGGAGGGATGAGAAATTCGGATCGAAATAGGGGTGGGTGTGGAGGATTGGGATCAGGGGTCAGACTGGGTGTCGATCCGGATTGGGTTGGGAGGTGATGGGACGAGAGCAGGCTCAGTCAAGGGATCCGTCAGGGATCAGGCTCGGACACTGGATGGGTCTGGGATCAGGATCGGACGGGAGAAGGGCTGGGGTCGGGATGGTGGCTGGGATTAGATGAGATCTCTTTATTAGTCACGTGTACATCGAAACACACAGTGAGATGCATCTTTTGCGTAGAGTGTTCTGGGGGCAGCCCGCAAGTGTCACCACGCTTCCGGCACCAACATAGCACGCCCACAACTTCCTAACCTGTACGTCTTTGGAATGTGGAGGAAACCGGAGCACCCAGAGGAAACCCACGCAGACACGGGGAGAACGTACAAACTCCTTGCAGACAGTGGCCGGAATTGAACCCGGGTTGCTGGCGCTGTAATAGTGTTACGCTAACCGCCACACTACATTCAGGGGGTTATCTACTGTTCTGCTAAACTCTGGGTACACAGGCAATGTCAGTTCAATCTCTTCTCACATCAAACCATAAGACCAGAAGATATAGGAGCAGAATTAGGCCATTCAGCCCATTGACTGCCCTGTTGTTGTTTTTACCTGTACTACCTCAATGCACTCCGTACTAACTCAATGTAACTGCACTGTGTAATGAATCGATCTGTACGAACGACATGCAAGACAAGTTTTTCCCTGTACCTCGGTACAAATGACAATAATAAACCAATAAACAAATCCTCATGAATTAGTCCAGAACCTTTGTAGTACTCACTTTAAGACAAGACATCCTTCCATAGGCAAGGTAACTGAAACCGTACATCGCCTCACTAAGGCCCTGTAGAAATGTGAAGTTCCACGGCAATCTTGACCGTACCTCTTTCACCGTGCTTCTTGTA
Source organism: Pristis pectinata (assembly GCF_009764475.1). NCBI lineage: Eukaryota > Metazoa > Chordata > Chondrichthyes > Rhinopristiformes > Pristidae > Pristis > Pristis pectinata. Next base: position 46,327,708 of record NC_067417.1, read on the forward strand.
ACGATTCCATTCCATTCTCTCAGTTTCTTTGGCTTCATTATATCTACGACGATGACACCTTCCATACTAGTGCTTCTGAGATGCCTTCTAGGGTTTCTTCCCCCACATATGCTGCCACCTTCAATGAGATACCGGCACCAGACACAACTTCCCCTCCCATCCATCTCAGCATCCTGAAGGGATCACTGCAACTGCCTGGTCCACTATTCCATCTCCACCAAAGCTGTCTTCCCTTCACGTTGTAGCTTCCATGCAACTACAGGAGATGCGATACCTCTTCTTTTATCTCATCACTTCCCAGCGTCCATGGAGCTCAACATTCATGGAGTCACAGCATTGAAACAGGCCCTTCAGCACCGATCCTGTGCCATCAACCACCCACTTGCACTGATCCTACATTAATCTCAATTGTTTTATTCTCCCCACATTCCCACCAACTCCCCCCCAGATTCTAGCACTCACCCACACACTAAGGGCAACGTACAGTGGCTCATTAACCTACCAACCTGCAGTCGTTTCGATGTGGGAGGAAACCCACGTCGAAAAAACCCAAAAAGTCACGGGGAGAACGTACAAACTCCACACCGACGGTGCCGGAGGTCGGGATTGAACCTGGATCTCTGGAGCTGTGAGGCAGTGGCACCACTGGGCTACACCAGATGATGCAATGAGTCACCTGCAACTCTTCTAATCCCGTGAACTGCATTTAGTGTTCCTGACGTGATCTTCTGTCCACGAAGGAAACCAAATGCAGATTGGGTCCTCGCTTTACAGAACACCTCGATTCAGTTTGCAAGGATGCCCCTGGGCCTCCAATTGCCTGTCAGCCCTCAATCCTCCCAATTTCTACACAGCAAGATCCCCCAGACTCCAATGTTAGGAGTGAATGAACAGTTGCATGGCGACACTTGCGAGCTGCCCCCAGAACACTCTACGCAAAAGATGCATTCCACTGTGTGTTTCGATGTACATGTGACTAATAAAGAGATCTTATTTATTAAAGGCAGGCATGGTAGTGTAACGGTTAGCGTAATGCTATCACAGCGCCAGCGACCCGGGTTCAAATCCAGCCACTGTCTGTAAGGAGTTTGTACGTTCTCCCCGTGTCTACATGGGTTTCCTCCGGGTGCTCCGGTTTCCTCCCACGTTCCAAAGACGTACAGGTTAGGAAGTTGTGGGCATGCGATGTTGGCGCCGGAAGCGCGGCGACACTTGCGGGCTGCCCCCAGAACACTCTACGCAAAGAGATGCATTTCACTGTGTGTTTCGATGTACACGTGACTAATAAAGAAATCATATCAAAGATATCATTGGCTCATTGGCCAATAACATGGGATCTTTTACACACACGTCAAATGACAGCACCACCAAAAACACAATACTCCCCAGAATAGAGTCTGCTTGGGATTTTATGCTCAAATTTTAAGGGAACAAGAAAAAAAGGAAAAGAATAGAGAAGGGGAATGCACAGCACTCCACTGGTGTGACCTGTTTCAAAGCTCATTTCTGATCATGAGCTTTAGGCTCTGCTTGACTGGATTTCTGATGATTTTCCTTTTGGACAAGTCCCCTGAAAATATTCCTAAGGAAGTCATTGACATTCAGGCAGCAGGAAGGTCACTCTTAAATAAAAGTGTTGGGTAAAAGAACTGTATCGGATACTCAAGCAGGTTTTCACCCAACAGAATTGACAGTGTCACACTTAAAGGCCAGTTCTCTCAAATCAAACTGGTAGGATCCTTTGAAAATTAAGCTGTGTGATGAAAGGTCTCAGTTTTCTCCTGTGAACCCGATGCAGGGCAGGCAATGACGGCGGCTATAACACAGTGGTGGCTGTTCCCATGGGATTATCTGCGTCGGTTTCAGATAGTTAGAAGGCCAATGGAGGTGAGAAATCAGGGCCGAAATTCACTTCACGTGCTAAGGGTGAGGGTGAAATTCCTAAATAAAAAAATAAGCATCAAGAATTGTGTTAAATATAAAGTAGAGGAGTTCACCTTCGGAGAAAATGAACCATGAAATTATTTTGTATACATTGCTGCCTTACAGCTCCCTGTCGACTCGATCACAAATTATTAGCAGTGAATGACAAGCAAAAAAGATCCGACTTTTGCCAATCTGCATAAGTTCCACAAATAGCAAAATGTTGCAACTGCTTTGTTTCTCATTTTGGTCCACTGAAAAGGAAGGTCAAACCATTAGAGAGAAGTTCCATCTTCTGAGGATCAGCTCGAGTGATCAATCAACAATGCACTCCCATTCTGCAAGTAACCCTTCCTTCCTGCCTTTGCAGCGAATACTTCAATCTATCTCAGAGCAGATTTCATTAATGTTCATCAAATCTGCCTCAGGGAGCAATCAGCCTGTATTTTTCATGCCTTGAAACAATCCTGAGAAGCAAAATAGACCCATGTTACCTACATCTAACTACACATATTTCTGGTCTAGCACAGGATGGTAATTCCATCAGAACCTGGGCTCCAAAGTTTTTGCACTACTTTTGGACAGTCTGCACTGCTACGACACTGTGTTTGCGCTGCAAGACTGCAATTGATTGCCAGTCCAATGATATTCCCAGCAAAGGGGAACAGATTTAAGACTTCAAAGTGAAGACCCCATCACCAGAGTTTCTTCCTTTCTCGGATACTGGCTGCCCCTTGATGACTGCACTTGAAGAGACATGTATAACCATAGAAAGCATCCTGTCTGTATGCATCATGGCTTGGTACAGCAACTGCTCTGCCCAGGACAGCATGAAACTGCAGAGAGTTGTGGACACAGCCCAGCGCATCACAGAAACCAGCCTCCCCTCCATGGACTCTGTCTTTACCTATCGCTGTCTTGGTGAAGCAGCCAACATAATCAAAGACCCCACCTAACTGGGTCATTCTCTCTTCTCTCCTCTTCCATCGGGTAGAAGGTACAGGAGCCTGAGGGCACGTACCACCAGGCTCAAGGACAGCTTCTATGCCACTGTGATAAAACTATTGAACAGTTCTCTCATATGATGAGATGGACTCTGACCTCATGATCTACCTTGTTGTGACCTTGCACCTTATTACACTGCACTTTCTCTGTAGCGGTGACACTTTACTCTGTACTGTTATTGTTTTTACCTGTACTACTTCAATGCACTTTGTACTAACTTACTGTAACTGCACTGTGTAATGAATTGACCTGTATGATCGGTATGCAAGTCGAGTTTTTCACTGTACCTCAGTACAAGTGACAATAATAAATCAATACCAATACCAATACCAACAGACAGTGCATCTCCCCACCAGTCAATGGCAATGAGAAATGGAAGCTATGGACCACTTTCTTTTTCCTCTCTTCTTGGTGAGAGGCTCCCACAGCATGATCAGCCAATTCAGGAGAGAACAAAGATTAGACCTAAAATTGTCCACCCTTATACAGGAGAGAAAAAGACTTGCGTTTATATAGTGCCTTTCACAAGCAAAGTAGTCATGGGGTCATACAGCACAGAAACAGGCCCTTCAGCCCATCGAGTGTCCACTGACTATCAACCACCCATTTACACTAACCCCATTTTATTCTCCTCACATTCCCATCCTCTTCCCCCAGATTCTACCACTCGCCTGCACACTGAGGGCAAATTTACAGCAGCCAGTTAACCCACACTTAGTTGGAATGTGGGAGGAAACCGGAGCACCTGGGGGGTGGGGGGGAACCCACACCGTCACAGGGAGAGCGAACAAACTCCACGCAGGCAGCGCCAGAGGTCAGGATCGTACCGGGTCATCGGAGCTGTGAGGCAGCAGCCCTACTTAGCTGGGACATTGCGCTGTTGTTGCAATGGGGGAAATGAAGCAGTTAAGTTGTGCGCAGCAGGATCCCGCAGGCGGCAATGAAACAAATGACCAAGTAATCTGTTTTTATGTGAGGGATAAGTGTAGGTCAGGACACAAGAGAACTTGTTGTGCCCGCTCTTTCATCAACCACAGCATGGGTCACTTACACCCCAATGGCCTCAGCTGAACACCACATCGGTGGGCAGCACAGTGGCTCAGTGAGTAGAGCCATTGCTTTGTAGTGCCAGAGATCTGGGTTCAGTGGCGTTGCCTGTGTGGAGTTTGTATGTTCCCCCTGTGACCATGTGGGCGTCTCCCGGGTGCTCCGGCTTCCTCCCACACCCACGACATACAGGTTAGTAGGTTAATTGGCCACTGCAAATTGCCCATCGTGTGTAGATGAGTGGTAAAATCTGGGGGGAGTCGATGAGAACATTGGGGAGAATCAAAAGTGTGATTAATTAGTGTAAATGGCTGGTTGATGGTCAGTATGTACTCGATGGGCTGAAGGGCCTTTTTCTCTGCTGTATCTCCCTATGACTCTATGACTGCAGCTGAGGCAGGCACAAGCAAAACCTCTCCAGGTCAAGTTGTCCACCTGCCCTCCGTCTCTGTGACCATCTCTGAAGTTAACCAAATGCCCATCCACGACTGAGTGGGTGCCTCAAGGAGACACAAGAGATTCTGCACATGCTGGAAATCTGGAGCAACACACACAAACTGCTCGAGGAACTCAGTGGGTCAGGTAGCATCTATGGAGAGAAATGAACAGTCAACATTTTGGACCGAGACCCTTCATCAGGATTCATTTGACAGGGGTCACGAGTGTGTCACAACTACCATAACCAGTTGACCGTATTGAACAAGTACTCATCTCTCAGATTTGACCACGAGTGGTAGCGAGATCCTTTCTCCTTTATGTCTCAGGAAAGTAAGCAGACTTCACCTCATCACAGGGCCCCTTGTATCTCCTAGTAACCATTTCCAGGATATACTGTTAGATCTTTATCCATTTTTCACCCTCTGCCCGACCTTTATAACAATATTGTTTTGTGACTAGGACTAGCCTTTCTTTAAAAATCAAATGACAGATTATTAACCGAGTTTAAGTTCCATATTATCTCAGGAAGATAGGAGCAGGAGTAGGCCACTCGGCCCCTCAAACCTGCCCCACCATTTAATATGATCATGGCTGATCTATGCTGCCTCAACGACTCTTCTGTGTCTTTGCTCCATAACCCTCAATTCCTCAATTAATCAAATATTTATCCACCTCTTCTTTAAATACTTCCAATGATCCAGCTTCCACCCACCTGCTGGGACAGAGAATTCCAGAGATTCGCCACCCTCTGTGAGAAAAAATGTCGATGTACCTCAGTTTTAAATAACCAGGCTCTTATCTTGTAGTTATGTCCCCTTGTTGGTGACTCTCCCACCAGAGAAAACACCTCAACATCTACCCTGTCGAGCCCCATTAGGATCTTATACATTTGAATGATAGAACATAGAACATGGAACACTACAGCACAGTGCAGGCCCTTCGGCCCACAATGCTGTGCCGACATTTTATCCTGCTCTAAGATCTATCTAACCCTTCCCTCCCACATAGCCACCCATTTCTCTATCATTCATGTGTCTATCTAAGAGTCTCTTAAATGTCCCTAATGTATCTGCCCCCACAACCTCTGCCGGCAGTGCGTTCCACGCACCCACCACTCTCTGTGTAAAAAACTTACCCCTGACATCCCCCTTATACCTTCCTCCAATCACCTTAAAATTATGTCCCCTCGTGTTAGCTATTGTTGCACTGGGAAAAAGTCTCTGACTATCCACTCGATCTATGCCTCTTATCATCTTGTACACTCTAGAATTTTGAATAAGTTCACCCCTTATTCTGCCAAACTCCCAGAATACAGGCCCAAACTATCTGGGCTCTCTTGGTTGGACAATTCTCTCATCACAACCCTCTCAGGTGTGGATCGCTTCTTCGGTAACTTATATGTTATTTCACCACTGTTATCTGTGGACATGTCATTTTCACCTCTCAGCTCGAATAGAAGGGAATGAATTTGCCTCTCCTTGGGGAGGAAGGCTCCTTCAATTCACAAGCGCATTGGAAACCGAGGCAATTGCTGTAAACGCCAGTAGCAGTCTGGAAAGACCCTGAGGCAAAGAAATTGAGAGTCGGTGACACTTTTATAACCATGGGAAAGAGGTCTATAGATGGGCTTGTGGCTGCAGTATCCAGCTGGTATTGGTCACCACCTCTCTGCTGAAGGATAGACTCAGCTACCACCTCCCTGGTATGGAGAGGACACCATTCTCCAGAGTCAGGTTGGGGATAGCTAAGCCCGGTTTGGGGGGTGGGGGGGGGGGTGTGTACTGGCATCAAACAGTAATGACGACAGCAATGAAAATCATTGGATGCTGGAGATCTGACTTAAGAACAGAAAATGCAGGAAACGCTCAGCAGATCAGGCCGCATCTGTGGGAAGAGAGACAGAGTCAACATTTCAGGTTGGAGACCCTTTGTCGGAATTGGGAAGGAGACAAAAGAAGCCTCAGGGAGGGTGGGGAAGGGGTGTCTCTGATAGGGTAAAACAGGGGTGACCAGGGGGATAAGCTGTAAATGAGGTTATGTGGTCAATGAGTGAATGGGAGCAGTTAGAGAGTGAGAGTATAGACAGAAGAATGTAGGGGTTGTGAAATGTAGAGCAGGAGGACGTGCCCGGCAGGTCAGGGTGGGAACGTCCTCCACTCCCAGAGAGGGAAAAGGAGAAAAAAAGAAGGAAAAACAAACAAACTGAACCAATATCACACACTGATACAGGCCGAGAAATCAAGTTACCTGAAGGTGCAGAATTTAATATTGAGTCCAGAAGGCTGCACCGTGCCCAGACAGAAGATGAGGTGCTGTTCCCCAAGCTTGCAGTGCACCCCATGGTAACTGCGTAGAAGGTCGCAGACCGATCGGTCAGAGTGGGAGTGGGATGGGGAATTAAAGTGGCAGGGAACAGAAAGCTCAGGGTCGCTCCTGCGGACTGAACGCAGGTCTCCACAAAGTGATCACCCGGTCTGTGTTTGGTTTCTCCGACGTAGAGGAGGCCACACTGTGAACACTGAATTCAGTGACTGGATTGGAAGAAGTGAAAGTGAATCACTGCTTCACCTGGGAAGTATATTTGGGTCCCTGGATGGTGGGAAGGGAATGGCTGAAAGTACAAGTGTTGTATCACCTGGAGTTGAATCACCCAGCGTCTGTGGAGAGAGAAACGTATGAGTTCTGGGCCCCAGACCGGAAACATTAACTGTTTCTCTCTCCACAGATGCTGTCCGACCTGCTGAGCGTTTCCAGCATTTTCTGTTTCATATTTTATGAGTCCATGTTGCCTCACTCTGACAAGTGGAGTGGCACAAGGTAGTGTTCTGAGAAATTCGTCAAACAGTATGAGTTGTGCTAAAGATGAGTGATCGGAACTCACTTGGAAATTGGAAGGAAAGGGAATCCAGGAGGATGAAAGAATACGTGGTCCAATCATGCCCAGCGTACTCCCAGCTTACGATGAAACAGTAGCACCGGGACAACACACTGGGAGATACTTCGCTCCCAGCCACAACTTGTGCCCTGGTTCTTCATCAGACCCCAGACTAATTTTAGGGGCTTCAAGTCTACAACTTGCAGAAAGGAAGGACAGAGATTGACATTTCTGCACGAGCCCTAAAGGTTTCAGGCAGCGTGAGGAGGACACACCCCTTATTCCTCTGGGAACGACTCTGCAAAAGAAGGTCAGAGAGAGAAAAGCATGCCTGACTGGAAAGCTTGCAACTTCCTCACAAGAATCCGGCAGTCTGGAAGCTAATTGTGCCACTAAGTTAAAACGTAAAATGTCAAGGAAGAATTTATGACTCAATACATGAGACCTCCCTGGAGAGCTGGTCGCACATGACAATGAGGTGGTTGAACAATCACTGCAGGGAACTGAACAACAGTGCAGTGACCTGTTTCTGTGTCATGGAAGGAAGGAAGGCATTCAAGGCTGTAGTGAGAGAGGATGGAGACCATAAATCAAACTAAGTGGAAGGATTCAGAACATAGAACTCTCTTGTCCGACAAAGAAAGGCTAGACAATTTGGGACTGTATTCCTTGGAGTGAGGGGTGACCTTATTCAAACATAAAACTTTCCACCAGTTGGAAACTCGTGAACAAGGGGACATAGTGACAAAATAAGATAAGATAAGATACCTTTATTAGTCACATGTACATTGAAACACACAGTGAAATGCATCTTTGCGTAGAGTGTTCTGGGGGCAGCCCGCAAGTGTCGCCACACTTCCGGTGCCAACATAGCAGGCCCACAACTTCCTAACCCGTACGTCTTTGGAATGTGGGAGGAAACCAGAGCATCCGGAGGAAACCCACACAGACTCAGGGGGAGAACGTAAGCAGAAAGTCATTTAAAACTGAGATGTGTGGAAATTTCTTCTCTCAGAGTGTGTTCAATCTCTGGAATTCTCTTCCCCTGAGGATGTTGGAGGCCGGATCATTGGATATATTTCAGGTGGAGATAGATAAATATTCGGAAAATTGAGGAATTGAGGGTTATGGGGAACTGGCACAGACGACAAGTTAAGACCAACATAGATCATAAGACCATAGGATATAAGTGCAGAATTAGGCCATTCGGCCCATCAAGTCTGCTTTGCCATTCAATCATGGTTGATTTTTTTCAAACCCATTCTCCTGCCTTCTCCCCGTAACTCTTAACCCCCTTACCAATCAAGAACATATCAACCTCTGCCTTAAATACACCCAATGACTTGGCCTCCGCAGCCCTCTGTGGCAACGAATTTCACAGGTTCACCACCCTCTGGCTGAAGAAATTCCTCCTCATCTCAGTTCTAAAGGGCTGTGCCCTCCGATACCAGACACTCCCACTGATGGAAGCAGCCTCTCCACGTCCACTCTATCCAGGCCTTTCAGTAGGTTTCAATGAGATCCCCCATCCTTCTGAACTCCATCGAGTACAGGCCCAGAGATGTCAAACACTCCTGATCAGCCATGATCATACTGAAATGTGGGACAGGCTTGAGAATCCTGATGGCCTGCTCTTGCTCCTGTTTGCTTGTGTTCTTGTGATCTGGTAGCTCAGAACTGAGGACCCATGAGGTACTTTGGCCCATTAGTAGTGAGCCAAAATGTTCACCACCACATGGGCTGGCTTATCTCTCACGCTGCTGTTACGATCAAATCCGGGGATCAACGCTGGTTCAGTGAGGACTGCGGTGAGGCTGGCTGGAGCAGGATCGGATGTATCTAAAAATGCGGTGCCAGCTGAGTGAATATGGACTGCATGCATGCTAAACTGCAAAGCCAGCATGCGATCGGCAAGAGCTCAGCCTGTGGAACGGCACAGTGAGTGGCGCATTCTAAGAGGGCCACTGCCACACAGCACCAGAGACCCATCTTTAATCCTGACCCCTGGCGCCATCTGTGTGAATTCAGTGGGCTGAAGGTGCACTGGCGTCTCTACTTTCTCAGAAGCTTCTACAGACTTGGCATGTCATCGAACGCTTGAACAAACTTCACAGATGCACTGTTGAAAGCATCCTGACTGGTTGCATCACGGCCTGGTACGGCAGTTCCAACGCACAGGAACGTAAGAGGCCACAGAGAGTGGTGGACGTAGCCCGGTCTGTCACGGGCACGGCCCTCCCCACCACTGACAGCATCTACAGGAGGCGCTGCCTCAAGAAGGCGGCATCTATCATCAAGGATCCCCACCATCCGGGTCACGCCCTCTTCTCGCTGCTGCCGTCGGGCAGGAGGTACAGAAGCCTGAAGTCCCACACCACCAGGTTCAGGAACAGCATCCACCATTAGGTTGTTGAATGAATCCACACGCCTGTGATGCTGCTGCAAGCAAGTTTTTCATTGTACCTGCACCTCATGCATATGAGAATAAACTTGACTTGACTTGGCGTTGTCCAAGCTGCATCTCTCTACGACTGGATGAGATCGAAACTTTGCAGTCCTGCCACATCTAGTCACGATTGATGGCAGACAAATTCAGTGGAGGAGCCTCCAAGAACATCCCCACTCTCAGTGACAGTTGGGCCCAGCGCATGAGGACCAAAGCATTCGAACCGTCTTCAGCCAGAGGTGAGGAGCAGATGATCCATTTCGGCTTCTGCCTGAGATCCCCGCTGTCACACAAGCCGGTCTTCAGTCAGTTTGGTTCCCTCTGCATGATATCAAGAAATGACTGAGAGCATTGGATACAGCACAAGCATTGGGAAAAGACAATGCCCCATCTGTCGTGCCAAGGACCTGCCCCTCAGAACTAACTGCCTCTAGCCAAGCTGTTCCACTGGAGCTATAACACTGACATAACAACAGAAGGAATAGGAGTAGGAATAGGCCATTCGGCCCTTTGAGACTGCTCCACCATTCACCGAGATCATGGCTGACTTTCTACCTCAATGTCATCTTCCCGCAATATCCCCATACGTCTTTCTCCCTTGATTCCCTCTGCATCGGGAATTCTATGGATCTCTATTTTGAACAAACCCAGTGACTAAACTTCCACAGTTGTCCATTGCAGAGAATTCCAAAGATTCACCACCTTCTGTGTGAAGAAATTTCTCCTCACCTCAGTCCTAACCAGCCTCGTACTTACTTTGAGACTGTGCTCCCCACTTCTAGGCTCACCTGCCAGGACAAACAGCCTCCCTGCTTCGACCCCTTGAACAATTTTGTAAGATTGAACGATATCTCCATTCGTTGTCCTAAACTCCAGAGAATACAGTCCTAGCCTACACAACCTCTCCACATATGGCACACACACCATTCCTCGAACTAGTCCAGTGAATCTTCACTTCATTCATTCCAGGGCAAGTATACCATTTTTTAGGTAGGGGGAATCAAAAATACACACAATATTCCAGGTGTGGTCTCACTGAGGTCCTATATAAGGCATCCTTACTCCTGTACTCAAATCAGTGTACCATTTTATTTATTTATTTGTTTGTTAGTTTGTTTACTGGTCACAGGTACATCAAAACACACAGTGAAATGCATCTTTTGCGTAGGGTGCTCTGGGGGCAGCCCGCAAGAGTCGCCACGCTTCCGGCGCCAACAAAGCACACCCACAACTTCCTAACCCGTACGTCTTTGGAATGTGGGAGGAAACCGGAGCACCCGGAGGAAACCCACGCAGACATGCGGGGAGAATGTACAAACTCCTCACAGACAGCGGCGGGAATTGAACCCGGGTCACTGGCGCTGTAATAGTGTGACACTAACCGCTACACTACTGTGTGTACCAATTTGCTTTCTGTACCTGCATGTTGGCTTTCAGTGATTTGTGTACAAGGGTACTGAGGTCCCTTTGAACATCAATCATACCCGAGCTTTCACCACTTACAAAGTTTACAAAATACTTTGCTTTTCTGTGCACCAGTGTAGACAACGTTTTTCCACATTGGACTGAATCTGCCATGTTCTTACCCACTCACTTAGCTTGTTCACATCCCCTTGAAGCCTCTTGACACCCTCCTCCCTTCTCACTATCCCACCTTATTTCTATTATCAGTAAACTTGCATATATGGAATTTGCTTTCCCTTCGGGTTCAATTCCCGTCGTTGTCTGTAAGGAGTTTGTACGTGCTCCCGTGTCTGCGTGGGTTTCCGCCGGGTGCTCTGGTTTCCTCCCACATTCTAAAGACGTACGGGAAGGTTAATTTGGGGTTTAAAATGGGCGGCGCGGACTCGTTGGGCTGGAAGGGCTTGTTACCACGCTGTAAATAAAATTTAAAAAAAATTTAAATTCCTCAGACTGTGAATTGTTGGGGTCCCAAGCACCAATCCCTGTGGTACCACATTCTGCCCTCCATGACTCTGTCTACACTTCCCGCTGCCTCAGGAAAGCAGCCAACATAATCAAAGACCCCTCCCAACCCATCTCCCCCTCTTCCATCTGGCAGAAGATACAAAAGCTTGAGAACACATACCACCAGGCTCAAGGACACCTTCTTATACACTAAAAGATGAACTCTTGATCTCTCAATCTACCTCATCATGGCCCTTGCACCTTATTTGTCTACCTGCACTGCACTTTCTCTGTAAATGCAACTCTATATTTCTGCATTCTGTTTTTGTTTTTTTTTCTTTTTGCTACCTCAATGTACTTATGTATGGAATGATCTGTCTGGATGGCTCGCAAACAAAAGCTTTTCACTGTATCTCAGTACATGTGACAATAATAAACCAATTGCCCCTCTAAATAACAACCTAGCAACCAGAGAAAGACCTGTTTATTTCCACTCTGGGCTTTCTGTGGGATAACTTGTTTTCAATCAGTACACCACCCCCAACTCTGTGTGCTCTACCCAACGATATGTTATCCATCTGTAGAATAATGTGGAAGCTTACCCGGGTATGTACTGTTCTCATCAAGCAGGATGAATCCAATGCAATTCATCACCTACAACACCTACACTCAGTCAATCCTCACACACTCGCCAGCTACAGCGATGGAAGCTGTCATTGACTGTCCTCTCAAGTGGCATTTAACAATAAATTGTACAATAATGCCCAACTTAGGTCATGCCAGGACTACTCCTTCTCACAGCCTTGCTGCAACCATGGGCCAAAGAACAGAATTACAGAGGTGGCAATGAGAGTGACTGCCCTTGACATCGACGCAGTATTTGACCAAGTGCAGTATGAAGGATCCCTGGGAAAACCAAAGTCAATGTGTGTTAAAGAATAAACACCCCAACAGGTGGGGTTGTACCTTGCACAAATGAAGATGGCTGTGGTAGTTGGAGGTCAATCACCCCAGCCCCAGGACACCACCATGGGAGTTCATCTGGGCAGTGTAGATTGGTATGTTGGCTTATTATTGTCACAGGTACTGAGGCACAGTGAAAAACTTTGTTTTGCCTGCCATCCATACAGATCATTTCATTATAACAGTACATCGAGGTAGTACAAGGGAAAAGCAATAACAGAATGCAGAATAAAGTGTTACAGTGTCCTGGAAGCATTTTCAGCTGCTTCATTAATGACCTTCCTTCTACCATTGGGCCAGAATGAGGGATATCCATTGATGATTACGCCATGTTCAATTCCATTAGCAGCTCCTTAACGAATAAAATAGACCATTTTTTCATGTAGAGAGACCCAGAAAATATTCAGGCATGAGCTGTTAAGTGGCAAGTAACATTTGTGCCAGGATAATGTCAGGCAATGACCATCGGCAAGAAGAGAGCCTCTCAACACTTACCCTTGTCACCTCTGGCCAGAAACTCAACTGGACTGGTCACATAAAATCCTATGGTTAACAGAGCAGGTCAGGGGCTGGGTCACTCACCTCCTGACACCCCAAGGCCTTTCCACTGTCTACAAGTCACATCAGGATTGTGAGGGAATACACTTCTCTTGATTGGGTGAGTGTGGCTCCAACAACTCTCAAGGAGACAGCGCCAGCGACTCGGGTTCGATTCCGGCCGCTGTCTGTAAGGAGTTTGTACGTTCTCCCTGTTTCCTCCGGGTGCTCCGGTTTCCTCCCACATTCCAAAGGCATATGGGTTAGGAAGTTGTGGGCGTGCTATATTGGCGCCGGAAGCGTGGCGACACTTGTGGGCTGCCCCCCAGAACACTCTACGCAAAAAGGCATTTCACTGTGTGTTTCGATGTACATGTGACTAATAAAGAGATCTTATCTGATCAAGTCATCCAGGGCATGGCGTCCAATTGGCGTATCTCATCAGTTACTCTAAATATTCCTTCCCGCCATTACCAGTACACAGTCCCTGCGGCGTGTCCCACCTACAAAAGGCACTGCAGTTGTTCACCCAGTCTACAGTGCCTCCCAAAACTATGAGCTCCACCACCAAGAAAGACAAGGGCAACAGGTGGATTGGAACACCAGCACCTGCAGGTTCCCCCTCCAAGTTCCACACCATCCTGACTTGTAAATATAACGCCGTTCCTTCATCATGGCTGGGTCTAAATCCCAGAACTCCCTGTCCAACTGCACTGTGGGAACACCTTTGCTGGAAGGATGTCAGTAGTACAAGGTGGCTCATCAGCAACTTCTCAGGGGCACTTAGGGACAGACACAAATGTTGGCTGTGCCAGCAACGACTAGAGCCCAAGACCCAATAAATAAAACTAAAAATTACAGCAAGACAAGCCACAGCATATGGATGTAGTGAAGGAAGTGTATCCAACTCACTGGATGAGAGAATTTCAACACCTTACACATGCAAAGTGTAACAGCCCACTGTAGTCAATCACAAAACGTAATGTCCCCCTTAACAGTAGATACCAAAACCCAATTATTCCACAATGGCAGGTGACAAGTCTCCAACCAGAAATGTTATCTGTTGTTCTTCCCGTAGATGTTGCCTGACCTGCTGAGTGTCCCCAGCAGTTTGGCTGGGAGTGACAACAATTTATTTACACACAGGGACATCAAAAAATAGGAGCAGGAGTAGGCCACGGCCCCTCAAGCCTGCCCCACCGTTCAATAAGATCTACCCCAGGCCTCAACTCCTCTTTTGTGCCAGTTTCCCAAAGCCCTCAATTCCTCATCCTTTCAAAAAATTATCTGCCTCCTCTTCAAATACTTCTAAAGATCCAGCCTCGACAACTCTCTGGGCCAGATAATTGTGGAGATTCATTATTCTCTGCAAGAAGAAATTTCTATATACCTCAGTTTTAAATGACAGGGTCCTTATCTTGTAACTATGTCCCCTCGTCTGAGCCTCTCCCACTAGTGGAAAAATCTCAACATCCTCCATGTTCTGCACCCTCAGGATCTTATATGTTTCAATAGGATCATCCCTCTTTCTTCAAAGCTCCAAGGAACACAGATGTAACATGTTAGGACAAACCTCTCCTTCTCGAAATTAGCCAAGTGAATTTCTTCTGAACTGTCTCTACTGCTACTGTTACCTTTCTCAAGTAAGGGGGGAAAGGATTCCAGGTATGGCCTTATAGACACCCTGTACAATTGCAATGAAACTTCCCTATATCCAAACTTCAATCCTTTTGCAATTAAGGCCAACGTGCACACTTGAAATGTTTGAATACATGAAAGGATATTTAGCAAAAGGAATGACCATTTTCCCACTGGTCGTAATGTGTGTATGGGGTGGGGGGCGGGTGTAGAGAGAGAGAGAGAGAGAGAGAGAGAGAGAGAGAGAGAGAGAGAGAGAGAGAGAGAGAGAGAGAGAGAGAGAGAGAGAGAGAGAGAGAGAGAGAGAGAGAGAGAGAGAGAGAGAGAGAGAGAGAGAGAGAGAGAGAGAGAGAGAGAGAGAGAGAGAGAGAGAGAGAGAGAGAGAGAGAGAGAGAGAGAGAGAGAGAGAGAGAGAGAGAGAGAGAGAGAGAGAGAGAGAGAGAGAGAGAGAGAGAGAGAGAGAGAGAGAGAGAGAGAGAGAGAGAGAGAGAGAGAGAGAGAGAGAGAGAGAGAGAGAGAGAGAGAGAGAGAGAGAGAGAGAGAGAGAGAGAGAGAGAGAGAGAGAGAGAGAGAGAGAGAGAGAGAGAGAGAGAGAGAGAGAGAGAGAGAGAGAGAGAGAGAGAGAGAGAGAGAGAGAGAGAGAGAGAGAGAGAGAGAGAGAGAGAGAGAGAGAGAGAGAGAGAGAGAGAGAGAGAGAGAGAGAGAGAGAGAGAGAGAGAGAGAGAGAGAGAGAGAGAGAGAGAGAGAGAGAGAGAGAGAGAGAGAGAGAGAGAGAGGAGAGAGAGAGAGAGAGAGAGAGAGAGAGAGAGAGAGAGAGAGAGAGAGAGAGAGAGAGAGAGAGAGAGAGAGAGAGAGAGAGAGAGAGAGAGAGAGAGAGAGAGAGAGAGAGAGAGAGAGAGAGAGAGAGAGAGAGAGAGAGAGAGAGAGAGAGAGAGAGAGAGAGAGAGAGAGAGAGAGAGAGAGAGAGAGAGAGAGAGAGAGAGAGAGAGAGAGAGAGAGAGAGAGAGAGAGAGAGAGAGAGAGAGAGAGAGAGAGAGAGAGAGAGAGAGAGAGAGAGAGAGAGAGAGAGAGAGAGAGAGAGAGAGAGAGAGAGAGACGAGAGAGAGAGAGAGAGAGAGAGAGAGAGAGAGAGAGAGAGAGAGAGAGAGAGAGAGAGAGAGAGAGAGAGAGAGAGAGAGAGAGAGGAGAGAGAGAGAGAGAGAGAGAGAGAGAGAGAGAGAGAGAGAGAGAGAGAGAGAGGAGAGAGAGAGAGAGAGAGAGAGAGAGAGAGAGAGAGAGAGAGAGAGAGAGAGAGAGAGAGAGAGAGAGATATATATATATTCTGCACACTTGCAGAATATCTCTCTCTCTCTCTCTCTCTCTCTCTCTCTCTCTCTCTCTCTCTCTCTCTACACCCGCCCCCCACCCCATACACACATTACGACCAGTGGGAAAATGGTCATTCCTTTTGCTAAATATCCTTTCATGTATTCAAACATTTCAAGTGTGCACGTTGGCCGGTTTTGAAATATATTATAATGATTCTGGTTTTGAAATATATATATATATATATCTGATTCTGGTTTTGAAATTCCCAGAAGCAGAAGTCCCTGCAGCAAAGAACCCACGACCATGCAGGCAATCACTTGGTTTAAGCAGAACCTAATGCCTTGCAATGATGGAACACCTGAAGGAAGTGAAAACAGAGAGAAAAAAACAAAACTGTATCTGCTGGACTTCTGAAATAAAACAAAAATGATGGAAGTACCAGCAGGTCAGGCCGCAATTATGGAAAGAGAGACAGAGTTAACATTTCAGGTCAAAGACCAATCATCAGAAATGGGAGAGGGAACTAGTTAGTTTGAAGTTGCAGGGAATGTTGGGGAGGGGTGGGTAGGACAAAGGGAAGATCTCTTGCTAGTTCTACCTGGAATTTGCAGATGGGAATATGCACAGGAACCAATCCACCTTCCAAGCTTCCTGAGCCTCAATAATACCATCGCACCAACAGAATCCCACTCCTGCTCCGGACTGTGAATCAAGTCCCTTCATTTCATTCCATGGAACTGACATCCAGCATTCCAAAGTTGAGAAGAAATATGCTGCCTACTCCCATTCACTGGTAATCAGTTTATTGGATTCAGTGAGGAGCTTTGTTTGCATGCCAACCAGACAGATAACTCCATGCATAAGTACATCGAGGTATTCCAAAGAAAAAACAATAAGAGAATGCAGAATATAGTGTTACAGTTACAGAGAAAGTGCAGTGCAGGCAGACAATGTGCAAGGTCCATGACAAGGTAGATTGAGAGATCAAGAGCTCACCTTTATCGTACAAGAGGTCCATTCAAGAGCCTTATAACAACGGGATAGAAGCTGTCTTTACACTGGCACACAAAATAGCCCTTAAGGTAAAACGTAAGAAGATTTGGAATGGATGCATACTGCTCATCTAGTTCTGTTAGAACAATATCTACGGTGTGGACTAATTATGCACCTCAAGATTTCAGACCCTTAACTTCCAAACTATTCATGTTCTCTTTTAAACTAGTCTATGTGATATTTCTCTGAAGCCTAAATCCCCATGAATTAACATGACATATTGCGGAATTAAACTTCACAGATACAGAATATATTATCATAATTGCAAAAACTATTGGCATACTAACTGACAGTCGTTGTGAATGAGCATCAATGCTTTTACATCATTTACAAAATAAACTTAGAAATGGCTTATCAAACCAGTTCGTCGGTAGGGTAATATAGTCACACATCAACAAGTGGACACTTCAATTAAAAGCGTTCTCAGTAGCAATGGTCTACATGGAAGTACAAATTGCTACAAAGGATTGTGATTGACTTTATCTTTTCTTGTTTCACCGTGCGATTCTGCAGGGCAGTGAGCAGAATAAAGAGCTATTTCACACTTTGGAATCCGAAAGCATTAATGGTGTCAATTAACATCAGTTAGATAAAATCTATGATTCTGTGCAAACCGGAACAAAATGACTTTTCTGTTTAAGTGTTTAAAATAATTCAAGGGATGGAACTAAATCCAAAGTTTAAGTGGTCCAATAATTGAACATTTTTAAGAAGATTAAAATCTTACTGTACTGCACCAGCGTTTGCAGGTGTAATTAGTCGATATTAGGTGTCGAGTGCATGGAACTTCAGCACAATTAATTAATGTTGCATATCATTTAATACAATCATAAATCATTGTTTATTACGAGGCAGTGTTTTTTGAGCACCTGATGTGGAACAGACTGTAAATAAAGCATTCCAAACAGGTCCAGATTTTCAGCAGCTTCCCTCACTCGCAATACAGCCTGACATATTAATTGGGCTTCCCTGCAGAAATCAATCCTAATTATAAAACACTGAATTGAAATAGTTCGCTCAAACACGGTTCTCTGCAGCTGAACCGTATGAAATGACCGGTTTACAATGCTGGACGTGCTTTTAATTCACTCACTGCATACTAACCATCAGGCTCAAGCCTTCTGACTAAAGCCAGTTTGGCCCTTGAGGGATTATGCGGCAAAGTGGCACAGTTAGTTAAGCCGCTGCCTCACAGCACCAGAGACCCGGGTTCAATCCTGACCTCGGGTGCTGCCTGTGTGGAGTCTGGACGTGCAGATAGGTGGGTGAATTGGACACTGTAAATTGCCCCCCAGTGGGTAGGTGAGTGGGGGGGAGTTGATGCGAATGTGGGGAGATTAAGTAGGATTAGTGTAAATGGGTGGTTGACGCTCAGCACAGGCTCGTTGGGCCAAAGGGCCTGTTCCTGCGCTGTATCTCCCTATGGCTCTATTTCGGCGTGACAGTGGCTAGCCTCAGAGAGAGTTTGAAGAAGCCTTGTATCACTGAAAGAGTGGCCATTTCTTTCAGGAGTCTGTGAGAGAAAGCAAGTTACTTTGGGTCAGCAAAATTATGAACTGCATGGACATGGGCTGAAGACCAAAGGAGAGGGTCTGCTTTGTGGCTATAACACTCTTCACCCAGTGTTCGGTGATTGCCAGGGATTGGTGTGTACAAATTTCATGCTTCAGGAGGCTGGAAGTAAAAGGTCAGGTAATGACATACAGTGGCGCTGCAGTCAATGCCACTGCTTCTAGCTCCAGTGACCACGGGTTCGATCCTGACCTCCGGTGCTGTCTGTGTGTGGAGTTTGCATGTTCTCCCTGAGACCGCGTAGGTCTCCCCCCTGGGGTGCTCCGGGTTCCTCCCACAAACCAAAGATGTGCAGGTTGGTCGGTTAATTGGCTGCTGTGAAATGCCCCCAAAGTTTAGGTGAGTGCTAGAATCTGAAGAGAGTTGATTCAAAATGGGAATAATAGATTACAGGGTGAACAATGTGGAATTTAGACTCAATGGGCCCAAAAACAGAACACTGGGAGGACCCAGCAGGTCAATCAGCATCTGTGGAGGCAAAAGGTGCAAGTTTGACATTTCAAGTCGAGACCCTGCATCAGGACTGAGGCGGGAACAACGGGCCTACTGGGGACTGCTGTCTGTGGATCTGAGGAAAGGGACAGACGCAGGCAGTGCGGGGTTGAGGCATTATGAGGTCGGAGGCTGTGGGAGGGGAGATCTGATGTGATGAGATCTGTAACGTTCCAGGAGGCGGTGGCCTGGTGTTCGTTGGTGGGGTCACGGTCCAAAGGGAGGTGTCCGAGAGCTGGCGTCTGGTCTCTGCACGGCAGAGTGCTGTGCGCCAGCCTGCAGCACCAGCCCTCCTTTAATGACGAGGTCAGGATTGGCCTGAAGTGGGCGAAGTGCCGCGTGTTTGGAAGGGATGAGGGCTGCGGGGAAGTCGAGGCAGTCAACGTCACTGCAGTTGGGGACTCAATTGTGCCAGTCGCCTGCTGTGGTGTTATAAACGAGCAAAGTCCACACACACACAGCACCGGAGGTCAGGATCGAACCCGTGGTCACTGGAGCTAGAAGCCGTGGCACTGTCTGCAGCACCACTGTATGTCATCGCCTGAGCTTTTACCAATGCCAGCTCTTCCTTTTGGGAATTTCCTTCAGCAGATTCAAGTGCTCGAGTTGGATCATTTGCTTGCTCTCTGGATTACTAACTGCGTGAGCAATGCCACATCAGTACGGAGCCTATGCCCAATACATCCAGCCAGTCTCCTGTTCACTTCCATGTGTTGGAAGTGTTGGACTTTCAAACTGTTGGACTTGCACTGCTTCGACCTGGCATCTTAAAAAAAGGCACTTAACACCATCCCCGAAGTTGGTCATATGCTCCTTGCGAAGCTCAGCTGTTTGGAGTCCAGGGTTTTAGGTAATAAATTGGAAACTGGTCTCAATGGCCACGACAAGGATTCAGGTCCTTTCTTATTCAAATGAATTACACTCTCAGATGCTGCGTTTGCCACTTGGACGCTAATATTTGCTGGTGATATCGTTCAGAGCCATCAATGTAGCAGCTGTCATTGTTTCTTTGCAGCAGAATAGCAGAATAATGGGACTGGTGTGTTGACTCTGCTCTGTAATCCAATGTAATCAAGTGTCATTGTGGAAGTGTCTCTTGAATATTATTAAACTCAGACTCCTGCACTCAGAGTTCCCGGCTCCCGTCCAGCCCGAGTATGACCTCCCCTTACTCCCCCCCCTACCCCCCACCCCCCAGCTAGTAATCCCTTCTCATCTGCACCAGGCTTTGATTGATAGGTCTCCTGTTCCCCTGGGTCCACGTTCTTTTCACTGCGTCCCCACGCCTCAGCCATTCCCCCTCCCTCGCCAACTCTCAGACAACACAAAACAACATCCAGGTCATTAAACGACATCGGCAACCACCTAACAACTAGAATATTATAAAGGACAACAATAGCATTGGATCTCCACTCGATTTCACTAACTGCAATATGCTGCTGAACTAAGTGCTGTGAAGGCAGCATCACCAGCAAATATTAATTACTGACACTTGAATGGCGACATAACATTTTAAATATTAATAACCCATAATACAGACTACACAAATGGCCCATTATAAAAGGCACTGCAAATTCTGATGGGTTGCATTTATCCCAAAAGAGTTTGTCAAGCTCGGAATCACTTACAGGGCTGGGTCTTTTCATTTTGTGCAGTGCTGGGGGGGTGTCGACGTGCAGTGGGGTGGGCGTCCAGGAACACGCTGACACCCATCGGTAGGTGAGGCTCCTCTATCAGCAACTTTCTAAACCAGCCACTGCTTCACCACGTCACGTCTTGGCCTGACCGAGATTGCACATGAGCCAATTCAAGTGCTCGATTTAATGGATTCTGGATTGGGCGCTCAGCTTATTAACACACAACATAGAAAGAAACCATTTCTACCGACTGAGTCGATGCCAGATCCCAAGGCAATCCCATTCCCCATTGATTTTCCCTGTAATCTATTCTCCCCACGTTCCCATTGACTCCCGAGGTTCTACCACTCATCCACACACTACGGGTAATTTACAGGATCCAATTAGTCTACTAACCCACACGTCTTTGGGATGTGGGAGGAAACGGGAGCACCCAGAGGAAACCCATGCGGTCACCGAGAGGACGTGAGAACTCCACACAGACAGCACCGGAGGTCAGGATTGAATCTGGGTCTCTGGTGCTGTGAGGCAGCAGCTGTGCCACAATGCTGTATAATCTTTCAAGGGCCAAATTGGCCTTGGTCAGAAGGCTTGAGCCTGCTGGTTAGTATGCACTGAGTGAATTAAAAGCACGTCCAGCATTGTAAACCGGTCATTTCACAAGGTTCAGCTGCAGAGAACCGTGTTTGTGAGCAAACTATTTCAATTCAGTGTTTTATAATTAGGATTGATTTCTGCAGGGAAACCCAATTAATATGTCAGGATGTACTGCAAGTGAAGGAAGCTGCTGAAAACCTGGACCTCGACTGGCTGCACCACTGTGCCACAGAAGACATTGGCTGATTGTAGCCCAGACATTCAAAGGCAATGCCTGGCCTCACAAGAACACAATAGGAGCAGGAGTGGGCCACTCAGTCCCTCAAGCCTGCCCCACCATTGACTACGATCATGTCTGATCTATGCCAGCCTCAACTCCTCTTCTGTGCCACTCCCCGCTAATCCTCGATTTTGCAAATACTTGTCCACTTCCACTTAAAATATTTCCAGTGATCCAGCTTCCACCACCCTCCAGGGCAGAGAACATAGAACATAGAACACTACAGCACATTACAGGGCCTTCGGCCCACAATGTTGTGTCGACATTTTATCCTGCTCTAAGATCTATCTAACCCTTCCCTCCCACATAGCCCTCCATTTCTCTATCATTCATGAGTCTATCTAAGATTCTCTTAAATATCCCTAATGTATCTGCCCCGACAACCTCTGCCGGCAGTGCGTTCCACACACCCACCACTCTTTATGTAAAAAACTTACCCCTGACATCCCCCTTGTACCTTCCTCCAATCACCTTAAAATTATGCCCCCTCGTGTGAGCCATTGTCGCCCTGAGAAAAAGTCTCTGACTGTCCACTCGATCTATGCCTCTTACCATCTTGTGCACCTCTATCAAGTCACCTCTCATCCTCCTTCTCTCCAAAGAGAAAAGCCCGAGCTCACTCAACCTATCCTCATACATGCTCTCCAATCCAGGCAACATCCTGGAAATCCAGAGGTTCATCAGCCTCTGTGAGAAGAAATTTCGACATACCTCAGTTTTAAATGACCAGCCCCTTATCTTTTTGGCTCCTTGTTCGTGACTCTCGCACTAGTTGAAACATCCCTGTCAACCCCTTAGGCCTCAGCAAAAATAAAAAAGTGCTGGGGACACTACGCAGGTCAGGCTGCACCTGTGGGATGAGAAACAGAGTTAATGTTTCAGGTCAAAGACCTTCTGTAAGAACAGCCATATTTAATAGGTATAACTGTCTAGTTGTACTGCTAGAACTTTGTATGCAGGTAATCGATAATTGGTTTATTATGTCACACAGACAGAGATACGGTGAAAAGCTTTTGTTCTGCATGCCATCCAGGCAGATCGTTCCATACATAAGTACATCGAGGTAGAAAAAAAGAAAAAAAAAGAATGCAGAATATGGTCAAAGTCAGAGTCGAGTTTATTGTCACATGCACAAGTCCATGTGTGCACAGGTGCAATGAAAAACTTACTTGCAGCAGCATTGCTAGACATAGTGTTACAGTTACAGAAAAAATGCAGTGCAGGTAGACAAATAAGGTGCAAGGGCCACGACGAGCGGGTTGAGAGATCAAGAGTGCATCGTTATTGTATAATAATAACAAGGGTCTTATAACAGCAGGACAGCAGCTGTCCTTCAGCCTGGTGATACGTGTTCTCAAGCTTCTGCCTGATGGGAAGATGGGGGGATGGGGTGGAAGAGAGAATGTCTGGAGTGGGAAGGGTCCTTGATTATGTTGGCTGCTTTCCCCGAGTCAGCAGAAAGTATAGACGGAGTCAGTGAAGGGGAGGCTGGTTCTCGTTATGGACTGGGCTGTGTTCACGACAAGCCTGAAGGAGAAACAAGGAAAGAGTGGCACATGTAACGTTGCACAGTCAGTGATAAAGTGTGGGTACCAGGTCCGCTCAGCAGTCGGACACAGCTACCTGTTGGTCAACATATAAATAATGCAAAGCGAGGGTTGGCTGTCAGGGACAAAGATGATAGAAACTCCTGTGCAGAAAGTGGACTATTGAATGCTTCCTTTATATGATGAGATGGACTATGACCTCACGATCTACCTTATTGTGACCTTGCACCTCATTGCACTGCACTTTCTCTGTAGCTGTGACACTTTACTCTGTACTGTTATTGTTTTTGCCTGTACTACACCAACGCACTCTGTACTGACTCAATGTAACTGCACTGTGTAATGAATTGACCTGTACGATCGGTATGCAAGACAAGTTTTTCACTGTACCTCAGTACAAGTGACAATAATAAACCAATACCGATACCAATACATGAATGGGATATTGAATTGACTTGACTTTACAGAAGAAATAGATGGTGTAAAGGTGACTACAGTGCTGATGCTGGATTACATACATGCAGGCAGGGAAGACAGGCTGCCCTCAGTGTTGAAGAGACAAGGGCTGCAGCCAAGATCACATCAAGCTGGAAATTGTAGAGGCCATGGCCATGTCCTTTCAATTCTCCTCAGTCCTGGGACATCAGATTGCAGATGTTACTTTCCCTGCCTTAAAAATGGGAGAGTAATAAACCCTATCAGCCAAACAATGTTGGGCAAACCTTCAGAGACAGTAATACAAGACAAGATTCAGTCAAAAGTAGTTAGATAAATAGGTGAAGATAACATATATATGGATTGTTAGATGTGATGAGGTGGTGTCCAGGAGTGAGATAGATCGGCTGGTTGAGTGGTGTCGCAACAACAACCTCGCACTCAACGTCAGCAAGACCAAGGAATGGACTGTGGACTTCAGGAAGGGGAAGTCGGGAGAACACACACCAGTCCTCAATGAGGGGTCAGCGGTGGAAAGGGTGAGCAGCTTCAAGTTCCTGGGCGTCAACATCTCAGAGGATCTACCCTGGGTCCAGCACATAGATGCAATCATGAAGAAGGCACGCCAGTGGCTCTACTTCATTAGGAGTTTGAGGAGATTTGGTACGTCACTAAAGACTCTTGCAAATTTCTACAAATGTATGGTGGAGAGCATTCTGACTGGTTGCATCACCGCCTGGTATGGAGGCTCCAATGCACAGGATTGCAAGAGGCTGCAGAGGGTTGTAGACTCGGCCAGCTCCATCACGGGCACAACCCTCCCCACCATCGAGGACACCTTCAAGATGCGGTGCCTCAAGAAGGTGGCATCCACCATTAAGGACCCTTACCACCCGGGGCATGCCCTCTTCACGTTACTACCATCAGAGAGGAGGTACAGGAGCCTGAAGACCCACATTCAATGTTTTAAGAACAGCTTCTTCCCCTCTGCCATCAGATTTCTGAACAGTCCATGAACTCATGAACACTACATCGTTACTCCTCCTTTGCACCTTTTACTTATTTTTATAACTTATAGTAATTTTTATGTCTTGCACTGTACTGCTGCCGCAAAACAACAAACTTCACGACATACGTCAGTGATAATAAACCTGATTCTGAGGGATAGATTTACAGAGTCATACAGTATAGAAGTAGACCCTTCAGCCCATCACATCCATGTTGACCATCAACTACCCGTCTTTACTCATCCCATATACCAACACTTGGTTCATAGTGCCCTGGAGATGCTTCTTAAGTTTCGTAAGTCTCTGCCTCAAATACCTCCTCAGGCAGTGTGTTCCAGATTCCAACCACCCTCTGGGTGAAAACGTTCTTCTTCAGATTCCTTTTAAATATCTTCCCCCTCAGGCTCCTGTACCTCCTCCCTGATGGTAGTAACATGAAGAGGGCATGTCCCGGGTGGTGAGGTTCCTTAATGGTGGATGCCGCCATCTTGAGTCATTGCCTCCTGAAGATGTCCTCGATGGCGGGGCGGGATGTGCCCGTGATGGAGGTTTAGAAGGGATCTGAGGAAGACCGCTTTCACCTAAACCTATGCCCTCTGATGTTACACAACTCTGCCATGGGGAAAGGGTCTTCTTATCAACCCCATCCATGCCTCTTGTAGCTTTGTACACAACTATATAGTTTCTTATCTACTTAGTTGAATAGATTTACCAATTTTGTGCACAGTCTACTGAAACAGCCTTGTTTTCACGTGTGAATTGAGGTAATTCGCAGGATGTCGGGATAAAGAGGGAGTCTAAGAGGTTAGCAGAGAGAAAGCATCTGCCGATGCCAGCAATTCAAGTAATCTCACCTCTACATAGACACCTCAGGTTATACACCTCTGTCACCCCTAACGAAATTGTATATAAAATCATGAGGGGCATAGATAGGGTGAATGCGCACAGTTTTTTTTTCTAGGGTTGGGGAACCAAGAACTGGAGGGCATAGATTGAAGGTGAGAGGGGAGAGATTTAGTAGGAACGTGAGGGGGAGCTTTTTCACCCAGAGGGTGGTCAGTATATAGAATGAGCTGCCAGGGGAAGTGGTCGAGGCAGGTACATTAACAGCATTTAATGGGTATTTGGACAGGTGCGTGGATAGGAAAGGTTTAGAGGGATGTGGGCCAAATGTGGGCAAAAGGGACTAGCTTAGATGGGAATCTTGGTCGGCACGGACAAGTAGGGCTGAAGGGCCCGTTCCCGTGCTGTATGACTCTATGACTCTATCTCGGCCAGTTGCAGGAACCTTGCACAGGACCAACTGGCTTGTCCTATACCACTGCACCAGAGGTCGAGATGGCGTAAGCTGATGCTCTGGTCCAATTTAAGGACGCCTACACCGGAGCACAGTGCTTAAGGATGCAGGGCATTGAGCGGTCTTCATTGTTTGATTTTTTAATGTCCTTAAATGAGATTTTGCAGGCAGCCTTGCCCAATTTCTCCCCCATCACCGGCGTGCAGGGTACTATTACGTGAGTACACTTGTAAAACACATCGCATGTAGATTTCTCTATTACTGCTTGTCGGGCACTTATAACTAGACATATACACAATGGATTCTGCACTAATTGATGTCAGAGTTTGATCTTTTAAACAGGGCCTGATTCCAACGTGGCACCAGAGATGGGTGTTGTCTGCTTCCATGGCTGGTTGTATCCTCAGCGGGGCAGGGAGCAGGAGCAGGGGTTCTTGAGACTGACCCTAGCATCCCAGCTGTGCTGGTCAGAGAGAGGGAGGAGGGTTTCTCAGACAACAGCATGGCACTCTCACACATCCTGCAGCTCACACACACTGCACACACCATGCACACACTACACACACACACACACACACACACACCGCGCACACACACGCACCGCATACGTACAGTGCACACACACTGCACACACTATGCACACACTACACACACACAGTGCACACACATGCACCGTATATGTACAGTGCATACACACCCTGCACACACACACAACACACACACACAGTGCACACACATGCACCGTATATGTACAGTGCACACACACACTGCACACACCACACACACACTACACACACACCGTGTAGACACACACCACACACTGCACATGCCACACACACACAAACATACCACACACGTACAAACACACCACACACACACGTACACACACACCACACACAAACACACCACACACACACAAGCACACCACACAAGCACACCATACACACACACACACACACTGCACACACCACGCACATGAACAAACACACACCACACACACTACACAAACATGCCACACACACATACTGTGCACACACACCGCACACAAACACACCACACACTGCACACACACACACTGCACATACCACACACACACAAACACACCACACACACACACTGCACACACCACACATGTACAAATATACCACACACACACACACACACACTGCACATACCACACACACACAAACACACCACACACACACTGCACACACCACACATGTACAAATATACCACACACACACACACACACACACACACACACACACACACACACACACACCACACACTAACACACCACCCACAAACACACCACACACACACTGCTCACAAATACACCACACACACACACACACACACACACACACATACCCCTACCTGAAACATTGACCATCCCTTTGCCTCCACGGATTCTCCTTGACTGCTGAGTTCCTCCAGCAGTCTGTTTTCTGTCCATGGTTTTTGTACCATGATAAGCCCAGAGACAGGCGATGAACCAGGAAAGGGCTGGTAGTGGCAACCCTTTTTCCTGTTCCTGTGCTGTACTGTTCTGTGTTCTTTGTTCTAGTTGCTTCACCACTTCAGGCCCCACACTTGTGTCCCCTTCAGCACCCACAGCCAAGCCTCAATGATCAGCTGCAGCATACCACTCACCAGCAGTTGATGCAAGAAAGATGTGGAGGCTTTGGAGAGGGTGCAGAAGAGCTTCGCCAGGATGCTGCCTGGATTATAGAGTGTTAGTGATAAGGAGAGGTTGGATAAACTTGGGTTGCCTTCTCTGGAGTATTGGAAGCTGAGGGGTGACCTGATAGAATTAAATAACATTCTGAGAGGCAGAGACAGGGTAGACAGAGTCTTTTTCCCAGGATGGAAATTGCAAATACTAGAGGGCATAGGTTTATGGTGACAGGAGGAAAGTTTAAAAGAGATTTACAAGGCAAGTTTCTTACACAGAGGGAGCTGCCAGGGGAGCTGGTGGAAGCAGATACAATAGCAATGTTTAAGAGGCATTTAGACAGGTGCATGAACAGGCAGGCAATGGAGGGATATCAACCGT
The DNA here is from genome assembly GCF_009764475.1 of Pristis pectinata. Taxonomy (NCBI): domain Eukaryota; kingdom Metazoa; phylum Chordata; class Chondrichthyes; order Rhinopristiformes; family Pristidae; genus Pristis; species Pristis pectinata. Next base: position 46,355,769 of record NC_067417.1, read on the forward strand.
GGGCAGGCTGGTGCGATTGGTTTAAATTTGCATCATGGTTGGCAGAGACATTGTAGGCTGAAGGGCCTGTTCCTGTGCTGTACTGTTCTGTGTTCTGTGTTCTGTGTTCTATGTTCTGGTTGCTTCACCACGTCAGACTCCACACTTGTGTCCCTTCAGTACCCAAGTGCAATTGACTCAGGTACAACTGGGTGATAAAATTCACTGGGGGAACTTCCAAAGGAGCTTTGTACAGGAAGGTTATGCGTGTGCAGTCTGTGCCTGCTCACACACAAGCTGCGTCTGGATCAGTGTGGGATGCATATGTGTCGCCACACTGGTATGCTGCACTTGTTAATACGAGGTATCATCGACATGGAGTTTAATTCAGATAAGTTTGAGGTGTTGCATTTTGGAAAGTCAAATCAAACAAGGACTTTCACAGTGAACGGAAGGGCCCTGGATACTGTTGTAGAACAGAGGGACCTAGAAGTACAAGTACACGTGTCCCTGAAAGTGGAGTCACAGGTAGACAGGGTGGTGCAGAAGGCTTTTGGCACACTGGCCTTCATCAGTCAGGGCACTGAGTATAGAAGTTGGGAGGTCATGGTGCGGTTTTACAGGACGCTGGTGAGGCCACGCTTGGAGGACTGTGCTCAGTTTTGGTCACCCTGCTAGGGTGTTATTAAACTGGAAAGAGTGCAGTTTACAAGGATGTTGCCAGGACTTGAGGGACTGAGTTATAGGGAGAGGTTGGACAGGCGAGGACTTTCCTCCTTGGAGCGTAGGAGACTGAAGGGTGATCTTATAGAGGTGTATAAAATCATGAAGGGCATAGACAAGGTGAATGCGCACTGTCTTTTTCTCAGGGTTGGGGAATCAAGAACTAGAGGGCACAGGTTTAAGGTAAGACGGGAAATATTTAATAGGAACCTGAGGGGCAACTTTTTTTACACAAAGGGTGGTATCCATGTAGAATGAGCTGCCAGAGGAAGTGGTTTAGGCGGGTACAATAACAACTTTTAAAAGACAGTTGGACCGGTACATGGATTGGAAAGATTTAAAAGGTTATGGTCCAAACGCTGGCAAATGGGACCAGCTTGGATGGGAATCTTGGTCGGCATGGATGAATTGGGATGAAGGGTCTGTTTCCGTGCTGTATGACTACGACTCTGTGAACATGGTTCCCGCACCCCTTATCCAGCTTTCCCGGTTACTTGAATCACCAATGGCAAAGGCGGGCTGCCAACTTGCAATGGTGGCCGAGAGCAAGTACAGCCCAGCACTGGATCACCTTCCTTCTCTCCCAGAGCTGACAGCCAGCAATGACTCTTCCCTGTGTGTGCCACATACAAACTATCCCCCTGGACTTCAGTCCTCTCTGCTTTTCCATTGGGAATGATCACCTTTAATTGCACAATGCAGAGGAGATATGTATGGCACACCTTGTCTCTGCTGTCATCTCAGGTGAAGTATTGCTCCCATAAACTTATTCACTGAACTAATTTGACTACAAGTAGCTGTCTGTTCTTTAACTTTTGCCTCCAGCTAGAACAACAAATTTAACTCCAATTTGATTTGCAAACTCCTCTACATATGTTGTTCCTGGTTAATTCACATTAATCATAGTTGCTTATTTTTATGTTGCCTTTGCACTACTACATCACATTAATTGCTGACAGTATACAGCAGTTTGGATAAATATTCTTTACATACTACCATTTGGAGCTATTTCTCATATATAAAATTCTTAATCTGTTTTTATTTTTCTTTAATGTGCATAATGGTTAGCATAACGCTTTACAGCACCAGCAACCCAGGTTCAAATCCAGCCACTGTCTGTAAGGAGTTTGTACGTTCTCCCCGTGTGTCTGCGTGGGTTTCCTCCGGGTGCTCCGGTTTCCTCCCACATTCCAAAGACGTACGGGTTAGGAAGTTGTGGGCGTGCTACGTTGGTGCCGGAAGCGTGGCGACACTTGTGGGCTGGTCCCCAAAATCACTACGCAAAAGACGTCTTTCACTGTGTTTCGGTGCACATGTGACTAATAAAGATCTTATCTCATGAAATAATTCTCTTGCTAAATTGGTACAGTGGATTAAGACAGAAAGCTATACTAACAGCATGACAACTTGCATTTATACTCCAAGGAAGACATTCCAGTGAGTTTTTCAGGAGAGTTACCTGATACAGGACGAGGTAAGTTTTGAGGGTGATCTTAAAGGAGGTAAGAGAGGTAGAGAGGTGGAGAAGTGGAGAGGTTTAGAAATAGAGGAAACGGGAGCAGGAGTGGGCCACCACCCCTCTAGACCTCAAGTCAAGACAAGTTGAGTTTATGTGCACAGGTACGGTGAGGTACAGGTACAATGAGAAACTTGCTTGCAGCAGCATTACAGGCACATAGGTACAGACAACACACAGAATATAAATTGTACATAAATTGTACAAGATAGTGAAAAAAGACTGCAAAACAAGACATTTAAAAAAAACACTATCAGAGACAAGTCCATGTCAGTGCAAGAGGTGGTCTGTAGTGTTCCGTTGCTGAGGTAGCTCCATCATTCAACGTGACCATGGCTGATCACCCATCAGTACTCTGTTCCTGCCTTCTCCTCATCTCCCTTGGTCCCTCTGGCATTAAGAAGTACATCTTCTTCCTTCTCGAACATATTTAATTCTCCACTGAAGTTTGTGGTTGAGAATTCCACGGGTTCATCGCCCCCCAGATGAAGAAATTCCGCCAGATCTTGGGGATGTGACTCCTTCTGGAAGGGCTTTATGAGGCCGGATGTGGACTGTACGTGGGGCACTCACACTAAGTATGACTTCTGTTTCGGGTAAGGTTCTTCGCTTATCTCCTCAAAGTACCAAAGGCACCTGTCACTGCGCTGAACCCCAAGCTGCCTTGTTCCACCTCCAGCACATTCTTTGATCACTATCATTCACCGTTGCTTAAATTAACCTGCTGTTCCGGCTGGAAAAGCCTGGAAGGCTTCCATTTGCTTTGCATCTTCCCTGTTCCATTGGAAAAAGGATCCTCCGTTCACGGTTGAATAACCACAATATGAGACTCTCGTGCTGCAAGATAGATGTCTATATCAACTAAAATCCCTTATTAGCTAATAATAGATGATCTGCAGCATAGCTGAGGGTATATACATGGACAAGCTCATTTGTTATCTGTGCTTTACTATGAAGCTGAGACCAGAAAAAAATGTCATGTTGGAAGTAGCAGATTGTTGGTTAGCTCATTAGAAAGTCATTGCAAAAACAATGAATATTTATTCATCGCGCCAACAGCAAAAGCTCAACTGACAGTCTTTTATCCAGATCCTTTGAAAGAACTTTTGAAGGGAGGTTTGGCAGCGGACTTATCAGCAGTGGCCCACTGAGCAGAGAAAGGTTTCTTCTTCCGAGTCTGTTTTGTACCTGTTCGAGGCCGCTGGTAGCAGCACCGGCCATTTCAAAGGCTCAAGCAGAGATGGACAACGTAAGGAAATGGAAAGCTTACAACACCATGATAAGAAAATAGAAAAGACAATTATAGCTCGTACCTCCAGTTGCTACAACCACGTTAGGTGTTGATAACTTCAGTTAAAGTAAACCGACTTCTGCAATTTAAATGGCCATGAAGAGGATATTCAAACATTCAAGGGAGGAATTCCGACATGTCTGCTGCATTTTCCAAAGCACGCCATCTCTGCCATTTTGTCTTGAGCTCTGTTTATCATGTATTGCTTCTCATTTGTATTGCATGGGGTCCACCTTTCAGTTTTGCCGAACTTTCTTTATAAATTACTGACTCACCTTGTCTCACTTTTAACAATTCAGACTTTCACAGCATCCTATTCTTCATCACAGTGTAGTGGACTTAAGGTTCTTCTTTGGTATTTTTTTCTAATTGGTTTTGATTTATTATTGTCACACGTGCCAAGATAGAATGAAAAACTTTTGTTTGCATGCTATCCAGGCAGATCATTTCATGAAGTACATTGAGGTAGTTAAAAGAAAACAGAAAACAGCATATAGTGTAGCAGCTACAGAGAAAGTGCAATGCAGGTAAACAGTAACGGGAAAGGGCCTTGATGAGGTAGGTTGAGAGATCAAGAATTCATCTTCAGTGTCCGAGAGGTCCATTCAAGAGCCTGATAACAGCTTGAGGCTGGCGGTACCTGCTCTCAAGCTTTTGTGTCTTCTGCCCAACGGGAGAGGGAAGAAGGGAGAATGTCCGGGCTGGGAGGGGTCCAAGGTTATGCTGGCCGCTTTCCCAAGGCAGCAGGAAGCAAAGAGTCCATAGAGGGGAGGCTGGTTTGCGTGATGTCCTGGGCTGCGTTCACAACTCTCTGCAATCTCTTGCAGTCCTGGGCAGAGCAGTTGCCGTACCAAGCCATGATGCATCCAGATAGGATGCTTTCTATTGTGTATTTATAAAAATTGGTGAGGGTCATCGGGGACATGGCCTTCTGAGGAAGTAGTGGCACTGATGTGCTTTTGTAGTGTTTTTTAAGAGTTCTTATACTGTGTTATGGAATGTTATTGAAAGCATCAAGGTGCATGCATGCTTATTGTAGCAGCGGAATCTGAAACATGGGATATACAAGGTCGCAATAGCTCTGCATGTGCCACAGAACATAATTTCTTGGAGTAGTAACAATCACAAAGCAACAACTACACTTTGCACATATTAAATTAATATCAAGTCCGTTGAAAGGAGAGTGAACAACAGTGTACTTAATGTAGACACATTCACATACACAAACTACGTAGCTGTTAGGTCAACACACATCCACAATTATGAAGCAGTAAGTTTATTTTGGAACTGGCTCATTGACTAACAAAAGAAGTGGAGACAAGTTCTGAAACAAAAACAGAAAATGCTGGAAACACTCAGCAGGTCAGGCAGCATCTGTGGAGAGAGAATCAGAGTTAATATTTCAGGTTGAAGACCTTTTGTTATATTCCATCCAACAGCAGGTTAAATGCTGCCTGCATTTCTTTCTCTGTGTGGTCAAAGGTGGGCAGGGACTGCTGAAGACAAACAGGACCCTTCCTCCCTCTTCTACACAGGGCAAGGGGCTTAAAACAAACAGGCTTGCCCCAGATGCTCTTGCCCCTTCCCTTCCCAGTCTTCTTGGCTTCTAGGGCTAACAAGATGATCGGCAGATTGAGTTCCCTGTCATCCCATCCCCTCTAGTGCTCTCATCAGTTCCTGGAGTCCATGCAGTGAGGCATTGCTTCTGGTCAATGGGACTTGGCTAATGTTGTGCCTGTAGCTATTTCACTGCAGCAGTGTTTATATGCCTTTCCACATCCTGACCATTGACCTTGATAATGGTTTTGAACTTATTGTGTCTTCTCCCATGGCTTGTTTGCAGTGTAATGACCATCAGGCATACATCCTTCTATTTTATCATTAATATCTATTGTATTCAGGGCACCCCTCTGGGTTAGTTTAGTATGTGTATTTCTCAGTCTGTGATACATATGTGGGCTTCAGGTTGATACTCTGTTTTCACTGTTCTTGCAAACACATGCCTGATGTCCTTCTTGGTTGCAATTTGCCCAACCCATCACGCAAACCAACCTCCCCTCCACTGACTCTGTCTACACTTCCCGCTGCCTCGGGAAAGCAGCCGAAATAATCAATGACCCCTCCCGCCCCGGTCATTCTCTCTTCTCTCTTCTCCCCTCTCCCGTTGGGCAGAAGATACAAAAGCTTGAGAACACGCAGCACCGGGCTCAAGGGCAGCTTCTATCCTGCTGTTATCAGATGCTTGAACGGACCCCTCATACACTGAAAAATGAACTCTTGATTTCCCAATTTACCTCTTAGTGACCCTTGCACTACATTTGTCTGCCTGCACTGCACTTTCTCTGTAACTGTAACACTATATTCTGCATCCTGTTTTTCTTTTGTACCACCTTGATATACTTATATATGGAATGATCTGTCGAGGTGGTATGCAAGCAAGAGCTTTTCACGCTATCTCTGTACATGTGACAATACTAAACCAATACCAATTGTAACAGAGGGCTCTAAGGGATGGGCAAAATGAAACCAAATGATTTGTCCAAAATCAAGAGCAGGGTCTTTCACCTTCTACAGTCACAAGACGCACAGGTTTCCTGACTTTTTTTTAGATATTTATTTATTAGTCACATGTACATCGAGACGCACAGTGAAATGCATCTTTTGTGTAGAGTGTTCTGGGGGCAGCCCGCAAGTGTCGCCACGCTTCCGGCGCCGACATAGCACGCCCACAACTTCCTAACCCATACGTCTTTGGAATGTGGGAGGAAACCAGAGCAGCCGGAGGAAACCCACGCAGACACAGGGAGAACGTGGCTGTCCATGTGATAGAGTTCCCTGATCAGGTCCTGATGAAGGAGATGATACCCCATGTCTCTCAGCTTAGAGTCATAGGGATATTCAGCACAGAAACAGGCCCTTCAGCTCACCGAGTCCCCACTGTCCTCAACCACACTTTTGTACCAATCCTACAGTAATTTATCTCAGTTTTATTTCCCCCATGCTCCCGTCATCCTTCCTAGATTTCCCTCCTCACTTCCACCGGAGCAATTTACAGCGGCGAATTAACCCACTAACCCTCAGGCTTTTGGGATGTGGGAGGAAACTGGAGCACTCGGTGGGGTGGGGGGGGAGCCAACGCCGTCCCAGGGAGAATGTGCAGACTCCACACAGACAGAGCCGGAGGTCGGAATCGAACCTGGGTTTCTGGGACTGGGAGACAGCGGCTCTACCCACTGCACCGCCCACTCTCCTTGCTGCTTCATAAAATACCTGCATATCTGCACCTTGGCCAAATGTCCTAATTTCCCTCATATTCATTTTCAGGCTAAGTGGTCTTGAGGAATGAATAATTTGAGGACATGCTCAACCATGACTCTGTCCTTGAAGTAGCACGTACAACATAGCACAGCACAGGCCCTTTGGCCCACAATGTCTGTGCTGAACATGATGCCAAATTAAACTAAGTCTCTTCTGTCTGCATGTGATCCATATCCTTCCATTCCCTGCGTATTCATGTGACTATCTAACAGCCTCTTCAACACCACTATCGTATCTGCTTCCACCACCACCCCTGGCAGCCATTCTAGGAACCTGTGTAAAAAGTTTGCCCTGCACGTCTTCTTTAAACTTTCCCCCTCTCACCTTGAACGCATGTCCTCTTCTGATTGCCTTTGACTCCATCCCACTGCAGTCCACCTGAGCCATCCAAGCCACTGCTCCAAGAAGCCAAAAAATGCCATGTGCCAACTATAAAACAGCAAGAAGATGGTGTCCCCACTGATACTGTGGGGAAGCTCTTCAGTCACAAGTCCGCAGTCTGACCGCCTGCATCTGGGAAGAGGAGGATACAACAGGAGACCTCACTGTTGGTGTAATCATGACCCTTTTCAAGAAAGGAGGCAAAACCCACTGTGGTAGTGACGGAGGAGACTCCCTGCTCTCTGCCGGAGGGAAAATCATCGCCAGAGTCCATCATGACCCCCGACCGTATGATAACTCTCAGAAACAGGGGGAGTCACACTAAGCACTGTAAATGGTGTTATTGATACATGGAGTTATACAGCATGGAAACAGGCCCCTCAGCCGATCACCTCCACACCAACCTAAATACCCATCTGCCCACATTTAGCCCATATCTCTCTAAACCTTTCCCATCAACGTCCCCGTCCAGATGTCTTTTAAATGTTGTTATTGTCACCGCCTCAACCACTTCTTCTGGCAGCCAGTTCCACATACCCACCACCCTCTGAGTGAAGAAGTTGCCCCTCATCTCTCTTTTAAATCTTGCCCCTCTCACCTTAGACCTGTACCCTCTAGTTTTTGGTTTCCTTTCCCTAGGGAAAAAGACTATTCACCCTATCTGTGCCCCTCATGATTTTATACACCTCTATAAGGTCAGCTCTCTGTCTCCTACTCCCCAAGGAATAAAGTCCTCATCTGCTCAACCTCCCCCTGTAACTCAGGCCCTCAAGTCCTGGCAACATCCTCATAAATCTTTCCAGCTCTTTCCAGCTTAATGATGTCTTTCTTATAACCAAAACTGTACACAATACACTTGAGCGACTTCACTGCAGCTCCCGATTCTGCAGAGACTGTGAAATTCAGCTTCCTACAGAAATTCCTCTCCATTTTGCATTGCTTTATGATGGCATGCAAACCAGGATTCCCACAGGATTGGCCCACAGCAGAATCAATCCCAGTGAGAGCCAGAGTTAAACAAGGTTGTGCCAGAGCCCAAGACTTTCTTCTCTCTTTCTTGCCACAACATTGCACCCCTTTCACATGACTTGGTGCCAGGCCCATCACACTGGCTCCCTTAATCACCTCCTCGATAGGTGAGATGTAGAGAATTAAAATATTTGTCCCGTATAGCTCATCAGCCAATCCAAGCACTGATCTACCCCTCCATATTTGGAACAACAACTTTCCAAAATTGCAATATCTTCTCGGTCTCTTAGATCCTCTGGTGTTCCTCTGGCACCCGATGACCAACAAATTTTTAACATTGATGTATTTGAGAGTGTGCTGGATTGGAGTGTGTTTTTAATTGTTTGACTTTCTGTCATACAGGACATCAACTGCATGCACACCATGCCAACAAGTTAACTAGTTTTGCCCTGAGTGTTTTGGCCCGTGTCCACTGACAGCACAAATTGATGAATGCTCATCGATCTGAAACATTAACTCTGTTTCTCTCTCCACTGATGCGAGCCAAGTTGATGAGAGTTTCCAGCATTTTCTGTTTGTATTTCAAATTGCCAGCAATTTTTAAAATTGTCAGATTATAGCTTTCTTTTGCTCAGTGTTTACTTTTGCCTGCAACTTCTACCAAAAAACATAGCCCATCATTCAAGGTAAATATTGAATCAACACATTATCAGTAGGGTAAAACTAACCTGGCTCATGACAGTCTAATCCCAGCTCACATTCCCTACTAAACATCTTTTTCTGTTGTAATGACAGCGTTTTGGTAAATTGGTTTATTATTGTCACGTATCGAGGTACAGTGAAAAACTTTGTTTTGCATGCCATCCATACAGATCATTTCATTATAACAGTGCATTGAGGTAGTACAAGGGAAAACAGTAACAGAATGCAGAATAAACTGTTACAGTTACAGTGAAAGTGCAGTGCAGGTAGACAATAAGGTGCAAGGGTCATAACGAGGTAGATTGTGAGGTCAAGAGTCCATCTTATTGTACTAGGAGACTGTTCAATAATCTTATAACAGCAGGATAGGAGCTGTCCTTGAGCCCGGTGGTACGTGCTTTCACGCTTTTGTATCTTCTGCCTGATGGGAGGGGGAGAAGAGAGAATGTCCCAGGTTTGGTGGGGTCATTAATTATGTTGGCTGCTTTCCTGGAGCAATGGGAATTGTAGATAGTGTCCATGGAGGGGAGCCTGGTTTCCATGATGCGCTGGGCTGTGTCCACAATTCTCTACAGTTTCTTGCAGTCTTGGGCAGAGCAGTTGCCATACCAAGCTGTGATGTATCCGGATGGGATGCTTTCTATGGTGCGTCAATATAAATTGGTGAGGGTCAAAGGGGACATGCTGAATTTCTTTAGCCTCCCTAGGAAGTAGAGCTTTCTGCCGTGACTTCTACATAGTTGGACCAGGAAAGGCTATTAGTGATGTTCACTTCTAGGAACTTGAAACTCTCAACTCTCTCGATCTCAGCACCATTGATGTAAACAGATGCATGAACACTGCCCTCTTTCCTAAAGAGAATGACCAGCTCTTTTGTTTTGCTGACATTGAGGGAGAGGTTGTTGTCATGACCCCACATCACCAGGCTCTCCATCTCCTTCCTGTACTCTGACTCATTATTTGTGATTTGACCCACTACAGTGGTATCATCTGCAAACTTGTAGATGGAGTTAGAGCAGAATCTGGCCACACAGTCGTGAGTGTATGGGGAGTAGAGTAGGGGGCTGAGGATGCAGCCTTGCGGGACACCCATGTTGAGGATGCTATCTGGCCCGTACTAGCTTTAGAGATATATTACTTCTGTATTGTGGAATCCACTTTTCCATTTTGCCATGCTTTCTTTAGAAATTACTTACTCACCCGTCAGAATCCGACACTGCACAAGATCCAAGCAAGATTCACACTGGCATTAGGAGACCGCACTGCTTTCTTAATGACTTCCTCACCCTGATCAGTGAAAAGCCCTCCTTACCCTTCAGGAAGGATGGTGGCAGACTTTAAAAGTGAGACCTGGCACGAACTTCGTGATTCATTTGGTGAAGATGAGCCTTAAATGGAATTGCTAGCCCTTTGTGACTTCCAAACTCAGGAAGAGCTATTAGTGGAGAGAATCTGTAAGTCAGATGCCAATAATCAGCAAATTAGAGTAAAAGTAGCCCAATTTGCCCTGGACCCCGTAGTCTTGTCAACATTTCCCTTCAAATATTTATCAAATGGACACGAAATGAAATTCCTCCAATTAAACATTAAGTGTAACGCCACTGTCTGTGCTGCTCTTTACAGACCTCATTCCCCAGCTACAGCTTCCTGTCTTAATCCTAACTAGCATCCCAAGTTGAGGCAGATAGTTCACAGCCTCAAAGCACAACACTACAGGCACCGGAAATGTGAAATAAAAGCAGAAAATGCTGGAAATGCTCAGAAGGTAAGGCAGCATCCATGGGGAAAGAAATGGATAATGTTTCAGGTCATTGAATCATAGGGTTCCACAGAAACAGGCCCTTCACCCCATCAAGTCTACACTGCCCATTGAGCAGCCACCAACCCTACACAAATCTCAATTTGTTCTCCCCACAGACCTATCAACTCTCCACAGGTTTTGATACTCATCCACACACTAGGGTTGATTTACAGTGGTCAATTGACCTACGAACCAGCATGTCTTTGAGACATGAGGAAACTGGAGCACCCGAAGGAAACCCATGCAAACTCCACGCAGAAAGACATGCCAGCGTCTTTACTTCCTGAGAAGGTTAAGGAGGTCCCGCATGTCACCGAACAGTCTTACAAACTTGTACAGATGTACTGTTGAAAGCATCCCAACTGGTTGCATTGTGGTCTGGTACAGCAATTTGAATGTGCAGGAATGTAAGAAGCTGCAGAGAGTAGTGGACTCAGCCCAATACATCACAGACACATCCCTCCCCACTGTCAGAAGTACCTACATGAGGCACTGCCTCAAGGAGGCAACATCTATCATCCAACATCCCCACCATCTGGGCCATGCCGTCTCTGCTCAGCTGCCATTGGGCAGGAGGTACAGAAGCCTGAAGTGTCACAATGTCGAGCGAAGAGTGAGATCGCGGAGAACCCAAATGTGGCGCACCAGTACGAGACTGGAGACGGGATGCTTCCTCGGAACCAAATGCAGGCAGCGACCAGAAGGAATCTTGCCTTGGGGCACTGAGGTGGAGTCCCAACATGGAAACTGGATATCCTAGGGGAAATGGCGAAACCAGCTGACAGCTCTAAGCAGCCAGGAGACAAAGTATACCCAAAGGTTGACCAATACTCTGACAACTAGTGCTAGTGGAACCAGGGTTCTTATGCAAGTCTCCTGATGGGACTCAGGTGTGTGTCATTATGTGATTAGCGCATGGAATCCATGTGCTACACAACAAGGCACCATCAATGGGGCCGAATCGAGGGCCGGCACCATGACAGTAACCCCTCCCTCCCCCCCTCCCCCCCCCACTCAACGGGAGCCTCCAGGCAACCCACCAGGTTTGTCCGGATGGTTCCGACGGAATTCATGAATGAGGGAGGGGTCCAAAACGAAGGAGCAAGGAACCCAGGAACGCTCCTCTGCACCGTATCCCTCCCAATTGACCAGGTACTGCAGGTCCCTACCCCAGCAGCATACACCCAGTAACCGCCAAACGGTGTACGCTGGGTGGTCATCAATGATCTGGGGGTGGGGGGGGGGACACAGAGGGGGCTTGGCTGGAGGGCACAATGGATGGACTGCTGCCACCGGCTTCACCTGAGACGCATGGAAAGTGGGATGTATCCTCAGAGTCGTAGGCAATTTGAGCCGGACCATCATGGAATTGACAATCTGCTCAATTTCAAAAGGTCCCAAGAAGCGAGGAGCAAGTTTCTTGGTCTCGTCTTTGAGGGGGATGTCCTTAGCCGAGAGCCAAACCTTCTGCCCAGGCTGGTACACCAGTGCGGGAACCTGCCGATGATCAGAGATTCTCCAGTTGCGGTTGGCAGTATGGAGCAGGGCCGTGCGTGTCCTCCCAGACCTCGCGGCAATGGCAGAGATGGTCCTGAACTGAGGGCACGGCGATGATAAACTCGACTTGGACTTTGACAGCCCCCCGAGGTCAGGACTGAACCCAGACCTCTGGCGCTAAGGCAGCAGCTCTACTGGCTGCACCACTGGGTTGCCCGAACTGTCAGATCTGAGAAAAATTTGCAATCAAAGATGTTTTAAGCAGCAGAAAAGGAGAAGAGGTAGAAATGAATGACTCTGTTAGGGTGGATTTCCAAAGGTACTGAGTGTCATAATAAGTGGTGGCCTCTGCCTTGAACAGAGGCCCAAGCAGTCATCCTCCACTACCGCCCGCTCTCACGACAAACAGCATCTCTAATTCCACTCACATCCTCCTGTCTAACTCTCTGTGGGATAGTTGGAACTGTCCCACTCAAGTCTCACTCAGAGCTCATCCCTCAAGTCTTTCTCTGGTACAGTAATGGCTGTGTTGTCTCTTCCTGCACTCAAAGGTTTCACCACCTTAGCTGCCGACTTCCACACCACTTTCACTTTCAAATGGTCCATCACAAATTCTTCCCTTTCTTGTATTTTCGATCTCTATCTCAGAGGGTAAGATAAGATATGTTTATTAGACACATGTACATCGAAACACACAGTGAAATGCATCTTTTGCGTAGAACGTTCTGGGGGCAGCCCGCAAGTGTCGCCGCGCTTCTGGCGCCAACATAGCACGCCCACGACTTCCTAACCCGTACGTCTTTGGAACGTGAGAGGAAACCGGAGCACCCGGAGGAAACCCACGCAGACACGGGGAGAACGTGCAAACTCCTTACAGACAGCGGCCGGAATTGAACCCGGGTCGCTGGCGCTGTAGTAGCGTTACGCTAATCGCTACTCTACCGTGCCTGCCAACATTAGTTGCAAAGGTTAGTTACCAACGTCCATTAGAAACCTGTAGACCCCAAAGCCAGTTTGACCGCGCCTCACCCACCCTACTTCCTGCAAGGACTCCATTCCATTCTTCTAGTTTCCCTGACTCCACTCTATCAGTTCTTGATGATGCCACATTCCACACTAGTTCTTAAGAGATATCATCTTCCTGCCTCAACCCTGGTTCCCCCTCCACCATTGTCGACAGGGCTCTCCTCTCGTTCTCTCTCGCTCCCCTCTCTTACCGCAAAGGACAAGGATAGACTATTTCTTGCCCTTCTGTTCCATCTACCTTCCTCCACATTCAATGGATCATTTTCTGTAATTTTCTCTACCTTAAATGAGATTCCATCACCAAACTCAGCTCCCACACCACCACCACCCCCCCCACCCAAACTTTCAGAAATACAAGGGACTGTTCCTTCTGTAACTCCCTTGTCCACTCTTCCAACTCCACCGATGCCCACTGACCCTAACGCTGACCCACTCAGCCACAGAAGAGGGAACACCTGCCTTCTTACCTCTTCCCTTCCTGCCATGCAGGAACCCAATCACCCCAGAGCAGTGATTCACTTCCACTTTCCCATTTAACGTATTATATTTGGTACTGAAGATGTGGTCTCTTCGTAATTGGAGAAACCAAACTCAGATTGGATGATCGCTTTGTGCAACATGTCTACTCATTCCAAACGAATGACCCAAACCTTCCAATCGCCTGTTGCTTTAATTCTCTGTCCCATTCCCAATCTGACCCCTCTGTGTTCAGCTTGTATTGTTCCAATGTAGCCTAACATAAACTTGAGGAACAACATCTCCTCTTCCCACTTGGCAAATTGCAGTCCTCAAGACTCCACACTGAATTCAACAATTTCAGATAACCAGCCGTTCCAGTTTGTATTAGAACTGGCCGGTTCTGAAGAAAGCTCTAACTTGAAATGCTGCTCTGTTTCTCTCTCCACAGATGCTCCCGCTGAGTATTTCCAGCATTCCTGAAATGGAGTTTGCAACTTTTGCACTCCATTTGACCTTCATCAGAAATTCTAATCCCTAATCCTCTGAACACTTTCACTTCTGTAATAAGATAAGATCTCTTTATTAGTCACATATACATCGAAACGCACAGTGAAATACATCTTTTGCGTAGAGTGTTCTGGGGACAGCCTGCAAGTGTTGCCACGCTTCTGGCACCAACATAACATGCCCACAACTTCCTAAGCCGTATGTCTTTGGAATGTGGGAGGAAACCGGAGCGCCCGAATATTGGTCTGTAACCCTGTCTCACCTCACATGCAATTGAAGCCCACATCCATGCACGTAATATTTCAACATTTGAATACTTTAATGGTCTCCTGGACAATCTTTTTTAACTTAAACATCATTGTTAATCTCCTGCCTGATCTAATGTATCTGATAGTTCTGTCTGTCTCCATTGGAGAAGATTGTCTTTGACACTTGAGATGGTGTCACTGTTTAGTCTACTGATGTCACCTGACTCTGACCATCTGATTATGTCTACTGACCATATTACCGTGCAGTCTAGAATTCAGCAGAAGTATCTGCTGCAGATTATTTTAATGTTCTGTGATAAAATTCATCACAGTTAGGAGTAGGAACCTACAGCATCATTAAAATGAAGCATTTTTCCACATTAAAACTCAATCTTAAGCGAGGCATGTTCTGGCAAGCAGCTGTAGATCGCAGTGGGATTTGCCGTACACTTATTTACCCTTGCGCAACATTGGTACAAGGTGGGAAGTGGATGCGCAAGTGTAGACATGTTCCTGTTCCGGGCTGTTGGTCCTGATTATGTGTTCAGGTCAGAACCTGAAAAATAATCAATATCTCGCAGAGATGGTTCTGTCAGAGTTTGCCATTTCAACTTCAGTTGCCCTGCACGTTTATGTTTCCGATGTTAGCTTTGGAAAGTTTCTATACGTAAAGAAAAGCCAAGTTTCTGCTGAAAGTTGATGTCATGGGTGACAAATTAACAGTGTCTGGTCTTGCGAAAGGAAAGGACTTGATGTCGAGACAATCTCCCTCAGGGATCTCTGAAAAGTCCTCTCGGCATGAATTAGAATGGTCAGGACTGAAATGTCTGAAGTTATCTTGATCTTGCCCTCCTTCACATTGTCAACCTGAGTGAGTGTTGTATGCCCTTGAAAGTCTGGGCATCTATATCCCCTTTGAGTGGAGGTACAGATAGGGTGGACTGCAGGAAACTTTTCCAAATATCAGAGGTAGATAAAACAAGAGGGCATAGATTTGGGGTAAGAGGGGATCTTTTTCACCAAGAGAGAGGTGAGTACCTGGAACACACTGCTTGCGGGAGTGGTTAAAGCAGAGTTACTGACAGCAGTTAAGAAGCATCTGGATGAGCACTTGAACCGCCTGGGTATGGAAGGCTGCAGGCCAGCTGCTGGAAGATGGGATTAATACAAATAGGTGCCCACTGATCAGCATGGACGTGGTGGGCTGAATGGCCTGTTTCCCTGCTGTGTGACTCTATGATTTAATCCTTTTATCTACGTAGCAGAAAGGCCCTGTCCCCAGTCTCTGCATGAGCAAAGGGCAAGCATGGAAATGTACACGCCAAGAAGAGGTCCTGGTAAGGTTTGGTACTAGGAAAGGTTTGGTACTAGGAAAGGTTTAAAGGGATACGGGTCAAACGCAGGCAAATGGGACGAGCTTGAATGGGCGGGCATTGGCGAGCTGGGCCAAAGGGCCTGGTTCTGTGCTGTGTGACTCTCTTTGATGTCCTACATCTCCTCCCATTATCAATTGAGACAGATTATCTGCCCCTTCTATCCTTTTTGTGTTCTCCTCTCCTGCAAGGTTTGAAGGCGGAAACTGTTGTATTTGACTGTTTTAAATAGTTTTTTAATGTGTATAGTGTTTAATACACCACAAATGGCTGCACAAGATATGGCTGCTTCTTAGCTTATTGGTTTGTCCATCAGGTGAATACGTGTTTTCTCATTAGTTGGTTTTGCCACAGGTATCTAATAGGTTTTCTGATTGGACTATTGTTAGCTAAGGAGTACCTCTTACCTCAGGTATAAAAGGTGTCATTTTTTGTTAATCTCTCTCTTGCTCTCTTCTCCCGCCCCCCGAGTTCATTTGAGTTCCTTTGTCTCGGCTCATCTCCCAGTAGCAAAGCTGGTGCCATGTGCTCTGTGACCGTTTCTTTGCTTTTAAACTTTTCCAATAAAACTTTGTGAAGGACCAAGTTGTTTTCAACTCATTCCTGGACTCCTGAAAGAACCTGCGGCTTCGAAAATTACCGGATCCGACAAAACCCAGGAGTGAGAGTAACAACATGAGGTGAAGGGCATCTGCAGAGGCGGACAACAAGATGGCGGTGATGTAGCGGAAAGGTGGTCGTTGTCACGGAGCCTTTGGTGAATGGACCAATGGGAATGAAGTCCCTTTGCAACGTCGATTTTGCCCTGAAAGGACCTGAAGGTTGGGTTCAAGTAGGTGAAGGACTCTGGTGAACAACACCCTGTCAAAAAATACACAAAGAAAGTAGCTTTGGTTCCATCCATGGACCACCCGTGGATGTGCGCCAGGTGTCTTGCATTGCAAGTGCATCGGTGGTCCACAGGATGGCTATTTCCTGCTCCAGATGGCAGCACCCCGACTAGGAAACATTATAGAATGTGCTTGTATCGTCAGAGTGCAACTGTTGACAGCAAGATTAACAGGAATGGAGTGATGCTGAATTGCAGAAAAACTGCAGTGAGGGACAGAAGTAAATTGCACGATCTATAATGTGCATCGCTGAGCCTGGCAGGGCGTAAAGTGCAGAACAAGCGCAAAGCTCGCAATTACGCCAACCCAGCTTTAATCAGTGGAGTTCCCCACTGAAGCGTCGGCAAGCTGTAAATCAGGAGATATGTTGCAGAGCCGCGTCGCGGAATTGTCAAGGGCTGAATAATTCTCAACTTGCATAATTTATGAGCAGCTAATGAGACCAGACCAAATCTGCAGCCCAGTCCACAAACTAGGGGAAAACTGCAGTATCAGGAGTTCACCGACTAATTGTTCGAGGTCCCCGCACAAGCCTTCGGAGGCCAATCCCCCACCCACCAGCACTGCACCGGGGCATCAGCCCAAGTGCTTCGATGCGGCTTCTGCAAGTCAACACAAAACGTTAAATGTGTGTGAACTCTTTGGCGACAACAGATCGTTGCTTTTTGCAAGGATCCTTGCAGTAGGAGGGTGAAAAATAGGTGCAGAGTGCATGTAGTGAGGTTGGAACTATTGATGGGTGCTCCATTTTAGATGGTGTCAAACTGCCCTCTTGCTGTTTCCCAAGTTTAATGCGTGTGCCATGGGAAAATGTATCCAGGAATACTGGGAAAGCGCTTCCACTTGCTCTAAGAAATGCAGCAAAGGAGGCTACTTCCTGATGGAATAGGAGGGAGCTCTTCATCGAAGCCCCCCCACCCCAATGTGCCTGGATCGGGAGAGAGAATATAGGTAGAGTGGAATGTTTGCAGGTAGTGTGTGTTGAGGAGTTTTATACATTGTGGACAGTTAATGGACATTAAACACAGGTAGGAGTACCTGGGTCATTTTTGGGTTGGGATGTCACAGGGATACCACAGGGATTGGCATCGGGGCCCCAGAAACACACGGTATCTGGCCCCTCTGCTTCATGTCAACTGGCCTGTCCTCGTCCAACCAGGTAGATGCCACGGCCAAGAAAGCTCACCAGAACCTCCACTTCCTCAGGAGGCAAAAGAAATTTTGCATGTCCCCTTTGACACTTGCCAACTTTTATGGATGCACCATAGAAAGCATCCTATCTGGATGCATCACTGCTTGGTCTGGCAACTGCTCTGCATCTCACCTTTCATTGGGGCACGTTGCAGCTTCTGGACTCAAATACCCAACTCCTCAGCTTTAGTGAACTCACTTTCACCATTTGTATCAGAAGCCATTCCTGGTGTAAGCTGTGCCTTTTCCAACTGTAATCCAACTGTAATTTTGGCTCAGGTTTTCTCTCTCTATTAGTACATTCTGACCTGATGGGCATGTCCCACAGCCCTACTATTAGCAACACATAACACACGGTTACTATCACCGTGTCGCCCAGCACGTGTAAACCTTGCAGGCAGCTCTTAATAGAATATTCCATGATATTAGAAGCACTCTTCCAGCTACTGGGGAGTGGTGCCACTGAACAACCGGATGCTTCAAAGATGGGAGGCAGGGGGAGCATGCTCCAAGGGAGTCAGAGGGATCTGCAGAGAATGATGAAGAGCAGTGAAGAGAGGAGGCATACTCTTTGCGCAGGTGGGGTCATGGAGGTTGTTAAGGGCTGCAGCCAGAACCTCCTGGAAAGAAGTTGCCAGGAAGGATTTCCGTTAAGGTGTGAGTGCAGTAGCCTTTGGAGAAACCTGCCAGAAAGGCAAACTCTTGCCCACTGTGCCTGCTTCAGTGGGTGGAGGTAAAAATCGATAAAGTCTGTCCCTGATTGTAGAGGTTGGGTGGCCTCCCAGTGTAGCAGTTAGCAGCAAACCGTGAGATGTGACTGACAGCAGTTAGCAGCAGCCGGGAATGGTCCTGAGGTTAGAAAGCTGAGGGGGACTGTGACCCTGATTCCCGCGGGCAAAGCAGTCTCGGGACACCTGTGAGCTTGTATTCAAGGTTATAGGAAAATGGGCGGCATAGTGGCAGGGCCGCTGTGCCGCGGCACCAGAGACCCGGGTTCAATCCCAACCTCCGGTGCTGTCAGTCTGGAGTCTGCACGTTCTCCCTGTGACCGCGTGGGTTTCTTCCGGGTGCTCTGGTTTCCACCCACATCCCAAGGGCATGCAGGTTAGTAGTTTTATTGGCCACTGTAAAACTTCCCTGAGCATGTAGGTGAGTGGTAGAATCTGGGGGGAGTTGTTGGGAATGTGGGGGATAATAAAATGGGATCAATGTAGGAACAGTGTAGCCAGTGTGGACTTGAGGGGTTGAAGGGCCTGTATTTGTGCTGTATGACTCCATAATTCAGGGACGATGCTCATTTTGAGCACTTACCTTGAGCTATTGTGGGTTCAGAGGGAACTGCACCAGCAAAGCCAGGTTGCACGTATCACCGGGCTCAAGGACAGCTTCTATCCCACTGTTAGAAGACTATTGGACAGTCCCCTAGTACGATGAGATGGACTCTTGACCTCACAATCTACCTCTTCATGGCCCTTGCACCTTATTGTCTACCTGCACTGCTTTTTCTCTGTAACTGTAGCACTATATTCTGCATTCTGTTATTGTTTTCCCTTGAACTACCTCAATGTACTGACATGATGATATGATCTGTATGGATGGCATGCAAAACATGGTGTCATGCCAACAACCTTTCCCTCAATGTCAGCAAAACAAAAGAGCTGGTCATTGACTTCAGGTTCATGCACCTGTCTACATCAATGGTGCTGAGGCCAAGAGGGTTGAGAGCTTCAAGTTCCTAGGAGTGAGCATCACCAATAGCCTGTCCTGGTCCAACCACGTAGACGCCACGGCCAAGAAAGCTCACCAGTTCCTCTACTTCCTCAGGAGGCTAAAGAAATTTGGCATGTGCCCTTTGACACTCACCAACTTTTATCGATGCAGCATAGAAAGCATCCTATCTGGATGCATCACAGCTTGGTACAGCAACTGCTCTGCCCAGGACTGCAAGAAACTGCAGAGAGTTGTGGACACAGCCCAGCACATCACAGAAACCAGCCTCCCCTCCATGGACTCTGTCTTTACCTCTCGCTGCTTTGGCGAAGCAGCCAGCATAATAAAAGACCCCACCCACCCGGGTCATTCTCTCTTCTCTCCTCTCCCATATCAGGCAGAAGATACAGGAGCCTGAGGGCACATACCACCAGGCTCAAGGACAGCTTCCATTCCACTGTGATAAGACTATTGAATGGTTCCCTTATACGATGAGATGGACTCTTGACCTCACAATCCACCTTGTTATGACCTTATTGTCTACATGCACTGCACTTCCTCTGTAGCTGTGACACTTTACTCTGTATTCTATTATTGTTTTTAACCCTGTACTACCTCAATGCACTGTGTAATGAATTGATCTGCACGATCGGTATGCAAGACAAGTTTTTCACTGTACCTCGGTACAAGTGACAATAATAAACCAATACCAATACCAAAGTTTTTCACTGTACCTCGATACAAGTGACAATAATAAACAAATTTACCAATTTGTTTAGTGTAAAAAGGAACTCTTACTTTTCAGACCAGCAAAGATGGAAATCTCACCACAGATGAACTTTGGGTGTCATCCCAACATTGACATCATTTGAAAGAATTTTAAGATCAGAGATAAAGTGCGAGGAAGCACAAAAATCCTATCGGAGAATGGGGAGACAAATCTCCTGACAGGTGCCGAGGTAACCAGAAAACTACAGCCGACTGTGGAAGGACAAACAGTTAACGTTTCAGGTCCCGGACCCTTCATCAGAACTAGGAAAGAGGGAAACATGTTTGTTTTCAGTAGGAGAGAAGGAGGGGGAGTGATGGGTAGAACAAAATGAATATCTCTGATAGGGTGAGACAAAATGGCTTTGTGGGGACAGTTACTGGCACATGAGGCTTCTTTGTCTGTGCAATGAGCTCTGAATGGTGAGACGTTGGAACATCCCCAGCAGACCAGACTACACTAATAGTGTAGTGGTTAGTGTAACGCTATTACAGCGCCAGCAACCCGGGTTCAATTCCGGTCACTGTAAGGAGCTTGTATGTTCTCCCCATATCTGCGTGGGTTTCCTCCGGGTGCTCTGGTTTCCTCCCACTTTCCAAAGACGTACGGGTTAGGAAGTTGTGGGCGTGCTATGTTGGCGCCAGAAGCGTGGTGACACTTGCGGGCTGCCCCCAGAACACTCGACGCAAAACATGCATTTCACTGTGTGTTTTGATGTACATGTGATTAATAAAGATATCTTATCTTATAATGGAATCAGAGAAACAAGAGCCAACATGATGACAGGCAGAAATGGCCAATTCTGATACAGACAGAAAGAAAGAAAGAAAGAGGTACCTAAAGTTGGAGAAATTGATATTGAGTTCAGATGACTGCGAGGTGCCCAGGGGGAAAAATGAGGTGCTGTTCCTCAAACTTGTACTGTGCCTCGTTGGAACAG
Organism: Pristis pectinata; assembly: GCF_009764475.1. NCBI lineage: Eukaryota > Metazoa > Chordata > Chondrichthyes > Rhinopristiformes > Pristidae > Pristis > Pristis pectinata. The sequence continues at coordinate 46,377,059 of NC_067417.1, forward strand.
TGCAGGAGGTCACATGTCATGAATATCTGTACAACACACACTGGTCTGAGAAATAACCATTCTATTTTACACAGTGGAACCAGGTTTTGCTCATGTATTCTCACTAAAATCACAATAGTTCAAGGTAAGTGCTCAAACTGGGCATCCTCTCTGAATTATAGATGTGCGAATCAGTGATGTGAAAGGGAACCTTGGCTGTCGTCTCCTGAGTTACACGGGTCATTTTCAGAGGATCATTCCTATTCGGGATGGGGGAAAGCAAGTGGCCAAAGCTAGGACTTTGCAGACCACAGTCGCAGGGCTTTGTCCCAACAAGTTGCTTGAAAATGTTGAGATTACCATTCCCTTGCCAAATATCCGGCTTTAAGTTTTCTCATTCCCTTGTGAAGCAGAGTTTGTTTAAGATTAGAATGGTCAAAAATCACGGAAACAGTGTGTTCAATTAAGGCTTACTGATGTGTGGCAATATATCTCCTCTTCACAACGCAAGCAACAGAGTGGGATAAAGAGCACAGATACCATCTGCTTATCTTTCAGGAGTGTAATGATTTCGACACTATCTCCCGCTTGCATTGAATTTAAAGCCTGTGGCTGTCACTGGAGCAGTGCTGGAGACATCCCGTTCATTTCTGCTTGCTTCTCTCCTTCAAGGATGAGTAGAGGGAGCTCTCTTCATTCCAGCCCAGTAGCTCCAAGGAATACAACACCAGCTGGCATCAAGGAGATAAAGCTGGTGTTCGGCTTTAGCACAGTCTGAAGTCAAGGAGGGGAAACAAATGAATTGTTGGTCTGCTGCTACCTGCAGGTTTGGTGACTCAGATATCATGGTGTGTCAGCTCCATATTGTCTCTGAGGCATCAATCATTGAAGAATCGAGTGCACCTCTCTCTCGATGACACCCTCCATTGCCCCTCTGAGGTTTTACCCATTAACAATTCTGGCCAACCTATAGTTATCAGTCTCATACTGTCAAATCAGCTTAACCTGTGTTGAAAATCTTGTTCTCCTCTCTGTCAACCCTGACAAAGTGTTATGCTCACCTTTCATTAAGTGGTTCCTCGGAGTTAGATGCTTTACCAATTCTGGCTCACTATTCACTGCTCCATTTTGTTTAGGGTAGATCTCCAACACGTTCAGGCAAAATATGACCCAAGTACGTTCTAAAAGTTCACTGCCTCTGATTCTCAAACTGATCTGTTCCATCCAGCGAGGATTAAAATCTCTTGTTTTAAATAAGAACAAAAGAATTCAAATCAGGACAAGACCACTTGACCCTGCTCTGCCATTCACTAAGATCATGACTGGTCGAATTTAGTTACATTTTCCTGCTCTTTTTCCCAATATCCAGACATCTATCAGTCAATGTTTTGGACACTGGCCTCTCTCAACCCTCCAGGGTAGAGAATCCCAAAGAGTTGCCACCTTCTGAGTACAGAAATTTAATCTCATTTCAGTCCTAAAAGACCTGCTCCTTGTTGATGCCATCGTGGTTTAAACTTCTGTCATCAGCTTGCTGCCACTGTGGCTGTAGTTGAAGTCCTCTGATCATCGTGGGGGACTTCAACCAAGCCAGCTTTAAAAAGTCTCTGACGAACTACCACTAACATGTCACCTGTGGAACCAGAGGAGCCAACACAGTCGGTCACTGTTACACCTCCATCAAGAACGTTTACCGTGCCACCCCACGCCCACAATTTGGCAAGTCCAACCACCTGGCTGTACTTCTACTCCTGACGTATGTGCAGAGACTGAGGATCGCAGTACCAGTGGTGAGGACCACGAAGGTCTGGTCAAGGGAGGTGGAGGAGTGTTTACACGACTGCTTTGAATCGGTGGACTGGACCATATTCAGGGATTCATCTTCAGATCTGAATGAATACACCACAGCCGTCAGCGACTTCATCAAGACCTGTGTGGATGAGTGTGTGCCTTTGAGAACAGATTGAGTTTTCCCAGACCAGAAGCCCTGGATGAACCAGGAGATTCGCAGTCTGCTGAGGGCTAGATCTGTGGTGTTCAAGACCAGCAATCCAGAACCCTACGAGAAGTCCAGGTACGACCTACGGAAGGCCATTGTGAGAGCAAGAAGTCAATTCCATGTGAAGTTAGAGACACAATCGGATGTACGACAGCTGTGGCAGGGTTTGCATGTCATTACTTCCTATAAGACGAAACCTAACAGCATAAGTGGCAGTGATGCTTCGCTCCCAGATGAGCTCAACACCTTTTATGCACACTTTGAAAGAATAACACTACACCCGTGTGAATCCCCACAGCATCTGATGATCTCTGTCCTGGAGGCCAACGTCAGAACATCCTTCAAGAGGGTGAACCCTCGCAAGGCGTCAGACCCCGATGGTGTACCTGGCAGGGTACTGAAAACCTGTGCAGACCAACTAGCTGGAGTGTTCAAGGACATCTTCAACTTCTCACTGCTGCAGTAGGAGATTCCCACCTGCTTCAAAAGGACAGCAATTACATTTGTGTCCACGAAGAGCTGGGTGAGCTGCCTCAATGACTACTACCCGGTAGCACTCACATCTACAATTGAGAGGTTGGTCATGGCTCAAATTAACTCCTTCCTGAGCAAGGGCCTGGACCCACTGCAATTTGCCTACTACCTCAACAGGTCTACAGCGGACGCAATCTCACTGGCTCTCCACTCTGCTTTGGAGCTCTAGACAACAGCAAAACATACGTCAGGCTGTTGTTTATCAGTTACAGCTTGACGTTCAACACCATCATCCCCTCAGTACTAATCAACAAGCTTCAAAACCTGGGCCTCTGTACCTCTGTCTGCAACTGGATCCTTGACTTCCTTATCGGGAGACCACATTCAGTGTGGATCAGTAATAACGTCTCCTCCTCGTTGGCAAGCAACACAGGCACACCTCAAGGATGTGTGCTTAGCCTGCTGCTCTATTCTCTCTACTCTCATGACTGTGTGGCAAGGCACAGTTCAAACATCATCTATAAACTGGCCAATGACACCACTGTTGTTGGCAGAATCTCAGATGGCGATGAGATGTACAGGAGTGAGGTAGATCGGCTGGTTGTGTGGTGTCACAATAACAGCCTCGCACTCAGCATCAGCAAGACCAAGGAAATGACTGTGTACTTCAGGAAGGGGAGGTCTGGAGAACACACACCGGTCCTCATTGTGGGGTCAGCGGTGGAAAGGGTGAGCAGCTTCAAGTTCCTGGGCGTCAACATCTCAGAGGATCTATTCTGAGCCCAACACATTGATGCAATCATGAAGAAGGCACACCAGTGGCTCTACTTCATTCGGGGTTTGAGGAGATTTGGTGTGTCACCAAAAACTCTTACAAATTTCTACAGATGTACAGTGGAGAGCATTCTGATTGGTTGCATCACCACCTGGTATGGAGGCTCCAATGTGCAGGGTCAAAAGAGTCTGCAGAGGGTTGTAGACTCAGCCAGTTCCATCATGGGCACAACCCTCCCCACCAACAAGGACATCTTCAAGAGGCGGTGGCATCCATCACCAAGGACCGTCACCACCCAGGACATGCCCTCTTCACGTTACTGCCATCGGGGTGGAGGTACAGGAGCCTGAAGACCAACATTCAACATTTTAGGAACAGCTTCTTCCCCACTGCCATCAGATTTCTGAACGGTCCATGAACCCATGAACACTACCTCATTATTCCTCTTTTGCACTATTTATTTATCTTTTGGTAACTTAAAGTAATTTTTATGTCTTTGCACTGTACTGCTACCTCAAAACAACAAATTTCACGACATATGTCAGTGATAATAAAACTGATTCTGATACTATAATGTGGCCAGGAATATTAAATAATCATGTCTCTTATTCTGTATTCTATAATTGCTTTTCCCTTGTATGACCTCAGTGTACTGATGTGATGAAATATTCTGCATGGATGGCATGCAAAACAAAGTTTTTCACTGTACCTCGGTACATGTGGCAATGATAATCCAATTTACCAGTTAGAAAGCATCCTATCCAGTTGCATTACAGCTTGGTATGGCAGCTGCTTTGCCCAAGACCATAAGAAATTTCAGAGAGTTGTGAACACAACCCAATCCATTACGAAAACCAATCTCCCCTTCCATGTCTATAGTTCCTGGTGCCTTGGAAGAGCAGCTGATATAATTAAGGACCCAATCCACCCCGGCCATTCTCTCTTCTCCCCTCCTCCCATCAGGCAGAAGATAGAAAAGCTTGAGAACACGCACCACCAGGCTCAAGGACAGCTTCTATCCCGCTGTTATAAGACTCTTGAAGTGACCTCTTGTACAATAAAGATAAGCTCTTGATCTCTCAGTCTACCTCGTCGTGGCCCTTGCACCTTATTGTCTGCCTGCACTGTACTTTCTCTGTAACTGTAACACTATATTCTGCATTCACAGTTATTGTTTCTCCTGTTGTACTACCCTGATGTACTTATGTTTTGAATGATCTGTCTGGATGGCATGCAAAGCAAACCTTTTCACTGTATCTCAGTACATGTGACAATAATAAACCAATTACCAGTCATCATTTGCAGAGCTCCTGCATTCAATCTGCAGGGGCAACCATGAGTTACCTGTTCCGTGCCAACTTAATTCCCCATCCCACTCCCACTCTGACCCATCACTCTGTGGCACCCTACACTGTTACAGTGAGGACCAACACAAGCCTGAGGAACAGCACCTCGTCTTCTGTCTGAGCATATTGCAGCCTTCTGGACTCGATATTTAATTCTACTTCAGGTAATCTGATTTCTCTGATTGCATCAGTCATCCACCTGTGATATTAGCTCAGCTTCTTTCTCCTTTATTTTCCTTTTCTTCCCTCTCTAGGGGTGGAGGATAAGCCCACCCTGACCTGCCGGGCACATCTTCCTGCTCCACATTTCACAACTCCTACATTCTTCTGTCCACATTCTCACTCTCTAACTGCTCCCATTCACTCACTGACCAGATAACCTGGTTTACAGTTTATTATCTATCAGCAACATCTCCCCTCCCCTCCCCTCCCAACTCCTCTCGGAAGCTTAACAAGCATCTTTGATCTCTTTCCCAATTCTGATGAAGGGCCTTTGACCTGAAACGTTAACTCTGTTTCTCTTCCCACAGATGCAGCCTGACCTGCGGTGTGTTTCTAGCATTTCCTGTGTTTATTCCGTCATAGATGCACTCCGAACTGATCTCAGAACACATGCCAGGGTGGTAACCGGAAAGTAACTATTCCAGGTTATAAAGACGTCAGAAAGGAAAGGGAAATTGGAATGGAAATATTGAATAAGATAATGATTCACAAGATTGGAAAGAGGGCTATAGAAAAGGGGAATCAAGCAGCATAGGTTCTGTGGAATAGAAACATGGCGGAACTTGTCAAGAGATCCAATATCAGTGTCAAAATGGCAGTGCATTGGATGCAAATATCAGAGCAGATTATTGTAAGATCCCAAGGTTTAGAACTTTACTGGTGGAGGGGCAGTCATTGAACACACTCAAAATAGAGAGTATGTAGTATCTACAGGAGGCGCTGCCTCAAGAAGGAAACATCTATCATCAAAGATCCCCACCATCCAGGCCGTGCCATCTTCTCGCAGCTACCATCAGGCAGGAGGTACAGAAGCCTGAAGTCTCACACCACCAGGTTCAGGAACAGCTACTTCCCTTCAACCATTCAGTTCTTGAACCAACCAGCACAACCCTAATCACTGCCTCAGTGTAGCAACACCATGGCCACTTTGATCACTTTGCACTAAGATTGACTTTTTTTGTTCTAATTGTGTTCTTTTTTGTAAAAATTGTGTATAATTTATGTTTAATTTATGTTTTTCTTGCGAATGCTGCTTATCTGATGCTATGTGCCTGTGACGCTGCTGCAAGTAAGTGTTTCATTGCACCTGTGCACACATGGACTTGTGCATGTGGCAATAAACTTGACGTTGACTTTAAACCATTCACTGAGCACAAGTGTGGATTAACTGTATACCTCTATCTAGAGAGCAGGACAAACAAAATGGGCCAAATGGTCACACTTGAAGCTATACACATCAATATATACTCGACAAACAGGATATGTCTCCGCAATTTATTTGTTGTTTATGAATTAATCAAAACTTCTATCTGGGCAATTGACCTCCTGTGCCTGATTCTCTATTGCAATAACAACGTTTAAGAGCCATTTAGACAGGCACATGAACAGACAGGGAATGGAGGGACCAACAAACAATCTGCTGGAGGAAATCAGCGGGTAGGACCTGCTGAGTTCCTCCAGCTCCGCTGAGTTCCTGCAGCAGATTGTGCGTTGCTCCAGATTCCAGCATCTGCTGTCTCCTGTGTCTCCAGGGAACAGCGGGATCCGGACCACGTGCAGGCAGATGGGATTAGTTTAAATTGGGATCATGGTCGGCACAGACATGGTGGGCCGAAGGGCCTGTTCCTGTGCTGTACTGTTTTATGTTCCAGTTATTGCCGTTTCTCATCACTGTCTTGCAATGTTTCCCCCTGAATTGAAGTTACTTATATTCTTTGTCACTCATTGTGATCTGGAACCCTCCCATCCATCGTGCCTTTTAATATTTATTATACTTTTAGCCAATCCCTCCCTCACCCCCCGAGCTCTACACTACCCACCAGGTACCCCCCTCACCCTTCACGCCACCCTCCCCTTCTTGCGGCTGCCTCCCGCAGCCACAGCAATCCTTTTTGCCTGGAGCTTGGTATCTGCCCAGCCCAGGTACAGTCTGATCTTACTTTGCAGTATTTCCCAGTGTTGCTGCATGTCTCCTGAACTGGAATTTCACCCTCTCCCACACTGATCCCTGATCCACAGTTAGTTCCCTGGGCTTGGTGTTGTCAAGGCAACTCGTACGTGGTTTCAGCACCAATTTTACATGTGTAACATCCTTTAAAACTTCAAGAGTTCAAGAGTTAACTTGCCTTTGGAAACTCAACCATTATACAACGTTGAGTAACCAGGTCAGAGAACGTTTGAACTACTTAGATGAGAATACCCTGTTCAGATCTTAATCCTTGCAGCTTTGCTTACTTCCATACTTTTATCTATAACATAGGTGGAAATGAAAGTGAAGAGTCCAAAATTTTTTACGGAGCTTGATGGGATGGATCCCTTGCCAGGGTGTCTGGAACCAGGGGTCACAGCTTCAAAATGACAGGTCAGCTATTCAGGATGGAGGGGAGGAGGAATTCTTTCGCCCAGAGGACCTTTGGAACTCTTTACCCAAGAGGGCTGTGGAGACATAGTGGCTGGTTACATTCAGGACAGAGACCGACAGGCTTTTGCATGTTATGGGAATCAGGGGACATGGGGTTAATGTAGGAAAGTGGAGCTGAGGTAGAAGATCGGCATGATCTCAGTTAAGGGTGGAGCAGGCATGAGGGGCTGAATGTGTCATAGAATCATAGAGAAATGCAGCACCGAAACAGGCCCTTCGGCCCACCATGTCCATGCCAACCTTTTTGCCCTCATCCCATTTGCCCTCATTAGGACTATATCCTTCTACACCTCGCCTCATATTCCGCCTTGGGAGTCTCCAACCTGATGGCCTCAACATTGATTTCTCTAACTTCTGGTAAGCCCACCCCTCCTTTTTCTTCCCCCTCCCCCCAACTCCTTTCTCTTCTTTTATTCCTGTGGCTCCCTTCCCCTGCCTTGATGACCTGCCCATCTCCTCTCCTCCCCTCCCCCATCCTTTATTCCACGGTCCACTGCCCTCTCCGACCGGATTCCTTCTTCTTCAGCCCTTGGCCTCTTCTACCCATCACCTCTCGGCTTATTACATCTCCCCCCCCCCCCTCCCCCACCCACCTACCTCCCCCCCCCCTCACCTGGACTCACCTCTCCCCTGCCTGTGTGTGCTCCTCCCCCTCCCCCCCCCCCCACCATTCTGGCTTCTGCCCTCTTCCTTTCCAGTCCTGATGAAGGGTCTCGACCTGAAACGTTGACAGTTTATTTCCCTCCATGGATGCTGCCTGACCCGCTGAGTTCGTGCAGCACTTTCTGTGTATTGCTTATTTGTGTCTGCCTAAACGCCTCTTAAACATGGTAATTGTATCTGATTTCACCACATCCTCCACATATCAACCACTCTCTCTGTGTAAAAAAAATACTGACCCCTCAGATCCCTTGTAAAACTCCTTCCTCTCACCTTAAACCTACGCCCTTTTGTCTTAAATACCCTGACCATAGGAAAAAAGAATTTGACTATCTACCCTGTCTATGCCCCTCTGCAACCTCAACCCTCGGCCTCCTTTGCTCCAGGGAAAACGAGCCCAGCCTGTCCAATCTCTCCCCACGACTAAAGTTCTCCAATCCAGGCAACATCCCGGCGGCATGAACTTGAATTCGCAAACTTCCAGTAACCGCTCCTTCTCTGTCCCATTTTCTCTCTCCTCCCGATCCACCTGGCCCCCATTACCCCACCTCTTTCCCCACCCCTACCCTCTCCATCTGCCCATCACCCACTGGGTCACCCCCCCCCCCCCCACCTCCCTCCCTTTCTTCCACCTTCCCCTCCTATCAGATTCCATCATCTTCAACCCACTGTCACTCCCACCTATCACCTCCCAGCTTCTGACGCCATTACCAGTCTCCCCCTCCCTCATCTACCTGTCACCACCCCCCCCCCACCCCCCGTTCACCTGGATCCACCTATCCACCAGCTCTTGCTCCAGCCCTTCCCCCCCACACCTTTGTACTGGCCGTCTCCCCTCTATCTTTCAGTCCAGATGAAGGGTCTCGGCCTGAAACGTCGACAGGACATTTCCCTCCACAGATGCTGCCCGACCCACTGAGTTCCTCCAGCGCTTTGTGTGTTGCTCCTGGTGAATCTTCTCTGTACTGTCTCCACCAGAACTACATCCTTCCTAAATGGCTTTCTTCTGTTTCACCCCCTTCTGTGAACAATGACGGGGAAGTGTGACTAAATAGTGTGATGATGGATTAAACATAGAGGGCTACCCTGCAGTAAAAGTCAATGACCTATGCTCAAAACTGCGTGTCAAGTGAAGGATCACACATAAAGGGCAGCCACTCGAATGGGATAACAGATAGTTAACATTGTGCTTTATAAATCAAGGGTTATGAAGCACCTCTCAGGTTCAGCATTACTGTGATTAATACATTATAGGAGCATATTCAGAAACAATTATTGGGATCCATTTTGGCTGCTTTTGAGGCCTTCAGGACCTCATTTACCACTCAGATGCCTGGAGTGTAGCCTAAGGCAAGATAAGTAAACACATGAAGAAAATCGTTTTTAAAAAACAGCAGACGTCATTCAGAGAAGTTTACACCAAAAACTCGGAGAAGATCAGCATACCAAATTGTTTCTCAGTTTTATTGTCAATTCTCTCTGGATATTAGCTGCTGAAATTTGTTGCATGTAGTTCAGCAGGCGCTGATGTTCAGACTGTTTGGAATCTTTCTCTGTCTTATGGCAGCTGAAGCCAACAAAGACTCCTCAATCTCTTTGTCAGAGGACCATCAGCATAGGTCAACATTAGAGTGAGATGTTTGCCACTGGTTTGTGCATAGACAGGGTGAACGCACATAGTCTTTTTCCCAGGGAAGGGGAACTAAACACTAGAGTTGCTCTTGCTCCAGATTCCAGCGTCTGCAGAATTTCTTGTGTCTAAAAAACTAGAAGGCACAGGTTTAAGGTGAGAGGGGAAAGATTTAAAAGGACCTGAGGGGCAACTTCTTCACACAGAGGGTGGTGAATATATGGAATGATAAGATATCTTTGTTAGTCACATGTACATCGAAACACACAGTGAGATGCATCTTTTTGCGTGGAGTGTTCTGGGGGCAGCCCGCAAGTGTCGCCACGCTTCCTGCGCCAACATAGCATGCCCACAACTTCCTAACCTGTACATCCTTGGAATGTGGGAGGAAACCAGAGCACCCGGAGGAAACCCATGCATTCACAGGGAGAACGTACAAACTCCTTACAGACAGTGGCCGGAATTGAACCCAGGATTGCTGACGCTGTAAAGCGTTACCCCAACCGCTACACTACCGTGCCTGCCCCACACTACCGTGCTGCCAGAGAAAGTGGCCGAGGCAGGTCCAACAACATTTAAAAGATATTTGGATAAGTACATGGATAGGAGGGGTTTGGAGGGATACGGGCTAAATGCAGGAAAATGGGACTAACTTGGTGGGCACCATGGTCAGCATGGACGAGTTGGACCGAAGGACCTGTTTCCGTGCTGTATGACTCTACGACTCTATGAACGATTGGTATCTGGAATGAGCTGCCAGAGGAGGTGGTGGAGGGAGATACAATCAAAATGTTTAAAAGGCTTTTCGAGAGGTACTTGGACAGGCAAGGCATAGAAGGATATGGACCTAGTGAGGGCTAATAGCATTAGTGAGATGGGCAAAATTGTTGGCATGGATGCAGTGGGCTGGAGGGCTTTTTTCTGTGCTGTATGACTCTAAAGCTGTAACCTCGCTCCCTTTCAGAGTTCATTATCCTCAAAGGAGGACAGAAGAGCAGAGGGGAGACATGATTATAGGTATATAAGAGGCATCAGTAGACAGCCAGTGTCTTTCTCCCTCAGAGTCGAAATGTCTAAAACTAGAGGGAATGCATTTAAGGTGAGAGGGGGAATGTTTAAAGGAGGTGTGTGGGGCAAGTTTTGCTTTTACACAGAGAGTGGTGGGTGCCTGGAATGTGCTGCCAGGAGTGGTGGTGGAGGCAGATATGATAGAGGCACTTAAGAGGCTCTTTGGTAGGCACATGAATGTGTGGAGAATGGAGGGATATGGACTTTGTGTAGGCCGAAGGGATTAGTTTAGTTAGGCGTTTAATGACTAGTTTATTTAGTTCAGTACAACACCGTGGGCCGAAGGGCCTCTTCCTGTGCTGCACTGTTCTGTGTTCTACATTCTAACAAGTAACCAGCTTGCACCTGCCCATTGTTACGAGGGGCTGCTGGAAGGTTATAACCATAGATCCATAGAACAATACAGCACAATACAGGCCCTTCAGCCCACCATGTTGTGCCGACCTTTAAACCACGCCTAAAACTATCTAGCCCCTTCCTCCCACATATCCCTCTATTTTAAATTCCTCCATATGCTTATCTAACAATCTCTTGAACTTGACCAACGTATCAGCCTCCACCACCACCCCAGGCAGCGCATTCCATGCACCAACCACTCCCTGGGTGAAAAACCTCCCTTAGTGTGGAGGACTGTCGAAGCTTGTGGAGGGATATTGATAGGATGCAAAGCTGGGCTGAGAAGTGGCAGATGGAGTTCAATCCGGAGAAGTGTGAGGTGGTACACCTTGGAAGGACAAACTCCAAGGCGGAGTACAAGGTTAATGGCAGGATTCTGGGCAGTGTGGAGGAGCAGAGGGGTCTGGGGGTTCATATCCACAGATCACTGGAAGTTGCCTCACAGGTGGATAGGGTAGTTAAGAAAGCATATGGGGATGTTAGCTTTCATAAGTCGTGGGATCGAGTTTAAGAGCCGCGAGGTAATGATGCAGCTCTACAAAACTCTGGTTAGACCTTGGAGTACTGTGTCCAGTTCTGGTCGCCTCATTATAGGAAGGATGTGGAAGCGTTGGAAAGGGTGCAGAGGAGATTTACCAGGATGCTGCCTGGATTGGAGAGTATGGATTATGAGGAGAGACTAAGGGAGCTAGGGCTTTACTCTTTGGAGAAAAGGAGGATGAGAGGAGACATGATAGAGGTATACAAAATATTAAGAGGAATAGATAGAGTGGACAGCCAGCGCCTCTTTCCCAGGGCACCAATGCTCAATACAAGAGGGCATGGCTTTAAAGCAATGGGTGGGAAGTTCAAGGGATATCCTATTTACTTTTGCACTTCTGTTTTGCATCTCTGAGCTTTCAGCATTGTCTCTCACAGAGTGGAGGATTAAGATTTTTCATACCTTTTCACTGGCAAAGGCTTAGAATTGAAATTGGGACCACATCTTACTCTAATTCTGAAAATCAAATAAAAGCTGCAGATCAAGTCAGGCAGCATCTGAGACACTGAGACACAGGGTGCTTCTCTCCGTCATACAGCAGTCACTGTAGGGTGGGCACGAATAGAATGGGATGAGAGAATTTATAAATTTGTTTTGAAATAGTTATTTTGTGGAACCTTTTATTTTTGCATTGCAGCAAAATGGACACATAATAGTTTCAGAGGGAGTGGAAGGGGATATTAGTGAATGGGTAATTGGTGTTGCAGCTACTAAGACCCAGTATGGACTTGATAGGCCAAATGGCCTCATTCTATAATGTTACGATTCTGTAATGATGCCCCAACCCCTACAGTACACTTTCTAGTCATGGTACTGCTGGGCATAAAAGCTGTCCGAATCACAAATTCTTCCTGTGACCGCGTGGGTTTCCTCCGGATGCTCCCATTTCCTCCCACGTCCCAAAGACATGCGGGTCGGTCGGTTAATTGGCCGCTGCAAATTGCCCCAAGCGTGTAAGTGAGTGGCAGAATTTTGGGGTCGGGTAGGGAGGGGAGAGGGTTGAGGGGACTATGAGAAGAATAAAATAGGATTAGTGTGCCACTCATGTAAATGGGTGCTTGATGGTCAGTACGGATTTGGTGGGCCGAAGGGCCTGTTTCCGTGCTGTATGTCTCTATGACTCTACGACTTCAATGTGAAATATCAAAAAAAGACAACAGTAAGAGTAGAACAGAACAAGTTTGTTCTGCTATATAATATTATGGCCAGTTCTGTGCCTCCCTCCACCTCCCTGTCCAGTACATACAGCACCTATTTCCCTCGGTGTTCAGACTGGGTCAGGATGCGGAACAGTGACGAATGGAAAAAAATCAAATGGCTACAAGTCAAAATTATGAGCTCTAAACCTGAATGCATGAGGCGTACGTAACAAGACAGATGAATTGATGGCACGAGCAGAGGCTTATAGATTTGATCCGATAGGCACTACATGTGTGGCTACAAAGCAGCCAGGTTGGAACAGAATTTTCCAGGGCATGTGACATGTTGGAAAATGGAGAGAATTGAAGAAGACAACAGGGATGGCTGTAGCTTTAAGTGTAAAGCCTTAGAAAGCAGGAAGCAGGTTCAGTCTGTCAGTGTGGAGGTAAAGAGTAACAAAGCAGGTTGAGGGAACTCGGCCTTTTCTCCTTGGAGCGACGGAGGATGAGGGGGAACCTGATAGAGGTATGTAAGATGATGAGAGGTATTGATCGGGTAGATGGTTAGAGGCTTTTCCCCAGGGCTGAAATGATGGCCACAAGAGGACACAGGTTTAAGGTGCTGGCGAGTAGGTATAGAGGAGATATCAGGGGTAAGCTTTTTACTCAGAGAGTGGTGAGTGCATGGAATGGGCCTCCGGCAACGGTGGTGGAGGCGGATACGATAGGCTCTTTTAAGAGACTGTTGGATAGGTACATGGAGCTGAGAAAAATAGAGGGCTATGGGTAAGCCTAGTAATTTCTAGGGTGGGGACATGTTCGGCACAGCTTTGTGGGCCGAAGGGCCTGAATTGTGCTGTAGTTTTTCTATGTTCTATGTTCTAAAGCATTATAAACTCTGGTGGTGTCGTCTGAAGCCCCCTAATCAGAGCTATGCTCTCCCCACATCGAGAGAAGTATTTCATAGTTTTGAAAGAATATATATTTCATTGAGAATTCAAGATTCTATGGGTAAAGAGATCTATCCTGGCTAACGAAGGGAAGTTAAAAAAAATTAAGTATTGCATAGAAAAGTCCAAGAGCCGGGAGAGCATCAGAAACCAGCAAAGGCTGACTGAAGCACTAATAGAGGGAAGAACGTAGAAAAAGAGAGTAATATCGAAGGTAATATAGAAACAGACTATAGGAATTTCTGCACGCATAGAACCATAGAAAACTACAGCACAGAAAACAGGCCATTCGGCCCTTCTAGTCTGTGCTGAAACATTATTCTGCTAGTCCCACTTACCTGCCCCCAGTCCATACCCCTCCAGACCTCTCTCATCCATGTATCTATCCAATTTACTCTTAAAAGTTAAGAGCGAGCCCGCATTTACCACATCAGATGGCAGCCCCTTCCACACTCCCACCACTCTCTGAGTGAAGAAGTTCCCTCTAACGTTCCCCCCTAAACCTTTCCCCTTTCACCCTAAAGCCATGTCCTCTCGTACTTATCTCTCCTAATCTAGGTGGAAAGAGCCTACTTGCATTAACTCTGTCTATGCCCCTCGTCATTTTGTAAACCTCTATCATATCTCCCATGTAATGGGATAGAGAGCAGCAAAGGTTCCTGATAAACTGAAGAATTTCTAAAGGGGAATAAAAAAAAATGGCAGAGATGATGATGTACTACAGGGAAGAGAGTGAAACACTTGCAACAATTTATAAGGTGAGGGGAAAAAATACTGGACAGATTTAAAACTGACAAACTCCTTGGGCCTTTTGCCATGACTGGGTTCAAAGACAGGTGGATACAGAAATAGTGATATTTTGTCGGAACTGTCCTGATGAAGCATCTTTAACCTGAAACGTTAGCTCTGTCTCTCTTCCCACAGATACAGCCTGACCTGCTGATTATTTCCGGCGTTTTCTGTTTGCATTATCTGACATTTACAAGATCCTCACCACTTTAAAAAAATCTGTTTTTTTCTGTTCTTCCTATCAAAGTGCCTAACTTCACACTTCTCATATGACACCAACTTCACATTTCTTATAGGAAGCCACCTTCACCACCGCCCACTTAACTTTGAATGTATCGCTTTTCATCTTCCTTACAGATCACTTTTCCACTTAAATTTGCATCAATGGCAAACTCGGATACATTACCCAGTACTTTTTCATCTAAGTCATTTTTATAAATTGTATGATATATCACCCCCTTCAGCTAGTAACTGTCTGTTGAGTTGAGAGTGATGTGGCCAAGCAAGGTAATGTAGCAGTTAGCGTAACGCTATTACAGCACCAGCAACCCGGGTTCAATTCCTGCCACTGTCTGTAAGGAGTTTGTACGTTCTCCCCATGTGTCTGCGTGATTTTCCTCCGGGTGCTCCGGTTTCCTCCCACATTCCAAAAGACGTACGGGTTAGGAAGTTGTGGGCATGCTACATTGGCGCCGGAAGTGTGGCGACACTTGCGGGCTGACCCTAGAACACTCTACGCAAAAGATGCATCTCACTGTGTGTTTCGATGTACATGTGACTAATAAAGATATCTTATCTTATCCCTAATCTCTATTTTCAGCCCTATAACCAATCTTCCATCCATGCTAATATATTGCCTCCAACGCCCTGAGCACTTGTTTAATCTACATGAGGCTGCCCTTCTTCCTGCTGCTGGGGTGGGACGTTAGGGGCTAAGGCCAAGATTGACCCCACCTTTTAAACCGTGCCATTCACAGAGAGCACCAGACTCTGAGAAGGAGCCTAAAGCATTATATGAACTTCCAATAAACGCACAATACTCATAAATTCATGTGTTCAATCAGCCTGAGGTACCATTTTAAAATGTATTCGTCCACAGGGAATTGCTCGTGCATACTTGCCCCATGCTAAGGACATTGGAAAGTCTGTGATCACATGTAGGCAGACCAGATTAGGATGGCATATTTGCTTCCCTGAAGACCACATTTGGAATACCGCGAGCAATTTTGGGACCCCATATATAAGGAAGGATGTGCCGGCCCTGGAGAGGGTCCAGAGGAGGTTCACAAGAATGATCCTGGGAATGGAATGCTTAATGTATGAGGAGTGTTTGATATCTCTGGGCCTGTACTCGATGAAGTTCAGAAGGATGAGGGGGGATCTCATTGAAACCTACTGAATATTGGAAGGCTTGGATGGAGTGGATGTGGAGAGGATGTTTCCATTAGCAGGAAATTCTAGGATCCGAGGGCACAGCCTCAGAATAAAGGGATGTCCCTTTAAAACTGAGATGAGGAGGAGTTTCTTCAGCCAGAGGGTGGTGAATCCATGGAATTTGTTGCCACAGAGGGCTGTGGAGGCCAAGTCATTGGATGTATTTAAGGCAGAGATTGATAGGTTCTTGATTGGTAAGGGGGTTAAGGGTTACGGGGAGAAGGCCAGAGAATGGGGTTGAGAAAAAAAATCAGCCATGATTGAATGGCGGAGCAGACTCGATGGGCTGAATCGCCGAATTGTACTCCTATATCTTATGGTCTTAAGAGCATCAGTGAACTAGGTATGTTTTTATAACAAGCTGGTGGTCTCATTGTTCTCATTACTGAACATGGACTTTTTTATTCCAGAGTTATTTACGTTCCCTTTGCAGTCATGGTGAGATCTGAATCCATTTCTCCGGATCATTGTCCAAGTGTCTTGATCCCAATCCATGAATTTAACCTCAATGCCACCGTGCCCTTACGATGGAATCCACTGCATTTCAACATGCATTGCATGTGCTTTTGATCCTTTGAGTTCCAAGAGTATTTGAACAACCAAAGAATGCAGACTACCATGCCTGATTCACTCATCCCCTGATGGCTAAGCAATGCCTTTGAAATGAAGCAGAAAGCTTGGAATTTTTAACAATAATTGTTACCTGACAGTTCTTGCCATACGCCTTACAATACTTTCATGAACCATCTCAATTTTCCAAAAGCCTTAATTAAGTACATGCGTCCTGAGAGTTTCTATTGGAACTTGAAAATGTTAAGGTTAACTGTTGTAATAAGATTGGAACACCTTAATCGCCCTCCCCATGGTGTAAGGCTGAACTTTATGGTTGAAGACTGACATTTACAGAAGAAAAACACATAAACTTGTCAGTCCCAAGATCATAGTAAATGTTAAATTCAATATTACAGCATCTGCTTCGTTCAGCTTAAGTTGAGAGATCTGCTCCAGAATGCTTAAAAATCAGCCTTCACTGAGAAGTGATTTGCAATTGAGCCTTGATTGAATTCTATCCTCTATCTAATGGCTGTTAAGGTGATCCAAATTAAAATGATCCGAGGCTCTCGGCACAGCATGGGGAGGAGTTTCCGGCATGCACTTTTTACAGGAGGAGAAAGGAAACTGTGAAGACTTATGAGGAAAGAAGCAACTGTTTTCATTGTTGTGTCCCCTGAATGCTCCTCCAGGTCCCCCAACAGAACAAGGCTCTCTGGAATTTGTCCCAGATACAACTTTGAAAATCAACGGGTTCCGACCAAGCCAGTGAGTTTCTGCCACGTTATGCCGCACCCCCACTATACGCCTCTGATAATTTTCCTCCCACATCCCAAAAGGCGTGCAGGTTGGTAGGTTAATTGGCCACTAAATTGCCCCTGGTGTGTAGGTGAGTGGCAGAATGTGAGGGGAGTTGGTGGGAATGTGGGGAGAATAACATGGGATCAGTGTAAGATTAATGTAAATGGGTGCTTAATGATTGGCGCAGACTTGGTGGGCCGAGGGACCCGTTCTCTACATAAAAAAAAGGTCTAAAATTGGGTCGCACAGTGTCGCAGCAAGTAGAGCTGCTTCCTCACAGCACCAGAAACTTGGGTTCAATCCTGACCTCGGGCGCTGTGTATGTGGAGTTTTCACATTCTCCCTGTGCTCCGGTTTCTTCTCACATCCCAAAGACGTGCGGATTGGTAGATTAAATGAAAATTGCTCCAAGTACGTATGTGAGTGGTAGAATCTGGGGGGGGGGGGGGTGGGAATTAATGAGAATGTGGGGAGAATAAAATGGAACTAATGTAGGATTGGAGCGAATGGGTGGTTGATGGGCAGTGCAGACTCAGTGGGCTGTAGGGCCTGTTTCTGTGCTGTATCTCTCTATGACTCTATAACTCAAAATTATGGACAAGTCATTGCTTTGGTTTCAAGCCGACAGGGAACTGCTTTGACAAAGTGTTGAAAAGCATTTACCATGGCATGCTTACAGAGTGGCAAACTGGCTCCAGTAAATTACCCTTCAGTGTAGACTATTGGCCGAAGGGGAGTCGATGGGCGTGTGTGAGAGGTAATGTTGCCATGGCACAGGGAAACAGGGAGCATGGGTATGGGTCTTGGGGGATTTCTCCCCTGAGAGCACAACATGCAGCTGATGGGCCAAATGGCCTCTTTCTATGTTACTATAAGTCTAAGACATAACATTAAACCTATTCATGCAAAGTAAGTCTCCCAATAAAACAAAACCGCAGGATTGAAGTGAGAATTAAAAATTCAGCCCACGTCTATGCTCTATCTCCTTGGATCATTTCATTCTTCCCTCCCCGTGTTCGGTTCACCAGCTATTTGTTGAGCAGAGAAGCCATCAATTTCCTTTCAAAATGCCTCAGTGGAGCCAGTATTCAGTGCGATTGATTCATTCCAATTGATAGTTTCCAATAAGTATGAAGGAGAAGTATGGATAGAAAAGTTTGCACTAAAAGGGAATCTTAATTATCTCAGATTGGCTCATTTCTAGGTCAGGACCATGATTAATACTTGCAAATGACATGTCAGATATGAATGCCGAAGATCCACAAGACATATTTTACGAATTTTCACTCACTGATTGTTCAGCTCCTTATGATATTGACTGGTCAAATGTTGCAGCACAGAAGCACAATGCCATGGAGCACAGGAATAAATTGCAGTTACCCACTGGAGAGAGGAAACTTATCGATGCATTGAGCAAGTAACCTTCACGTTCTTGTGTAGAATGAGGTTATCAACCTGTACCAGTGGTCTTGGATTCTCCTGGAATGGATGTCCAATCTCCCAGGCATGGCTGTCAGTGACTCAGGAGATATCTTCTCCACTTCTTTCCCATGTATGTCTACTGGTCCAAACTTTTATCACACTGCCCTGCCTGCCTCTGTGGAACTAGTACAAGTAATTTACAGCCCTCGTAGCTAACTTTTAGTCCCATTGATTACACCATCCTTAAAAGAGGTGCGTTAATGAACAGTCTGTGAATGGATGACCATGCACCGTATCTGGACAAACTTACTTCTTCTATTGCACCTTGCCTTACTCAGTTGAATTCAATGGAGAAACACTGATTTTCAAGCAGTCTGTGTCTTAAAACTTCAACAATTTCGTACTTAGTGGGATTACTGTCACCAAGTCCAAATCCATCATTGATTAGAAACTCAGTCAGACGGGCCACATGAATACCATGGCAACAAGAGTGGTCAGAAGCTGAGGGCCCTGTGATGACACTTCTTGACACCCCAAGACCCTTCCACCGTCAATATGGCACAGATCAGGACAGGATGAAATAATCTTCTCTTACCCACAAGACTGCAGCTCCAACTACCCTCAAGAAGCTCAAGACCATTCAAGAAAAAGCAGTCCACAAGACTATCACCTCATCTGCCACTCAAAACATTCACTCCCTCCACTTCCGGTGTGTGGTGGCTGCAGTGTGCCCCAAACGCACAGCCTCTACCACCAAGGGCAGCAGTTACATGGAAACACCATCTCCTGCCGGTTCCCCTCCCAGTCACACACCATCTAGATCTGGAATTATCTATTGCCTTCCTTCATCGGTGCTGGGTCTAAATCCTGGAACTCCTGACTTGACAGCACAGTGGGACTACATTCAACAGAAGGACTGCAGCAATTCACTACTACCTTCTCAAGAGCAATGAGGGAAGGGCCATAAATGCCGGCCTTGTCAGTGATGGCCAGATCCTACAAACATGATTAACTAAGGAATAACTATTGTTCCCCAGAAAGAATATGCTATTGGTTGAAAATGAACAGACTGTAAACATACAGCCTTTGTAAAAGCACACTCAAATTAAATGGTCATTAATCAGCGAGAGTCGTTTGCTGCACTTGCCGCCCTCAACCTGTGGACGCACCCGGTTTCTTGCTTAATTAAATCTCAGTGTTTGGTGTCTCCTTGGTGGAAATAGCTGGGGACTCCAACCCAAAGGGAATGGTTGTGTGCTGCTCTGAAATTCAGCTTCATTAACATTTAGAAAATCAGGAATTAAGAAACATCCAGGCTAAAGTGGATTACATCTCGTGAGAGCTGACAGTTGGATGTGACAACAATTCTAATTAAAGTAGTTTATTACTGTGCATTCACCAGTGCCTGAGGAGTAATTCATCTGAGAGGTACAATTCTGGTATTTTCCCAGCACTGGTGAATGCACTGATAGACCACTTGACTGAGAGTGCCCAGTCCCGATAGACGTGAATGAGAAATCGGCCATGTTCTGCACTTGTATGGAATCAGAAAGTAAATAGTTCGTGTTTGCAGTTGGCACAGAGTGCCATGTGACCAGATGTGACTTTATTCCCTCGGAACAGGTCCGACCAGAGTTGACACTCCAACGCAAGTGAACCCAGTCTTGTATCAGGAGAGAGAATGGCCATGCAGTTGATGCGGGCTGCCTTTCTCTGGAAAGCGGTGTACAGGGCAAGCTAAACAGAACCTCTGATGCTGTGGATTTCACAGAATGATCACAGCAGGGAAGGAGGCCATTTGACTCATCGAGTCTGTACCGGCTCTCTACCAGAGGAGTTCATTCCCACACCCTAACCCTCTCCACATTACCCTTCAACATTCTTTCCTTTTAGATACTTATCCAACTAGGGATAGAATATTGAACAGTACAGCACAGGAACAGGCCCTTCAGCCCACGATGTTGTGCCAACTAATTAAACTAGTGATTAAATGTCCAACTAAACTAATCCCTGAGAAATAAAGGACTGCAGATGCTGGAATCTAGAGGAAGAACGGTACGACGCTGGAGGAACTCAGCAGGCCAGGCAGCGTCCGTGGAGAAAAGCAGGCGGTCAACGTTTCCGTTCGTGAAGAAGGGTCCTGACCGGAAATGTTGCCCGCCTGCTTTTCTCCATAGACGCTGCCTGGCCTGCTGAGTTCTTCCAGCATCATAATGTTATCCTAATCCCTTCTGCCTACACAATGTCCATACCCCTCCATTCTCTGCACATTCACGTGCCTATCTAAGAGCGTCTTAAACACCTCTATCATATCTGCCTTCACCACCACCCCTGGCAGCACATTCCAGGCACCCACCGCTCTCTGTGTAAAAAAAACTTGCCCCACATATCTCCTTTGAACTTACCCCCCACTCATCTTAAATGCATGCCCTCTAGTATTAGACGTTTCGACCCTGGGGAAAAGGGTCAAAATGTCTAATACTGTCTACCCTATCTATGCCTCTCATAATCTTAGAAACTTCTATCAGGTCTCCCCTTAGCCTCCACCGCTCCAGAGAAAACAACCCAAATTTGTCCAACCTATCCTCAAAGCACGTGCCTTCATCCTGGTAAACCTCTCCTGCGCTGTCTCCAAAGCCTCCACATCCTTCCTATAACGGGGCGACCAGAATTAAATGCAATACTCCAGATGCGGCCCAACTGGAGCTTTATAAAACTGCAACATAACTTCCCGACTCTTGAACTCAGTGCCTCGACCAATGAAGGCAAGCGTGTTGTGCGTCTTCTCTACCACTCTGGCAACTTGTGGGACACTTTCAGGGAGCTATGGACTTGGACCCCAAGATCCCTCTGTACATCAACACTGTTAAGGGTCTTGCCATTACTGTGTACTAAGTATCCAGCCTATCCAATCTATCCCTAGTTGGATTGTTTTCCCTGGAGTGAAGGAGGCTGGGGGGGGGGGGGGGGGGGGGGGGGGGGGGGGGGGGGGGGGGGGGGTGGGGGGGTCACCTGCTAGAAGTATTAGAGAGGCATAGATAGGGTAAGTAGTCAAAATAATTTTCCCATGGTTGGGATACCTAAAACAAGAGGGTGTAGTTTTAAGGTGAGAGGTAGGAAGTTCAAAGAGGATCTGAGTAGTAAATGTTTTACACAGAGCATGGTTGATATCTGGAACGTGCTGCCAGAGGACGTGGTGGAATCAGGTACATTCACTACATTTAAGAGGTGTTTAGACAGACATTTAAACAGGCAAGGTATAGAGGGAGATGGTCCTAATGCAGGCAAATGGGATTAGTATGGATGGGTAAAAAGGTCAGCATGGACGTGGTGGACAGAAGGGCCTGCTTCTGTGCTGTACAGCTCTGTGACTCCCTTTGGAACACTGCAATTGAATCTACCTCCGCTGCCACCTCTGGCTGTCTCGACCTGAGCCACCCATTGCATTAAAACTTTACCGCACAGCTACTGTATTTTGCCGGTCACCTTCGTTCTGTGTGCACTGTTCTTGATCCCTCTACCAAAGGGAAAAGTTTCTCTTGATCTCCCCACGTCACGGTGTTCTATATCCTCCATCAGATCCCCTCGCAACCTCCTCTGTTCCAAGGAGAACAGCCCCAGCTGCTCCAGTCCATCCACAGAACAAGTTCCTCATCCCTGGCATCGCTTTGGAAATCTCTTCTGCACCCTCGAGAAAGTGTTTACATCTTTCCTAAAGTGTAGCACACAGAACTGGACGCAGCGTTCCACCTCTGGACAAACCACCTCAGATGATGGTTGATGTTGACTCCCCTTGTTCTCTCTGCCTTCGTATAGAAAGCCAAGGATCCTACCTCCTTTTTTAACTGCTGAGAGAAGTTTGGCAATTGGAGTCGTAAAGCGATACAGAATGGAAACAGGCCTTTCGGCCTACCAAATCCATGCCAACCATGAGCCACCCATTTACACTAATCCTACCTTAATGCCACTTTTTTTTCCCAAACACCCCCACCCACCCAACCCCCACACACTATGGGCTGTTTACAGTGGCCAAGTATCAAGACATCGGTTAGAGTGCACTTGGAGTATTGTGCGCAGTTCTGGTCACCACGCTAGAGGAAGGATGTGATTAAGCTAGAGAGGGTGTAGAAAAGGTACACAAAGATGTTGAAAAACACGATGATGCTGGAGGAGTTCAGCAGGCCAGGCAGCATCCGTGGAGAAAAGCAGGCGGTCAATGTTTTGGGCCAGGACCCTCCTTCAGAACATGAAATGTTGACCGCCTGCCTTTCTCCACTGATGCTGCCCGGCCTGCTGAGTTCCTCCAGCATCATCGTGTTTTTCATCCAGACTCCAGCATCTGCAGTCCTTTGTTTCTCCGTACAAAGATGCTGCCTGGACTGGAGGCCTTGAGTTATGGGAGACTAGATAGGCTGGAACTCTTTACCCTGGAGCGAGGGAGGATGATGGGTGAACTGACAGAGATTTAAAAAATTATGATTTGATAGGCATTGATAGGGTAGATAGTCACACTTTTTCCCAGCGTCGGGGAATCTGAGACATGAGGGCATTAGTTTAAGGTGAGAGGGTAAAGATTTAAAGGGGATCTGAGAGGCAAGTTTTTCACACAGGGGGCGCTGGGTACGTGGAACGAGCAGCCAGAGGAAGCAGTAGAGATGGGTACAATTACAACATTTAAGAAAAACATTCGGACAGGCACATGGACATCAAAGGTTTAGAGGGATATGGGCCAAATGCAAGATAATAGGATTACCTTAAATAGGTACCTTGATCAGCATGGACGAGTTGGGCCGGAGGGCCTGTTTCTGTGATGTATGGCTCTCTGAATCTATGAACCTACCAAGCTACACATCTTTAGGATGTGGGAGGAAACGGGAGCACCCAGAGGAAACCCATGAGGTCACAGGGAGAACGTGCAAACTCCACCCAGACAGCACCCGAGGTCAGGATTGAACCCAGGTCTCTGGCGCTGTGAGGCAGCGGTGAGTGATTGCGTCCATTCAACTATATTTTCTCATCAAAAATGAAAGTAAAAGATGCTCGAGAGAACAAAGGAAAGATATTATTTTCCTGTGCTTGGATGAACCGTGAATTGAATGTTTTTACTGCCTTCCTGATTGGTAGAAAGCAGCTGGCAGCAGAAATGCTGCTAGCGGTACGGCTCACAGGACTCTTGGTGCCTCCCGTGTTCTGAGGCAGTTCCTCGGGGTCGAGGACGACTCGCTTCTCCTCTGGTTCAGTGGGTTCTGAGGTGACTGCTGAGGCCGAAGTAGGAACGGCAGACTCTTCCACGGATGGGGCAGGAGGTGGGTGATGGGTGAGTAGTTTGTGAGGCGGTGCACTCCCAGGCTTCTGTGTCCTTCTTGACGCCCGGCCTCGATGTTCTCAATATCATCCCGAACACTCCTTCTCTGCCTTGAGCAGATATGCGCCAGATATTTCCAGGAGTCAGTGGGACTGTGGCATTTCCTCTGTCCACCTGGTAATTTCTGGCCAAGAATCCGTTCTGATTCATAGAGTTTGTCCTAGCCAGAATTGCAGTTCCCTGCAATTAATTCCAGTGATGCTTTCCTTGATCTTCACTTGGTCAGAGGGGTGGAGGTTAATGTGAACCACTCCCCACTCTGGTATTCACTGCCACGATCTCCAATCCTGCCTTCTCCCCCCCTCCTCTATCCCCAACTTTTCAGCAGGCTTCCCCAAGGAACTGCATTACTCTGCAGGCAGCTGAATCCTTTGTGCAAAAAAACGATTTTCATCAGTTTGTTAAATATTTCACAAGATACTTATAGCGATGAATAATGTTTAGACAGTTGAAAAGATCTGATGTTCCTTCTCTGCAGGTCCTACCCAGGGCTCCGTTCCTGTGAACTCTTCATAACCCGGCCAGTTCGCCAGTTGGAAATGTGGCCGTGAACTGAGAACTCACCCAGCAGAAGACGCCTGCAGCCCCACAGCAGCCGGCAAATCCTCCCATCTGTCTCCCAGACACTCCCTCATATGTATGGGCTGCAGGTAAGTCAGGTAATGCGTAACCCAGAGAGGAGCTCTGTCACCATCTGGGGTTTCAAGGGGTCGGGGTGAATTGAGGGAGTCTCACTATGAAGAATAAAAGTTCGGTTTGTTGTCCAAAGGAAGGTATCAGGATCAGAATCAGGTTTATTATCACTGACATATGTCATGAAATGTGTTGTTTTGCGGCAGCAGTACAGCGCAAGACATAAAGACGTAAAAATTATTGTAAGTTACAAAAGCAAAAATAGTGCAAAAGAGGAATAACGAGGTCATGTTTATGGGTTCATGGACCATTCAGAAATCTGATAGGGGAGGGAAAGAAGCTGTTCCTGGAACATTGCGTATTTACTCATCTCGGGAGTACGGTTAGGAAGCAATCCCAACAGGCAATGGTGAATTGGAACTAACCACTATCTCATTCCCGGATTGAATTTCAGGCATGACGGAAAGCAAAATCAACCAATTCTGTTTAACGTGCATGAATGACGCAGAATGTCTTCCTTTACAATGGAACCTTCATTGGACTGAAGGTAGTTTCTCCTGCACTGATCCTCAGAACCCATCCGTGTGCAGAGATCCAATCAAGGCTCACAGCAGCATGACCCAGAACTTTTAAAAAACATGTTTTAAACTGACTCAATGCCACAAAAACTAATGTGAATACAAACACTACAAAAAAAAGGTGACATGTTAGAAATTCCCAAAAGTGTAAGAAATAGTACTAACAATCGTACTCCAGTTGGACCTCTGTATTTTATACCTTACTCAGCTTCGGTCATCAGCTGGAGACACAGGAGACTGCAGACGCTGGAATCTGGAGCAACGAACAATTTGCTGGAGGAACTTAGCAGGTCGAGCAGCATCTGTGGGGGGGGGGGGGGGGGGGGGGGGATGACAGTCGACGTTTCAGGTCGACTCCCTTCACCTGGACTGAAAGGTAGAGGGGAGATGGCCAGTGTAAAATGGTGAGGGAAAGGGGTGGAGCAAGAGCTGGCGGGCGATAGGTGGATCCAGGTGAGGAGGGGGTGATAGGCAGTTGGAGGAGGGGGGAGGCTGGGAGGTGAGAAGTGGAGGCGACAAAGGGCTAAAGGTGATGGAATTGGATAGGAGAGGAAGGTGGAGTGTGGAATCGTGAGGGAGCTGGCGAGGGCAGATGGGAACAGTGGGGGAGGTGAACCAGCCGACTGTCCATCTCCCCCCACAGATGCTGCTTGACCCACTGAGTTCCTCCAGCAGATTGAGTGCTTCGACCCTTAACTACTACTCCTGGAATCCAACCCAATCCTCGCGCACCCTCCCCCCCCACAAGTGGTCAATTCTTTTCGTAGTTTCCTTGCAATCTAGCCTTTAACAACGGCTGATTTTAGATAGAACTCACATGGATGTGCTATGGCTCCTTGCAGGATGTCCCTCCTCTTTTTGAGCCCTCTTAATTCATAATCCAAAAATCACACACATGACCACTTGATTGGCTCAACCTTCCCTTCTGATTGCATCATCTCCATCCTGGTAGTCCGATGAAGGAATGCTTGATGTCCAACCATCTGCACAACAAAGGTGCTTTAAGGGAGAATAGTCGAAGTTGTTATGTTGTTAACAAGCTTTTTTCCTCTGATATACACTTCTGAGGACAGACAGCCACACGGGGGCCGACTTGCTGTTGAGGCAGCGACTTATTACTTTAGTGCCATTGTCACGTAGAAGGGGTCCAGAAGAAAAATTTGCCTTTCCTTTCTAGCTTAGTTTGGCACAAGTTTTCTTTCACTAAGTTCACCATGACCAATGCACGACTGATCTAGGTTGGCCTCTTCCATTCCAGGACCCCATCACCCTTCATTATTTGAGCTGTTAAATGTTCATCTACCTCCACCTTATTGACCCGGCCTCCGCTACCCTCTGGGGCTGAGAATTCCAGAGACTCAATATGCTCTGAGAGAAGAAATTTCTACGCACTTGTAGTATGAAAGGCCAGGGATCAGATGACAGTGACAACACTACTGACCCCCATGGTCGGATGATAGCATTGCCCATCGGGTCAGAAGCTACACCAATGTCAATCAAGGGTTCAGCTCCGCCCCACCCATTAAGAGCACACCTAAGGATTGGCTTGGTAACACACCTTTGTTCTTGACCCTGAATCATTGGCTTGCTTGAATTACCTGAGCGGGCGCCACCCCGCTCCAGCCCTATAAAAGATGGTACACGTGGGCAGCTCTCCCTCTTTTCCGATTGCTGCCGGGGTCGAGACCACAGGTGAGAGGGTGCACTTCCACAGGGGTCTAGGAGTGTCCTGAGTAGATTCCCAGTAGCGTCGAGCCGTTGTTTGTCCAGATTCAGGGGGTTCAGACAATGTATTTGTTCATTCCCTGATCATTTGTACTAGTTTGTTGCGTGCGTGTGTGTGCGTGTGTGTGTGTGCGTGTGTGTGTGTGCGCGCGCGCGCATGAGCGCACACTTCACCCCTGTTGCGACTTCCCCCACGTTTCGTGATCAGCCAAGTGTGAGTGTGCATTTGTTCCTTCACATTCTGTTCCCTCGTCGGTCTTTGTAAATAAAATCCTCCTTTTTAAAGTACAAAAACTGTGTGTCGAGATACTTATATCTTTAAGATCCAAAAGAACCTTTCTCATAACAACACCTTAGTTTTAAATGACCAGCCTCTTAATTTGTAGCTGTGTCCCCTTGTTTGTGACTCTCCCACTAGTGGAAACATCTCAACATCTACCCTCTTAAGATCTTATGTGTTTGAAATAAGGTCACCTGCACTCTTCTAAACTCCAAGGAATACAGACCCAAACCTTCCAGCCTCTCTTGATAGGACAACCCTCTCATCTCAGAAACTAGCCTGGTGAACCTCCTTGGGACCATTCATATCAATTAGCTGATGTCCATAGTTCCACATGGAACTGCCAGTATTTGGCTCTTTCCATGCAAGTACTGGCAAATATCAAAGTGCCGGACCTACTGGCAGATGTTGAAACAGATGTTGATTCCACCGCCCGACATCCCATGGAGTAATGAAGTGAAGACTGCTCTTGCTGAGAGTTCCAACACTCACCAGGTTAGTCCCGGTGTCATTGACTTGAGTGAGGATAGTTAGGAGAAAAAAGGTGTTCTTTTTTTCCCCCAAAGTTCTTTGTCCGCAATATCTTTGACTATTTATATCTTTTTCCATTTAACGAAATTTTGTAATTGTTTTTGCCTAGTAGCTTATTTCAGTTTTAGGAGTTTTTAAATGTCTCTGAATGTCATGATCATTAAAAAAAATATTAAATCATCCTCTCATTGTAGACTGGGGTTAAAGCAGGGAGAAGTGGGTGGGTTGGGTGGGAGGTGGCAGGGGGTTACAGAGCTTCCAGGATGCTGGTTGGATCCTCCTGTCCAAGACTGAAGTGAGCCTCTGGAATGCTGGCTGGTGTGACTTCCTGTAATGGCTCAAAGAGTAATTGAACAAGAGGGAATTGGAACTTGTTCCTGATAGAGTGCAAAAGGACCTTTGTGATATCCTGGCTTGGGTCGACGTGTGACAGCCAGCATGCTGGATACTCAGCAGTGACCACTTCCAACAATTGTTACATACCAGCAACAAAAGAAACACACCGAGTCATGTATAAGTGTTGGAAACTATTTTATTAATAACTACCTATGATAATAAGGAAAGTAAAAATGTTGGATATTAAACACTAACCCGCAAAACTAAACTCGAAGCATGTGTGTGGCAAATTCCCAAGCTCCAAGTCCAGGAATAGTTCTCAAAGTTCAGTTCAGCAAGTCATAAGGTGAAACGTGAGCAAAGGCTTTTGCAAAAGCCTCCGTTGACTGAAGGGAAAATGTAGAGAGAGAATATAGAGAGAATTTACAAAATCCAAATGTTCCACGATGGAACCCATACGACACCTCAATCACTGATGATCTCCATTGCTTTGTTCCAAAGTATCTGCCACCCTGAAAGGCATTTGAGACGTGGCTGTCTACAGAATACCTGTGTCCCCCTACAGGTTAACGACAAAGTGGACTCCAATGGATTACTCCAAAAATCCATACATGGATTGTGGTGACAGACACAGTTATTGTTCTTCATCCATCGATACAGAGACCAGCAGTCAGTGTCTCTCTCTCCCTCTCTCCTTTTCTGACTCACTCCCTGAACAAACGTCGGCACGTTGTTATCTTGCTGTTGTCGTGATGACGCCACACACACACTACTCTACTGTACTATGTCTCAAAGGGACATTCGCCAAATAGCAACCTAATCCATAACACAATGAAAGACCAAACCACTTTGGCATCAAACCCTGGCATCACCATTGTTCAATCCCTGCATCAAATTGCTCTGGACTTGGGCAATGATTGGATCACATGGGATATAACACTTGGATATATAACACATGGGATATAGAACATCCAATCACTTGGGCAAGGGTTAAAGAGGAATTTTCGAGAGCATTTATTTCCCATATATTTAAAATTGCTCTCCAGGCTATTACATGGGTTTGAAATAGATGCTGGGGGTGGGGCGGTGGGTTGTGGGTGGTGAGAGCAGAGGAGAACTATTGGTGTATGACAGACTTAATGCACAAAGCTGGTCTTTTTCTTCCTACCAGCACCTATCCTGGGCCCAGCACACAGATGCGATCACAAGGAAGGCGTGCCAGCGTCTTCGCTTAGGAGGTTAAGGAGGTTCAGCATGTCACCAAACACTCTCTACAAACTTCTACCGATGTACTGTTGAAAGTGTCCTGACTGGTTGCATCATGGTCTGGTACGGCAATTCGAATGCGCAGGAACGTAAGAAGCTGCAGAGAGTAGTGACTCTGCCCAATACATCACGGGTACATCCCTCCCCACCATCGGTAGTATCCACAGGAGGCACTGCCTCAAGAAGGCAACTATCTATCATCAAAGACCCCCACCATCCGGGCCATGCCATCTTCTTGCAGTTACCATCGGGCAGGAGGTACAGAAGCCTGAAGTCCCACACCACCAGGTTCAAGAACAGCTACTTCCCTTCAACTATTCGGTTCTTGAACAAACCACACAACTCTAATTACTACCTCAGTACAGCAAGAATATGACCACTTTGACCACCTTACAATACAAAGGACATTGACTTTTTTTGTTCTAATTGTGTTCCCTTTTGTATAATTTTATAAAATTTATGTTGTTAATTTATGCTTTTCTTGTGAATGTTACACATCTGATGCTATGTGCCCGTGATGCTGTGCAAGTAAATCTTTAACTGTGCCTGTGCACACATGGACTTGTGCAGATGACAATAAACTCGACTTTGAATTTTGGAAGGTCAGGTGGACCTTTTAATCCATTCTTCCAATTCATGGTCACACAATGGCAGGATTGTATAATGTGAATAGGAGGTAAGTTTGTTGTCAAGTTTTGTTGAACCTGGAGTCCAGATCATGATGTAAATGCTTTGCAGAAACGTCAGATACTACAAAATGGATTTGAAAACAATGGGGCCAATGCAGTGATCTACAATTGTTAGGATTAAGGAACAAGTTAAAAGAATATCTTTAAACATAGAGCAAAACTAAAGTATACGAAGGAAACTTGCAGGAAATTAAAGTGATCAACTCCTGTCTTGGCTTAGCTTTCCAAAAGGTAACAAATCAACCTGTTTTCATTATCTAACAGGTTCAATAGTGTGTCTAATTATCTCCAATACAATTAAACAACTAATGTAAAACCCATTTGAGGTTGTAGGACAGTCCCTTGTGTGTGATTCTTTGAATTAAAACAGAGAGAGGTCAAAGCCTTCACAATGGTTGAACATTATTATGTACACCCTATTACACAGCATTATTGGAACCCTAATGTGGGAACACACCATTCCAAGCTAATGACGAGTCTCTACTTTACCAGTATTGCTGGTCTAAATCACCTGGCTGTCCTTTATTCTGCTCTTCTTCACCTATCTATCTAATGTAGTCTTAAATATTTACATGGTCTGTCTTCCAGTCACCAACTCTCGTAATATCTTCCACAGACCCAAATATCCATAGTGAGCAATTATGAATCTAATTGGTTTGCAGAACAATTTAAGACAGTATCCTGTTATAAAATCTCAACATATTTGGGCTTCTCCTCCATTGAGTCAATCTGCACATCCTGCTGCCTCGGGAAAGCAGCCAATCTAATCAAGGACCCCTCCCTCCCTGGTCAGTCTCCCTTCTTCCCCCCTTCCATCGGGCAGAAGATACAAAAGCTTGAGAGGACGTACCACCAGGCTCCAGGACAGCTTCTATCCCGCTGTCATACTGTTCAACGGACCTCTCGTATGCTAAAAGATGAACTCTTGATCTATCAATCTCCCTTGTTTTGGCTCTTGCATCTTATTTGCCTACCTGCACTTCACTTTCTCTGTAACTGTAACATTATATCCTGCATTCTATTTTCCTTTTGTACTACCTCGATATATGTATGATCTGTCTGGATGACATGCAATCAAGAAGTTTTCACAGCATCTCAGTACATATGACAATGATAAACCAATACCAATTATGAATCAAATTGGTTTGTAAAACAATTTAAGACCGTATTTTATTATAAAACCTAAATATACAGTATTCAGAAATTTTAATTATCTGCACTTATCACTAACACTAAGTAAATTTCAGCTAATTTACCCCACAACTGAAATGATGGGGCTAATTTCAGGACCATCCATGGGTGGGCTTGCACAAGATAGTCATTTAAATTTTTTAAAATCTCAAACTCAAGCCCAGTTTCCTTTGAAGCTGCTCACCTTGAGTTTTAATGGAAGATTTGAAGATTTACCTTGCCCAAAAGCTTAGTCACTCCCTGGAGATAGTTGGCTCAGTGACATATTCAACTGAGATTGCGCATCTCCAACATAATTTCTTTTCCAGCTTTAACTTTGCCCAGCCAGGTTTCCTGCACCTTGGTGGCTGCTGATGGTGGGGGCAAGTCTCTGCTTTTGTGTTCCCCACTCAACAGGCTTGCTTCTGGGAGGGGGAATCCAATGGAACAAACTGGCCACTGTGGCGTTTCCTGATCAGAAATGAGCATCTCACTTCTTCCCTCAACCCCACCCGAAAAATAAGGGCTAATATCGTGACACAGTCATCATCCTGCGAGCTTTGCTTCCCTGGTATCTCAGGAAGGGGATAAGGAAGGAATGGTTACCCACTTATCAGCAATAGACAATAGACATAAGATAGAACTTCCGGCAGTGTAAGTGAATTCTCAGCAACGTGTAAGTCTTAATGCAGCAACGAACAATCTGCTGGAGGAACTCAGCGGGTCAAGCAGCATCTGGGGGCGGGGGTTGCGGGGTAGGAATTGTTGACGTTTCGGGTCGAAACCCTGCATCGGGACTGAGAGCGGAGATGACCGGTTATATTGGCGGCACGGTAACGTAGCGGTTAGCGCAACGTTATTACAGCGCCAGCGATCAGGGTTCGATTCCTGCCGCTGTCTGTAAGGAGTTTGTACGTTCTCCCCGTGTCTGTGTGGGTTTCCTCCGGGTGCTCCGGTTTCCTCCCACATTCTAAAGACCTACGGGTAGGTTAATTCGGGGGTTTAAAATGGGTGGCGGGGACTCGTTGGGCCGGAAGGGCCTGTTACCACACTGTAAATAAATTTTTAAAAAATTTTAAAAATTTAGAAAGGTGGGGGCGGGTTGTGTGGCAGGAGCCTGAGGTGATTGGTGGACTGGAGGAGAGGTGAATGATGATGGGCAGGTTGGGGAGGGGAGGGGGCGCAGGTGAATGATGGATTGAGGCAGACAAGGAAAAATGAGGCAGATGGAGTGAGGTGGGAGGAGGGGAGGGTGGAGGTTGGAGACATCTACTGGAGGGGTTTAAGCAGGAACACAAATGTCTACCAGTGCTGGATTCTGATAAGTAAAGGAGGTGAGAAAGGGAACCATTAGGGGAGAGGTGTATGGCAGATGGATCCAGAACCAGATAGGGGAGGGGAGGTAGGTGGGGGAAGCCTGTGGGTGAACTGTGTGCATGTAGTGGGTGGGTGGAACCAGGAAGGGGGTGGGCCTGTTGTGAGAAATCCACATGGCTGTCACATGACAGTAACGAGACTGACTCCCGCTGACCGGAGGACAACATTGCTCATCTGATCGGAAGTGATACTACTGTCCATCAAGGTGCAGCTCCACCCACCCCTCAGGTGTGGGAGTACCTTCTGCCTCTGAACTTGCCTGACCAGTACCCTTTGTCTCTGAACCTGTCTGACCATTGGCTGTGGCAGGAACCTTTGTCTTTGACCCCCACACCACTGGCTCGTTTAAATCACAACAGTGAGGCTCCACCCAGCCTCCTAGCACCATAAAAAGGGCTGCAATCCCCTAGCTCTCCCTCTTTTGACGACCCCAGGAGTACTGAGACAACGCTGAAGAGATCATTGGTAAGAGTGCATCACCACATGGTCAGGGAGCGTTTCACTCAGACTCAGGGAGCGTTAAGGGCCAATGCTACTGTGGGACAGGCATTGAAGTGTTATATCCTGAAGTTGTACATTGTTATTGTGTGCTTGTTTGTATCAGTGTGTGTGTGTGTGTGTGTGTGTGTGTGTGTGTGTGTGTGTGTGTGTGTGTGTGTGTCTGCTCCCATCCATTCTGTCCCGCATTTGCCTTTGTGATTAAATTAGTTTTGGTCTACAAAGCTCGTGTCCAGAGCCCTTGATCCTTAAGACAGAAGAACAATTTCACTCAACAGGGGCGAAGGTGGGTGACGGGGAGCTGGAGGAAGGGTGGGAAAGGGGACAAAAATGGGAGGACCAGAGGGGGATCGGAAGGAAAGTCTCAAATGCTGACTAACAACTGACCTACCGCTGAATATTAATCTAACAATTGTTCGGTCCCATTCCTTCAGAGTTTAGTTATTGGGTTTTCTTTAAGAAGTAAAATTGCCGTTTTTTCACCTTCTTTCTCTCTCTTTTATTTTATACCCGATCTCACACTGCACTAGTTATTCTTATTGCCTTGCTGGTTTTCACTCCGCAGTCTGAACTTGAATGGCTGGGTCAGGTCAGGTTGGATATTAATATTTTCTCAAACCTGTCCCAAACCACCTCCAACATGTCCACTTCCAGCAGAGAATTGGAATTGGCTTATTATTATCACTTGTACTGAGGTACAGTGAAAAACTTGTCTTGCCTACCATTCATATAGATCAATTCATTACACAGTGCATTGAGGCAGTACAAGGTAAAACAATAACAGAATACAGAGTAAAATGTCACAGCTACAGAGGAAGTGCACTGCAGGTAGACAATAAGGTTCAAGGCAAGGTAGATTGTGAGGTCAAGTGTCCACCTCATCGTATAAGGGAAGCATTCAATCATCTTATAACTGGAATAGAAGCTGTCATTGAGCCTGGTGGTACGTGCTTTCAGACTTTTGCATCTTCTGCCTGATGGGAGGGGGGAGAAGAGAGAATGTCCAGGGTGGGTGAGGTCTTTGATTATGCTGGCTGCTTTACCAAGGCAGTGAGAAGTACAGACAGAGTCCATGGAGGGGAGGATGGTTTCCGTTATCTGCTGAGCTGTGTCCACAACTCTTTGCGGTTTATTGCGGTCCTGGGCAGAGCAGTTGCTGTACCAAGCCGTGATACATCTAGATAAGATGCTTTCTATGGTGCATCGATAAAAGTTGGTGAGTGTCAAAGGGGACATGCCAAATTTCTTTAGCCTCCTGAGGAAGTAGAGGCACTGGTGAGCTTTCTTGGCTGTGCGGTCTACATCTTTGGACCAGGACAGGCTATTGGTTATGTTCACTCCAAAGAACTTGAAGCTCTCAACCCTCTTGACCTCAGCACCATTGACGTAGACAGGTGCATGTACACCGCCCCCTTTCCTGAAGTCAATGACCACCTCCTTTGTTTTGCTGACATTGATGGAAATGTTGTAGTCATGACACCATGTCACGAAGCTCTCTATCTCCTTCCTGTACTCTGACTCATTGTTATTTAAGCTACTGCCCACTATGGTGGTATCATCTGCAAACTTGTAGATGGAGTTAGAGCAGAATCTGGCCACGCAGTCATGAGTATATAGGGAGTAGAGTGGAGGGCTGAGGACGCAGCCTTTTGGGGCACCAGTGTTGAGAATAATTGTGCCGGAGGTATTGCTGCCTATCCTCACTGATTGTGGTCGTTGGTCAGGACGTCAAGGATCCAGTTGCAGAGGGAGGTGTTGAGTCCCAGATCTCTGAGTTTAGTGGTGAGTTCACTTGGAATTATAGCATTGAAGGCAGAGCTGGAGTCAATAAACAATAGTCTAACGTTGGTGCCTTTACCGTCCAGGTGCTCCAGAGATGAGTGTAGGGCCAGGGATATGGCATCCGCCGTAGACCTATTTCGGCGGTAGGTGAATTACAGTGGGTCGAGGTTGTCTGGGAGGCTGGAGTTGATGTGTGCCATGACCAGCCTCTCGAAGCACTTCATGATGGCGGATGTCAAAGCCACCGGGCGGTAGTCATGTTACCTTGTTTTCCTTAAGTACCCAGATGATAATGGTCTTCTTAAAGTCGGTGGAAACCTCAGATTGAAGCAGGGAGAGGTTAAACATGAGGATACCATACAGGAACAGGCCCTTAAGCCGCCAATGTCTGCGCCGACCATGATGGCAAATTAAACTAAACTGATCTACATCCCTCATGTGCCTGTCTAAATGCCTCTTAAACACTGCTGTCGTGTCTGCTTCCACCACCACCCCCGGCAGCCTGCTCCAGAAGAAGGATCAGAAGGAGAACAGAAGGCAGCACAGAGGATCAGCTCAAGCTCCAGAGATGCAGGTTCGATCCTGACCTCAGGTACTGTCTGTGTGGAGTTGGCACATTTCCCCCCTCTCGCCATGTGGGTTTCCTCCGGGTGCTCAGGTTTCCTCCCACATCCCAAAGATAAACGGTTGGCAGGTTAATTGCCCTTAACATGTAAGTGAGTGATAGAATCTGGTGGCAGTTGATGGGATATGTGGGGAGAATAAAATGGGTGAGTGTAAATGGGTGGTTGATGGTCAGTGTGGACGCAGTGGTTCTACGGAACTGTTCCCATAGTGTAGGAGTCTACGAGAAGGGTCGGCAGCAAACCTGCTCCCAGGTTGATAATTTAAATACGTTAAAGAAGTCCTCGTTTTCAGATTTAATGGCCCCTGCAAGGTTTTGCAGGCTTTGGAAGGATAGAGGGGTCAGGTCTTTTGTGATACCGCTTGTAAGCCAGGAATGGTAGGGATCTTCTGCTCCATCCTCCAACGTTATCCTCCCCACATCAGACACCCACCTCAGACCGACGCCAAGGTAATGAGTCAGAGCTGACATCCCATACTGGGGATTGAACCCCATTAGGGACCAGACTAACTAAGAACCTTCCCCTCAGTTCTTCCTCAAATCCCCTGGTGTTGGGGATCGGACCTAGTTGGTCCAAGCACCCTGCTCCACCATCCTTCTTCCCAACTGGAAGTCTTGTCAATAAAATGAACCAGCTGAGGAGCCTATCGAGGTGAGCAGGAACACCACAATGTGTAAGGAAGCCTCCTGCTTTCCTGTCTAATTGTCCCTGCACCACACCTACACCATCAGATCTGAGTTCCCCCTGCATAAACTCATTTCTTTGGCCTACATGGTTGAAGAGACACCCTGCTGCTTTGCTTGCTGATACGGTCAGCAGATCCTCTGTAAGGGCGCAGTGCTGCTTCAGATACCCAGTGACCGTCAGTTGATGAGCTAACGTCTCCAAAATGTTTCCGGACAATGATAATGATGAGTACTGTTTGCTGAAAGAAGGCTGCAAAATCCGAGCCCAGATATTTGAGGACATGTATAAATTCAATTGTAAAAGCAGACCTCTACATTGTACATGGCCAGACTTAAAATACAATACTTCTCTTAACTTTCAACATCCTTTCCTACATATTTGACCTCCTTTAGCAACACGATTATGCACATTAGAAGACCTTTGCTTTTCTACTTAATATCTCATCAAATAAGCTCTGATTTCACTTCTATCTTGATCTCTAACATGCGCTAATTCACATTACTTTGCCTCCAGCCATATAAATGCACATCCCACCAACCCTATTCATGTCCTCTTGCAGTGCTTCATTATCGCATCACTTAAGTACAAAAAGCAAAACAAGGATGGCTTCAACACAGATTCCTGTGGAATTCCACGCGCTGCGTTGTACGTTCCAAAGGAATTTCGTTTTATTCCTCCCCTTTGCTTTTTGGCCTCCAACGATATTCCCTGAATCTCAATTAGAGTGGCCCAGAGGTTAGCGCTACTCCTTCAGAGGCTGAGTTCCATCCTGACCTCGGGGTGCTGTTTGTGTGAAATTTGCACATTTTCTCCTGACAACTGGAGCACCCAGGGGAAAGCCCCCGCATGGCTAGTGCCCTGCCTGCTCCAGCTTCCTCAAACATCCCCAAGCTGTGCTGGAAAGGCAATTGGCTCCTGCGAATTGCCTCTTGGTATAGATGAGTGTCGGAGAATTAGAGGTCAATTGGTGGTCATTTGAGGGAGAATAGCTTGCAGTGAAAATAGCAGGGGAATGGGACTGATGGGATTTCTTTCCTGGGAGCCAACACAGACCAATGGACTGATTCACCTCCTTCTGTGTTGTAATAAGTAAGTACGTTATTTTATAATAAATCTATTTCTATAACAAGAAATTGTTTCTTATTGAAAATCCATATAAACCATATTCACTGCATTTCCTTTACTCTGTTTGCCCTTTCTCCAAAGAATTCTACAAGGCTGGCCAAAGACCATCCAACGTTTTAAACCTTTACTGAATGTTGATAAAAATGAAATAGACAACACTGAGAGAAGCAAGACAGATTGAAGGTCCTCTGCTACCTGTTCAACCAAAGTTGGGATAGCCCCTGTTCACTTTGCAGTGGTGTGTTGGAGAGGGACTGATTACCCTCCAACAATGCTGCCTCAATGGTTTTATGATTTCTGCGTTAGAATTCCAGAAGCTCATTTCAATTTATTCTGCAGTTATTAAATTTATTCTGCCTCAGTCCTAAGTGAAATGAGTTCCGGCTGACTCGATCCAACGCACATAAAATAAAATGAAATTCTGCTCAATAAAGTTTTGAAAATGGTTTATCTGGATATTTAATTGCAACAGGAAACTTTATCAACTGCATTCATTATTCATAGCTGCCATCAGTGTACTGCTGATGCCTTCTGCTTTTTTGAACTGGTTCATTCTGGATAACATAACAACCTACTTTGGCTCTGGCTTAGAGGGGCGAATCTAGCAACCTAACTAATTATTTGTGGGCAGGAAAATCAGAAGAAAATTTGCCACTCCAAAAAAAAATCTAGACCCAGCAGAAGTAAACAGAATTTTTCTACACTGGAAGTTCAATGGCACATATGATATTGGAACATCAGTTGAGGCGTTATCATATATTTGCTTGCTGGGTACAGTGACACTCCCCTGCTAGAACAAGGTTGATGGAG
This sequence comes from Pristis pectinata, assembly GCF_009764475.1. Lineage (NCBI taxonomy): Eukaryota > Metazoa > Chordata > Chondrichthyes > Rhinopristiformes > Pristidae > Pristis > Pristis pectinata. Next base: position 46,415,136 of record NC_067417.1, read on the forward strand.
AAATTCATCCACAATCATGCTTGGAGACCACACCGCTGGGTTGAATTTTGCGCACAAAATCTATCCTCCACTCACTGTATTTAGCTGGAAGGATCTCCCTTCTTTTATCGGAAGAAGTTGCAGCAGTTTCGATCCTGATTACTGCTTCGACGGTGTCTTAGAGGACACATTATAACCAGACTTTTCACAATGGCTTTGAAACGCTGTCACATAGTGAAAAGTTTCTGTGCGGGAACCTTAACAAAGCCTTAACAATCAAACATTTTTGTATGAGTCACAAAGGCCACCAAGTGCAAGAAGGTACCTCGACATGTGCAGTGCCATCCAACACTGTCCAGTGCACTTTTAGATGCAACATGCTTATAATCCTTCTGTGCATGCGTCACCCTTAGCAGGCACTGGCCATTTATGCAGAATACACGTATGGCCAGTTTCAATGAAGGGAACCTACCTGACCAAGTCCAAGGCCATGGGTTTGGATAAATGAATCCACCTACAGGTCCCCATGACCTTATTTAGGGAGCCTAACACTCACTAATCCCTGTGTGGTCTGCCTCTCACCACCCAAGTGCAACACAAGCCACCCCTCCAGCCCCCTGTCTCAACAATCTACCCATACACTCACCCAACCCTCAGTCCTCATTTTCCAATGCCCTTAAATGAAGCACCAACTGCACTCAAGGAGCCTGAGATTATATCCAAGGACACAGGAAAATAGCAGCAGGAGTAGGCCATCTGACCCCTCAAATTCAAATACATCTCAGTTTTAAATGATAAGACAAGATATCTTTATTAGTCACATGTACATCGAAACACACAGTGAGGTGCATCTTTCACGCAGAGTGTTCTGGGGGCAGCCCGCAAATGTCGCCATGCTTCCGGTGACAACGTAGCATGCCCACAACTTCCTAACCTGTACGTCTTTGGAACGTGAGAGGAAACCGGAGCACCCGGAGGAAACCCACGCAGTCACGGGGAGAACGTACAAACTCCTTACAGACAGCGGCCGGAATTGAGCCCGGGTCGCTGGCGCTGTAATAGTGTCATGCTAACAGCTACACCACCATACCTGCCTACCCCCTTGTCCTGCACCTGTGTCCCCTCGTTTGAGACTGTCACATCAGCTATCTCCCCTGTCATACCGTCCTTTGGATCTTTCAATAAGATCATCCCTCATTCCTTAAACTCCAAAGAAGGCAGACTAAACTTTTTTTTAATCCATTCATGATAAAACAACCCTTCCTCTCTCATCCCAGGACTAAGATCAGGGAATCTCTTTTGGACCGCCTCCAGTATTAGTATAACTTCTCTTAAATGAGGAGACCTAAACTGTTCACCAGGTACGGCCTCACCAACACCCTGTACAATTGTAACAATACTTCTCTATTTTTAAACTTCAATAAAGGCCAATTTGCCATTTGTCTTTTTTTTTACTTGCTGCACCTGCAAGCTAACTTTTGATATTTCATGCACAAGGACAACAAAATATTTATAAAGAACAAAAGTATGAGTGGTTCATTAATCCATTACATAATGAATGTCCATGTACTGTCCTCTCACCTCATCCCTTCCCACCATCCAGGGACCCAAACAGTCTTTCCAAGTGAAGCAGTGATTCACTTGCACTTCTTCCAATCCAGTGCACTGCATTCAGCGTTTACAGTGTGGCCTCCTCTACCTTGGAGAAACCAAACACAGACCAGATGGCCGCTTCGTGGAGACCTGCGCTCAGTCTGCAGAGGTGACCCTGAACTTCACGTTCCATGCCACTTTGATTCTCCATCCATCTCCCACTCCGGCAGGTCGGACTGAGGCTTCCTACACTGTTACAGTGAGGACCAACACAAGCTTGAGGAACAGCACCTCGTCTTCTGCCTGGGCACATTGCAGCCTTCTGGACTCAATATTGAATTCCACAACTTGAGGTAACTTGATTTCTCAGTCTATCAGTCATCCACCTGTGACATTGGTTCAACTGTTTGTTTTTCTTTCCTCATTTTTTCCCTTCTGGGAGTGGAGGACATTCCCACCCTGACCTGCCGGGCACATCCTCCTGCTCTGCATTTCACAACTCCTACATTCTTTTGTCCATGTTCTCACTCTCTAACTGCTCCCATTCACTCATTGACCAGACAACCTTGTTCACAGCTTATCCCCATGGTTTTTACCCTATCAGAGACATCCCCCCTTCCCCACCCTTCCTGCGCCTTAGCCAGCTTCTTTTGCCTCATTTCCACTTCTGATGAAGGGTCTTCAACCCGAGATGTTAACTCTGTTTTTCTTCACACGGATACGGTCTAACCTGCTGAGTGATTTCTACAGTTTCTGTTTTTAGTTTAGATTTCCAGCATCTGCAGTTCTTTTATTTGCACTGATGTTATTTGATGTTCTTGACCTGAATTAAATTGCACAGAAGGTCTTTTCAAATCACTATTCAATCAAATCACAGTTATTAAATTCAACAACAGTGTTTGTAAAATTAAGAGGAAATTGAATGTTGCACTGAAACTGTGAAATGGAGTGGATGCTTTCAGAAAGGCTTCTTCCATACAATGCACAGCTCAGATAGTCTGGATGTATGGTAGAGTAGAACTCTTGCACGGCAGATCTGTGCTATTGACTACAATGAAGACACGGCAGTGCTGGCATTAAAGCTGAGCTGCTGTAGAACCCCACAGCTCAGTGGGTAATGAATTTGATTGAAAATCAAATACAAACAGGTGAATACTGGGATCAAACGACAGCCAGGGAGAGGGAAGATTGACAGCTATAAAGGGAAGCATGCTCAGCTCAGCTGTAACATCATGTGCTGTCAGGGCCATTAACAAAAAGAATATCTCAGTGTTTTACAAAACAGCAACAAATCTCAAAGCTGAGGTGATATTGAAAAATGTCAGCAAAACAAAAGAGCTGGTCATTGACTTCATGGAGAAATACACATCCCTGTCTGTATCAATGGTGCTGAGGTGGAGATGGTTGACAGCGTCAAGTTCCCAGGTGGAAGTATCATCAACAACTTGTCCTGTTCTAACCACATGGACTGTACGGACAGGAAAGCACGCCAGCACTTCTATTTCCTCAGAAGGCAGAAGAAATACAACATGAGCCCAATCATGCTCACCAATTTTTTACAGACGCACCATAGAAAGCATCCTATCTAGAGGCATCACAGCTTGGTGTGGCAGTTTTGCCCAAGGCAACAAGAACTTCCAGAGAGTTGTGAACACAGCCCAGTCCATCGCGCAAACCAGTCTCCCCTCCATTGACACCGTCTACAATCCCTGCTGCCTCGAGAAAGGAGCCAACATAATCAAGGACCCCTCCCACCCTGGTCATTCTCTCTTCTCCCCCTCCCGTCGGACAGAAGTTACAAAAGCTTGAGGACGCGCACCACCAGTCTCAAGGACAGCTTCTATCCCACTGTTATAAGACTCTTGAACAGACCGCTTACACGGTAAGGATGAACTTTTGATCTCCCAATCTACCTCATCTTGGCCCTTGCATTTTATTTGTCTACCTGCAATGCATTTTCTCTGCAACTGAGGTCCAGGGGGGTTGGTTTGTGTGACAGACTGGACTGTGTTCACAACTCTCTGCAGTTTCTCGCCGTCTTGGGCAGAGCAGTTGCTGTCTCAAGCTGTGATGCATCCGGATAGGATGCTTTCTGTGGCGCGTCTGCAGAAATTGGTGAGAGATATTGGGGACATGCCGAATTTCTTTAGCCTTCTGAGGAAACTAAAGCAAACACTGCAGTGCAATAGCAGTGAGGTACATGGGCAGTAGGTGCCCATGGTGGGACTGTTGGTGGAAGGTACAGTGTACAGCGAGCCACAGAGGCAACCCTGGTAAACTGTCCCTACATGGAGGATAGTCACTTATGAGCAGCCTGGACTCAGAATGAGTATTAAAGTGCCAAGATTTAGCTTCTACAGTGGAATCTGTGTAGACCATGTCTTGCTTTTTGACCTGATGGCCTGTGTAATCCCCTGTCACACCAGAATGGCAACCACTAGATTTCCAAGAAAGCAAACACATTTTTCTATTTGTTTTTAATTTCTTAATTTAGATCCATTTCACCTTCTCCCATTAACACAATCCCAAAAGTACACATTTATAAAATTACCATTTTATACAATTTTGATCAAAACTAAATCCACAAATCTCTATGAAATAAACATTTGCACAGATTGAATAATTAATATTACGATGAACGCTGAGGTTTATTAAATCCAGAATTTGTTTTTCAGCGCCTGAGGGTAAGTGGTATGAGGGAGGGGTGAAGGACGGCGATCTGATTTTGCCCACATTGAAACCCTGCCTGATCTTGGCACACAATGGAGGATGGAACAGACAGCGCAGAAGTCTCCTCAAGTAACTCAGCCTCCGCTGGGAGATTAAAATTCCAAGGGAATCAATCTTCCGTGAAATATCGCCACATGTCCTCAAATTCGGAATGATGCCCATTTTGGAAGATTTTGGAGCATCTGACAATAGATGAGAACACCAAAGACATATCACAGTGCTTTACTGTCTGGTCATTTTACAAACACAAGAATGTATAAAACACAGATAAGGCAGCGTCTGTGGTGAGAGAAAATTTTACAGCTGGATGAAAGCTCTGAGGGTAAGCAAGGCAAAAAAGGCAGATGGAAATTATAGGGGTTAAATAAATTGGATTGAGTTCGCAACAGAGCTCACTGTGTCATAGGCAGCACTGGAGAATGTGCAGAGAGTACAGGTTAATACGAGATTTTGGTTGAGGGACAGTGACTGAAACTCATGTACATAAAAACATAGGAAACAGAAGGAGGAATCAGCCATTCTGCACCTGTCTGCTCCACAATTTAAGGAGGTCACAACTGATCGTTTACCTCAGCACCATTCTCCTGCACTAACTCCATATACCTTGATTCCTTTCAAACGATAAAATCTATTGATCTCAAACTTAAACGTAGTTGGTGACTGAGCCTCCAAGTTCTCTTCAATGGGGAATTACAAAGATTCACTACCCATGGGATGAAGAAATGTCTTCTCATCTCTGTCCTGAATGGCTGACCCCTTATTCTGAGACTCTGACTCTGGTTCTGGACACCCCAGCCTGGGGAATCTTCAGCTCCGTATCTACTTCATCAAACTCATGTAAGCATTTCATACGTTTCAATGGGATCACCACTCATTCTTCTCAACACAAGAGCGTCCAGCTCTAATCTGCTTAACGTCTCCTCATTTGGACGAACTTCCAGCCTGCTTCAGCTGGTGAATCTTGAGATGCTGGCTGTGTGGCTAATCAGGGGAGGTAGGGTAAGACTGGGAGCTTTATCCAGGGACCTCATTCTAATTTTGTTGGTGCTGATGAGGTCACCTGTCGCAGCCTGGAATGATCCAGTGCCACGGAAGTTGACAGTCATTGCTATCTTCATTGCAACAATGTGCTCTGACATTTGGTAACTCAATGACAGCCAGCCTGCTGCAGTGTAGCTTCCCTACACATTTTGAGGTGTAACATCCTGTATCATAAACCTGTTATTGCGAATGATGGTCACGTGTCAGCCTCAATGACTACCAGTAACATGTCTTTTCCTGTACTCCCTCAGTCAATGGAGTCAAGGAGTGTGCCTAGAGCCAAAACACACCAGTCTACCTGCTCTGCACTTCAAACTGGTGGTTGAACTCAGCCAAAGATGCTAAATATTGTTCCAAATATTACACTCCCCTGTTGTGAGAAAGGTTCTTATGGTATCTTAAAGATAAAGGTCTGGACAGACAGTCTTTGTAACTTAAAAATGGTTTATTAACAAAGACAAACGCGGGGACAGAATGAATGTGAACAGATGCACATTCACACACTCTCAAGCAGGAGATCACGAATGTGGAGGGATATCGCGACAGAGGGTGAGGTTCACACACACACACACACACACACACACACACACACACACACACACACACACACACACAATAATTGGGTACAAATGATCAAGGAATACACAGTACAATGTTTGGACACCCTGATTCTGGACAAACATTGGTTCTTTGGTCTTGGGAGTCCTTAACTAACTGCCCTGAAGTAGTGCACAGCTTACCTCAACATCCTCGGAGACAGAAAAAGAGATAGAAAACCAAACATGCAGCACTTTTATGCTGCTGGGGGGGGGGGGGGGGCTGGGTGGCCCAGCAGGGACAAAGGTGTTTTAAACAGGCCAATAGTAGATGTGCCCAGGAACAAAGGTGCTCACACAGACCAGTCCGAGTGGTCCAGCAAGACAAAGGTGTTTACCTAGTGGGGTGGAGCCAAACCTTGATTGACAGTGGTGTAGCTTCTGACCTAATAGGCAATGCTATCATCCGACCATGGGGGTCAGTAGTGTTGTCACTGTCACCTGACCCCTGGCCTTTCATACTACACCCCCCACCCCTTATCAACAACTAATATGTTATAAAGCCCAATAAAGTAGTTGTTAATGGTGAATGAAGCAGAGCAGGTAAAGTAAATAAAAGTAGGGGGAACATCTGGGCAATAGTGACCATAACAGAACATGTTTTACAATGATGATAGAGAAACACATAAGTATGGCACAAAACAGGTTAATGGATTGGAGAAAGGGTGAATTTGTGGGGCGAAGAGTAAAACTTGGGAAGATAAAACAGGTAACAGTATTTTCAAATCATGATATTGGACAAGAATGGGAAACATTGAAGACAGTGTTCAATCAGAGTCTTGGAAAAATAATGTAAAAAGTAAAATAAAAGAATAAAATAGCACTTATATTCCATTATTGTTCCCACCACTGATGCTAAATGGACTGGTCTATAATTTTATTTTATGTAACTTTATTTTCCACCAAAAGGAAAAGATTAACTGAACACTCCCGTAACTTCATGAGTGAAGAAAAACACATGGGAGTAATTGAGAGTTGGGAACAGGGTCTACATTAAGCACATAGACAGAAGAGTGTATGATAACAGACAAAGAGAAGGGATTAGGAAAGAAGTCAGAGCAGCATTTAGGTAGTTAAAGAAAAAACATTAATTAAAATAATGAAATAAAATAAACAAAACAAAATCAGAAAATATCTTATGGACACATCAATAAATAAAAGGATAGGCCATCATGGGAGAGGCTGACAATAGAACAGGCAGCAGACAGACAATGACGGGAGATGGCAGAATATTGAAACATCCTTTTGCTTTGGTATTTACTCGTGGGGTAGGCGTGACACTGCGTGATGAGATCGGCAGGAAGACCCGCGACCTTAAAACAGGAAAAGGAGCTATATCACACGAACTAATCAAGCTCAAGTAGAATAATACCCCTGGCCTGGATAAATTGCTCCCAGACATTTTACAGGAATCTAGCTACAGAACAGTGGAACTATGACTAGGCATAATGTCTTGTTTGAAAAAGATGCAGTGTCAGAGGATTGGCAGATAGCTCATGTAATACTTGTATTTCAAAAGATCTTCAGTTAATTATAGAGCAGTCTGCTTCACATCAGTTGTAGGGACAGTGAAAGAATAGAGAAACACCTAAAAACAGGTATAATAATGAATAGTCAATATGGATTTCTAAGGAGGAAATCTTGCTTTACTAATCTTTAATTATTTGAGGAGATAACAGACAAAGGAAATAATGATAATGCAGAAGTTACAACTTATCTAGATTTTCAAAAGGCTTTCAATAAGTATCCCATTATATACTAATGGGAGTTGGGGGATGTGGAAATCTGGCTGGCTTCAAGACAGAAAGCAGAGGGTGGATGTAAAGGGGAGCCATCCACCCTGGCTGAGGATTGGCTGGTGGTAATCCACCGTGGAAACACTGCCATTCACAACGCACATTAAAGATTAAGACTTTGGAAACAAGAGCATGACTTCTAAGTTTGCAGGTGATCCCAAACTGGAGGTAAGTGGTCAGTCCTGGGAGGATAGTAACCAGTTACAGGACGACATTAATACATTGGCAGAATGGGCACGTCATTGGCAAAAGGTGAATAAATGGGAGGCAGCATGTTTTGGTGGGAAGGATAGGGAGGTCACTCATTACGTGGAAGGTGCGAGTCGAGGTGGGGTGGGCAAACGAAAAGATCTCGGAATACAAGTGTATGAATCGTGAAAAGTTGTGCCACGGTTCGGCAAGGACATAGAAATAGCAAACCAAGCATGAGGATTTATATTTAATGGATGAGGTTAAAGAGGTATTGGAAGATATGGTTGAGCTGTAGCCAGCCTTGGTGAAACCACACTCGGAGCATTGCATATGGTCTGGTTGTCACCTTGTATAAAGGATACAGACATAGAACAGATTGACATGGTGATATCAGAACCGCGAGGGTGTACATTGTGGAAATGGATGAATAGACGAGGACACTTCCGAGGAAAGAAAGGTTGGCAGGGCGACAGATGGTGAACAAATAGAGATTTTTAAAGTTATGAAGTTTCAATGGATTGGATACAGTGGAAATGTGGGTGAATGCAGAAACTAGGGGCCATCAGTGAGATGGTCATCAAGAAATCTAACAGGGAATTCAGAAGAAACTTCTTTTCTCAAGGAATAGTGAGGATGGGGAATTCCCACCCCTCCCCTCCCCTCCCCTCCCTGGGGAGTGGCTAAGGCAAATAGTGTAGATACATTCATGGGGAGGCTAGACAAGTGTATGAGGGAGAGAGGAACAGAGGGTTGCACTATTAGATTAGATGAGGAAAGTTAGGCAGATGCTTGAGTAGAATATGTTTACGTTCCATATAATCCCATGGAACCTGCAGTGGTGCGGCTGGTAGATCTGCTGCCTCATAGCTCCAGAAGCCTGGATTCAATTCTGGCCTCCGGTGCTGACCCTGTGGAGTTTGCACGTTCTTCCTGTAACCGTGTGGGTTTCCCCTGGTGCTCCGATTTCCTCCCACATCCCAAAGATGTACAGGCAGGTAGGTTAGTTGGCCACAATAAAATGCCCCCAATGTGTAGTTGAGTCATAGAATCTGGGGGCAGTTGATGAGAACAAGGGGAAATTAAAATGGGATTTGTGTAAGATTGATCTAACAGGGTGCCTGACGGTTGGCATGGGGTGAAGGACCTGTTTCCAAGACCTTTAAGATCTCTAAGATCTCAGCATGTCTTCTAATCCACACCAGCTACTGGATGACGATATCTGGGATGTACAATACTTCTTGACTCAGATTTTAAAACCAAAATGAAATGGAGCCTTTTATTGAAACACTCAAGCTTAGTACCCCCAGAGGATACAGCAAAAGCACGCTTGCTGAAAGAGCAGCTTGATAAATTAAGGGCTGATTTGCTCATCTCTGCAGCTTGCAGTACACGGTAACGTAGCCTTAAATGTTAATATAAATTGGCAGAGGAGATAAAAGCAAGAAAACCAGAGCAATCAGTAACAAGCTGTCACTGAGCATTTGTCTTGGAACAATTAGAGTTGACATAACATGTTTGTCACCACAAGTTGGACTTTCAATGCGTTCTCAGGCTTAGTATTCAGAGATCATGTGCCCTAGTATCGGAACTCACCGGGGACACTTCCATCTGAAACTAACAGGTGCCATGTAACAATTCAGACATCACTTGGGAAGAATGAATTGAAGGATCGGCAAAATGTGCTGAATGTTCATTCTGCAGGTCGGTACTTCATGAAATGTAAAGAGGGCACTTTTCTCTCCAACCATAGCCCAGGTACAAGATAAATAACAGAGACTTCAAGCTCATGGGGAAAGACCATAAACCACAATCACAGAGTCATAGAATCGTAGAATTGTACAGCACAGAAACAGACCCTGCAGCCCATCTCGTCCATGCCAACAGTGATGTCCACCTATGCTGATTCCATTTGCCAAGAGTTGGCCTGTATCCCTCTATGCCATCTAAATACCTGTCCAAATGTCTCTCGAAGTACAATTATACCTGCCTCTACTACCTCCTCTTGCAGCTCGTTCCAGGTATTCACCACTCTCTGCTTGAGAAACTTACCCCTCAGATCTCCTTTAAATTTCTCCCCCTCACCCCTAAAATATTCTGACTCTCCATTCTATCTATTCCACATAATTTCATAAACCTCTATAAGGTCACCCCTCAGCCCCGTTCCAGTGAGTATAAAACCCCACCCTGACCAATCTCTCCATTCCAGGCACCATCCTGGTGAATCTCTTCTGCACTCAATTGTTCCCACATACTTCATGTAGTATGGTGACCAGAAATGTATACTATACAACAGTACAGCACAGGAACAGGCCCTTCAGCCCACAATGTCAGTACAGAGCATGATGCCAAGTTAAACTAATCCTTTCTGCCTGCACATGATTCATCTCCCCTTGTTTCTGCACAATCATGTACCTACCTAAAAGCCTCTTGAATATCACTATTGCTTCCATTACCACCCCTGGCAGCCCGTTCCAGGCATCCACCGCTCTATGTGTTAAAAAAAACTAGCCGCGAACGTCCCCCTTAGCTTAAAGTTATGCCCTTTCCAAGAATTCTCCAATGCTACGTGTCTGTCACTATATGAGGCCAAACTGCTTCATCAGATGAGTGACGATGAGATACGTACAACAAGAAAGGAAAGATTCTACATGCAGTCAGTAATGCGGTCCATCGGCTGTGCAGCAATGCATGTTTCAGCACGTTCAGAACGAGTAACGGCTTGAAGACCAACTGTTGCGATAACTGTGTGGTTTCTTTTTATAACCAAGGACTTAATGCTTCGATACTTACATCATGAAGGGCAACAAAGGATGTTCTGCACACAGACTGTTTGAATGTGTACAGTCCTCCAGGTCCAGTCTAACCAATGCTCCGTATAGCTGCAACATAACGTTCCAACTCTTATACTCAATGCCTCGACATATGAAGGCAAAGATACCAAACGCCTTTACACTACCCTATCCTCTTGCACCCCAAGGTCTCCCTGTCCGTTAACACTCCTAAGGTCCCTGCCATTTACTCTATATATCCTATCAGAATTGGACTTCCAAAGTGCATGAACTCACACTTGTCTGGATTAAATTCCATCTGGCACTGCTCTGCTGATCTACGTCCCGCTCTATCCCCAGACAACCTCCTTCACCGTCTGTGACTCCACCAGTTTCCGCGTTGTCTGAAAATTTACTCAAAGTTCATTCAAGTCATTTACAGTGTATGAATTACAAACAACAATGCATCCATCCCTGTGGTACACCATTTGTTACAGACTCCCTGTCAAGAAAACACCCATCCACCACCACTTTCTGACCTCCATCACCAAGCCAATTTTGGATCCGGTTTGCCAACACACCTCAGATTCCTTGTGCTTTAACCAGCTGATCCATTGGAGGGCATTGATTGGCCCTTATTCAGTCCTCTCCTTTCGTGACGAAGCATCATTTGATAGCGCAAACGCGGGCAATAAGAACTAACTCATGGCTCACTATTCCAGGGGCAACGTTCTGCCAGTGGAAAAACTTTCTCCTCCAAGTCCTCACTGGCCCAGCTTGAGTGTCCAATTGTCAATCAACCCCTCTTCAGCTAGAATGCACTGTGCCACATCCTTCCCAGGAGTAGGACAGCCAACACAGAATTCCATTCAAAGGGGTACCTTTAACTTAGCAAAATGTCCCAAGATACTTCACTGGGGCATAATCACATGAAACTTGTTGCTAGGCCATTGGAAGTGTGGAGCAATGACCACTGCCTGGCTAGTTCACTCTGAGTGGCACAAGTTAAGCTAGGTCCTGATTTTCTCCATTGTCCAGACACATGTTCATTCAGCAGGGGTTAGAGTCGTAGAGTCATACAGCGCGGAAACAGGCCCTTCAGCCTAATTTGTCCCTGCCGACAAAGGTGCCCAAATAAGCTAGTCCCATTTGCTCATGTTTGACCTATATCCCTCTAATTCTTTCCTATCCATTTACCTGTCCAAATGTCTTTGAAATGTTGTTATTGTACCTGCCTCAACCACTTCTTCTGGCAGCTCATTCCATGTACGTAGCACCCTCTGTGTGAAAAGGTTGCCCCTCAGATTCCTATTAAATCTCTCTACTCTCACCTTAAACCTATGTCCTCTATCTAGTTCTTGGTTCCTCAAGCCTGGGAAAAAGACTATGCGCATTCACCCTTGTTGGAGAGTGATTCAGAATGGGAACCTTGTGCAATATTTTTTTCCTTCCATCCCAGACTGGAAATACAAGGGTGAATTCCAACATCATAAAAAGAGAAAGGTTTTCAAAGAATAACATCCAATTATTTTCCACTGTTGTCTCTGCAGACCTACCACTACAAATCTCAACACTTATTATGTCTGATGTAGCCAGCCAGCAATACCCCGCTCAAAGCATGTATTTACTTCAGTTTCTATTGAACTTTATCATTCAAATTTCTTTTCTTGTCTTCTGAAGACAATGTTTCTCACTGGGGAGCATGAATAATATTTTCCCCCAGAAAAAAACTTAGCATGACCTTTGTTTAATTCTTCGTTTGTAAGCAGAAAGTGCTAGTTTGTTTTTTATGGGCTGTTTCATAAGGAATGCCACGCACAATTTCTGTTTCAAAAGATCTGCACTCATCTCACTTCCCTTGTAATATGAGCTGCTGGTTTTGGCAGGATTGTGGGCTTCCCATTGGCAGAGGGTGTCAATGGCACAGTGAAAATGGCGGAGATCCAAATGGTGGCGAATGCCAGTGACAAAGGGTGCAGGATGCCAAGGATAGAGGTCCCAATGTTGCTGGATGCCGCTGTTGGAGGGTGTCAGTGATACAGCCAATGATACAGGATGCTGATGGTGAATGGCACCAGCGGAGTAGGCTATCAATGATACAGGGTCTCACTGGTGCATGATGGCAATCAAATAGGACGCCAATGATACAAGGTGCCATTGGTGAAGGGTGCCAATGATGGGAGGTATCAATGATACTGGGTGCCAATGACGCAGGGTCCCATTGGTGCAAGGTCTCAATGGGGCAGGGTGCCAATGGTGAGGATACCAATCGGGGAAGGCGCCACTGACTGCACTCAAATCACATTTTGGACATTGCAAGTAAACTCATAAATACGCACAGCCAGAAGGGATCCCAATCACTGGATCTCTTAATTTACTCAGAGGATGCGGGGATGGTTGAAGAGGCCAAACATCAACCACCCAGTTTCTTTGGTCATGAGCATCTTTAAGGGCCATTTCAGGGGGCAGCTGACAAATGATTGCAAAACGCTGGCAGGGTGGCAGTAGTGAAGTCACAGATGGTGGGAGAGGACAGCTGCCCCATGCCCAACAGAGGCATGCCCACCTCCTTGGTCTGGCACCTCAGCAATGTGTGTGAATCATTAGAAGCCCACAAACCCCCTTTGAACAATGACGTCCAGAGCCATTTTGGCAGCTCTCTGGGCTCCCAGCCCCCAATCTGAGCTACCCAGATATTGGATGCCCTCGATCTGTTATTAGTCATCAACTACCATCTGACAGATGGGGTCCCCATCAAGGAGGGAAGTTCTCTAAGCTCTCGGCAATGGTCCACAGAAGGGTGGTGCTGGAAGTTTCCATGGTCCTTGACACTGCATAGACCCCTTGCCGGTGAATGCACTCAGTATTTTGATCTGTGTACCCATTAGCCTTCTGCCATCAAATTCCCCATCTGAGCCTTCTGCTCCCAGCAAGCTGGCTCCTGAGGCCAGCATTTCACTCTACTCTGAATGAAGATCTCCCATGCTTGGTGATTTACTGTGTGAATCCTGCCTCTAACCTAACCTTCATCTGTATCTGAGCTGGTGTTCTTGAGTATCAAATGGCACTTGGGGCAAGTTCTATTAGATAGGAAAATAACGACTGCAACTTCTTTATTCAAAAAAAAGGCAACAGAAAACAGGAGACAACAGGCTAGTTGGCCTCATATCTATCGTAGGTATAACATTAGTATACTCCCTGTACACTCATGACTGTGTGGCTAAATCTTGCTCCACCTCCATTGATAAGTTTGCAGATGACACAACCATAGTGGGCCGGATTGCAAACAACAACGAGACGAAGTACAGGAAGGAGATAGGGAGCCTAGTGGCATGGTGTTAAGACAACAACCTTTCCCTCAATGTCAGCAAAACAAAAGAGTAGGTCATTGACTTCAGGAGTACATGCCTCTGTCTGTATCAATGGTACTGAGGTGGAGATGAATGAGAGTTTCAAGTTCCCAGGTGTAAATACACAAACAATCTGTCCTGGTCCAGACACATGGACGCTATGGCCAAGAAGGTACAACAACACCTCGACTTCCTCAGAAGGTTAAGGACATTCGTCATGTTCCCAATAACTCTTACAGATGCACCATAGAAAGCATCCTATCTGGATGCATCACAATTTGGTGTGGCAACTGCTCTGCCCAGGACTACAAGAAATTGCAGAGAGTTGTGAACACAGCCCAGTCCATCAAACAAGCCAGCCTCCCCTCCATTGACTCTGCCTACACTTTCCGCTGCCTCGGGAAAGCAGTCAACATAATCCAGGACCCCTCCCACCCCAGTCAGTCTCTCTTCTCCCTCCTCCCATCGGGCAGAAGATACAAAAGCTTGAGAGCACATACCACCAGGCTCAAGGACAACTTCTATCCCACTGTTATCAGTGTCTTGAATGGACCTCTTATACAGTAACAGATGAACTCTTAATCTCCCAATCTACCTATACCATAGAACAATACAGCACAATACAGGCCCTTCGGCCCACCTCGTTGTGCCGACCTTTAAACCCCACCTAAACCTATCTAATCCCTTCCTCCCACATATCCCTCTATTTTAAATTCCTCCATATGTTTACCTAATAATCTCTTGAACTTGACCAACATACCTGCCTCCATCACTACCTCAGGCAGCGCATTCCATGCACCAACCACTCTCTGGGTGAAAAACCTCCCTCTGATATCTCCCTTGAACTTCCCACCCATTACTTTAAAGCCATGCCTTCTTGTATTGATCATCGGTGCCCTGGGAAAGAGGCGCTGGCTGTCTACTCTATATTTTACTCTATATTACTCTATATATAATACTCTATATGCCCTCTTAATATTTTGTACACCTCTATCATCTCTTCTCTTATCCTCCTTCTCTCCAAAGAGTAAAGACCTAGCTCCCTTAGTCTCCCCTCATAATCCATACTCTACAAATCTGGCAGCATCCTGGTAAATCTCCTCTGCACCTTTTCCAATGCTTTGACATCCTTCCTATAATAAGGTGACCAGAACTGGACACAGTACTCCAAGTGTGGTCTAACCAGAGTTTTGTAGAGCTGCATCATTACCTTGCGGCTCTTAAACACGATCCATGACTTATGAAAGCTAACATCCCATAGGCTTTTTTACCTACCCTATCCACCTGTGAGGCAACTTTCAGGGATCTGTGGATATGAACCCCCAGATCCCTCTGCTCCTCCACACTCCCCAGAATCCTGCCATTAACTTTGTACTCTGCCTTGGAGTTTGTCCTTCCAAAGTGTACCACCTCACACTTCTCTGGATTGAACTCCATCTGCCACTTCTCAGCACAGCTCTGCATCCTATCAATATCCCCCTGCAATCTTCAACAGTCCTCCACACTATCCACAACAACACCGACCTTTGTGTCGTCTGCGAACTTGCTAACCCACTCTTCTAACCCCTCATCCAAGTCATTAATAAATATCACGAAAAGTAGAGGTCCCAGAACCGATCCTTGTGGGACACTGCTAGTCACAGCCCTCCAATCTGAATGCACTCCCTCCACCACAACCCTCTGCTTTCTACAGGTAAGCCAATTCTGAATCCATACAGCCAAGCCTTACTGGATCCCATGCCCTCTGACCTTCTGAAGAAGCCTACCATGTGGAACCTTGTCAAATGCCTTACTAAAATCCATGTAGACCACATCTACTGCACTACCCTCATCAATCTTCCTGGTCACCTCCTCAAACAACCCTAACAGGCTTCTGAGACATGATCTTCCCTTCACAAAGCCTTGCTGGCTGTCCCTAACCAGTCTATGATACCCTAAATGCTCATAGGTCCTATCTCTAAGAATCCTTTCCAACAGTTTGCCCACCACAGACGTAAGGCTCACTGGTCTGTAATTCCCTGGACTATATCTACTACCTTTTTTGAATAAGGGGACAACATTTGTCACCCTCCAATCCTCCGGTCCCATTCCTGTGGACAACGAGGACTCAAAGATCCTAGCCAACGGTTCAGCAATCTCCTCCCTCACCTCGCAGAGCAGCCTGGGGAATATTCCATCAGCCCCGGGGACTTATCCGTCCTAATATTTTCTAACAGCTCCAACACATGCTCTCTCTTGATATCAGCATGGTCTAGAACATTAACCTTACCAACACTGTCCTCAGTGTCATCAAGGCCCCTCTCCTTGGTGAATACTTGAAGAGAAGTATTTATTGAGAACCTCACCCACTTCCACAGCTTCCAGGCACATCTTCCCACCTTTGTCTCTAATTGGTCCTACCTTTACTCTCGTCATCCTTCTGCTCTTCACATACGTGAAAAATGCCTTGGTATTTTCCTTAACCCTACTTGCCAAGGCCTTTTCATGTCCCCTTCTTGCTCTCCTCAGCCCTTTCTTAAGTTCCTTCCTTGCTACCCTATATTCCTCATGAGCCCTATCTGATCCTTGCTGCCTAAGCCTTATGTATGCTGCCTTCTTCCTCCTAACTAGTTGTTCCACTTCTCTTGTCACCCATGGTTCCTTCACCCTGCTGTTCTTTCTCTGCCTCACTGGGACAAATTTATCCCGAACATCTAGAAAGAGATCCCTGAACATCGACCACATCTCCATAGTGCATTTCCCTTCAAAAATGTCATCCCAATTTACACTTGCAAATTCTAGCTTTATAGCCTCAATCTTCCCTTCCCCACTTAAATATCTTCCTGTCCTCTTTGCTCCTATCCTTGTCCATGACAATGCTAAAGGTTAGGGAGCGGTGGTCACTGTCCCCCAAATGCTCACCCACCGAGAGATCT
Source organism: Pristis pectinata (assembly GCF_009764475.1). Taxonomy (NCBI): domain Eukaryota; kingdom Metazoa; phylum Chordata; class Chondrichthyes; order Rhinopristiformes; family Pristidae; genus Pristis; species Pristis pectinata. The sequence continues at coordinate 46,432,096 of NC_067417.1, forward strand.
GTCACCTGACCCGGTTCATTACCTAATACTAGATCTAACATGGCATTCTCTCTAGTCAGCCTGTCAACATACTGTGACAGGAATCCATCCTGTACACACTTAACAAACTCCGCCCCGTCTACACCTTTGGCACTAAGTGGGTGCCAATCAATATTTGGGAAGCTGAAGCCTCCCATGATAACAACCCTGTTATTCTTGCGCTTTTCCAAAATCTGCCTCCCAATCTGCTCCTCAGTATCCCTGCTGCTAACAGGGGGGCCTATAGACCTCATCATGGCCTTTGCACTTCATTTGTTGACCTGCACAGCACTTTCTCTGTAACACTATATTCTGCATTCTGTTTTTCTTTTTACTACCTCGATATATTTATGTATGGAATGATCTGTCTGGATGGCACACAAACAAATGCTTCTCACTGTATCTCAGTACACATGATGACAATAAACCAATGCCAAGAAGCTATTCTTAAAAACAGGCACTTGGAAAATAAACACTTCGAAAAATTCAAAGTAATCAGGCAATGTCAACATGGTTCTGTGAAGGGTAGTAACGCTGGACCAATTTATTGGCATTCTTTGAATAAGTAACACGTGCTGTGGATGAAGAGGAACTGGTAGATGTATTGTACTTAGATTTCCAGAGGACATTGGATGAGGAGTTGCATTAAAGGTTATGCTGGTAATAAAAAAGCTCATATTATAAGGCGTAAGGTATTGCCTTTGATAGATTGATGAGCTAAAAGGAAAGAGTTTGGGCATAAATAGGTCTTTCTGAGTGGTAAGATGTATGAGTGTTGTGGTGTAAGGACTGGTATTGGGGCCTCTACTTTATACATGTTATATAAATAACTTGGATGGAGACACCAAAGGGAAGGTCACTAAACCTGCTGATCACTCAAAGATAGGTGGCGTCACAGGGCCGGTCTCTTCGAGTGGGACACTTCTGGTCTCACCTCTCCCAAACTCCCTTCACCCCTGCAGGGTACCTGAGATATCTCCCCATCGGTTCCCACGAGCCATTGGACACAGCGGTGGTTTAAAGAGTAAGTTGCGAAGAGGACAGAAGGAGGCTAAAAAGGGATATAGATAGGTTAAGTGAGCGGGCAAAGGTCTGGTAAATGGATTATAATGTGGGAAAGTGTACAAATGTCTCTTTTGGCAGGAAAAATAAGACAGGATCACTTATCTAAATGGTAAGAGATTGTAGAGCTGTGAGACGCAGAGGGATCTGGGTGTCATAATGCATGATTCACAAAAGGCTAGTGTAGAGGTGCAGCAAGTAGTCTGGAGAGCGAACAGAATATTATTGTTTATCACAAGGGGAACTGAATATAAAAATAGGGAAATTATGCTTTATTTTATTTTGGACATTGGTGAGACCACTTCGTACAGCTCAGTTAGGGAAAGATGTTAATGGATTGGATTGGAAGCAATTCAGGGAAAGTTCACTAGACTTACGGTTGGAATGATCAGATTGTCCAACCGAAAAAGGTTAGACAGACATGGCTTGTATTCACTGGGGTTTAGGAGAAGGGTCATGACTGAAACATATAAGATCTCAAAGCTCTTGACATGGTGGATGCAGAGAGGATGTTTCCTTTTGCAGGAGAATCTAGAATTAGGAGCCACAAAATAAGGGGCATCCAATTAAGAACGAGATGAGGTTAATTCTTTTTTTCTCTCTCCGGAGGGTTGTGAGTCTTTCTTCATTAAATGGTAATGGAATCAGAGCATCGAAGGCAGAGGTGGATAGGTACTTCAGCAAAGGGGTGAAATGTTACCAGGGAGTAGACGGGAATAAAGATTTGAATTTACAGTCAGATCAGCCATAATGTTATTCAGGGGTAAAGCAGATTTGAAGGGTTGAGTGGCCTGCTCCTGTTCCTTGTTTGTATGTTGCTAAATTTGTATGGCAGTGTGCCTGAATGTTCAATGATATCCTGCTCTTCTACCAAAGCATGGCAATCTCCATTCACTGAATGGAGAAAGAGCAGAGTGATAGGATTATGGTGAAGTCACAGGGCGAGCGAGAGTTGCTGCTTACACCAGATGTAAATCAGAAGAGTGTGATTGAGCCGAAGGAGGATTGGGTCTGGGGAGACCACCATTCTCCACAATCGTTGCCCCAAGTCAACGGATGCAGCCACTCGCACCAGTCTTTGGCTTGCTCCCGAGCCACCACGTCCACCTTGAGCCACCAGAGAGAAAAATGTGTGCGTGATTTGCAAAGTGTTTGGTCCGTCATGCTCTCCTGGTTGGTTAGCTGGCAGTGGGTGGAAACTGCAAGACATAAGAGTGTGTGAGTGCACGGGGAACCTGTGACAGAGCATAAGGTCGTGAAATCCCAATCCTGACGGAGGGAGATTTGGACAATGAAGTGCATTGCACAGTCTGTGAGGCCAGAGGTGAAGCTGGAAGGATAGTAGATTCCAAGATACATTCTCCAACTTGAAAATTCATGTGAAGTCACAGAACAACAGAGACCATAGAACAATACAGCAAAGGAACAGGAATTTTGGCCCACGATGTCTTTGTCAACTATGATGCTAATTTAAAGTAATCCCATCTGCCTGAACATGGTCTTATCCCTTCATTCCCTGCCATGTTCATGTATCTGCCTAAAAGCCTCTTAAATGTTGCTCTTGTACCTGCTTTCACCTCCCCCGGCAGCCCATTCCAGGCACCTCCCACTCTGTGTGAGAAAACTTGCCTCGCAAATCTCCTTTAAACTTTCCCCCTCTCACCTCAGATCTACGCCCTCTTGTATTTGACATTTTCAGCTTGGGAAAAAGACTTTGACCCTCTACCATACCTGTCCCTCTCATTATTTTAATATACTTCCATCAGTCGTCCCTCAACCTCTGGCACTCCAGAGCAAACAATCAAGGTTTGTCCAACCTCTCCTTACTGCCAATCCTCCTTAATCCAGGCAACATGCTGATGAACCTCCTCTGCACCCTCTCCAAAGTTTCCACACCTTTCCTGCAGTGTGGTGACCAGAACTGCACACAAAGTCATTTGTCCTCACGACTGTCTCTTTCCCATGTGTCTGCCAACCTCCTGGTCTCCTGGGGATAATATCACTCTCCATCCTCACCCCTCCACTGAGTCCTTCACTGTAGTGCATGGAGCCCACTCTCTCCTGTGTTATACCATGTAGGGAGTTGTGATTGCCTTCAAAATGGCTTCTAGCACTTCCCATTTAAGAGGCATTGAGGAGTATAAGCTGGCTTGGACTGGCACCTACAAAGATCCTGGGCTGTTCATAGGGAATCAGCAGCTTGGGTTGTGCTGACTGGTTCTGAAGACCTCTGATGCAATGCCTACACCGTTGAAGTCAATTCAGATTCGACGTGTGGATCACTGGCTTAAGAACTCTGAAATCAACAGACTCAGCCTGAGGCAGCACAGTGTAGTGTGTTGATGCTGTCCTGCTTTCTTCCTGGAAAGTTGCCCACTCTGTTTATGTGCTGAATTCATCCCGAAATTCTGCAATGATTCGAACAGTCACAGAGGCAGGTAGAAACTCAGGATAAAGAGAAACCTCACTGTACCTCCTTGGATAAGTTGAATTTAAATCTGCTTACCAGAGGTCCTTGTGCTTTTCATTAACAATATTCAGAGGGTGTGCAAGGAAATTCACATGGACGTTATTTGTGCAGACTGAGCAAAGATTGAAAATGTATGAGTGCTCAGTGAATGAACATTGCAAATGAGAATGGGTTGAGATCGCTTCGGCCCTGCTCGCTTTGGGCAGCACGGTGTCACAGCTGGTAGAGCCGCTTCGTCACCGCATCAGAGACCCAGGTTCAATCCGGAATCTGGTGCTCCCTGTGCGGCGTTTGCACGTTCTCCCTGTGACCATGTGGGTTTCCTCCGGTGGCTCCAGTTTCCTCCCACATCCCAAAGGCATGAGGCTTGGCAGGTTAACTGCTCGCTGTAAATTGCCCCCAGTGTATAAGTGAATGGTAGAATCTGAAGGAAGATGTTGGGAATGTGGGGGAGAATAATGTGGGCCGATTCTCAAACAACGATGAAATGGAGTACAGGAAGGAGATAGAGAGTCTAGTGGAATGGTGTCATGACAACAACCTTTCCTGGAATGTCAGCAAAACAAAGGAGCTGGTCGTTGACTTCAGAAAGTGGGGCAGACTACATGCCCCTGTCTGTATCAATGGCATGGGGGTGGAGATGGTTGAGAGCTTCAAGTTCCTTGGTGTAAATATCACCAACAATTTACTCTGATCCAGTCACGTAGGTGCTTTGGGCAAGAAAGCACACCAATGCCTCTACATCCTCAAAAGGCTAAGAACATTCGGCATGTGCCCGTTGACCCTCACCAATTTTTACAGATGTACCACAGAAAGCATCCTATCTGGATGCTTCATGGCTTGGTACGGCAACTGCTTTTCCCAAGACCGCATGAAATTGTAAAGGGTTGTGAACACAGCCCAGTCCATCACGAAAACCAGCCTCCCCTCCATTGACACCGTCTACACTTCTCACTGCCTCGGGAAAGCAGCCAAAATAATCAAGGACCCCTCCCACCCCAGTCATCCTCTCTTCTCCCCTCTCCCATCGGATAAAAGCTTGAGAACACGCACCACCAGGTTCAAGGACAGCTTCTATCCTGCTGTTATAAGACTCTTGAACGGACCTCTCATACGCTAAAAGATATGCTAAAAAAAATCTCCCAATCTACCTCGTCATGGCCCTATCACCTCCCAGCCTCTGTCGATATCTCCACCCCTCCCTCCCGCATCTGACTCCATCTGCCAATCAACCCCTCCTCACCTGGATCCCCCTGTTGCTTGCCAGCTCTTGCCCCATTACCCCCCCCCCCACCAACTCTTTATACTGTCTATCTCTTCTCTACTCTTTCAGTCCAGATGAAGGATCTCAACCCAAAATGTCGACTGTCCATTCCCCTCTACAGATGCTGCCTGATCCACTGAGTTCCTCCAGCAGCGTGTTTTCTTTGCTAAAAATCACATCAACTATTGAATAAATCCATGGACCCATTTCACAAAGCCATTGGAAGTCTTTCCTTTTCCAATATATGAAGAACTCTTCAATAAAGCACGGTTTACTTATGATGTAAGTTTTAAGAATGATTCCTGATGGTTTTTAATGAGCTTAAATTGAACAGCTTTTAAGTGCAAATTCATTTCATTTTAATCAGTCTTTTCATTATTGCTAATTTAATAGATGGGAAACACTCCAAAAGAAGCTAAGGCTGGCCAGGAAGAAAGAAGTTCATGATCAAGGTGAGACTGAAATCTCTGAAAGTAAGAAAATGAGGAAAGAAAGAAGTTCAGAGTAAAGTGTTTGCAACTGAAGTTACACTCTTCAGAAGGAGTTAGGAGGGAAAAATGCTGACATTCAGGAGAGGAACTGCAGAGTGATGTTTGGAAGCTTGCAGCGAGAATGGCTAGAGGTGAACCAGCAGTCAATGTTACTTGTTAGATCAATTGTCAACTGTATTTTTGTTTTAGTTTTTTTAAGCAGTAAAATAAAAATTTAATTCTTAGAGGGATCATAAATATTAGCATTTCGGAAATAAGGACAAACGGACCTTGGTTCACATGCATCTTCTTCCACAGTTGGATTCTGCCTGGACTTTGAAGCCACATTGAAAATGGGCGCATGCTCAACTGATTTAAGCCACTGAATTATGACCAAAACTGTTGTACGGTACAATTATGGACAATTAATTTTCACGAAATAGGCAGGACCCAACGTGGTAAACTGGAGAGGAAGTTGTAAGACATCCATTGGTATTGAGCAGTGTTACAGCACATAAGGGAGATAACTGGCAGCCTGTTACACCCCAGTTCCTTCTCTGTAAGTTGGGTATAAAGAGCTACCAATCTAATTTGCCTGCACTATCTAAAAGCCAGCCTAAAAGATGGAGACACAAGAGACTGCAGATGCTGGAATCTGGAGCAACAAACAATCTGCTGGAGGAACTCAGCCAACTGAGCAGCATCTGTTAGAGGGGAAAGGATTTGTTGACGTTTCCCCCTGAATCAGGAGGAAACTGAGGAAACCCACGCGGTCACAGGGAGAATGTGCAAACTCCACACAGGCAGCATCCAATGTCAGGTGTGGACACTAGTCACTGGAGCTGTGAGGCAGCAGCTTTACCAGCTGCCATTTAAATAATGCCTTAGCAAGCACCACAATTCTTTGCAAAAAAATATAATCATGAAAACGAACCACAATTAAGAAAAATTGAGATCTCATCTTGTTACATCTTAAAATGTTATCAAATATTCTTCTGAGGGAGTCTCCTGCATAGCAGCACAACCAGATTTGGACGCGCTCCCTTGGGAGCCTGGAACCAATTACACTAATCACCAATTACACCTAATGAAGTGGGCGATTCAGTTCTCAGTTGTGCTCAGCAAAATGCATCTTGGAAATATCTTGACTTACACTTCCCTGGTGTCTGCTTTCCTTTCAATCTCAGCTCCGACAGGGGCAAAGTGATCGAGCAGATTTATCAATTTGCTGAGTTGCGATTTTTCCTGATGGGACACCTAGAATTTCCGTGATGAAGATGGAACGAGGCAGACTAGGTGTGGATCTGCTGCTGCTGTATGTAGTTGGCGAGTCTATGTGAGTTATGTAATTGAAACACAAAGGAAAATAACTTGATGGAATTACATGGGGCTGAGTCACTGTTCAAAGACTTGTTCTGCATTAGAAGATGTGAAAAAAATAATGTTGGCTGACTTCTCTACTTCCCTTGAAGGCACAGACACTTTGCTTGTGAATTAGGAATGCAAGTAGGCCACTCGGCCTCTTGAACCTGTTCCTCCCTTCAACAAGATCATGATGGATCTGATTGTAACCCCAGATTTGCATTCCCATCCACCCCTGCCGAGCTAAGATTGAACAATAGGCTGAGATCGCTTTGGCCCTGTTCACTGAGGGCAGCAGAGTGGCGCAGCGGGTAGGGCCGCTGCCTCACAGCGCCAGAGACCCAGGTTCAATCCTGACCTGGGATGCTGTCTGTGTGGAGTTTGCACGTTCTCCCTGTGCATATGGATTCCCCCGGGGTGCTCTGGTTCTCTCCCACATCCCAAGGACGTGCGGGTTGGTAAGTTAATTGGCCGCTGTAAATTGCTCCTAGTGTGTGGCCGAATCTGGGGGGAGTTTAGAGGAACGTGGGGAGAATAAAATGGGATTAGTGTAGATGTGTGCTTGATAATCGGCACGGACTCAGTGGGCTGAAGTTTCCGTGCTACGTAACTCTCTGGCTCAAGCATCTCAGCTACCATGGACCGGCCCACCAGAAGATCGCAGGCTTGGCTGAGCAGATGCCCTGTGGTAAGAGCATGGGATTCCTGGCGTGGTAATCTCGCAGTCTCCCTGAATAGCAGCAGTGTCACTTGCTCCCACGCCCCAGTTCATCACTGCTTTTGCATTCAGCCACTGTCTAGATAAGCGCTGGAGCCCAAGGGTGACCCCAGGAGAGCAGGTGAAAGGCCCTCCTGAGATTCTCAGCAACTATCCACGTTGCATGCTGCTGCCCCTCGGGATTCAGGTTCAAAACCCATGGAACGGCTAACATATGACGGCCACTAAAAGTCGATTTATTTAATTATTCATTCATTCTTCCAGCGTTTATTGATCAGCCCTAATTACCCCTACATAGGCAATGGTTGGTCAACTTCTTGAATTACTGCAGTCCTTTTGGCGAGGGTACTCCCACTGTGCTGTTGAGATGGACGCAGCGACCGTGAAGGAACAGTGATTTACCTGCAGGTCAGGAAGGCGTGTGGCTTGGAGACGAATCTGTAAATGGTGGTGTTCCACTTACATCTGTTGACCTTGTTCTTCCTGGGACAGAGGTCACCTTGCAGCCACCGTGCACTGGTGGCAGAGGGAACGAATGGTTAGGGTGGTCGACTGGGTACCGGTCAGTGGGCTGCTTTGTCTCAAATGGTGTCGAACCTCTTGAGGATTATTAAAAGCTGTGCTCATCCAGGCAAGTGGAGAGTCTTCTGTCTACTTGTGCTTTGGAGGTGACTGAAAGACTCTGAGATGTCAAGACGTGAGCCACTTGCTGCAAGATGCCCAGCCTTTGACCTGCTCTTGTAGCCACAACACTAATGGCTGATCCAAACTGAGCTTCTGGTTAACGGTGACCCCCAGCGCCCCCCCCCCCCCACCCCCAGGATACTGACAGTGTATCACTCAGTGATGATGATAGCGTTGAATGATTGAATGTCAAGGTTTGGTGGTGAGACTCTCACTTGCTGGAGTTGGTCATTGTCTGGAACTTTGTATCACAAATGTTACTTGCCACTTTCTAGCCCATGCCTAAGTGTTGTCCAGATCTTGCTGTGTACAGGGCGAATATTTAAATAGTCCTCAGTGAGAACTGGTGACTTTTATACATCAGTACGTCAGAACATAAAGAAGAGAGGCAGGAGTAAGCCAATTAGCCCCTTGTGCCTGATCTGCCATCGAGTAAGATCATCACTGATCTTTTACCTCAGCTCCACATACCTTGATTCCCTTAAATCTATTGATTTACACAAGAACATCAGAAATAGGAGCAGGAGGAGGTCATCTGGCCCATCGAGCCTGCTCCGCCATTCATTAAGATCATGGCTGATCTGGCCATGGACTCAGCTCCACCTACCTGCCTTTTTCCCATGAGCATTAATTCCCCGACTACGCAAAAATCTATCTAACTGTGTCTTAAATATATTTAATGAGGTAGCCTCCACTGTTTCCACGGGCAGAGAATTCCTTAGATTCACTACTCTCTGGGAGAAGCAGTTTCTCCTCATCTCCGTCCTAAATCTACTCCCCTGAATCTTGAGGCTATGTCCCCTAGTTCTAGTCTCATCTACCAGTGGAAACAACCTTCCTGCCTCTGTCTTATCATTCCCTTTCATAATTTTATATGTTTCTATAAGATCCCCTCTCATTCTTCTGAATTCCAGAGAGTATAGTCCCAGGCGACTCAATCTCTCCTCATAGGCTAACCCCCTCATCTCCGGAATCAACCCGGTGAACCTCCTCTGCACCGTCTCCAAAGCCAGTATATCTTTTTGGTGTATATGAAGAGTGGTTATGCTCATTGGGTGGTGAAGAGTTGGGGGTCCTTTTCAGTGATTTAATTGTGGGGAAGGAGTTTCAGGTCAACCACTGGACTGGGGTAACTTCAGAATACCTTCCATTCCAGTCAGAAGGAGACGGATGGGCAGAGACATATGGGGATTGCCAAACTGCTGATTGTTTGACCACCCCCCACCAGCCTCCTCTCCTGTTCCTCAGCTTGTCACTGAGCACTGAAGCTCCTGACTTGCAGGTGTCGGTAGAGGGAAAGGTTTTCCCAAGGAATACCGCGCTGAGCTTTGGTCTCTTAGTGGGGAGAGAGCGGGTTGCCATGTTGGTGCATCTTAAAAGAAGGTAGAACAGGCAGCAAAGTTAAGTCTTGTGGTTTTTTAAAAATATGCCTTTCTTTCCCAATTAGCTAACGTGGAAACCATCTGAGGCATCTATTCTTTGGAGCAGAGATGGGTTTCCCATTAGTTCTGAAGATAAGCTCTGCTCCTGTGGAAAGCTCTTGGAAATGAGATGCAACACAGTGGCAAGGAAGAGCGCGGGAAGTGTTGGGCCAACAACACAACCTTATTTAACGCTGGTCTTCACTGGGATTGGTCCTGTTGTGGACTCATTGTTACGTATCACAGCACAAAGCAAGAGCAAGGTTTTCTGTGGGTAACTGAATTTAAGGATTCCACAGTATGTATCCTGACTGATACAATCAAACCTTTAGTAGATTGAAGAAGGCCATGTATTGTGACTGGTGCTGGTCCCTGTAATTTTCTTGGTGTAGATCATGTCCACTGTGCCTATGGGTGGACGAAATCCACGCTGTAATTCAGGGAGCAGCTGGGAGGGGGCAGTTGAGGACGACCCTGGTGGCCAAAAGCTGGGAAACCCCTCTGCGGGTACCACAGTCAGACTAGTCTCCCTGAAGCGGTCAGGATTATTACAGCATCGGTGAGATTCCCCGGAATACATTTCTCTTTCCAGATGCGGACGATGAGGTTGTGAATTTGTGACTGAAGCTCTTCAGCACAGAGGTTTAGAAATTCAGGAGGTGTGCTGTCTGCTCCCAAGGCCTTGCTTTTATTTTTTTCTGATTTTTGTCAGTCATAAAAAGCATCCTACTTGGATGCATCATGGCTTGGGACGGCAACTGCTCTGCCCAAGACCTCAAGAAACTGCAGAGAGTTGTGAACTCAGCGCAGTCCATCATGCAAAGCAACTTCTCCTCCGTTGACTCTGTCTACACTTCCTGCTGCCTCGGGAGAGCAGCCAACATAATCAAGGACGTCTCCCACCCCGGTCGTTCTCTCTCCTCGCCCCTCCCATTGAGCAGAAGATACAAAAACTTGAGAACGCGTACCGCCAGGCTCAAGGACGGCTTCTATCCTGCTGAGGAGGAATTTCATCAGCCAGAGGGTGGTGAATATATGGAATTCATTACCACAGAGGGCTGTGGAAGTCAAGTCATTGGGTGTATTTAAGGCAGAGATTGATAGGTTCTTGATTGGTAAAGGGGTCAAGGGTTACGGGGAGAAGGTAGGAGAATGGGGTTGAAAAAAATCAGCCATGATTGAATTGTGGAGCAGACTCAATGGGCTGAATGGCTGCATTCTTCTCCTGTGTCTCGTGGTCTCATGGTCTAAGAGTTCATCTGATTCATCTAAGAGGTCTCTTATAGACGATACAGATGAACTCTTGATCTCGCAATCTACCTCTATGCACTTTATTTGTTGTGACCCTATATTCTGCATTCAGCTTTTTTTTTCCTTTTGTACGACCTCTATGTAATTATGTATAGAATGATCTGTATGGATGGCATTCAAAAAAAGTTTTTCACTGTGTCTCGATACATGTGACAAGGAGAAACCAACTATCAATTACCAGGAATAACAGCAAGGCTGAACCAAGCAGGCAGCTTTGAGTTGGAGTCAAGGGCCCTCACATCAAGGACAAGAGTTGTAGTTGAGGAGACTACACTACAGAACCAAGGTCATCCATTCCTCTGTAGTGAAGCCTCAATATGCAGACAAGCTCGTTGTTTGTGCACAAGCAAAGGCTGAGCTCAATTCACTAAAGCATCGGACAGGATGGACCTTACACTCCACATCCAGAATGTTGCTTGGAATAGACGACTTTAGTTATGGGGAGAGATTGGAGAGGCTGGGCTTGTTTTCCCTGGAGTGAAGGAGGCTGAGGGATGACCAGATAGAAGTACATAAGATTATGAGAGATATAGATGAGGTATAAAGTCAAAATCCTGTTCCCATGATAGGGATACCATAAACAGGAGGGCATGGGTTTAAGTGAGAGGAAGGAGTTTTAAAAGGGACCTTGGCGGTAAGACAAAGTTACTCCATCAGCTAGCTCCTACTTCACCACACTGCACTTTGACTAATGTCCATCGCAAGGACCCAGAAAATGAGGCCTACTTCCCATATCTCGGGAGCCACCTCTTGGCAAAGGCAGTCATTGATGCTGAAGTTCACCACAACACAGCCTTTGGTAGATGGAGGGGAAAGGTCTCTGAGGATTAAGATCTCATATCTGGCAGAACACTCATGGTCGACTGGGCAGGTAGTGATCCCTGCTCTTCCCTCCATCACCCCCTCCTCCCTCCATAGCTTCTGAGACCTGGACTTCCCACAGAAGGATCCTCAAGGCACTGGAAAAATAGCTCTGCAAAATCCTCCAAATTAACACCACCACCTGGAAGTTACCCTCCAAGCCACACACCATCCTGACCTGGAAACATAGTTCCCTTCTTTCACTGGGGCAAAATCCTGGAACTCCCTCCCTAACAGTATTATACTCATACCTCAAGGACTGCAATGGTTCAAGAAAGCAGCTCCCAATGGCAACTAGGGATGGGCAATAAATGCTGGCTCAGCCCGCGCAGCCCACATCCTTTGAATGGAAATGGCAAAGATAAGTGACCCAATGTCAGTATCCTTTCCGATGCCAACATCCCCAACACTGAGGCCCTATTTGTATTCAGTCAACGATGTTGGGCTGGCCATATCATTTGCCTGCCCTACACCGGGCACCATCTTCCAAACTATGTCACGGGAAATGTCAACCAAGGTGGACAGAGGAGAGGATTTAAGGACGTGCTCCGAGCCTGCTTGAAGAAATGAGGCATCCCCTCTGGGACCTGGGAATCTCTGGCCCATGACCATTCACAGTGGGGAAAGAACATTCAGGATAGTATTGGGAACATTGGGTATATTGACGTCCTGTCTAAGCAGCAGATGGGGTGAACCACCCCACAACCTCTCCACCCCCTGGCCTCGTCAGGCTAACTCTTGACTATTAAACAGGTGGGTGCACTTAGCTCAGCATCCATGGAGCACAAGTCATCATCCCTTCACTATCCTACATGAAAATTCCACCAGATTCTCCTTATATGCTCAACATTTCTGTCCCCTGGTCTATGAACCTGTTCGCACAGTGAGCACACCATTTGTGATTATGAGCTGAAGGCGTTTATTGAAAATTCATCTATGAATTCATCATTACCTGCGATTGATTACAAATGTCTAAAACCTTTGCATTTATCACGTTTACAAATTAAAGATGTGCTTTCTGCACCTTTGCATGTGCACCAAGCATTCTACCTACTGGTAAAATGAAACATAATTTGTTGCTTAACTGGAGCCTAATGACTTGTTAGGGATTTGTTTCCATTTTGCGTTTATTTAAACAAGGATTTTATTTTGTGTGCTGATCTGTTCCTGATGCAGAGCTGTTCCACAGGTTTTCCGACTGGCCTTCAACACCTCATTAACTGGCCAATCTTCATGTTTAACCCTGGGCAGTGTTATTCTGCAGACTGAACAGTGCATACCACTCCTGCAGCTGATGTTGACCGGCTGATTTCAGTGTTCATATGATAGGAATGGCCTCCATGTAAGTTCTAAGACTTACTATCCTTTTCACATACTTTGATATGAGGTGTAACAAACAATCTGCTGGAGGAACTCAGCAGATCAAGCAGCATCTGTGGGAGGAAAGGAATTTTCCTGATTCAGGGTTTTGACCCAAAACATCGACAATTCCTTTCCCCTCCACAGATGCTGCTCGACCCACTGAGTTACTCCAGCAGATTGTTTCTTGCTCCAGGTTCCAGCATCTGCTGTCTCTTGTGTCTCCATTAATTTTATGCGACTGGAGCACTTATCCACGGTAGCCAGTAAGTTAAGCTTATTTAGCACAGTTCCAATTGTATCCTCTGACTGAGCAACAAAGTTGAAGTGCACTGATCATTCCAAAACAGGTCACAGAACATGTTGAACCTGTGTTTCTATTTTGGACATGTTATTGTGTGCAGTTCTAACTGCCACACTATAGGAAGAGCATGGTTACACTGGAGAGAGTGCAGAGCAGATTCACCAGGATGTTGCCTGGATTGGAGGACTTTAGTTATGGGGAGAGATTGGATAGGCTGGTCTTATTTTCCCTGGAGTGAAAGGAGGCTGGGGGGTGGGGGGGGGGGTCACCTGATAGAAGTATATAAGATTATGAGAGCAATAGTTAGGGAAGAGAGTCAAAATCTTCTGCCAATGGTAAGGGTATCAAGAACAAAAGTTTTAACATGAGAGGAAAGAGTTTTAAAGGGGATAGGTAAGTTTGTTTTACACAGAGAGTGGTTGATATCTGGAACATGCTGCCAGCGGGGATGGTGGAGTCAGATACAAGTGTTTTATTTAAAAGGTATTTAGACAGGTAATTAAATAGCAGGCAGAGCAGGTTATGGTCCTAATGAGGGCAAGTGGGATTAGTGTAACTGGGCAAAGAGGTCAGCGTGGATATGGTGAGCTGCAGGGCCCATTTCTGTGCTGTACAAATCAATAGCTCTAATATTATTTTACATTCATAATCCCAGAATAATGCTACCTTTGCTTTAAACAAACACACCTAATAAAAAGAGAGCAGTGTTTCGAAAGGATATCCTACAGTAGAGTAATGTGTGAAGTAGCCTACTTCTGGAGGTGGGCATTGAATCGACAGAATTCTCTACCCTGGAAGCGTTGTGGAAGCAAGATCACTGGGTATTTAAAGAGGATGTAGTTAAGTTTTTGAAAGATCTGGGGAAGAGATAGGCCTACACTATCTCACGATCTCATGGTATATGTGTGCTTCATCCATGGCACCCAGTCAACTTTCAATCTTCAGCCTTACAACTGTCCACCATATCTGCTCATTTACTCCTGTGTGGAACACCAAGTTGATATTGCTTTCTTGTGAACAGAACTACTGTCTGCATTGACCCAGAAGCTATGAGCAAATAACTGGATTTGGACTGTGAACACATATGTTACATCAGCAGTGATAAAAACAGAAAATACTGAGAATAATCAGCAAGTCAGGAAGCATTTGTACAGAGAAACCCAGAGCTAAAGTTTTAGGGCAAAGACCTTCCACCATTCAGATCTGATGACATGGTATTTCCCTCTTAACCTGCTGAGTAGTTCAAACATTTCTTGTTAATGTTTTGGATGGAAAAGTGGTATTGGTATGGGTTTATTATTGTCACTTGTACCGAGGTACAGTGAAAAACTTGTCTTGCATACCGATCGTACAGATCAATTCATTACACAGTGCAGTTACATTGAGTTAGTACAGAGTGCATTGATGTAGTACAGGTAACAACAATAACAGTACAGAGTAAAGTGTCACAGCTACAGAGAAAATGCAGTGCAATAAGGTGCAAGGTCACAACAAGGTAGATCGTGAGGTCAGAGTCCATCTCATTGTATAAGGGAACCGTTCAATAGTCTTATCACAGTGGGGTAGAAGCTGTTCAAGTCTGGTGGTACGTGCCCTCAGGCTCCTGTATCTTCCACCCGATGGAAGACCAGAGAAGAGAGAATGACCCGGGTGGGTGGGGTCTTTGATTATGTTGGCTGCTTCACCAAGACAGTGAGAGGTAAAGACAGAGTCCAAGGAGGGGAGGCTGGTTTCCGTGATGCGCTGGGCTGTGTCCACAACTCTCTGCAGCTTCTTGTGGTCTTGGGAAGAGCAGTTGCCGTACCAAGCCGTGATACATCCAGACAGGATGCTTTCTATGGTGCATCGGTAAAAGTTGGTGAGAGTCAAAGGGGACAAACCGAATTTCTTTAGCATCCTGAGAAAGTAGAGGTGCTGGTGAGCTTTCCTGTCCATGGCATCCACGTGACTTGACCAAGACAAGTAGTTGGTGATGTTCACTCCCAGGAACTTGAAGCTCTTAACCCTCTCGACATCAGCACCATTGATGTAGACAGGTGCGTGTACACCGCCGCCTTTCCTGAAGTCAAATACCAGCTCTTTTGTTTTGCTGACATTGAGGGAAAGGTTGTTTTCATGACACCATTCCACTAAGCTCTCTACCTCCTTCCTGTACTCTGACTCATCGCTGTTTGAGATACGGCCTACAACAGTGGTATCATCTACAAACTTGTAGATGGAGTTAGAGCAGAATCTGGCCACACAGTCATGAGTGTATAGGGAGTAGAGTAGAGGGCTAAAGACGCAGCCTTGTGGGGCACCAGTGTTGAGAATAATCGTGCCGGAGGTATTGCTGCCTATCCTCACTGATTGCAGTCTGTTGGTCAGAAAGTCAAGGATCCAGTTACAGAGGGAGGTGTTGGGTCCCAGGTCTTGTAGTTTGGTGATGAGTTTGCTTGGAATTACGGTACTGAAGGCGGAGCTGTAGTCAATGAACAATAGTCTAACGTAGGTGTCTTTACTGTCCAGATGCTCCAGAGCTGAGTGAAGGGCCAGGGAGATGGCATCCGCTGTAGACCTGTTTCAGTGATAGGCGAATTGCAGTGGGTCCAGGTTGTCTGGTAGGCTGGAGTTGATGTGTGCCATGACCAACCTCTCAAAGCACTTCATGATGGTGGATGTCAGAGCCACTGGTCGGTAGTCATTGAGGCATGTTACCTTGCTTTTCTTTGGTACCGGGATGATAGTGGTCTTCTTAAAACAGGAGGGAACCTCAGACTGAAGCAGGGAGAGGTTAAATATGTCCGCAAATACTTCTGCCAGCTGATCAGCGCAAGATCTGAGCACACAGCCAGGGACACCATCTGAGCCAGGTGCTTTCTTCATGTTCACTCTCCGGAAGACTGATCTTACGTCCTCAGCTGTGATCACAAGTTCAGTTGCATTGGAGGCTGTCAGGGTGGGTGGTGACAATCCTGTTCAAAATGCACATAGAATGCATTAAGTTCATCAGGAAGGGATACGCTGTTGTTAGCTATGCAGCCCGACTTTGTCTTGTAGCCTGTTATGGCATGTAAGCCCTGCCATAACTGACGGCTGGTCAGGGACTCTATTTTGAGTCGGTATTGCCTCTTGGCATCCCTGATAGCTTTCCGAAGGTCATATCTCGATTTCTTGTACAGATCAGGATCACCAGATTTGTGTGCAGCAGTCCTCTCCTTCAGTAGGGAGTGGATCTCCCGGCTCATCCATGGTTTCGTGTTTGGGAACACCCGTATTGTCCTCTTTGGTACACAGTCCTCCACATACTTACTGATAAAATCTGTGATGGTGGTGACATACTCATCAAGGCTGGCAGCTGAGTCTTTGAACGTGGACCAATCCACTGTCTCAAAGTAGTCATGTAGGAGCTCATCTGCTTCCTTAGACCAGCACTGCACGACTCTCCGTACCGGATCCTCCCGTTCCAGTTTCTGTTTGTATGCAGGGAGGAGGAGCACAGCCTGGTGGTCTGATTTCCCAAAGTGAGGAAGTGGCTTGGAAGGCACCTTTGATGGTTGTATAGCGGTGGTCAAGGGTGTTGGCGCCCCTGCTGGAGCAGGATATGTGCTGATAGTATTTTGGTAACACACTATTGAGGTTGGCCTGACTGAAGTCACCTGCGATGATGAAGAGGGCCTCAGGGTATCCTGTCTCAAGGTTGTTGACCACAGAGTACAGCTCATTGAGTGCAGGCTTCATGTCCGTCTGTGGTAGGGTGTAGACTGCCATCAGGATAGCTGAAGTGAACTCCCCTGGCAGATAAAATGGTCGACACTTCACCGTCAGATATTTCAGGCTGGGTGAGCAGGAGCTCGCCAGGACTGTCACGTCCAAGCACCATAAGTTATTGATTAAGAAGCAGATCCCTCCGCCTTTAACTTTGCCTGAGGACACTGTATGATCCATTCGATGAATTGAGAAGCCCTCAGGTTAAATAGCACAGTCAAGTGAGGCAGGTGTAAGCCACATTTCAGTGAGACATAGTACACAACAGTCCCTCAGCTCTCCTTGGTAGGTCAGTCTTGCCCTTGGTTCATCAACTTTGTTCTCAATGGACTGGACATTAGCCAGTAGTATGCTGGAGGAGGTGGGTCTTGTATCCATGTTGTTTCAGCCTCGCCTGCAGCCCAGCCCTTTTGCCACATTTCTGAGATACACGGCGGCGACTCTTCAGTCCTGAAGTGGAGCCACCAGGTAAGTCATTACCTGTTAAGGTAAATTAAGGGTCAGACCTGTAAGACCTGGAGTGGATTACCCTGGACTGGATGGTAAGTAACTTCTCCTTGCTAGACTTTGAAGACCTGGAGCGGATTCACCTGGGCTGGAAGGTAAGTGACTGCCAGTGAACGGACTTGGAAGTCTTGGAAGATGTGGAAGCGTTGGGTGTTCAGAGGGACCTCAGTGTCCTTGTGCACAAATCATTGAATGCAGGCAAAGCAAGCAATGAGGAAAGCAAACAGAATCTTAGCCAGTGTTAATGAAGGGTTCCAACCCGAAACGTTGGCTGTAAATTTCCCTCCATAGGTGCTGCTTGACCCGCTGAGTTCCTCCAGCACATTGTGTGTTGAAACGGAACCTTTGGCCTTTATTGCAGGGAGATTTGAGTGCAAGAGCAGGGAGGTCTTGTTCCAATTATGTAGAGCACCAAAGAGACCATGCCCAGAATATTGTGTAAAAGTCTGATCTCCCTCTCTAATGAAGGACACACTTGTGATAGATGGAGTGCCCCAAAGGTTGTTTCCTGGGATGGAGGATATGTCATATGAGGAGAGATTAAGCAGACATACTCTCCGGGGCCTGTACTCTCCTGAATTTAGGAGAATGAGAAGTGATTTAAACATAAAAAATTCTCACTGGGTTTGATAGGGTAGGTGCTGGGATGATATTTCCCTTGGCTGGGGTGTCTGGGACCAGAGGTTACAGTATCAAAATAAAGGGTCAGTCATTCAAGAACTAAATAAATTTCTTCACCCGGAAGGAAATGAATCTTTGGATTTCTCTATCAAAGATGGCTGTGAAAACTCAATTGCTGAGTATATTGAAGATTGAGATTTAAGATTAAGATAAGATCTCTTTATTAGTCACATGTACATCGAAACACACAGTGAAATGCATCTTTTGCATAGAGTGTTCTGGGGGCAGCCCACAAGTGTCGCCACGCTTCCGGCACCAACATAGCACGCCCACAACTTCCTAACCCGTACGTCTTTGGAATGTGGGAGGAAACCGGAGCACCCGGACGAAACCCATGCAGACACGCGGGGAGAAGGTACAAACTCCTTACAGACAGCGGCCGGAATTGAACTCGGGTCGCTGGCGCTGTAATAGCGTTACGCTAACCGCTACGCTACCGTGGCTGTTTTTAATATATTGAGGAAGTCAAGAGATATGTAGTTAGTGGAGGAAGGTGGCACAAAGGTAAAGGGTCAGCCTTAGTTCTGTTGACAGGCAGAACAGATATGAGGGGCTGAATGGCCTACTCCTGCTTCTGTCTCTTATGTCCTTCCATTCATAGCTCCAGCCATTCGAATGATGTTCTTTTTGCTTTGACTGGGCAACCCATAAAAATTGGGAGCAGTGTTTAGAAGGTACATCCGACAGCACGTTTATCCCAAGCAGTTAAATGAGGAATGGATTCTGAGCAAAAGCTGCATTCACATACAGTATTACCTAACTCTTTCAGCAGAGAGCAGGATAAAATGTGGCAGGTTGGGAACAGACCAGGGTTAGATATCTGTTTGTGTGACACATAGACACTGGAGTCCATGGAGCAGTGAAGTAAAAGATTTTCTCTCAATACAGCTGTTATTCTTCAAAACCTTAGTGTCATGACAAGACATGGTGTCTTTTAGGACTGGGCCACGTGGGATAAGGAAGAGTTGGTGCTCTGTGGGTGGAAGGATAAGATTTTTAAGATCTCTTTACTAGTCACATATACATCGAAACACACAGTGAAATGCATCTTTTGCGTAGAGTGTTCTGGGGGCAGCCGGCAAGTGTGGCCACGCTTCCGGTGCCAACATAGCATGCCCGCAACTTCCTGACCTGTACGTCTTTTGGAATGTGGGAGGAAACCGGAGTACCCGGAGGAAACCCACGCAGACACGGGGAGACCATACAAACTCCTTACAGACAGCAGCGTGAATTGAACCTGGGTTGCTGGCGCCGTAAAGCATTATGCTAACCGCCACACTACCATACCGTGTAGGGTTCAGGAGGGTCTTTCCCCATCAGCTTGCAGTTCACGCTTCGATGCGACCAGGCTGTGCTCTTTCTTTCCCCCTGATGTACACTTGCTCCAGATTTCTGGGAAGGATTCCTCCCAATCCATGCAGAACATGCACTGGAGTCACTGTTTCAAGCTTCCAGTGTTTTGCTACCAGAACTGGCCACTCAATGTATGCAAACATCAAGTAGAAACTACACACTGTTTAGTTTTTGCCACGTTCTTCTCTATGCAAAGTCATTTTATCTTTATATCATTTTCCAAGCTTCAGACAGAACTGATAAAATCTTATCGAATCATAACATCTCTTAAAGGAATTTCTCTAACCACTGATTACCACCTTCACCTGGCCTGTATCCTTGTTGTTGGATGGCTCCCATTATATTGTTTGCAGTATATGTAGGTGCTGTTAATTTTTGTATATGAATCGTGCAAAATTGGTGAGTATTGGTGATTTGTCTGAGCTGCTGAACTCCATCTAGCAGGTGCATGCACAGGATAGTCAGTATTCAGGATGTACACCAACAATCTAGTACCTGTTTGGGGCACTTCCAACTGCAAATGGGCTGCATTACAATCTACTTCATTCATTTTTCAAGATGTGGACATTACTGAGAAGGCCAGCATTTATTGCCCATCCCTAACCGACCTTGAGAAATTGGTGGCAAGACAAGAAACATCAATCAGCACTCATGGAGAACCAGCCTATCACCGCTCCCCACTTGTAACAGCTATG
This sequence comes from Pristis pectinata, assembly GCF_009764475.1. Lineage (NCBI taxonomy): Eukaryota > Metazoa > Chordata > Chondrichthyes > Rhinopristiformes > Pristidae > Pristis > Pristis pectinata. The sequence goes on from NC_067417.1 coordinate 46,452,383, forward strand.
CAACTTTCCCAGTTCTGATGAAGGATCTTTGACCTGAACCATTAACTGTTTCTCTCTCCACAGATACTCCCTGACCCACTGAGAGTTTCCAGCATTTTTCTGTTACCTTTCTGCAGTTTTTTTTCATTTTCATTAAATGAAAGGCCTGTCAGCCACTTTTTACGTTCAGCTGTACTGGGAAGACTTTGAATCATAGAAACGTACAGGGCAGAAATGGCCCCTTTGGCCCACCTTGTCCATGCCAACCGTGATGCCTACCTATGCTGATTCCAATTGCCCATGTTAGTCCTGTATCGACCTACCCCTTTCCTATCCAAGTACCTGTCCAATTGTCATTGTACCTGCCTCTACCATTTCCTCTGGCAGCTCAGTCCAGATATTCGTCGTCCTCTGTGTGAGAAACCTGCCCCTCAGAACTCCTTTACATTTCTCCCCTCTCACCTTAAACCTGCGCCCTCGAGTTCTAGACTCCCCTGCCCTGGGAAAAAGATCTATCCTATCTATGCCCCTCATAATTTTATTAACCTCGATAAGGTCACCCCTCAGCCTCTTACATTCCAGTGAGAATAAACCAAGCCTCTCTAATCTCTCCTGATAACCACAGCCCTCCATTCCAGGCGATTTCCTGGTGAAAGAGGGTCTCCTGCACTCTCTCTATTGCAACCACATCCTTCCTGTAGTGTCGTGACCAGAACTGTACACAGTCTTCCAAATGCAGTCTAACCAACGTGACGTCCCAACTCCTATACTCAAGGACCTCTGCTACCTTCTGCCGATGGTGAGCTGACATTTCTCTGGTTATTACATCTGTGTTCTAACACTGGTCCCACTGAGTGTGCTGTATGAAGAGAAGGTTCAGGCAGGTATACGAAAGGCAGGTAGACATATCCAAGGGCCCCAGCGGAGGAGGGAAAGAAGGGGTCATATCTGTGCGCCAAGTATACACAAGGAGGCATGATTCAGTCTTTGGCTCGTGGAGGCTGAGGTTCTAAGGGAAGTGATGACAGGAGTCCGTAACCTACAGGCAAAGCTCCCCAGGTTCTGTCTATAGAGATCAAGGATGCTCCCACCCTGAACCTCGGGAATCATCCCTAGCAGCGGTGTCTATTAATGTCGGTGTTCCCACTTTACATTCCACAACAGCAGTAGAGAGGTCGCTGATGTTCCCTGCAAAAGGTAAGGGGACCGTATCCCATTTTCCTTGAATGGAGATCATCAAGGAGAGCAGGGAGGAGGATTTTGGTTTCCCAGTTGCTTAGGTAGTGGGAGACTCCATTCGTGATGATGATTCAGGTTTGCAGCAGGTGCTTGGAGTCAAGGTCTCTCAACTTTCCTGGCCCAGGTCTCCATATGAGGGGAGGGAACTGAGGTACCCCAGTCTCCATATGAGGAGAGCGAACTGCCCACAGGAGCAGACAGAGTGGGCACTGCCTGCATTGCTGATTTCCCTAACTTGCAAGAATTCAAAGACTTACCCCCATGTGGCTGTTTCGTGCCAGAAGGACCCAATTCTAGACAGGGGAGTGTTTCTGAGACACTTTGCAAAAGGACATGTCCCAACATGTCTTCACCAGCTTATCTAGGGCCCTCGGGGTCACTCTCCCACCCACTCTGACCTCCATCATCACTGCATCCACTCCTTCAGTTGCAGCACTTCCAAGTAGCTGGCAGAGTGTTGCTTATATTATGGTAGGTCCTTTTAAGAGCTGGCTGCAAAGATTGCATCTGCCAGGTTACGGTTGTGAGGACTTGGAGCAGATTGATAAGGAAGAGCAAACTGAAATCCATATTGTCAGTTTCCATGCAGTCACACAGGGGATTCCAAAAATGCTGCTCTGTGAACCTTACAGTTCCCTTTATGTGACTTTCACACAATTGATAAGATGATCGGCAATCCTGTAACAATGCCAAAAATAAAAATGCTTTGGAACAATATCCAGGCACAATCTTTCTTGTGCTGGGTAGTGAAAACCTGTAGGTTCAGATCCATGCTCACAATGGTAGATTTTCCTTCCGAAATTTCATTTTGCCTTAACATGCTAGACTCTATGAGATGTGCAGCCAAGCAGTTTGTATCTTGTTGTAAATGCAAAATAAATTCAAAACTTCTGCTCATTAATTCTACTAATGTCTGTGCTGTTAAGTGTCACCTATTAGGCTCCTTGATCAATCTTAAACTGTCAGATGATAATATACAGTAATATTTTCTTAATCAAATTAGTTCCTGTTGTACAATCTATTTTCTGGATGTCTATTAGATGTATCACCTTCATGTAACTGCTTAACACCAGTGGAAAATTAGTCGTAGACTTCATGGAAGTCTGGCGCACCATATTTCAAAAGCTGGATACAGAAGACGTGTGCATCATGAAAGAGACTGGCCTATGAATTCTCTTCTCCATGTAACAATCATCTGTACTGCTAATTATAATTTCAGAGTGTTGAAATCACGTGTGAAGTGCTCGCTTGTTAGCCTGCTTACAGCCAAGTATAGGGAGCACAAAGTAATCGTCAAAAATAAAGCTGCAATCCTTTTGCCTAATGCCCTTCAAGTATGGACCAGCAGTGAAGTTATTCTTCACAGAGGCAGGCCTGTTTTCTCTGGGGCATCAGAGGTTGAGGGGCAATCTTTTAGAAGTTTATAAAATTATGAGAGGCATAGATAGGGTAGATGGTCAGAGTCTGTTTCCCGGGGTAGAAATGTCAAATGCTGGAGGGCATAGCTTTAAGGTGAGAGGGGCATAGTTTAAGGGAGACGTAGAGGGTAATTTTTAATTTTTACGCAGAGAGTGGTAGGTGCCTGGAGCAGGCTGTGAGAGGTGGTGGTGGAAGCAGACACAAGAGGCATTTAGACAGATACATGAACATGAAGGAAATGCAAGGATGTGGATCATGTGCAGAGAGATGGGATTGGTTTCATTTGGCATCAGGGTCGGCACAGACATGGTGGGCCGAAGGGCCTGTTCCTGTTCCAGGTTCTATATAGAGTTATAGAAAATTAATGGAACAGAAGGGGGGCATTTGTCCCCTCAGGTCCGTGCTGGTTGAGAAAGAAACATCCAACCTCATTACCCCTCTAATCCTTCCATTAAATTACTTTAATTTGGTGCCCTCTTGCTTTTGACTCTTCCATTCGGGGAAATAGGCCCTCCCTGTTCAATTTATCGAGGCCCTTCATAATTCTGGACACCCCGATGAAACCTGCTCTCAGCCTCATCCCTTCCAAAGAAAACAACCTCAGCATATCTGGTCCCACAGCTAAGATTGTACCATCCTGGCGACAGTCTGGTGAATCTCCTCTGCACCCTCTCCAGTGCGATCACACCTTTCCTGTGCTGACCAGAACTACACCCAACACTCAAGCTGTGATCAAATCCACACTGCACATTGTTCCAGCATTATTTCCCTGCTCTTATATTTTATGCTTATGCTAATAAAGAAAAGCATCCTACATATTTTTAAAGTACCTTATCACCTTGCCCTGCACCCTTCAAGGATCTGGGAAGATGCACTCCACAGTTCTTCTGTTCCCCTACACCACTCGACATCCTTGCATTTATGGCATATTCCCTTGGCCAGCAACGCATTACAACGCACTTTTCTGGAAGAAATTCCACCAGCCACTTTTCTGTCCAAGTAACCAGACATTCTATACCTTCCCCCTTACCGTCAGCTAATTTTTGTGTCACCTGCAAACCTCTTTATCATGTCCCCCTTCTAAATAATTGGAGGTATTCCTACATTTATGAAAATTCTACTTACGACTTGTGACTGCAGTGCCATTGACTCTTAAGAGCAAGTGTCCTCCATCTACTTCTGCTACCACAAGTAGTGTTCCACTTTCTATCAATTTCTATCAAGTCTATTCAATTGACAAAATTGTGCTTAACGAAACTTTTCCCATTGATCGGGCCCCCTTCATAAACTGAGGAATCCCTGCATTAAATTGTGCTGTCTCTCTCTCTCTCTCTCTCATTTCCCTCCCTGTTTAATTTGCTTTCCTCTGTTGAGGATGCACATTGTTGTTGTGCTTTGGCTGAGTGGGTGACCAGTATCCCCTGATGCTTTACCTACATAGGTAATCCCATGTTCAAGTTTAAATGCTCCATTGATTAGCTATTCAACCATGAGGGTGTCATTGGCAAGCATAATCCTAATCTCTGCCCAGTTTCCATGCACATGCATCTAGTAGCACTCACCTTTACCAGAAAACAAAAACCTTTGACTATTTGTTCCCCTATCCATACTTTGCAGAACTTACTTATGGCACAAAACCAGGCCACTCGGCCTATCCCAGCCACCAAAAGACCATCCCATGTTCCAGTTCCCCCTCTACTTACCTTCCTTGTAGCCCTGAAAATTATTCTTCTCTGCCCCTCAACTCCTCTGTAACTCACCCACAGTAAAGGGCTGATTTACAATGATCAATTAATCTACCTGCATGTCTTTGGGATGTGGGAGGGAACCGGAGCACCCAATGGAAGCCCACTGGGTCACAAGTAGAACGTTCAAGCACTGCACAAGCAACACCGGATGTCAGGATTGAACCCGGGTTTCCGGAGCATTGAGGCAGAAGCACTACCTGCTGCCTTCTCATGCCGCCACAGAGTCGTAGACTAATACAGCACAGAAACAGGCCCTTCGGCCCAACCTGTCCATGCTGACCAAGATGTCTATCTGAGCTAGTCCTATTGACCTGCATTTGGCCCATATCCCTCTAAACCTTTCCTATCCATGTACCTGTCTAAATGACTTTTAAACGTTGTATTTGTACCCGTCTCTACAGCTTCTTCTGGCAGTTCATTCCATATACCCACCACCCTCTGTGTGGAAAAGTTTCCCCTCACATCCCTTTTAAATCTTTCCCCTCTTTATGTCCTCTAGTTTTAGCCTCCCCTACACTGGGGAAAAGACACCGACCGTCCACCTTATCGATGTCCCTCATGATTTTATAAACCTCTATAAGGTCACCCCTCAGCCTCCTACACTCCAGGGAAAACAGTCCCAGCCTATCCAGCCTCTCATAGCTCAAGTCCTCCAGTCCTGGTAACTTCCTCGTGAATCTTTTTTGCACCCTTTCCAACTTAAGGACATCCTTCCAATAGCTGGGTGAACAGAACTGCACACAATTTACACTAGTTTGAGATTACTAAGGCTAATAGTATTCCCCAGCGACCCCCAGCACTAGGCAATTTAATTCAACACAGCCCTATCAATCTTAGTCTGAACAATCCAACACCCCACCAGGGAACATAGTTACCAACTGAGCCATTAAAGCAACAGAAAGACTAATCATCAGGTACCAAATAGATTGCGTCTTGTCCAGGGTAGAGTTGTTTAGTTATCACCAACACACTGGATTTCGATGGCATATCATCGCCATTTATTCACCCCTACAGAAATTATTCATCCCAACCCAGCCAACCCCTCAATCCACAAAACCGTTCCTTTGTACATCTTTTCATTATCCGTAAGCTTCTTGCTTTCCCTTTGACGTGAAAAGTATTAGAATCAGCTGCAATACAATCGGCTTCCATTACCAATCTGGTCCAGGTGCCCTTTAACGTTTGTGCCACTGAGTACATGGCAGGCATCATCATTATAAGTCATCTCCTCGGGGTCTGAAAATCAGCGAATAACTGATTAACGCTCACAGAAAATTGTGTTCTTGTATTATTCTCGTCATTGAGTATGAGACTGCAGGGAATGACCAGACCACGACAATGGACTAGACTTGGCAGCAAACAAAAGCAGACAGCGTTTATAACTGTGACAGAATGCAGATGAATGAAATATTCTGACTGTCCACAGCTACCTTCTGACCAGGAAATAGTTATACAGATTATTGTCTCATTTCATCTAAAATAGCGAGGATCCAATTGGTTTCCAACCAGCCCAATTTCCTTTTCTATTTGCTTCTATGTAATAAAAATAAATCATCCATGGTGTAAAATGGCTGGAAATTTCTGACTGCCTTTTTCATCGGAAGTCTGATTTCTAACCCAATATATCTGCAAAGGTTATATTGTTAACCCTGATTCAAGATTATCCATGTTCCACAAAAACACATTTTATCCGTTTCCAGGAATTTCGAGTCCAATGGATCTGAATTCATTTTACCCTCCCCTCTAATTCCTTGTTTTCTTACACTGATCTTAGTTTGACTTCATCCTTGAGGTTATTTTCCTCAGTCTGACCACACCAGTTCTGATGGGCTAAAAGCCAGAATGCTAACCTTTGGCTTTCAAATTACAATTAATTCCCTATAAATTTTCCATCATTTTGCCACTTCCAGAGACTGGGATTCGTGACTTCCTTTTCATGTTTCACTCTCAAACGTTCTAGTTGTACGCTGACATCTGAATCGACAGATGTCATTGTTTATTTAAGACCACCCCCTCTCATTATTCTCTAAGTATCACACATGCTGAGGTACAAACACTGAATTTTTTTGATTATTATTTAAAACTTCTTCATTTACATGATTTATTCAGTCTTAGAGATTGAGACAAATTGTCTGACTGAATAATTCCCCAGGATTCAAATAGAGCTTTGAAAACTGTATGGCAGAAGAATCTGTCATGGGAGCAGATGGAATTTCAATTTCTGTGACTTCTTGATGTGGTAAATATAATAAACTTTCAACTGTCAGTGCAAGGAAGAGCTGAAATGAAAAACGCCCTTGAAGACCAATTGCGCATTTGTAAATATTTCAAGCCTTCGAGTCTTGAGGCATAATGCAATTGAGCTTTAATGAATGGTCCTGGACCTGAAACATTAACTGTTTCTTTCTCCACAGATGCTGCCTGACCTGCTGAGTGTTTCCAGCATTCTCTGTTTTTATTATACATGGAATTGAGGCTGTCATGCTAAACCCCCAAGATGGTTAGGAATGAGTTGGGGGAGGAAGAGGCCATTTAAGTATTGAATATAATGAAAGAGTCCCTTACATGATCCCCTGGATCTGACTGTCTTGGTTTACTGGAGATTGAGGGCACCAAGTACCATACCTTGGAGAGACATAGTGGCACGGTAGCGTAGCGGTTAGCACGACGCTATTACAGCGCCAGCGATCGAGGTTCGATTCCCGTCGCTGTCTGTAAGGAGTTTGTACATTCTCCCGTGTCTGCGTGGGTTTCCTCCGGGTGCTCCGGTTTCCTCCCACATTGCAAAGACGTAGGGGTAGGTTAATCTGGGTTTAAAATGGGCGGCGCGGACTTGTTGGGCCGAAAGGGCCTGTTACCATGCTGTAAATAAAATTTAAAAATTAAAAAAAAATGTTTTAAAAATTTTTTTAAATTAACATTGATATTGGGGTCCCATAGTGACATTGAGAGGTTAAAACTGCTTCTGAAGGTGTCCCTCAAGGGTTGGGAGACCTGGCTGTAAAAGGGAGCAGCAAACTGACTCTGGAAACTAAGCACCTTCTTTCAGCACTCCTTCAAAGCCAGGAGAAGCAGGCGTTCCTGCCTCAAGACCCCACCAAGGAAGACTTTGACCTGCCCCTCATCATCAGCCTTCCTGCCCCTATCACAACCTCACTGACTTCTATCTCTCGACCCAAGCTCCAGTCGCTGGTCCTGATCTTGGGCTTTCTTCCCACCTCCCCCTACCCTGATTGCAGGCTCTCACCACCTCCTAATCATCTGCTTCTCTATCTTTGAACTCTTTGCCCTGTTCTCCCTTACCACACGTCGCTAATTTACTGACAGCCATCTTTAGGATCTCTGCTGCAGCTTTCTGCTGCCTTTAAGCTCTAATAAGTGGTGTCCTTGGTGCTCAACAGATGTGAACGCCTTGTGGGGTCCTTAATATTAAATTTCTTCTTGTCACCTGCACATCACTCTCTGATTTCATGGTTCATTTCCGTGGAAATATCTGAACTCACATGCACCAGTCCTTATGCACCTCAGTTTTAACTGTCTGCCCCGTTATCTCATAACTAAACCCCCTCATTGGAGACTGGAAACATCTCAGCACCCACCCTGTCATGCCCCCTTAGGATTTCATATTTTCCAATCAGATCAACACTTGTTCTTCTGAACTCCAAAGAGAACAGATCTAACTTCTATAATGTGATAGGACAACCCTCTCATCCCAGGAATTAACCTGGTGAATCTCGACTGGACTGCCTTCTGTCCTAGGAGATCTTTCTTAAATGGGACCATCGCTGTGCACAGTACTCCAAGTGTAACCTCACCAGTACCCTGTACAATTGTAACAATATTTCCTCATTTCTTAATTCAGCTCCTTGGCAACAAAGACCAACTACTGACTACCTGCTAACTTTTTGTGATTCATACACAGCAACACTTAGATCTCTCTGTACTTCACCCATTTCAATCTCTCTCCTTGTAGATAATGGTTGGCCTTTGATTCCTCCTAACGAGGCTCGATCTTGGCTCATGAAGGACCACATTACCCACCCCACGTCCAGGCTGTTTCCTCACCACCCCCCCCCCCCCAACAACCCTGCCAAGCCGCTAGAAGCGGGATCTCCCAATCCTTGCGGGAGTGGATGGGTGGTCTCCGAGGTTTTCCTTGATACCCAAACCACGGAGGGACATGAGGCCTCTGGTTGAGTGAGAAGCCGGGAAGAGCTGGAGGTGCCTGGCTCAGTATGGGGCCAGTGGAGGGTGGCAGGGGTGTGGTTTAGGAGGGCATTGCCAGGTGGAAAATGAACACAGCGTTCAGTCAGACTGTAAGGAAGGAAACACATTGATAATATTTCCTTATGACACAGGAGGAGGACATTTAGCCCATCAAATCCATGCTGGCTCCCATCAATCCCACATTTCCCTCTAACCTACTGTTTACCTACAGCGCACTTTCTCTGTAACTGTAACATTATATTCTGCATTCTGTTTTTTTTTACTTTTGGTACTACCTCGATGTACTGATGCATGATCTGTCTGGATGGCATGCAAACAAAAGCTTTTCACTGTATCTCGGTACATGTGACAATAATAAACAGGTTACCAATATTTGCTTATGGGACCTACTTTCATGTCAGAAATCAATACAGATAAAGGTGCTTTTATCCAAGCGTAAATTGTACTATGTACAATGAAAGGGTTTTAACAGGTTCCCAAGTCACAGAAGATACCTATTTAACAATATCTTACACACATCCCCACTGCACACCCATTGTTTTCTAGGAAAATATTGATTTGTTCAGTATTCCTTTTATCACTCTTTATTTCTGTACATCTTTTGATCTGTAAAGAAGTTACCTGTTCAAAACAACTGATGACAAAACATTCCTGTATTCCAGGAGGCCAGAGGATGCAGGAGGCATCCATCATTAAGCTGCTTACTGTGATCAGAGATAATAATTGTTTGCAGATTTGGGGTGCTTCTGGAAACAGCAATCAAGTTGTGCAGCTGAGGAAAATTCCTAAACCAGTATAGAATTTACTGGGCAATATTTCTGGAAGGTTGATTTAGGTTGGATGCTGCTTTACCACAGAAGGACAGTAGCTTGGACCTCATCCCAGGTCCTGGAGAAGGATTCTTTCACATAAATCGCGGGAGCATCTATCCTGTAATGCAGACACAAAACGCTGTAGATGCTGGAAATCTAAAAGCAGGAAATGCTGGAGACTCTCAGCAAGTCAGGCAGTCTCTGCAGAGGGAGAAATGGAGTTAACATTTCAGGTCGAAATCCCTTCACGCAGCAACTGTGGGAAGGGAAAGACCGCTAATGCTTCAGTTATGGTGAAAGGTCATCAAATCGAAATGTTGACACTGCTCCTCTCTGGTGAGTATTTCCAGAGTTTTTCTGTTCTTATAACCATTGTAATCTGTTCCATAGGGAATCAAAGATTCTATTCAATAGCCCAGGAGCAGGGAGGCTAATCGTAGCAGCATCTTGTCATTCAAACTGAAGTCTGACAACACTGGACCAGCCTTTGACCACTGGCAGCCTTTATCTTTGCTACAAAATGGACTATCAACAGGGTGAAACTGAGGTGAAACCAAGGCCTACATTTGGATGCACAAAGCCCGGCTGACACGATTCCAGGTGACTCGACGAAGTGGTCTTAATCAAATGGTCCTATTAGTCCAAATTCAATTCCATTGCAAGATCCTGATTTCAAGCAGATAAGTGACACATTTTAAGTCAAGCTAACCCATGAGGCTTTGATGTGGATCAATTAAAGTATCCCAACTAGGCATGTGGCAACCCTCAGAAGTCAATATTGAATTCAACTTCAGATAACCACTTTCCTGTTTGTGTCAGAACTGGTCAATTCTGATGTAAACTCATCCCTTTGCAATGTTACCTCAGCTTTTCTCTCTCCATAGATACTGCCTGACCTGTTGGGTTTTTCCAGCATTTGCTGTCTTTATGTCAGACAGTGGGCTGCGGGATATGTGTGGTGGTGGGACACCTCCTCCTCCTCACAGCCCAACAGTGACAGATCTGAAAGATAAAAAGGTGCAGTTGCTGGAACTCCGAAATAAAGACAGAGAGTGCAGGTCAGGCAGCATCTGCAGAGAGAGAAGCAGAGTTAATGTTTCAGGAGGATGATCCTTCATCAGGACTAGAGTAGTGGGAAAACATGCAAGTCGAGTTTAAGTCAAGTGGAGTTTATTGTCACGTGTACAAGTACGGTGAGGTACAGGTACAATGAAAAACTTGCTTGCAGCAGCATCACAGGGCACATAGGTAAGTGAGGGTTGATGAGAAGGAGACTTCAAGGAAGTCAGCAAATAAAAAAACGTGTTAAGATTAATTCTCAGGTCACTTACGATTGCAATTATACTATGCTGCTGCTTCTGTTGGCTTATTCATTTTCTACTTAATAAATCTGTGCTGTTTTATAACCTGAAGCGTGACCTGGTTGAAGTACTTCAGCTGCATCCTTTTAGAATCATGGAAGACACTGGAGGTCAGGTGATACGAGAAGGAATGAGTAGGTATAATAATATTGGAGGTTTTGCTGCCAGTCCTTGACTGTATTCGTAAGTGACCAGTAATTCAACGGTAGAAAAACTTAAAGGGGGCCAAGTGAGCTTGGCAACTAATGGAGTGCACTTGAGATGTTGCAATCCCAAAAAATTGCAGTCAATTTGTGTACAGCAAGATCGCAGGAAATGCAATAAGATAAGATAAGATAGCTTTATTAGTCACACGTACATCGAAACACACAGTGAGATGCATCTTTTGCGTAGAGTGTTCTGGGGACAGCCCGCAAGTGTCGCCACGCATCCAGCGCCAATGTAGCACGCCCACAACTTCCTAACCCGTACGTCTTTGCAAAGTGGGAGGAAACCAGAGCACCCAGAAGAAACCCACACAGACACGGGGAGAACGTACAAACTCCTTACAGACAGCAGCCGGAATTGAACCCCGGTCGCTGGTGCTGCAATAGCGTTATGCTAACTGCTACACTACCATGCCTGCCCTGTGTAATGCCTCTTTTATTGAATGCCGGTCGAGGGAGAACACAATGGAGAATTGTTTTGATACAGAGAGGGTGTTGAACCACTGGAATTTTCTACTCCGGAGGGATTTGGAGGCCAAATCATTGGTCGGGGGGGGGGGGGGTAGTTAAAGAGGAAGAAGATACATTTTTATAAGAACAGGGGATTGAGGGGAACTGGTACACAAGAGGAGATGAGGCCTGGGTCAGATCAGTCATATTGAACAGTGGGGCAGGCTCGAAAGGCCATTTGGCCTACTCCTGCTCCTATTTTCTCATGCCCTTCAAAATAGTAGGATGGGATCTGCACCTGAGAAGCCCTTCTTTAGACATCTCATCTAAAATGTTCATGTATCAAACTACACAACTTCCCCTCAGTAGTAGAATAGAGTGCCAGCCCAGAACCTCAGCTCAAGTCTCTGAAGTACAGGCCAACAGCTGAACTGAGATCATTCTGGTCCAGTTCAGCTCCAAATCAATGAACAGGAACAATTCAAACCAAGCGTTAATCGCCAGGCTACTGAGAGTTAACATCGGTGGAAAACCTTCTGTTTCAGTGGGCTCAGATGAAACATGGGAAAGGATTCTCTAAGAGTTATATTCTTACTTCAATGACTGAATTCAAAAAGATATAAATGCAAGGAAATTATAATTGGCATTTCACTACAGTGCTAATTTATGCAGATGCTACTTTTGTTGTGATGAATTATTTTTACTCCAGGTTAAACAGATTGGTGTTTTTTTTCCCTGTATCATTCTGCACACACCATTTCCTTGTCAGCTTCTTCAGCAAATTAATTGCTGGAGTGCTTAAAAAGGTCGGTGACATGAAATGAAAATAATGATTATGGTATTATCCTCTTTGCTTCTTCTAATTGTAATTTCATTTGGGGAATTAATCCCCTAAGGCTCATGACTACACCTTGTCCTTTTTCCAAGATGTGATGGTTAATATTTTTTATGATTCCTGCACATTATTTATTAAAGAAATGGGCTTTGATATCCATTTAATTCCATTTTATCTTTGTAATGCTTGGATTAAAGGACTTTTTGTGAATTCTATATCTCCGCATCTCAAGTGCAAGCATTCCCAGGTAATTCAATGGAAAATGTTTGCAGGGAAATTAGGGAGGCTAGATTGGATTGTGCAGAGTGGATTTTTTTTTTAAGTAGCCTCAAGGACACACCGTGATTAAAGAAGGGGCTCTGTAATGTGGGCAAAGTTGTTTGACGGAAGCTGCACTGAACACCATTTGGTAAGGGGGTTTGTCCATGTACCTTTGTCTCAGGCAGCCTTGTGGGACAGAGGATGACTTGTTTAAACTCCAGCGTTGTGAATTCTGAGGTGGCTGATGAGGCCCAATGTGGAGCAGGAGCTGGTTGGTGGGGTGGGTAGTTTGTGAGGTAGTGCACTCCTCCCGCCATTTACACAGGGCCTCTGTTTGTTCCCAATCTATGGATCTGAGATTCTTAAATACTATCCTGAATCCTCCTTCTCCTGGGCCAGAAATTCCAAGGAATCAGTAGGGATGTCGCATTTCTTCACGGAGATCTTCGAGCACATCCTTGAATCTTTTTCATTGTCTGTCTGGTAATTTCATTTCAGACCCATGTGTCATCTCAAGACAGACAGACATTGGAATGTGTTTTGGGAGGCTGGTATGCAAGTATCACTAACCACTGGCAGGCAGATTATGATGCTAATCAACGGGCAACTCTGCTTCTGAACCAGCCTTGCCATTTTTCAATTGCATCCTCCAGCAAACTGCAAATCTCAACCCCAAAGCCACACTGAATCTGAACCCCAAAGGGTTGAATACAATGTTAAACAAATGAAGGATCCCTATCTTCAAGATATAAAGAGATTGAGGACTACCTACAGGAGTTCCTCGGGGCAGTGTCCCAGACCCAACCATCTTTAGTTGCTTCATCGATGATCTTCGTTCTATAATGTCACAAGTGTGGATGTTTGCTGATGATTGCACCATGTCCATTTCCTCACCGAATGAAGCAGTCCACGTCTGCATGCAGCAAGACCTAGACAACATTCAGGCATGGGCTGAGAATTGGCAAGTACACATATGCCACGAAAGTGCCAGGCAATGTCCACATCCACCATTTAAGTGTCTAAGCACCTACCCTTGACATTCAGTGCCTTTACCAACACCAACTTCCCCACCATCAACATCCTGGAGTCATCAATGACCAGAGACTCTTGGAGTTCTTCGAGGAGGTAACTAAGAGGGTAGATGAGGGGAGGGTAGTGGATGTTGTCTATATGGCCTTTGACAAGGTATCTCATGGCAGGCTAGTCTGGAAGGTTAGGTCGCATAGGATCCAGGGGGAGATAACGGATTGGATTCATAATTGGCTCAGTGGTAGGAAGCAGAGGGTGATGGTCGAGGGTTGTTTCTTGGACTGGAGGCCTGTGTCGAAAGGTGTGCCACAGGGGTTGGTGCTGGGACCTTTGTTGTTTGTAATTTATATAAACAATTTGGATGTAAATGTATTAGGCATGGTTAGTAAGTTTGTGAATGATATTAAAATAGGTAGTGTTGTAGATAGTGTTGAAGTTTATGAAAAATTCCCGGGGGGATCTTGATCAGCTAGGTAGGTAGGTTGAGGACTGGCAAATGGCTTTCAAGCCAGATAAATGCGAGGTATTGCACTTTGAGAGATCAAACCAGGGTAGGACTTGTACAGTGAATGGTAGGGCCCTGGGGAGTGTTATGGAGCAGGAGGACCTAGGAGTGCAAGTGCATAGTTTGCTGAAAGCGGCACCGCAGATAGGCAGGGTGGTGAAGAATGCGTTTGGCACGCTGGCCTTCATCAGTCAGGGCATTGAGTATAGGAATTGGGGCATTATGTTGCAGTTATGTAAGACATTGGTGTATTGTGTACAGTTTTGGTTTCCCTGTTATAGGAAAGATGTTACATGGATAGGAGAGGTTTAGAGGGCTGCGGGCTAAATGCAAGCAGATGGGAATAGCTCACTGGGCAACACAGTCGGTATGGACAAGTTGGGCCGAATGGCCTGTTTCCATGCTGTATGACTCTACGACTCTATTGGTTCGACCTCATAAATATAACATGTTTTTCACCTTTATCAACGACTTGCATGAGAATGTACAAGTCATGGTTAGTTTGCAGATGACACAAAAATAGGTGGTGTCATTGGCAAAGAAGCAGTTTATCAAGGATTACGGAGGATCAGCTGGGAAAGTGGACCAAGGAATAACAAATGGAGTTTAATTCAATAAGTGCAAGGTGTTCCATTTTGGGAAGTCAAATCAGGTAGGACTTCCACAGTGGGGCCCTGGGTATTGGTATTGGTATTGGTTTATTATTGTCACTTGTACTGAGGTACAGTGTAAAACTTGTCTTACAAACCGATCTTACAGGTCAATTCATTACATAGTGCAGTTACATCAAGTTAGTACAGAGTGCATTGATGTAGTACAGGTAAAAAAAACAACAACAGTACGGTGTAAAGTGTCACAGCTACAGAGAAAGTGCAGTGCAATAAGGTGCAAGGTCACAACAAGATAGGTCGTGAGGTCAGAGTCCATCTCATTGTATAAGGGAACTGTTCAATAGTCTTATCACAGTGGGGTAGAAGCTGTCCTTAAGTCTGGTGGTACGTGCCCTCAGGCTCCTGTATCTTCTACCCGATGGAAGAGGAGAGAAGAGAGAATGTCCCAGGTGGGTGGGGTCTTTGATTATGCTGGCTGCTTCACCAAGACAACGAGAGGTAAAGACAGAGTCCAAGGAGGGGAGGCTGGTGTCCGTGATGCGCTGGGCTGTGTCCACAACTCTCTGCAGCTTCTTGCGATCTTGGGCAGAGCGGTTGCCATACCAAGCCGTGATACATCCTGATAGGATGCTTTCTATGGTGCATCGGTAAAAGTTGGTGAGAGTCAAAGGGGACAAACCAAATTTCTTTAGCCTCCTGAGGAAGTAGAGGCGCTGGTGAGCTTTCTTGGCCGTGGCATCCACGTGCTTTGTCCAGGACAGGTTGTTGGTGATGTTCACTCCCAGGAACTTGAAGTTCTCAACCCTCTTGACCTCAGCACCATTGATGTAGACAGGTGCATGTACACTGCCCCCTTTCCTGAAGTCAATGCCCAGCTCTTTTGTTTTGTTGACATTGAGGGAAAGGTTGTTGTCATGACGCCATGTCACTAAGCTCTCTGTCTCCTTCCTGTACTCCGACTCATCGCTGTTTGAGATACGGCCTACAACGGTGGTATCATCTGCAGACTTGTAGATGGAGTTAGAGCAGAATCTGGCCACACAGTCACGAGTGTACAGGGAGTAGAGTAGAGGGCTAAGGACGCAGCCTTGAGGTGCACCAGTGTTGAGGATAATCGTGCCGGAGGAATTGCTGCCTATCCTCACTGATTGCGGTCTGTTTGTTAGAAAGTCAAGGATCCAGTTACAGAGGGAGGTGTTGAGTCCTAGGTCTCAGAGTTTGGTGACAAGCTTGCTTGGTAGTGTTGTAGAACAGAAGAACTCAGGAGTACAAGTACATAATTCCCTGAAAGTGGCCTCACAGCTAGACAGGGTGGTGAAGAAGGCTTTTGGCACACTGGCCTTCATCAGTCAGGGCACTCAGTATAAAAGTTGTAATGTTATGTTGCAGTTGTACATGACATTGGTGAGGCTGCACTTGGACTATTGTGTTCAGTTTTGGTCACTCTGCTATAGGAAAGATGTTTTTAAGCTGGAAAGAGTGCAGAAAAGAGTTATGAGGATGTTGCTAGGACTCGACGGACTGGGTTATAAGGAGAGGTTGGGCAGGTTTGGACTTTATTTTTTAAAGCGTAGGAGACTGAGGGGTGATCTTATAGAAGTGTTTAAAATAATGAGGCATAGATTGGGTGAATGCACACAGTCTTTTTCCCAAGGTTGTGGAATCACAAACTAGAGGTCAGGTTTAAGGTGAGAGGCGAATGATTTAACAGGAATCTATATGGAACGAGCTGCCAGAGGAAGTGGTTGAGACAGATAAAATTAAACACATTTAAAAGACATCTGGACAGGCACATGGATAAGAAAGGTTTAGAGGGATATGGGTCAAACGTGGGCAAATGGGACTAGCTTAGGTGGACATCTTGGCTTGCATGGATGAGTTGAG
Organism: Pristis pectinata; assembly: GCF_009764475.1. Classification (NCBI taxonomy): domain Eukaryota; kingdom Metazoa; phylum Chordata; class Chondrichthyes; order Rhinopristiformes; family Pristidae; genus Pristis; species Pristis pectinata. The sequence goes on from NC_067417.1 coordinate 46,468,949, forward strand.
CCAAAGGGCCTGTTTCCGTGCTGTATGACTCTATCTGCAAGAGCAGGTCAGAGGCTGGGTAGCTTGCAATGAGCAGCACACTTGCTAATAACCCAAAGCCTTTCCGCCATCTACAAGGCACAGGGCAGGACTGTGCTGGAACACTCTCCATTTGCCTGGATGAGTGCAGCTTCAAAAGCTCTCAGAAAGCTCAATACCATCCAGGACAGAGCATCTGACTTGATTGGCACCCCTTCCACCACTCTAAGTGTTAGCTCCCTCCGGGCACTGTTACACTGCAGCTGCAGGGTGTGCGATCAACAAAATCCACTGCAGAGAAACAACATACCGCCGTGCCTTCATCGTCTAAATCAAGGAACTCCCTCCCTGGCAGCACTGTGAGAGCACCTTCACCAGGACTGCTGCAGTTCTAGAAGGCAGCTGACCACCACCTTCTCAAGGGCAGTTAGGGACGGGCAGTAAATGCTGGTCTTGCTAACAATGAAATTGTAAGAAATGAATAAATAAGAAAAGGCAAAAATAACCAATATGCAGTATGCATCCACCAGCTGACTGCTTTTTGCTGGGTTCGGGTCAGAAGATGGTGTGGGTCCATGCAGGGAATCCCTGGGTCCATGCGAGCGCCTTGGGCATTCTTCTTTGAATTAAAATCGTGCCCTGCCATGGCCCAGCGCAAAAACTACCTCGGTTTTAAATAGATTAGGCTTAGCATGCAATCTCCAAAGTGTTCTGAGTGTGCTTGCTCTGACTGGCAAAGGGAAAGGCATTTCCCTGGGAGTGCTTGGTCGATATCCTTAAAGGGGAAGTGTTGTCCCATCTCCTTCCTTTACCCTCTAAGTGTTTCCTCCTTGCCACCTTCCACCTTTACAATCTCCTTCATGCTTCTCCTTGATCTCTGATTCTGAAATCTCACCAACACCAACAGCCTCTCACAACTCCATTATGTGGAAAACACCCCTGCCCTTCTTTGAAGCCTTCTTTCCCAGCCATTGAGTCATACAGCACAGAAGCAGGCACTTCGGCGCACCATATCCATGCCGATCATCGAGTACCTATCTCTACTGATCCCGTTTACCAGCACGTAGTCCATAGCCTTCTATTCCCTGGAGATTCAAGTGCTCGTATAGACACTTCTTAAATGAGAGTTTCTGTCTCCACCTCCTCCTTCGACTTCAAAGTCCAAGTTTTTGATGGGCTTCCTAGAACCTGTCCCTACTCTCCCACCATACATGCCATCCATTTCATAATCAATTGTTCATCTATCTCCAATTCTATGGATGCCTTGGGATATCTTACACATTAGAGGTGAAAGTTTATGTACATCGGTAGCGTAGCAGTTAGTGTAACGCTATTACAGCGCCAGCGACCCTGGTTCAATTCTGGCCCCTGTCTGTGAGGAGTTTGTATGTTCTCCCCTTGACTGCGTGGGTTTCCTCCGGGTGCTCCGGTTTCCTCCCACATTCCAAAGACATACGGATCAGAGAGTTGTGGGCATGCTATGTTGGCGCCTGAAATGTGGCAACGCTTGCGGGCTGCCCCCAGAACATTCTACGCAAAAGATTCATTTCATTATGTGTTTCGATGTACATGCAACTAATAAAGATATCTTATCCTATTTTATTAATAAAAATTGTATTTTCTATTGAATCGAGCAGTGAGCACTAAATATTAACAGATGGTAATATTATAAAAGTAGATAGTTGAACACTCAATGTCAGCATCTATTACCCAATGTTAATGTCAAGCAACAATACCTACACAGACCCAGACTGGTAGGATATAGCATGACAGAGCACAGAATGAGGCCTTTCTGAGATTAAATCTACACAGAAGACCAGTCCAGTTAGTCCCATTTCCTGTGGTCTTTCCTCTGCAATTGTTCTTTCTCTTTCAAGTAATTGTCCAAGCTCCATTCTCTGAAGCTTCCATTGAAGCTCCAGCCACCACCACGAAAGGTGGTACATTCCAATGCCTAACTACTCATGGTGTACAAGGAAAATTACCTTTGGGCTCTTTGACCAGTCACCTTAGATCTGTATCCACTTTCTAGCAACCATGGAAAGAGTTTTGCTTTCTGAACCCTTCAGAATATTAAACACCTCCGCTAAACCTCCGCCAGATCCTAAAGAACAAACCCAACTATACTTATCTGTGATTGGTCCTTCTGGAACCATGCTAATTACTCTCCTCTGTCACTTCTCCAAAACCTTCCTAATGTGTGATTTGCAAAAGTGGGGCATAATGATTCAGCTGGTTCCAAATCATTGCTTTCTGAGATCAAAACAAAAACTGCAGGTACTGGAAATCTGAAATAAAAAAACAGAAAATGCTCAGCAGGTCAGGCAGCATCTGTAGAAGGAGTTAATGTTCCAGATAGGTGGCAAAGAGCTTTGACCTGAAATATTAACTCTGTTTCTCTCTCCCTTGCCTTACCTGCAGAGTGTTTGCAGCATTTTCTGTGTTTATAAATGCTTTATGTAGATATGGCATTATCTCCTGGCAAGAAATTCAATTGAATTGTGTCATGCAGTTAGCTAAACTGGTTACTGGCCTCAGTGCTTGTAATGTGCTGACACAAGGATTGGGTCAGCCATGCACGATGACGTCAATCCATGTGTGATGCACACTTGGTACATGTACGGCCTGTGGAAAGATGAGCCTCACACACACACACACACACACACACACACACAAGTTGTTGTCCCATGAAAGGAGAGCGGAATTAGGAGCAGGATTGGGCACTCAGCCCCTTGAGTTCATCCTGCTGTTCAGTAAGACGATGGCTGACCTCAGTGAAGCCTCAGCTTCACTTCCTGGTAACCTTTCACCCCCTCGCTTATCACAAATCTACCCCTGCCTTAAAAATATTCAAAGACTGCTTTGTTGGTCCATTCAGGAAAAAAAATTCCAAAGACTCGTGACCTGCCTGTGAGGAGAAATGTTGCCTCTTCTATTGTCTTAAACGGGCAACCCCTTATTTTTAAAAAGTGACTCCAAGCTCCAGATTCTCCTGACAAGAGGAAATATTCTCTCAATGCCCATCCTACTGAGTCCTCCTAGGATCTTATATGTTTGTAATGGATGTAATTGGGCGGTGCAGGCTCATTGGGCCAGAAGGGCCTGTTACCGTACCGTGTGTTTAAAGTTTAAAAAGTTTTAGTTAACTTCTTGAATTCTGGGAGATACAAGCCCAGCCTGTCCAACCATTCCTCATGAGACAATCCTCCATTCCAGGTCCAGTAAACCTTCACTGAACTGGTTCCAATTGTTACGGGCCAGGTTGCTATTTGGTGAATGTCCCTTTAAGGCACCTGGACAGTAAAGTAGTGGTGTGTGTGTGTGGTGTCATCAAGACAGCAAGACTATACCAACGTGCTGGCGGTTTTGCTCAGTGAGTTGAATCGAAGAGAGAGAGAGAGAGAGAGAGAGAGAGACTGACTGCTGGTCTCCGTAACAATGGATGAAGAACAATAGCTGTTTCTGTCACTACAATCCATGTATGGATTTTTGGAGCAAACAAGTGGAGTCCACTTTGTCGTTAACCTGTAGTGGGAAACAGGTATTTCTGTGGGCGGCCACGTATCGAATGCCTTCGGAACAAAGCAGTGGAGATCATCGGAGATTGAGGTGTCGTATGGGTTCCATCATGGAACATGTGGATTCCGTAATTTCTCTCTATATTCTCTCTACATTTTCTCCAGTCAACGGTGGTTTTGCAGAAGCCTTTGCTCACGTTTCACCTGATGACTTGCTGAACTGAACTTTGAGAACTATTCCTGGACTTGGAGTTTGGGAATTTGCCACACACACACTTTGAGTTGAGTTTTGGGGATTATGTTTGACATCTAATGTTTTTACTTTTCTTATTATTACACGTAGTTATTAATAAGATAGTTTCTAACACTTATACATGTCTCAGTGTGTTTCTTTTGTTGCTGGTATGTAACAGAATGCATTCACATCCTTCCTTAAATATGGAGACCATTACTGTACACAATGCTTCAGATGTTGTCTCAGAAAAGCCACAGAAACAGCCCTTCGACCTGTCAAAGCCCACACTGGCCATCAAGTACCCATTCACCCTAATCCTACACTGAGCCTCCGTACCCTCTCCAGCACTGCTGGCAGCCAGAAATCAAGCATGTCTTTAGCACCAATGTCCAAAGACAGATTACTTCCTCCCCCACACACCAGGAGGTCTTTTTTTTATATATATATTATCTCTCTCTCTCTCCCCCCCCTCTCTGTCCCTCTCTCTCCCCCTCTCCCTCTCTCCCCCTCGCCCTCTCCCTCCCGGGAATAAGAAAGCAATGGTTCACAAGGGGAGTTCACACACACTGTTCCGTACCAACTCCAGTCCAGCTCAGGCAAACGTCCATCTCAGCCTATGGCTGTCAGTCACCGTGACTCTGAACCTTTATGTTTCAGGGTCATTCCAGCAGACAGCTGATGACAAATCCAACATCAACCTATTCTCTGCGCAGACGTTACCTCAGTAGTCCAGGTCTGGCTTCAGTAGTCAGCGCTTCTGTCTGCTCTGGGACTCCCATTTTGACACATGTTCACTGGCTTTGTGTTGGGTCTGTTCCCCTGTTACAGTGGCAGGCCAGCAGGTGGTGTTACAGAGACCTACAGCACAAAAAACAGGCCCTTCAGCCCACCGACTCTGTGCTGATCCTCAACCACCCATTTACACTAATTATATAAATCCCATCTGTTTTTATTCTTCCCACATTCCCACCAACTCTCCCCAGATTCTAACACTAGGGACAATCTACAGCGGCCAGTTGACCTACTGACCCACACGTCAATGGGATGTGGGAGGAAACCGGAGCACCCGGAGGGAACCTGCACAGAGGACATGCAAATTCCACGCAGGCAGCACCCGAGGTCAGGATTGAACCCGGGCCCTTGGTGCCGTGCACCAAAGTCTTGGATCAGCTCTAGTAGCTGCACGTGATGTCTTGCTTGCTCGTAATCCCGCCCCTGCCCCCCAACCTTTCCCTATTTTCCAATTGCCAGCAAGATTTGCCCCTACAGTGAATTACAGGGAGTTGAGATGTTAAAATGTAATAACACAGAGCTGTGGTGGGAATGCATCTGGAGTATTGTGTACCGTTTTGGAGTCCTTACCGAAAGAAGGATATACTCGGCATAGAGGGAGTGCAGTGAAGATTCACAAGACCCATTCCAGGGCTGGTGGGTGTTGTTTCAGGAAAGACTGAGTCTGGATTCTATCGAGTTTAAAATAGTAGGAGGTGACCTTGTTGAAGCTTACAAAATTCTTACAGAGCTCAACAAGATGAATGCAAGGAGAATGTTTCCTCTGACAAAGAAATGTCTTCACCAGGAGGGAATAGTAATTGGTCATTGGTTTATTACTGACACATGCACCGAGATGCAGTGAAAAGCTTTATCTGCATGCCTTCCATACATAAGTACATCGAGGTGGTAAAAAGGAAAACAGAATACGGAATATAGTGTTACAGTTACAGAGAAAGTGCAGTGCAGGTGGACGAATAAAGTGCGAGGGAATTCTCTACCGAACAGGGCTGTGGAGGCTCAGTCACTGAATTCATTTAAAACTGAGACTGATATACAGGGGCTGCACGGGTTACAGAAGACCTGACTTATGGGAATTTGATTTCAGGCATATTGTCTCATAAATATGAAGAGAAGAAACAGGCCATTATCAAGTCATCACTTGATAATTTGCAGGGAATGTTAAACAGCCTACACCTTCCAGATCCCTCTGTCTTTATTTCAAGAGCTATCTACTGTACCCCTTTTACTTAACAACAATTACAATTTGATTGCCTACAATCTCAGCCGACATTTGGAAGTGCATGTTTCGCCGAACAAATAATATTAAAATGCTTTGTGGTATTCATTAATAACTGGACCCAGTATATGTTCCATTAGTTTAATTATGGGTCGTGTTATTAGTGAACATAGAAGATATTCGATGAAATGAAAGAATTATAGGAAATATATGCAGAGTGATAGGATATTTGTAGCTATAGAAAACGAACGAGAGTACAATGCAATACTGAGGGAAAATGAAGCAGTACATAAGGAAGGGGAGCAACACACTAAAAGCTGGAGGAACTCAGCAGGTCAGGCAGCATCTGTGGAGGGAGATGGACGGTCGACATTTCAAGTCGAGACCCTCCATCTGGACTCCAGTGCAGATGAAGGCTCTTGACCCAAAATGTCGACCGTCCATTTCCCTCCACAGATGCTGCCTGACCCATGGATTTCCTCCAGCTTTTAGTGTGTTGCTCCAGATTCCTGCATCTGCAGTCTCTTGTGCCTTCAGGAAGGGGAGGCTCAACACTTTCGAGTGATGGGTTTTCAATCTTATTTTGTGGGTAATTGTTCATTTCTGATTAATGGAAAAGTCAGTTCACGGACAGTTCTTAGGAACGGAATGCTTACGTAATCCGGAGACTACCTGTATTCCTGGATATGAGAGGAATCAAGAGACTCCACTAATTCCATCTACCCTTCCCGCTGCTCGGGAAAGCAGCCAGTATAACGAAGGACCCCTCCCAACCCGGTCATACCCTCTTCTCCCCCTTCCTGTCAAGTAGCTGATACAAGAGCTTGAAAGCACGTACCACCAGACTCAAGGACAGCTTCTATCCCACTATTGTCAGACTCTTGCATGGACCTCTCCTACGCCAAAGGCGAACTCTTGATCACCCAGTCTACCTTGTCGTGGCCCCTGCACTTTATATTGTCTACTTGCACTGCACTTTCTTTCTGCAACACTATACTCTACATTTTCTTTTTACTACCTCGATGTATTTATGTGTGGCATGATCTGCCTGGATGGAACGCAAGCAAAGTTCTTCACTGTGTCTTGGTACACAAGACAATAATAAACCAATACCAATGTGGCAATAGTGCAGGAAAATGGAACGGACAACAAAAAAATCAAAAGATCAAAGGGCATACTCCTGCTCCTAATTCAGATGCTCTTCTGTTCTTATTTAATTGAGATTTGAGCTGGCATCATTGGTCATGAGTTTATCTTCCCTCAATTACATGCTGACAGAATGAGCCTTGGCTATGATATTGCTTTCCTTTCTCAACAGACTGCTGACACTCCCTATTGTAATGGTTCAATGGCTAGCAGCACTTACGGAGATGCACGACAATGCTTCCACAAGAGAAGAACTTTGGAAGATAAAATGTTTACTTTGCAGAAAGTTCCAGCATGCAGAAGGTTAAATAAATTCAGATTTCACTTCTGAACTTTCTAAACATTCCCAGCATTTTCCAGTGAACGGTTGAGAATGTGCTGAAGTATAATGGGAGCCCAAGGCAGGTGAAGTGGCATTCAAACAGATAATGTAATATTCAGAAATCCTGGCTTCCTGTGTGACAAATTAGACATTGCTCGAATAAATCTACAGAGCTGGATCAATAAAATTAATCTAAAATGGAAAGTCCCGTTGCATCTGATGACACATGTGGCAGAATAGTTTTCCGCTCGGTGTTAGCAACTTCTGTTGTCCTCAATCTGTTTGAGCAGCCTCATTAATCTGTTTTATTTATTTTCTTGTATGCTAACGTGTCTTGGGTTGCTATTGTGCTGGGTGCCAGATTTATTTTGTTTTCAGTGGGGCTTCCTGGCTCGTGCGTGCAATTGATGGGGTTTGGAACATTTTCCCATTTGTTTCAAGGACACCGTGTAGTTATGCAAATTTCCTCAAATGCATAATTCCTTCCCTTGAACAGAAGAACAAAAGAGACGAGAGCAGGAACTGGCCATTTGGCCCCTCACACCTGCTTCCCCATCCCAATTAGATCTGATCTTTGACCACAACACCTTGCTGTCTGTTCCTCATAACTCTTCATTTCCCAGTTGTCCAAAGGGTTTCCTTTCAACCACTTCACCTCCACAGCTCTCCGGTATAGAGAATTCTAAGATTTCATGACTCTTTGAGAGGAGAAATGCTCTTCATCTCCATCTTAAATGGGCAACTCCTTATTCGAACCTACATCCCCGAAGTTCCAAATAGCCCCCCAGAAGGGGAAATACCCTCACACCTTGTCAAACGCCTTCAGAATCATTAAGATCCCCTCTCATCTCCAAATCTCCAATGAGTAGAGGTCTAATGGGCATATCCTCTCATAAGACATTCCCTCTAGATCAATTGGTCATCATTATTTCTTGGGGGTTTTCTGTGCCTTCAGTGAAGGCAGATTCAATATATCAGTTTAACTTTTCTCCCATTTCCTTGTTCCCCAGTGTAATTTCTCTTGCTTCAGTTTGTAAGTGACCCATGTTAGGTTTTCTAGTCTTTTCATGTCTATGTAAGAGTTTATAGTTTCTTGTGTTTCTCACTGATTACACTTGTATTCTGTTTTCCCTTAAAAGCTGTTTGAGTCATCAAGTCAGACCGCAAGGAACAGGCCCTTCAGCCATTGAATCTGTGCCGACCATCAACCACCCATTTACACAAATCCTACTCCCATTTTATTCTCCTGACATTCCGTCAACAGTCCCACTCACCCACACACTAGGGACAACGTACGGTGGCTAATTAACCTACTGACCCACACATCTTGGAACGTGGGAAAAAATCAAAGTGCCTGGGGGTGAAACCCACGTGGTTACAGAGAGAACGTGCAACTCCACACAGACAGCACCGAGGTCAGGATCGAACCTGGGTCCTCTGGAGCTCTGAGGTTGCGGCTCTACCAGCTGCACCGAGGTGCTGCTCAGGACGTTTCTCATTTTTTTGGAAACATTGTAAGGATTTTCCTTTGATCTGATTTTCTCTTAATGTCTGCTGTTAGTCATGGCTGGTCTGTTTTTCCTATGTTTTTGTGTCATAATTTGATACATATTTAATTTAAACTGCCAATTAATTCTTAAATGTGAGCTATTGCCATTAGTAGAACTGCAGTTCCTCCAAATACTTAACATTTTCTTGAAGTAAACTTTCAAAAAATTCTTACGGGCAACATAACAGCACACGAGTTGAAGTGCAAAAGGCTATTTTGTAGTGCTCCACCAAGTAGAGTCATAAAATCATAGAGTCATACAGCACAGAAACAGATCCTTCAGCCCAACTGGTCCATTTCTGACCAAGAAGTCGATCCAGGCTAGTCCCATTTGCGAATGTTTGGCCATATCCTTCTAAATCTTTCCTATCTATGTACCTGTCCAAATGTCTTTTTAAAGTTGTTACTGTACCTGCCTCAACCACTTCCTCTGGCAGCTCGTCCCAGATACGTACCACCTTCTGTGTGAAAAAGACACTTCTCAGGTTCCTATTAAATCTTTCCCCTCTCACCTTAACCCTATGCCCTCTAGTTCGTGATTCCCAATCCTGGTGTGTATTCACCCTATCTATGCCTTCATGATTTTATAGACCTCTATAAGTTCACCCTTCAGTCTCCGAAGCTCCAAGGAAGAAAAGTTCGAGCCTGTCTAATCTCCCCCTATAACGCAGTCCCTTGAGTCCTTGTAAATCTTCTCTGCACTCTTCCCAGTTTAATAACATCTTTCCTATAGCAGGGTGACCAAAACTGAACACGGTACTCCAGGTGCGGCCTCACCAGCACCATGTACAACTGCAGCATAGACTCCCAGCATCAACATTCAGTGCCCTGACTGAAGGCCGGTGTGCCAAAAGCTTTTCTCAGCACCCTGTCCACCTGAGGCTCCACTTTCAGAGAACTATGTACCTGAACTCCAAGGTCCCTCTGTTCTACGACACTCCGCAGGGCCCCACTGTTTACTGTGAAAGTCCTGCCTTGATTTGCCTTCCCAAAATGTGACAACTCACACTGATCTGAATTAAACTCTATTTTTTGATTTTTGATAACCTCCTTCACTGTCGACGATACCACTTATCTTAGTATCATCTGCAAACTTACTAACCATGCCTTGTACATTCTCGTCCAAATTGATGATATAGGTGACAAATAACAATGGGCCCAGCACCGACCCCTGAGGCACACCAGTCACGGGCCTCCAGTCCGAGAAACAACCTTCCACCATCACCCTCCGCTTCGTCTCATCAAGCCAGTTGTGTATCCAATTAGCCAGCTCTCCCTGGATTCCACGCGATCTAACCTTCCAGAGCAGCCCACCACATGCAACCTTATCAGGTCCACGTAGACCACGCCTACCACGCTGCCCTCATCGACCTCCTTGGTCGTTACATCAATCCAGTTAATGAGACGTGATCTCCCACACACAAAGCTGTGCTAATCAACCCGTCTTTCCAGATGTACGTATATCTTAGCCCTGAGAATCCCCTCCAGTAACTTACCTACCACAGATGTCAGGCTTATTGGTCTATAGTTCCCAGGTTTTTCTTTGCAGCCCTTCTTACATTATCCACAACATAGTCTACTCTTCAGTATGCCAGCACCTCAGCCGTGGCTAACCAATTCGTCATGTTTTACACTGCAAACTTCAGTGGCATCTGGGGATGATGGGCACAGAGGCTGACGATTGGAAGTTGAGGGGTGGGAGAAAGGGGTGAAGCTATCAGTAGACTACGGCCTCAAGCAGGGGCATTGGAGTGTTGGAACCTCAGGGTCATTGGTATAGGAAGGGTAGAAGCAGTGATGATAGGTGTGGCATTGAGAGCAGTGTATGTGGGGTAGGTATGGAGAGAGGGGTGCCAAAGCAGAGGTAAGGTAGGACCAAGCAGGTCCCAGCCCGTTGCTGCCAATGACAGGCTAATTGTACCAGGGTGACCAACCAAGACTGCCTCAAACAATGTGGAACAGTGCTGTTCAACACTTTTGCTCAGAGGGGTAGATTAACAACATGAAACCTTGAGAAGGACATTCACATAGGAGAGAGAATAGGTTACAGGGAAAGAATGGGAATGGGATTGATGGGATTGCACTGTGAGCTGGCATAGAGTTGATAGGCTGAACGGCCTCCTATGTGACATCACAGGATGTGGAGCACTGGACACACAAGTGTGACACGTACCAGGAAGTGCACTGTTACATTTCAGAGTGATACAAAGCAGTGCACAGGTTCATCTCTTTGGATATCGTCACCTGAAGCACCTTTATGTGGACTGGCACAGCAGGTAGAGCCACTGCCTCACGGCACCAGAGACCCAGGTTCAATCCTGACCTCCGGTGCATTCTACGTGGGTTGCATGCTACTCCTGTGACCACGTGGGTTGCCCCGGGTGATCCAGTTTCCAACCACGTCCCAAAGACGTGTGGGTTGGTAGGTTAATTGACCGCTGTAAATACCCATGGTGTGTCGGTGAGGGGTAGAATCTGGGGGAAGCTGACGAGAATGTAGGGAGAATTAAGAAAAGAGATTGATGTAGGATAAGTGTAAATGGGTGGTTGATGGTCAGCACAGATTTGGTGGGCCAAAGGGTCTGTTTTCGTGCTGTATCTCTCCATGACTCACTTGTAAAATGGCCACCAGCGCTGGAGTGACACAATTGTATTTCTGAGCCCACTCTTCCAAGTGAGGAGCACAGAAATCTGGGATTGTCACCCACAAGAGGCTGCTGCTTGGACAACCGGAACCTTCAAGTCTGGTTCCCATTCACCCCTGCAATAAACACAGTCCTGCGTAAACCTCAAATGATCTTACAATTTATATGTTCAAGCTGGAAGCTAACTGAGATAAATTGTTGATTCGTTGAAGGAGAACATGAAAGTGTATTTGAATCTCTGGGGCAGACACCATTTGATGGTTAAAATAATTTATAAGGAAATGAAAAATTGTATTTTTGAACAAGCATCAATAGTTTTTATTTCCCGAAGTAAATGAAAGCTTCAGCATTGATGTATTGCCTCTTACAACATCCTCCGAATTCAGGCTGAACCAGTCCATATTTTTTAATCTTTGGTAGTGTCTTGTAACATCATATGTTATGTTATTTGCTGTGCTCGCATTTATTTTGTTGGTGGTGTGTGCTCAGTCTTAATAGACTTAATGAAGTTCCAAGTCACGCTGCTTTGTGAACCTTGACTAGTTTTACGCCAGTTGGAGTTCAGCCTGAACTCAGGAGGTAGATCAAGGAGACAACCTACACTGCTCTGGTTACGCTGATGTCAGACACCTTCAGCTCCTGCTGGACACAGCTGATCTAATGACGGTTCATGCGAGTCTTTTGCTTGGGGGCAGAAGGGCTTGATATTATCAAAGACCATAGAACAGTACAGATCAGGAATGGGCCCCTTGGCCCACGATGTGCCGAACTAATTAAGCTAATGATGCCTAATTAAACTAATCCCTTCTGCCTGCACATGGTCTATATCCCTCCAGCCCTGCATATTCATGTGCCTCTCTAAGGGCCTCTTAAACATCTCTATCGTATGTGCCTCCACCACCACCCCTGGCAGTGCATTCCAGGCACCCACCACTCCCTGTGTAAAAAAAGACACCCTGCACATCTCCTTTGAACTTACCCCCACTCACCTTAAATGCATGCCCTCCAGTATTAGACATGGGAAAAAGATACCGGCTGTTTGCTCTATCTATGCCTCTCATAATCCTATAAACTTCTTTCGGGTCTCCCCTCAGCCTCTGCTGCTCCAGAGAAAACAACGCAAGTTTGTTCAACCTCTCCTTGTAGCTTATACCCTCTAATCCAGGCAGCATCCTGGTAAACCTCTTCTGCACCCTCTTCAAAGTCTCCCCATCTTTCTTGTAATGGGGCGACCAGAACAGCACACAAGGTCATTTGTCCTCGTGACTGCCTCTTTCCCATGTGTCTGCGAACTTCCTGGTCTCCTGGGGATAGGGAATATCACTCCTCATCCTCACCCCTCCACGGAGTCCTTCACTATAGTACATGGAGCCCACTCTCTCCTGTGTTACACCATGTATAGAGTTGCAATTGCCTTCAAAATGGCTTGCAGCACCTCCAGTTAGCACCTCCCCTTTAAGAGGCATTGAGGCAACCAGAATTGCACACAATACTCCAAGTGCTGCCTAACCAAAGTTTTATACAGCTGCAACGTATACTCAGTGCCTCGACCAGTGAAGACAAACATGCCATATGCCTTCTTTACCACACTATCTACTTCCATGGCCATTTTCAGGGAGCTATGGACTTGGAACCCAAGATCCCTCTGATAACCTTCCTGCAAAACACCTATTAATTGCCTTATATATAACTGCACCTCGGAGTCAGTCATGGTTGAGGTAGGAGACACCCCAGAAGATTAATTCATGGATATGTTCTCTCTTTATTGTTCTTTTCTCAGATGTGGGTGCTGCTGGGAAAGCCAGCAGTTATTGCCCTTGAGAAGGTGGTAAGCCACCTTACTGTACTGCTGTAGTCCTTCTGATGAAGGTGCTCCCACAGTGCTGTCGGTGAGGGAGTTCTAGGATTAGAACCGGTGATGACAGAAGTACGGCAATATTTCTTCCAGTTAAGATGGTGTGAGGCTTGCAGGGGAACCTGCAGGTGATGGTGTTACCTTCTGCTTGAAACCCTTGCCTTTCTTGGTGGCAGAGGTTGCATGCTTGGGAGCTGCTGTCAGAGTATCCAGGAAAGTGACAGCAGTGCATTTTGAAGCCACAATGAGCCGGTGTTGGATGGACTCCGTGCTTAGGGTGGGAGGCATGAGATGTTAGTAAGGTCAATAGCTTTTTCTTCAGGTGTGTCGAACTTGCTACAAACAGAAAATTCTGGGAACACGCAGCAGATCAGGCACCATCTTTGGAAAGAGAAACAGAACTAAGGTTTCTAATAGTAACACGTAACACCAACAAAGAAGCACAATGTGTGTCTATCTGCTGTGTTAACCCATCCGGTCTCACCCTATCAGAGATATTCCCTTTGATTGACTCATCCCTCTCCCACCTTCTCTACAACTGTAAACTAACTTGATTTTTCTCTTTTCCAGTTCTGATGAAGAGTCTCAGACCTGTAGCATTAACTCTCCTTTTCTACAGAAGCTGCCTGACCTGCTGAGTATTTCCAACATTTTCTGTTTTTTTAATTTCAGATCTCTTTGTCTGTGTCTTTTATTTCCTGAACTTGTACTCCATCACATTCCTGACTTGTGACTTCTAGATGGTGGAAAGGCTTTGAGCTGTCAGGAGATAAGTCCTTCATTGCAGGGTTCCCAGCCTTCTGACCTGCTCTTATAGCCACAGTATTTAGGTGACTGGGTTTCCATTCAACCAGAACATCGATGGTGAGGAACTCTGTGTTAATGATACCACTGAATATCAAGGGTGGGTGGTTTGAATCCCTCGTATTGGAGACAGTCACTCCCTGGCACTTTGTGACATAAGTGGTACTTGCCACTTATCAGCCCATATCTGATGTTGTCTAGGTTTTGCTGTGTACAAACACGGACTGCTTCATTTGCTGAGAAGTTACAAATGGAATTGAACATTGTGCAACCAAAGTCAAAGTTGAGTTTATTGCCATGTGCACAAGTACAGGTTCAATGAAAAGCTTACTTGCAGCAGAATCACAGGCACGTAGCATCAGATAAGCAGCATTCACAAGGAAAACATAAGTTATACACAATTTTTACAAGCAAGAACACAATTAGGACAATAAAAAAACAAAGTCCATTGTAGTGCAAAGAGCCATAGTGTTGCTATACGGAGGTAGTGATTAAGATTGTGCAGGTTGGTTCAGGAACCGAATGGTTGAAGGGAAGTCGCTGTTCCTGAACCTGGTGGTGTGGGACTTCAGGCTTCTGTACCTCCTGCCCGATGGTAGCTGCGAGAAGATGGCATCCCCACTCCTGACCTTATGATAAAAGGAAGGTCAGTAATGAAGCAGCTGAAGATGGTTGGGCCCAGGACATTGTGCTGCAGTCATGTCCTGGGGCTGGGACGATTGACCTCGAGCAGCCGCAGACATCTTCCTTCGTCAGAGGTCTCTCTAAGCATTGGAGTGTTTTCCCTTTGGTACCCATTGGCTTCAGTTTTACCATGGCTCCTTGTTGTCATCCTCAGTCAAATGCTGCCTCAATGTCACTGAGATTTCTTCTCTTTCTCCTCTACCTTCTAAACTGCTTGTCCAGCTTTTGGTAACATCTCTTCATTTCTTAGTCATGCACAATTCCCTATGGAAACCCTACCAGGCCAAACAAGTACAGCACAGGCAGATCATTCCATGAAGAGTTTCAAACTTCTGCAAAGTTTAGATCACCTTCCATTACAAAATGAGCCAAAATGAAGGTCAGAGGCCAAGGGATCCAAGGAAGCTTGGCTGTGTGGATTAGGAATTGGCTTGCATGTAGAAAGCAGAGGGTTGTGGTGGAAGGAGTGCCCTTGGATTGAAAGGCAGTGACTAGTGGTGTCCCACAGGGATCGGTTCTGGGACCTCTACTTTTTGTGATATTTATTCATGACTTAGATGAGGGGGTGGAGGGCTGGGTTAGTAAGTTTGTGGACGACACTAAGATAGGCGGTGTTGTAGATAGTGTGGAGGGATGTCGGAGCTTACAGAGGGATATTGATAGGATGCAGAGCTGGGCTGACAAGTGGCAGATGGAGTTCAATCCGGAGAAGTGTGAGGTGGTACACTTTGGAAGGACAAACTCCAGGGCAGAGTACTGGGTGAATGGCAAGGTACTTGGCAGTGTGGAGGAGCAGAGGGATCTGGGGGTTCATATTCACACTTCATTGAAAGTTGCCTCACAGGTGGAAAGAGCAGTTAAGAAGGCCAATGGGATGTTGGCTTTCATAAATCGCGGGATTGAGTTTAAGAGCCGCGAGGTGATGATGCAGCTTTACAAAACTCTAGTTAGGCCACACTTAGAGTACTGTGTTCAGTTCTGGTCGCCTCATTATAGGAAGGATGTGGAGGCGTTGGAGAGGGTGCAGAGGAGATTTACCAGGATGCTGCCTGGATTAGAGAGTATTGAATATGAGGCTTAAGGTGCTAGGGCTTTATTCACTGGAAAGGAGGAGGATGAGAGGAGACATGATAGAGGTATATAAAATATTGAGAGGAATAGATAGAGTAGATAGTCAGTGCCTCCTTCCCAGGGCACCAATGCTCAAGACGAGAGGTCATGGCTTTAAGGTTATGGGTGGGAGGTTCAGGGGAGATGTCAGAGGGAGGTTTTTCACCCAGAGAGTGGTTGGTGCATGGAATGCACTGCCTGGGGTGGTGGTGGAGGCAGATACATTGGACAGGTTCAAGAGCTTGTTGGATAGGCATATGGAGGAGTGTGGGATGGGGGGATATGCAGGAGGAAGGGGTTAGGTAGTGTGAGGGTGGTTTGATGGACGGCACAACATGGTGGGTCGAAGGGCCTGTTTTGTGCTGTATGGTTCTATGGTTCTATGGAAACTAACCATTGATTCTGTCTACACTTCCTGCCGCCTCAGGAAAGCAGCCAACATAATCAAGGAACCCTCCCACCCGGGTCATTCTCTCTTCTCCCCTCTCCCATCGGGCAGAAGATACAAAAGCCTGAGACACGTAACACCAGGCTCAAGGACAGCTTCTGTCCCATTGTTATTAGACTCTTGAACAGACCTCTTATACGAACTATTGATCTCTCAATCCACCTCGACGTGGCCCTTGCACTTTATTTGTCTACCTGCACTGCACTTTCTCTGTAACTGTAACACTATATTCTGCATTCTGTTTTCCTTTTTACTACCTTGATGTACTCATGTATGGCATGATCTGTCTGGATGGCATGCATACAAAAGTTTTCACTGTCTTTCGGTATATGTGACAATAATAAACCAATTCCAATTACAAAATGTCCCCTGGATCTCTTGGAATGAGACTTGGAGGAATTTCTGGTTGGGGATCAGAAGAAAGTTCTAGATTTCCATTTGGGGCTTTCCCATTAAAGCACATGACATCACTGCAGCTTCAAATACACGTCAGGAGAAAGCCCATGATACCTTCTGATGACTGTCCCCACTCATCCACTGAGAAGAACATGCCAATCTCATGCTCTGAGGACACAGTAGGATTGTTCAGGTAAGTATGACAAGCCTTTTAACTGTCCTTCCACACAGCTTTCGGGAGGGGATAAAATTAATACAGCTGCATGGGCAGGCACTAACACAATAATTGTTACTTTAACCCTATTACAGCAACAGTGACCCAGGTTCAATTCCAGCCGCTGTCTGTAAGGAGTTCGTATGTTCTCCCCGTGTCTGCATGGGTTTCCTCCGGGTGCTCCGGTTTCCTCCCACATTCCAAAGACGCAAGGGTTAGGAAGTTGTGGGCATGCTATGTCGGCGCTGGAAACGTGGCGACACTTGCGGGCTGCCCCCAGAACACGCTACACAAAAGATGCATTTCACTGCGTGTTTCAATGTACATGTGACTAATAAAGGTATCTTTTTGGAATATTTCCCAGCATCCTGCATATTTTAAAACAAGGCTGTGGAAATTTTGGCATCATCATGATATAAAATGAAGTTGTTTCTCAGACTTCCTGCTTGCATGTTTCTTGACAAAAGCACCCATCAACTTTTCTCCTTTCATTAGGGTGGCTTATGTGTGCTATGTGCTTTCTTGACTCTTGAACGGACCTCCCCTCAGTTAAACATGAACTCTTGATCTCCCAGTCTACCTCACCATGGCCCTTGCACCTTATTTGTCTGCCTGCACTGCACTTTCTCTGTAGCTACAACACTATATTCTGCACTGTGTTTTCCTTTTTACCATCTCGATGTACTTATGTACGGCGTGGTCTGTCTGGATGGCTCGCAAACAAATGCTTTCTTTCACTATGATAAATGCTGAACTCTGGCCAATCGGTCTTGAATGAACAGATTCAGAACACCGCAATTCAAGGTTTGATATCATTAGTTTTGAGTTAATAACCCCATTCATTTCCAGAAATTTTATGTTTTGATGGCTACTCTACATAATAATTACTTTTTGCTCTTAGCACAGTTTCACATGTCTCGTCCTGACAGTTTACAGGGCATTCATACATCAATACTTACGTAGGAAAACAGTAACTGGAGTACGCTATTCAGACCTCCAAGCCTGCTCCACCATTCAAAACAATCATTGCTGAACCTCGATCACAATATCACATCCCCACTCTCTCACCTTCCTCGCTGATACCTTTTGAGTCTAGAAATAGGAATGAAGAACAACACCTGCACCACGATTACGCTCAACACTGGTGCCCCACAAGGCTGTGTCCTCAGCCCCTTACAATATTCCCTATACACTCACGATTGCGTGGCCAAATTCTGCTCCAACTACATTTTCAAGTTCATACTGCGGGGAAGATGGAGGAACTGACCATTATGGAGTGGGGGGACCATTCAAAGTGAGGAAAAAAACACGGGTAAAGGGGGGCAGTAGAGTGAGGCAGAACAACCACTGTTCTCTGCGACCGTGAGTGCAAGTTTGAAAGGCTGTGTTACCCACTCAGTAACAGGGTTAAGGATATGGGTCAGCATAGCAGCGCAGCTAGTAAAGATGTTCCTTGACAGCTCCAGAGACCAGGTTCAATCCTGACCTCCGGTGCTGTCTGTGCGGAGAATCTGGAGGAAGGGAACTTGGAGAGGATACAGTGGGACCAGTGTAAGTAGGTGTTCGAGGTTTGGCGTGATCTCAGTGGGCTGCAGGGTCTGTTACTATGCCACATGACATCTACAACATCGTCTCAGGGCTGGAGAAGAAGAAGGGGGGGGGGGGGAAGGGAAAGATCCAGTTGTTGTAGTCCACGTGGGAACCAACAACATTGGTAGGACATCAGGAGGTTTTACTGGAGGAGTGTGAGCAGCGGGGAAACAAATTAAATAACACGGAAGCACAAACACAAGAACTTCTGGATTATTATCCGCACCAAGTACAAATCAGCAGAGGGGACACAGAATCAGATCATCAAATGCAAGGTTCGGAGGAAATGGGTTTCAATTTATGGGACACTGGCACCAATAATGGGGAAAGAGGGAACATTTCAACTGGGATGGGCTTCACTTGAATCAAACTGGTGCCAGTGTCACAGCCAATCGAACAACTAGGGCTGCAGAATCAGAATCAGGTTTATTGTCACTGACTTAAATGTCACGAAATTTGATGTTTTGCAGTACAGTGCAAAGACAGAAAATTACCATAAATTACAAAAATAAATAAATAGTGCAAAAAGAAAGGAATAATGGGGTAGTGTTAATGGACCATTCAGAAATCTGATGGCGGAGGGGAAGAAGCTGTTTCTGAGTTGTTGAGTGTGGGTCTTCAGGCTCCTGTAACTCCTCCCCGATGGTAGTAACGAGAAGAGGGCATGTCCCGGGTGGCGAGGGTCGTTAGTGATGGATGTCATCCTCCTGAGGCAGATAAAGTTTAAACTAAATAGTTGCGGGGCAAGGGTTCTGCTGAGGGAAAATTTAGGAAGTTAAAGAGAGAAGAGCAGGTGACAGTGTAGGTTTGTGAAATGGATGGCGATAATCAGGAAGAGACAGAGCAGACAAAGATCTGAGAATACCTCCAATTAGAGTCAGACAGGGGGAAAGTGGTAAAGAAACACAACTGAAGGCTATCTGAATGCACTCAGCACTCTTAACAAGACAGGTGAATTCATGGAACAAATGGAGATGATCCAAGACATAGATGTGTTTGCAAAGTGAACAAGGTTGGATATTAGGTTGCTCCAAGATGTTAAATTTTTAGAAGAGAACAGCAAAATGGAAGAGGAGGAGAGACAACTCTGGTAACAGCGGATGGGATACGGACCAAAGAGGGAAAGGATCTCAGCTCAGACAACCAAGAACTCGAATCTTGGGTGGAGGACACGAGGCAGAAAGCACGTGCGTGGGATTCCTGCAATGGGGGAATTGTCCGACGAGGAGAGGGTAAACAGACTTGATTATATTCTTGCATTCTGAGAAGACTAGGAGGTGATTACATTGAAACGTATACTATTCCTACAGGGCTTGAGAGGGGAGATGCAGGGATGAAGTTTCCCCTGGCTGGGGCATCCAAGACCAGAGAGTCTTAGTCTAAGAACCAGCATTAGCCATTCAGGGCAGAGATGAGAAGAGATTTCTTATCCTCGCATTGTGAATCATTGGAATTCTCCACCCAAGAGGCTGGGGAGGATCAGTCTCCGAGTATATTCAGGACAGGGGGCGACAAAATTTCAATACTAAGGAAATCAAGGAACATGAAGTTAGTGCAGGAAAGTTCTGCTGAGGGGAAAGACCACCCATTATCTCATGGATTGGAAGACTAGCCACGAGATACTGAATGGCCCACTCCATTTCTTTAACTCCATGGCCAGTTACTGAGGCAAAGATTTCCCTTACTGTGATACATTGGTGTGTCCTAATATTCAATGACAAGATACACATTTATAAATGCACTACAGTACTCAGCCCAGATTAGCACTTTTGCACTGAAAGATTCTGAGGGCAGGCACGGTGGTGTAGTTGTTAGCATGACGCTATTATAGTGCCAGCGACCTGGGTTCAATTCCGGCTGCTGTCTGTAAGGAGTTTGTCCGTTCTCCCCGTGTCTGCGTGGGTTTCCTCCGGGTGCTCCGGTTTCCTCCCACATTCCAAAGACATACGGGTTAGGAAGTTGTGGGCATGTTGTGTTGGCGCCGGAAGCGTAGCGACATGTGTGGGCTGCCCCCAGAACACTTTACGCAAAAGATGCATTTCACTGTGTGTTTCGATGTACATGTGACTAATAAAGATACTGTATCTTATCAACACCGCAAGGGTCGGTATTGGGGCCACTTCTTTTTACATTGTACATCAATGATTTAGACTATGGAGTAAATGGTTTTGTAGCTAAGTCTGCAGACGACACCAAGATAGGTGGAGGAGTAAGGAGTATTGAAGAAACAGGAAGGTTGCAGAGAGACTTAGATAGTTTAGGAGCATGGGCAAAGAAATGGCAGATGAGATTCAATGTTGAGAAGTGTGCCGTTGTACACTTTGGTAGAAGAAATAAATAGGCAGATTATTATCTAGATGGGGAGAAAATTCAAAGTACAGAAGTGCAAAGGGACTTGGGGGTCCTTGTGCAGGATACCCTGAAGGTTAACCACCAGGTTGGATTTGGCGGTAAAAAAAGCAAATGCTATGTTGGCACTCATTTCGAAAGGTGTAGTGTATGAAAGTAAGGAAGTGTTGATGAGGCTCCACAGGACACTGGTGAGGCCTCATTTGGAATACTGTGAGCAGTTTTGGGTCCCTTATCTGAGAAAGGATGTACTGATGTTGGAAAGGGTTCAGAGAAGATTTACGAGGATGATTCCTGGAATGAAAGGGCTTACATATGATGAGCGTTTGTCGGCTCTTGGACTGTATTCATTGGAGTACAGAAGAATGAGGGGGGACCTCATAGAAACATTTCGAATGTTGAAAGGACTGGACAGGTGTGGTTAAGTTGTTGTCTTGGTGGGGGAGTCCAGGACTAGAGGGCACAGTCTTAGAATTAGAGGGTACCTGTTTAGAACAGAGATGAGGAGAAATTTCTTTAGCCAGAGGGTCGTGGATTTATGGAATTTGTTGCCACATACAGCTGTGGAGGCCCGATCACTGGGGACATTTAAGGAGGAGATTGATAGGTATCTAATTAGTCAAGGTATCAAGGGAAAGGGGATAAGGCTGGAATTTGGGGCTTGGTAGGAATAGTTTAGCTCATGGAGCAGACCTGATGGGCCGAATGGCCTACTTGTGCTCCTTTGTCTTGTGATCTTGTGATCTTCTGAAACCATTGCTTTGGGAGACTAATTAAAACTAGACACACAATCCAAGACATCCTGAAAAAATTCACGCTGCAGGCAAGTCATTTGCCCACCAGTGCAGTGAATTACTACAAGCTTTCACTACACTTTCCAGCTACAGTTACTCACTGACCTTGCACCTCATGTGAATTTGTTCAAGTTACTCGTATCACACATCATTGGGATAGCCACAGGATGACAGGGAGGAAAGGGAGAATGGGGCAGGCATGTTCTTTCCAAATCACGTCATGTGGGTCATGAAACCCTTTCACTCCACTTCTCAGGATAGCTCCCTTATACTTCCCTCCCCAGTTCTCTCTCCGTGGTTTCACTCTTACTCAGGAGTACAACATCTCAAACCATCCTTGGTCACAATTTGCACTGCCCAGGTAGTTCACCCATCTGGAAAATGGAGGAGGACATTTACAGATACGGTAAGTATTGCATTTCAATTGTTCTGCCTTTTTTCGGAGACAGTTTAGACGTTATGGTCAGTAGTACGCCCTTCCATCAGTCCTTTTACTCCGGCTCTTATGTTGTTTCTGAAAATTGCTGAAGCTCCAATGGTTCACTTGTTAATTGGCAACGCAGTCACGTAAGAACATAAGAAATAGAAACGGTAGGAGGCCATTCAGCCCCTCGTTACTGCTCCAAAATTCAAAAAACAACACAGCTGATCTTTGACTTCAGTGCCACTTTCCTGCACTAACCCCGTATCCCTCGATTCCTTTAATGTCCAACAATCTATAAATCCCTGCCTTGAATACACTCACCGCCTGAGTTTCTTGGCTGGAGAATTGCAAAGATTCACCAGACACTGGGCGAAAAAATGTACTCCCCCTGTGTAGCCTACAACCCTACGGCAAGAACATTGAATTCTCCAACTTCCAGTAAATTCATCCCCCTCTGTCCCTTTTCCCTCTCCTCCTGATCTGCCCAGTTCCTCCTTCACTCACCCCCAGCCCCCGTCACCCCGTCTCTTTCCCTCCCTCCATCACCCACACACTCGCCCCCACTGGTTCCCCCCTCCCTGTTCTCCCATCTGCCCTCCACACCTCCACCATTTGGTTCCATGCTCCGCCCTCCTCTCCCATCAGACTCCACCATGCACGGCCCTTCTGTCACCTTCACCCACCTCCTGCCAGCTTCTGGCACTATTCCCACTCTCCGCTCCTCCGTCTGTCCGTCACCCCCTCCTCACCTGGATCCACCCATCACCCGCCAGCTCTGGCTCCACCCCTTCCCCTCACCTCTTTACACCGGCCATCTCCCGTCTACCTTTCAGTCCAGATGAAGGATCTCGACCCGAAACGTCGACCGTTCATTTCTTCCATGGATGCTGCCTGACCCATTGAAGTCTTCCAGCATTTTGTGTGTTCTTCCCAGCCCTGTCCTGATTGACTGCCCCTTATTCTGAGACGGTGAGCCCCTCATTCTGGACACCTCACTCAGCGAAAACATCAGCTCCACGTCTACATTGTCAGAACTTTGCAGGTTTCATTATTAAAATGAATCTGCTTTTATAGAAAGAGAGATCGAGAATGAAATGTAATAAGACACTGAAATTGTTGGCCCCAAACCAGTGGAGTTAGCAACGTGAGGTGAGCTTACACCCACTTGTGTGATGTAGGCAGCTCACTCACTGACTTTTTGATAATTCATATGATTACTGTATGTATTCAGTACTCAGTGCATTGTCAAGAGGCTGCAGGACACATAGCATTGTGAGTGGGTGCCTCCTTTTAAAGCTGGTCCTTGATCATTAAAGCCAGCCTTAATCTCAAAACTTCCTCAGAAGGCCAAGGAAATTAGGCACATCCCTGTTGACCCTCACCAATTTTTATCAATGCACGAGAGAAAGTATCTTACCCGGATGCTTCATGGCTTGGTGTGGCAACTGCTCTGCCACAGAGCGCAAGAAACTGCAGAGAGTTGTGGACACAGCTCAGCATATCACGGAAACCAGCCTCCCCTCCACTGACTCTGTCTACACTTCTCGCTGCCTCGGTAAAGCAGCCAGCATAATCAAAGACCCCACCCACCCTGGACATTCTCTCTTCTCTCCTCTTCCATTGGGCAGAAGATACAAAAGCTTGAGAACACGCACCACCAGACTCAAGGACAGCTTTTACCCTGCTGTTATAAGATTCTTGAATGGACCTTTTATTCACTAAAAAATGAACTCTTGATCTCCCAATCTACCTCGTTGTGGTCCTTGCACCTTATTTGTCTACCTGCACTGCACTTTCTCTCTAATTGTAACACTATATTCTGCTTTCTGTTATTGTTTTCCTTTTGTACTACCTCGATGTATTTATGTATGGAATGATCTGTCTCGATAGCATACAAGCAAAGCTTTTCACTGTATCTTGGTATATGTGACAATAATAAACCAATTACCAATTACCACAAACAGGAGAGGCTGGTTATCACAAATTATTGAATTCAGTAACAAGTCCCAAGGGCTGAATTTATTTATCCAACCACCAAAGAAGCTGTTTACCTCTCACACCAGTAAGAGAACAGTCACCCTTCCGAATCACGTTAATCACTCCCCCTCACAAGTCACTAAATGGCACATCATTGCCGCAAGGACAAATAAACTGTTGGTGCTGTTAAATGTTCTCAATTATTGTCACATAAAAGGAGGACTGGTGCCAAAGGTTTCAGGCTTATCGGCATTCCAGTTATTCAATGAATGGGTTTTTATTCGATCATATCGGTGATGCACAAGGGCGATACTGCTCAAAACATAAGGAGGGACACCTCAAAATCTCCTCAAAAACCTGGCCACAAGGGTCCAACTGTATGGAACTCCTGCTTCAGTGAAACGACATGTTATCTCTAGTATTTTGTGCAGACCAGATTTTGATGTTGGAACATAGAAGAGGAACAGGCCCACACTGTGCCGAACACAATGCCAAATTAGACTAAATCTCTTCTGCCTGCACATGGTTCATATCCCTCCATTCCCTGCATATTCACGTGTCGATCTAAAAGCCTTTAAACACCACGATCGTATCTGCTTCCGCCACCACCCCTGGCAACCCGTTCCAGGCACCTAACACTCTCTGTGTAAGAAGCTTGCCCTGCACATCTCCTTTGAACCTTCCCCCTCTCACCTCAAGTGCATGCCCTCTAGTATTTGACATTTCTACACTGGGAAAATCTGACGCCACAAGTGTGCAGCCAACATTATCCTGATGTGGGAGAACAAAGTACATCTTCAAAAGGTTACATGAGATGTCACTTCAAAAATTGCAGTGTATTTATAATGCAAATGTGCTGGAACAAGCAGAAAGCTGCAGTCTAATGTACAATCCCAGTTAGAGTCACAAAGGGGTAGAGCATAGAAACAGGACCTTCGGCCCATTAAGTCCACACTGACCATCAACCATCCAACACCAATCTTACATTAACTCCATTAAAAAAAATTCCCCCTACATTCCATCAGTTCCCCACAGATTCTTGCACTCACCAATATACTAGGAGCAATTTACAGTGGCCAGTTAACCTACCAGACCACAAGTCTTTGGCGTCGGGGAGGGGGGTGGGAGGGAGAGACGGGGGGAGGGAGAGAGCGAGAGAGCACATAGAGGGGGGCATGGGGACAGTGGGGGTCACAAATGGGGGTGCATTGAAGGGGGCTATATAGAGGGGCGCACATGGAGACAAACGGGGTGTATGTAGGGGATGTACATAGAGGGGTCACCAGGGAAACTTCAAGACAGGGTCACAAATTGGGGGCACATAGAGGGTGCATAAAGGGGGGTGAATAGAGGGTGTCACAAAGCAGGATGGTCGTATACAGTTCAGAATCAGATTTATTATCACTTACATATGTCGTGAAATTTGCTGTTTTGGAGCAACAGTACAGTGCAAGACATAAAAATTACTATACGTTACAAAAATAAATAAATAGTGCAAAAGAGGAATAATGAGGTAGTGCTGATGGGTTCATGGGCCGTTCAGAAATCGGATGGCTGAGGGTCGTTGTGTAAATGAGAGCAAAGGGGGAAGAAAGGGGAGTTGCACAGTGGGGGCAAAGAGAGGGGAGTCGCAAAGAGGATACAAAGGAGGCAGGCGCAAAGAGAGAGGGTCCAGCAGAGAAAGAGAGAGATGCAGCAACGCCTTGACCTCCCTCGTCTCTGCGACACCGTACCTGAATTAGACAACTGAATGACTGAAGGCTAACACCACTCTGATTCACCGCTCAGCATCCCGAGTTAGCTGTAGGTTCAGGAACAGGATTGATGGAGACAGGTTCCCCTCAGGACTTGGCTCTCTGCCAGATTCTAACACAAACTCTTGTGAACTCGCATCCTTCACATTGCTCTGAAACTGCCTCTGGCTTTACCTCCAACACCTACAGCAGAAGGGAAGCCTGGGGCAGCCAAACTGGACTCCGACCCCTTCCGCAACCAAGTTCCTCGTCCATCTCCCCTTACCACATCTTTTCTGAACCTTATTAATCCTTGTGTGTAAGCCTAGCGGAAAGTGTAATCAATGGATAGTCAGCAATCAGGGATTCACAAGAGGTCAGAACTGGAGGAGTGCAGATATCTGAGGACTGCAGTTCAGGAAGAGTTTAGAGAGATAAGACAAGCCCACAATAGGTTTGAACCACGAGAAGAATTAAATAATATCTTCAGAGTTTCCAAAGGCAGGCATTTTCCTTGGACTATCCATATTTAAAGTGCTTTCCACTGGGCATTCAAAAACAATGCAATGTTTCATTGTTTTAAAACATGTTTAAAACCACAACTAACTTATTTAATTTTTTTGTAATCTTGCAGTTTTTCAATTGCTTTACAGCGCAAGCTTTTCGTAAATAATCAGGCTCTGGTATGTTGAGTCATATTTATGAAAGCAGACATTCTAGAATTCACTAACAGTCTTACTTCTGTTCAGATTGCCACCAAAAACCAAATAAATGAGAACTTGGTAACCAATAACATTTAAAATGCAGGGGATTATGACTGGTACATTGATGTGTTTGAGGGCTTAACTTGCTTGGAATATCTTTACAGCACTTGTCAGTCATGAGAACTCAATAAGGGACAAAAGTAAAAGGTTTTGTCATTATCTGCTTACCTCTGTTTGATAATTATTTCAGCACTGGATCAAGGCCTCCTGTTCGAGGTCTGGACAAGGGAGCACGATGTGCCGCAAAACCAGCAGTGTGAAGCCCTCCCTAAGCGACCAACCAACTTCCAAGTGGCAGACAGTAAACTGGTCACTGATTGGCTGCTCTATTTGACAAACAGGAGTTTTGATTACAAAAAAATCAGAAGTGTAACCTCCAATAGCATGGAGATTATACAAAATACATAGCCATACAGGGACTCATAGAAGGATACAGTCCTAATGCAAGCAAATAGGATTGGTGAA
The DNA here is from genome assembly GCF_009764475.1 of Pristis pectinata. Lineage (NCBI taxonomy): Eukaryota > Metazoa > Chordata > Chondrichthyes > Rhinopristiformes > Pristidae > Pristis > Pristis pectinata. The sequence continues at coordinate 46,496,000 of NC_067417.1, forward strand.
GATAAGCAAAAAGGTCGGCATGGATGTGTTGGGCCGAAGGGCCTGTTTCTGTGCTGTACGATTCTATGACTCTCTGTTCTGCTGGGTCAACTCTATCCAGTTGGGGAGACTCTGCAGTGTTTGATTTTAATCGTGACACACCAACAAAACAAAGTGCGGTTTTAAATAAGCTGTGGCTCAGCTTTTAATTCACTTAACTTTGACTTTAAGATTGTGACTTCAAGCCTCATTCTAGATTCTTGATTCCAAGATCTGGGCTGATGCCCTCTGCAGTACTGAGTAAGTGCTGTCTTGTTTAATGAGATGTTAGAAATAAGATCTGTTCTGTCCTCCGAAGTGGAACCAAAAGAAAAATCCCTGGGCACCATTTTGAGGCAGAGGAAGAGAGTTATTGCCACTGTCTTACCCAAAGTTTATCCTTCAAAACAACAGCAGAAAGTTTGATTTGCTGATGGTTTTTGTGCATAACTTAGTTTGGTGTACACTACACTGGAATTGTGACGAGATTTCAGAAGTACTACATAGACTTTAAAGTGGTTTTGGGGTGCAGATGAAAGGCAGGTCTTAATTTATTTCTAAATTATCATTACTTATTTTGACAGGATGTTTGCATTTTTCCATTGATGCCCATTTTCCACAAGGCTTTTGAGAAAGCATTACTAAGGAAAGCATTGTCATCAGAGGAAAACGCGTCTGCTAGACTTACCATTCAGAAGGTGTCATTCTGATTTGCACAATAAACACTGGATTTTTTTTATTGCTTTGTCTGATTCTAACACTTGAACGCCAAATCAGTCAAGAGAACTATTGCAATAGTTCAGCATCAGTGCAAAGTGCATCCAGGTGGAGTTGCCACTCAAAACGCACACAGGACGTGTGCGTGTGTGCGTGTGTGCGTTGCGCCTTCCATTAACTCACGCGGAAAGACGGGGCTCCGAGTGACAGTCAGCCTCTTAGAGTCATGGAGTAAAACAGCATTGAAACAGACCCTTCCGCCCAATCCCTCCATGCTGACCAAGATACCTAACTGAGCTAGTCCCATTTGCCTGCGTTTGGCCCATACACCTCTAAACCTTTCCTAAATGTAGGAATACCTCAATGATTTGGAAGGGGGCATGGTAAAGTAGTTTGCAGATGACACAAAAATTGGCTGACAGTGAGGGGAAGATGTAGAATGTCTGGTTACTTGAACATTCAAGAGGCATTCCCTGTGAAGAGATCGACATCATCACAGTCCCTTGCAGGGGAGCTCCGGGGCCGGAAGATAATTGTCAGGGAACAGCATTCTCAACTCCTCTTGGAAAAAGCCACAAACCCCCAATTAGCCGCCCAGAATACAGGTCAGTTGGCTGGGATCTTCAGCAGCAACCCCTTGCAGCTTACAGTATTATTCCATTTAATTTGCACAGCGTGGTGCAAATCATCAGCACCAGAGATTATTCTTCTTCACTCTTGAACGTCTGCTGATTTGAGGTTCAAATTGCCTGTTTCCCTGTGTTGTCTAGACATCAATAAAGCCCAGACAGACAAACTATGCTGCATCACATCACTTGAAAAGTGCTTCATAGACAATGACTTATGAGCCCCTGCAAGAAATAGGAGCAGCCAGTACCCCATGAAAAACAATCAATTGTACAAATAGTTAATCTATTTTTGGCAAGATTGGTTGATAGGAGAATATCGGATAAGACATCAAATATTAACTCAACTCTTCAAATAGAGTCATAGAGTTGTACAGTACAGACCATCATATCTATGCTGACCTTTTTGCCCAGGGATACAATGCAGTCTCATTATCCATTTACTTCAGGATTGCACAAAATACTTTTTAATACCAGGCTCAAAGACGCAAGTCTGGGCCTGTACTCGATGGAGTTCAGGAGGGGATCTCATTGAAACCTACTGCATACTGAAAGGCCTGAATAGAGTGGACATGGAAAGGATGGTTCCATTAGTGGGATGGTCTAGGATCCGAGGGCACAGCCTCAGAATGAAGGGACGTCCCTTTAAAACTGAGATGAGGAGAAATTTCTTCAGCCAGAGGGTGGTGAATCTGTGGATTTCATTGCCACAGAGGGCTGTGGAGGCCAAGTCATTGGGTGTCGTTAAGGCAGGGATTGACAGGTTCTTGATTGGGAAGGGGGTTAAGGATTACGGGGAGAAAGGGGTTGAAAAAAGTCAGCCATGATTGAATGATGGAGCAGACTCGATGGGCCGAATTCCTATATCTTATGGCCTTGTAACAGTTAAGGTAAGGTGATAATGGAGGGTGAAGGCAGTGGTTCAGCTTCCAGTCCACCAATGAGAGCTCTCAGTAGTAATTTGGCAAACTTCATTACTCAAGCTTTTCCAAACAGCTCTTAAAACTCAATCCACCTTTTAAACTGATTTCTGGCAGCTTTTGAATTGACCAATAAATGGAAATCCTAATCAATATATTATTTTCTCCTTCATTTGACTTCCATTGCTACAAGAAAAAAGTATTCAAACACTTATTTCCTGCTCCTGGATTTAAATAGCCCCTTCTACTGCTTCACCTTCTCTCCGAAAAAGGAACTCATTTTGCAATGAAAGTTTTCCTCTCGAATTGGTACACTTATGGATTGATTCCAGCTGAAAGATGTTAGCCAAATTACCAGGCAATTTAGCAACAAAATCCACTCTCATTAGCTTACAAAACTGTTATACAGTGGATGAAAAGCAAAAAAAAAACTGCAGATACTGGAAATCAGAAAATTCTGACTGAGGGTCTTTGACCTGAAGCACTAACTCTGTTTCTCTTTTCACAGCAACTGAGACAGAAACAGAGTATCTGGAGAAGCGAACCTGGGTTCAATCCTTGACCTCTGGCGCTGTCAGTGTGGAGTTTGTATGTTCTCCTTGTGTTCCCCCAGATGCTCCGGTTTCCTCCCACATCCCAAAGGTGTGTGTGTGTGTTGGTAGGTTAATCAGCCACTGTAAATAGTGCCTTGTGTGCAGGGTGGTAGAATCTGGAGGGAGTTGATGGAAATGCAAGGAGGATAAAATTGGGTTAGTGTAAATGATCGGCATGGACTTGGTGGGCTGAAGGGATTTTCAGAGAGAGATAAAATATCTTGTGAAGGAGCAGGTTATGTTTTAGAACCATAGAACCATAGAACCATAGAACCATACAGCACAAAACAGGCCCTTCGGCCCACCATGTTGTGCCGTCCATCAGACCACCCTCACACTACCTAACCCCCTCCTCCCGCATATCCCTCTATCTCACATTCCTCCATATGCCTATCCAACAAGTTCTTGAACCTGTCCAATGTATCTGCCTCCACCACCACCCCAGGCAGTGCATTCCATGCACCAACCACTCTCTGGGTGAAAAACCTCCCTTTGACATCTCCCCTGAACCTCCCACCCATAACCTTAAAGCCATGCCCTCTCGTCTTGAGCATTGGTGCCCTGGGAAGGAGGCGCTGACTGTCTACTCTATCTATTCCTCTCAATATTTTATATACCTCCATCATGTCTCTTCTCATCCTCCTCCTTTCCAGTGAATAAAGCCCTAGCACCTTAAGCCTCTCCTCATATTCAATACTCTCCAATCCAGGCAGCATCCTGGTAAACCTCCTCTGCACCCTCTCCAATGCCTCCACATCCTTCCTATAATGAGGCGACCAGAACTGAACACAGTACTCTAAGTGTGGCCTAACTAGAGTTTTGTAAAGCTGCATCATCACCTCGCGGCTCTTAAACTCAATCCCGCGATTTATGAAAGCCAACATCCCATTGGCCTTCTTAACTGCTCTTTCCACCTGTGAGGCAACTTTCAATGAACTGTGAATATGAACCCCCAGATCCCTCTGCTCCTCCACACTGCCAAGTACCTTGCCATTCACCCAGTACTCTGCCCTGGAGTTTGTCCTTCCAAAGTGTACCACCTCACACTTCTCTGGATTGAACTCCATCTGCCACTTGTCAGCCCAGCTCTGCATCCTATCAATATCCCTCTGTAAGCTCCAACAGCCCTCCACACTATCCACAACACCGCCTATCTTAGTGTCGTCTGCAAACTTACTAACCCAGCCCTCCACCCCCTCATCTAAGTCATCTATAAATATCACAAAAAGTAGAGGTCCCAGAACCGATCCCTGCGGGACACCACTAGTCACTGCCTTCCAATCCGAGGGCACTCCTTCCACCACAACCCTCTGCTTTCTACATGCAAGCCAATTCCTAATCCACACAGCCAAGCTTCCTTGGATCCCTTGGCCTCTGACCTTCTGAAGAAGCCTACCATGAGGAACCTTATCAAATGCCTTACTAAAATCCATGTAAACCACATCCACCGCACTGCCCTCATCAATCTTCCTGGTCACCTCCTCAAAGAACTCTATCAGGCTTGTGAGGCAAGATCTTCCCTTCACAAAGCCATGCTTGCTGTCCCTAATCAGTCCATGATTCTCAAGGTGTTCATAAATCCTATCCCTTAGAATCCTTTCTAACAGCTTACCCACCACAGACGTGAGACTCACCGGTCTATAATTCCCTGGCCTATCCCTATTACCTTTTTTGAACAAGGGGACAACATTCGTAACCCTCCAATCCTCCGGCACCACCCCAGGAGACAACGAGGACTCAAAGATCCTTACCAGCGGTTCAGCAATCTCCTCCCTAGCCTCTCGAAGCAGCCTGGGGAAAATCCCGTCAGGCCCCGGAGATTTATCTGTCTTAATATTATTTAACAACTTCAACATATCCTCCCTCTTGATATCAACAACCTCGAGAACATTACCCCTACCAGCACTCCCTTCCGCATCATCAAGACAGGTGATATTAAATATTATAAGCGGAGTCCCTGTGTCCCTGCATCTATATCAAGTCTATACTCAAAGCTTCACTTAGCTAGGAAGCTTCAAACCCATGACATGTAATTGCTTCCAAATCATTGAACGGACTTCTTGTGCAATAAGATGGACCCTTGACCTCAGAACCTACCTCGTTATGACCTTGCACCTTATTGTCTACCTGCACTGCTCTTTCTCTGTAACTGTAACACTCTATTCTGCATTCTGTTATTGTTTTTCCCTTGTAATACCTCGACGTACCGATGTGATGAAATGATCTGTATGGACAGCATGCAAAACAAAGTTTTTCACTGTACCTCGGTACATGTGACAATAATAAACTAATTTACCAAAGGTCTGGGAAAAAAACAGATTCCCTCAATAAGAGGATCAAAATATTTTTACTTTCAAAGTCATATAATTAATATAACAGTACGATGGTACTTAAATTGCTGGATCAGTAATCCAAAGGCCTGAGTTCAGATCCCACAGACCCAAGTTCAAGTCCCACCAGAGCAACTTTGGAATTTGAATTCAGTTAGTAATCTGGAATTTGGATGGATCACAGACAGTCTTAGTGATAGTGAACAAGACATGGTGCTTAAAAATCCAGGAGAGGAAATCTATCAACCTTACCTGGTTTCTCTGTGTCTCCAAGTCCACACTTTGCATTGAATTCCCTCTGAAGTGGTTTAGCAAGGCACTCAGCTCGGGGGTAATCGGGGTGGGGCAAAAATTACTGGCCTTCCAGTGAAACCCACATCTAAAAGAATTAACACATGAAAAACAAATGAACATTGGGCTAGTCCTATATATGTGCTGTCTACATGTAGAGGCCACATTGCTGTGACATGAGGGAGAAGGTGTTGTTGGATGTGGGGAGGAAGCCATTTAAATCAGAGAGTCAAAGCACAAGGGGTTGCTATCGCACAGGACGGTACTGGCAAGGTTATTGCAGGCAGTCGGAATGGCATGGAAGGGTGGGAACTTTGCCATTAGGAGAGATAGTCACAGTCATTTTTCCCAGAGTAGGGGAGCCTAAAACTGGAGGGGCATAGGTTTAAGGTGAGAGGGGAAAGATTTAAAGGGGACCTGAGGGGCAAGTTTTTCACACAGAGGGTGGTGGATATCTGGAACGAGCTGCCAGAGGAAATGGTGGAGGCGGGTACAATTACCAGGTGTGAAAGACATTTGGGCAGGTACATGGATCGGAAAGGTTCAGAGGGATATGGGCCAAACACAGGCAAATGGGACTAGCGTAGACAGGCACCTTGGTTGTCATGGACGAGTTGGGCTGTTTTTGTTAACTCTACGAATCTATGAAAAGAATTTGGTGAAGAGATTGTTAGGAGAGTGGGGGCATGAGCTTCTGACAAATTTAGAGAGTGTGTGTTAGACAAAAGGTAACATTTAGAAAGGACAGATGTGCCCACAGTGAGGTTTGGTGAGGGTAGATGTGGCAGCAGGCGTGAAGGTAAAGAGAAGAGTGGAATGCTGACCATCAGCTACACGAAAGTTCAGGCAGCTGAGGTGAAACAGGCAAACTTGGGTCCAGTTTTCCCAACTTTTGCCTTAAGGGAACATCCCCCAAGTTTGGAAGAGGCCCAGAAGAACAGGGCAGGTGTCAATTCAGTTCTTTGCTGTGGTTTCAAGGGTTCCTCTCTTCAAATGCAAATGAGGTGGGAGGAGGCCTTCCTGGCTGCTCGCTGCCATATCTGCTCTCCCTGTCTGACCCAGGCTCGTCAGGATGCAAGACGCTGGCAGCACATTCCATGCACCAACCACTCTCTGGGTAAAAAACCTCCCTCTGATATCTCCCTTGAACTTCCCACCCATTACTTTAAAGACATGCCCTTTTGTATTGAGCATTGGTCATTGGTGCCCTGGGAAAGAGGCGCTGGCTGTCCACTCTATCTATTCCTCTTGATATTTTGTACATCTCTATCATGTCTCCCCTCATCCTCCTTCTCTCCAAAGAGTAAAGCCCTAGCTCCCTTAGTCTCTCCTCATAATCCATACTCTCCAATCCAGGCAGCATCCTGGTAAATCTCCTCTGCACCCTTTCCAATGCTTTCACATCCTTCCTATAATGAGGTGACCAGAACTGGACACAGTACTCCAAGTGTGGTCTAACCAGAGTTTTATAGAGCTGCATCGTTACCTCGCGGCTCTTAAACTTGATTCCTCGACTTATGAAAGCTAACACTCCATAAGCTTTCTTAACTATCCTATCCACCTGTGAGCCAACTTTCAGGGATCTGTGGATATGGACCCCCAGATCCCTCTGCTCCTCCACACTACCAAGAATCCTGCCATTAACTTTGTATTCTTCCTTGGAGTGTGTCGTTCCAAAGTGTACCACCTCACACTTCTCCGGATTGAACTCCATCTGCCACTTGTCAGCCCAGCTCTGCATCCTATCAATGTCCCTCTGCAACCTTCAACAATCCTCCACACTATCCACAACACCACCAACCTTTGTGTCATCTGCAAACTTGCCAACCCACCCTTCCACCCCATCATCCAATTCATTGACAAAAATCACGAAAAACAGAGGTCCCAGAACTGATCCTTGTGGGACACCGCTAGTCACAGCCCTCCAATCTGAATGCACTCCCACCACCACAACCCTCTGCTTTCTACAGGCAAGCCAATTCTGAATCCACATGGCCAAGCTTCCCTGGATCCCATGTCCTCTGACCTTCTGAAGAAGCCTATCATGTGGAACCTTGTCAAATACCTTACTAAAATCCACGTAGACCACATCTAATGCACTACCCTCATCAATCTTCCTGGTCGTCTCCTCAAAGAACACTATCAGGCTTTCACAAAGCCATGTTGGCTGTCCCTGATCAGACCATGGTTCTCTAAATGCCCATAGATCCTACCTCTAAGAATCCTTTCCAAAAGCTTTCCCACCACAGATGTAAGGCTCACTGGCCTATAATTCCCTGGACTATCCCTATTACCTTTTTTGAATAAGGGGACAACATTTTCCATCCTCCAGTCCTCCAGTACCATTCCAGTGGACAACGAGGACTCAAGGATCCTAGCCAAAGGCCTCCCTTGCCTCCTGGAGCAGCCTGGGGAATATTCAGGGGACTTATCCCTGGGGACGTATCTGTCCTAATATTTTCTAACAGCTCCAACACATGGTCTCTCTTGATAACAACATGCTCTAGAACATTACCCTTACCAACACTATCCTCAGCATCATCAAGGCCCCTCTTCTTGGTGAATACTGAAGAGAAGTATTCATTGAGAACCTCACCCACTTCCACAGCTTCCAGGCACATCTTCCCACCTTTGTCCCTAATCGGACCTACCTTTACTCTCGTCATCCTTCTGCTCTTCACATAAGTGAAAAATGCCTTGGGATTCTCCTTAACCCTACTCGCCAAGGCCTTTTCATGTCCCCTTCTTGCTCTCCTCAGCCCCTTCTTAAGTTCCTTCCTTGCTACCCTATATTCTTCATGCGCCCTATCTGATCCTTGCTGCTTACACCTTATGTATGCTGCCTTCTTCCTCCTAACTAGTTGTTCCACCTCTCTCGTCACCCATGGTTCCTTCACCCTGCCATTCTTTCTCTGACATCTGTCTTCCACACAGATCATGCTGTACATAAGTACATCAAGGTAGTAAAAAGAAAAACAGAATCTGGAATATAGTGTTGTAGCTACAGAGAAAGTGCAGTGCAGGTAGACAAATAAAGTGCAAGGGCCACGACGAGGTAGATTGGGAGATCAAAAGTTCATCTTTAGCTAATGGGAAGTCCATTCAGGAGTCTGATAATGGTGGGATAGAAGCTGTCCTTGAGTCTGGTGGTACGTGCTCTCAAGCTCTTGTATCTTCTCCCTTCATTCTTCTAAACTCGAAGGAGTACAGACTCAACCTGTCCAGCCTCTCTTGGTAGGACAACCCTCACATCCCAGGAATGAGCCTCATGAATCTCCTTTGGACTGCCTCCAGGGCTGCTATATCTTAGACCATAAGATAAAGGTGCAGAATTAGGCCATTCGGCCCATCAAATTTAGTTATCGGTTCATCAATCTTATTTTAGGTAAGGGGACCTAAAGTGTCTGCGGTATTCCAGGTGAGGCCTCACCAACACCCTGTGCAATTGCAACAAAACCTCCCTCTTTTTAAATTCCAACCCCTGTGCAATGAAGGCCAGAATGCCTTGAACCAGGGTTGCTGTGTGGCCACATGTAACTGGGTTGAATTTTTTAAAATGCTTCACCGCTGTTCAAGTGATCAGTTCTGAAAGTACAACGGCCTCACCTCCAATGTCGTGTGGGCCAGAAAATTTACAGATTTATGAGAAGAGCCTGGCTGCGAATGGAGGTAGCCAGATACAGGAGCCTGAGGGCACATACCACCAGGCTCAAGGACAGCTTCTATCCCACTGTGATAAGACTGTTGAACGGTTGGTTCCCTTATACGATGAGATGGACTCTGACTTCACAATCTACCTTGTTGTGACCTTGTACCTTGTTGTCTACCTGCAATGCACTTTCTCTGTAGCGGTGACACTTTACTCTGTACTGTTATTGTTTTTACCTGTACTACCTCAATGCACTCTGTACTAACTCAACGTAACTGCACTGTGTAATGAATTGATCTGTACGATCGGTACGCAAGACAAGTTTTTCGCTGTACCTCGGTACAAGTGACAATAATAAACCAATACCCATACCAACACCTAAGCCCAGCAACTAACATGAGCTGACTGAAACTGGTTTGAATGAACCTGACTTTGTGAAAAGACAACGGAAGAGACAGAATTCCTTATCTGGGAGAAGAGCAATGAGGTAATGCTGCCTGTAACCTAGGGCTAGATCCAATGGAGAGGGCACACGAGCTAACCTGATTATGACAGAGCCGACGAAATTGGAACACAATGGTGCGGAACCGGTAAGAGAACAAGAATGGAGGATTTGAGGTGTAGAAACAAGGAGACCAACCATCATGGAAGTGGATGATCCTACGTCAGGGACCTGGAGATTACGTCGGGATGAAGAGGGACGCCAGGCCAGCGTTAACTCATGATTCTCGGTTAATAGCCTTTCTATTCTGATTGACTGTTTGGGGAGTGTCAGGGAAATCTTATGGGTACGGACAGTTAGTCTTGTATGAACTGCATACTTACTTGTATCTAAACTGTACAGATTGCATGTATGTTATTAACAGAGCCAATAACGATAACCAATAGCTAATACAGATTCTCTCTGTGCCTAACCAATCATTGGTGTGAAGGGTGGGAAACAGAAACAGGCCCAAACTTTCTTTATCCAACCAAAGACCGATGAGACGAGTGGCTTACTCTTACTCCTGTTGTCTTTTGCTCTTGTGTAGTTTAGCAGCAGGCACTTGTTTCCAGTTCATACATGGCGCCTGATTACACTGCTTAAGGCCCCTGCTGCTGATTGGACTATCACCTCCCTATGGGTCCCAGCCAGTGACGTTAGTACAGCCAGGACTGACTGTGATTAGCAGGTCCCGCACAGAGAAATTCAGGCTCTGGACCTTCAGCTAAGGGTCTCCTGGACTTAAGGGAACCCTTTATCGCATCATCGGCTTGTTTTGGGTAGAAGGGGCTTCCACCACCAAGCAAGACCAAAGAACCTCTTCCATCTCCGGAATCTGATATGTTTGGATCCCAGCAGAACTTGCAATCATTCCAATGGTACCCACCAGAATTAAGGCCTAAAAGTTGGGAACTTAAATGATTCAGGGTGACAAGCATGTTCACCAGTAAAGGTTTGGCAAATGTTGTCAGTGAACCAGTTACCAGGGGAAGAAGTTGTCAAGTAAACTAACCAGAGACTAACCTAACAAGCAAACTCTTCCTTTGTGTCTCAGAGCATATAACAGAAATCTCAATCAATGGGATAATTTTTCTTTTTGTAGGAAGAGGTAATGGGAAATTTAAGTGTTTTCATCCATTGATTAGTTTCCCATTTAAATACAGTTGCTTCTACAATCGAATTGTATTTGTTCTCGTGATAGCCTTGACAAAAGTATGATGAGCTGACACAAGCAAAAAAATAAGATTTGTTATGCTTGTTTCATCAGAGTGCAGTTAAATAGGTTCTGCTGATGGTGCAGTAGAAAGGTCACCGTCTCGGACACCTGCTTTTGACCCTATACTAACTTCACCCTTTTCAAAATTCACCCTTTAATAAGGTGAACTAGTGGCTCAGATAGACAATGAAAAATAGGGAACTGTGCCCACTCTTGGAGGAAAGATTTCTGAATTATTCAGCTCTGATTGTAAATTCTCCCACTTTATATTGGTTTATTGGTATTGCTTCATTATTGTCACATGTACGAGGTACAGTGCATTGAGGTAGTACAAGGTAAAACAATAACAGAATGCAGAATAAAGTGTTACAGTTACAGAGAAAGTGCAGTGCAGGCAGACAATAAGGTGCAAGGCCATAATGAGGTAGATTGTGAGGTCAAGAGTCCATCTTATCGTACTAGGGAACCGTTCAATAGTCCTAAAAACAGTGGGATAGAAGCTGTCCTTGAGCACAGTGAGTACGTGTTTTCAGGCTTTTGTGTCTTATGACCAATGGGAGGGGAGAGAAGAGAGAATGTCTGTGGTGGGAGGGTCTTTGATTATGCTGGTTGCTTTACCGAGGCAGCGAGAAGCGCAGACAAGGTCCACGAAGGCGAGGCTGGTTTCCGTGATGTGCTGAGCTGTGTCCACAACTCTCTGCAGATACTAAACCATGGTGCATGCGGATAGGAATGGAAATTCAGGGAATTCTGGTGCATTAAGTACTGCCAGGCCTGGGATTATTTTTCCTCTCTGAACAATTCCGGGATCTGCAGTGACTCTCTGCTCACGAGTTTCAACACTCAGATGGAGTTGTTGATACTCCTGCTCAGTGCTTCCTCAGCCTATGTGGCGTAGTTTGTCTCCAATCGTTTCCCTGTCCAGCAAAGGAAAGATCTCACTTTTCAGTTCCCATCGCTGAGTATTAAGGAGCATTGCACTGTCAAAGGTGGCACAACTGTGTTGTGCAAGGTGCTGGCTGCTTCAGGAGAGCTGACATCAGTCAGCAAGACCCAACCTTTCAAATCTTCCTTTCTCACCCACCGGAGCTACCTGGTCTTGCTGAGATGCTCAGTGGTTCCTTGTTGACAATTCTTTCAGGCAGTGAGCATCCTGAAACTATTCAGACGTGGGGGGTGGGCATCACAGTGAAGTCTGACTCTGCCCTTGCCCGATGTCTGCCCAGGGAATGCAAACAAGAACAGCAACCTTAGGTGGTTTCCATTTGCCATTTCCACAAGTACTCAAGCCAACTGATTCCTTTACACGGGGGGGGGGGGGGGAGGAATCCAATATCTATCCTTGTTGTTCTGTACGGTTCAGACCCTGGACATCTTTTCCTCCTCAGTTTGTCGGAGAGAAGTAACACTCTTTCAGATCATCTGATCTGAAAATGATGGCCGTGAGATGTTTCAAGATGAAAGCACCAATGAACAGTGAACAAGACACTGCCACAATTCTGTTACAGCTCACTCTCCTCCCGGACTATGCTTACAGTCAAAATTTGAGTTAATGTTATTTTGTTCGTGATGGCTGTTCACTACAGCCTGCCTCTTAGTGTGGAAGTCCTCTAGGTTTGCTCATGCATTGTTGGTCGATGCAGAAATGGGGTCAGAGCCGCACAATCCATCCATGGAGATATCGACCATTTTTTACAAGGATTATCTAACAAAACTAATGGTATGTGACATTAACCACAAAAGTGAGCTTTCTGAATAAAACACCAGCCTCTGAAAATATACTTCTAATCTATTGCAACCTCAAAGCAGAAAACAAAACTGGTTAGCATGCCATGTTTCCATGGTGATATTCCATTTCTCTCATTCCAATTGATCAATAACACCAGATAGATTGAACTTCCACACGTCTTGAAGAGCAACTGGTATTAGTATTTGTTCCTTTAGCAAAGGTCCTGACGTCCTTTCCAGAACCCCAATCAGAAATAAAAGCTGTATTAAATTGGCTCAGCAAAAGGTGATCCAAAGCTAATAAAAGCAGAAAGTGCTCAAAATACTCAGCCAGTCAGGCAGCTTCTGTGGAAGGAGAAACAGACATTCACATACACAGGTCGAACGCCCTGTCAGATTTCCCAGCACCAGCCATGCGTGGGCTTAGGATGTCAGAACCCAGGAGTTATTCAGTAAGATAAGATATCTTTATTAGTCACATGTACATGGCAACACACAGTGAAGTGTATCTTTTTACATAGAGTGTTCTGGGGTCAGCCCATAAGTGTTGCCACACTTCCGGTGCCAACATAGCATGCCCACAACTTCCTAACCCGTCCGTCTTTTTGGAATGTGGGAGGAAACCGGAGCACCCGGAGGAAACCCATGCAGACGCCGGGGGAGGATGTACAAACTCCTTACAGACAGCGGCCGGAATTGAACCCGGGTCTCTGGTGCTGTAGTAGTGTTATGCTAACCACTACACTAAGGCTAAAACCAAGACATGCAGAAGGACAAGTTTGGCCTGTGAGCAGTTTTTAGGATGGGAAATTCTCTCAGGAATTCCCTGGCTTTTTCCTCCTTGCCCTTAAGAAAGTATTTATTCCATAATATTTGGATTCAAATTTGGCCACGTTTATCACAGTCATTTATTTAGGCTGCTAATATCTCTGTGTGATTTAACATTTCCAACTGCACAGCTTGCCATTGCATCATCACCATGTCATTGGCAAAGTAGTCTGGCTGCTCTCTGTCCCAGTCTTCTAAGTCCTTAAAAAAATATGGTGAACGTTGGTACCTTCAACACAGATTCCTGGCCATTGTTCCTTTTTTCTTGGCTTCATTGCTTCACACTAGGTCGTTCACAGATCGTTTCACTGCTGGTTTCAATCAATGCTCTGTACAAGTCATCCCTGGATTGTGAACACCACTTTACAGACACCTCGTACCCACGAATGAACATTTGGGAGACCACCAGCAGGATGTGTGGGATGGATTTGCGGCTGCTGCGGGGCTGCAGGTATCTTCTGCTGGGTGGGGAACGGGGCATTTCCCTGCGCCTTCTCTCCACACCACCCCCGCCCCCCCCCCCCCCCCCCCCCCCCACCCCCCCCCCCCCCCCCCCGAGCTGCAACAATGGGGGGGCCGGGTGGAGCCGAGCAGAGAAGGGAGCACTGAGCAGACTCACTCACTGAGTCAGTGAGGCCAGCTGGTGGCCGCTCTCCTTGGGCCTGCTTGCTATCCCGTCACCGCTGTTTCTGTGACCTTCTCCCATGCAATGTTTTTGCCCGTTTCCGACTTACGAACAGTTTGGGTTGTGTGCAGTTCTCAGGAACAGAACCCTGTCATAACCTGGGGACTGCCTGTTGTATGTTTGTTACATTTACCAACCGATCTGCTCACTAGCATTTGATTTTATGACATGACCAAAGTCTCTAGATGGAGGCACAAGAGACTGCTGATGCTGGAACTGTTGACATTTCAGGTTCAATCCTGATGCAGGGTTTCGACCCGAAACGTCGACAATTCTTTTTCCCCCCCACAGAGGCTGCTCGACCTGCTGAGTTCCTCCAGCAGTTTGTTTGTTGCTGAAGGTCTTAGATGGTGCTTACAATGAACCAATAATTTCTACTCAATAGCTTAGGGACGAGCAGGGCTTGGATGACACATATTATGGGGTGTGATGTCACTTGCCCGCCAGCATTTATTGCCCACCTGTTATCGCCCCTGAGGGAGTGATGGTGATCCATCTTCTTGAGGTGTTGCAGTCCAAGGCAAGGTCAAAAAGCTTCAGGACTTCAACCCAGCAATGAAGAAGGAATCTCAAACAATGACGAGTATTGTTGGCTGGACCTTCTGCATCAGATCTTCTGTAGACTGTACCCCTAATGAAGAGTAAGGATCTCAGGGAGGGGTGACCCAACATAACTAACTGAGCAACTTAAGGAGGCTATTAAGTTGAAAGAGAAAACATATAAGGAGGCAACAGTTACCAATAGACCCAAAAACTGGGATAAATTCAGAATCCAGCAAGGAAAGCACAAAAGCTATTAGAGAGGAGAAGTAAACTGAGGGAAAGCTGGCAAGGAATTTAAAAACGGCCGATAAGTAGCCCTATGACCAAAGGTTAAATAGCTTATGACTCTACTCACTGGAGTTTAAAAGAATGAGAGGTTATCTTATTGATGCAGCTCTACAAAACTCTGGTTAGACCACACTTGTGTCCAATTCTGGTCACCTCATTATAGGAAGGATGTGGAAGCATTGGAAAGATTTACCAGGATGCTGCCTGGTTTAGAGAGTATGCATTATGAGGAGACACTAAGGGAGCTAGAGCTTTACTCTTTGGAGAGAAGGAGGATGAGAGGAGACATGATAGAGGTGTACAAAATATTAAGAGGAATCGATAGAGGGGACAGCCAGCGCCTCTTTCCCAGGGCACCAATGCTCAATACAAGAGGCATGGCTTTAAAGTAATGGGTGGGAAGTTCAAGGGAGATGTCAGAGTGAGGTTTTTCACCCAGAGAGTGGTTGGGGCATGGAATGCGCTGCCTGGGTGGTGGTGGAGGCTGATACGTTGGTCAAGTTCAAGAGATTGTTAGATAAGTATATGGAGGATTTTTAAAATAGAGGGATATGTGGGAGGAAGGGATTAGATAGTCTTAGGTGTGGTTAAAGGTCGGCACAACATGGTGGGCCCGAAGGGCCTGTATTGTGCTGTATTGTTCTATGGTTCTGTGAAACATGTAAGATCCTTAGGGGGCTAGACGAGGGTTAGTGCCGAGAGGATGTTTCCTCCCAAAGGAGAGTCCGGGACCTGAAGGCATGGTCTCAGTCTAAGGGGCGACCTACTTGAGACTGAGATGAGGAAGAACAACTTCTTACAGAAGACTGTAGTTGGAACTGCTTGCCACAGAGAGCTGTGGGGCAGAGTCTTAGGTATATTGAAGGTTGAGCTAGATAGTGTTCTAATCAGCAAGGGAATCAAGGGATGTGGGGGAAAGAGCAGGAAAGGGGATGAGGAACTTCAGATCAGCCACGACCCTATTGAATGGCAGAGCAACCTCCAGGGGGACTCAACAACCGATCCTTTTTCCTAATTCACTTGTCTGTTATGGACGTAAGGTTTAATGGTCCCATAGGACGGCACAAATAATTACAGACAGAATGGAGCAATGCACAATCCTGAAGGCAGGACCTCCATCTGAGCAGATGATGGAGGGACATCATCGATGAAGGATGGTTGCCTCAGACACATAAAAATCATCTATACTCCATTTCACATTTTAATTCTGCAAGTTATTTAAGTCTTTAATACACGCCGCTTTTGATACTTGTCCCAACGCAAGCCCGTTTTGTTTTACATCATCAACCCTTTTGTCAATAACTCTCTTTGTCCCTCCCTTTCACTCCCCTGGGCCCCCATCCTTTCCCTCCCTCCCCCTTCCCTTCACTCCCATCTCTCTCTGCGTCTTTAAACACTTTGTCTTTTAACCTCTGCCAGTTTTTAACCACATGATCGTTGATTGGAAGCGTTACCTCTGTTTCTCCCTCCACAGATGCTGCCTGACCCACTGAGTTTTACCAACATTTTCTCTTTTAGTTCTGATTTCCAGCTCTTGCTGTATTTTCCTTTAGTTTCACTGTGGGATTATTTTACCTGAAAGGATTACGGTAAATCGAGAAAACGTCTCACCCCTGAAGGGGACAAAGTTTACCACAATAACATGTACACACACTTGACTAGAATTTGACATACCAACAGGTTGGGTGAATATACTGTAGCATTCTCACAAGAATCTATTTATTCAATAGCTGAGTGAAACAGACGGCTAACATTCACATGAGATAACTTTGATGCTGATTGAGGACAACTCTCTTCTCATTATTTAGTACAAAGCTATTAAATCACCAATTAGGGAGTATAGTTCCTTCAGGATTCTGAAAGAGATTTATATTATGGTTTCATTTAGCTGGAAAGGATGCGGTAAATATTCACAGGGATGTTGCCAGGACTGGAGGGCTTGAGTTATAAGGAGAGACTGGACAGGCTGGGGCTGTTTTCTCTGGAGTGAAGGAAGCTGAGGGGTGACTTTATGGAGGTTTATAAAACCATGAGCGGCACAGATAAGGTGGATTGTCACAGTGTTTATCCCAGGGTACGAGAGTCTAAAACTAGAAGGCATAGGTTTAAGGTGAAAGGGAAAAGATTTAAAGGGGACCTGAATGGCATTGTTTTCACACAGAGGGTATTGAGTGTATGGAACGAGCTGACAGAGGAAGTGGTAGAGGCAGGTACATTTGAAAGACATTTGGACAGATACATGGAGAGGAAAGGTTTAGAGGGCTCTGGGCCAAATTCAAGCAAATTGGACCAGCTCAGGTAGGCAACAGTCAACATGGACAAGCTGGGCCAAAGGCCCTGTTTCCATGAATCTATGACTCTATGGTGTTATAAAATGGGTTCTTATTACAACACAGAAGGAGACCATTCAGTCCACTGGGTCCATTGCTGGCTCCCAGGAGAAAATCACTCCACTCCCTCTCTCCTTACTTCCCTGTACCCCACAACTTATTCTCTCTCTCGAATGCCCGTCGACACCTTTTTGATTCATTTGACACTGAGGGGCAATTTACAGATGGCCGATTAAGTGCGTGGGACGAAATTAGAGTACTCGGAAGAAACCCCCACCCAGTCACAGGGAGAATAGTTCCCAAGGTCAGGATTGATCCCAGGTTACTGGAGCTGTCTAGCAGTAGCTGTCCGAGCTGTGTTGCTTTGCCACCCTGGATCATTGTCTGGCTCATTGGAAGGTGCATCAGTGTGCACACAAGTCCTTTCTAATGAATGTCAAGGTGGGGTAATTCGCAATAACAAGCTGACAACTTTCTCTTGACAATGTTGTGTCCATGTAACAGTATTTGATGTTCATCTGAGGCAGTCCCTACAGGTCGACTTGCTTCCCCTACAGTTCTGAGAGTGGGAGATGACCATGAGTGAATCTTCTCAGGCATGGGTTGGCCCTTAAACACCACTACGGCATGAGCCCAGGAGACTGAGGACTTGCTGCCACTGCTTTTGATAAAGTGATCATAGCCTGATACATGAGCATCGGTGAGATAAGTAAAGGTCCAGACTCAGTCTGAACTTTCAGTGAGATTACCTTGAAGCTGAAAGATGGCTTGTGTCAGGAGAGAGAGAGAGTGTGTGTGTGTGTGTGTGTGTGTGTGTATCTATGTGTGTTTCTATGTGTGTGTGTCTGTGTGTGTGTGTGTGCGTGTGTGTGTCTGTGTGTGTGTGTTTCTATGTGTGTGTGTTTGTGTGTGTGTCTGTATCTGTATATATATGTCTGTGTGTGTGTGTCTGTATCTGTGTGTGTGTGTCTGTGTCTGTAGCTGTGTGTCTGTGTGTGTGTGTCTGTGTGTATCTATGTGTGTGTGTGTTTGTGTGTGTCTTTATCTGTATATGTATGTCTGTGTGTGTGTGTCTGTATCTGCGTGTGTGTGGCTGTGTCTGCAGCTGTGTGTGTGTCCGTGTGTGTGTGTCTGTGTGTATCAATGTGTGTGTGTGTGTTTGTGTGTGTGTCTGTGTGTGTGTCTGTATCTGCATATGTATGTCTGTGTGTGTGTGTCTGTGTCTGTATATGAGTGTGTCTGTGTTTGTAGCTGTGTGTGTGTCTGTGTGTGTCTGTGTGTATCTATGTGTGTGTGTTTGTGTGTGTGTGTGTCTGTTGCTGTGTGTGTCTGTGTGTGTGTCTGTATCTGCATATGTATGTCTGTGTGCGTGTGTCTGTGTCTGTATATGTGTGTGTCTGTGTTTGTAGCTGTGTGTGTGTCTGTGTGTATCTATGTGTGTGTGTTTGTGTGTGTGTGTGTCTGTATCTGTATATGTATGTCTGTGTGTATGTGTGTGTCTGTTGCTGTGTGTGTCTGTGTGTGTGTGTCTGCGTGTGCGTGGCTGTGTGTGTGTGTATCTATGTGTGTGTATGTGTGTCTGTGTGTGTGTCTGTATCTGTATGTCTGTGTGTGTGTCTGTCTGTACCTATGTGTGTCTGTGTCTGTAGCTCTGTGTGTGTGTGTGTATGTGTGTATCTGTGTGTATGTGTATATGTGTCTGTATCTGTATGTCTGTGTGTGTGCATCTGTGTCTGCATCTGTGTGTGTGTGTGTGTGTGTGTGTGTGTGTGTGTGTGTGTGTGTGTGTGTGTGCATTTATATATGTCTGTGCATTTCTGTGTGGGTTTGTATGTGTGCATGCATGTATGTATTTATGTGTGTATGTATTTATGTGTGTGTGCATGTGTATTTATAGGTGTGCAGGTATGTTTATACATGTATGTGTGTACATATGTGTATATGTGCATTTATGTAAGTGTGTGTATGATTGGTTACATGTGCAATAACTAGCACGTAACAATACATGGGGAATGTCACTGAAGAACGGGCCTCAGACAAGGCAGAGTTAATAAAAAACAGCATGTGGGATGGGATGGTTAACATGGTAAACTTATCGAGGCACTGACACACCTGCCACAGGGAAATTATTCCATCTGATTGTTTATTAATGCAGTTGGAGAGATTTACACAGCATTTAAAGGTTGGAAACGTGGAGCTCAGACTGACATTGAGAGCCAAGGAGAACCAATACCAAGTAATCATTATCTATGGAATAGCTGTGAATAAAAGAAAGCTCTGTAAGAATTTATGTTCACATTTCAGATTATGTGTTAACTGCAGTTTTCTGCAGATACTGGAAACAGTTAAATCGCTTGAAAAAGCAGCAAACTGCAGATGATGGAAATCTGAAATAAAAACAGAAAGGTTCAGTAGGTCAAGCAGCATCTGTGGAGAGAGAAACAGAGTAAACACTTAAGATGCTTTGTCAGAACTGAGAATGTGAAAGAAACAAATCAGAGAGAGAGAGAGAGAATGTGTGTGTGTGTGTGAGAGAGAGAGAGAGAGATAGTGAGATACAAAGGGACATTAAAGCTGTGAAATGTAGGTCAGAGCCGTATATCACAATTCATTCTGCATATGACCACCTCTTGGCTCTGATAATATAAAGGCCTCTCACTGAATAATGATCCAAGAATCCTTGGAATATTGATAAATTGATATAGTTTCTTTTTGAAACAATAGGTAATATTCCCATCAACTTACTATTTAAGTGGCAATAACTGAGAACATTTAGCAGCACCAAGGCACTTACTCATCCTGGAAGTGTCAATTGGCGATATGACTCATGAGGGTGGAAGTTAACGTAACCAAGCATCTTGACCACTCTTTGTTGATGGCATGAATATCAAATGGCCTTCCCTGGAAGTGGACAGTAGATTCAGAAACAGGATATTTAAGCCTCTCAGGTTCAAATACTGTAGGTAGGAACAGCAGGGTGAGCAAGTTATAGAAACAGCATCCCTGACAGAGAAGGTACTGTAGAATCCAGAGCTATAACAGCCAAGAAGGCAGTATGGGTGCAGACAGTGGGGAGGTCACCAGATTCAGAAGAAGGATCACATGACGGAAGTGAACTGCGCACTCACTCTGGGCTTGTGGTACACGCGAATCTGGATGAACCAGGAGGGAAGCAAACTGAGCACACACTAATAATGTTCTGTCCATGATGGTACAAACTTAGCATTTCATTGCACATACACAAAGTAAGTGAAAGAAAATATCCTAAACTTTTTCTCCAAGTTATTTGATCAAATGAAGGTGATAGAATGCAGCACGAAGTTATCCCTGTTTACACCAGTTTCTCAAGGGCAATTGAGGTTCCCGCCGCTGTCTGTAAGGAGTTTGTACGTTCTCCCCGTGTCTACGTGGGTTTCCTCCGGGTGCTCCGGTTTCCTCCCACATTCCAAAGACCTACAGTTTAGGAGCTGCGGGCATGCTGTGTTGGCGCCGGAAGTGTGGCAACACTTGCAGGCTGCCCCCAGCACATTCTCAGTCGCGCAAAAAGATGCATTTCACTGTGTGTTTCGATGTACATGTGATCAATAAATAAATCTTATCTTATATCTTAAATGGGCGTTGCACTTTCTCTATAACTGTAACACTTTATTCTACATTCTGTTATTGTTTTCCCTTGTACTACCTCGATGTACTGATGGTTTAAAATGATCTGTATGAATGGCATGCAAAACAAAATTTCTCACTGTACCTCGATACATGCGACGATAATAAACCGATTTACCGATTTACTGGCCTTGTCAGCAATGGCCATGTCACATGAATAAAACAAAAATTGTTTGGTATTGTGGGCGGAACATAGCTAGGCAGTATTCCACTTTGTTCGGGTGGTGCCAGTACAAGTTTAACCATTACGGCTAGAATGTTAGGACAATAGCAGTTGTTTATGCAGAGAACTCCTCAATATCACATTGAATGAATCAGCTTGGATGATGGTTGGCTTCCTTGCTGGGGAGGAGATCAGTAGGAGGCTGAGATTGTCCACTCAGCACTTACAACTGAAGTGGCTGCAGATGCATCCATATTATCTTTACTGCTCATGCACAAAGATCCACCATTATTAATGGCAGAGCTGTTCATTGAACTCCCCCTCCAGTTAGCATTGTAATCCTCTTCCATCATTCACAGGAGGATGTGACAGGGTTGCAGAGCTTTGATCTGACCTGCTGGCTGGAGGATTTCTTTGGCCTATCCTGGGCATGTTTGGTCTTGTACTGCAGCCTCGACGGGAACGTGCCTCATCTTTAGGGAAGCCTGGTTCTGCTCCTGAAATGCTCCTTTGCACTACTCTTTGAACCGGAGGTGATCTCCTGACTGGATTGTAAGAGGTGCAGGGCCAAGAGGTTACCGATTGTGGTGGGATACAACTCTACTGCTGCTGATAGTCCGTGGGACCTCACAGACATACAGTTCCAAGTTTGTAGATCTATTCTGAATTCAATCCATCCAGCACGGTAGTTATGTCAGCACAGTGGTACAGCCAGAAGATCTACTCCCTCAGTGACCTGGGTTCGATCCTGTTCTCCAGTGCTGTCTGTGTGGAGTTTGCATGTTCTCCCTGCGATTGCATGGGTTTTCCCTGAGCGCTCCAGTTTCCTCCCACATCCCAAAGCTGGGAAGTTAATTAGCAGCTGTAAGTTGTCCTTAGTGTGTTGGTGCGTCTGGGGATAGGGGGGCAGGTGATGGGAATGGGGAGAGTACAGGGAAAACTAAGGAGGGAACGAGATTGCTCTGTGAGCTGGTATAGATCCAACAGCCTCCTTCCATGCTGGAAGGAGATATGGGAAAACATAGGGAAGCAAATCTTCAGGCTCCTCAGGACAATGCAGCAATCACCATTACCCTCATGGAGGTGCAGAACTGTGCCGGGGACATTAGTGATGATGAGTTCAAGTCGCATTTTATCTTGCGTTGGCTCTCGGAACACCTGCTGCTGGCACAGTTCGGCAGCTCCGTCCTTCAGGACTTGGTCAGCTCAGTCACCAAGCCACTCTCGGCGATGGCACCGGAATCGCCCAGAGGCACCACACCCTTAATAGCTTCCGCTGCCCTCCCAACCGGTGCTCGACAGTAAGAAGTACTGATTAGGTAAGTGAAATTAAGGCTGAGCAGCAAAGGAGCAGGTCAGAGACTGGGTACTCCGCAGCGAGCAACACGTCTTCTGGTTCCCAAACCTTTCCACCATCTGCAGTCCATTGTGTCGGATCCGGTTATTTTCGAATCCGCAGGTTCTTTCAGTCGTCCAGGAATGAGTTGAAAACAGCTCGGTGCTTCACAAAGTTTTACTGGAAAATTTTAAAACAAAGAAACAGTCACAGAGCGCATGGCACTAGCTTTACTACTAGGAGATGAGGCGAGACAAAAGGAACTAACATGAGCTCGGGCCGGTGGGGGGGGGGGGGGGGGGGGGGGGGGGGGGGGGAAGAGAGCAAGAGAGAGATTAACAAAAAACGACACCTTTTATACCTGAGGTAAGAGGTACTCCTTCGCTAACAATAGTCCAATCAGGAAACCTATTAGATACCTGTGGCCAAACCAACCAGTGAGAAAACACATATTCACCTGATGGACGAATCAATAAGCAAGGAAGCGGCCATTCCTAGTGCAGCCACTTAAGGTGTATTAAACACTATACATGTTAAAAAAACTACTTAAAACAGTCCAACAACTGTAATGCAATGCAAATGCCCAGTGTCTAGCATTTCTTAGTCAGCTGAAAATGTCCCGTGGCCATTTGGTGTAGAAGCCTCTTGCACAGGATGACGTGACTTCTTTTGCTGCTGGCTTGTGTTCTGTTGACCCACACTTCGGTCAGCTTCTTCCTTGAGAGCACAATCGTGGGAAATGTCTCTGCTGAGCTGAGGTTTATGGTACAAACGCCTGCAATCATTGTTCATTGTGTCCCTTCTCTGTCTTCAGTCATCGCTCACTTAAATCTGTCGAGTGATGGAAGTAAGTCCTCTCTCCTTGGAGTCACCTGCCTCTTTGGGTGGCACACTGATGCAGCAATTAGTGCTGCTGCCTCACGGCTCCCCGAAAGCAAGTTCAAAGCTGACGGTGGGCACTGTCTGTGTGGAGTTTGCACGCTCTCCCTGTGACCGCCTGGGTTTCCCCCAGGTGCTCCCATTTCCTCCCATGTCCCAAAGATGTGTTGGTGGATTAATAGGTCACTGCAAGTTCATGTAGGTGGGTACCAGGAGAATCGGGGGAGTTGATGGCCTGGAATAGGTTCCAGGGAAATAAATGGGGGAACATGGCTGACAAGAGAGCTGGCATTGACTTGATGGGTCGAATGGCCTCCTTCTGTGTTATAATGGAACACGTGTAGAGGGGCATTAAAGCTATTTCAACTCCAGGAACAAAGGCCATGCAGTAATTTTGTTCAGAGTTTAGAAATGTTTTGTTTTAATCCAACATATAAAGAGGCCATTCAGTCCATGGAGTCTCCATCAGCTCAGACAGCAATCACGTTCCCCTTCTAATCTTCCCCATAATCTATTCTCCCCGACATTCCCGACAACTTCCCCCAGATTCTACCCCTCACCCACACACTAGGGGCAATTTACAGCGGCCACTTAACCCACCGACCCGCACGTCTTTGGGATCTGGAAGCCGGAGAACCCAGGGGAAACCCGCATGTTACAGGACGTGCAAGCTCCACACAGACGGCACCCAAGGTCAGGATTGAACCAGGATCTCCGGAGCTGTGAGGTAGCGGCCCTTCCAGCTGCACCACCATGCCACGTTGGAACAGTGTGATAACATGGAGTGGTTTAATTTTACCTGGCACATTGCAGTCTGCTGCAGGATTCAGATTATGATGATCAAAACTTTCCATTGTCTTTCTTTTAACTTTATCTTTTTGGTGGAAAATTACATAATCATGACTGACAGTAATGGTCAGGAGTCTCCCAAGATAAAATCACATCATTTGAATAGTATTAGTATTCACATCACTGCTTGGTACAGGAGCAAACTGTGATTTGCACATATTCACCACCGTTATTCAAACATAAATCACTAGTACTTTCCTAAGTTTTGATGGTGCTTTATAAATGACACCCAAACATATGTGCGATCATTGTTTGAGCTCTCCACCATCAAAACAAAGCAACTTAAAGAAATGCAAATATAACGTCGATACGAGGAGGACAGGAATACACGGAGGGCCCAGGAGAGTGAATGAAAGGTTTTATTTTGTATCAAAACTGTGCCAAAATACTTCACACAAGGACCAGATTAACTTTAAATTCAATATTCTGCAAGCAAACGTAGCTTTTTTTTTCCCCACAAAATTAACAAGTGGCAGTGAATTTGAAACAGAAAATGCTGGTAACAGGTCTCCCGAGAGAGAGAGAGAGAGAGAGAGAGAGAGACAGACAGACTTAACGTTGCAGGTCGACGACCTGTGATCAGGACTGGGAAACGCTCAAAGTAACCTGGTTCTGAGGTGCAGAGGAAGGCTGGAGGGTAAGAGAGAGCAGGAAGGTTTGCAGTAAGGTGGAGAGCAGGAGAGGTGAAATGACTAAACAGGGGGTGAGGGAATAAGATAAAGGAAGGTGAAAATGGGACATATTCGACTCCTGCAAATAAAAACAAAAGTTGGAGGAGAAATGGGAGAGGCAGAATCTGCTAACACCAGAGAAAATTACTGAGGATACTGAAAACGAACGGGTGGCAGAGTGCGCAGCTGGTAGAGCCACTGCCTCACAGCGCCGGAGACCCGGGTTCGATCCTGACCTCCGGCGCTGTCTGTGTGGAGTTTGCACGTTCTCCCCGTGATGGCGTGGGGTTCCCCCCCTCCTGGGTGCTCCGGTTTCCTCCCACATCCCAAAGACGTGCGGGTCGGTGGGTTAATTGGCCGCTGTAAATTGGTGCTGGTGTGTAGGTGAGGGGTAGAATCTGGCGGGGGGGAAGCTGATGGGAATGTGGGATTAATGTAGGACCAGAGTACATGGGTGGCTGATGGTTGGCATGGACTGGCTGGGCTGAAGGGCAACGTCAGAGGTTAGGATCTAATTACTCTCTATTACCTCACTCAAAGGAATACCTTTGGCCTCAGGCAGTGCCGAGAATCTGCTGAATTACCCTACGTTCCTGCACCAGACTCCATCAGTGACATATTGCTCCTAAAGCTTACTTAGGCACAGCTGTGAGGTGTTGGCACTGATACATCAGTCCATCAGTATGCATTCCTGTACGGTTTCAGGTTGAGCAGGTGTAGTTTCACCTTCACCCACAATTTCAACACTTTTGTTGTCTCGGATACATCTCCATCCAGTCCACAAGAAAACTGCAGGGATCCCACATTTTATCATGGACTCCAAGGGCTTCCAATGGAACCAGAATGAGCCCGAGCTGTCTCCTGACACCGTTCTTGTTCCAACAAATGACAAGGCTTAATTCAATGATCCTAGCGACAAGCCCTTCGTTCTCTGATGTATGCGTCAGACTTGGGACCTCTCACTACCGTCCCTCACTTTGACGTTACAGTGAACCACCCTACCACCACGTCTCCTAAATGCCTTTGACAGCTTCACTGTTTCAGCAGCTTCAATTCTTGTCGCCAGTGTAGTATCAGGGATCTTGTGGGTGCTTAGTGCAATAACATGCAGTGTGCAGAACAATGAACTATACTCCGTGGTCAACAACCTTGAGACAGGATACCCTGAGGCCCTCTTCATTATCGCAGGTGACTTCAATCAGGCCAACCTCAAGAGTGTGTTACCAAAATACTACCAGCACATCTCCTGCTCCACCAGGTGCACCAACACCCTTGACCACGGCTATACAACCATCAAAGATGCCTTCCGAGCCACCCCTCATCCTCAGTTTGGGAAATCAGACCATCAGGCTGTAAAAGATATGTTATATTATAATAGTTATTCTCTCTTCTCTCCGAGTAGAAGATACAGGAGTCTGAGGGCACGTACCACCAGACTTAAGGACAGCTTCTACCCCACTGTGATAAGACAATTGAATGGTTCGCTTCTACGATGAAATGGACTATGACGTCACGATCTACCTTGTTGTGACCTTGCACCTTATTGCACTGCACTTTCTCTGTAGCTGTGACACTTTACTCTGTACTGTTATTATTTTTACCTGTACTACCTCAATGCACTCTGTACTAACTCAATGTAACTGCACTGTGTAATGAATTGACCTGTACGATCAGTATGCAAGACAAGTTTTTCACTGCACCTCGGTACAAGTGACAATAATAAACCAATACCAATACCAATACATGGAAAATAGAAAGCTCTAAAAAGTATGTCTGGTGTTATTTGGCATTCATGCGCACAATAGGGCAGGTACGATAGTGTAGCGGTTAGCAGAACGCCATGACAGCGCCAGCGACCCGGGTTCAATTCCGGCTGCTGTCTATAAGGAGTTTGTACGTTCTCCCCGTGTCTGCGTGGGTTTCCTTTGGGTGCTCTGGTTTCCTCCCACATTCCAAAGACATACGGGTTAGGAAGTTGTGGGCATGTTATGTCGGCGCCGAAAGTGTGGCGACACTTACGGGCTGCCCCCAGGCACTCCACGCAAAAGATGGATTTCACTATGTGTTTCGATGTACATGTGACTAATAAAGATATCTTATCTTATAATAGTACTTGTATAGTCAAATATATCATACAGTGATGTCACACCTATTTACATAGAATACACCATCCAGCGAACCACTTCTGCATTGCCTGCAAGGCCATTATATCCTGAGAGTCGTAGAGCAATACAGCACTGCTACAGGCCCTTCGGCCCAACCAGTCCATGCCGACCACATGGCCCACCTAGCTAGTCCCAATTTCCTGTGTTCGGCCCATATCCCTCAAGGCCCCTCCCCTGCATGTACCTAACCGAGTGCTTTTTAAAGGATACTGTGGTACCTGCCTCAACCACTTCCTCTGGCACAGCTCTAAGTGAGGAGATCAAACTGTATGGCAATACCGTCGGCATGCTCTCACTGAAGCCTTGTAGTGAGAGCACAATAAATGACTTGCCAACTTTAGCCACTCCATTCCCATTCGCCATTCTAACTACTTGCTTACCTGGAGAAAGGTGGCTGATGGCACTGCAAACAACTGTATAATGTGGGGAAGGGGGGGATGTGGTGGAAATTCCTCACTTGAGGAAAATAAAGATGGCATATGGCCATCATCGGAACATATTCCATAGACATGGAGAATCAGAGCAAAGGGACTAAAGTCCTAACAAGAGGAGGGTGAGAGTAAGTGTAACAAGATCATTTTTTCTTCTTATTCCTTTCTCAGGACCTGGAATGATGCCCACAATTGATCTTGAGAATGTGGTAGTGAGCCACCCCCTTGAACTGCTGTAGTCCTTCAGTGGATCGAATCCCACTCTGCTGTTGGGTGCAGACTTCCAGGATTTAGACCCATTGACCTCAAAGTGACAATATACTGATAATGGCAAGACCCTGAACAGTGTTGATGTGCAGGGGGATCTTGGGGTCCAAGTTGATAGCTCCCTGAAAGTGGCTGCATAAGTTGATAGGGCGGTAAAGAAGGCATACGGCATGTTTGCCTTCATTAGTCAAGGCACTGAGTTCAAGAGTCAGGGAGTTATGTGGCAGCTTTATAAAACTCTAGTTTGGCCGCATCTGGAGTATTACATTCAGTTCTGGTCACCCCATTATAGGAAGGATGTGGAGGCTTTGGAGAGGGTACAGAATAGGTTTACCAGGATGCTGCCTGGTCTAGAGGGCATGTGCTATAAGGAGAGGTATTTAGCTGGTATCTTTTTCTCCAGGGTCAAAATGTCTAATACTAGGGGACGTGCATTTAAGGTGAGAGGGGTAAAGTTCAAAGGAGGTGTGCGGGGCAAGTTTTTTTACACAGAGAATGATGGGTGCCTGGAATGCATTGCCTGGGGTGGTGGTGGAGGCAGATACGATAGAGTCGTTTAAGACGCTCTTAGATAGGCACATGAATGTGCAGAGCATGGAGGGATATGGACATTGTGTAGGCAGAATGGATTAGTTTAGTTTAGTTTATTGCACTGCACTTCCCTGTAGCTGTGACACTTTGCTCTGCACTGTTATTATCTTTACCTGTACTACCTCAATGCACTCTGTACTAACCCAATGCACTGTGTAATGAATTGACCTGTACGATCGGTATGCAAGACAAGTTTCTCACTGTACCTCGGTACAAGTGGCAATAATAAACCAATACCAATACCAGTGCTGATCAGCGAACAGGT
Organism: Pristis pectinata; assembly: GCF_009764475.1. Classification (NCBI taxonomy): domain Eukaryota; kingdom Metazoa; phylum Chordata; class Chondrichthyes; order Rhinopristiformes; family Pristidae; genus Pristis; species Pristis pectinata. Next base: position 46,524,526 of record NC_067417.1, read on the forward strand.
TGTGTGTGTATGGAAGACTCCAGGCCAAAAACGTGAGATATACAGAGGGCAGAAGAGATCCACCTTACATTGAGTTGGACGTTAACTGAGGTGAGGATGCAACTGGATGCAGTTAAAGCCTCTGCTGGGTGCTGACCACTTGACATCTAAGAGGGAAAGGATGGAAGGGACAGGGAAAGAGACGAGATGAAAGGAGAGAGAGCATCGGAGGGTAAAAAGGGTCTGGAGGAATGCTTTCATCGAAGGTCAGATGAAGCTTGTGATCTTGGAACAAAATCTAAGGATCAAGTGGAACTGCAATGCAGGGTAACTTTGAGATAGACAGCACTGCTGAAGAGGAAGGTCATGCTGTAGTGCAGGGAGCTGAAGATGAACCTTAATGTGTCCCAAACACAGTGAGTTCAGGGACATTAAGCATTTTAGAGATTTCTTTAACCAAGGGTGCATTGGAAATGTGACAGGTGGAATCTCATTACGCATCGAGGTTTGACGAATCGGAGCCTGAGCCCAATAACCGAGACAAGGTCTGCAATAGGAATGAACTTCAAGCCAGTTGATCTACTTAGATGATAAAATGTTTGGAGAACTACCTGATCTTCTTCAAAAAATCCTTCCCCCATTTTAACTCTATTCTCAAGAAGTTTTTAATGAAGTAGATTCACAGTAGAGTGCACATAGGCTCAGCCAATTCAGGCAAGCTGACAATAGACATGAAATGACATCTGTGAAACAACTCACATTTCACAGGATGGTGAACAACAGTCTTATTTCAAGAACATGGGCGCTTCCTGTAAGTAAACCTATTTGGATAACTCAAAGCTGTTCAATGGGTGGAGAGTGGGCAGTGATTCAGATCTGAAGACCCTTCCTTATCTATGCTGTGCCGAAGATGGATTTAGTTCCCAGCTCTCACAGAATTCGATCGAAGCGATCCGGACAAGATTGTGTTAAAAAGCCTCGGGGAAGCAGGAAGAGGAGGTGATTAGATCATGCGGATCCTTCGGAGCTGCATTGGTAAGATGGGTTCATAAATAAATCTGGAACCTGTGAATAAAACCATGCCTATTGATGCAAGTCCAGTGGTGGCATGGTGTTCCACCACAGTCCGAGTTAAAAGGTGTGTACTCATTTTTGGCTTGCAGAGTTTTTTTCCTCTATTATTGCACAGTTGGTTAGTGGCTCACCTCCCCCATCTGTCAACTTATTCACCCATCACCTAACATTAGGGATCCAGTCCCTAATGGAGACCTGTTCATTAAGCCTCAGCATCACTGGAGGTGGAAGTACAGGTCCCGTTTGAGATGGCTGCAGGTGAAGCAGTGCATGGGGGTGTCCCTGTCCTCCACCTTACACACCTGGACCTACCCATTCCTGTGGACAAGGTGGAGAGGAGGAGCTGTGTTCAGATGTGACAGGAGGGCCCCCAGAGTGGAGGTGACAAGAGGTGGCAGCAGAAAGAGCAGGCAAAATTAACTACCAGCTCTTCCTACGCCCACACATCAGAACAGTCTTGATTTTTCAAGGTGAGCACTCTGATCTCTGGAACTGTGGCTCACAAGTGCAACCTTGAGATAGTCATGGCTGCAGCACACTGCAGCTCATGGTTCAATGTACACACACAAACCCTCACATCCATCCCATTAAAGCTGCCTTGTATCCAGCCTCATTGACTCAAATATTGTAATCACCTCACACACACACACACACACACACATACACAACCATGTCTACCCAAGCACACTCACAGGCACACCACACAGGTACACACACACATATATACAGGCACACACAAACACATTCACACACACTCACAAATTCACACACACACATGTGCTCACAAACTCACACACTCATGAATACACATACACACAAACACACACATACACAATCACATTTATCCAAGCACACAAACAGGCACACCATACAGGTGCGTGCGCACGCGCGCACACAGACACACACATACACCCACACATAGATACACACACACACAGCCACGCACACGCACACACACACACACACACACGCACAGAATGATCCTGTTTCTGTTCTGGGGGAGGATGGACAAATGAACAGCAGACAAATTCTGGTGGAGCTCTCAACACCTTTTATGATCAGCCGATCACCAGCTTGAGTCTGGTGGCATGACAGCCGTGCTGCTGGACTAGTAATCCAGTGAAGGCAAGTTTAAAAAGTTAGTGAGGCAGCTCAAGAATTTGGATTCAGATTTTTTTTAATCAGGGCCCCTGCAAAAGTGATCATGAACCTCTCAGAATGTTGTAAACCCCTATCTGGTTATCTTGTGCTGAATCTGTTGCTGTGGCTCTGGGCAGAGGGAAAATAATGCACATTGTAAATAGAGTTGCCTATAATTAAGCACAGGAAATGGGCTAAATGCACCAATTTTATGATAATACAGCCAGATCTCCTGTGGTCCTGTGCACAATAAATAAGGAGACCTACTTTCATAATGGGTCTATGTATAACCAGTGGATTTACAGGTTCCATGTTTGTGAATTCTTTCTGAAGCAGATTCAGAAAGTTAACTGTATCTGTAAAAAGCAGCACTGTGTAAAAGGATTATTATGGAGACACAAATGTGATGATAAATGTTTCCAATGCTTGTTTAAGCTGCAAACCAAATATTGACATACAGAATTTATGATGGCTGGGCATTGTTCCAAGTCCTCACAACCCAGTAAATATCAGGCAACAATAAATTCATTGCAATATAAATACTATTTAAATAAGCCACCTTAAGCTTCTGCAGAACTAGAGCTAACATTTAGAGCTACGAGAAAGTGTGTCAGATTCTCGAATTCTCCAATAAACCTGCTCATCACCACATCTCATGGAATGTGCTGGGACTTACAAAACAGGAAGTTTGACATTTGATTCCTTGCCCATGTAGAATGGATAGGTCACAGTCAGTTTGGCAGTAAGATAATACTAATTGAGATCGTAATGCTTTCATTCAATTGCATTCAGTTCTGGTCGCCCCATTACAGGAAGGATGTGGAGGCTTTGGAGAGGGTGCAGAAGAGGTTTACCGGATGCTGCCTGGATTAGAGGCTATGGGTTAAAAGGAGAGATTGGACAAACTTAGGTTGTTTTCTCTGGAGTGTTGGAGGCTGAGAGGAGACTTGTTAGAAGTTTATAAAATTATGAGAGGCATCGATAGAGCAGACAGCTAGTATCTTTTCCCAGGGTCCAAATGTCTAATACCTGAGGGCATATATTTAAGGTGAGAGGGGGTAAGTTCAAAGGAGATGTGCAGGCCATATTTTTTTAGGGAGCGGTGGGTGTGTGGAATGCACTGCCGGGGTGGTGGTGGAGGTGGATATGATTGCGGCATTTAAGAGACTCTTAGAAAGGCACATGAATATGCAGGGAATGGAGGGAGATGGACCATGTGCAGGCAGAAGGGATTAGTTTAATTGGGCTTCATTAACTTAATTAGTTTGGCACAATATTGTGGGCTGAAGGGCTTGTTCCTGTGCTGTACCGTTCTGTGTTCTATCATTGCAGAGTATCTCAAAGTACTGTCATCAATAGGATATACATATTTTTTAAATGGCACCATGTCTCTCATAAATGAAAGATCAGAAACAAGCAGAAGACTTGGAATTATACGTCATGTTCCCAAAGATATGCCAGTGTAGCTGTCAAGATTCTGTCTCTGGTATCTGGCAGTTCCCGAGATGGAACAGCTCAGTAACAAGGTAGATCTGCGGGGAGGTGTGTCTCAAACTCCCAACCAACGGGGCAGTCCTGGGGTTAGGTTAACTCACCAACAGGACGTTTCTGTGGGCATGGCTTACACCGGTGTGAGTTCAGGGAGTGGGTTAACCGACCAATAAGGACTTTCTGAGACAGTGGAATAACCCGCCATCAGTGCCATTCTGGGAGCAAGGGCTCAACTGACAATAAGGCAGCTGGTGCGCTGGGACACACCAATACACCGCTGACCAGATCACGCAAGGGGAACTGCCTCTATTTGGGCAGTTCTAGTGGGTAGAGGAAGTGCACAGAAGACCTAGGATGTTGCCTTCACCTCTTGTCACAGGTTACTTGTCACCGAGCAAAGAAGAAGATAGGAAATAAGATTTCTTTATTAGTCACATGTACATCGAAACACACAGTGAAATGCATGTTTTGCGTCGAGTGTTCTGGGGGCAGCCCGCAAATGTCACCACGCTTCCGGTGCCAACATAGCACGCCCACAACTTCCTAACCCATACGTCTTTGGAATGTGGGAGGAAACCGGAGCACCCAGAGGAAACCCACGCAGACACGGGGAGACCGTACAAACTCCTTACAGACAGCGGCCGGAATCAAACCGGGGTCGCTGGCGCTGTAAAGCGTTACGCTAACCGCTGCACTACCGTGCCTGCACAAACTACTGGAGGAACTCAGCGGGTCAGGCATCATCCGTGGAGGGAAATGGACAGTTGACATTTTAGGTCCAGGCCTTTCATCTGCACTGAAGGATAGAGGGGGGATGGCCAGTAAATAGAGGTGAGGGGGAAGGGAAGGGGTGGAGCAAGAGCTGGCAGGCGATAGGTGGATCCAGGTGAGGAGGGGTGATAGGCCGATGGAGGTGGGAAGAGTCGCAGAAGCAACAGGCCGGGAGGTGAGAGGTGGAGGCAACAAAGGGCTGCAGATGATCGACTCCGATGGGAGAGGAAGATGGAGCCTGGAACCAAATAAGGCCAGATGGGAACAGAGGGGGGAAAGGGGTTACATTGCTGAGCCTGACCACCGGTGCAGGTTGAAGCAACCTTTTCCCCATTTGACACTGACCTTTCAACACCACATCCCCTCCATACAAAGGCCCCCCCCATGTCACATCACTCTGTTCTGTCCCTTCTGTTCATGGGACTCTAACCATTCCTTCCTCACCCTCAGAACTTGCCATCGCAATGACTCCTAGCCACCCTGTTCTGCAAAGTTCAGTTATCCCAAATTCCGTCTCCATCCAAACCCTGATCAGCAGTCCTGCCCTCCCCATTGGCTCCCAGTGCCCCAACCTCTCCCATTTAAAGTTCTTACATTTGTGTTTAAATTCCTTTTGACTATGCCTCTTGCTATGCCTCTAACCTTCTTCAATTCTACAAACCAATTACAGCAGCTTCCGAAACATTGTATTATTCTACATCTTGCCTCTTCTGCACCCTCCTCCCCATGTTTCATGTTCATGGTTGCGGGGGGGGGGGGGGCAAAAGGCCAGCATTTATTTCCCACCCCTCACTGCCCTTGGGGAGGTGGGGGTGAGCCTCCTTCTTGAACTGTTGCATTCCCTCTGGGGAAGTTGCTCCCACAGAGCTGTTGGGCAGGGAGTTCCAGGATTTAGACCCAGCTGATAGGTTTCCAAGTCAGGTGGTGCGCAACTTGGAGGGGAACCTGCAGGTGGTGTTGGTGATCCCATGCCCATGCCCTTCTTGGTAGTGGTCACAGGCTTGGGAGGTACTATTGGAGTAGCCTGGGTGAGTAATTGCTATGCACTTAGCACATGGTACGCACACAGCACTGGTGTTGGAGGGAATGAATGTAAGTTCAACATGTCCGCGTTGACCCTCACCAAATGTTATCGACCCACCATAGAAAGCATCCCATTTGGATGCATCACGGCCTGGTACGGCAACTGCTCTGCCTTAGACCGCATGAAACTGTAGAGAGTTGTGGACACGGCCCAGCGCATCACGGAAACCAGCCTCCCCTCCATGGACTCTGTCTACACTTCTCGCTGCCTCGGTAAAGCAGCCAGCATGACCAAAGACCCCACCCACCCCGGACGTTCTCCCTTCTCCCCCCTCCCATCGGGCAGAAGATACAAAAGCCTGAAAGCACGTACCGCCAGGCTCAAGGACAGCTTCTATCCCGCTGTTATAAGACTATTGAACGGTCCCCTAGTATGATAAGAATGAGCTCTTGACCTCTCAATCTTCCTCGTTATGGCCCTTGCACCTTTTTGTCTGCCTGCACTGCACTTTCTCTGTAACTGTAACACGTTATTCTGCATTCTGTTATAGCTTTTCCCTTGTACTACCTCAATGCACTGATGTGATGCAATGATCTGTACGGATGGCATGCAAAACAAAGTTTTTCACTGTACCTCGGTACAGGTGACAATAATAAACCAATTCACCCAATTTAAATGGGCTGCTTAACCCTGGATGGTGTTACACTCCTCAAAAGTTAGTTGCACTGCACTGATTATTTTACATTGATGTTGGCAGCTGTGGCTCGGCAGTGGGATTCAAGACACAGACAATCTTGCACCCATCCCTCTCCTCTCCTTAGGCACCTCTTGAAACTCATCAAGCCTTCGATCAGTTCTCTTAAGATCTCTCTAGATTTGTCATCCACTTTTTTGCCCTGCTTATGCTTCTGTGAAGTGCTTTGGAATATTCTTCCCGTGCAGAGCTCTGAAGATAAACACAAGGTGTTGTTTTCACTCTGGGAGTATTTTCAGTTGGTCTGGATTGTCTCACTACCTGCTTCCAGCTGTTACCCTACAGTCAGCTGAGGGTGTAAAGCAGAAAATGAGAACAGAAAATCGAAACAGTGCATGGTGCAAACAGTGAAATTACTGGACTGAAACTTAACTGAAACGCCAGACCGTGCTATTCACAGCTGTATCAAGTCACAAGCATGTAGGGAAGAAGGAATGTGAAATAGCAATTTGAATGTTAACATCGAGGGCAGGATTTTCCATGGGATTCACTGCCTGTCAGAATCAGACTCAGAATCAGATTTATTATCACTGACTTGGATGATGTGAAAGTTGTTGTTTTGCGACAGCAGTAAGATGCCAAGACATAAAAGGACTATAATTTACAGAAATAAATAAATGGTGCAATAAAAAAAGGAATAGCGAGGTGGTGCTCATGGGTTCATGGACCGTTCAGAAATCTGACGGCGGAGGGGTAGAAGCTGTTCCTGAAACGTTGAGTGTGGGTCTCCAGGCTCCCGTACCTCCTCCCCGATGGTAGTAACGAGAAGAGGGCATGTCCAGGGTGGTGAGGGTCCTTGGTGACGGATGCTGCCTTCTTGATGGTGGGGGGGGTTGTGCTCGTGATGGAGCTGGCTGAGTCTGCAACCCTCTGCAGCCCCTTGCGATCCTGTGCACTGGAGCCTCTGTACCAGGCGGTGATGCAACCAGTCAGAATGCTCTCCACTGTCTATCTATAGAAATTTGCAAGAATCTTTGGTGACATACCAAATCTCCTCAAACTCCTAACAAAGCAGAGCTGCTGGTAGAGCCAAATGTATGAAGGCAGAACTTCTACCCATCAACTGATGCCCGAGTTTCATGCTGTACATAAGTACATATATTATGGTCTTGAGCTAACGCTTAGTTTTACTGTTCATCATTGTCAGCTTCCGAATGCTTTGTTTGTTAGAAGATAACCTTTAGAAGAGAAGAGCGAGACAGAGCAGGCCTCTGAATTTTTAACTGCTCATCCTCCATAGTGAGGGAGCTGTGCAAAACCCGAGACCTGAGATGGTGAAGCAGAATGCCACAGCTGAAGGCTCAAAGAGGCACTCTGCTACTCTTCTTATAGTTGGTGTTATTTGCCGGGGAATCAGAATGGTGCACCTCCATCAGCTGAGAATGATAGAGCCATAGACTCATTCAAAATGGAAACAGGCCATTCTGACCACTTGCACTAATCCTGCCCTAACCCACTTTATTCTCCCCACATTCCCATCAGCTCCCCCCGGATTCTACCACTCACCTTCACACTATGGGCAACTTACACGGCTAATTAGAAGTCAGAGGCAGAGACAGCATGGAAACAGACCCTTCGGCCCACCGAGTCCGTGCCAGCCATCAACCACCCGGTTGCACTAATCCTACATCAATAGTGTTTTTTCTTAAAATTTCCTCCACATTCCCATCAGCTCCCCCCAGATTCTACCACACATTCAGGGTAATTTACAGCGGCCAATTAACCTACCGTCCCACAAGTCTTTCGGCCGCTGACGCAATTAAGCTAGTGACCTGAACATCTCGGGACATGGGAGGAAACAGGAGCACCTGGAGGAATCCCATTTAGTCACAGGGAGAACGTGCAGACTCCGCATAGACAGCACTCGAGGTCAGGATTGAACCTGGGTCGTTGGGTGAGGCAGCGGCTCTACCGGCTGTGTCTGCTCTGTGCCACTGTAGCATGTTCCCTCAAAGAAATCGCTGTATATTTTCTCCTCACTTTGTCCCTCAGGACGAGGCAAACCCCATGCATCTGGCTCTACCAACACTTCAGGATCAACACCATCCATCTCTCCCACACACCCGTCACGAACCAGCCCAGAGACATCCAGGAACCATAGAACCATAGAAAAATACAGCACAGAAAACAGGCCATTCGACCCTTCTATTCTGTGCCGAAACGTTATTCCGCTAGTCCCACTTCCCTGCACCTAGTCCATAACCCTCCAGACCTCTCCCGTCCATATATCTATCCAATTTATTGTTAAAGCTTAAGAGTGAGCCCGCACTTACCACGTCAGATGGCAGCTCGTTCCACACTCCCACCACTTTCTGAGTGAAGAAGTTCCCCTAATGTTCCCCCTAAACCTTTCCCCTTTCACCCTAAAGCCATGTCCTCTCATACTTATCTCTCCTCATCTAGGTGGAAAGAGCCTATTCGCATTAACTCTGTCTATGCCCCTCATAATTTTGTAAACCTCTATCAAATCTCCCCTCGTTCTTCTACGCTCCAAGGAATAAAGTCCTAACCTGTTCAATCTTTCCCTGTAACTCAACTCCTGAAGACCCGGCAACATTCTAGTAAATCTCCTCTGCACTCTTTCAATCTTACTGATATCCTTCCTATAGTTAGGTGACCAGAACTGCACACAATACTCCAAATTTGGCCTCACCAGTGACTTATACAACCTTACCATAACATCCCAACTCCTATACTCAATACTCAATACCACCCCAACTCCTATACTCAATACTCAATACCACCCCAACTCCTATACTCAATACTCAATACCACCCCAACTCCTATACTCAATACTCAATACCATCCCAACTCCTATACTCAATACCATCCCAACTCCTATACTCAATACCAGGGAGTGAGACAGAATTCAAAGCAAGAGGGAATGGGAACAAGCACTTCAGAGCTCCACAGACTCACTCTTGTCCGACTCCCTTGGATTCATTAGTGATCGGTTTACATTTATGGGTTCTGTTTTCCGACTCTGCACAAGCGGAGACCTCTTCTCCACATCTCCCTTTCCAACCTCGACCAATTTGTCAAGTTTCTTTTCGGGTCAAACAACAAACAAGATGCTGGAGGAACTCAACGGGTCAGAAAGCACCTCCGGAGGGAAATGGACAGTCGACGTTTCGGGTTGAGACCCTTCACCTGGACTCTTTGTTTCTGGGGCAACTTGTCCCCTGTTGTTGCAGTTTTTCCTGATTGTCGCTGATTTTCTTTTGTCCTTGTAAGTCTTATTAGAGCAATACGGTGTCACATCAGTTGATACTACTGCCTCATATCTCCAGAGACTCAGGTTTGATCCTTACCTTGGCTGCTGTCTGCGGGGAGCTTGCACCTTCTCCCTGTGGCCATATGGGTTTCCCCCAGGTGCTCTGGTTTCCTCTCACATCCCAAAGACATATGGGTTGGAGGGTTAAATGGTCCCTGTAAATTCCCCTGGTGTAGATAGGTGGATGGGACAACTGAGGACAGTTATAGGTGGGACTCCATGGGGAGGCAAAAAGTAAAATAGGACCAGTGTATTTGGAAGCTTCAAGGTAGTACAGACAGGATGGACTGAAGGGTCTGTTTCTGAGCTGGGTGATACTTCATTGCACTTTCCAAGTGCATCTATATTCTTTCGATATTATGGAAGCCAAAATGGTGCACAGTACATTCTCACCTAACCGTGTTTCAGGAAAGGGAAGGAGGGTGAACATGCACCAGTCTACACTGGGGGATCAGTGGTGGAGAGGGTCAGCAGCTTTAAATTCCTGGGCGTCAACATATCGGATGACTTGTCCTGGGCCCAACACATAGATGCAATAACAAGGAAGGCGCGCCAGCAACCCTACTTTCTTTGGAGGTTAAGGAGGTTTGGATTGTCACCGAACACTCTAACAGACTTCCACAGATGTACTGTTGAAAGTATCCTGACTGGTTGCATCATGGTCTGGTACGGCATTTCAAATGCGCAGGAATGTAAGAAGCTGCAGAGAGTCGTGGACTCAGCCCAATACAGCACGGACACATCCTTCCCCACCGTCGGTAGATAAGAAGGCAACATCTATCACCAAAGATCCCCACCATCTGGGCCTTGCCATCTTCTCTCAGCTACCATCAGGCAGGAGGTACAGAAGCCTGAAGTCCCACACCACCAGGTTCAGGAACAGCTACTTCCCTTCAACCATTCGGCTCTTGAACCAAACAGCACAACACTAATCACTGCCTCAGTGTAGCAGCACTCTTGACCACTTTGCACTACAATGGATTTTGTTTATTTTTGTTCTGCTTGTGTTCTCTCTTGTATAATTTTGTATAATTTATGTTTTTCACGTGAATGTTGTGTCTCTGATGCTGTGTGCCTGAGATGCTGCTGCAAGTAAGGTTTTCATTGCTCCTGTGCACACACGTAAGTATACATATGACAATAGACTCAACTTTGACTTTGACATCGATGTCTTTCTGTAAGTTGTACATAATCTCTCTGGTTTTGAATTCCAGTGCTTGAGTTTAAGTCAAGTATTGTGGTTCCCAACAGTGGTACCTTCAAACGCATTTCAATATCTGGAAAGTGCTTTGGAGGTTCGGAAAGATATTGCACCAGTGTAAGTTTCTTGCTATTCTTTCCTACTCTCAAAGCTTGGATATGTTTGCAATTCACTGAAAGGCAGGTGGCACAGAGGATGAAGATCTGTACAAGGCAGTGTGATTTTATTCCTTGCTGTAATTTCCTGAATGCCAAACAGTAAACAGATGGTTTCCCCACAGGACAGGAATGGAAATATCTGGACACTGAGACCGAACCAGTCTCTTTGCATTTCCTCCTCTTTGTTTCCACGTTCGGCAGTGGGAGAGCTGGAATAGGTCAGTAACTTAGAGAACCCATGCAAAGCAGCGATGAAAAGCTGGAATAATTTCGCTCATACGCCCTTTGCAATTCATCTCTTTTATACATTATTAATTGTAACGAGTGAGCACCTGCAGCAAGTTTATCATCAAATGTGTGAACAATAATCCTTCCAGCTTGAAAGAATTGTTTATTGTGTGACATTTTGAGGTCACTAAAGTGAAGATTTAAAACACACTCCTAGCATTACGATCAGTATCACCATTCCCAAGGCAGGTACCACATAGAACAGGTGCAGATCACCTGATTCCTCCTACAATCAGCCTGAGAATCTGTGTCTGCTCCTTGTAGATCTCTACTGAACATGCACGGGGTGAGCGTGGAGATGGCCTGGGTAAAATGAGTGAAAGACTGAGGGGGAGGCTGGGGAGAAGGGGAGAAGGGAAAAGGGAGAAGGTTGGGGAGAAGGAACTTTGGCCAGGTCAACAAAGGGAAGGGCAGAAACTACACTGTAGCAAAGATGTGATAGTGTTGGAGAGGGTGCAGAGGAGATAACATAAAGAATTTGGATGAGAATGTACAAGGCATGGTTCATAAGTTTGCAGATGATACTAGAGATGATAGTTTTCTCTTCATACACTTACATCCACTTATAAAATAGTTTAAAAAGGATCATGGATTTATATAGCATCAACCACAAAAACAGTACCAGTGCAGGTGGGGTCGAGGATGTGAATGTGCAAGGCACGGTTACTAAGTTTGCAGACAACACTAAAATAGTGGTACCGTAGACAGAGAAGAAGGTTTCAAAAATTACAGGGGGGTCCTTGACCTGCTGGGTCAGTGGGACGAGGAATGGCAAATGGGGTTCAATTCAGATAAGTATGAGGTGTTGCATTTTGGAAAGAAAAAATTAAGGTAGGACTTTCACAGTGAATGGTCGGGCCCTGGAGACTGATGTAGAACAGAGGGACCTGGGAGTACAAGTACACGGTTCCCTGAAAGTGGCATCACAGGTAGACAGGGTGGTGAAGAAGGCGGTTGGCAGGCTGGCCTTCAGCAGTCAGGGCACTGAGTACAGGAGTTGGGACGTTATGTGGCAGCTGTACAAGAGGTTGATGAGGCCGCACCTGGAGTATTGTGTGCAGTTTTGGTTACCGTGTTATAGGAAAGATGTCATTAAGCTGGAAAGAGTGCAAAGAAGATTTAGGAGAATATTGCCAGGACTCGAGGGTCGAAGTTATAGGGAGAGGTTGGGCAGGCTCGTACTATATTCCTTGGAGAGTAGGAGACTGAGGGGTGACCTTATTGGAGGTGTATAAAATCATGGGGGGCATAGACAGGGTGAATGCACAGTCTTTTTCCCAGAGAAAGGGAATCAAAAACTAGAGGGCATAGGTTTAAGGAGAGAGGGGAAAGATTTAAAAGAGACCTGGGGGGCAACTTCATCACGCAGACTGTAGTATATATGGAACAAGCTGCTGGAGTATGTGGTTGAGGCAGGTACAATAACATTTAAAAGACATTTGGACAAGTACATGGATAGGAAAGGTTTAGAGGGATCTGGGCCAAACGCAGGCAAATGGTACTAGCCTAGATGGGCATCTTGGTCAGCATGGACAAATTGGGCTGAAAGGCCTGTTCCCATGTTGTATGACTATGACTCTATGAGATTCACCAGCACATTGCCTGGGATTGAGTTTTTCAGTTATGAGGAGAGACTGAAGAGGCTAGGCTTGTTTCCCTGGAGTGATGGAGGTTAAGAGAGGACACAAGTGAGATTAATAAAATAATGAGGGTATAGATAGGGTCGACTGCACAAACCTTTCCCCATATCAGAGGTAGATAAAACTAACGGATTTAGAGTAAGGGGTAAGAGATTTAGAGGGGATCAGAGGGGGATTTTTTTCACCCAGAGAGAGGTGAGTACCTGGAACACACTGCCGGAGAGAGTGATGGAAGCAGAGTCAGTGACAGCATTTAAAGAGTGTCTAGATGAGCTCTTGAATCAACTGGCCATATTGTTATTGGTATTGGTTTATTATTGTTACTTATACTGAGGTGCAGTGGAAAGCTTGTCTTACAAACTGATTGTACAGGTCAATTCATTACACAGTGCAGATACACTGAGTTAGTACAGAGTGCATTGAGGCAGTACAGGTAAAAACAATAACAGTACAAAGTGTCACAGCTACAGAGAAAGTGCAGTGCAATAAGGTGCAAGGTCACAACAAGATAGGTCGTGAGGTCAGAGTCCATCTCATTGTATAAGGGAACCGTTCAATAGTCTTACCACAGTGGGGTAGAAGCTGTCCTTAAGTCTGGTGGTACGTGCCCTCAGGCTCCTGTATCTTCTACCCGATGGAAGAGGAGAGAAGAGAGAATGTCCCGGGTGGGTGGGGTCTTTGATTATGCTGGCTGCTTCACCAAGACAGCGAGAGGTAAAGACAGAGTCCAAGGAGGTGTTCCATCCAGGAAGCAAACTGACAATGTATATTTGAAAAATCAGGCAGCTGGAAATCTGAAACATAGCAGAAAAAGTTGGGAATACTCAGCAGGTCAGGCAGCATCTGTGCAGAGAGGAACAGGGATAACGCTTCAGATTGAAGAGCCTTTGTCAGAGATGGAAGGGATTCAACTGAAGGCACACAGACAGAATAAAAACAGAATTGCTGGAAATATCCAGCAGGTCAGGCCACATCTGCGGGAGGAGAAACAGAATCAACATTTCAGGTCGAAGGCCCTTTGTCTGATGGACGGGTTTGGATCTGAAGAGACACGGTAGTGTAGTGGTTAGCATAACTCTATCACAGCGCCAGCGGCCCGGGTTCAATTCCCGCCGCTGTCTGTAACGAGTTTGTACGTTCTCCCCGTGTCTGCGTGGGTTTCCTCCGGGTGCTCCAGTTTCCTCCTACGTTCCAAAGACGTACGGGTTAGGAAGTTGTGGGCATGCTATGTTGGCACCGGAAGCGTGGCGACACTTGCGGGCTGCCCCCAAAACACTCTACACATGGATGGATTTCACTGTGTGTTTCGATGTACATGTGACTAATGAAGAAATCTTATCTTAACTCTGAAATACCCTGTCTGACAGAACGGCCTGACCTTCTGAGTATTTGAAGCACTTTCTGATTTCATTTTAGATATCCAGTATCTGTAGTTTTTATTTTGACTTTCACCAACACAGACAAAATCTTTGGCCCAGAATTGCTTGCCAGCAGCGAGCTGTCTGCAATCACTACCCACTAAGTCCACCCTTACTCTGTGCTGTTGGCACAGTGGGAACTTCCTGACCCACCAGCTCAGCGACTCCAGCATAAGTCCCATCAGGTGGCGAGGCTGGGCAAACTCCACCCACAGGTGCGCCCCTTAAAAACATCTTACAGCAACCCAGGCCACCCTAGTCAGCCATCCATCAAACCCATCAGAGACTTTTCAAAATCCTCGAGATTCAGAAACAATTAAGAAGTAACCAATCCATTAAATCTTGATGAAAATAAAATCAGAGAAACAAATAGAACAAAGAACAGTTCAGCACAGGAAAGGCCCTTCAGCCCACGATGTTGGGCCGAACTAATTAAGCTGATGGCATCCAATCCCTTCTGCCTGCATGTGGTCCATATTCCTCCATTCCCTGCACATTCATGTGCCTGTCTAAGAGCTTAATAAATGCCCCTATTGTACCTGCCTCTACTACCACCCCTGGCAGCGCATTCCAGGCACCCACAACTCTCTCTGTAAAAAAACTTGCCCCACACATCTCCTTTGAATTTACTCCCTCTCACCTTAATGCATGCCTTCTAGAATTAGACATTTCGACCCTGGGAAATAAATACCAGCTACCTATCTATGCCTCCCATAATTTTATAGACTTCTATCAGGTCTCCCCTCAGCCTCTGCCGCTCCAGAGAAAACAACCCAAGTTTGTCCAACCCCTCCTTATGGCACATAGCCTCTACTCCAGGCAGCGTCCTGGTGAACCTCTTCTGGACCCTCTCCAAAGCCTCCACATCCTTCCTATAATGGAGCGACCAGAATTTAATACAATACTCCAGATGTAACCGAACCAGAGTTTTATAAAGCTGGAACATAACTTCCTGACTCTTGGACTCGACGCCTCAACTAATAAAGGCAAGCGTGCCAAACGCTTTCATTACCACCGTATCGACTTGCGCGGCTACTTTCAGGGAGCTGTAGACTTGGACCCCAAGATCCCTCTGTACATCAAAATATTAAAATGTAAAAATAATTCATAATATCTAAGTAAAATGTAATTAATTCAAAGAATATACACGATGATGTGTTCTGACCTGAAATGTTAACCATTTCTCTCCCCCACCTGCTGAGCATTCCCTGCATTTTTATTTCAGATTTGCACTGTCTGCGTTCTTTCAAATTTTCAGTAGGCATTACCTTCTGTTTACATGTGTCCCTGGCAACCATTCCTCACCATTGAAATAAAAGGCCTGGTTGTTCCTGCAAGGGTGCATGTTCCACAGTCAGTTTCCCCAGTGTAAGTGCAAGGAAGCGAGAGGAAGACTTCACTCTCCTGCCGGTCTCCAGAAATGCCAAACAGCTCAAAGCAGGCAGAAACCATAGCGAGCACTTGCCACTCCTTGGACTTGGGATCTATTCTGCAGCTGGACTAATACCAAATATTGGATGACTTTGCCTTTAAAACTGAAGCAGCCTGGGCTTCTGACTACTGATAGTGAGGGACCTTCTACAAGGACCTGACATTCCATAAAACAGTGATTTTCCCTTCATAAATCCACACAATCCTATAATTCTTTTCAAGGGATTCTTCACTTTGAGTTTCAGCATTTTCCCTGTCGCTGACATTGACCTAACAGATCTGTATTGAAAACCAACCTGCCATCCGTGGACACTGTCAACACTTCAACACTTCTCGCTGCCTCGGTAGAGCAGCCAACATAATCGAGGACTTCTCCCACCTTGGACATTCTCTCTTCTTCCCCCCCCCCCCCCCCCATCAGGAGGAAGACACAAAAGCCTGAAAGCACGTACCACCAGGCTCAAGGACAGCTTCTATACTGCTGTTATAGAACTATTGAACGGACCTCTTGTACAATAAGATGGACTCTTAACCTCACAATCTACCTCGTTATGACCTTGCACCTAATTGTCTGCCTGCACTGCACTTTCTCTGTAACTGTAACACTACATTCTGTATTCTGCTCTTGCTCTTCCCTTCAATTGCCTCGATGTACTATTGTGAAGATCTGTATGGATGGCATGCAAAACAAAGTTTTTCACTGTACCTCGGTACAGGTGACAATAATAAACCAACATTTTCGTGTTGTCTTTCTCCCTCCTTTTGAATAGTGGGGTGACCTTTGCAATCCTCCAATCCACAGCAACAATTCCAGAATATACTGAACTTGGAAGATTATAGCAAGAGCATCCACTCTCTCTTTTACCACCTCTTTCAAAAATCTGGGATGTAGATCAGTGGGTCTGTGGGATTTTTTTCAGCTTTCAGGCTCACAACTCCTCTCATACTATTTTTTGACTAATACTTTATTCCTCTAGTTCATCATTCTCACTCAAACCTTGACTCTTTAATATATCTGGCAAGTTGCGTATGCGTTTTTCCATAAAGACAGATGCACATTTATTGTTTTATTCCTCTGCTATTTTCTTATTCCCCCGTTATAAATTCTCCTGCCTCTGTCTATAGGGGCCAGTGTCGCCCTTGTTGGTATCTTTTTCCCTTTCAGGGAATCTGTAGATGTCTTTACAGTCTGTTTCTTTGTTTCTCTCGAGTCTCTGGTTACATTCTGCCTTGTTTTTCTTTATCAATTCCTTGGCGGTTCTCTGCTGATATTTAAAATATTCCCAATCCTCAGGCCTACCTGCTATTTCTTACAACTTGATAAGCCTCTTCTTTTATAGAACATAGACCAGTACAGCACAGGAACAGGCCTTTCGGCCCGCAATGTCTGTACCGAACACCATGCCGAATTAAACAAAATCCTTTTTGCCTGCACATGGTCCATATCCCTCCATTTCCTGCATACTCATGTGATTTCTAAGAGTCTTTTAAACACCTCTGTCATACCTGCCTCCACTCCCACCCCTGGCAGCCTGTTCCAGGCATCTACCACTCTCTGTATAAAATACTAGCTGCGTACACCCCCTTTAAACTTTCCCTTTCTTGCCTTAAATGCACATCCTCTATTATTTGACATTTCTACCCTGGGAAAATGATTCAGGCTGTCTGCTTTATCTGTGTCTCCCATAATTTTATAAACTCCTATCGGGTCTCCCCTCAGCCTCCGCCGCTCCAGAGAAAACAACACAAGTTTGTCCAACCTCTCCTAACAGCTCATACCCTCTAATCCAGGCAGCATCCTGGTGAACCTCCTCTGCACCCTCTCCAAAGTGATGTGGAACCAGATAAATGTCACCCAGTTGACTCCACAGCCAACCATGAGGTACTTCCACAACCCTGTTCACTGTCTCATTGTAACCTGTGCACTGAAGACCGCTGTGTACAAACCACATTATTCAGGACAGAGATCGATAGATTTTTGGATTTTAGGTGAATCAGGAGATATGGCATTAATGCAGGAAAGGCACTGATGTAAAAAGATCATCATGAAAATTAATTTCATACAATTGAAAATTTTATGTCCTAAATTTTAGGTGCTTCTTGTAATTGTTTACCTGCGGACTGCAAAGCTTCCTGATACGCAACTAATTGCCTCCTAAGATGAAATATTTATACATCAGTGCTACATATGATACAGTCACCACTGTAGCAGCCATTGTATTCCACAGGGATTTCGAGAACTTAAGGGAAAAGAACCCTAGGATCGAGACTGGTGGACGCAACACAACCGAAAGAAACTACAGTTGTCCCAAACTGACACGGTAATAGTTGGATTATTTGACCATTCTTTTTAAATGTTTGATGCAGGATTTCAATTACCCCCCAGCAGAGATCACCATTAGTAGAAGAATATTTTTATTATTCTTGCTTTTGGCAGGTAGTCCGTGTAGGCTTGTCTCATAGCAACCAGTTGTTCCTCTCACAGAATTATTTTCATGTACATCGAACCACTTCACAACCTATTATATGTGAAGGCTTATTTGATTGCTGGGTGCCTACAGTCCTTGAGCACGATGTGGATACCTCGTAAAAATATATCCTAATGCACTTTTATGGTCCACTTCCCTCGAGTGAAGCCTTTCAGAATGAGTTCATCCCATGTGTCTTCAGTCACACAGTGCCTTGCTTTGTGATGCTGAACTAGATTCAGTTGCCGCTCCCTCTGCTTTTTCCTGTAAAATGAAACTATGGAAAAACCATTAGGGAGCTTTCATAAACAACTGGAAGACCTTTTTAGAGTAGAACAAATGGACCTTTAATGTTTCTTTCTTGGTTTTTCTGGGAAAAATAGCAGGCCTCCATTTGCCACATCCCCACATGTGAAGAGAGGTAGAACATCATCTCATTACATTGTGCATCAGTTCATGCATGGTACTGCATGGAAGAAAACATGCCAATGATTTCAATGAAGGTGAAGGATATTCGCCATGTCCCCGATGACCCTCACCAATTTTTACAGATGCACAATAGAAAGCATCCTGTCCGGATGCACCGCAGCTTGGTACGGCAACTGCTCTGCCCAGGACCGCAAGAAACTGCAGAGAGTTGTGAACACAGCCCAGTCCGTCACACAAACCAGCCTCCCCTCCATTGACTCTGCCTACACTTCCCGCTGCCTCAGGAAAGCAGCCGACATAATCAAGGACCCCACCTACCCTAGTCATTCTTTCTTCTCCCCCCTCCCATCAGGCAGAAGATACAAAAGCTTGAGAGCACATACCACCAGGCTCAAGGACAGCTTCTATCCTGCTGTTATCAGACTCTTGTACGGACCTCTTGTACAATAAAGATGAACTCCTGATCTCTCAATCTACCTCATCATGGCCCTTGCACTTTATTTGCCTACCTGCACTGCATCTGTCTGCAAATGTAACACTATATTTTGCATTCTGTTTTTTTTTCCCTTTTGTACTACCTCGATGTACTTATGTATGGAACAATCTGTCTGGATGGCTCGCAAACAAAAGCTATTCACTGTATCTCGGCACGTGACAATAATAAACCAATTAGCGATGGACCTAGAAGACAACAAAACATGGTCACCTGCACCTACTGAGAGGCCGCAGACCACATTTATGCTTGGATGGCTGTTGCTGTGAGAAAGCATTGCCTTGGCTCAGAGTCAGATGCAAAACGGTAGTGCAGCGGTTAGCGTAACGCTTTACAGCGCCAGCGACCCAGGTTCAATTCTGGCCGCTGTCTGTAAGGAGTTTGCACGTTCTCACCGTGTCTGCGTGGGTTTCCTCCGGGTGCTCCGGTTTCCTCCCACATTCCAAAGACGTACGAGTTAGGAAGTTATGGGCGTGCTATGTAGGCGCTGGAAACGTGGCGACACTTGCGGGCTGCCCCCAGAACAGTCTACACAAAGATGCAATTCACTGTGTGTTTCGATGTACATGTGACTAATAAAGAAACCTTATCTTATCTTATATGCTGTAGCTTCCAACAAGTACAGCCGTTCCCTGATTTACAAAGCTTTGTGCAGTTAGGAAAGAAAACTTGTTCAGCAAAGTTTTGTAAACAGAAAGAATGGGCAAAATGCATTATCCCTGCACAGTGTATTCCGGGGGTGGAGACTGGCACTATTTGTTACAGAGAAAAATAGCTTCATAAATTGGAGAGTCATGAGGCACAGAAATAGGACTTCACCCATTAAATCCGTGCCAACCATCAAGCACCCAATTACACTCCTCCCATTTCATTCTCTCTGCATTTCTATCAGCTCTGCCCTGATTCTAGTACCACCACTACACTCAGCTATGCAACCGGTAATTTACCGTGATCAATTAACCTACCAACCCGCACATATTTGGACTGTGGGAGGAAACCAGAGCACCCGGAGGAAACCCACGCTGTCACAGGGAGAGCATGTAAACTCCACACAGACAATACCCGAGGTCAGGATTGAACCCAGGTCACTGGAGCTGTGAGGCAGCAGCTCTACCAGCTGTGTCTCTGTGCTGTCCTAGCATAAAGGTTGTACCCCAAAGGGTCAATGGTGTTGCAGCAGAAGTTAGATAAGATATCTTTTTTAGTCACATGTACATCGAAACAGGCAGTGAAATGCATCTTTTGCGTAGTGTGTTCTAGGGGGCAGGCCACAAGTGTCGCCACGCTTCCAGTACCAACATAGCACGCCCACAACTTCCTGACCCGTATGTCTTTGGAATGTGGGAGGAAACTGGAGCACCCGGAGGAAACCCATGCAGACACGGGGAGAATGTACAAACTCCTTACAAACAGCAGCGTGAATTGAACCTGGGTCGCTGGTGCTGTAATAGCGTTATGCTAACCGCTACACTACCGTGCCTGCCCTAATAATCCGAACATTCATACATCGAGGAATGCTTGTGATCCCTTGACCTTGATCTTTGTGGTTAAGCTCAGTCTTTTCACCCATCTCCATGGCTGAAATTCCTCTAAAAATCTTTGTACTTTCAGAATTGCCATATCCCTCACAATTCTGAACGACCCAGAAGGATGCCATTCAGCCCATCGAGTCTATGCCAGCTCTCAGACCGTCTCATCATTCCCAGTTCCTCACATATTTTCCTTTTAAATTATTCCCTCTCACGGGGCCACCAACTGTCCCCAATTCTCCTGCCACCCCCCTACACTAAGGGTAATTTACAGTTGCAAATTAGCCTTCCATCCCTTTGGGGTGTGGGAGGAAACTGGAGCATCCGGAGGAAACCCACTTGGTCACAGGGAGAACGTGCAAACTCTATACAGACAGCGCTGGAGGTCAGGATCGAACCACAGGGCGCTGGAGCTTTGAGGCAAGACGTTTTCTCCCTCCCCAATAGTTCTTCTTCCCTTTCACCTACCCCAGCCCTCGAAACTCTCTGACGCACATCTCAATTGTAAGTGGGATGACTCAAAAAATTTGCATGCTGTTTGCATATTCATGTTCAATTGACATTAGTGCCAGTATTTGGGTGTACGTTGGCAGATTACAAAACCCAGCTGGGCTTCTTGTTTTACATTCATAGAACATTGAACAATACAGCACATGAACGGGGCCTTCAGCCCACAATGTTGTGTTGAACTAATTGAGCTAATGACACATAATTAAACTAATTTCTTCTGCCTGCACATGGTCCATATCGCACCATTTTCTGCACATTCACTTTCCTATCTAAAAGCCTCTTAAACATCTCTGGTAAACCCTTTCTACACCCTCACCAAAGCCTCCACAGAGGGGTGACCAAAATTGAATGCAATACTCCAGATGCAGCCTAACTTGAGTTTTATAAAGTTGCAACTTAACTTCCTGACTTTGTTTAGTGTGACGCCCCCTCTGGTCAATGAGTTGCTGTCACAATGTGTCATCTGCAGACTGTGATTTGACGATCAAAGTTCCAGCACCCTTGCTTCTGAAGTGATGGTGACACAGGTTGAAAAGTTTCCCACTTGAGATATAGATTGGCTCTTCCTTTCACAGATACTTGTTGTAGGTGAGCTGAGGCAACACGGTAAGAAAGGTTGTGAAAAGTATTGCCGTAACGACACTGCCTTTTACATACCTGTGAGCATGAAGTGAACAAAAGTGCTTTGAACTTGGTGTAACAGAACTGTCTGATGTTTGTGCTGACAAACTGGATTCAGTCTTGTGTTCTTTTGCCTTGTGGCCATGAAGCAGCAATAATTTGTGCCTATTAGTGCACTTGGTCTGAGAGGTTCCAGATTATCTTTAATATCCTCCTTAAATGCCTCCAATTAGTCGAAACACTCAGTGGAGAATAATTCGCCCTCTGGTTCATTTTATGAATGAGCCCAGCCCCTGACACCATGGTGTCTAAACCAGCACAAGAGATCGTAGTAGTTTGATTGGCGCTGGGTGTAATTTGCTATCAGAATCATCAATTTTGATTAATATTTGAGATGTGGGCGTTGTCAAGGCCAGCGTTGATTGCCCATCCCCCCAGTGCCATTGAGGCGGTGGGGGTGAGCTGCCTTCTTGAAACGCGTCCATCCTCCTTGTTCAGATCCGCCTGTGGGCGAGGAAGTTCTTGCTTTGACGTTGAAATGAATAATAATATATTTTCAAGTCAGGACACCGTGAGAGTTGGAGGAAATCTGTTGCTTGTGATGTTCCCAAGTGCATGCTGCCCTTATCTATATTGGTGGTATAAGTTATGGGTGTGGGAGGTGGCTGTTGAGAAAGGCATGGTGAGTAACAGCAGGGCACCATCTGGGTGGCAATCTTAGTGCAAACAAAGATTATTCTTTGGACAAGCATCCTACAGATGGTGGAGTTTCTTTATAAGTGTGTAACTCACTGCAAAACATCCACTCATTAGCTGGCACTTCTATGGTACAAATCTTATTTGCCTCAATGTTAACTAGACCTCGCTGCATGTAAGCACGGGTTGCTCCATTTGCTGAGTTGCGAATGGAATCGGACATCTTCTTTCTGGAAGGCATGGGTTCAGATCTTGACGAGCTTTCCCCCTGATCTTTATTAACACATTTAGGTCATGGTTGGCCCGATGTATCAAGTGCACTCACTCTCACCGCGCCTCTGCAATGCTGACGCTTTGTCTTGCGTTTGGTCTCAAGCTATGAAGGGGTCCGGAGCTGGGTGGTCCTGGTAGACCAAGACATTGGTGGGGCTGCAGTAGGAAGATTGCGTTCAGTTTCGGCCGCCCTGCCGTAGGAAGGATTCCATTAGGCTGGAAAAAGTGCAGAAAAGATTTACGAGGATGTTGCCAGGACTCGAGGGACTATGTCATCGAGAGAGGTTGAGCAGGCTAGGACTTTACTCCTTGGAGCACAGGAGAATGAGGGATGATCTTAGAGAGGTGTATAAAATCATGAGGGGCATAGGGAGGGTGAACGTGCACATTCTTTTTCCCAAGGTTGGGGGATCAAGAACTAGAGGGCATAGGTTTAAGGTGAGAGGGGAGAGAATTAATGGGAAACTGAGGGGCAACTTTTTCACTCAGTGGGTGGTCAGTAGATGGAACGAGCTGCCAGAGGAAGTGGTTGAGGCAGGTACATTAACAGCATTTAAAAGGCAGTTGGAGGTACACAGATGGGAAAGGTTTAGAAGGACCTGGGCAAATGCGGGCAAATGGGACTGGCTTAGCTGGGCAGCTTGGTCAGCATGGACCAGTTGGGCTGAAGGGCCTGTTTCCGTGCTGTGCAATATGACTCCATTAAGCACTGACTAAGTATCGCTGGGTGGATGGGTCCTGGAGAGTGAAGCTGCAAAGAACAAAATGGAAGCTCCGGTGTGTAATCCAGAATGTTTACGACAGGTTTTTAACACTAATTTTTGTAAAGCTCTTTTTATTTATAAGTCATGCATCTGAATTTTCTTTTTATCTGTCAATAAAATTAACGATTTCCATAAATGTCATATTCTCCAATAAATATTTTATTTCAAAATCTGGGAAAAATCTGCAGTCCCATGGCTGAATTGATATTAATACTACGAGCATCTTCTTCACAAGGTTACATGCAAATACTTCTTTCACTTATCCCCAAAATGAGATTGAGCATCTAAGCTTTGTGCATCAGTAGAACATCTCCTCATAAAGTCCAAGCACTTTGGTTGTCAGAAAATCGCATAAAGTGCTATATGGGAGTTGGAAGAGATTAATTTTCTCTTAACACATTGCCTTAGGCTTGATCAGCAATTCATTTAAACTGTCCTTCAACAGTTTGGAGTAGCATCATGATCCAAATAATTGCCTGACTTTGTGCCTTCCCTCTCTGCGACAGAGCAAACATGTCCAAAGGATTCAATGGTTCGGTGGATCTATATATAAATTACTCATTTATGAATCCTGGCTCTGCTTAACTTTCCTTTCACAAAGGATGTGAGACGTGCTCTATGAAATTGTGTCTGCGCCAATCATGGCTATGTCTGAAATGGCATCCAATTCACCACCCTAAACATTCACCCCCTCTGCTAGCAGTGCACAGTGGCTGCAGTATGCACCATCTACAAAATGCACCACCGTTACTTGCCCAGGTTACTCCGACACCACCTCACAAACTCACAACCTCTGCTGCCAAGTAGGACAAGGATAGAGGGTACATGGGAACGCCACCACCTACAGGTCACACACTATCCCGACTTGGAACGATGTCGCCGTTTCTTCATCGTCACTGGGTCTAAGTCCTGGAACTCCCTCCCCAACGGCACTGTCCCTGCACCAGAAGGACTGCAGTGGGTCAAGAAGACAGCTCATCACCAATTTCTCCAGGGCAGTGAGGGATGGGTGATAAATGCTGGCCTTGCTAGCGATACCCACATTCCAAAAAGGAATTAAAAGTAATGAAATTAGAGCCAAGCAAGAAAGATTAAATGATATAATTAAATGAATATTTCCCAATGATATTCAAATTGTGCTCTTAATTACCCCAGCTCTTCCTGCTTCATGAAATGCCATTACAAAATCTAAACCTACCTCAAGGCTAATCATCAACAATCCAGAATACCGATTACATCAATGCTCAACATGAGGACAGTGACTTATGCATTCAATGAGACTATGAACGGCCTATAGTTAATGCATGCTGTCACATGGACTCCTTTCTCTCTGATGGCAGATAATTAGTTTCTTCCTCTTTGATTACAGATAGCTTATCTAAGTCAGTCCTTCCTTGACAGATTCCAATAAAGTTAACAGTTTCCCGAAGGTCAGAAGCAGATGTGCCATATCTCAAACTATATCATGTTTGATCTCAAACTATATCATGTTTAAACTTGGAAAAAGTTAGGAGTGGTACTGTTGATCCTTCACTTAAATTTGAGGATATCTGGAGTCCATTTATTCAATATTTTCACATGATTTAGATCCCCTTTCAATAACTTTGCAACTTAGAGGAACAGAGTTGACGACATAATATTGCTCTGTTTCTACTGAGAAATTTTACCCCAGTCTTTTTTTTTGTTATTTGTTTTTTTCTGAAATTTTTCTGTTTAGTTTATATATTGTTTATAATTTTTCTTATTGATTTGGGGTTTTTTCTTTCTTTTTTAAATTTATATAATAAATCTTTTTCTTTCCTTTCTTTTATATTATATTCATTTACTAAGAGATCGTTGGATCTACAGATTTTTTTATATTTTATTGTTCTTTATGATCATCCATGCCATGATTGTTCTCCTGATCTCTTTGTATTACATGTACAAACATTGATGCTATATATCAATCTGTATTAATCTGAAAACTAATACAAAGATTGAAAAAGATGTGCCATCACGGAGTAGTGGGAGGTTACTTCAACCTGCTCTGCCGTTAAATGGGATCGTGCTGCGTAAGTGATCTATGTCCATATACCACCCTTGCCCCACAAGCCTTAACACTAAATAAAAATCTATCAGTCTTATTCAAGATCAAAAGTCGGAAGAGAGTTCCAAATGTGTGTACCTTCTGTGTGCTGTAGAGTTTCCTGATTTCCTTCCTGAAAAGAGTGGATCTAATTTTTAGACCTGGATTCCTGGGTCCTACACTCCATAACCAGCTGAGAAAGACCTCGCCCTATACTGTTCATTCCTCATAATTCTTAAGTCCCTCCTTGTAATTTAACTGTTCAATTCCATGAACGGACCACGTGGTCTCATCAGGGCCGTGTACAGCAGTGCTAGAACTTCCATCCAAGATATTCCAGTGCTCTGGATATAAAGACCACATTCTGTTAGCTCTTTGGAGTTAATAAGCACAGATGAAAGAAAAAATAGTTAGCAGGAAGTAAGTGGGGGAATAGGTTGCTCCGAGAGCTGGCATAGACTTGATGGGCTGAATGGCTTCCTTCTATGTTGCAAGGAAGATATGAAACTTTCACCACGTAGAAAACATTCCGCTCCATCCTCTTATTCATGTCAATTTGTCACAGCTTTGACCATCTACTTCATCTACTAATCTCTCTTTGTGATTTACTGCTGTCATCAACACCGCTTGCACTACTGCCCATCTTTGACCCATTGGCTGCGGTGAATATGTGGCTCTCTACCAATTATCTCATGCATTAATTAATGGTTGTTCCCCAACAAAGCTCCTTACCAACTACTTCTAGGTGCATCTTGAGTACTTGGCCATTTTCTCCACTTCATGTCCAAGCCATCCAATAATACGTCTACCATGAACGTTATGTTGGGGTAGTCACACTGCACTGGGGTGAAGCATCAGTGGTCTGAGTGATCTACTGGGTGAACTAATGGAGGCTCTGTCTGATGTCCTGAAGATCGCATTGAACCCTGGTATCCTTGCTGATCAGAAATTGCAATGAAACGAGCTGAGTCTGCCTGAGTGCGGTGACAGACAACATGGTAGAAGGGTGAACTGCCGCCGCAGCACTCTTACTGTGGGTGGCTTCTGCTCTGCTGCAGTGGAAGTTGACACATCAAATGTAGCATCAGCGCCAGAGCACGCCAATGGAACCAACCACTCACAGAGTGTTGACTCTCAACCGTGGAGACTGTCCTTGCTTTATCCTTTGGACAGAGTCACTGACAAAATTAGCATTTCCAACTCAGCTAAGTTATAAGATAAGATTTCTTTATTAGTCACACGTACATCGAAACACACAGTGAAATGCATCTTTTGTGTAGTGTTCTGGGGTCAGCCCGCAAGTGTCGCCACGCTTCCGGCGCCAACATAGCACGCCCACAACTTCATAACCCATACGTCTTTGGAATATGGGAAGAAACCGGAGCACCCGGAGGAAACCCACACAGACACGGGGAGAATGTACAAACTCCTTACAGACAGTGGCTGGAATTGAACCCGGGTCGCTGGCGCTGTAACAGCATTATGCTAACAGCTACACTACCGTGCCTGCCAACAATGGGAGATGATTGGCTACCAAATTATGGTCATCTGAGGAGTATGTTTTTTCCCACTGAGGGTATTGGTATTGGTTTATTATTGCCACTTGTACTGAGGTACAGTGAAGAACTTGCATATCGTTCGTACAGATCAATTCATTACACAGTGCATTGAGGTAGAACAGGGTAAAAACAATAACAGAATACAGAGTAATGAGTCACAGCTACAGGGAAGTGCATTGCAGGTAGATAATAAGGTGCAGGGTCACAACAAGGTAGATTGTGAGGTCAAGAGTCCATCTCAAAGTATAAGGGAACCATTCAATAGTCTTATCACAGCGGGATAGAAGCTGTCATTGAGCCTGGTGGTATGTGCCCTCAGGCTCCTGTATCTTCTGCCTGACAGGAGAGGCGAGAAGAGAGAATGACCCGGGTGGGTGGGGTCTTTGTTTATACTGGCTGCTTCATCAAGGTAGTGAGAGGTAAAGACAGAGTCCATGCGAGGGGACGCTGGTTTCCGTGATGCAGTGTGCTATGTTCAGAACTCTCCGCAGTTTCTTGCGGTCCAGGGCAGAGCAGTTGCTGTACCAAGCTGTGATGCATCCAGGTAGGATGCTTTCTATAGTGCATCGATAAAAGTTGGTGAGTGTCGAAGGGGACATGTCAAATTTCTTCAGCCTCCTGAGGAAACAGAGGTGCTGGCCATGGCGTCTACGTGGTTGGACTAGGACAGGCTATTGGTGATGTTCACTTCTAGGAACTTGAAGCTCTCAACCCTGTCGACCTCAGCACCATTGACGTAGACAGGTGCATGTACACCACCCCCTTTCCTGAAGTCAATGACCAGCTCTTTTGTTTTGCTGACATTGAGGGAAAGGTTGTTGTCATGACACCATGTCACTAAGCTCTCTATCTCCTTCCTGTACTCCGACTCATCATTATTTGAGATACAGCTTATGTCCGAGACCACAAGAAACTGCAGAGAGTTGTGGGCACGGCCCGGCGCATCACGTAAACCAGCATCCCCTCCATGGACTCTGTCTATACCTCTCGCTGCCTTGGTGAAGCAGCCAGCATAATCAAAGACCCCACCCACCCGGGTCATTCTCTCTTCTCCCCTCTCCCATCAGGCAAAAGATACAGGAGCCTGAGGGCACATACCACCAAACTCAAGGACAGCTTCTATCCCACTGTGATAAGACTATTGAATGGTTCCCTTATACGATGAGATGGACTCTTGACCTCACAATCTACCTTGTTGTGACCTTGCACCTTATTGTCTACTTGCACTGCACTTCCCTATAGCTGTGACACTTTACTCTGTATTCTGTTATTGGTTTTACCCTGTACTAACTCGATGCACTGTGTAATGAATTGATCTGCACAAACAGTATGCAAGACAAGTTTTTCACTGTACCTCGGTACAAGTGGCAATAATAAACCAATACCAATACCAATATGAAGATCTGTTCATCTCTACCCTGAATATACTCAGTAACTGAGCCTCCACGGCCTTCTGGGAAGAGAACTCCAAAAATTCCCCAAGCTCCGGGTGAAAAATTTCTTCTCATCCGATATCAGTAAATGGTGAGAGGCTGGGTAGTGTTGACTTCAAAGGGACTTAGGTGTTCGTCAGTCACTGAAGGCCAACAACTAGATGCAGCAAGTGGTCCAGAGGGCAAAAGGTATGATAGCCTTTATTAAGAGAGGATTCGATTGCGTGATGGAGAAAGTCTTACCAAACTTCTATCAGGCTTTGGTGAGATTGCACGTGGGGTATTGTATGCAGTCTTGGTCCCTTTACCTAAGAAAAGATACACTTGCCATTGAGGAAGTAAAGATTCACCAGACGGGTTTGACATATGAGGAGAGATGGGATTACATTCCTTAGAGTTCAGAAGGACCAGGAGAACTTTTGCCAAAACTTACAAGATCCTTAAAGGGCTTGGCAGGTTGGATGCAGGGAGGATGTTTCCCTTGACTGAGGAGTCTCGGACCAGGGGCCACAGTTTAAGAATCAGGAGTAGGCTGTTGAGGTCTGAAATGAAGGGAAATTCTTCACACAGAGGGTGGTGAATCTTTGGAATACTCTGCCTGGGAGAGATGTGAAGCCTCTGTCACTGAATTCATTCAAAACAGAAGGGAATCAACGGATACGGAGATAGCGCTGGAAAATGGCACTGAGGTGAAAGATTAACCATGACCTTGATGAATGCCGGAGCAAGCTTGAAGGGCTCGTGGACTCTGTCTACGCTTCTTGTTGCCTCCGTAAAGTAGCCAACGTAAATGGCTAACGCGAGGGGACATTATTTTAAGGTGATTGGAGTAAGATATAAGGGGGATGTCAAGGGTAAGTTTTTTTACACAGAGAGTGGTGGGTGCGTGGAACGCACTGCCGGCAGAGGTTGTGGGGGGGGGCAGATACATTAGGGACATTTAAGAGACTCTTAGATAGACACATGAATGATATAGAAAAATGGAGGGCTATGTGGGAGGGAAGGGTTAGATCGATCTTAGAGCAGGATAAAATGTCGGCACAACATTGTGGGCCGAAGGACCTGTACTGTGCTGTAATGTTCTATGTTCTATAATCAAAGACCCCACCCACCCAGGACATTCTCTCTTCTCCCCTCTCCCATTGGGCAGAAGATACAAAAGCCTGAAAGCACGTACCACCAAGCTCAAGGACAGTTTCTATCCTGCTGTGAGAAGACTATCGAACGGTCCTCTAGTACAATAAGGATGGTCTCTTGATTTTATAATCTACCTCATCATGGCCTCGAAACTTATTATCTGCCTGCACTGCACTTTCTCTGTAACGATAACACTTTATTCTGCATTCTATTACTGTTTTCCCTTGTTCTACCTCAATGCACTGTTGTAATGAAATGATCTGTATGGATGGCATGCAAAACAAGGTTTTCCACTGTACTTTGGTACATGTGACAATCATAAACCAATTTCCCAATTTACCTATTTCTTATGTTTTAATGCTCTGAATGGCAAGCCCTTTATTTTGAGACTGTGACTCCTCTTGCTAAATACCCTTGCTATGATAACCATCATCCTTGCATCTGGCCTGTTGAGCCCCATAAGAATTCTATATGTGTCATTGAGATCACCTCTCAGTCTCCTGAACTGTAGACAGTATAGGGTGAGTCTGCCTAATCTCTCCTCATGGGATAAGACTGCCACTCCAGGAATGGATCCATAATCTTTATGGCACTGAGTTGCTGTTTCTTACCTCCACCCAAAGTGATTTTCCAAACTCAGATCCTTTCTATCTGCTGCTTTTATCTCATTTGTTATCAGGGCTATCCCTCCTCCGTTCCTATTTTACTAATGTCTGATAAAAGTAGTTTCCCGTAATATTTAATTCCCAACTTGGTCGCTCTGCCACCATATCTCCATAGTGGGATGGTCGCATAGTGGGCAGGCACGGTAGTGTAGCGGTTAGCGTAAAGCTATTACAGCGCCAGCGACCCGGGTTCAATTCCTGCCACTGTCTGTAAGGAGTTTGTACGTCCTCCCCGTGTCTGCGTGGGTTTCCTCCGGGTGCTCCGGTTTCCTCCCACATTCCAAAGACGTACAGGTTAGGAAGTTGTGGGCGTGCTATGTTGGTGCCGGAAGTGTGGCGAAACTTGCGGGCTGCCCCCAGAACACTCTATGCGAAATATAATTTCACTGTGTGTTTCAATGTACGTGTGACTAATAAAGATATCTTATCTTATGGTGGCTTCCAGATGGATTCTATCCATTTCCATTTGCGCCATTAATTCACCTTCCCTGTTGTGAATGCACTAAAGACCCTTAAATTTTGTCTTTTTACCATTTTTCTTGCTCTGATGTAACCAGAGGTATTCTTCGAAGTTTGTACATTCTGTCTCTTCCTGACACACACTGGTTATTGTTACCCATTTTACAAGCTTGCACTATTGCCTTGTCCTTTGCCTTTAAACTTCTGAGTTTCCCTTCACCAGAATCCTTCCCCCACCAGCATTTAGTTTAAAGCCTCATCCACAGCCCTAGTTATTTGATTCATTAAGGCTGTGGGCCCAGCCTGACTCAAGTGAAGCCAGTCCCAATGGAACAGCTCCCTCTTTCCCCAGCATCCCACGAATTGAAACCCCTTTCTCTCACATCAGTTCCTGAGCCACACATTGAACTCTTTGAGCTTGTTAACCCAATGGCAATTTGCATGTGACTCAGGCAGTAACATCAAGGTTGTTGTGTTTATGCCCTGGACCCTGTTCAAACTCCATCAGGAGAACCTCCATCTCTGCCCTATCCATGTTACTGGTTCCTTCATGGGCACCGCAAATGGAGCTTTCCCCTCCCAATCCAGGTTTCCCTCCAGCACCTGGAAGAGGTTGCACGGTGCAGGCCTTTGGGACTGTATCCTCCAGACTATCCCGTCCCCTACCCCCTTGTCTGAAGGCGCTCTAGCAATGCAAACATTTTGCTTTGCTTCAGTCAGTGTTCGGGGTGCGGTGCCAGAGGACTGGAGGATAGCTCATATTGTTCCATTGTTTAAGAAAGGCTCGAAGAGTAAACCGGGTAATTACAGGCCAGTGAGCCTGCCATCAGTAGTGGGTAAGTTATTGGAAGGTGTTGTGAGAGATAGGACATATAAGTATTTGGACGGCCAAGGGTTGATTAAGGATAGCCAGCATGGCTTTGTGAGTGGTAAATCGTGTTTAACGAATCTTGTGGAATTTTTTGAGGAGGTCACTAAGAAAGTAGATGAAGGTAAGGCTGTGGATGTTGTCTACATGGACTTCAGTAAGGCCTTTGACAAGGTCCCACATGGGAGATTAGTTCAGAAGGTTCAGTCAATGGGTATCCATGGAAAGGTTGTAAACTGGATTTGAAATTGGCTGAGTGGGAGAAGACAGAGAGTGGTGGTGGATGGTTGTTTCTCAGATTGGAGGCCTGTGACTAGTGGTGTGCCTCAGGGATCTGTGTTGGGGCCATTGTTGTTTGTTGTATATATCAATAATCTAGACGATAATGTGGTAAATTGGATTAGTAAGTTTGCGGATGACACTAAGATCGGAGGTGTAGTGGGCAGCGAGGAAGGCTTTCAAAGCTTGCAGAGGGATCTGGACCAAATGGAAAAATGGTCCAGAAAATGGCAGATAGAATTTAATACAGACAAGTGTGAGGTGTTGCATTTTGGAAGGACAAATCAAGGTAGGACATACACAGTAAACGGTAGGGCACTGAGGAGTGCGGAGGAACAAAGGGATCTGGGAGTTCAGATACATAATTCCTTGAAAGTAGAGTCACAGGTAGACAGGGTTGTAAAAAAGGCTTTTGGCATCCTGGCATTTATAAATCAAAGTATTGAGTATAGGAGTTGGAATGTTTTGGTGAGGTCGTATAAGTCATTGGAGAGACCAAATTTAGAATATTGTGTGCAGTTCTGGTCGCCGAACTACAGGAAAGATGTCAGTAAGATTGAAAGAGTGCAGAGGAGATTTACAAGAATGTTGCCGGGTCTTCAGGAGTTGAGTTATAAGGAAAGATTGAGCATGTTAGGACTTTATTCCTTGGAGCGGAGAAGAATGAGGGGAGATATGATAGAGGTTTATAAAATGATGAGGGGCATAGACAGGGTTAATGCAATAGGCTCTTTCCACTAGATTAGGAGAGATAAGTACGAGAGGACATGGCTTTAGGGTGAAAGGGGAAAGGTTTAGGGGGAACATTAGAGGGAACTTCTTCACTCAGAGAGTGGTGGGAGTGTGGAAGGGGCTGCCACCTGATGTGGTAAATGCGGGCTCGCTCTTAACTTTTAAGAGTAAATTGGATAGATACATGGACGAGAGAGGTCTGGTGGGGTATGGGCTGGGGGCAGGTAAATGGGACTAGCCGAATAATGTTTCGGCACAGACTAGAAGGGCCGAATGGCCTGTTTTCTGTGCTGTCGTTTTCCTATGGTTCTAATCACGCGAGCAGCGGAGAGCTCATCTTACAGCTACCCATTCTCTCCATCGCTGGTAGCTGCACATTCAAACTCTTGCTTCCCCAGCTAAAAGCAAGGAGGTTAGTTACTCAACCCACACACTTTGTTAGGATGAAAAAAAGGATTTTGGTGCATTGTACTTCTTAAAAATGTGCTTCCCAAACTTCTTTTTGTGAATGAACGACTCAGTAAGGAACATTACATTCAAAAGGATAATTCACCGCCACACCACATTTTGGGGACAGCACAATCTGCAAATTCACAACATATGTACCACCAGCCTCAAGGACAGCTCTTATCCCGCTGTGATCAGATTCTTGAAAGGACCTCTTGGATGAACTCTTGATCTCTCAATCTACCTCTTCATGGCCCAAATTCACAACATACGGACCCCGAGACTCAAGGACAGCTTCTACCCTGCTGTGATCAGACTCTTGAACGGATCTCCTATACAATAAAGATGAACTTTTGATCTCCCAATCTACCTCGTCAGGGCCCTTGCACCTTATTGTCCGCCTGCACTGCACTTTCTCTGTAACCATAACACTATATTCTGCATTCTGTTTTTCCTTCCTTTTGTACGACCCCGATGTACTTTGTATGGAGTGATCTGTCTGGATGGCCTTTGACTGTATCTCGGTACATATGACAATAATAAACCAATTACCAATTACACACACACACACACCCAAGAAAGGGGCGAAATAATTTTCAAGCAGGAGGATTTTGGTAACAGTGACACAGTGTTGATCCTGACGATAAAGATCAGAAGGGGGGGGGGGGGGGTAAAAATCATCAGAATACTCTGCAGTTTCATTGTTTGCCACCATCAGGCTTGCCAGTCTGAAGTCCTGGCAACCGAGCTATCCATGTGTCACAAAGCCTCAGCGGACATGAGCAGAGGTATCAGTTCCACCTCCTGTCACCGGTGACGCTACACGGCGCGATAGAAGGGGTTGCCTGAATTGATGGTTAAAAAACTGGGTCGCCATTTTACAGCTGACGCCTGGGTCTCTTTCCCAGTGAGTGTGTGTACCATACAATACACTGTAACAACTCAGTCTGCACTAGATACTAAAAACCTGTGCTGGTGAGT
This sequence comes from Pristis pectinata, assembly GCF_009764475.1. Classification (NCBI taxonomy): domain Eukaryota; kingdom Metazoa; phylum Chordata; class Chondrichthyes; order Rhinopristiformes; family Pristidae; genus Pristis; species Pristis pectinata. The sequence goes on from NC_067417.1 coordinate 46,558,577, forward strand.
AGCAAGGGGCAGCTGACAAATCAAGCAAAACTCGCTAATTTTTTCTACCTTTTTTTGAATGTTTTTTTTCCTTGTTGAAATATTAATGCAATAGATCACTTTTTTTTGCCTTTGAAATTTCAAACGGCAGAGACGTTATATTTTTGCTTTTTTTGCCGGAATGGTTATGATCCAGTATTTTTGTGGGTTTTTTTTTGCTTTTAATGTGGAATGTATGTTCGTGCATAAAATTATTTTATAAAGTATCAATTTACTTCACATCAGTGGTACTGAGGCGCAATGCAGTGTATGGAAAACAGTTGTATTGCAACCTGTATGTTTATTTTAAGTGCAGGCGCTTTAGTGCTCTTCTGAAATACTTCCCTCCCCATAAGGTGGAAATTTTAAATAATTATTCCCCCCCCCCCCCCACCACCCGTTTCTCCTTTTACTGCCGTGTTTTAGCTCTATCTTGCAGCAAAGTGTTTTTGTGTAGATTTATGCATAACTTTTTTGGGGGATTTTTCTTGAAGAGAAAAACTTGTTTAAAAATTATTTGAAAATGTTGAAGGAGTAACTTGGTAGCTGATTGCTTAAGAGGCTAATATAAATGTTTCTCTTTTTTTAAAGCGGTTTTGGATGAGTCTTTTTGCTTGCATATGCATCAACTCTACTTTTTTCCCCATTTTGTTATGGAATTTCTTCGACGGATGGAGGTATACCGGTTATAGACCGCCTTTCGTTTCATTTTTTTTAATTCACTGGGATTTCACAGCCATATTTTAAAAACTTCCAGATTTGAAACACAAAATAATCAAGTATAAACTGCATTTAAGTAAACTGTGCAACTCTTCCTATTGTATATTAATTAAGCGTATATGGGGAATAAAAAAATAAAGATAATTTCATGATATCGGAGCTGTGTTATCATTTAAGGAATTAATTGTTCGACTAGAATATTTGAGGGAACCGTTAAAGCACATGTCTAATTCAAAGTACATTTTAAAGCTTGCCTTTTTTTTAAAAAAAAGTAAATTGCATTTTATCAGGAATGCAAAACAAAATGTCTAAGTGAGAAGTGTGTTTGTTTCAATCTCCTGTTTTTAAAAACTTCTGCAATGAGCGGTGGCGATCGCCAAGTAAATTAAATGCTTATCCGAGTTTCAATTAACAGATTTCAAGCAGTTAGAATTGAACAGAGGCGGCAGATTAGAACGATTGAAGTGAATTGCGGAATAGCTGGTTGTAATTCTATTTTGCTCAACTGTTAACTGATGGTTAGCAGATTACTCACCGAAGAGCTCGATTATAGATCGGGAATCTTTTTGCAGTCCCTAACCAACCAAAATTCACTCGTTTGTTACTGTTATTTATTGATTGTCACTTTTCAGATGCTTCGGGTGCAGTGTAAATTGGATTTTGTGTGCACTGGAATAGACACAAATTGCTGAAAGCTATCGTGTCCCTGGGTAAACATTACCAGCCGCTTTATGTTTAATGCAGTTAATTACCAGACAAAACTGGACTCTACTCCAGTTGATAACAATTTAAATTTACAAACCTTCAAAAAAAAACTTGAGGAATAAATGTACTTTACAGCCCCAAAATACAAGACTGTTGAGAGGAAACAGCTAAATGTGTTTATATTGCTTAATTGCGCTTCTTAACGGAAGTAAGATTTAATGGGTGCCACTACTGCATCTAATTGCCCATTCTGAATAATTTTGAATTGAGAAGCTTAGCTTTTTTTCGCGTAGCTTAATTATATTTGGAGTTTAATGCGATTAAGCATATCAAATTATTTAATAACAATACATCAAAACGGGGCTCTGCCTGCTTCATAATTAATAAGGAGCGGTGATGATGCAGTGCAATGTGTGCGAGATATTCAGCCGGTTAGTGGCCAACGCAGTAACTACACCACACCAGCCAACGTTATCTGACTCGCTCTGGGATTTCGATAGTTCAATGCTTCGCGTGTTGAAAGAGCTTTGATAAAGGTAGGTTTTTATATATATCCGCCTGGCACTTGTCCTTTGTGCTGTGTTATTACAAGGAATCTTGTTTTATTGTAGCCATTTATTTCTAGGACGCGCTTCATAAAAGCGACAGTGTGCGGGATGAATTCTCCGTTATCAGTTACCCGTGGAGGTGGACTACTGTTCGCAGTTCACTTTGTTATCACATAAAATATACACTTGTAACAAACATAACTGAACATTGTGCGAAACTTCTTTTGAAGTGCTTTGTTTACAGAAGTGATTTTTAAAAGAAGCGAAAATAATCCAATGAATGTTGCAGATGAATATCTAACATTAAATTATTCAATTTAATCACTGCAGTGATACCTTGAAGGTACTAATCAATGGTTGGCGGAGAATTGTAAGGTATCAGTGCTTCTAACAACATCATAATCCAATTAAGCCATTTCAGCATGGACACATATGCCAGCCCAAATTATGCTTCCTGGTCTTTGTTTAACTTGGTGTTATATTATCAGAACTGTAAACCATTAAGGGAAGTATTTGGCTTGAACGTTGAGTGAAACCAGGCTTGGATATCACTCAAAAGGGCTGTTTAACCAACCTCGATTGAGGCGTGTGTATCAGTATTTCCTGGAAGACGTGGAATGAGTTCCAAGTTATGATTTACAGATAAACTGGTTGCTTACAATGTAGATCCAGTTCAAAAACAAGTATGATGGGGGATTGGAAAAATATGAAGGGACTGAGAAGTAGCTTAGCTTTATTCGGGGAAAGAATAACCAGGATGAGATGTAATCGAGTGTAGACCCTGCTGAACAGGTTGCAGCCCATTTAAAATGCTCTGTTTTTGGAAGTTTTGTATTGAAGTTTCATTATGCAGATGATCAACAACATGGGTGGGTGACTGAAAATAGTCATTCAGTTATGTGTGGTGTGCTGCAGCTACAAGGTAAATAACTGTGTAGCCATTATTTGGAATTGATAAATTACAAATTTTGAATTTGCTCTAGATAATCTGTAGATCAAGTTTTTGTAGTATGTTGTTCAGCTAACTCTCTTTGGGTTATTGCAGAAATATTTTCTTGTCAGCTCCCAAACTGCAGTTTGGGGTGGGGGGAATAAACTGTGTCCCATCCTCTGTCACAATGTGCAACCTGTACTGCACTTGAGCACTAGTTCATCAAATACTTCTATCGTACATGAATTCCCAAACACGACAGCCTTTCTCCCAGAGATTCCGGTGAAGGCAATAGGTGTCGACGGAAATGAGGTGAGATTCGGTGAACTGCTTGGGGTTTGCGCTCCTTACATTTGCTGGAATTGAGTTCAACGCGTGGAGGTCAGCGAAAAGCTATCCTTGTAATTCTGACACCCCAGTTATAGTGTTATCTCTTCAGGTTTCAATGGGTTAACTTGCAGAATTAAGTAACCAGTAAAATGTTCATGCCTATTGTTTCTTTACACTATTTTCAGTTGCTCCATGCTGTCCTATACAGTATGGCATTACACCATGTATGCTTTTACTTTCAAATCAATCAGTAGTAAACACCTAAATTTTCTAGAATTAAAGCTGACTCTTTTCCCCCTCTTGCATCATTAACCGTGATTGTCCGATTGTAGCTTGGGATTTGAGTGGGTCTCAAGTTACCGAGCAGCAAATTGGTCCAGATTTGCACGACTGGCTGTTTACCAGTAGATCCAATGGTGCAGTGTATGTGTGAGAGAATGGGGGCGACCTTAACTGGCATGACAAACACAAAATGCTGGAGGAACTCAGCTGGTCAGGCGGTATCCGTGGAGGGAAATAAACAGTCGACGTTTCGGACCGAGACCCTTCATCTGGACTGGAAAGAGGGCAGAAGCCAGAATGAAAGGGGAGGGGGAGGAGCAGGTGATAGGTGAGGGGGGGTGGTGTGGGGTGAAGGATACGGCATGTCTATCCACTGCCTCCTCTACTGCCATATTGAGGCCAGATGCAGGTTGGAGGAGCAATGCCTTGTATTCCGCCTTGGCAGTCTCCAACCCGACGGTATCTACATCATCGATTTCTCTAACTTCTGGTAACCCCAACCCCTCTGCTTTCTTGCCCCTCCCCTTTGTTTTCCCTCACTCCTGTGGCCCCTTCACCCCTCCTTTCCCCTGCCCTCGTGACCTGCCCATCTCCTTCCCTTTATTCCATGGCCTACTGTCCTCTCCTCTCAGATTTCTCCTTCAGCCCTTTACCTCTATCCACCTATCGCCTCCCGGCTTCTTGCATCGTTCCCTTTCACCCTCTCACCTGGACTCTCGTATCACCTGCCAGGTCGTGCTCCTCCCCTTCCCCGTACTCTCTTATTCTGGCTTCCGCCCTCTCCCTTTCCCGTCCCGATGAGGGGTCTTGGCTCGAGACGTCGACGGTTTATTTCCCTCCGTAGATGCTGCCTGACCCACTGAGTTCCTCCAGCGTTGTGTCCATTGCTCCAGACTTACAGCGTCTGCGGTCTCTCTTGTGTCTGGCATGTCCACATGTAACTCCGATGCCTTGCAGTCAAAAATGCCTGCAGTCAAAAAAAGATCACAAAAACAGAAAATTCCAGGGAAAGAAAAACTCGGCACGTCAGGCAGCATCTGTGGAAAGAGAAACGGTCAATGTTTCATATTGAACACCTTCAGAACAGAGGGAGACAGAGGATGAGTTAGTCTAGATAGAAATTTAGGGGGAGAGCAAAGGGAAATTTTCTCTGTTTGAGTGAAATATCTTTGCTATGAAGGGGCTCGTTTGTCTGTATAATTTGCTGCTATTGTTCCTAGGTAATGTTGTACAGTCTGATTTACTGGGACGTGTCTAGCAGCATACAATATTCAAATGAAAGGAAAACACAGGAAGAGGAACAACAGGCAGAGCTGGCCTAACTTGATGGTTTTCTACCAGTTTGTTTTTATTTCAGATTTCCAACATCTGCAGTTTTGATTAATTATCCAAAAGTGAGCCCTAGGGTTGTGACACTCACATTTCTAGTCTCTGTTGAATATAAACTTGCAGAAGCTCAACTTTCGGGTGTGTGGAGGAGGGAGTGATGTCTGAACCAGATACCTTTTGAACAATCAGGTAATTTGCAAAGAAAGTAGAATGAGTTGCTTTCTATTTTATTGAGATTACATGCAGAATTAGTGACAACTAATGCTGTTGGTCTTGGGAAAACATTGGGTGATGCTAAGTGGAGTTGGCTCCGGTTGCATTCAGTGTAGAGTGCATTGAGGCAGGCTTGTGCCTAAAAGATTCATTTAGTGAGTCGCTTGTGGCTGTGGACTTGTACGTTGTGATGCTCTGAGGTGAGAAACTTCTTTCAAATCGGGGAATTATGCAAGACAACGTGAGTGATCTCATCTGTGCTTCACTGACGATGCAATGCTATTTTACAAAGCCGTCTGATCGCTTGTTCCATATGTACTGGAAAGAGGAAGCTAAGCAACTTAATTTTGATGAATTCATCCAATCCGGAATGACCAGAAAAATGTGCTGGAAATCCTCAACAGACCGAGCAGTGTCTGCGGAGTGAGGAACTTTTTTTTTAAATCATTGTTTGAAGAGTTGAAAATAGTGCAACTTTTTAAGTTACACAACAGAGGGGCTAGGGTAGAGCGAAGGAAATGCACGGTCTGTGATAGGGTAGGGATTTAACAATGCAGGAGGTAGTGCTGGCTGAAGGAGAGGTAAAGGTGAGTGATGAAGGCAAGGGGTGAGAAGCGGGTTTAAACAGGACGAGAACCACCAGAGGAGGGAAGGGTGGTCGGGGAACTGAATGCTAGGAATGTGCGCTAGAAGACTGGGATAGCTGGTCATATAAAAAGGTCGAGTCTGGAATACTGCAATGTGTTGAGTCAGAAGGTGGGGTGCTATTCCTTGTTGGAACAGTGTTGGAAGCTTAAAAATAGAAATCAGTGAGTGTGTATTGGCAACTAGAGGGTTGTTATCTCCTTTGTAGACTGAGCAAAGTGGCCACTTGTTCTGTGTTTGGCTCCTTTAATGTAGAGGAGACCCCAGTAAGCATGGAGTGCTGTACCGTAAATTGGAAGAGGTACAAGTAAATTGCTGCTCCTCCTGGGAAGGAGTGTTTGGGTTCCTGGATGACAGGAAAGAACAGGGTTAAAGGTCGTCAATTGATTGGGACATTCCAGTAAGATGGTAAATAGGTATCAGTGGAGATGTTGGAGCAGATCAGGGAGTTGCAGAGGGAACGGTCCCTTCGGAATGCTGGGGAGGGGGGGGGAGTGGAAGATGTGGTTGGACATGTGGGAAATTGGAGGATGGTCCATTGAATGCGGAGGCTGGAAAGTGAGGATAAGGGGATCTCGCTATTAGTGGGAGATGATAGATGCTTGTCAAATCTGGCTGATGGGAAAACCATGGTTGAGAAAGAAAGGAAGACTCTCAGAAGCATTGATGTAGAAGGTGCTGTCATCAGGTACAATGGAGACCAGGAAATGGAGTATAGTTTTATTGAACAGACTAGGCTTTTATTCACTGCATTCTATGAGGTGACTTGATTGAAGCACAAGTTCCTGAGGGGTCTTGGCATGAACGTGGAGCGGTTTGGTCCTGTGGGGGAATTTAGAACTCGGGACGATTGGGACGGATCAGGCAACATTTTTTTTCTGAGGGTCATGAGCCCTTGGATCTCTTGCTCATGGGCTGGTGGAAGCAGAAGGTTTTGAATATGTTTAAGGCAGGGTTAGATAGATTCTTGACAAATAAGGAGGTGGGAATGTGTTGTGATGACAATGGATCAGCCATGATCACATTAATCGGCAGAACAGCACGAGGGGCCAGTTGGAGTACTCCTGCTCCAAATTTGTATGCACGAGTCCTTGCAGGAAGTAAGGTGGGAGAAGGTGTCTTTGAGATGGCTTTAAGCTCAGAGTCCATATTGGTAGCCAGTCTATCCCTTGGGGGCTGATGTCAAGAAAGAGTCTGAAATGGATCACATGAAAGTGGATGGAAAGTTGATGCAACTTTTGAGATCAGGGAATGGTTGCAGTGTGGTTATCAATGTACCAACAAAAGGGGTGAGAAAGGAGGCCTGAGTTAGTCCAGGCATCTGGATTAATACTCCTGTAACCTAACTAGTCACCACCATATGTTTTTTTTCTTACGAACTGGTTGCTGCTTTGGTTCGGCTACGTTTCTAGTCTCGTGCACTGTTTTTATTTACTACACTTCAGCAATCTTTGCCTGTGTGTGTCTGGGTATTCCAGCTCTTGCACCAGGCCAGTTTGTTGCCTTTCCCCATCCTGCCAACCAGCCCAGAACACATGCTGGCTTGTATCCTGGCCTGTTGCTGTACAGTGTTTAATTTGTAAGCTAGATGTTTGGGAGCTGGCTTGTGAGATGCTTCCAAGATTTCTACAGAACTATAGTTTGATGCTTGTTAGAAATTTTCTCTTGCCCAAGAGCTGTGGATTCATTACACCAGATTTAATATCTTTTTTTAAATCTTAAATATAGTTTTCCCACTATCAACATCCTGAACATGACAGATATATTGGCAATGATTGATGTATATAGATGGATGCTTAGTTAATAAGGAGGATGAAACACTACTGTAGGGCTGATGTAGATAGGGGAAACTACTTCCTCAACTCCAGCAACCTGGTTCAATCCTGACCTCGGAAACTGGAGTTTACACGTTCTCCCTCCAGGTGCTCCATTTTCCTCTCACCCCCAAAGACATACGGGTTGGTAGGTTAATTGGTGGCTGTAAATCGCCCCTGGTATGCAGTTGAGTGGTAGAATCTGGGGTGGGGGAATGGATTGGAATGTGGGGAGAATAAAATGGAAGTAAATGGGTGGTTGATGCTCTGTGTGGGCTGAAGGGCCTAATTCTGTGCTGCCTCGCTCCGTTGAGGCTGCAATCCGATCAGCCCCAGTCGAGGTTTTGAGTGGCTTATTTCTGCTTCTACTTGCATTTGTGTCAATCACATTCCTGTTGTGCTCTGTACTCTGTCCCAGAGGCCACTTAAACTCAGGTGGTCATTCCTGAGCAAGGAATTGCTAAACAAAGAGCGCACAACGCTGTGGGTGATCCTCTGGTATGAATTGAGGATTGGTGAACAGACATGGGAATAAGCAGGTCTTTTTTTGGGTGGGGTGAGGTCACCGCTATCCATGCTGGGGCCCCAGCTGTTCGCAACCTCTATCAAAGATTTGGATGAAGCGATCAAGTGTAAAATATCGGAAGTTGCTGATAAGACTAAGCTGGGAATAGGGCTGGTACTGGATAGCTCTGAGCGGCTGCAGTCTAAATGGTGTAGTAGGTATAAAGGGCCAAATGGCCTACTGTTACATGTTCTAACTTCTCACTTTCCCTGCCCATCCCACAACTTCTGTACCTCCCAAAGTAGACACTGTGGAGCCTTGAGGTATAATTTGGATCTAGAATTGACTCTAAAGCAAACATACAATTATTTAGACACTGCGTTTTTTTTTACTTAATTTGGTATGCAGGTTGCTTGGGGAAGCATTCTGCTGAACTGCAACATATTTATAAATGGTAAAAAGGTATTTGAGCATATTTTGATTGTTCTCCATTTGTTTTGGAGCTGCTAGTTAGAGTGAGTCTTGATGCACGTACTGTGTTGCCATGACTACGGAGGCCTGTCAGCAGCCCACTTTCCCCATTTATGTCACTTGCGTTCCAAGCCACTGATTAAAGCAAAAACAACAAAGTGACTGAGGCACTGAGTGTAGGATGTCTTCGTGGTTTAGGAAGATGCTCGTTCCTTTTTACGAAGACTGAGGACAAATTGATTGGAGAAGTTTGTTCTTTCAACAACTCCTACAGTACGTTTAACTTATCTTTTTGTGCCTGCCTGTAGTTTGGGCAGTAAATGATTTTCTGAAAATTAACACATCAGTAAAATGGTTTTAATGTTTCCTCTTGGTCACTCTAACTACCAGATCTTGCATTGGTTGCATGTACATCGAAACACACAGTGGCCATATTTAAACAGGACTGTTTGTTGCTGTTCCAATATGTTAGATTTTGCACCTGTCCTCCAAATTGTGTATATAATGGCTTCGAGCTATATTAGCAATCCCCTCCCCTTCCTTTGCAGGTATTCTTCAGCTGGTCCGGCAGTGGTTGAAATTGCTTTATCCTTTCGCCTTCTAACAACGTAAGCTGTAGGAATGAGGCTAGTTAAATTAAATTTACCAGCGGTAAATGCATTTAGGTGGGCTTATCAGAGCAAGTGATTGCATGCTGTCACCTTGTTGAGAGGGATGTAGTCACTAAGAACAACATGGAAAAGCAGGAAAGTGCAAGGGTAATCTGTTCTAATTCTGACCACTTCTTGGATATTAAGGTGGTGTGGTGCAAGAGTGGTGATATTGGGCACTTTATTTGAAAAGGTCTGCCTGCTACAAAGATGACAAATGCATGTGTAATTATTGTGGTTTGAGGAACATGGATTCTTAAGTGATTGCAATGTTAGTGGTGTCGTACAGCTTCCCTTAACAGCACGGAAAGCAAATTTATAGACGAGTAAGGATCACCTATTCTGGTTTTCTAAATAACCAACTTGTTAATTAAAATAAAATACTAAACAAAAGTATAGGACTCTTTTAACATTCAGGACTCCATGCAGTATGGTTTCGTGTTTACAAGGTCAGGAGTGGTTATGATTGGTGTCTCCGCTCCTGATGAAGGGTCTCGACCCGAAACATCAACTGTTTATTTCCCTCCATAGATGCTGCCTGACCTGCTGAGTTCCTCCAGCATTTTGTGTGTGTGTGTGTGTTGCTCTAGATTTCAGCATTTGCAGAATCTCTTGTGTCTGATGATTGATGAAATAGGCCAGGTGGGTGATTTAAATGCTATTTGATTTATGGTGAACACCAGTCCCACCATTGTGGGAGAATCTTTGGCCCATTAGTAAGATGGCAAGGCATTTTAAAGTCTCATTTGTTTAATTTCTGTCCCCAAACCTGAGTGTCATTTTTTTTAATTATGCTTTTGTCAACACTGCCTTTGTAAATGTCTTGATAAAAGCACATGCCTGCTATGGGTTGGTGTTAATGAGCACATCTTTGTGTTGCTGAAATTTTGTCACCTGATTTGAAATTTCATAGGTTGTAAAATTTAAATTCAGAAGTTGCGTAGATCGCTGATGATATTTATGCATTGAATTAATTAGCCGTCCAAGTGGAAACTTCAAAACTAATCAGCCTCTGCTTGGACCTTTAACAGCCACTGCTTGGGGCAAGAGTAGATGGCAGAGTATCCATCTAATCTGAGCATGCACGGTCTGTATAATTACCAGGCTGCATCAATAACCCTTTAATCAAGGCAAATGCTTTCTGCCTCAAAATATCTCTTATGGTTGTTTTCAGCATCAATGAAGGAAGAGAAATTACTTTCAGATTAAAATTTTGTCAACTGTTTTAACAGTGTGCATTCATAATATTGTAAAGAAACAGAAATGACTACAGTGTATAGTAGGTTTAATTGACTTTTGCCATTCTTTTACATCAGTCTGGTATTAATAATGGAACTTCTCCTATTTTCAGTACTCTAAACGAGCAATGTTCACCAGAGCTGTTTTCAGAATTTGTTAGTGGTGTATGGTTTACAACTGTAGCAAGGATGGAAAATGGTAACAAGTAGCACCGCAGGCTAGAAGGACTGAATGGTCTATTTATGCTTCTATTTTTCTTTATTTCTATGGCTAGAAAGTGTAAACATCCTTAAGGTGACCTTTTCACAAATCAAGGGATTAGAGAAGGCATGTATGTTGGTTACAACCACAGAATGGATGAGATATAAAATATTGAGAGGAATAGATAGAGTAGACAATCAGCACCTCCTTCCCAGGGCACCAATGCTCAAGACGAGAGGTCATGGCTTTAAGGTTATGGGTGGGAGGTTCAGGGGAGATGTCAGAGGGAGGTTTTTCACCCAGAGAGTGGTTGGTGCATGGAATGCACTGCCTGGGGTGGTGGTGGAGGCAGGTACATTGAACAGGTTCAAGAGCTTGTTGGATAGGCATATGGAGGAATGTGAGATAGAGGGATATGCGGGAGGAAGGGGTTAGGTAGTGTGAGGGTGGTCTGATGGACGGCACAACATGGTGGGCCGAAGGGCCTGTTTTGTGCTGTATGGTTCTATGATGTCGTGGGATCAATCTGGAACTGAAACCCCACTTTCGACACTCCCACCTTATTCACTCAGTACAACTTTAGTTTTATTTAAATCCTAATTTCTTTCCAAGCTAACAATTTTTGAATTATCAGAATTGTTGATAAAGTTAAATCATGATGGTTGTTAACAGACCAGTTGACTAGATTATTGATTTGAGGCAAGTTTGATTCCCATTATGACAGCTGAGGAGTTTGTTTATTTAGTAAGTCTAGAATTGGAAAAAAAAGACTTACCTCAATCATGGTGACCTTGAAACAACTTGAATTGTCATAAATCAGATATCCTTCTTGGAAGCACATTAGGAGGATTATCACTAATGGGACTACACTTCCGCCAATGTTATTGACTCTCAACTGCCTGCCCTCTTAGTAAGTTAAGTTCAGGTAGCCCTTTGTAAGTGGTAATGAATGCTGCCCTGTTGGAAATGTCCACATCCCATCAATGAACAATCTTGTGGAGTCATTTGTGCTGGATCTGGAATGTTCACTCATGTCCCCTCTCTCCACTGCCCAGAATCCCAGTGGTGATCTAGAGTGTACGTCCCATAGGCTGCATTAAAGGACTGTATTTAATATTATTCCCCTCTCCCTCTGGTTGACTGTCTGTCTTAGCCAGTAAACCACAAGACCCCCCAGAAAAGTACTCCGACAGTTCGAGATTTCCCCCAACTAAAGCCATTAACATGTCGATCACCAACTGGTACACCTCGGCTTGTGAACTGAATATAGACAGTGTCAATCTTCAGAGAATAGACAGGTTTGTGAAAGTCAATCACCAGAGAACCAACAAGAGGTAGAGAAAACCACCTTAAATAGAATTTGCTTTTTTCCCCAGTCATGTTGAATAGTTAACTGCTGTCTTATTCTCAAAACAATCCAGCTTTCCTATTCTAAATGAACCACACGATTTATTGTGAGCAAAATGATAGCTGTACAACTTTCAAGAAATAAGCACATTTTGCTCATAGCATTTCCTGCAATCAATTGAATGATATTTCTGATGTGCAATATCTTAATTATCATTCCCCTTGGAACCTTTTTGGATAAGCTGAACTGTTTGACATCAGTAAATATTTTGGGTTATTTTACGAGCATCCTACGAATTCTTGAATATATTTGCAGGTTGCTTAAGACAGACTTTGGTTTTGAGATTTTAATCTTGCATTGACTGGATTATTGGCACAGTCAATGCAACGACATACCTGAGGTGCTGGCTGAAGAATCAAAGTTGACTGACACCAGTAGAACACCTGTGCTCCTCTTAACTTAATGGGAACTCCACCACAAAACAGAAGGATTGTCTGGGGTTAACATTTCTTGCAGAAAACCTCCAATGGTGCATGCTCCTGACTGCAGGCCAGTGAGCCTCAGTAATACAGTTACAGTTCTGGAATGGAGTTTGAAGCCGAGACCACCTTGGATCCAAAAGTGTTGTCCCGAGGTTAGGCGAAGTCAGTACTCTTGGCTTGACTATTTGTCGGGAGATTTTTTCCCTTCGGTGGTCGCAAGCAAAACGGAAAAGGAGCAACTGGTTGATGTGTACTAAGTCTTGCAAAGCTGCAGGAGGGAGATGATGATCACTTTCAGCACCTGTATTTGTGCTGTCAGGGTGGTCTGTGAAATACAGGAGATGAGGAACAGGGAGACGGCCCTGTTCTAGGGCAGTGCCCTAGACCCAACCATCTTTCACAGCTTTGTCAGGGACCACCTTCCCATCAGAAGCGGGGATGTTCACTGATTGCCAATGCCATTTCCACTGACAAATGCCCTCAGCACGTGAGGTTCAAACTGGACATCTGTGAGCAGATTACTGGAGTGCAAGTGATTGGACTGTCAATGATGCCTTCCGTCACTTTACAGGTAGACCTGCACAACACACAGGCATAGGGTGATGAGTGGCAAGTGCCTTAGTGCCAGACGATGACCATCCCCAAGCACCTACTATTGGTATTGGATCACCAAGTCTCCAAACATATTGAGGGTCATGGTCATCATTGACTCAACGTAACCAGCCACAAGTACTGTGACAGCCTAACTACTACCCTTGACACACTAGCATTGGCACAGTCAACCATCAAAGGGAGGGGGGAATTCATCGACAAAATGCACTCCCATTACTTGCCTGTTCTGCTCCAACAGCACTTCCTAAGCCTGTGATCTCCACCACCAAGTGCAAGGGAATGCCACCACCCGCAGGTTCCCCAAGCCGCACACCAGCCTAACTTGGAAATATTTTGCTGCCCCTTTGTTACTGGTCCAAATCCTGGAATGTCTCCCCCCCCCCCCCCCCCCCCCCCAAAGGCACTGCGAGGGCATCTGCACCAGAAGGACAGTAGGGATTCACGAGGGCAATTGAAAATAAGGGGGGAGAGTGTAACAAAATGCTGTCCTTTTCAGAGATGCACCTACTCCCTAAAAATGATGAAACACGAAAACTTATGGAGTCTGCTATAACATGGTTGAAAATCTGAAATAGTTGGAGGGATCAGATTAAGAATCCATCAACATCTGAGACATTGTGGGGATGAACATTGCATATACTGACCTCTGTTAGTGAGCAAGCAATGTTTGGGAATCTTCTGCCCAGCAAGAGTGAATAGTGCCTCAGCCATTATTGCAATGGGTGGTAAGTGGCTTTTAGGTGCTGCTTGTGCATAATTAAAAAATTATTGGTCTGATTTCTAGGCTTGTGTACAATGAATGGGAAACAATATGCAAAACTGCATTGTCTTGCATGTGGTTAAAATAATTGAAAATACTCTGCCGCGTTACTACTTGGCCACGTCATGTGATCACTTTCCTCTCCACCCATCCCGTCTACCCTCTCTTAAACAAAAAACTGGAGTTTCTGAAATCCCATTTGTTCCATCAGGGACAGAATTATCACCAGTAATTCATGGAGCACTTTATGCAATTTACCCCAGTTCATTGTTTTCCCCACTTCTGCCAACCAGTTTCTTGCACATCTTTTGACCTTGTTCAGCAACGCTTGGTAGAGAGTAATGTCCAAAGTTTTCCCCGTGTTTAGGTATTTAGTCATAGTATTTTGATACACAGGGGTATTAGTTTCCCCTAAAACAACTTCAGGCAGCATGTACCCCAGTTGAAATAACTGTTCACATTTTAATGTTACTTGGTTTTTGTTTCAAATCAATTTATTTTTCTAGCTACTGCATTAAAACCCCTTTTTGTTAGTTAAAGAACCTTGCTTTACTGCTTGTTCCAAATCCAGTAGCCCACTTCATATTGATTTAAATATGACAGTGTAGTGGGAGTATTGCAGCAAAGTGGTTAGATTTGTATCCACAGGGGAGACACAAAGCATACTTTCAGAGAATTTACATTTTGCAGTTCGAGTCCTATTGACATACAAGAATAAGAGTGCTCACAACTCCTTTTGGTTTACAGGCAATTCTCTCAAGATTGATTTTTGCTTTAAGACCAAGTGACTGTAGACTTTGTCCCTGTTCTCATTTTCCTGTTTTGTCCTGGATGTGCCACAGGATTGGAAATGAGCTGGTGTGGTACTGTTGACTGTCTCATTACAACACACCCATCTGCACTCTTGGCTGAAAAGGTTCATTTTACTTCATGTTGACCCATTAAGGCCACATTAAGTTAGTTTGTTTTAGTTCTTGCCATTCATTCTGTAGTAAACCCACGGATTCGTGTAGCTCCTTGCATCATATTTTCACACTGGAAAGGAAACACATATGCTTTCTTTATCTTCTTGTTGTCTTTGCTGCTTGCATGGAACCTTTGGACCATCCACCTAAAAGGGCTATTATATTATGACAGTTCCCCATCTCGAGGAAGAAAGTTTTGAGCTCCCTGAATATGACTGGACACTTGAGGATAAAGAAAGACATTATTCAGATTGGATTTCCTCACCTTGCAGAATGGATAAATGGAAAGGTTTATTGTCCATTTAGAAAAGGTAGTGGCAATAAATCTTTCCATTTACCCATTCTGCAAGCCTCAAAACTTTCTTCCTCTGGCCAGTATTGGCATTGAACCTTTCAGTCTTGGCCCCACACATCCTGTGATTTCTATCCCTTCTGCTCTTTCACTTGGGTTTAGATCCTATTGTTTCCAACTTATCCCTTCAGGATCACGACCCAAGTGCTCCTCTGTACGAGACTGGAAACCTGACTCTTGAGAGAATTGTCTGTAAACCAGAGGAGCTGTGAGCACTCTTATTCTTGTATGTCAATAGGACTTGAACTGTGAAATGTAAATTCTCTTAAAGTATGCTTTGTGTGTCTCCTGTGGATACAAATCTAACCACTTTGCTGCAATATTCCTACTACACTCATTATTTAAAACGGGCTGGAGATTGGTGGACTGATGCTCACAATTCTATATTGCGCGGATTGTCACCTTGTCGTGGTGGAGAAGCTTGTGTGGTCCTGAGATCCCGAGAGCGATGCCGTCTGGAGCTGTGCTCCTGGTAGGGTCACCCATGGCGGTAAGGTCGACGGTGAGATCCCTGACGAAGAACAATCCAACCGTTACCTCAACGGTGGAACGGGGGACAAAGTTATTTCGAACTCAACGGCTGTGAAGGCGGATGAAGGCTGCAACAAATCCAGCAGCTCCAATTGTCATGGTTTCCATGCCATTGGAATCGGTTGGTTGATTTGTGAAGTATCGTGTGCTTTTTGCAGTGCAACATCAAGTACACGTTAAACAAATACACGCACAGCCGTCTTCGCTCTGTGGGCTTAATTTTCAGAGCCAAGATTGGACATAAGCCACTTGAGAGCAATAAATAGATGAACGGAATGAAGACCATCATCCTCGACCTCGAGGGATAGCCACGACGATATTGCGTGGGCTGTGGACGTCCCTCTCAAGCCTCCTTGTTGAACTGTTGCAATCCAGGTATTGAGGGTTCTCCTGCAGTGCCCTTGGGGAAAGAGTTCTGACCTAAGGATTTTGAGGAAGTGATATTAAAAATCAGGATATGTATGGCTTAGGGTGGAATTGTTGGTGTTTCCAGCCTCCTCCTAGCTTTGTATTGGCTTGCAACATAAAGGCCATTTAACCCAATCGAGTCAATACTGGCTTTTGGAGTAAGCCCAGCTCCCCACTTATTTTCCCTGTAACCTCCTCTCATGCCCATCTGTTTCTTCTACAACCCACCTACACTCGGGGTAATTTAGTTACCAATTAACCTACCAACCTGCATGGTTTTGTTTTTGGGAAGTCCAGGGGAAACCCACACAGGCACAAGGAGAATGTGCCAACTCCACACAACACCGGAGGTTGGGAGTGAACCCACACCGCTGGAGATGTGACAGCAGCACTGTGCTCTAGGAGTTTCTTCAAAAAAAAAAGTAGCAAATTGTTGGTGCTTTTACTTACAAGGTATACTCTGCAAATGTGGTGAGCTACTGGTGGGAGATTGGGTCCCAATCCACATTGCTTTGTCTTGGATGGCGGTGTACTAAGGTTGAGAAATTGAGTTCATTAGCAATCTCTGTGGCTGAAAGATAAAGGACCATATCAAGTAGATTTGCACCTTGGGCTTGCTGACCAGAATAAAGTCAGTGAAACAAGCTAGCTTGGAAAAGTGGAGGCCAAAGTTGCTCATGAACTGGCCAAGTGTGGGATTCTTGCAATCTCTCCAGGAGAGGATGAATACTGTCCAAACAAATAGAAGTAATGAAATGGCTGCCGAGGGCCAGAACACAAACCTGACAGGAATCCATTTTATACACTTGTCCTTTTCTTAACTGGATGTTCAGACTTGGAGATAATTAAGATATTGATACAATGGTCTTGCCTCTGTCTGAAATACATACATCGGTGGAGGCATCTTGGGAGAAGATGTACCAACAGAGGAGGAGTGAAGTGGTAGGTCTTCCAGAGAGCTGAGCTCCGGTTTATGTCGTGATCAGTTCAAAAAGACCACCTCAGAGAACAAATAAATTTATTCGTTCACGGGATGGCCCAAAGAAGCCAAGGCAGTTTGCTGGTGCATTTTTATAGAAGATGTATCTTGCAGTCATCATGCTAGCATTTGTTGTCCATCTCTAATTGCCTTCAAATAGAAGAGCTAGTCAAAAGTCAGCCACGTTGTTGGGTCTGGAATTGGACACCGGCCAGACTAGGTAAAGAACTGGCCAATATGTGACTCCAGGTATTGGTTTATTATTGTCACTTGTACCGAGGTACAGTGAAAAACTTGTCTTGCATACAGTTCATACAGATCAATTCATTACGCAGTGAAGATACATTGAGTTAGTACAGAGTGCATTGAGGTAGTACAGGTAAAAACAATAAGAGTACAGAGTAAAGTGTCACGGCTACAGAGAAAGTTCAGTGCAGGTAGACAATAAGGTGCAGGTCACAAAGTAGATTGTGAGGTCAGAGTCCATCTCATCGTATGAAGGAACCGTTCAATAGTCTTATCACAGTGGGATAGAAGGTGTCCTTGAGCCTGGTGGTACGTGCCCTCAAGCTCCTGCATCTTCTGCCTGATGGGACAGGAGAGAAGGGAGAACGACCCGGTTGGGTGGGGTCTTTGATTATGCTGGTTGCTTCACCAAGGCAGCGAGAGGTATAGGCAGAGTCCATGGAGGGGAGGCTGGTTTCTGTGGCTGTGTCCACAACTCTCTGCGGTTTCTTGCGGTCCTGGGCAGAGCAGTTGCAATACTAAGCTGTGATGCATCCGGATAGGATGCTTCCTATGCTGCATCGATAAAAGTTGGTGTCAAAGGGGACATGCCAAATTTCTTTAGCCTCCTGAGGAAGTAGAGGTGCTGGTGAGCTTTCTTGGTCATGGCGTCTACGTGGTCTTTGGAGTTTTTACGATAGCCTGGTTCTTTCATGTTTTCAGTGATGGAGATGAACTTTTTGTTCATTTTGATGACATTAATTTAGATTCTCCAGCTACTTTGGTGGGATATGAGCTCCCGTCAAAGGACCAAGAACCCAGTAGCTTAATGCGACTAAGCCACACAATGAACTGTCCAAGAGAGATGGTCATAGAGGAAAGGGTGTCCCTATTCCATCGGTTGCCTCACAGCATCTGTGGAAGGAGAAATGGTTTGTGTTTTGGATCGCTGACTTTTTATCCAATGTGGGAAGAGTTAGAGAAAACAAATGTAAAGATGCAGGGGAAGGGGTTGGGGCAGGGCCAAAGAGAGAGAGCAGAAGGACAAGTCCCTGAAACAAGGGGGAGAATTAATGACAAGAACAATGTACCTGGGTGAAAGGATGTGAAGGCATTAATGAGAATGAAAGGTCGGACTAGAGGAGGTATAAATAGCAGATTGGTTGCCGTGGTCAGATTTGTGTTCACAGGATCACAAGACAAGGGAGCAGAAGTAGGCCATTTGGCCCATCAAGTCTGTTCCAAGGAAAAAGGAAAAAAAGAAATGAGAAATTGGGTGGGGGGGGGGCAGGTGAAAAAAAACCTATTCTAACCCCAATTTCTGGCCTTATCCCCATATCCCTTGATACCCCGACTATTTAGATATCTATCTATCTCTACCTTAAACGCCTCCAATGATCTGGCCTCCACTGCTGTACCTGTCAAGGAATTCCACAAATTCACCACCCTCTGTCTAAAGAAATTTCTCCTCATCTCTGTTTTAAACTGGTACCCTCTAATTCTAAGATTGTGCCCTCTGGTCCTGGACTCACCCACCAAGGGAAACAGCCTAGCCACATCTACTCTGTCCAGTCCTTTCAACATTTTAAATATCTCTGAGGTCCCCTTTCATTCTTCTGTACTCCAGTGAGTACAGTCCAAGAGCCGACAAACGCTCATCACATGTAAGCCCTTTCATTCCGGGAATCATCCTCGTAAATCTCCTCTGAACCCTCTCCAACATCCCCACATCTTTCCTAAGATATGGGGCCCAAAACTGCGCACAGTATTCCAAATAAGGCCTCACCAGTGCCCTGTACAGCCTCATCAACACATTCCCTTGAATGTTCTCTTGGTTGGTATGGACGAGGTGGGCTGAAGGTCTTATTTCTGTGCTGTATAACTCTATGAGTACCGAAGATCGAATTGTGACCCAAGTTTAGGATGCTTTAGAGAGTTTGATCAAGTACATATAAACTTCTTGTGGGGGAGGCCACAACAAGGCAACACAAACAGGAATCTGGCTTTGGTCATTTTGTGGTGCTTAGTGTAAATTTAGGGCACTGTTGTTGAAGTTGGGTAAACTTAGAAACTACTTCTGTGTGGAACTCTTTTCCCTTGGGTAAGAGTGAAAAGTTACCAAAGCAATGCAGATGAGTGCTGATTGGATGGAATGGCAGAACAGTCCAAGGGGGTGCCCTTGGAGTCCTGTGAAGCAAGTATGATGGAGGGTTTATGTACAGTTCGGACTGTCACATTTACTGCAACTGCGATGTATGTCCGGATGGACTATCTGATCCATCTAGCCTGTTCCACTTTAGAATTCTGTATTGCCTGCCAGCTGTGGATTGTGAGAGAGATAGAAAAGGCCAAGGTTGAATTTGGAAGGGGATGGATGGGTGTGTGGGGAATTCCAGAGCTTTTGGCCAGCTGTCAATCTTTCCTCGTTGGGTCATGACATTGGAGAGAGAAAGAGTCAACGTTTCAGGTCACGGGTACTACCCATGTATTGCTGGAGCTTTATCTCTGAATTCCAGTATCTGCAGTTTTGTATTTTGCCTTTAAAGTTCTCATTCTTGACTGGAAGCATTTCTTGGGTACCAGTCAAAGCTGGCAAGCGCAGGGTGCTGAGATTGCCACAGGTTTGGGCAATGGCACCAAGCTATTGTTGACCTTGGGTATCAAGTGCCGAGAGCTTACCGGGTGTATGTAGGAGCACCAGGCCCTGGTGATGCCCAGGATTGGGGCAGGGTTTCAGGAGCAGAAATAATGAAACGTTGTGCTGACATGAGCTGGTGGTTGAAGTTTATCCCTGGGTCACATACACCATTCAAGTTGTAGGTTGTTTAATTCGGCCTTGCCCACTTGTCAAGGGGATAGACGGGTTGGTAATCGGATATGGTGGTCTAAAGACCCCAACTTTGGTCTTCCTCAACACTCAGATGCTTATTCTCATCCATCACTGCATGCCAACCAAACACTCTGGCAATCGAAATGTCATCTTCGCATCGTGAGAGGGGTGTTCGGTTTGGGGCCGTGATATTGAGAGGTAGAGCTGGGTGTCATCAGCCAGCACGCAGGACCTGGAGATGCAACAGACTGCAGATGCTGCAATCCGCAGCAACAAACAAGGTGCTGGAGGAACTCAGTGGGTCAGGCGGCATCTGTGGAGGGAAATCCAGACGAAGGGTCTCAACCTGAAATGTCGACTGTCCATTTCCCTCCACAGATGCTGCCTGACCCACTGAGTTCCTCCAGCAGTTTGTTTTTTGCTCCAGATTCCAGCATCTGCAGTCTCTTGTGTCTCCATTAGCAGGACAAAGAAAGCTGTGGGTGCAATGATACTTATTCACTGTGTCGAAAAGCTAACCTGAGTCTACATCTCGACCTGAAAATGTAGATTGTCCATTTCCCTCCACAGATCTTACCTGACCTGATTTCTTGCAGTGTTCTGTTTGTTGACATGGAACCTGGTGCTTCTGATGTCTGAACAGTGCGTTAGTGTTGTCAACATGCCGTTAGTGTAGAACTAACCTGACTCAAGAAACTAAACCCTATTCAAGAGCAACAAGTCTGTCAATTGTACCATGCAATGATGGAGATGCAGAAGGATCAAAGAAGCCAAGTTGCTGTCAAAATTGGCTTACCACAAACAGCAATTCTTCTGATATCATTCTAGGAACGCTAGGTGGCAAATAATTAGTGCTGGGGGAGCACCAGAAGTAATAGTGTGGGAATGCGAAGAGTTTCTCGAGCTATGAATGTGGTCCGAGAGGGGGAAAATTTTCTGCAAGTTCTTGATGGTGGTCTTTGTAGCAGAAATAAAGATAATTTACTTGTATTAAAATGATTTGAGTGCAACTTCTGAAATATTTTCTGCAGCGGGAATTTTATCTGCCTTGCTAAAGTGGCTTAAAGAAATGATGATAGGGTAGAAAGTAGAAATAAGGGAGGCCAACAATAAGGGAGATCAGGAAGGTCTAGTTCTGGTCACTTTCATGGCTGATTCCAACCAGACACCAGCATTATAACTGACCTCAGTCATTGTAGGTAAGGAGGGTTGGAGTTTGTTGTTGGATGCCATAAACCTGCTAGCCTTTGGTCTACATGCCATCTCTGCATTCTGTAAGGGTAGGATTGCCCTTGGTTATTTTGTCTACTTGTATTGGAAAAATAATCGATACTCTTTCAAAGGTAATGACCACCCCTCCCTGCCCCCCCCCCACCCCCCCGCGCGCACACAAAGGCAGTACTGGTCCATACAACACTGCACCATTTAGCAAGGGATAATGTGATAACCATTTAAGGTAAATCCACTTTACCTTAGGATTTGGGTAATGTATGCGTGTCCTCAAATAAAACAAGATACCAGTAAAATAATCGGAGCACTCGATTATGTGAAAGAAGCCATGAAGTTTTTGGGAAGGTTGTATCAAATTAAATTATGCTGATTTTTTTGTGGATGGAGGAAAAGCAAATGGTAGAAATCCCCATCAGGCAGCATCTGAGCAGAAAAAGAGTGAACCTTTCAGGCTGGTGACCTTTTCATCATCAAACTCTGGTCAAAACTGAATCCCTTTCAATGATCTATGGGCTGAAGTATAAAAGGCAAGGTTCATAATTGTTATGTCCTATGTTTGAATAATTGCAAATGTCAGTGATAACTGATAACCCTCTTGTGGTGGTGAGCAAAGTTAATAGAAGTGTTCAGTGGATTAAATTGAGGCTCTGGCAATAAATGATTATGCTGACACTGGAGATCGTTCCATTAGCACTCTGTCAGTGTCTTCTGATTTTAACGGTGCACTGTTTAATTCTGCACTCAGCGGCGATGGAGAGGTTCAGCATATACCTTCTCAACCCTGCAATATGTCCTGTCCTGCCTTGCCAACAAAACAACATGATTCTATAACATAGCACTGGGAGTCGTCCACGTGGCCCCAGGAGTCTGTTGCTCTTATCGTTGGCTGCTCCTCCGTCTCGAGTTCAGTTTGCTTCCCAACCCCCTGATTTCCCTCGACGTACCAAACCCTAATGGTCTCTGCCTTGAATACTCTCAGGCTAGGCATCCACAACTCGGGAAGGTCGGGAAGTCAAAAGATGTTACAACTCTCTCACGTAAAAGAAACCTCGTGTTCCAGGCTCCAGTGAGTATAGGCCTATCCTGTTTAATCTCTTTTCCCCAAAGAACCATCTCCTCATCCCAAGAATCAACTTAGTGAATCTACACAGCACTGACTCCAGGGACACACATCCCCACTGCTCTTCAGGTAGAGGGCACAAGTGCACCAAGTACTTGGGGTTGGTCACACCAGAACCCTGTCAAGTGACTTCACTTTGGTATTCCAGACCCTTTGAACATAAGCCAACACAACTTTGGCTTTCCTATTACATTCTACATCACATGGATCAGTGCACCAACATTTTAGTAGCTTTTTTATTGCTGAAGAAGCTTTTTTTCCCCTCTTTCAGCCCAAGTGTATATTATTACACTGTACATTACCATTTTACAAAGGAAGATGATTGTGGTTGTTGGGGGTTAATCGCCATAGCCCAAGGACATCACTGCAGGAATTCCTCAGGCAATGTTCTGCTTCGTCAATGACCTTCCTTCATCGTAAGGTCAGAAGAGGCATGTTCATCGTTGCGGAAGATCCAGTTCCATTTGCGTCTCTGCCACAGAGTTGTGCAGCACAGAAATGGGCCCTTTGGCCCAACTCATCCATGCCAAACAAAGTGTCCATCTGAACTACTCCTATTTGCCTGCATTTGGCTCATATGCCTCTAAACCTTTCCTATCCATATACCTGTTCAAATGTCTCTTAAACACTAATTGTATCAGTTTCTACTACTCTATCCATATACCCACCACCCTCTGTGTGGGAAAAAGTTGCCCCTCAGGTCCCTCTTTAAATCTTTCCCCTTTCGCCTTAAGCTTATGCCCTCTAGTTCTAGACTCCCCTACCCCGGGGGTGGGGGGGGTGGTTGGAATTGTGACCATCCACCTTATCTACTCCTGTTACAATGTTATATACCTCCCTGAACTTGCTGCTGCTACACCAATGAACCAGTACACACTGGACTTAACTGGCAAATAACACTCCCACTATGGGCAATGAATATCTCCGACTAAACCACTACCTTTGGTGTTCGGTGGTGTTACTGTCACTGAGTTCTCACCATCAATGTTTTAGGGGTTACTATTGACCGGCAACTCAACTGCACAAGTCACACAAATCAAGTGGCTATAACAGCAGGTCAGAAGCTGGGTATTCTGCCGCTTTTGATGTGCTTTCTGACGCCCAAAAGCCTTTCTGCCATTATTTACGAGGCGCAAGTCAGAAATGTGATGTGATACTGTCCTCCTGCCTGGCGGAGTACAGCTCCAACCGTCCTCGAAGCTTGATGCCATCCAGGGGAGCAGTCCACGTGACTGGCAGCCCACCCACATCCTAAACATTCATTCCCTTCATCATTGCACAGTATCTGCAGTGTGTACCATCCACAAAATGTCCTGCAGTTTGTTCTGGCTTCAACAGCATATCCCAAGCACCTTCTAATGCCAGGAAGGACAATGTCGGCACGCACACAGGAAGACCATCTCCTGTGGTTTCCCCTCTAAGTCGCACACCATCCTGACTTGGCTGGACCTCCATCTTCACTGGCTCTACATCGTGGAGCATTATCCCCAGTGACATCGCGAGCACCTTCACCAGAAGGACCGCAGCAGTTCTAGAAGGCAGCTCACCCTCGCCTTCTCAAGTACAATTAGTAATGGACAGCAAATGTTACCAGTGACACCCAGACCTTCAAAGAATAACAAGGAATTGCCCCATCTGCAACTTACCCATCAACTTAACTGGCTTCATGCCTCTAGCTTCTTTGCTGCTCACTTCATCTTGGTTTTGTATACTTAGTAAATGTGGTAAACCCATATATTTAGTAAACCCATCTAAACCATTGTGATAGCTTGAGTGGATGAGCACCTTGTACTGATTTGCACAAGAGTCTGTGAATCTGGAGTTGCCCCTTAATCTCTGCTTGTGTCTCTTGATGAGTCTTCTGTCCTGGTGAATGTTGCATATGAGCCTTTATTTTTTTTCATAATTTTTTGAGTGTTGCCTTTCCAAAGATGTTTTTGAAAACCCCCAGGTACATGATATCTACTGCTTCCCCAACCCCTCTCCTCTACACTGCTTGTTATATTCCCCAGAAGGGGGAAAAGAGACCAAATGCACATTTTGAACGTGATTTTGTAAAGCCAGCGATTTAAAGGGGGTGACATATGCAGCCAGAATTGGAGACATGGAGGATGTCGGGCTGGGACTTGGTGATGGTGAGATTGAGGGATTGGTTGAGAACTGAAGATTTGTCTCCTTGCCAACGGCAGTGTCAGCACCTGTCTGATTGGTGAATTAGTGTGGGTCATGACATGAGCTTGGGATACACCAGCTCTTCTGAGATTGGATATCGGACTTGCTGGCACAACTTGCACAGTGCTGGGACTGAGACAGAAGGTGGGCAAGAAATGCGTGCACCGATGGATCCTGTTGGGAAGTTGCGGGATCACATCGGCGAGATGCCTTTGGGAGACTTGTACTTGCACTGCCACAGGGAATAAGCCATTGAAGGATATTCTGTGTCCAACTGGACTGATGGGAATGTAACCAAGCCACTGCAGTCAAATGGCTAAAGGAAAGGTGGAGGATCTCTTCAATTGCAGCAGATGTCGTCGGAAAGATGAAAGGTTTAAGGGCAGTGAGATGGGAGGCCATGTATGACGTTGATAGGTGTACCTTAGCAGTTTAACAGGATTGGAGTTTCTCAAACTTTTGAGATAACATGGGGAAGTTGGTATTTCCTGACTTGCTTGATTCTTTTTTTTGGAAAGGATGCATGAATCGGGGGCAGTTACCCAGACAGAAGCTGGCATTTAATATTTCTCCTGGAGTGTTGGTGTGCATTGGAATGTGCTTCAAAGTAGTGGCAGTGTAGAGCCACTGTCTGGGCCAAACCCCTCTCATTCTGAAGTGTATTCAAGTTCCTCAAGTATATTATACACTGCTTTCTCTTTGGAACTGGTGCCCTGTCGACTTGTTAAAAGCTGACACTTGGCAAACAACTTGGTGCTTGTTCAGTTTACCTAACCTTGCTGTAGATATTTAAATGAAAGTAGTGAATCTCCATTGTACACTCTGAAATAGAAATGTTTCACTCGTGTAAGATGGCTTTGGACAGGTATAGAAACCTCTTCAAATCAGAACAGTTAAAGTTGGAGACAGGAGAGACTGCAGATGTAGGAATCTGGAACAATCTTCTGTTGGAAGAACTCCAGTGGGTCGAGCAGCATCTGTAGGGATGGGAGGAAGGGATTGTCAACATTCCAGCCCTGACGCACCCCCCCCCCCCCAACAGATGCTGCTCAACCCGCTGAGTTCCTCCAGTTAGAATTTGAGCCAAGCAGTGCTATGTTTTTTTGAGTTTGAAATGGTCGCCATCTGACACTACATTAATGCACCGGCTAGAGAGAGGGAGAGAGAGGGAAAGTCATGAGGTACCACCTGCACTCTGTGATTTGTGAGTGTGTGAGATTAAGGCAGAAATTGGCATAGCTAGTCAATCGCAATGCAAGGAAGTTCTGGCAACAAAAAGTTGCTTTACGGTTGACTTGTCTGCAACTTGAGATGAACCTGAATTATCAAACTTATTTTTCTTTGGGAATACAGGAGGGCTGGCATTTCATTCTGATGTGCTTATTATTTGCAACAGTCAACAACTGTAAACAGCTGTAAAACCTCCTTACTTCATCCATTATTCTCCTACTGAAATTCAGCAGTAAAGTGCATATTTTGCATTAACACGGTACGCTTTGTAAGATCCTTTTTATAAAGTGCCAAACAACTTTGGTTTATTACGAACAACCCCAGTGGAGATCGCTAAAGTGCATTTATATTTAAAAAAAATAGTCTGGTGGCAAATTATACTCTAGGACCAACAGTGTTTTGATTAACCACTTTTCAAGTTGCTGGTTTGTAAGGAAAATCCAGCTAATGAACATAAGAGATTTCAACGTGGCACATCAGGAAAATGCTCGGTCCATTTTGTCCATGCTTTACAGGCCAATTTCTTCTATTTTCCAATTGCTCTTGAAGCGTCCAGGAACTGAATTATTCCCCATTTCTCTTTCCGCAGGTGCTGCCTGCACTGCTGAGTGGTTCCATTTTTATTTCAGATTGCCAGCATCTTTGGGGTGTCTTTTATAATTATTCCCAGCTTTTGATCTGTAATCTTTGTAACTCAATTGAGGGTCATGTGCTAATCTGTGTGGTGAGGGGTTTCTGCTTTTGTTTTCATCACTGTTGAAAGCAGAGTTCTAGAGCCGCGCCAATCGGGTGTGAATTTTCTACAGCTTCTATCCCCTTTAATCCTCATCTTAAATCTGCGTCAATCAACACTTAATTATTTAGATGAACTCTTGAAAAGCCAAGCTTCTAGCAGAATTCAAGGAATGGACATTGTCCACTCTGACAAGATGCTGCTTGCCCTACTGAGCTCCTCTAGCAGATTGTGGTATTGGTTTATTATTGTCACTTGTACTGAGGTACAGTGAAAAACTTGTCTTGCATACCGATCGTACAGGTCAATTCATTACACAGTGCAGTTACATTGAGTTAGTACAGAGTGCATTGATGTAGTACAGGTAAAAACAGTAACAGTACAGAGTAAAGTATCACAGCTACAGAGAAAGTGCAGTGCAATAAAGTGCAAGGTCACAACAAGGTAGATCGTGAAGTCATAGTCCATCTCATTGTATAAGGGAACTGTTCAATAGTCTTATCACAGTGGAATAGAAGCTGTCCTTGAGCCTGGTGGTACGTGCCCTCAGGATCCTGTATCTTCTACCTGATGGAAGAGGAGAGAAGAGAGAATGTCCTGGGTGGGTGGGGTCTTTGATTATGCTGGCTGCTTCACCAAGACAACGAGAGGTAAAGACAGAGTCCAAGGAGGGGAGGCTGGTGTCCATGATGCACTGGGCTGTGTCCACAACTCTCTGCAGTTTCTTGCGGTCCTGGGCAGAGCAGTTGCCGTATCAAGCCGTGATACATCCAGATAGGATGCTTTCTATGGTGCATCGGTAAAAGTTGGTGAGAGTCAAAGGGGGCAAACCAAATTTCTTTAGCCTCCTGAGGAAGGAGAGACGCTGGTGAGCTTTCTTGGCCGTGGCATCTACGTGACTTGACCAGGATATGCTGTTGGTAATGTTCACTCCCAGGAGCCTGAAGCTCTCAACCCTCTCGACCTCAGCACCGTTGATGTAGACAGGTGCGTGTACACTGCCCCCTTTCCTGAAGTCAATGACCAGCTCCAGATTCCAGCATCTGCAGTCTCTTCGTCTCTCTGGAATGAACTGGGTACGAGGAAGTTGATTCAATGATAACTTTTGAAAGGGAATTAGCTAAATAACCATACAGGACGTGTTTATATGTCAATGGGAAAAGGGTAGGGGATAAAAGCATACAAGATTGATGACACTGGCAGGGGAGATGGTCAAAATCTTTTTCCATGGTAGGGATATCAAAAACAAGAGCCTGTAGTTTTAAGGTGAGAGGAAGGAGTTTTAAAGGGGATCTTGGGGGTAAATTTTTGTTTTAATAGAGAGTAGTTGATGTCTGGAATGCGCTGCCAAAGGAGGAATCAGATACGATTACTACATTTAAGAGGCATTTAGTCAGGCACTTAAACAGGCAAGACGCAAGGATACAATCCTAAAGCACGCAAATGTGGTTAGTGTAGGGAAGCAAAAAAAAGGCTATCGTGGATGTTGTGGACCAAAGGGCCTGTTTCTTTGCTGTACATCTATTTGACATTAGTATTGATAGACTCTTGATGGCAGGAATGAACACAATGGGCCGAAGGGCCTGTTTCCCTCTGTATGATTCATGACCTCACCACTGCTCATCGGGAAGGTGCATTCCTTTTTAAAAACTGCAGATGAATTTTGTGCCTTAAATAATTTTTTTTTAATCACCTTAGTTGTCTCTTAACATTTTGACAAGTACATTGAAGACACTTGGAAAGTGTCAGACTGAGATGCATTTGAACTCCAGCTCTAGGTTTCTCACGGTGTGGGCTGGAGGAGAGAAACACATTTGTGCCTTTGGTTGTCAGCCTGAATGTGTGAACATTTCACAGCATTTGTTAGCAGGGCTCCCCCTGGGCAATCTCCAGCTACTGGAAATTTGGCTTTGAACAGATGATATCTAGTGGTGGGTTTATTTATTTTCCCCCTCAAATGGTTTCAAAATTACTGAAGAATAGAACTGAATTCTTGAGTCAAGTTTGAGATGAATATTAATGCAGAATGCTTGGTTTTTGCTTCAATGGAAGGTTCTGCCTAAATTTGAACACTCGATTCGCGTACTGCCTCTCGTGACCCAGAACATCTTGAAATGCACCTTAATACTGGTACTGCCTTTTGAAGTGGTTGCAAGTGTGGCAGCTAATTGTACACAGTCTGATCCCAACTTTTGTTAAACTTGGTGGACAGGGAATCTATCATTTGGTGCCTTGAACGTTTTGCATCCATCTGAACAGACATTGCTTTTAATGCTACAGTAGCATCTTTTATTAATGCACTGCACTTACACTATCAATTCAGATTTCTGTATCATGGGTCCACCCCAGACATGGGCTTGAACCCATGAGCTTTCAACGAAGTTGAGTTTATCTTTATTCAAACCCACTGCTTTTCTAATTGAACGTAGGAAGGTTGTGGTAAGCCACAAGGATCTGGTGGAGGCGGTAAGCCCACATGATTGGGTCAGGTGATTTTTGACACTAGTAGCACAAGATGGTACTTTTTAAAGTCGGGACGATGTGCAAAACTGGAATTTAGTGGTGTTAGTGCTGTTATTGTTTTGAATTATTTTCGAAATTATAGGAATTCAATCAGCAACTATTGCAAAAAGCTGGGGTCACTGTACATGTGTTTTCTTCCCTCCTTAGTATCTGTTTTTTCTATTTTTCTTCCCCACCCGTCCCCGTAACATTTTTACTTCCCCTGGCTTGAACACACTCCTACTAGACAACAGTTTTTTAGGTATACAGTACTTTAAAACCTACTTGAATTATCCATTTTAAATTGAAATCGTTAAAAGTTGAACTTGTTCAATTTAACTTCGCTGAAATAATTGTTTTGAATTTGAAAATAAAAGCTCCCAGAGGTTTAACAAGGCTGCCTAATCTTTAGAAGGAAAATAACCTGTAATTTTATCTATTTTTAATATTCACGCCAAAGGAAAAATAATTTACAGCCAGATTTTGAAGGGCAGCTCTACTTTGCAGTCTTAAAGCTCAAGATTTCTGTATTCTTTAAGTGTGCAGGGGATTTGCATGTGTTCAGACAGCAGGTTCTGCCTGTGAGGGTAACAATTCTACTTCAAAATCAAAGATTAAGCTGATGAGATTTAGGCCTTAAAGGTGCATTTGCTGCCTTTTGAATATTAACCATGTAGCATCAGTTTCTGCACCAGGTTCACCTTGGTAATGGCTCTCAGTGGGTGGTCTTGAGGGCTATCCATCTCCATGTTGCAGTGTGATCCAAGCAGTGGCCAATGGAATGAGCACAGGGTTCACAGCTGAGCTGAGCCCATGTGAAAGTGCGGCCCAAAAGGCTTTATGGGGTTGAAGCTGCTATTTTGGGAAGCAAGCTTTAAGGAGGTAAAGTCTCGAGCCTGAGCCTGACCACAAATTGGTTGCCTTCATCCGTCAGCCCAGCAACAGGGTGTTGCTGAATTTGGAGAACACAGCTGGTTCGTGGACCTCACTTGAAGCTCATTTTGAGATCGGCAACGTGACTGGCGGCTTAAAAGGAACGCAGGTTGTGGGACTCGCGGTCCTCGGGCACGGTGTTCCGTGGCGTGCTGATGACCAGTGGTCCCAAAGGCAGCTTCCCAACTGCCAGCCCGCTTGCACCTCGGCAGGTCCCAGACCTCCGCCTGTGGGCAGGGGAAGGCAGAGCTTGGAGACCGGGTTTGGGGGGAGGTGGGTGGTGGGGTCTACCATCCCACCCTGCTGTTGGACTCCGTTATGTCCAGAAGTGGAGGAGTGACGTGTGAAGCTTGGCACCCGGTAGGCTGGTGTCCAAATGGTGGCGCCATTGATTGGGTCACTGACTCCAAAGACAAGCAAGTGCTTCACTTTGTTCTGAATTATTATAGTGCTTTAAAATAGTGTTTAAATCTATTTGACTAATTATTAAATGGCTATCTCTCGCCCCCAAAGTCTTTCACAGCTAACAAATTGGACTGCAGATGTTGTGCTTTCCAGATGTTGGGTGTGGCAGGTGACCTCACCTGGCTGTCCAGTTCCGCAGCCGCAGTGGGCAAGTCCAGGGTGATTTGGCCCGTTGTCATCCACGAGCAAATGACTCACCAGAAGGTGAAGCTGTCTCATAACAAGCAATCCCAGTTAATACACACAGAATCCTCCCCATACCCCACACGAGTGCAACACACAAAGCGCTGGAGGAACTCAGCAGGTCGGGCAGCATCTGTGAAGAGAAATGGACAGTCGACGTTTCGGGTAGAGATCCTGGACTGGAAGATAGAGGGGAGATAGCCGGTATAAAGAGGTAGACAGAAGGGGTGGAGCAAGAGCTGACAGGTGGATCCAGGTAGGGGGGAAGTGATAGGCAGGTAGGGAGACTGGCAATGGTGTCAGAAGCTGGGAGGCGATAGTGGAAGGGGCACGGCTGAAGATGATGGAATCTGATGGGAGAGGAAGGTGGAAGATGGAATAATGGTGGGGAGGGGAACCAGTGGGAGGAGTGTGTGGGGCTGATGGCCAGACGGACAGGGTGGAGGAGGGGAAAGAGGGTGCCAGGCTGGGTGGATCAGAAAGAGAGAGAAAAGGGAGGGAGAAAAGGGCAGAGGGGTGAGGAGTTACCGGAAATAAGAGGATTCAATGTTTCTGGATCAGATGAAGTCTCGACCCAAAATGCCGACTGTCCATTTCCCTCCAAAGGTCTACCTGACCCATTGAGTTCCTCCAGTGCTTCTTGTGTTGGTCCAGATTCCAGCATCTGCAGTCTTTTGTGTACCCAATGCAAGTGCTCTGGATTCCTCTGGCACACCTGTACCAAAACTTGAATTCATGGTGTGGACCTCTGATCACTCATCTGAAAGGCTTTTGTATCCACAGAGCAGAAACTGGTGTCTTATCTCAAAGGGGTGCCAAACACTGTCCTCCAGTTTAATGTTTGGATTGCTCTGAATGGTGTCTGCACCAGGCAAGCAAGAGATGGGTGCCATTTGGGCAGAAAGTTGTCACCATGTCAGATTGCAGACATAGTGATCGACCATTTGAAAGTTATTTTGCCCTACATACTTCATTTCTGCAAGGCATCGGTGATCTCCCTAGAGTAAGACGCCATCAAATGGACCTCTGGTCATATCTACAACTCTAAATTGCTGTTAAGTGACAAAAACGATGTTGAAGTTTACTCACTTGTTTTATAAGTTGTCCTTGGGGTGACGTGCTCCTCAGCTACTGGGGAAGAATGCCAAGTGTTCTGAGTAAGTTTAGGAGGTCTTGTAGATCCTTCCATTTTCTTATTGGAAACTCTTCTCCCCCTTCAATTTGTACATCTCAACATTGACTTCTGTTTTGCTGCCGCTCTGTGCTCGGCGTGAATGAACACTGAGAGAGGATCAAACAAATAAACTGCTGGAAGAACTCCGGAGGTCAGGCAGCGTTCGTAGAGGCAAAGGGACAGTGGATGTTTCAGGTCAAGACCCCGCATCTGGGCTGAGTGTAGAGGGGAGATGGCTGGAATATAGGAGGGGTGAGACAGACGCTGGTAAGTGATGGTTGGAACAGGTAAGGGAAGGGTGATGGGCAGACGGAAGCACGGGGGTGGGGGGGGGGGCGGCCTTGGTAACAATAGGGGAAGGACGGAAAAGGTGATCAAAGGGAGAGAGACCCTGGGTGGACTGATGGGAGTGGGAATGGGTTATCTGAAATGAGAAAATTCAATGTTCGTACCACTGGGCTGTAGGCTACCCAAAGCAGACTATGAGTTGCTGCTCTTCTAGTTTGTGCCTAGCCTCCTCATGGCAGTGGAGAAGGTAGAGGATGGACAAGATTTTCTGGGAATGGGAAGGAGTTGAAATGGTCTGGACCCAGAGGGTGATGTAAGTAGGGCCTTCCATGTTGGCATTGCATCTGGATGAAATTAAGGGAATTGAGCGTTTTCCGGTAAACACATACCGCAGTAACTTTTTTCCAAATGCTATTACCAGTAATAGTTCACTCTGGAATATAGTCATTTCACGTAATGCCATAGTGAATACACTTGTATTTGGCAGGATAACAAGTCACTTTGCAATAATTTTCCAATGGGTATAATCCACCTGGGGAAACTGCAGCTTCATGCTGTTTGCATCCGAGAGTAGTCTCCCATCCCAAACAGAACTTGCACAGTAACATCTCCAAGGTATTATTGTTGAAGGCAACCGTTTATATTTCAGTGATCTTGCAAAATACGACTTTGCGAGTGAAATGTTTCTTGACATCACAAATATGTTTTTCTTTTTTCCTATAAGGACCAGTGATGACCTTGAGCCTGACAGCTATCCATATTTTGTAAACCCTGCATTGTTGATTTATTGATCGAAGTTTTTGCACACTCGCACTGCAATGGGGGCATATATTGTTCCAACGTCTCAGCAATCTCTGTGAAACCACCCTTCCTATTATCGGTACGCGTATGCTTGCTCCACAGCGAGGCTTTCATTTCTCCCCCAGCTTTGCAAATTAGTGGTTAATGAGTAGTAGCTTTTAAAATGAGAGGCTGCCTGACCTGCAATCTGCAAAACTCTGCTAAGACAGTTTTATGAATGGCAACGTGAGGAAAATCTTTAAAGAGTTGACCTTTTACTAGAGGGCTTGTCTGTAAACTGAGCTCTCTCCAGGTATTGAACTTGTGTAGAGCGAGTCATCAGTCTTTCTATGGTTCCTCGTCCTACTTAATGTGACCGTCACCATAAGGCATTGGTTTGTCGTTCTTCCCCCATATCTCGTTGAAACGGCATTGAATTTTCATGGAAGAAGTGTTTTGATTAGTCTGTCTGCTTTATTTCTCTTCCAAATCAAAATTTATCAATAAGCTGTTCAACGAAATGTTTAGATATTTTAGCATCTTCAAAGGACCTTTTTTTGTTTTGGAAGTTAATGACTTCTGATAATCTTGCACATCAGATGATTTTGTTGCTTTTAAAAATTGATTCAGGGCAATTGGATTAAATAGCATACTTTGCAAGCTAGATGTGTCTTTGCCTGAAACTAAAAGCAGATGTTTCATCTATATCTTGCTGTTTTTGCAGGATGCATGCATAGCAATACAAAATCTTGCTGCCCATCTAGTCAAAATGCCTATTGGCATTTTTGGAATGGTGCTGCCACTGGAAAGGTGTGGGTATTAACTTACTGTTGACCTCTTGTTGGACGAGTCTCTCACTGTAGATGTTCTGTAAAGTTGAATGAGGGGTCATCTTGCTGAAACATCAGGAGGCATGACATGGTAGATGTTGAGATGTTTCCACTCGTGGGGCAGTCTTGAACAAGGGGAGACATGGTTATAAGATTAGTGGTGGTCATTTAAAACTCAGGTATGTAGGAAATTCTCATAGAGGGTAATGAATCTCTGGAACTCGCTGCTCTGGAGGGTTGGGGTGGCTGGATCCCTGGAGTTATTTGATGAAGGACCTCCCCAGGTTGTGAATGCCCCACTTGTACACGCGAACAAGCGCTTATGAGACAGTCAGGATGATTTTGCCGGCTGCTGCGGGGCTGCAGGCGTTTTTTGCCGGGTGGGAACTTGGTTCGTGATCATATTATTGCATCTTGCAGAGAAATCGGGTTTAATTACACATTGCCTTTGGTTGGCCTATGTTAATTAAATATATAGCCAGGTGGTTGCATTTCTGACTTGCAAACTGTTTGGGTTTACGAACAGTTCTCAGGAACGGAACCCTGTCGTAACCTGAGGAGGACCTGTAGTTTTAAATTTTTTTTTGAAAGAACTGAGAATTGACTGCGATGGAGAACTGGCACAGAAGGGGAGTTGAGCCCTGGGGTAGATCGGCCATGATTGGATCGAATGGTGGGACAGGCTTGAGGGGCCAAGTGTCCTGCTGCTATTTTCTCCAGTTCTCATCTCCTATTGTACTTTACAAAACCTCTCCAAGCAGATTACAGGTCATACAGCCTCTTGTTTCAAAAGCATTACCCATTAACCATTAATTTGTGAAGCTGGTTGGGGAGAAGAATATCATGTCTGTGCTGTGAAGCAAGCACACCGCTGCTGACAGGAAAGAGCGGCTTCACCAGGTTGAGTAAGAAATTGGAATAATCCGTAACCATCAATTGACCGCAGTCTGGGTTTTGCCAGATGCTAAGCTAGTATCTCAGGTACTGATTGTGTTTAATGTTGGGACTGTTTTTTTGGGGTGTGTTCGACACCACACCCATCCAAAAAAAATCGTTCTATGAGTATTGGTGCATAGATGGGGGAGATGGTCAGTTTTTTATCCCCCAGGATGGGGGGGGGGGGGGGAGTCTTACAAGTGAAGGGGGAGATATTTGAAGAGCAATATTTTCCACACACAGGATGGTAGATGTATGCAACGAGCTGCCAGAGGAGGTGGTAGAGGCGGCTACAGTTTATGATGTTTAAAAGGCATTTGGACAAGGGAAGGAGTAGAGGGATATGGACCTAATGCAGGTTCATGGGATTAGCATAGATGGGCGTCATGGTTGGCATGGATGTGGTGGGCTGGAGGATTTGTTTCTGTATGTACGGCTCCATGACTCTATAAGCTCTCTGTTAAATGAATTTCTCTGTTTGCTTCCCAGTCGATTATTTTCAGTTATCCAGACTTGGTTGGGAGTGGCCCAGCTCAAGTCAACACTGGGCCCAGTCACGATTATAACTAATGGCTAAATTCACAAACCTTGTGTTCCAGTTCTGGACACTGTTCACACCAAGTATATGGGAGCCAAGACGACTTTTAAAGCTTACCAGTCAGAAATTGTGGTTAAAAGCTTAAATTGCCTGTAGGTAATATCCTTCTGCAGAAGACTGTTTTTAGTTTGGCAATAACTATATGATCTCAAGTTGAATTGATGTGAATGGTTTATGACTATCAATAACCATAACACAGATTTAAGATGCCCCCAATTATTTTAAAACTACAGGTGATCTCTGCATCGCAACCATTGAAACAAATTTGCTGTTACAGAATTTGCACATCATTACCTAAAAATTTGAGAGGTGGAATAAAATTCACTCTCTCAGAATTTATGTGAGGGAGTGGGGTAAATAAATCAACCCTTAAACTCTGATCTGTTGATGCGTGTACAGATGATGTGGCATTGGATTATGGAAAATCATGATACAGCCCGTTTTTTAGGTATGCGACTGCCCCCACCCTTGTGAGATGAGGGGGGTCTCCTGTATACAAGATATGCAGTAAAGTTTAGACTTCCATGGTGGGCATAGTCTACAATGGAAAAATATATAGGCTACTGCTGGGGTAAAAATTGTCAGCTAGGGACGGACCATGTTCAACTGCTTTTATCAATGATCTTCCTTCCTCATGAGGTCAGAAGTAGGGATGTTCGCTGACTGCACATCATTCGATTCCATTCACAATTCCTCAAAGATATGTAGCAGCCTGTGCCAGCATATGGTAGGTGTTAGGCTGGTAAGTAGCAGGTAACATTTGTGCCAAGGTAGTGAAGAAAGCATATGGCACGCTTGCCTTCATTGGTCAGAGTATTGCGTACAGGAGTTAGGACATCATCTTACAGACGTACAAGATGTTGGTGAGACCACACTTGGAGCATTGTGTGTAGTTCTGGTCACCTGGGTACAGAAAGGATGTCATTAAGCTGGAAAGGGTGCAGAAAAGATTTGCAGGGATGTTATTGGTGCTGGATGTCTTGAGTAACGAGAAGAGACTGAATAGGCTGGAACGTTTTTCCCTGGAGTGTAGGAGGCTGAGAGGTGATCTTAAGAGGATTATAAAATCGTGAGGGGCACAGAAAAGGTGGATGGTCAGTCTTTTTCCCAGTGTAGGGGAGTCTAAAACAAATATACGAACATTTAAGGTGAGAGGGGAAAGATTTAAAAGGGATCTGAGTGGCCAGTTTTTCACACAGTGGATGGTGGTTATATGGAACGAGCTGCCAGAGGAAGTGGTAGAGATGGGAACAGTTAGAACAATTAAAACACATTTAGACAGACACATGGATAGGAAAGCTTCAGAGGGATATGGGCCAAATGTGAGGAAATGGGACTAGCTTAAGTAGACAACTTGGTCGATGTGGACCAGTTGTGAAGAAGGGCCTGTTTCCCATGACTGGTGTCAATCAATGACCATCAAAAGCAATTGAGAGAATATAACTACTGACCTTTGATCTCCATTGACATTGTCATGCTAACATCCCACCGTCAAGCTGCTGGGTTAGGCAGTGCTCAGAAATTCAGCTGGTCCAGGTCCATAAATAGAGTGGCTGCAAGAGCAGGTCAGATGCTGGGTGTGACCTTCTGACAACCCAAGGCCTTCCACTTGCTGCAAAGCAGGAGTGTGGTGAGATCCTCTGCCCTTGCCTGCGTGAGTGAGCTTCAATGACTCCAAATCTTGACAACATCCAGGACAAAGCAGCCTGCTAAACTCCTGAATGTTCATTCCATCTATCACGGGCACACTGAAATCTACAAAACACACTACAGCTAATCAGCTAGGCTAGTCCAACACCACCTTCTGAATCCACAACCTCCCACCAAAAAGCACAAGGACGCTAGGCACTTGAGAGCACCTCTGCCTTCAGATTCCTTCAGCTGCACACTGTCCTGACATAACTACATCACCACTCAGTCTAAATAACCTTATTGTGAGAGTACCTTCAGAATGACTGCAGCAGTTTAAGGAGGTGACTCACCACCCCGAGGGTAGTTGGGGATTGGTTATAAATGTCGGTTTGCCGGCATTGCCCACGTCCCACAAATTAATCAATGAAAACTATTGTTCCGGGACCGTTGGGTACATTTATCTTTGCGTCTAAGTGGTGCACATTGCTGTTACTGTGTGGAAGTCGTCGGTAGCATTATGGCACCTGGCTGTGCTCAACACTGGTCCACGCAATGCACGTCAGCAGGACGTTATTCCAGATGGAGGGTCTCGACCCAAGATGTCGACTGTCCATTTCCCTCCACAAATGCTGCCTGACCCGCTGAGTTCCTC
This sequence comes from Pristis pectinata, assembly GCF_009764475.1. Taxonomy (NCBI): domain Eukaryota; kingdom Metazoa; phylum Chordata; class Chondrichthyes; order Rhinopristiformes; family Pristidae; genus Pristis; species Pristis pectinata. The sequence goes on from NC_067417.1 coordinate 46,596,128, forward strand.
CAGCTTCTTGTTTGTTGCTCCAGATTCCGGCATCTGCGGTCTCTTGTTGTCTACATCTTAATCACCGAGCTGGAGATGGGGCAGGCTTTGTGTTGTACTTTATGCGTGTCATTGAATGGGAAGTGGTTGCTGGGGACTCGCAGGCTCCCTTTACTGGGAGTAATCAAAGCTTCAGCATTATGAGCTGCCTGGCTCCAAAAAGTCCACAAAACTTGAGCTCTAACATCCTTGCGGTGAGACAAGAGTCCTCTGAGAGAAACAATGCATGGATGGTAATGCACATTTTGTAGCCATTGATTTTTATGTGTATTATTTTGCAACAAAGCTTCTCTCTGATATAGTTGGGAGTCGTGGAGTGGAGAAAAGAGCTTGGATTTGTCTTGTCATTCTTGGCTGGGAAATGAGACCTTTTTGACGTCCTCTGCTTAACTAGTGTGGGCTCAGTATTAGGTCCCAAAGGGCTTTCAGAGTTCTGCACAACAGATGGCATTGGTTCAACTTTATTAGCAGTAACTTTTGAGCCTTTAGCACCTCCATTGTTAGAAGTTCATCTACTGAAGCGTCTGCCGTTTTGGCTGTGGAGCTGAACACTTAAGGATGAGTTTTTTGATCGGTGTCTGAAGTGCCTTTTGTTGAAATAGCGATTTAACTCTTCAAATATTCTTATCACTGGTGTTTTCCATGGAACTTCCTTTACCTGGCAAATTAAGACAAAATTTGGAAAAAATTAAGACAATATTGTGTACAATTTTGGTTACCCTGTTATAGGAAAGACAACATTAAGCTGGCAAGAGTGCAATGAAGATTTAAATTAAATTTTATTTACAGCGTGGTAACAGGCCCTTCTGGCCCAACGAATCCGCGCCACCCATTTTAAACCCATATTAACCTACCCGTACGTATTTTGGAATGTGGGAGGAAACCGGAGCACCCGGAGGAAATCCACGCAGACAAGGGAGAAGGTACAAACTCCTTACAGACAGCGGGAATTGAACCCCGATCGCTGGCGCTGTAATAGCGTCACGCTTTGCGGGAATGTTGCCAGGAATCGAGGGTCTGAGTTTTGGGAGAGGTTGGCCAGGCTAGGACTTCATTCCTTGGCATGTAGGAGACTGAGGGGTGACCTTATAAAGATGTATAAAATCAGGAGGGCCATTGATAGGGTGGGTGAATGCACAGATGTATAAAATCAGGAGGGGCATCATCGGGAGGGTGAATGCACAGAGTTTTTTCCCCCAGGGAAGGGGAATCAAAAACTAGAGGGCATAGATTTGAGGTGAGAGGGGAAAGATTTAAAAGGGATCTCGGGGCAACTTCATGCAGAGGGTGGTGGTGCATGTATGGAATGAGCTGCTGGGGGAAGCGGTTGAGGCAGGTACAATAACAACATTTAAAAGGCGCTTGGACAGGTACATGGATGGGCAAGGTTCAGAGGGATACGGGCCAAACACAGACAAATGGGACTAGCATGGATGAGCTAGGCCGAAGGGCCTGTTTATGTGCTGTATTACTTTATGACTCTATGAATAAAGTTGTGAATGAACTGATTCATGAAAACTTCCCTGCAATTCAGTGTAAAACAAGAAGTGTACAACAACTGCAGTAATATACTTGGGCCAAGGTGCACGTACGTAGTTCTGTTCCCATTTTGAAGTCAAATATTTTGCACTTATATTTTTATGCTCCATCATAAATTCGTGTCCACATTTATAATTGAACATGCCTATGTAAACTTGTAGTGCGTGTCCTCTGTGAGTCTCCATGCTCAGCGTGAAGTTATTTGGGTCCGAGATTTTATTTAGTTTGGAGGAAAAATCAAGCTATAAATGAATAAGACATTTTCAGTCAAATTCTTGGGCTCTGTCATTACGTACAACCTCTTCTACCGTGAACCCAATCCAAACAATTAATCTCCTAAGAAAATGTTATATCTAAATATTCTGAAATCAAAGGGAGTTGGGTAAACTTGATGTTTGCATTTCCATGATTCAGTTCTCATCCAGAGAAAATCTGGTTTGAAACGCAAGATCATGAAGGGGACGTGTCACGGTAGATGTTCAGATGTTTGCTCCATTGGGGGAATCGTGAGTAAGAGGACATAGTTAGAAGAATAAGGGGCGGTCATTGAAAACCAAGGTGCTTAGGAACTTCCTGCAGAGGGTGGTGAATCTCGAATTCTCTATTCTGGAGAGTTGGGCAGGCTAATCACTGAAGATGAGGTTGGTAATTTTTGATCAGGGAATTGAGGGTTATGGGGGAATTGGCTCAGAAGAGGAGTTGAGACCAGTATAGATCAGCCATGACCATATTGAATGGTGGGGCAGGCTTGAGGGGCTGGGTGGCCTACTCCTGTTTCCTTATGTCCTGGTCCAGGAATCTTGTCCAGTGGAATGTTTAACCACTGCCACAACCAATAACTTGCAACTTGAATGGCCTAATTTTCCAAATGCATTCAAGTATTTTGTCTCAAAGGTTTGAAAATTTGTGTATTTATCGGTGGGAATTTCTTGAAGTGACCATTATTTCAGATGTTGGTGGATTCTTAACTTGATCCCTCCAATTATAAAAGATTTTTTTTTACTGTGCTGAAGCAGGACCCAGAAGTTTTGTTTTGCTTAATTGTTTTGCTTAATTATCTTTAGAGACCAGGGGCATCTCTGGAAAAAGGCCAGCATTTTTATTTGAACCCCATTTTCAATTGTCTCAGTAAATTCCTGCAGTCTTTCTGGTGGACTTGCACCTAGTGCTGTTGGAGAGAACATTCCAGAACTTGGGCCGGTAACAATGAAGGGACGGCAATATACTTGCAGGTTTGGCTGGTGTGTGTGCCTTGGGGAAGCTGCGGGTGGCGGTGTTCCCATCTGCCTACTGTGCTTGGTGCCGGAGGTCGCGTACTTAGGAAGTGCTGTCGGAGCAAGCTCAGCAAGTAACGGGAGTGTGTTTAGTGGATGACTTTCCAACCCCCTCCCCTCCCAAGGATGTTGAGGGTTGGTGTGGCAATGCCAATAAGCATCAAGGGTAGGTGGTTAAGTTGTCACAGTATTTGTGGTGGGCCATGTTGAATCTTTAAATTAATGACCTTGACCCCCAGGATGTTTGATGCCCGGAGACTTGGTGATTCAATATCAATGGTAGGTGCTTGGAGGTGGTCATTGTCTGGCTGTACTCAGTCACTTGTCATGCCTGTGTGTTGTGCAGGTCTACCTGTAAAGTGACGGAAGGCGTCATCGACAGTCCCATCACCGACTCTCCAATAACCTGCTCACAGATGCCCAGTTTGAACCCCTCATGCTGGCGGCGTGAGTGGAATTGACATTGTGCAGTCATCGGTGAGCATCCACAGTTATGATGGAAAGGTGGTTGGGACTCTGCCGCTGTCCTGAAGGATTCCTGCGGTGATATCCCCGGGCTGAGATCAACTTCCAGCAACTACAGCCATCCTCCATTGTTCAAGTAATCGTGGCAACCATCAATGTGGAATATTGCTCTTTACACCCTTGGTCCATGGTCCAAGGAGTTCTGAAACCTAGTGGTCCCGGGGATAAACCTAAACTGGGTACCTGTGAGCAGGTTATTGGAGAGTCGGTGATGGGACCGTCGATGATGCCTTCTGTCGCCTTACTGCCCAGTCAGTCCACTGTTAAATATCATTAATCAGCCAGATTGGATATGTCCAGCTTGTGAATGGGAGATAACCAGAGCAGTTTTCTGTGTTATCGGGTAATGCCAAGGTTTATAACTAGAACAACTCAGCACGGGGCGCAGTTAGTTCTTGAGTATGAGTTCAGTACGACAGCTGGGGTGTTGAAAGATCTGAAAGGCTTTTGCTTGTATCCAATAATGTCTTCCATTTCCAGATTGGTTGGGGACTGGCATCAATGATGGTGGGGGTCTCAGAGGAAGCAGTGATCGATCATCCACTTGGCACTTCAGGGGAAGAAATACAAACTGAATGCAGTCGAATACAGAATTGCCAGAGTGTCTTCCACAAATTTAGAACTGACACATCTAAATTTCATGAGGGCATAAAATTGTGTTCAGTGGCAAAAACTGATAGACTGAGTCTAAGTGGAGTGTGCAGAAGAGGTCTACGACATTTCACAGTAGGGGAGCGCGAGGTTAGTTACAGCAGTTTACTATGTAGTGAAGGTCAGTAATTATCTGAAGTGCATTTTGGTGTATTGTGGCCTGAAAGGAGACTCCTTCCGTTCCTCCTCGAACATTCCAGAGAATTTTTCTTTTGATTTCTAGGAACTTTATCTTTTGTTTAAAATTTGACAAGCAAGACTATTGGAGAGCTGAAGCAATCTGGGGAATTACAGCTAAAATGGAAACACACAACGCTGCAAAACGTTGACAGAAACAGTTGACATTTCAGGTCTGGGACCCTTTCACTTTCCACAGCCACTGTCTGACCTGCTGAATGTTTCCAGCATTTTCTGTTTTTTATTTCAGATTTCCAGTATCACCAGTTTGTTGCTTCTTTTTTCCCTATCACAGTTAAAACTTCTGCCTTCTCTGACCCACCAACAATGCACAGGTAGGTGGTGAAGCTATTGCAAAAGAACCAGCAAGTTTCTGATAAGTGAAAGCAGAAATAAACACTCTCGATCCACAGCGTTCTGAAATGAGCCTTTGATCAAACGCACATGCCACGTTTTCAGAAAATGTCATTTAAAAAGTAGATTATGTAGACTTCATTTATAAAATTCCTTTGAAGTGGGTGAGCATATAAACTACGTGACAAAATTTAGGAGACGGATGCAACAGTTATACGCTCCTGTCTGCAACAATATCAAAGGTAAAACAACCCAACAATGACTAATAATAGGAGTTAAGTTTCAAATTAGATCTAAAGAGGTGTCACAAGTTTTTCAGTCAATGTAGCAAACCTGAGAATTGGGTATAGTTTAATCTTGGAGGTTGATTTAATAGAGCAAAAATATAGTATGAGAGTAATTTTGTGGGGAACATCAGTAGACACCTAAATGCTCCGTACATATGCAAAAGAAAAAGGTTTGTGAAGACAAATGTAGGTCTCCCACAGTCAACAATAGGTATATTCTTAATGGAGAGCTGGTAGAGCAATTTAACTAAGACTCTGATCCTGCCCTCACAGTCACGGTCACGAGTAGCTTTCAAGAAAAGTTTGAGAATCCTGAATCTAATGAAGATGATAAACTAAAGGAATTTAGTAAGTAAGCAGTACTGGAGAAGGTAATAGACTGAAAGCTGATAAATGTCCAGGGCCTGATCATTTTCATCCCAGTGTAACTGCAGAAGTTGTGGATGCATTGGTTGTCATTTTGCAGAACTCTAAAGATTATGGAATAGTTTCTCCAGATTTGGGAGGGGGGGGAGGTGTCGGTAAATATAATCCCACTGTTTTGTAAATAAGAGGGAAAACCAACAGCTGAAGACTGGTTTGCTTCTCATCAGTAGTGGGGGGAAATGCTAGAGGCTGTTAAAAGAGGATGAGATAACAGGATACGTACAAAATTTCCACAGGATTAGACCAGGTCAGCATAGACTTCTGGAAGGGAAGTCACCATCTGACAAACCTACTGGAGTTTTTTTGGAGGGGGAGTATAACTGGCAGAATAGACCAGGGAGAACCAGGAGATGTGCTGTACTTGGATCAAGTTGCTTTTCATCGAATCTCACGAAAGATTAGTTTGCAGAATTTGGTATTTGGGGTATTGGCATGGATTGAACATTGGCCGATAGACGGGAAATGGTTATAAATGGTTTTTTTTGGGATGGCATGCTGTATTTTTGCAGTCTTGGGCAGAGCAGTTGCCATACCAAACTGCAATGTATCCAGATGGGATGCTTTCTGTGGTGCATCTGTAAAGATTGGTAAGAGTCATCAGGGGCATATTTCCCTGAGCTGTAATGAAGTTCCAGGTTGGATATGGATAATATGCAAATTGATTAACTTTTTTTTAACTAATCAAAAAGATTTGTAACAAAAAGATGCATTGGGAAGCAAATGGGAAGAATTGTCCACACGTGAGAGAGCGGTGAGTGGACAGGCTGTTGCATTGGGATAGTGGATCATTTTTCATGAATTGCTTTCAGCAGGTGGCTTGTGCTGGGCTAAAGTTCCATAGATGTCCAAGCCACGACCAGACGAATCACCGCAGTGCTGTCCAGTCCTCAGGCTGGCACGGCGGTGCAGCTAGTAAAGTTCCTGCTTCATGTCTCCAGTGACCCAGGTTCAGTGCTAACCTCTTAGCGCTGTTGGTGTGGAGTTTGCATGTTCTCCCTGTGACCGCATTGGTTTCCCTCCACATCCCAAAGCCATGCAGGTTGGTAGGTCCATAGGCTGCTGTAAATTGCCCCTAGTGTGTAGGTGACTAGTGGAACCTGGGGGGAGTTGATGGGGATGTGGATAAATTAGATTGCAAGGTAAATTAGTGGAGGGATGGGATTGCTGCGTGAACTGGCATAGACTCGGTGGACTGAAGTGACTTTGGTTATAAGGAAATAGGATGTATATGTTGGTACATTTGCCAGCCAGGAGTGCAGGTGGTACACTTAATACAAGGTAGTTGTATAGCTTAACACTGGAGACACAAGACACTACAGATGCTGGAACCTGGATCAAAAAAAAACTGCTGGAGGCACTCAGCGGGTCAGGCAGCATCCGTGGAGGGAAATGGACAGTCGACCTTTCCGATGGAGACCCCTCGTCTGGACTGGAAGATGGAGGGGAGATGGCCAGTATACAGGGGGGGGGGATGGAAAGAGGCAAGAGCTGGCAAGCCATAGGTGGATCCAGGTGAGGAGGGCTGATGGGCAGATGAAGGAGGGGAGAGTGGAGATGGTGACAGAGGCCGGGAGGTGATGGGTGGAGGTGACAAAGGGCTGCTGCTGATGGAATCTGGTAAGAGAGGATGGTGAAGAGTGGAACCAAGTAAGGGAGGGCAGATGGGAACAGTGGTGGGGGGGGGGGGTGAGGGCCCCCTTGGGAGGGGTGTACAGGTGATGGGGAGGGGCAAGAAACTGGGGTGCTTGGAGGGGGTGGAAGAGAACGTTAGCTGAAAAGGTTGTGTGTGGCGACCTGGGTAGATCAGGAGGAGGGAGAAAGGGACCGGGGGAGCAGGTAACCTGAAATTGGAGAATTTAATGTTCATGCTATTGGCTTGTAGACTACACAGGCGGACTATGAGGTGCTGTTCCTCTAGTCTGTGTTGGGCCTCACCCTGGCGGTGGAGGTGGCCGAGGACAGACGGGTCGGTGTGAGAACGGGGAGGGGGATTGAGATGGCCAGCAACCGGGAGCTCCAGCCGGAGCGCAGGCGCTCAGCAAAGCAGTCGCCTCGTCTGTGCCTGGTCTCGCCGAGTGCATTGCTCAAGGTCGGAGGAGATGCACGTGAATGTCTGCCTCACCTGGAACAGACGGTTAGGTCCCTGGATGGAGGTGAGGGAGGAGGTGTCGGGACACCTATGTTTGCAGAGGGAAGGAAGGATGAGTGGACCAGGGAGTCACGTGGAAAGTGTTCCCGACGGAAAGCAGAAAGGGGCGCTGAGGGGAAGATGTGATTGGTGGGACCCTGTTTTATTGGTTTACTATTGTTACATGTAGGGAGATACAGTGAGAAGCTTTGGTTTGCGTGCCATCCAGACAGATCTTACCGTACATAATTACGTCACGGTAGTAAGAAGGAAAACAATATAGTGTAGGAGAGAGAGTGCAGTGCAGGCAGAGTGCAAGGGCCACGATGAGGTAAATTGGGAGATCGAGTTCACCTTTCAGCGTATGGAAGGTCAGTTGAAGAGTCTGGTGACAGAGCCTGGTAGTACGTGCTCTCGGGCTTTTGTATCTTCTGCCCAGTGCTGGTGGAACTGTCAAAGAATGATGTGCTGGATGTGGAGGCTGGTACAGTGAAAAGTAAGGACCAAGGGAACTCTATCCATGTTTTGTCTTGGGGGAGGGAGTGGGGTAGGAGGCAGAGGGAGAGCAGAAGTGCTGAAAGTGGAGGAGGTGTAGGTGAGGGCTCCATCAGCCACACTGGAGGAGAAGCCCTGTTGCCTGAGAAAAGGAGGACGTGTCGGATGTCCGAGAGTGGGAGGCCTCCTCTCGAACAGGAGCAGCGGAGACGGAGAAACCGAGAGAAAGGGATGGTGTCCTTGCTCGAGACGGGGTGGGAGGAGATGCAGTCTGGGTAGCTGCGGGAGTCGATGAGTTTGTAGTAAATGTCAGTGGATGGTCTATCTCCAGGTCAAGAAAGGGGAGAGAGGTGCTGGAAATGGTCCCAAGTGAATGTGAAGGAAGGGTGGAAGTTGTCAGCAAAGTTGATGAGATCGGCGAGTTGCACAGAGTCGTAGGAGATGTCTCCGATGGACTTGTCAGTTAACGCTGGATTTGTCCAACATCCATGGATTTATGGGTCAAGTGCATTGGAGTCACCTTCCCGATTCTCATTCCCTTTGTGCCCTTCCTAATCTACGGTGGCCAATGACAATATCCATCGTACTCAAATCTGCTCGTTCAACTTGGACCAAGGGTGGCACCTTCTTGGGACAAAATGTTCTTCTGCTAATCAACCAAAGGCAGCTAAGGTGCTTTGTGAAGCAATTTGCCAATTTGAGGAAAAAGTGCTTTTACATTGTAATCAATTTGAGTGATTCACTGATTAGCTGTCGGAATAATTGTGCCTACCCTTTAATGTTCTGTGAAATAACCCAGCACGGATTGAATAAACACCAACAGCAAGGCATGTTCTTGTGAGCACCAAGTCCAAGTACCACATGGATTACTTTAGAGATGTTTACAATTACAAAACAATTTGTATTTTCATCTAAACATACTAATTCATGCTAATTACCCTGCCCAGAAATTAAAACGGAAGCTTTCTAAAAGTGGAAATGAAATGGAATTAATTTTTTCTTGGAAAACTTGCCATTGCCAGGTGTTGTAATTACAGCCAGAAGAAGCTGCCTGTGTGCACTGCATTGTCTTAGCTCACCACTTACCAAACAGCTGTGCATTTTAAGCTGCTTTATTTAAACACCAAAGCCAGGTAGAAGGAAAGCAAAAGTGTTCTATGGTGTTTATATTACTGACAAGACAAAGGAGGAAGGTTCAAAAGTGGCGTGTGCTGATAATCTGAAATAACAGCCAGAAAGTGCTACAAATACTCAGTGGGTCAGGCAGCATCTGTGGGGGGGGGGGGGGGGGGAGCGAAACAGTGCTTGAGTTTGATTCCTTTTTTTTTGTTTTTGTTCTCTCTGCCCCCTCCCTTTCTGCTGCAACTCGCTCCCAACACTGTACATTTTCCCTGAATTTTAAAACTGGATTCGTGTTGAACCCTGACCCTTCAGAAATGGGGATTGACCTGAAACTTTAACCATTTGTCTACAGATGCTCAGTATTTCCAGCTTTTAGTTTTATTACAGATTTACAGCATCTGCAGTGTAATTTTTTTTGTTTACAATTGCCAGTGTTAAATTGAAATCCCACTTGTCTACCCAGTTAAGTAACTTTAAAAATATGTCACGATGCTCCTGGCATCAAAGTCACCAGCAAATATAGCTGTTTACAGTTTGCTTCAGTATCCAGTTCATTTAGTTGTTAATTTAAAGAAAAACAAGTCTAAGTCTTCATCCCTGTGGGCCTCCATAGCTTTCTCAAGTCTCGCATCATACTTTTCACTAATTAGCTGTGTTCTTTTTTTTTGATCAGCTTCTCAAAGGCACTGCCTCACTTTGGCTATTGGGGCAGTGTTTTTGCACTGAACTCTGCTCTTTCAGATCAATACCTGCTATGGCTTAAAAGATTTTGTATTTAAATAACATCCTCATCAAATCTCTGATGTCCTACAGTGCTTTATCACTGGCCATTTGTTAAAGGGCAGTACTGATTGATAGATTGGAGAATATGGAACCCAATTTATCCACAGCAAGTAAATAAGTGACCAAGATAATCTGTCTATGGAAAGGAAGGTATTGGTCAGGATATTTGTGGAACTGCTTGTTCTTCAAAACTAACTCAGTGTTGTGTTCCTATTAATTAATTGATGGCACTATTTTGTGTTTAAGGGATTAGTGGGCTTTTTTATTTTTATATATATATATATATCTGTCAAATTTAGGGAATATTTTGGTATATGAAATTTATCCATTCCTGCACAATGGCTTCAGAGCCCAGAAGTCCTTCCCTATTGCTGGTTAGTGCAATAGTTAAGGAAGACTGAAACCTGATTTGGCAAGTGTGGATTGCTACAATTAATTTTGGAGGCAGCATTGTCATGTCAAAACCCAAACTGCGAGTCAGGCAGCATCTGTGGAGAGAAATGGACAGTTGATGTTTCTGGACCATATGAGGGGTCTTGACCCGAAATGTCGACTATCTTTTTTTTTCTCTTCTCTCTCCTCCCCCCCCCCCCCCCCCCCCCCCCCCCCCCCCCCCCCCCCCCCGCCCAACACACACACAGATGCTGCCTGACCCACAGTATTTCCTCCAGCAGTTTGTTTTTCCAGTTCACAGCATTTGCTGCCTCTTGTCTCCATTGTTATCTGATGGTTAATATTGTGAGCAGTTCTGGGCCTTGTATCTAAGGAAGGATGTGATGACCCTGGAGAGGGTCTAGAGGCAGTTCACAAGAATGATCTCGGGAACGGAAGGCTTAATGTAGTGTTTGACGTCTCTGGGCCTGTACTCGATGGAGTTCAGAAGGATGGGGTGGGGGGACAGGGTGTGGATCTCATTGAAACCTACCGGATACTGAAAGACCTGGATAGAGTGGACGTGGAGAGGATGTTTCCATCAGTGGGAGAGTCCAGGATCCAAAGGCACAACCTCAGAATAAAGGGACATCCCTTTAAAACTGAGACGAGGAGGAATTTCTTCAGCCAGAGGGTGGTGAATCTGTAGAATTCATTGCCACACAGGGCAGTGGAGGCCAAGTCATTGGGTGTATTTAAGGCAGAGATTAGTAGGTTCTTGACTGGTAAAGGGGTTAAGAGTTACAGGGAGAAGATGGGAGAATGGGGTTGGGGGGATAAAATCGGCCATGATTGAATGGTGGAGCAAACTCGATGGGCTGAATGGCCTAGTTCTGCTCCTATACCTTATGGTCTTAGTTATCCTCCCTAACGAGACACAACCTATACAATCAGCTACACTGGACAAGCCACATCATTCACACGCTCAATGTAAGACTCCCGAAGCAGGCACTGTTCCAAGCTCAGTTTTGGGAAGAGGTTACCTGGTGGATAGAGGAGAAGATTCAAGGATGTGCACAGAGCCTCCTTTTAAGCATCCCCCAGTGACTCCTAGGAATCTCTGGCCCATGACTGCTCAAAGTGGGGGAGGAATGTTTGGCATGGTGTTGCAAACTGCAAGGTCACACACTGGGAGCGCACGTGACCCGTGCATCAACCGTGGAAGGAGCCCTCCACCTCGCAGACTCCCACGTACTTGCTCTGTCACGTGAGAGAGTCTGTGGGCACCACATTGGCCTCAGCAGCCACCTCCGAGCCCACAGAACCAGAGCGGAAGAAAGTCATCCAGGAAGACCGAGCAACTATCTGCTCAAAAAAATGGTCAGGAATCCCTTACCTGTGAATACCCAAAATGGGAAGGCACTGAGCACCTTTGTGATGCGAGTATGTGGATGCCCAAGTGCACTTGGAGGTAGGAGTGAACATCCCACTTGCCTGGTCAATCTTTACCTGTGGCAACATCTCAAGATCCCACTCAAGAATCATCAGTCACCTCGGAACCCACGGGAGTAGAGGCAAGTCATCGTCAATCCCAAGGGACCACTTGACTAGAAGGAAAACTGCCCGCAAACTCTGTTTTCCAAACCGCTAATTGGGATTAGGTTTGATTCTGTTCTGCCGAATGAGTTGCAGGTCGATCGGACAGCCAGCTGGGTTGTCACAGGCCATTTTGCTTCAGCTCAGAGCTCTGGGTGTGAGCACTTTCCAAATGATACCAAATAGTCTCGTGGTATTTGAGTTGCGACATGATGTTGCAGTTGTACAAGATTATTTGTGTTGCAATGGGGCATTGCACAACACTGCAACACAAAAGGGAAAAATTGAGACTAACTTGTTTAATGCTCTTAAATACCATAAGGCTGGTTGGTAATGGAAATGACTCTTTCACGTGTGAATTAAAGTAGTGCTTTGGGTATCAGATGCTAATCGAATAGACTCAAAGGACAGCTTCTGCCTGGAAGTTCTGTATTTAACCTGAAAGTGTTTGATGGTGTCAGTAGGAACCAAAAGAAATATTCCATTCTTTAGAACTGTCATCCTTCATCTTGATGAGACAGGAAAAGTAATATATATTCAGTAGTAAACATGGTTCACTCTTTGCCCCAGACAGTAATTGTTGTGTATTTTTAATGGGTTGATTGCTATCCTTTTGCCAGTAATAGTATGTGTGCTGGCAACCAAACCAATTAATTATTCGGCGCTCTGTAAAATAGTTGATCTAGTTGGCTGTTATCTATTCCTGATGGTTGTGGAGAATGAGATAGCAGTCAACGTGCCCCAGAGAACCTGTATGTTTTTGTTGATCCTTGCTACTGCGCTCAATTCTTTTACTCCCACAGTAAAGGTCACAGGAATCCAAAACCTTGAACACAGTGACATTTCAGTGCAGCTGCACTAAGAAATGTGAGCACCCTCAAGCTCTTAACAAGGAGATATTTTGAACTGCATGTGTTGGCAAACTTTCAATGCCAATTGCTCACTAAAACAAATGTTCCAACATCTCTTTCCCAAATTAGTTTGAAGTTTAATTCGGGTATTCATTTGGAAAGTTTTGTCTATAGAGGTGGATATTTGTACGTGTCAAGCAATCCCATATTAAACTCTGCCTGCAATACAAAGAAGTTAAATCTGGTCTGAAGATGGATCTGTCCACAGAAAGAGCCTTCCATAGGTTAGCTAAGTCCAAGATGAACCTTTTTAACCAAAAAATAAATTCCTGAAGCCATCGGTAGATGGAATGTGATTTAAAAGTTGGTCTGTGACTATGCATGCCATTTCCTGCACTTTAGTCACATCAGGTCTCGACTCTTGGTCAGGACATCTGCAGCTTGAGAGAACAATTGCTCTCTGTGCATTAGTAAGGAAATGAGTGATACTGACCTAGCTGGCAAGAAAAGTTACAACAGGTCTTCTTCTGGCTTCTCCTCATTCTCTTCTACAATGATGAAAAACACGATGATGCTGGAGGAACTCAGCAGGCCGGGCAGCATCCGTGGAGAAAAGCAGGCAGTCAACGTTCCTTCCTCAGGACCCTCCCTCGGGATTGAAACTCTTCAGTCCCGAGGAAGGGTCCTGACCCGGAATGTTGACCGCCTGCTTTTCTCCACGGATGCTGCCCGGCCTGCTGAGTTCGTCCGGCATCATCGTGTTTTTCATCTAGATTCCAGCATCTGCAGTCCTTTGTTTCTCTTTCACAATGAACACCTTCGGCAATATTTCTGCAGGAGCCGTCACAGGACCAGGTATGTGACTTGTTTACTGGCATAAGGAAATGGAAGAGAATCCACTTGAGTTCCTGCAACTTTTTATTTTGATCATAGCCTGCTGGGATGCGGAATGCAATGCCTTCATTGAAAATGCTTCCACAATATCCTCGTATCTCCTTAGTCATTACTTTGAAGTAAGCAGTGTTCTTGGATGGAGTTAATTCCAGTCTGTCCCATGATGGGATAGCTGGTGGTTTCTGACCCAGGGTGGTCGGGAGTTAATACCCATCAGAGGGGGAAATAAAGCAGGCGTGGCTTAACTGCAGCACTCACACACTTGCTGCTTTGGCTGAAGTACAGAGGGATGCCAGCTTCCCCAGAACCACACATTGGTGGCGTGGGGGGAAGAAACAATTTTTGGAAGAGAAGAGGTCATTCTGGAGGGTTAGAACAGTAAATTGGTTTATTATTGTCACATGTACTGAGGAACAGTGGAAAAACTGTTTTGCATGCCATCCATACAGATCATTTCATCACATTAATCTATTGAGGTAGTACAAGGGAAAACAATAGCAGGATGCAGAATATAGTGTTACAGTTACAGAGTGCAGTGCAGGCAGACAGTAAGGTGCAAGGGCTATGACAAGGTAGATGGTGAGGTCAAGAGTACGTCTTACCGTACTAGGAGACTGTTATAGGAGTGTTATAACAGCGGGATAGAAGCTGCCCTTGAGACTGGTGGTATGTGCTTTCAGGCTTTTGTATCTTCCGCCCAATGGGGCAGAGGGTGGGGGCTGCTGGCGGTGGAGAGAAAAGAGATGGTGTCTGAGGGGGATGAGGTCTTTGATTACGTTGGCTGCTTTACCAAGGCAGCAAGAAGTGTAGACAGAGTCCACGGAGGGGAGGTTGGTTTCCATGATGTGCCGAGCTGTGTTCACAACTCCCTGCAGTTTCTTGCAGTCTCGGGCAGAGAAGTCGCTGTACCAAGCTGTGATGCACAGTGCTGCTAACCCTTTCACTAAAATACAGTGCTGGAAATACACAGCAGGTCAGGCAGCATCGGTGAAGAGGAAAAACAGATAGGTTTGGGACTCTTTGTTCTCGGACTTGTAAGTTTAATGCTGTTCCTCCTTCCACAGATGCTGCCTGACCTACTGAGTATTTCTAGCCCTTTCTGATTTTATTTCAGATTTCTAGCATCTGCAGTTATTTTTGCTAATCCTTTTTGAATCTTTGGTATCTTCACTTGCACTCAGTAAGAAAACAGATTAGTGAGAAGAGAGAGAAGGTTTGCTCTTGTATATTAAAGTGACATCTTGTATGATTTAATCTCAAATGAGATGAGCTCTTGTTTGTGAGTGGGTGTAGGGGGAGGGAATCAAATTCTTATCTGGCAAATGCTGCCAAGTGGAGGTTTAACTTTTTCGAAGATCTTGGCTCTTGGGAACATGTGCCCCTTGTAACTGTTGTGTTCGTGTTCTTGTAGAATCTGTGTTACACTGATGCCTTGGGTTCCTGAGTGGAAATTTAGCAAATGTACCTTCCCTCATTCTTAGTCTTGGTTCCAGTGTTAAATAATTACTTTCACAGCAGAGTCATAGATTCATGCCAGATTGAAACAGGCCCTTCAGCCCACCGAGTTTCTGCTGGCCATCAAACACCTACTTACACTAATCCCATTTTATTCTCCACACATTCCCATCAACTCCCCCCAGATTCTACCACTCGCCTGTACACTTGGGGCAATTCAGAGTAGCCAAATTAACCTAACAAACTACAGGTCTTTGGGATGTGGGAGGAAACCAGACTGGAGGAGAGTTCTGGGGAGAACATGCAAACTCCACACAGTGCCAGAGGTCAGAATCGAACCTGTGAAGTTGTGATACCACATACTTACTATCTGCACCACTCTGCCATCCTGCTGTTGCTGTCAGGTTCAAGGGTACTCTGAGGTTCCATGGAAAAATAAATGTGACATCCCCACTGATTCCTGGGAATTCCTGGCCTGTAACTGTCCAGAGCTGAGACGGAGAATTTGGGATGGCACGGTGAAACTCGAGTCCATGTTTCGGAAGGGCACGAGTCCGTGTGTGCAGGGGAAAGGGTACGCCACCTCAAAACTACCCACTGGCTCACCCCATCAGGCACCTCCTGCCTCTTCTGTGGCAGAGTCCACACTTCCTTCATTGGCCACTTCAGAACCCACAGTAATTGTCCTCGGTCCTGAGACACTGCCTAAGAAGTTGTTCCAAACAAGCAAACTGATGCAACCTTCTCGGGAGAGATCATTCTGCCGTTTTTTTTTAAATGGATTTTACTCTTTTCATGACGTTGCACTATAGGGTCTTTGCCTTGTTCGCACCTCTGTGCAAAAAAGGATTTTTGTTTTTAAACCAGTTTTCCCATTTTCAGCCTGACCTTTCAGTCCAAAATTAAAGCTTGTTCCCGTGGCATGATCCTTGGGTAGATACTGTACTACCGAACACCACTTTTCTGTTGTAGTCAACTACAGCTTGTGGGATGATGCTCCTTAAGTGACTGGAGAATGGCAATTGATCTTCGAAAAAGTTAAACCTCCACTTGGCAGCATTTGCCAGATAAGAATTTGATTCCCTCCCCCTACACCCACTCACAATCAAGAGCTCATCCCATTTGAGATTAAATCATACAAGATGTCACTTTAATATACAAGAGCAAACCTTCTCTCTCTTCTCACTAATCTGTTTTCTTACTGAGTGCAAGTTTCAAGCAGTCCCAGCAATGCTGCCCCTTCAGGGATCTTCAAAAGGCCCAGTATTCTCTGTCCAATGAATATAGAAGCCCCCATGGCTCTGGGGGAAAAGAAGAGCCAAGTGTTTTCTGGTCAATATTTGTCCTCTATCCTTGACCTGAAGCAGGTTATTTGCTTGTTTCAAATAAGTCCTCTGGATCTGGAACAGGCTCTTTTGTCCACGATGTGCCGAACTAATTAAACGCCTCAACTAAACTAATCCCTTCTGCCTACGCAATGTCCACATCCCTCCACTCTCTGCACATTCATGTGCTTATCCAAGAGCCTCTTAAATGCCTCTGTTGTATTTGTGTCCACCACCACCCTTGGCAGTGCATTCCAGGTACCCACCACTGTTTATATATCAAAGAAAACTGCACCGCACATCTCCTTTGAACTTCCCCTTCTCACCTTAAATCCATGCCCTCTGGTATTAGACGTTTTGACCTTGCGTGGTAGGGGAGTGGGGAAAGATAGCTACTGTCTTCTATCAGGTCTCCCCTCAGCCCCCGCTGCTCCGAAGAAAACAACCCAAGTTTGTCCAACCTCACCTTGTAGCACATGCCCTCTAATCCAGGCAGCATCCCGGTAAACCTCTTCTGCACCCTCTCCAAAGCCTCAACATCCTTCCTATAATGGATCTTGCTGTCCATAGTTGGCTGCTGCTTTTCCAGTCTGAACAATGATGAAAGGCATTGTAGGGCCTCTTGATCATGATGGATGCTATGTAAATGCACGTCTGTTCTACTCTCTGTGCATTGTGGCCCTCTGTAATGACTTCTTTTTTTTGGGTATGTTTGTACCCAAGGTGTCCGAAGGGCTCTCAATCAAATTCTACCAGGGCATTCCTGAGGATTATTCTGTTCTCCCTGCACCTCTGGTTTTTGGATGTTCTGGGGCACAAAGTTTGACTGGAGGAACATTTCGTTGGCTTTGTTACTGTGAAAATGAGTAGCTTAACATCAACTTGTATGTGATCTATCTTCACCGTAACAAAGTCAATGGAATGTTCCTCCAATCATTCACCTATCTGTGCCCTAGTGTTAATTTGCCAGGAATCTGATTCCTCTCCCTGTGGTCTCTTTAATGACTGACTGGTTGAACCTTTTTTGTTTTCTTCCCTAAATTCCAATTTACTAAGTCGGGCATGATGGCCAAGCTCAGTTGTTTGAAGGCAATTTAGGTTGTAATAGGTATCTTTTGTGCCCCCAACCCTCCATTCAGACTATCTGCCAGTAGTCGTCGACCTAAAGGAAAAGTCTTAAACATTCTTGCCAGTTTTTAAGTAAAAAAAAATTAAACTGAGGCCAATAATGTCCAAGTCATGATGGACACCAAATAATCGAAGCTGTGGTTTCCTCTGTCTGTTGGACTCCTGTGCTGTGCCTTCGCTCACTGAGCTATCGGGAACACGAGTCTCCTTTTGTACGTTACGCATGGGATGTACAAACGACAGAGATAATCGGTTCAAGTGCCGAGTGAGAAGCAAAGCCAGCAACTGTTACACGCTCTGTGTTTATGGTATTTTGATTCTGTGCCTGAGCGTTCCTTGAATATTAGGGTGAGGCTGTTAATAAGTCTCTTGAGCCTGTTTAAATTGCTGGCTGTGTACAGATACACAGCAGGAGGCAATGGTGCTTGCAAAATAACCCGAGAATTGCTTCATATTGTAGAGTGTTTTAAAATTTTTCTTCTGCACTTGCAACTTTACTGCTTTTAAATGGCTGTACATTTCACAGGAGGTAGTATGTTATGCTCTTCAAAATCTTCAAGAAATTAAGTCATTTGGCAGTGGTAAATCCTTGCTCTGTAATTAGACAGACACTCTGCAAAGAGCAATTAAGGAATGTGGCCATGGTACAGATTTCTCTGGGTATGATTTAAATTAAACCTTGGTTACATCATCTGGGCTTTGCAGAGAGTGCAGTGGCCAAGTCCACTGCCACTGATGTAGCAATGTTGCACTGAAGTGCATGGCGGAGATGTCTCGGGTTCAATCTGCTGATTTGGGCCTGAGCAAAATTAGAATTGTACACGGTTTAGGAAAAGCAAATAACAATCCGGTTTCTAACAAAAAACTGGCAGAAAAATGTGCACTTAGTCAGTATGTTCTTGCTCACTATTGATCACAATGGTTGCCAGTTGGACACAGAATGATGTCAGGGCAGCAATTCTGGGGAAAATTGAACGAGGATGAGTCGGAGCTGATCCCACTGAGTTGACAGGACAGATGCCAGGAGGTTGTTCCTCCTCGTACCAGGTTGGTAGAGTCTCGGGATAAGGCACCAGTCACCCAGAACTGACTTGAAAAATTTCTCAGCATTGTGGGAGTCTAACCCTGAGGCCCTGTGGATGCTCAACCATTGAATCCACTCAGTGACCGAGGTTGATGTTAGGGAAGTTGAATGGGAAATTAGACAGGACAGTGTTGAGGTGAAGGATCAACCGTGATCCCCTCAAGGTAAAACAAGCGCCAGGGTAGGGTCTGCATGGCCGAATCCTCCTCTCGGGTACGTTCTGAGCATGCTGATGGTAGAATCTTGGAGAATTACTCTTGGAATGTGCTCCTGCACGTGAAACTTACTGCAGAGAGCTTCTGGAATTGTACTGATTCTGTGCTAATGTTTTTGGGGGAGGGCAAGTGACAGAGTTTCTGTCACAAGGAGAACATGTTTGCTACCTTTTTAATGCCAATAAATCTCATTTTATTTGTTTGAAAGCACAGCCTGGGGTAATCATGGAATAAATGTTATGTACCTCACTTAATATTCTGAAAGGAGCAGAAGCTTCCCTTGTTGTGAACAACCCTGGGGCAACAAATAATGCTGGAGAAGGGGGTGCTGCTTCCTCCTGATGGAAATGTTTGTTCTCTGGGAAGGGTTTTGTGTTGCATATTCTAGTTCCCGTCTTAACACTTGGCATACATTTTCCAATGTTGTACACTCTTAAGTTATTAAAGTTGCAAATGTATATTCAACTTCTCAGCCTGTTGACATGTTGACTACATTGCTGTTGCTCTCTTGTGTCAGAACATCTTTGTAGTTGCTCCTTGGATTCTGCAGTATCCTAATTGGAACTGATCCCACTGACCATCTTTAAGCAGCAGCTTCAAAGATCTTCCGTTCCTCGTGAGGTCAGAAGAGGGAGGTGGAGGGTGATTTGCTAATTGCAAAATGTTCAATTCTATTCGTGACCTCTCACCAGCACTTTCTGGAGAGCAAATGTTGGTCTTGATTGATATGTATTCATTTTTCAATAAGGCTTTCATGTTTTCGTCAATAAGTTTCCATCGTCCAAATAGGTGAAGCTGGACACAAATGAAAGTACTGGGGGGAAAAAAAAGATGATTGATAGAAAAGACCTCCACATTTCTCCAGTTTTGTCAGAAGTTGGCTTATGGTTACAGTGCAAAGCTGCTATTTGTGTTTGAGCACAGCTGACTCTCCAACTGGTGCAGATCGTACACTGGAGGAAAACCAATTGCATCTCTTTGAAGTTTAGAAGAACGATGCTGATCTTGGGGATAGGACAAAATAGATGTCGATGTTTCAACTGGTGGTAGAATCTCAAATGAGGCAACCTATTTACAAGGTTGAGGGCATTGATTTAAAATTGAGGGGCGTAGGAACTTCTTGCAGTGGGGTGGTGAACGTCTGCCCCAGAGGTGTGTTAAATACTCCTGATAACTGGGGGTATTTAAAGAGGAACAAGGTATTCTTGAAAAATCAGGGAATTGGGGGCTTTGTGGAAACTGGCACAGAAAAGGAGATGAGGCCTGGGCAGATCACCCATTTTGAATGGCAGAGGCAGACTTGAGGGCCCAAATGGTCTCTTTTCTTGTGCCCTTCATAGATATACCTGCAGTCAAAGTCTTAAAACTCCAGCCGCCTTCATCTTTCAAGTTCCTGACCTCTGCAAATGTCTGCAACCAACAGCGCAATTCTACATCATCTCGTCGGTCTTGACCTCCTCTCAGCTGTATGGTGTTCTGGTTCTCTGCTTCCTACAAGAATCCATCTTGCATGCTCATCGGAGCCTTTGGAAATGTTGAGGCTGCACCAATCTGTTGGAATCCTTTTTATTTCAGTAGCTGGTTTTAAGTAATTGGCAGTCCTCCCAGCCAGAGTGGTTTTAAAATGGAGACAAGATGCTGGAATCTGGAGCAACAAAGTGAGTTGTTTTTGAAATGAGTTATTTCTGTTTGAGGAGAGCATTATTAATCTGTTGGGAGCTGCATGTTTTATTAAAGGCCTTGCCCACTCCCTCAAATGGATGCTTAGAGTTGATGAACCAGATGGGACTGTATCTTGCAGATCTGCCACCCACCCTGAGTTGTTTTCCGTGACTCCTCTTCTCTTCCCCCCCCACCCTTGTACTTTAAGACCCCTCCCATTGCTATATTTACATGGATCAAGAATTGGCAAATGAAATTAGCCTAAGTATAACACCTTGTGCCATAAATTTTTGATTCTGTTGAACGTTATTGTCTCTGGTCTGCTATGCATCAACCAACTGAATATTGAAAGGCCTGGATAGAGTGGGCATGGAGAGGATGTTTCCAGTAGTGGGAGAGTCCGGGACCAGAGGGCACAGCCTCAGAATAGAAGGACGTTCTTTTAGAACAGAGATGAGGAGGAATTTCTTTAGCTTGAGGTCAGTGAATCTCTGGAATTCATTGCCACAGACGTCTGTGAAGACCAAGTCATTGGGTATATTTAAAGCGGAGGTGGTTAGGTCCTTGATTAGTAAGGATGTCAAAGATTACGGGGAGAAGGCAGGAGAATGGGGTCGAGTGGGAAAAGTAAATCGGCGGATCGAATGGCGGAGCAGACTCGATGGGCTGAATGGCCTGATTCTGCTCCTGTGTCTTATGGCCTTGTGATGGTGTGGTTTTCTGAATGGGTTGCCTAGGAGGCAGATAGCAGTTGAATTTTGAAACCAAATTATTATCCACCTGTGTTTTCTGACATTTCTGAAGATTAATATTAATTCCTTGCACCCAAGAGTCAGAGATACCAATTGCTAATATTCATGAACAGATACCTTTTTTTTAAATTTAATTTCTTGAGAGCAAAGAGCTTCTGAATGTGACTGGGAGGATGGCAGTTTGAATCGAACGAGGATGAATTTGAAATGAACAAAATGAAAACCTGTAAATGCTAGAAATCGGAAATAAAATTGGAAAACAATGCGTCTAGCAACTTTCATTGGACTTGGAGCATTAACTTTATTTCTCCCTCCCACTGCTGTTAGATATATCTAACACTATACTTAAGGGTATCTCTGGGCTCGGTGGCTGCTCTCGGCGGGGAATTGATTGGGACAGGAAGGGCTGAATGAGGAGACACGAGCCAACGAGGAAATCTGTAGATGCCCAATATTCTTCCCGTGTATGTATAGAATTGGCTGATCTTGGCAAATTCATGGATGATGCAATGCAGGTCACTTCAGGTTGAGGGTGTGGGAAGCAACTTGCTTTTCTAACTCAACAAGCCTTGTGCTAACACAAACCAGTCCTACAGAAGAAGCAGAGCGCTTAATATTGTATATGTTAGCACTGTGTGACTCGGTGCTGAAAAGGAAGGGGAGTAAATTGCACATCAAGTACCAGAACGCAGAAAAAGTGACTGCATTTGTATCGTGACTGCAGTTTCTTGTCCGCAGGATGTCCCACTGTTCTATGGAATGTAAGAGTTAAGAAAGGGAGAATCGACAAAAACAGGTACTGAAATGAGTTGGACTGAAGGGCCTGTTTTTGGTGCTGTGTGGTTCTGACCCCAAGACAAATGACCCCCATGACAAAAGACACTTCCCCAAGGAAGTTCAAAGGTGGGTAAGGATTACGAGAGGCCTGTCGTTCTCTGAAGAGAGTTGTGGACAGATGTAGAGGGGAGCCGCAACTGGAGAAAAAGTGTGCTGCAAAGAAGCAGAAGCAATGGAGGAGTGGATGGGTGGGGGACTGTCCCACCCACATCCAAAATCCAGCCTGCAGCTCTGAATGGGATCTTGCCCTGCTGGAGGACCAGCCAATACCTGCTTGAAACAAAGGGGCAGCAGAGAATGGGGAGAGGAAAGTGCAGTCGTGGGGGACGTAAGTGAATAGCCACAGTCCTTTCATGGGTTTAAAGTGAGAGGGGAAAGGTTCAAAGGGGGTCTGAGGGGGCAACTTTTTCAAAGGGTGGTGGATATATGAAACAACCTGCAGAGGAAGTGGTGTAGGTGGGTACAATTATGACATTTGGATAGGGCAGGTTTAGAGAGACGTGCGCCAAACGCAGGCAAATGAGACTAGCTCAGACAGGCAACTTGGTCGTCATGGACTAGTTGGGCCGAAGAACCTGTTTTCTATGCTTATATAATTCCATGACTGATTCTGTGACACCTGATGGGTCGAGAAGAGGACGGGAGGTAAGAGGGGCCTGTTTTACACTCAGTGTTACAATTGAGAGAGTCTGGTCTTTTTCTCTAAACAAGAGGTTCCGGGATTTGATCCTGAGAGCTCCAGCAAAAAGATTGCTTGTCTGGGGAGGACACGCCATCCTCAGTGATGGAATCACCACTTCCAGCTGCCCTCTGGCTCGGGTTATCTGCTCCAACAGAAGCCTGAAGTCCCACACCACCAGGTTCAGGAACAGCTACTTCCCTTCAACCATCAGGTTCTTGAACCAACCTGCACAACCCTAACCCCACCTCGCCAACGGAACACTACAGACCACCTCTTGCACTACCATAGACTTGTCTCTGGGTCCATTTTTGTTTTGCACTAAGGTTTTATTTTTGCAGCTTTTTTTTAATCTCTTCACTTGTATAATTATGGATAATTTATACTCTGTCTGTTGTCTGTACCTACGTGCCTGTGCTGCAAGCAAGTTTTTCCTTGTACCTGTACCTCCCCGTACTTGTACCCGCGACAATAGACTTGACTCCAAGGAAATGATTTGTAGACCATTTGAGGCTTTTGTCATTGGTTCTGCAGGGTATTCCTTGACTCTCAGTTTGAGCTAAAACAACTGGGTCCTTATTCCGGCATCATTGCGGTGCCTCAGAAGTTGCAGATTGCTATTTTGCACTTGATTAAACCTTTAAAAATTGTGATTTTCTGACACAATTACTTGCCGTTCATGCTTTATCCATGCGTATCTCTTAAATTTAATTTGTGGATTTTTAAATTTGTGTGTTCCTACTATGACGTGTTTTACACACAGGGCCAGATCTCAGACGTTGGATACAGTTGAAATGTATTCAAGTCATTGAAATAATATTTCAAATTTAATCTTTTAAAAATGTTTACCTCCATGTAAGATTCAAGATTTTAAAGGGAAAAATACCCATTTAGCTTTATAACGAAGTTTACCTACCACATTTAAATAAGTGGGGCTGCTTTAGCCGGCTATTTACCAAGTGTATTCAGCCACTTGGTTTGAGAACATCCAGATCCACTCTTCTACCTGCCGCAGAATCTAGTGGCATAATTCTGGGCTGCAGTGTGCAGCTGGGCAAGTGTGGAATGAGTGCACTGCAGCTAGCTGGAGATTTCCTGAGGAACTGCTGGCTAAAACGGAGCGGGATCTGCTTTCTGCTTTCAGCACCCTGTCAGGCTTTGCTCCTGCTTGAAAGTAAACCAAGAGTGTGCAAACATGTTCCTCCTTCCCATGCCACAAGGGCCTGGTTTACTTTCCTCTTGGGTCTCCTGCAGGTTGAGTGGGGAGCTGCCTGGTTCTTGCCCTGGACACTTCACTGGAAAGAATTATGCTCACAGATGTGCATTAATTGTTTCATCAATAAATAGTGTAGTGCATCCCAATTATTCACTTGGTTGAACTTGTGAAATTGTGTTTATTTGATATGATTACATGCTGTTTCATGCTTATCTATGTGTGTATTTCAAATTTAATTTCCAGTTTTTTTAAACCTAATACATATTTATAATGTATTAAATTTGTTTTCTTTGTCAAACACCCTTCCTTTGGGGATCGCCATCTGTCCTGCATCTAGGTGGTATCTCTATTGGGTTTTCTCACCATGGAGATACCTGTCACATAGTCACACCTGCAGGGTCCATACATCTGTAAAAGAAATCTGCAGATGCCCAATATTCTTCCAGTGTCTGTGATCTGCTGAGGAACGTACAGAATTAGTTGATCTTGGCAAATTTGTCGATGATGCAATGCTAGCTGCTACAGGTTGAGGGAGAGGAAAGCAACTTTTCCAAATCAACGAGCCTTGTGCTAACACCAAACTTGGCTCACAGAAGAATTCGAGTGCTTAATATTCTATCTGTTATCCCTGTGCAACTTGGTGATGAAAAGGAGAGGAACTATATTGCACCTCGTGGTACCAGTATACAGGAAAAGAGGCTTGCATTGTATTGTAAAATGTCTGTAAGGTGTCCCACTGTTCGATGAACGGAGAGGGAGTGGCTGTATTGGCAAAGACAAATATTGCAACATTGGACATTTCTGGCCCCCTGAAGAAAGTGTTACTGAAATTGTTGCAGCCCTTCACACCAATGATTGGTTAGGCACAGAGAGAATATGCATTAGCTTGTTATCTTGGTTCAACTACAAACAAATATGCAATTCGTACAGTTTAGATACAAGTAAGCATGCAGTTCATACAAGACAAACTGCCCGTACGCACACCCACAAGGTTTCCCTGACACGCCCCAAACAGTCAATCAGAATAGAAAGGCTATTAACCGAGAATCGTGAGTTAACGCTGGCCTGGCGTCCCTCTTCATCCCAACGTAATCTTCCACATCTCTGACGTAGGGTCATCCACTTCCGCGATAGTTGGTCTCCTGGAGTTTTCCTTCTACACCTCAAATCCTCCATTCCTGTTCTCTTACCGGTTCCGCACCATTGTGTTCCAATTTCGTCGGCTCTGTCATAATCAGGTTAGCTCGTGTGCCCTCTCCATTGGATCTAGCCTTAGGTTACAGGCAGCATTACCTCATTGCTCTTCTCCCAAAAAAGGACGTGCCTCCTGTCTCTTTTGTTTTTTTCTCAAAGTCGTGTTCATTCAAACCAGTTTCAGTCAGTTGCTGGGCTCAGGCTACCTCCGTTCACAGACGTGCTCTTCTCAAATTTAAATTTTTTTAATTAAATTTAAATTTTCAAATAAATTTTTTTTAAATTTTATTTACAGCGTGGTAACAGGCCCTTCTGGCCGAACGAGTCCGCGACGCCCATTTTAAACCCAAATTGACCTACCTGTACATTTCTTTTCAGAATGTGGGGGGAAACCGGAGCACCCGGAGGAAACCCACGCAGACATGGGAGAACGTACAAA
This sequence comes from Pristis pectinata, assembly GCF_009764475.1. Lineage (NCBI taxonomy): Eukaryota > Metazoa > Chordata > Chondrichthyes > Rhinopristiformes > Pristidae > Pristis > Pristis pectinata. The sequence goes on from NC_067417.1 coordinate 46,621,627, forward strand.
CTTTCAGTTTTTCTGGCCAACAGAATTCTGGGCAAATAAGCCAGACCATCTGAAGGGCTTATCAATGGGGGAGCATCTAAGTAACAGTGATCATAGTAACAAGGTTTAGAATATCTTTAGAAAAGGATATAAACAACAGAGGTTAATATACAAAAAAAATACTCAGTTCAGGATGGGCAAATTTCAAAAAGATGAGAATAGATTGTGCCTGAGTAAATTGGAATTGAAGTTTTGCTGGTCAATCTGTAAATGAATAACAGGAGGAAGGCTTTTTGAGGTAAAAATGTTTCATCCACAATCCATTGGGGATAGGGGAGAATTGGGAAACAAAAGACAGATCCCTGGATAACTGAAGAGAGTAAAATAGGGCAGCAAAAGAGCATATGACGGAATACAAATGATTACTTCCTCCTGTACGTTCTGTGAAAAGGCAAGTGATACAGAGTATGAGAAAAAGACAGGCAGCAAACAGAAAAAGGAATCCTAGATATTCTTTAATTATGTGAACAAGTAAAAGGTTACGGAGCTCATTGGAAATGAAAAAGGAAATCTCACGGAGGCAGAGGGCAAGGTTTGAGGGCATAGTTCAGCATTTTACATTAATATTCAAGGAAGATAATGCTGGAACCTCGGAAGATGTAGTTATTATTGTTAATAGGCTGAAAATTGGTAAAGAGGAGATGCTTGAAAGGCTGGCTGCACTTAGCAGGTAAGTTACCTTGTCCGGATGGGATGAGTCTGAGGTCGCTGACGGAGATGGGGAAGAAGATTGCAGAGACCCTGATCATAATCTTGCAAATGTCTATAGGTTCTTGGAAAACGCCAGGTGGAAGAAACGCCAAATGTTACACCCTTTGGGTATAATCTCAGTGACTACAGAACACGGGTTAAACTCGCTGGTGTAGAAAATTCCAGAAATGCTAATCGAGGACAGAGTTAGCAGTGCCCTGGACCATTGTGGGATGATTAGAGAAAGCCAGCCTGGATTTGATGGACGCAAATTCTGTCTTGCTACTGCAGTCTTTTGATGAAGTAGCAGCGGCCTTGGTGAGACCACACCCTGGAATATTGTCTAATTTTAGTCTCCTTACCTTAAAAGAGAACTTTTTCTGGAGTGAGTGCAGTAAATGCAAAATGACGAGAACGGTTCCTGGGATGATGAGACAACAATAAATACTGAGTAGGCTGGGCCCTTACTCACTAGATACAAGAACAATGACCTTGACAAAATTCTTTAGAGGGGTTGATGAGGTAGATGCAGTGAGGCTGTATTCCCCTGACAGAGTCTAGAGCTGGATGGTCAGTCTCAAGAAGGGGTAGACTATATAGGACTGAAATGAGAAAAATCCTGAATCAGGGTGATAAATTCTTGGAATTCTCTGAAGACTCTATCATTAACTCAATTCAAAACGGAGACTAGATTTCTGGATACGAGAGGGATACGGAGATGTTTCGGGAAGATCAGCCAAATAGCCGAGTTACCTTCATTATTTCAACCCCACTATTACTCTGGGAAATGCCTTCAACTGACTCCTTTCTCTGTACAGCAGCTGTGGGCAAAGGCAGTATCAACAGTCCATTCTTAATTTCCCCGAAAGATGGTGTGTTGTCACTTCCAGCCTGTACAGTGAAGGGACTTTCAGGATTATTATTTCTAGTTCAGCATTCTCGTGTGCCTATCGTCAGGACGTCGGTCACCACTCCCACCACGATGTTGCAGTGTGTCATCTGTTACCTTTGTTTGGCTTTCCTTTCTATGATATCATGCGAAGGGAATATCCATAGACTGGAGACGTGAAGCAGTTGAGATGAATTAACCACTCAGCACAACTGGCTAAAGGTGCAAGTTGCAAAACACTCTGGGGCCTGTCTCCTGCACTCCTGTGTCATTGTTGAGGTTGGGGATGGTTGTAAATGTCTCTGGTCATTTAGTGAACCACCATTCACAATTTGATCTGCCAAACACTTAGCTTTGATCTGATCCATTGGTTGTGGGATCCCCTTGGCTCTGTAAAGCATGCAGCTTCTGAAGGTGCCTGGCAAATGCATTTTGACATTGTGAGGAGAGTATTAGTGTGAGAAGTATTGAGTGTCATCTAACTGAAGAGATTTTTTTTTTTTAACTTGCTGCATAAAACTCCCAGAAATCAAATTGTGTTTATTTTGAGTGATCATGCTTGGCACTTATTTGCCTGGGTAATGATAAACACAGCAGGTTGCTCCCAGCATCCTCATTTATAATTAAGAGCAGACTTTGAGCAGATGTTGCCTGTTGGTATCTCAAACTGGAGTCGTCATTTTTTTAAAAACTGCTTTGCAAAAAAAAAAAGCTTGTATTAATTGGTATTGGTTTATTATTGTCACTTGTACCGAGGTACAGTGAAAAACTTGTCTTGCCTACCGATCGTACAGGTCAATTCATTACACAGTGCAGTTACATTGAGTTAGTACAGAGTGCACTGAGGTAGTACAGGTAAAAACAATAACAGTACAAAGTGTCACAGCTACAGAGAGAGGGCAGTGCAGGTAGACAATAAGGTGCAAGGTCACAACAAGGTAGATCGTGAGGTCAGAGTCCATCTCATCGTATTTGGGAACCATTCAATAGTCTTATCACAGTGGGATGGAAGCTGTCCTTCAGCCTGGTGGTACGTGCCCTCAGGCTCCTGTACCTCCTGCCTGATAGGAGAGAAGAGAGAATGACCTGGGTGGGTGGGGTCTTTGATTCTGCTGGCTGCTTCACCAAGGCAGCGAGAGGTAAAGACAGAGTCCAAGGAGGGGAGGCTGGTTTCTGTGACGCACTGGGCTGTGTCCACAACTCTCTGCAGTTTCTTGCGGTCCTGGGCAGAGCAGTTGCCGTACCAAGCCGTGATGCATCCAGATAGGATGCTTTCTATGGTGCATCCATAAAAGTTGGTGAGTGTCAAAGGGGACATAGCAAATTTCTTCAGCCTCCTAAGGAAGTACAAAATGTATCACTCATTACACTTGAGCACTTAAATGTCAGTACTGCTGTTCGATTCATTGATTATGAATCCATAAACATGGACTTTCTGAACCAGCCTTTTGACTGGAAGGAGCAGAGGTGGTGAATACAATCCAGCATCAAATCCAGTCTCCACTTGCGATATAATGAAACCACAGAGCTGCTTTCCTGTGAATGCATGCTATTTTTGTTTGAATTTTCTCCCTTTGAATAGTCTACACGGCTGTACTTGAAGACCTTTCCTCAGAAGTTGAGTGTTTGCATGGCCTTTAGCCACTTGCAGATTGCAAAAGATATTCGTAGACAGATGCAGCACACAAGCAGGTCCATTGTCCACCAAACCACCCACTCGCATTGTATTTGTTTTGTTCTTCCCACTTTCTCATCAACTGCTCTGTCCCCCAGAACCTACCGCTCACATACACACAAGGGACAAATTTACAGCAGCCAATTAACCTACCAACCCGCATGTCTATAGGATGTGGGAGGTAACTGGAGCATTCGGGGGAAACCTGTCTGGTCACGGGGGAGAATGTGCAAACTCCGCGCAGAGAGCACCGGGGGTCAGGATTGAACCTGGGTCGCAGGAGCTGAGAGGCAGCAGCTGTGCTGCCTAACACTCACTGCTCAACAGGTTCATCTGTACAGTTTCATTTGAAAACAAAATGACACACATTCAGTTCCCAGCTGGTAATGAATTCAATGCAATTCTAATCAGGCCCCAATTGGCTGAATGCAGACTAGGGACTGAGGTTGACTTTTTATAACTTTAAGGTGTAACAGCATAGATAGGGATATGCATCAGTCCAATAAAATGTCAGGATGAAACTGTGTTTGCTCACTCTTTGTATCCATTCAATAAGGATGTTACACTCCGCTGCACACCAGGAGCTGAGTGAATTTTAGTCTCAAACAGGTTTACTGGTGTTTTGGGGGAAAAGCTACTTGGTATTCTCACAGGGAAAGTTGTGTGTTGGGCATAATCTCACTGCCTGCTTAGGCCCAGGGTGACTGTGAACCAATGTGAACAGTTAGTCACATTAAAACAGCAAATGCCTATTGTTGTATTTAGCTAACGAAGCTGGCTGTCTTGATCGGAGGATTTTGGATACCTCCACGTGATCTCTGTTAACATCCATCACAAAATATTGGATGAGGAATGCAACTGAGTGCACCCTTTTATTCATAGATCCAGAGGGATCTGGCTTCCGTCGCCCTTCCCCACTCCCCTAGACTTGGAGGTAGAGTTTAAGTTGCAGCATAAGCTAAGGATGTTGTGGTGGTACAAAAGTGGAAGTGAATATTCTTCATGATGGTGCAGGTATATGGTTGGGAATTTATCGTGGAGATGAATATGCCACTCAGGTTTAGCCTGAAGCAGACGGGATTTGGTGCTGGAAATTTGGCCTTTTAAAACCCTTTTTTTTTCCCCCCCCCCCCTGACATTGTTCACTTTATAGCCAATTCCAATCCTTGGTTGATTATTAAATTCCTTTCCACTATCAAGCCTACAGTTCACACCCTCACTGTGAAGACTGATGCACTTATTCAGATTTGTCATTGCTATTTCCATTACTAATGGCATTAGTATTTAACGGGACCTTGTTGGCCTTAACTACCTTTTTCCCTTCTAATGTTGTTGTTCCTTAAATTTGTTTTTTTTGCAGTGCTTCCTTATAATCTATCGGTGCCTTTTATCTCTCCTCGTCCTCTGGATCCTTACTACTCTTTGCTTTGGCTCTTCAGTTTGGTGACTGGGCAGCACAGTGGTGCATCCAGCAGAGCTGCTGTCTCCCAGCTCAGAGACCCAGGTTCGATCCCAACCTTGGGTGCTGTCTGTGTGGGGATGATCCCAGGTGCTCCAGTTTCCTCCCAAATCACAACCTGCTGGAAGACTAATTGGCCATTGTAAATCATCCCGACTACAGGTCCATGGCAGAAGTTAGAGACATGGTCATAGAGAGCACAGAAACAGGCTGTTCGGCCCATCATATCCATCAACCAACCGCCCATTTACACCAATCCTACATTGATCCCTTTTTTAAATTAAATCCCCCCCCCCCCGCCCCAAAATTCTGCCACTCACCTACATCCCAGGTGCAACTTGAAGGGCCCAATTCACCAACCAAACCTGGATGTGTTTAGGATGTTGGAGGAAAGTGGAGCACCCAGGGGAAGCCCACACGGTCACAGGGAGAACATGCAGACTGCACCTGATGTTGGGATCGAACCTAGGTTGCCCGTAGCTCTACCAGCTGTGCCACTGCGCTGCCCCAACAGCTGATGAGCATGAGATATGCTAAGCGGGAGAATGGGGCTTGTGGGATTTCTGAGAGCTGGCGTAGACTAGAGTTGAGAACCATGTACTCCTCTGGAAATCTGAGTCGAGTCAGTTCCTATAATGACTGAATAGTGATCCTGCTTTAAACAGCAAGAAATTAAGAACATGAATGATACATTGGCCTATATTGATCAATTATATAAGTCTCTGGTAAGATGGCATGAGTAATTTGTGTACAGTATGTTCTCGTCACCCAAGGAAGGATGCACTTGAAATGGAGGCAGTGTGGTGAAGGTTCACCAGACCGATTCCTTGGATGGCAGGTTTGTCCTTTTGAGGGGTGGTTGAGGAGATTTGGGTCTATGCTCTGGCGATTGGGAGGGTGAGGCACATATAAAACTTCCCATGGGGATGGACAGAATAAATAAGGAGATGATGCTTCCTCTTGGAAAAACGGGAAACTGCCAATGCTGGGAATAAAAACAAAATGCCGGAGATACTCGATGGCTGAAGCAGTGACTGTGCAGAATGGTCGGTGTTTCAGAACTCACTGATGTGAGGGTCATTGACCTGAAATGTTGACTGTTTCTCTCTCCTGAATTGGGTTGATGTTTGCCACTGGTTGAGGTGTATAAGGCCAGGAGGTGGTGTCCCAAAGTGAGAGGTCGGCCATTCAGGACAGATGATGAGAAATTCCTTCAGCAAAGTTTGGAATCCTCGACCCAAGAAGGCTATGGAGGCTCAGTTGTGGAATATATTCAAGACGTGTTGTTAAATCTTTGGATATTAAGGAAATCGAAGGATATGTGGTAAGCGCAGGAAAGCAATGCTGATGTCAAATGTCTGGCAGTCCATAAATTAACTTTTATTCATTGGGTATAAGTATGGTATGGCCTTTTCTCTTGCTGGTTCTAGAGTATTACAATATGATTACAAAATATATTTTGAATGCACTCATTCTTTCTTAAGCTCCTTTAGCTTCCCAATTTGGATTTTAAAAGTAGTTGGCTTTAAAATAACTTTGGTCTCTCCAGTGTTTGAATTAAATGCCACTTCATTGCTGCATTTAGGAAGCCTGAAGGCAGTTCCCTTTATAGTTTGAACTCCTTTCCTGTTCCTCTACTAAACCATGGTCTTGGCAGTTTGCTTTCTCTTATCTATAACCCTTCATTCTCTCGTAATATTTCACTAAATTGCCACCTTCCGCTCAAGAACTTCCTTACCCTTCCCAAAGATGTTGGAAGAAACTCGACCCTTGCTGTTCACGTTGAACGGTTACAAGAGGTTGAGCTGCTGCTTGTACTCCCTTTGCACATTATCGTTCCACTTGCTGCATTATTCCTGCTTCCGTCTTTGTGCCAGCAACTGAAAGTTAATTTTTAGGGAGAGATTTAAGCTATGGGGGAATGGGACTGATTTCCTTTTGCTGAGAGTTGGCATGGACTCTGGGCTGAATGGTCTCATTCTCTGTCAAAATAAGTATGTGGGAGAAAAAGTTGCCTGAAATCTGTTATTTGTGATGGAAGCACTCCTTTTAAACTCTCTGCAGTTCCTAATCTATAAATTTAACTCTCACTTCTGAACAATCTCCAACTCCTTTTTGCCATGATGTTTATCTGTTCGATTAGGATATTGATTCTGCTTGGTTCATGAACCAACAGTACAGCACTTGCAGTGCCGTGTGCAATGAAATGGAAACACTTGGTTGCATGCTCTCATTTTGAGAGCATTTGTATCTATTTTACTCAAAGTAAAGCTGTGCCCTCTGACAATATAATGATCCCGTATTTTGCTAATTAGCATGTACTTCTGGTAATAATCCAGAGATTGCCAACCTTGAAGTGCTGCAATTTAAACTATCTCTTAATTCTTTATGGTCCCTGGGACACCTTCCCAGCAAGGCCTCTTCCCGGTTTGGGGAAGCACATGTTTAATCTCGATGCATTAGAATAATGTTGAATATGTCAACAAGATGTCAATGGAGCCAATAATTAAGGTGCATTTAAATAAAAGATTAAATGCATGAGATTTAACATGGAGACTAGGAGTTTTATTTTGGAGGATTTTGAAGCAATGGAATACAATTCCAGAATTGATTTGAAGCAGGAACCATGTCAATATTTAAGAACAAAATAGGTGGAAATTGAATGCAAAGGAGTTAAACGACGTGGGGCAGAACAGGATTTAGATGTGCAGAATTAAAATGAACAACCTAATTTGGTCTAAATACAGATTTGTTGCATTTTTTATATAATTTATAATTAACCCCAAAGTCAATTGCATGGTATTACATAATTAACCTGTGAAAATTTCTTTGGGAAGAAGGCATGAAATGGTAGTGGGTTCCTATCAGTTTGGAAGCAAGAAAATATCCAGGTTACACCACTCTGGACTATTATATTGATTGACTTACAAGTCAAATGACATTTTTTAAAATAAAACGTGAGCAGTAGTGATGTTCCTGATAATTGGAACAAACGCATTCTCTGTCTTGCCCAATTCAAGAGGAAAACTGTACTCAGCTTCTCTATTGCAATAGAACTCCACTAATCTGACATCCTCGGAATTTGATGCTCGACCATCAGATTTTCCAAACGATTGGAGATTATTTCTATTAATACCCCAATGCATCTTTAATCCACTATGTATCATTTAAAAAAAATTATCCAATGAACATGGTGGATTTAAGAGGGAGTGTGAGGAATGGGGTCCCAGTGAGTTTAAAGGGAGTATGAGAAATAGGGCTCTGGATTTCGGGACAATCAAATAGCGGATTATTAGGATTTTACTGTATTTCTCAAAAGGGAACAATTTTTGCATACAATTTGTGTGAGCAGCCTCTTGCTCACTGCTACAGAGGGCAGTAGGAGATCCTTTTGGACGATGGACCACCAGAATGAAGACTAACACAGAACTAGCATCCAGATCTGAGACATTAATCCCTCTGAATGTGATATAAAACCAAAGTATCTGGACTACGTGGCTTTGTAACTTTAAAAACAGAAATGCAACCATTTTGTTTTGCAATTTTTGAGAACATTTGTGTGCATAATGAGTCTGTGGAATACTGCTGCATTAGTGCCTTCCCGCAAGAAGGAACCCTTGATTAGTTTGAAGCTCATCAACTCTGACACTTGAGGATTAGGTAGCTGGTAGTATCAAGGAGTTTCTGTTTGGCAATAATCTATTTATATACACAAATTTATCAAAGCAAAACTTCTGAGAGATACTGCAGTTGCATTTGGATTCCAGATGTCCAGCAAGAAGCTGGAAGTACACAACAGGTCAGTCAGCATCTCTGAAGAGAGAAGCAGAGCCAGCGTTCTGTGTTGATGGCCCTTCATTCGAACCAGATGGTGGAAATCCGAAATAAAAACCCTTTTCGAAATGTGCAACAGGGCAGGCATTGTGTGGAGAGAGAAACCAAGTGAATGTTTCAGGTCAATGATCTTTCATTGGACAAGATACCCATTATAATCATCCACTCACTGTTATTGTCTGAAGGTGGGACAAATCTGCCATTAATGCATAGGGTAAATGAATTGGGACTAAATAACTTACTGAGATTCAGCGTCTGATAGCAAAGGTATTTGTTTGGGAAGGGAAATAGCGGTCATCTAATCTTCAAAAATGGATTGAAGGTGCTTTGGGATGAATACAAAAGAGAAATTATCGGAAATGGTGTAAAAACCCATGTCGGGTGGTTTTTCCACTACTTGGTGTGCGGGCTACTGGATTCTGGAGTGAGCTTATCTTGGTTGAAATTTTGGCGAAATGAATGGATTTTGTTTTGTAGGAAAGGTGGAAGAACGTGATGTAACGCAGCCCGGAAGCTGTAATTATCTTTACTTGCCCTGTGCATAAAGCTGTATGATTGAATTAGCTGTGTCGTCATTTCTACTACAGTAGATTGTGTTGCTTGGTAAATCCAATTGTCAATGTGATTCGGGTATGGAAGCACACTCCTGTTGAATCAGAGTCTAATTTCATTGATCGGTGTCGAGGATTTGTGCCATCAGTGTCCCCACTGGACTTGATCAGTGAGGTGTGCAACAATTGTTATTTGCTAATTAGTCTGGAACACAGCTGACCTGTAGAAAGGAATGTGCACTTAAAGAGGATAAAAGGGAATTATGTAAATCTTTTATAATGTAGCATTTAGCCTGGGGGTTGAATGCAGTAAAATTCTGATCTGGAACCCTTGGCAATTTGCCAGACCTGTGGATTTTCCATGCAAGTGGATGTTACTTTTATTAATATCCAAACACACTTCCACTCTGTTCATGTTACACAGTATTATAATAAACTTTCCAGTGAACCCAGCAAGTTTAAAGGGAACATTCAAGCTCTCAGATCTCAGCTCGGGCTGCAAACCTACCGATGCCCCTGACCACTGGTGTTCGAGACCCCTGCCTCTGGCCACGTGGCCTCTGAGGACTCTGGCCCAGTAGACCAATGAGTGAGCCAGATGCCAAACTGCCAGGACTTTGGAACAATTGATGCAGGAGTTTCACAGTACTGTGTTCAGGAGCAAACGGCGATGATGTCAAGGTCTGGGAGACTGTGTGCAGAAACTCATCCACCGAACGTTGGGGTCTAGAATTCACAGCTGGGGCAGGAATAGAGGATTCGGCTGTCGGGTCCACAGAGCAGCTGGGTAAGTGTCTGGGGGGAATGGACTGGCAGGGCTGATGGCATGAAAGTTGGTGGTGTTGTGAGGGAGGTTGTCTAAGGGTGTAGAGCAGGGATGAGGACCTATCAGACAAGGCTTCTTTAGTACATCTTGCACAAATGTGCAACACCATGAATGCTGGGTTCCTCCTTCACAGAAGCGTAGCATTATGTGTTTGAGTATTGGAATAGGTCTTGGACCCACAAGCTTCTAAGTCGGGCTGGAGAGCTACAAAATCAACTAAGGTGAGTACAACTTCTGTTGTGAAGTAATGCATTTCTCTTGTTTCTATTAGTTTTACCACCACAAACCATTTTGCAAATGATAGAGAGAAAGAGACAAGGAAGTGTTGCCTGTGAAACTGGGGGAAAAGTCTGTAACTCTACAAATAAAATTCAAGACCGACCAGGAGGGGATAGTAGAGGAAAGACGTAGTGTTTTGTTGTCACTTTGGAGGTAAGGAAACAGCTCAGCTATTTTGGAACCTGGCCAGCATTTGTTCCCATTGATTTTTGCGTTTCAATCAAACGTGGACCAGTTATGTAACAAGCAGGCAATGAGCTTTCAACTAAAAATCCAGTGGAGAACCGAATGTTACGTTATTCCCAACGTGTGTGTTGCTGCAAAACTCTGCATAATCATTTGAGTTGAAATTGATAGAGTGCTGAGTAATGGAACAATTCTTGTCAGCTAAGGAACTTGGTGCTCTCAGCACCCTTTAATTTATGGTCAGCCTTGCCTGTGAGGTATCTCTGAACTGACCACTTGGTGGTCACTCATCCCAAACATACATGGGAACTTTCCTTGGTACTCCTTGTGCAGCTAACACTGGAAGCTTGCTGTTGAAGATCTGGCTCCTTCAGAAAATGGGACACTGTATCTCCCATTATCAGATGAGCTGTATCTTTTATTAGTCACATGTACATCGAAACACACAGTGAAATGAATCTTTTGCGTAGAGTGTTCTGGGGGCAGCCCGCAAGTGTCGCCACACTTCCGGCGCCAACATAGTATGCCCACAACTTCCTAACCTGTACGTCTTTGGAATGTGGGAGGAAACTGGAGCACCCGGAGGAATCCCACCCAGACATGTGGAAAACGTACAAACTCCTAAACAGACAGTGGCTGGAATTGAACCTGGGTCGCTGGTGCTGTAATAGCGTTACGCTAACCGCGACACTACCGTACCTGCCTTTGTGCATTATGTTGACTATATAAAGATGCATGTAGAGTTGAGGAGGCAGGTTTGGTTTTTAAAAAAATACAGCAGATGTAGAATCCAGGCCCTTGCAGTTTATGTTAAAGACACACAATTTTGACCAGGTGACGTGCATCAGATCTAAGGTTGGTGTGCAGATGGTACAGAAAGTGGAGTGCATTGGTCCAATTAAGGAGAATTCAGTCTTGCAAGTGAAGTTGGACTGTTGGGGTACATCAACAGACATTCCTAAAAGATGGAAAAGATAGGATTTTTTGCACAGTGTGGCTCTGTTAATGGAGTTCACTGTCTTGTTCCTAGTAAGGACGTCACTAACGCTTTCAGCCAGGAGAATCGACCGTCGTTCGTGGAGGAATGAAGTGTATGCTGGAATCCCAAAATGAGGTGGCAACCTGGTGAAGCTGTAAATTATGTGCACTCCGGGGCATGCATTAAGCAGAGAGAAGTGCACGACCATTAGATCAGACCTGCTGCGTCTAGTCATAATTGGTGGTGGACATTTAAATGGCTAACAGGAGGCAGCTCAAAGAATATCCCCATCTTCAGAGATAGCGGGGGTTGGTATGAACATACCGAAGCAGAGGCTGAAACATTTGTGCCTCGCTGGCCAGTAGTGCCAAGTAGATGATGCATCCCTACTTCCTCCTGAGATCCCCACCATCACAGTAGCTAAGTGTTGGTCAATTAGATTCACTCCAAATGACATTAACAAAGAGCTGACAACTCTGAAAAGAGCAAAGGTCATGGAACCAGACAGCAATCCAGCTAGACTATAAGACACGAGCTCCAGAACTAACCATTCCCTCCCAGAGATGCAAAAAATTCTGCAGATGCTGGACGTCTCTGGAGCATTACACAAAAAGTGCTGGAGGAACTCAGCGGGTCAGGCGGCATCCACGAAGAGAAATGAACAGTCGACGTTTCGGGCCGAGACCCTTTATCAGGACTGGAAAGGAAGCCAGAATAAGGTGGTGAGGTCCCTCCCAGCCAAGTTTGTTCCCGTGCAGTCACAAGACAAATATTTAACACCAATACTGGAAATTGTCCAGGTATATACTCGCAAACAGAAGGGCAAATCAAATCCAGCTAATTACCACCCAATAAGTCTACTCCCAATCATTGGCAAAAGTGAAGGGAGGTGTCGTCATCAGTGCTACCAAGTGGCACTTTTACAAATGACCTGCTCACCAATGCTCTCATTGGGTTTTAGCAGGACCACTTGACTGCAGGCCAATCACGGACGTGAACCAAGGAGCTACATTCCAGATCCGAGAGAAATATGATGACTTTTGACATCAGGGCTGTGTTTGAGTTTGAAGCTGAAGCTGGTGGGGACCAAGAGGAAAACAGCTCAATAGAACTTGGAACAGAACAGCACAGGAACAGGCCCTTCGGCCCACAATGTTGTGCTGAAATAATTAAGCTCGTAATTAAAAGCCTACTAAACTAATCCCTTCTGCCTACACGATGTCCATACCTCTCCATTCCTTGCACATTCATGTGTCTAAGAGCCTTTTAAATGCATCTATCATATTTGTTTCTGCCACCATCCCTGGCAGTGCATTCCAGGCACCCACCATTCTGTTTCTTACATAAAAAAAAAATTACCCCACACATCTCCTTTTGAACTTGCCCCCCTCATCTGAAATGCATGCCCTCCAGTGATCGCAAATCCTTGAACTTTACCCTTGCCTTGGAGAGGGATACGAGCAGACGGTATGGGAAAGTATTTAATTGGGGGAGGGGGAATTATGATGCTATTAGGCAGGAACTTGGGAGTGTAAATTGGGAGCAGATGTACTTGGGGAAATGCGCAATGGAAATGTGGAGGTTGCTTAGAGATCATTTGCAGAGGTTTCTGGATAGGTTTGTCCCATTAATGCAGGAAAAGGATGGTAGGGTGAAGGAACCATGGTTGACAAGAGATGTGGAATATCTAGTGAAGAGGAAGAAAGAAGCTTGAGGTTTTGGAAGCAAGGATCAGACAGGGCTCGAGAGAGTTACAAGGTAGCCAAGAAGGAGCTTAAGAATGGACTTGGGAGAGCTAGAAGGGGGTATGAGAAGGCCTTGGCAAGTAGGATTAAGGAAAACCCCAAGGTGTTCTACTTGTATGGGAAGAACAGGAGGATGATTCGAGTGAAGGTAGGGCTGATTAGGGATAGAGGAGGAAATGTGCTTGGAGTCAGAGGAGGTAGGCTTCAGTATTCACCTGGGAGAGAGACCTTGATGTTTGTAAGGACAGTGTAAAACAAGCTGATAAGCTAGAACGTGTCCATGTTAAGGAGGAGGATGTGCTGGAACATTTGAAAAACATGAGGATAGGTAAGTCCCCGGGGCTGGACGGGACGTATCCCAGGATACTACGGGAAATGAGGGAAGAGATTTCTGAGCCCTTGGCGACGATCTTTGCGACCTCACTGGCCACAGGAGTGGTGCCAGATGATTGGAGGGTGGTAAATCTTATTCCTTTGTTCAAGAAAGGGAGTAGGGATAACCCTGGGAATTGTAGACCAGTGAGTCTTTCACCAGTGGTGGGAAAATTATTGGGAAAGATTCTTAGGGACAGTATTTCTGGGCATTTGGAGAACCATAGGCTGATTAGGGACAGTCAGCAAGGCTTTGTGAGGGGCAGGTCATGCCTCTTGAGCCTGATTTGAATTCTTTGAGGATGTGACAAAACACATTGATGGGTAGAGCAGTGGATGTGGTGTATATGGACTTGAGTAAGGCATTTGATAAGGTTCCCCATGGAAGGCTCATTCAGAAAGTCAGGAGGCATGGAATCCAGGGAAACTTGGCTGTGTGGATTTGGAATTGGCTTGCCCGTAGAAGGCAGAGGGTGGTTGTAGATGAAGCGTATTCTGCCTGGAGGTCGGTGACCAGTGGTGTCCCGCAGGGATCTGTTCTGGGACCCCTGCTGTTATAAATGACGTGGATGAGGAAGTGCAAAGGTGGGTTAGTAAGTTTGCTGATGACACAAAGGTTGGTGGTGGTGTGTAGGAGGTTGCTGTAGGTTACAACAAGACATTGATAGGATGCAAAGCTGGGCTGAGAAGTGGCAGATGGAGTTCAACCCGGATAAGCGTGAAGTGATTCACTTTGGAAGGTTGAATTTGAAGGCAGAATGCAGGGTTAATGGCAGGATTCTTAGCAGCGTGGAGGAACAGAGGGATCTTGGGGTCCAAGTCCATAGATCCCTCAAAGTTGCTGCGCAAGTCGATAAGGTTGTTAAGAAGGTGTATGGCGTGTTGGCCTTCATTAGTCAGGGGATTGAGTTCAAGAGTCAGAGGTAATGTTGCAGCTCTATAAAACCCTGGTTAGACTGCACTTAGGATATGATGTTCAGTTTTTCCAGGAATCAATAGACTCCAGCATGGTTCTGGAGGACTGGAAGGTCGCAAATGTAGTTCTGCTGTATAAGAAGGGTGGGAGGCAGCATAAAGGAAATTACAGATCTATTAGTCTGACATCGGTGGTGGGTAAGTTATTGGAATCTCCCCTCAAGGATGGGGTTATGGAATACCTCGAGGTGCAAGGCAAGATAGGCCCAAGCCAGCATGGTTTCGTGAGGGGAAGATCCTGCCTGACCAACCTACTGGAGTGTTTTGAGGAAATCTCAGGTAGGGTGGATAAGGGAGAGGCTGTGGATGTTGTGTATTTAGACTTTCAAAAGGCCTTCGACAAGGTGCCGCACAGGAGGCTGATTAATGAGAGCTCATGGAATTACAGGTAGGATATTGGAATGGGCAGAGCATTGGCCGGTAGGCAGGAAGCAAAGGGTGGGAATAAAGGGATCCTGTTCTGGTTGGCAGCCGGTTACCAGTGGTGTTCCGCAGGGGTCGGTGTTGGGGCCGCTCTTTTTTACTTTGTACATCAATGATTTGGATTATGGAGTAAATGGTTTTGTGGCTAAGTTTGCAGACGACATCAAGATAGGTGAAGGAGTAAGGAGTATTGAAGAAACAGGAAGGTTGCAGAGAGACTTAGTTTAGGAGAATGGGCAAAGAAATGGCAGATGAGATTCAATGTTGAGAAATGTGCTGTTGGACACTTTGGTAGAAGAAATAAATGGGCAGATTATTATCTAGATGGGGAGAAAATTCAAAGTACAGAAGTGCAAAGGGACTTGGGGGTCCTCGTGCAGGATACCCTGCAGGTTAACCACCAGGTCGGATCAGCAGTAAAGAAAGCGAATGTTTTGTTGGCATTCATTTCGAGGGGTATGAACTATAAAAGTAAGCAAGTGTTGATGAGGCTCTATGGGGCACTGGTGAGGCCTCATTTGGAGTACTGTGCACAGTTTTGGGCCCCTTAGGAAGGATGTACTGATGTTGGAGAGGGTTCAGAGGAGATTTACGAGGATGATTCCTGGAATGAAAGGGCTTACATACGATGAGCGTTTGTCGGCTCTTGGACTGTACTCACTGGAATACAGAAGAATGAGAGGGAAGCTCATAGAACATTTGGAATGTTGAAAAGACTGGACAGAGTAGATGTGGCTAAGCTGTTTCCCTTGGTGGGTGAGTCCAGAATTAGAGGGTACCTGTTTAAAACAGAAATGAGGAGAAATTTCTTTAGTCGGAGGGTAGTGAAATTATGGAATTCTTTGCCACGTACAGCTGTGGAGGCCCAATTATTGGGGGCGTTTAGAGATTGATAGGTATCTAATTAGTCAAGGTATCAAGGGATATGGGGATAAGGCCGGAAATTGGGGCTAGATAGGAATAGTATTAGTTTAGCTCATGGAGCAGACTCGATGGGCCAAATGGCCTACTTCTGCTCCTTTGTCTTGTGATCTTGTGAGTTCTGGTCCCCTCACTTATAGGAAGGATGTGGAAGCTTTAGAGAGGGTGCAGAGGAGATTTACCAGGATGCTGTCTGGATTGGAGGGCACGTCTTATGAGGATAGGTTGAGCGAGCTAGGGCTTTTCTCTTTGGAGAGAAGGAGGATGAGAGGTGACCTAATAGAGATGTACAAGATAAGGGGCATAGACCGAGTGGACAGCCAGAGACTTTTTCCCAGGGCGGAAATGGCTAACATGAGAGGGGATAATTTTTTTTTCTTTTTCAATCTTTTTATTAGTTTTCAAATTAATACAGATTGATATATAGCATCAATGTTTGTACATGCAATACAAAGAGATCAGGAGAACAATCATGGCATAGATAGTCATAAAGAACAACAAAATATAAAAAAATCTGTAGATCCAATGATCTCTTAGTAAATGAATATAATATAAAAAAAAGGGAAAGAAGAAGATTTATTATATAAATTTAAAAAAAAAACCCAAATCAATAAGAAAAATTGTAAACAATATAAACTAAACAAAAAAAATTTTAAATAAAACAAACAACAACAAAAAAGAAAGAAAAACTGGGCTAAAATTTCTCAGTAGAAACAGAGCAATATTATGTTGTCAACTCCGTTCCTTCAAGTTGGAAAGTTATTAAAAGGGGATCAACATCATGTGAAAATATTGAATAAATGGACTCCAAATGTCTTCAAATTTAAGTGAAGGATCGACAGTACCACTCCTAATTTTTTCCAAGTTTAAACATGATCTAGTTTGAGAGAACCATTGAAAAGTAGTAGGGGGTATTGGATCCTTCCATTTAAGCAAAATGGATCGTTTGGCCATTAATGTGACAAAGGCAATCATACGGTTAGCGGAAGCAGATAAATGGCCAGACTCTATCCTTGGTAATCCAAAAATTGCAGTGATGGGGTGAGGTTGTAAATCAATCTTCAGTACATTTGAAATAATGTTAAAAATGTCTTTCCAATATTTTTCCAAAAAGGACAGGACCAAAACATATGCGTCAAAGAAGCCACATTCGATTTACATCTGTCACACATAGGATTTATATGGTTATAAAAATGAGCTAACTTATCTTTGGACATATGGGTCCTGTGGACTACCTTAAACTGTATCAACGAGTGTCTGGCACACATTCGAGAGGGGATAATTTTAAGGTGATTGGAGGAAAGTACAGCGGGGGGTATCAGAAGTAAGTTTTTTTTTACACAGAGTGGTAGGTGTGTAGGACGTGCTGCCAGGGGTGCTGGTGGAGGCAGATATATTAGGGACATTTAAGAGACTCTTAGATGGGCACAAGGATGATAGAAAAATGGAGGGGTATGTGGGAGGGAATGGTTAGATTGGTTAAAAGGTCGGCATAACATCGTGGGCTGAAGGGCCTGTACTGTGACCCTGGGGACAAAGATACTAGTGGTCTACTCTATGCCCTTCATAATCTTAAACTTCTATCAGATTTCCCCTTGGCCTCTGCCACTCCAGAGAAAACAACCCAAGTTTATCCAACCTCTCCTTATAGCTCATACCCTCTAATCTAGGCAGCATCCTGGTAAACCTCTTCTCCACCCCTAAGTGTCCACATCCTTCCTATAATGGAGTTACCAGAATTGAATGCAATATTTGGTGTCCTTGCACAAAAGATGATTGTCTGCAGGACAGCATCGTAGGAGCTACTTGGGGTGGTATTTACAGACTGTACCCTTTTTGGTTGGTTTATCACATCATGTGAAATGTGGGGAAGTTTGCTGATTGCATAAAGTACACTACACTTCCATTTGCAACCCTCTGAGCAAAAGGGACAATCCATGCTTGTGTGCAGCAAGACCTTGCTGGAATTTGGGCATGGGCTGATAAGTGGCAAGCCGAACAGGTGTCCGACTTCTCCAAGTGGAGTCTAACGGCCTACCCTTGACATTCAGTGGCATGATGATCACCAATTCCCCCCACCATCAATATCCTGGGGGTTACCATTGACCGCAGACTCGACTGGGCCGGCAACATTAACATTGTAACCACAAGACTATGTTAGAAGCTGGGCGTCCTGTGGAAGCAAGTCTGCACTTGACCTCCCCTTTCTGCTCTCTACTAGGCACAAGTCAGGAGTGCAGTGGAATAATCTCCACTTGATTATTCAGCAGCTCACTTGATTGGTATCCCTTTCACCATGAAATTGGGAACAGATGTCCTTGGGGAAGTGCCCAGCAGAAATGTGGAGGTTGTTCAGGGAGTATTTGGGGTTCTGGATAGGTTTGTCCCATTGAGGCAGGGTAAGGATGGGAAAGTGAAGGAACAGTGGTTGACGAGATGTAGAATATCTTGTCAAGAGGAAGAAAGAAGCTTACCTGAGGTTTAGAAAGCAAGAATCAGACAGGGCTCTGGAGAGTTGCAAAGTAGCCAGGAGGGAGCTTAAGAATGGACTTAGGAGAGCTCCAGTGGGGCATGAGAACAGGAGGGCCTGCCCTCACAAAGCCATGCTGACTGTCCCTAATCAGTCTATGCTTCTCCAAATGCCCATAAATCCTGTCTCTAAGAATCGTCTCCAGAGAGTGGTGGGTGCATGGAACGCACTGCCGGCAGAGGCTATGGGGGCAGATACATTAGGGACATTTAAGAGACTCTTAGACACATGAATGATAGAGAAATGGAGGGCTACGAGGAAGGGAAGGGTTAGATAGATCTTAGAGCAGGACAAAATGTCAGCACAACATCGTGGGCCGAAGGGCCTGTACTGTTCTATGTCCACCCCAAACATTCATTCTCTCCAGCAGTGCACAGTGACTGCGGTGAGCACCATCTACAAAAAGCACTGCAGTTACTCATCCAGGCTACTCCGACCAAAACGCTCAACCTCCGCTGCGAGGAAGGACGAGCGACGAGTGCACGGGAACACCGCTGCCCGCAGGTTCCCCTCCACGTCACGCGCCGTCCCGATTTGAAAACGTCATTGCCGGATGTAAATGCTGACGTCCCTGAGGGCAGCACCTTCACTCGAAGGACTGCAGTGATTCAAGGCGGTGGCTTGTCCCCATTGGCAAGTAGTTCCGGGCAATGAATGCTGGCCTTTCTGGCAACGCATGGTCCCTGAAGAATGAGCGGATAAACCTGCACAGTGTGAAGCAGCTACAGCTGAAAGAGGAGCGAGTCCATGACCCACTGTGCTTCCCACCTTCTTTACCAGAGAAATGAGCAGCAGGCTGAAAGCTTCCTCCTGAAAATTTCTGGTGACACTGCCTTTGGATTGCTGTAATCTCTGTTTGTCACAGTTCTCCCTGGTGTGAACGTGGATGAAATAAGAATTTTGTGGAGGGGACTGGGTTGAAGATAAATCCGAGGTCATGGACGCTCTGGGATTAGCAGTAAATTTAATTCTCAATTTCAGCAGCCCACAATTCTGTGTCTGAGAGCAAAATAGGTGGGTGACTCTGGGTCACTGAGAGTCTAGCTTATGGACAGAACCAATCACCTTATTTGCGATAGTCAAAATCTACCTGTTTGTTCTTGCAAACTTTTCTCCTGGATGTATTAATTTGGAAATCAACATGTCGTTGAATAATTTTAAAGAAAACTTAATGTATAAGTAAAGATTAATCAGTCTCCCCTTGTTGAAGTCTAGATTACCTTCACCATCTGCTACTCTGATTTGCTCATTATTGGCATCTGGTTTACAGATTCTCTCCACTAATAGCTCTTCCTGAGCTTGGAAGTCGCAAAGGGCTAGCAATTCCATTTAAGGCTCATCTTCACTAAATGAATCATGAAGTTCATGCCAGATCTCATTTTTGAAGACTGCCTCCCTTCCTTCCTTCCTGAGGGGTAAGGAGGGCTTTTCACTGATCAGGGTGAGGAAGTCATTAAGAAAGCAGTGCGGTCTCCTAATGCCAGCGTGAATCTTACTTTGATTTTGTGCAGTGTCAGATTCTGATTAGTTTATTGTCATGTCCACTAAGGTGTAATGAAATTCCTTGCTCGCGTGAAGCTCAGAGTAAACTGTACTCATGGTAATAAATACAGCAACAAACACAAAATAACAATGGTGCAAAGTATCACAATGAAAACCTGAGGTGGTGCCAAAAGAAATGTCAAGTGACAACGACGGAAGAGGTAGGATTAAGGGTTTGAGAACACGGCAGTACCACCGGGAAGGAGATGTGAGAGAGGTGATTGGTGCAGGAGCTGAGAGCAGCGGGGGAGAAACTGGACAGGTATATGGATCGGAAAGTTTTAGATGGATATGGACCAAACGCGGGCAAATGGGACCAGCTCAGGTAGACACCTTGTTCGGCCTGGGCGAGTTGGGCCGAAGGGCCTGTTTTCATGCTGTATAATTCTGATTCCATTTTAAACAAAATCTTACAAGTAAAGTATGGCTACTTTGCAAAGTCATTAAGATTCTCTGATTCTAAATGGCTTCTGATGTCAGGAAGGGGATTATTAGCTTCGTAGGGTAATACTGAGGGCCAAGTTTTTTAACAGTCTTGGACTAATTCCATCAAACGAGAGCTGTGGAGATATTAGTGAAACTCGTGTACAAAATAAACCCCGTCTTCCAGTAACATTTAATGTTCTTTGTTATACCTACAAGACTGGGGGAGGGGTGGGTGGAATCTTTCCAGTCCGTCTCCAAGCCCACCCCAACCCCCACTCCCAAATTTATTCTCAAAGCATCCCTGGAAGCACTATTCCCTCTGTATTCAAGGTGACACGGTCATAAATTGTGAACACTTTCGGAAAAGACTGTGCTGAGTAGTAGTGAGAGAATCTTAGACACTGCTTTAAAAAAAAAACAAGTTTCTTTTCAGTTTTTGCTTCTAATCTAGATATAAGATGCAAAAAGGCAGATTCATTAAATCCATAGCTGGTAGGCACCAGGGAATGAATCAAAGCAGAGCAGTGGATGTTGGAACCAGCAAACAAGAACGGATAATGCAGAGACACCCCCATCCGGACAGTGAATATCAGTATATCAGTGGAAGAAGCATTAATATTTTGGGGTCAGTGCCCTTTGCTCCACAGTTGCTTGCTAATCTCCTGGTTCTATCAGTATTTTGCTTTTTTTAAAATTGAAATGTATATATTTTCTGGCACTTCTGATCTTAATGCAACCTAACACTTTAACCTTCACCTATCCTTGAATAAGTGATGGGCTATTATCCCAGATGTTTCCTGCATGTGTAACCTTTAAAAGGATCCTTGGGCTGATGCATAGAAGGCTGGTTAGGCTAGGGGAAATGGATACATGTAAAATGGGGAAGACCTGTTTAGCATACCTTGCAGGTTCAATTAAATCTTCAAGGATTTGTGCTGTAATAACCCTTTTTTAATTTGTCTGCCACTGGTTTCACAGAAGTAATCTCTTGGTGGGGATGTGCAATTCGACCAACAGCACCTTTTGCTGAGGAAGTTCGTCCAAACTGAGAATGATTTGAAGGCCTTCATTTTCACACATATTGGCATCAAAATTCATTGCCTTCCAGTCTAGATCTACCTTACAGAAAGGAAATTCAGCTGCAGATGGTGTTTGGCGGTAGGATCCTTTGCCAGTGTTTCTTCAGTGACCTGATCAGGAATGTTTCAGATTTGCACAGCTCACTGCTTCATTAAGGACCAACTCTATCCATTGAGTCTTTGTACAAAATCGTATGTTCACTTTTACGACTGTAATCAGACTGTTTCACTCCTGTGATCCAATTGCCTCACAATAAAGGACTTTGGTGAGATTGAATCTGGGGTATTGTGTACGGTTTTGAACTCCTTACCCAAGGATAGAGAAGAATCGCTATATTATTTCTATGCATCTAAAAAAAAACAAGCTGCTGGAGGAACTCAGCAGGTCGGGCAGCATCTATGGAGGGAAATGGGCAGTCAGCATCTTGGGTTGAGAAATTTCATGTGGACTGAAGGAAAAAGGGGAGATGGGCAATAGAAAGAGGTGAATGGAAGGGGTGAAGCAAGAGCTGGCAGGCAGTAGGTGGATCTGGGTGATGGGCAGATTATGGACGGTGAGTTTGCCTTGTGAAGAGACTGGGCCTGTGTTCTTTAGACGTCAGATCAATGAGGGGACCTCGTCAAAACTTACAAAATTCTTAAAGGATTTTTTCAGGCTGGGGTGCAGGAATGACATTGTCCCGACTGAGGGGATGAGGACTAGAAGGCACTGTTTCAGAGTAGGGCATAGACAGCTTAGAACTGAAATGAGAAATTTCTTCACTCAAAGATGCTGAACGTTTTGAATTCTCGACCCTTTGGTGGACTGTGGAAGCTCGGTTGTTATTGTCCATTCATGCTGTATAACTCTGATAACATTTTAAACAAAATCTTACAAATGAAGTATGGCTACTTTGCAAAGTCATTAAGATTCTCTGATTCTAAATGGCTTCTGGTGTCAGGAAGGGGATTATTAACTTCGTAGGGTAATACTGAGGGCCAAGCTTTTTAACAGTCTTGAACTAATTCCGTCAAACGAAAGCTGTGGAGATATTAGTGAAACAAAATAAGCCCCGTCTTCCAGTAACATTTAATGTTCTTTGTTATACCTACAAGACTGGGGGAGGGGTGGGTGGAATCTTTCCAGTCCATCTCCCCCCACCCCCACAAATTCCCAAATTTATTTTCAAAGCATCCCTGGAAGCACTATTCCCTGTGTATTCAAGGTGACATGGTCATAAATTGTGAACACTTCCGGAATACCCCACTTGGAGTACTGTGCTCAGTTCTGGTCACCTCACTACAGGAAGGATGTAGAAGCCATAGAGAGGGTGCAGAGGAGGTTTACAAGGATGCTGCCTGGAATGCGGAGCATGCCTTACGAAAGCAGGTTGAGGGAACTCTGCCTTTTCTCCTTGGAGAGACGGAGGATGAGGGGGGGACCTGACAGAGGTGTATAAGATGCTGAGAGGTATTGATAGGGTCGATAGTCAAGAGGCTTTTCCCCAGGGCTGAGTTGACATAGATTTAAGGTGCTGGGGAGTAGATATAGAGGAGATGTCAGGGGTGAGTTTTTTACTCAGAGAGTGGTGAGTGCTTGGAATGGGCTGCCGAAAACGGTGGTGGAGGCGGATACGAAGGGGTCTTTCAAGAGACTGTTAGATCGGTATATGGAGCTGAGTAAAATAGAGGGATATGAGTAAGCCTAGTAATTTCTAGGGTAGGGACATGTTTGGCACAGCTTTGTGGGCCCAAGGGCCTGAATTGTGCTGTAATTGTTCTATGTTCTATGAAAAGACTGTTCTGAGCAGTAGTGAGAGAATCTTCGACACTGCTTAACAGACTGGCAGATTTCTGGACATTAAAGAAATTGTGGAATATGGGGATAATGCTGGAAAATGGCACTGAGATGGAAAACAGGATGTGATGACTGGCAGAGCAGACTCGAAGGACCACGTAGCCTACTCCTGTTCCTTATCCCATGTACAAGTTCTCACTTTCTTTCCCGTTCCCGTTGGCCCAGTTAACCATTTAATGTTTAAAGTCACCTGTGCCACAAATTTGTACGAGGTTAAATAGTGCACGATATGTAGACATCAGGTGTAACTTTTGTGGTTTTGCCAAGTTGTGTTGTTGATTGAATTCTGCAACTTGATTTCCAGACCAGACCAGGAGTCTGGAAGTGCTGCAAACGCTCTGTCTGGATTCCAATAGACTAGGTCGAGAAGGTTTGGGGAGAAATTCTTCAGGTAGTCCAAACATGGGCCTTAGACACCTGAAGACTATACTTCCTATTGTTTGTCGCACAGTGAGTTTTGATTCAGCTTTGAGTGCGGAAAAGATTTACGAGGATGTTGCCAGGACTGGGGGGGTGGGAGGGGCCTGAGTTGTCGGGAGGGGTTGGCCAGGATAGGTCTTCATTCCTTGTAACGTAGGAGAATGAGGGGTGACCTTACAGAAATGTTTTCAATTCTGAGAGGCATAGATGGTAACCATCTTTTCCCCAGGGTAGGGAATGCCAAACTAGGGGGCATAGGTTTAGGGTGAGAGGGGAAAGATTGAAAAGGGACCTGGACGATTTGAACGGTCCCCTAGTACAATAAGATAAACTCTTGACCTCAATCTACCTCATTATGACCTTGCACCTTATTGTCTACTTGCCCTGCACTTTCTCCGTTACTGTAACGCTTTATTCTTTGGGCCGAATGGCCTGTATCTGTGCTATATTGTGCTCTGACTCTATGATTCCAACATGAAGGTTCAGGGAGGTGAAAGAGCAGGTTAAAAAGGTGCGTTTGTTATTGGAAAGGAGTTTCAGGGAGTTTTTTAAAAAAAAAATCATAATATTAACAAAGGGAGGGAGATAAGTGAAGGTGCCTTCAGAATGGAAAGGGTGAATGATTGAGCTGAAAGATGAAGCATGGCTTATCTCCCCATTTCAGTTGAATTTAGTGCAGCCAAGCTGACATTAATGAGAATTCTCGAGTTCTAACATTGTTGAATGACAAATGTATGGATATTGCAAATTAGTTTGCTGTAATCTAATTTTCTTTATTTGTAAGCATTACACATGGTTATAATACCTGCTAGTAGCATTTCTAATAATTAATATTTTCAATGCTGGATATCCATCGTAAATGGATAATTTGGAGAGAGACTGCCTCAGGCCAATAATATTTTTTATATCTTTAAAATTAGATTTGTCAAAATATGCTGGAGCATAATTTAATTGAATTATTTACCCTTTCCATACTCCTGACTATATCTCTCTGGCTCAATGGGTAAAGGAGACATTGGGTGCCGTTTTGAGGCACGGTCCCTTCAATTTTGGGCCTCCCTTTTTGAGCAAATGGTTCCATTTGGGTTTACTGCAATCAGGGAGAGCACCACTGAGAAGGGAATTGATGGAGGTGCACAACGAAGAGAGGATTAAATAGGGTAGATAGGGAACATTTCCCTGTAGCAAAGGTGCATAGGTTTGGGGAGGGGGAAGAGGTTTGAAGAAATCCTAAAGAATCTTTTTCCACCCATTGGGTGGTTAGAATCTGAAAAGCACTGCCCAAGTCGGGGGAGTGTGACATGTACTCTCCTAACATTTATGACTGATCTACACGAGCAGTTGAATTGAAAGGGCATAAAGGCTATGGACACTGAGTGGATTCATCAAAGTCGAGTTTATTGTCAAATGCACAAGTCCATGTATGCGCAGGTGCAGTGAAAAACTTACAGCAGCATCACAGGCGCATTGCATCAGATAAGCAGCATTCACAAGAAAAAAACATACAAATATTATACAAGAATGAACACAATTAGAACAAAATCCATTGTAGTGCAAAGTGGTCATAGTGTTGCTATTACTAAGGTAGTGATTAGGGATGTGCAGAACCAAATGGTTGAAGGGAAGCAGTTGTTCTTGAACCTGATGGTGTGGGACTTCAGGCTTCTGTACCTCCTGCCCGATGGTAGCTGCGAGAAGATGGCATGGCCCGGATGGTGGGGATCTTTGACAGATGTTGCCTCCTTGAGGCAGCACCTCCTGAAGATACTACTGATGGTGGGGAGAGATGTACCCGTGATGCATTGGGCTGAGTCCACTGCACTCTGCAGCTGCTTATGTCCGTGCACATTCGAATTGCTGTACCAGGCCATGATGCAACCAGTCAGGATACTTCCAACAGTACATCTGTGGAAATTCTTTGAGGGGAGGTGGGTTGAGTCTGTGTGCAAAGCACTGTTGGAGCCTCAGTTGTTGAGTTTGAGTCCTTCATCTCTCAGTAGGCACAGTTTGTCTGATTCTAACACCTTTTGCATAATCTCATCTAGTTTCGCACCAATCTGCAGTTAATCTTAATTTTATAATGATTAGGCTCTTGTTTCATAGGCTGCAGCGTACATTCAACAACATTTTGCAGCTGAAATTCAAATGTTTGCATGCCGAATAATGGAAACCAGAATTGTGAAATTGCATTGACCTCAAAAGCTCATTTTCCTCTCATTCAAAGAGCTTATTTTCTTTGTATGAAAGGTGAATTGAAAGTTTTAATGTGACATAAAATGTTCACTGTATCTCCACGGACGTTGACTGACCTTGTGAGAGTTTCTAGCTCTTTGTTTTGTTTTCAGATTTCAAGGATCTGAAGTATTTTATGTTTGAATTACTTTCTCCCTGCATTTTATCAAACCCTTTTCTCTAAAAGTGCATAAATTCCTACTTTGTAATAGCAGCTTAGTAGCATTGCTCTCAGATCTGTTGGTGTAAGAGCTCTGTGTGACATCCTTTCCTCTAAGCAGTGGTATTTAGTTCAGTGGAAAAGAGCAATTTGCCTTTTATAGATTCTTAACATTCTCAGCACAAAACAAGATAAAATCTAAATATTGGGAATGGATTGGGAAGTAGATTGGGCTCATTCTCCTCTGACCTTGGGATTTGATAGCAGGCTTTCAACTGCAAGGATGATCTGCAATCTTGTGATTTGTTTAAAAGTTACAAAGCAAAGCAGGGGAGAAGCTTTGCTTGGATTTTGACAATCTCTGGAACCTCTACAGGGGAAAAGTGTGCAGCAAGTTACATCTGACAGGGCAGCAAGTGCAGTCTGGCAGATGGGATCCAATATTGATGCAATAAGGCTTGCATAGGCCCTGATAACACATTACAAATAATTCTTTAAGAATTAATGGGCCACTTGCAAAAGCATGGAATTCATGGTGAGGGTTTGGAATTGATACCGGTTGGGAATGTACCCAGTGTTTGGGCAGGCCCTGTACTTCAGTGTAAATTTGTGTTGCAAAAGTGTGCATAATCGGCATGCGAGTGTAATAACCTGTTGTCATTGATGTCGCAAGTGATGGGTGTGATGAAGGGGGTTTTCTGCAACTTCTTACTGTGTTCTGTTTGGTTAGTGAGTGTTTGATTCTGAAAAGGTCGGGAGGTGATTAATTTTTCACCCCTGATGTTTTCTCCAATTTTATTTTCAAGTTTCCCTATCATCAAGGGAATTGTATAATATCCTGAACCAAGATGGTGATGGTTAATTTGCTGGTAGTGGTTACTGAACACTAACGTGAATTTTTTTTTATTCATTCAAGGGACGTGCACTTCGCAGGCTGAGCCAGCATTTAATTGCCCCGTCCCTAGTTGCCCTCAAGAAGGTAGTGGTGAGCTGCCGCCTTGAACTGCTGCAGTTCATGAAGTGTGGGTGTACCCACCATGCTGTTAGGGAGGGAATTCCAGGACTTTGACCCAGCAATGGTGAAGGGACGGTGATTTATTTCCAAGTCGGGACGGTGTGCGGCTCGGAGGGCGACTCCCAGGGGGTGGTGTTCACCGAGTTTTTGCTGCCCTTGGCCTCCTCGCTGGTAGAGGTGGTGGGTTTGGAAGGTGCTGCCTGAGGAGTCTCGGTGAGCTGCTGCAGTGCATCCTGTAGATGGGACAGACTGCTGCTACTGTGTGTTTGGTCGTGGAGTGAGTAGTTGTGGAGTGAACTCTGTTCCTGTTACTTGTAGCAAATTCTGCAAGTCAGTGAGGTATGTTTTAAGCTTCTGGTTCATCTAATCTTTCAGAGGAGAAAATAGATCAAATCCAAAACATGTCCTGGGAGTCTACTGATTTACACGCCATTTTCCAGATCACTCGCTGTTCCTGCAACAGTTAGTGTGCATGCTTTGCCGATTTCTTGGGCAACAAGTGTTCTATCGGTCCCTATCTAGTCAACTGTTTCAATCGAGCCTTTCAGTTTGGCACAGGATTAGTTTGTTGTGCACTGGTGCCAACTTTGTCAACCAGTGCAGGGTGATGAAAAACACGGTGATGCTGGAGGAACTCAGCAGACCAGGCAGCATCCATGGAGAAAAGCAGGCCATCAACACTTTGGGTCAGGACCCTTCTTCAGGACTCCTCGTTCTCCAGTGCAGGGTTATGATGTGGGCATAGTAGGATTAATGCCACTTAAGTTTTATTTCAAAACCAACAGAATGGCAGGTACAATGGGGTTGAATTTCCTTCTGCTGGATTAGAAGAATAAGGGATGTTGTATAGGCTTGTGCAGGCAGCAAGGGCAATTTACAAACAGAACAATTAAAATCAATTCATTACAGAGTGTAGCTGCATCTACCACACCATATGAATTTTTTCTGCTTTCGTGTTGGGATGTACTGGAGTGATTGGCAATTTGTTGTAGAGATACCCTGGACTAGAATACTGGGCTGGAGATGCACCTGGTTCTGGAACGAGCTGAAGGCTGGACTATTTTGCTATCTGAGTCGATGCTACCTGCTGTTCAGATGTTTGACCTAAATCTAACTCAACGTGCGCACCTTTGCCCATGTCCCTCAATAGCTTTGGTTAACAGAAACCTATCAATGCTATTTGTCCATACGGTAAAGCAGCCAGCATAATCAAAGACCTCACTCGCCCTGGACATTCTCTCTTCTCCCCTCTCCCCTTAGGCAGAAGATACAAAATCCCAAAAGCACGTACCACCAGGCTCAAGGACAGCTTCTATCCCTCTGTTATAAGGCTATTGAATGACTCCCTGCTATGATAAGACAGACTCTTGACCTCACAATCTACCTCATTATGACCTTGCACCTTATTATCTGCCTGCACTGCACTTTCTCTGTAGCTGTGACACTTTATTCTGCATTCTGTATTGTTTTACCTTGTTCTACCTCACTACACTCTGTAATGAATTGATTTTATGAATGGAATGCAAGACAAGTTTTTTTTCACTGTACCTCAGTACATGTGACAATAACAAACCAATTCAAACCAGTAAATGACCCAGTGTCAGCTTCCAATTGTTAAGGAGATTAAAACATCCCCGTCAGTATTTATGGGTGGAAGCATTCCCTCGCTTAAACCTTTCAAAGTGCCTCTCTCATTTTCAGGCCAAGACCTAGTGTCAACCAGTAACGACGACTATTGATTTCTCCTCAATACTGGGGAAACTTCAAATTATCAGTAAACCTTTTGGAAATGTTGGGGTATACATTCCTAATGTGTTTAATGCTTTATGCCACAGTATTGTTTCAGTGATTCTCCACCGTCCCTCCAAGGCCAATACATCTTTCCCAGAAACTCCTTGCAGCATTGCATTTTGTACTAACCAGGTCTTGCTATCTATATCCTAACTTGCACTGTCTTTTATTCTATTGCTCTGGATATAAAGGTCAGCACTCCATTAGTCTACTTTACTTATTTGACATTTTAATGACTGACGTGCATGGACCCCCAATATTCTTTCAGCTTCTGTTTCTGTCCTGTAACCATTTAGAAAGTAACCTGATTTATCTCGTGTCTAAAGTGGATGATGCCAAACATTGCTGTACACGGCTGCCACAGTTCGTCCCATTCACTTAATCTATTGGCACCACTTTTTGTTGTTTCCTGCTCCATCAGCAACGTTTACAGTCATGAACAATCTTGGATGTGCCTCTTTGTTCTGCCACCTGAGACATGAATATATGCAGTGAAACTAACGGAGAAAATGCTGGAAACGCTCAGCAGGTCAGGCCGCATCTGCGGGAAGAGAAACAGAGTCAATGTTTCGGGTCAAAGTCTCCTTGTCAGAGAGCTGGTTTTTGTTTTAATTTCCAGCAGCTGCAGTTTTATTGATTTTTTTTTTCTTCTTCGGTACATTGAGTGGTTGAAAACTCACTGCAGAGCCTTGCTGAGTTCACATCACATCTTGGCAAACTGTGGAAATGTCCTTTTATCCTCCCCTCTTCCAATATCCTAACTAGCACCTCTACTTCCTCAGCAGGCTATATATAAAAACAAATGCCCCTTTTGAGCCCACCAGTGATTACAGATGCATCATAGAAAGCATCCTTGGTGTGGCAACTGCTCTATCCGGGCCACAAGGAACTGAAGAGTTGTAGACAGCTCAGCACACCACGGAAACCAGCTCCCCGCCACCCCCACCCCCCCCCCCCCCCCCCCCCCCACCTCCATGGTCCACACTTCTCGCTGCCATGGTAAAGCAGCTGGCATAATCAAAGACCCCTCCCACCACAGACATTCTCTCTTCTCCCCTCTCCCATCGTGAAGAAGAGACAGAAGCCTGAAAGCACGTACCACCAGGCTCAAGGTTAGCTTTTATCCCACTGTTATGAGACTATTGAATGAACCTCTTGTGCAATAAGATGGACTCTTGACTTCACAGTCTACCTCGTCGTGACCTTGCACCTTATTGTCTGCCTGCACTGCACTTTCTCTGTAACTGTAACACCTTATTCTGCATTCTGTTTTTGTCTTCCTTTGTGCTACCTCAATGTACTGTTGTAATGAAATGATCTGTATGGATGGCAGGCAAAACAAAGTTTTTCACTGCTCTTTGGTACATGTGACAATCATAAACCAATTTACTAATTTACCAGCTCAATAATTTCCCTTCAGTTCCATGAGCTTCAGTTTTTAAGTTTCTTACAAAAGTTTGTCAAGTTTCTTCAAAGATGTCTTCAACCTTGTTTGAGAGCCATAAAATACAACTACATTTTTTCCTGTTTTCATTTTTTCAATGAAGCTGGTTTCTCGTACCGTTGGTGCTAGTGGCTGTAATGTGGTTCAAAAGGGCAGCAATCATACCAGTGCCCAAGAAGAGCAGGGTGAGCTTGGTTCAACAACTATCACCCAGTAGCCCCCACATCTACCGTAATGAAGTGCTTCAAGAGATTGGTTATGGCTAGAATTAACTCCTGACTGAGCAAGGACCTGGACCCGCCTCAATTCGCCTACTGCCACAACAGGTCTACACTGGATGCAGTTTTACTGGCTCTCCACTCTGCTCTGGGGCACCTAGACAACATGCATCAGGTTGCTGTTTATCGATTGCAGCTCTGCGTTCAACACCATCGTCCCCTCAGTATTCATCACGAAGCTTCTAAACCTGGGCGTCTGCAACTTGATCCTTGATCTCCCTATCGCGAGACCACAGTCAGTGTGGATCAATGATAACGTCTCCTCCTCGCTGACAATCAGCACAGGCACACCTCAAGGATGCATGTTTAGCCCACTGCTCTACTCTCTCTACACTCATGATTATGTGGCTCAGCACAGCTCAACCACCATTTATAAACTTGCTGATGACACCATTGTTGGCAAAATCTCAGTAAGCAATGAGGAGGTGTACAAGAGTGGGAGAGGTCAGCTGGTTGAGTGGTGTCACAACAACAACCTCGCACTCAACGTCAGCAAGACCAAGGAATGGATTGTGGACTTCAGGAAGGGGAAGTCAGCAGAACTCACACCGGTCCTCATTGAGGGGTCAGCGGTGGAAAGGGTGAGCAGCTTTAAGTTCCTGGGCGTCAACATCTCAGAGGATCCATCCTAGGCCCAACACATTGATGCAACACAAAGAAGGCGTGCCAGCGCCTCTACTTCATTAGGAGTTTGAGGAGATTTGGTACGTCACCAAAGAATCTTGCAAATTTCTACAGATGTACGGCGGAGAGCATTCCGACTGGTTGCATCACAGCCTGGTATGGAGGCTCCAACGTGCAGGATCACAAGAGGCTGCAGCCAGCTCCATCACAGGCACAATCCTCCCGCCATCAAGGACATCTTCAAGAGGCGGCACCTCAAGAAGGCAGCATCCATCCCTAAGGATTCTCACCACCCGGGACATGCCCTCTTTAGGTCATCAGGGAGGAGGTACAGGAGCCTGAAGACCCACACTCAATGATTCAAGAACAGCTTCTTCCCCTCTGCCATCAGATTTTTGAACGGTCCACGAACACTGCCTTGTTATTTCTCTTTTGCACTATTTATTTATTTTTTTAACGTATAGTAATTTTATGTCTTTACACTGTGTACTGCTGCTGCTGCAAAACAACTTTCACGTCATGTAAGACAGTGGTGATAAATGTGATTCTGAGGGGCATGATTAAATACCACAGAAAGGTCACCTGCAAGTAACGCCTGTCTACTCTTTCAACCACCTCTACCAAATATCCAATCAGTTCTGTCTTTGATTAAACCCTCACTACCTCTCTCTCTCGCACTCAAAGCAGATTCCAGTCACTTTCTGACAAGGGATGTTGGATCATCAAGTCTATAATTCCCTGGCTTTCTCCCTCTCTCTTGTGTAATGTTAAGTGACGTGGACCATTCTTAGACCTCAGGGGATGGTGTCTGAATCAAGGATTTTGGAAGATTATAAGCTGTATCCTTTAAAAGTAAGATTTGTCACTTTAGCTTCATTAGATTTAATTTGCTTGCACTGATTTTAGTGGATCCCTGTCCCTGATTCATTTTGATTTCCATGGGATGTCTGGGATGCCATCGTTGTGGTCTATTATAAACATGTAAACTCCACACAGACAACACTGGAGATCGATACTGAACCCTGGTCACTGGAGCTGTTCCTCAAAAGATTTTGAATCCGTCTGTCAACTGACCGAAGACTTAAGTTTACAAGACTGTTGATATAAAATATTTAAATCTAGTTTCTAAGCACAAGCCTTCAAGGCCTTTTTAGTATGCATTTTGCAAAACTCTGACCCCTTTACAAACTCTTAATAATATTTTATGATTACCCTTAGAAATGATTTGAACAGGGCTTTTCTGTTTATATTTTTTGGAATATCTCAGTGATGAATAATTTGGTTTATAATTTGAAAAACGAGCTTCAAGTTGTAATAAGGGATGAATCTCCTCCCATTCCAGTCTGTGAATGAACTGAGCAATGTGCTTCTGTGAGTCTGTCTGCCTCCTGATTTCTTGCCTTCCCTCTACCATACTCCACCTTGTGTTGCTGTCATTATGTCTCCATGACTTACATAACAATATAGAAATGCCTGTGGTGCTTTCCCTCCAAGGAAAATATGTGTAAGCTCTTTCCACAGTTAAACACATTCATGCACTGCCTCAAGAAGGCAACATCTATCATCAAAGATCCCTACCACCTGGACCATTCCCTCTTCTCGCTGCTACCAATCGGGCAGGAGGTACAGAAGCCTGAAGTCCACACCACCAGGTTCAAGAACAACTACTTCTCTTCAACCATTCGCTTCTTGAACCAACCTGCACTAGCTCGGTACAGCAACACTATGACCACTTTGATCACGTTGCATTAAAAAGGACTTTTTTTCGTTCTAATTGTGTTCTTTCTTGTAAAAATCTGTGTATGATTTATATTTTTCTTGTGCATGCTGCTTGAACACTATGTGCCTGTGATGCTGCTGCAAGTAAGCTTTTCATTGCACCTGTGCATACACGTACTTGTGATAATAACTCAACTTTGATTAAAGATCCAGTCTGTTGACTTGGTTCCTGAGTAGGTTTGGTCTCAGTTGTATCCCTGTCTCTGATGTTGTGCTCACTCCTGCAACTGAGGAACTCATAACCTCTTGACTCACTGATGCTGTCTGACTCTTGAACAGTGGTTGACCTTGTCCCACTGCCAGCAAACAGATTCATCATCAAATATTACTGCTCTGCCTTGAGGTCTCTCTCTTTCTCTGATCATCTAGTCAACATTTCTGGTGGGATTTCCAATGTGAACTAAATTCCTTTTTTTTTGACAGCTACATCCAAGTCTCATTGCCAAGTCTTGTGTGTGCTCACTGGTCTAATGGCTTTAAGTTTCTCTCAGTAGAAATTTCTTTTCTCTTTCCCCAAAACATTGCCCTTTGCTTTGATGATTGCTGCTCCCACTCCCCTCAGTTGTGTGTGAAGATGCATCAACAGCACTCCAGAGTAAAACCAGCTATAGATCACGGAGTCCTCCAGCGTTTAAACAATAAATTATGGATTAACTAACTTGAGAGGCAAGAATAACCTTGGAACATTTGCTTCTTCAAAAGCTGCTTCTAACACAAACACAGACCTCTTTGTTGTCCCTTTGGAAATGGGAATCAATAAATGTTGCTGCTGTTTGTTGAGAGAGGTAGTTGCTCTCCATAGTATGCAACAGTCAGTTGAAACTACAGTTCCTTTGTTCACTGGTTTGTCTGAGCAAATGGAAGTCATCCAGATAGAGTTCCCAGATGACTTAGAAACCAATTCACACAATGATAATTATATCCTTGGCATAAATACATGCAACCTATATCATCCAATTCCAAACATATGTAGTTAAGTGTTTAAATTAATGCTATCTATCTTTTAAATTGTCCAGGCACTAACAAGTCAAAACACAACATCCGTTTTGATTCAACCAATCTGTCTCACGTCCTTCAAAAGTCATATATACTCCATTTTTGGAAACCATTCTGAGGGATAGGATTAATGATCACTCGGAAAGGTGGGGCCGAATCAGAGATAGCCAGCAAGTTTTGTCAAGGGCAGATCCTGTCTGACCAATCAGTGAATTTTTTTGAGGAGGTAACAAAGTGTGTCAATGAGGGAGGTGCAGCCGATGTGTTTTATGTGGACTTCAATGAGGCCTTTGACAAGGTCCTACATGGGAGACTGGTCCAAAAGGTCAGGGTGCATGGGGTCCAGGTAAATTGGATCTAAAATTGGCTTGGCAATAGGAGACAGAATGATGAGGGTTGTTTTTGTGTACAGGTTTGGTCTCCCTGCTTACGGAAAGATGTTACAAGTCCTGCCTGGGTTACGGACACTTGACTTGTGGCCACCCTGTACGCACGAATGAGCATTTGGGAGACCGGAGGAATGGATGGGGATGGGATTGCCGGCTGCCGTGAGGATGCAGGCATCTTCTGCCGAGTGGGAACGGGGCATTTTCCCCACGTCTTCTCTCCCCACCTGCAGCAATCAGAGGCTGGCTGAAGCCGAGCAGAGCCGGGACCGCCGAGCAGACTCGCTCAGAGTCAGCGAGGCCGGCTGGCGGCCGCTCTTCCCACGTCTGCTCGCTGTCCTGTCACCGCTGTTCCTGTGACCCTCTCCCACACTTCATTTCCAACTGAGAAACAGTTTGGATTATGGACAGTTCTTAAGAATGGTCCCCTGTAGTAACTGGGGGACAGTCTGTTATGCATTGGAATCAGCTCACAGAGAGTTTACTAGATTATTACCAGGAATGAGTGCATTGTCATGTGAGGGAGGTTTGGGCAGGCTTTTGCCGATATCCACTGGAACTCGGAAAGGTAAGAGGGGACTTGTTTGAAATGCAAAATCCTGACTATTCTTGACAAGGTTGATGCGGAGAGGATGGCAGTTGAGGTGACGCATTCCCTCTGAGGGTCAGGAGTTTTGAATTCTGCTTCCACTGCCCTTTGAGGAAGAGTCTTTGAATGCTCTAAAGGCAAGGTTCTTGGGAAAAGCCAACTCTTGAAAGGTTGCCAGCTGGGAATGAAACGTTGAGGTTGCAGTCGGATCAGCCACTAGCTCATTAAATAACAGATCAAGCCTGTGGAGCGGAGTGGCCTACTCTTGCTGAGGCCGGTTGCCGAGCGGGTTCTCGATGTTACTCCCTGGTTTGAAGGTAGCTCAGTTCAATGTTGGGGATGTAAAACGTTCAGAAAATTTACACCATCTGTTTAAAATCATTTTTCTAAATGAAAGTAGAGATGGATTTATTAAAAACAAATGAAGTGAAATGTTCCCAATAGGGGCGGGGCTGGTAATCAAAAAGGGTCTTCTGCTGAGTGGCATTACTCAAGGTGGTCAGTTCCCTACCCGCTAAACCCACAGTTTTCTGAAGAGCCTCCAAAACATCAAACTTGCATGCATACACCAGCTTTCAATGTGCAGAAGTCTTGGGATTTTGGTGAATGCTGATTTGAAAGAGTAGAATTCCTTACTCTGAAATGCCGTAACCTGATCTTGAGAGATGGAAGTAATGCCTGACACTATGATACCTTTCCCTTTCTCTGCAGCCCTCTATGCTGCAAGTTGAACCCTGTCTATACTCACAACTGTCCTGAAATCAATCCACTGATAATCTCATGAGGCACAAGTCATCAGGTCACCCTTCCCCACTGTACTATCTCGTCAATGAGAGGTCTTAATTTTAAGGTGAAACCATAAATAATTGTAGAATTGCGGCTTCCTCTTTGACTTAAGACTAAGCTTCGCACGACCCTATCTTCTGACCTCAACAAGTAAATCTTCAGCTTCCTTCACCTCTCTCTTCTGATACGTCAGCTATTTTTACTAACAATTTTTAACGTTAGCAAGTCAATTTTGATTTGTAATCCATGTGGTCAGATTCCATTTGGGTTGTTATAATGGGGTTACTTCACTTCAGTGGGATTTGGGCGAGGAAGTAATTTCAGTGGAATTGCATGTTGACATGGGTTTGTATTTTAGATGGGAACGTAAACTTTACAAACTTCCCGGCGCCTGTTGTATTCAAGTTAATCTAACCTCTTATTGATGTGAAAAGCCCTGTTTAAGCAAACAGGCCCTTCAGCACTCTATCGAAGGACTTTTAACTCTCTCTATTTTTGACTGAAAGAATTTCTAAATGTTCTGGGGAAAAGGTCCAGATGTAGAATCAGGAGCACTGCAGCTCTGTGGACAGTCGAAAAGCAGAGTTGGTCAGAAGAGAAGATGAGGTCAAACCAACAATGAAGCCTCTGCATCTTTGTTCTCTCGAGATGAACCCTGCAGCCCATTTAATGCTCTCTGTGCATTGCTGGGATTCTACACTTTGGTCAATTTCTGGAATTGAGGGCTGTAAGTACCCCTCACTTGTACAACCATCCAGCCCTGTTAATGTGGTACAGCTGTCTGCTGCAGATTTTGCTACAAGTGAATGTCCAACCGTCTACCATTGATGTTCAATGGCATTCTCATTGCCAGGCACGGTAGTGTAGCGGTTAGTGCAATGCTTTACAGTGCCAGCAACCTGGGTTCAATTCCGGCCGCTGTCTGTAAGGAGTCTGTACGTTCTCCCCGTGTCTGCGTGGGTTTCCTCCGGGTGCTCCGGTTTCCTCCCACATTCCAAAGACGTACAGGTTAGGAAGTTGTGGGCATGCTGTGTTGGCGCCGGAAGCTTGGCGGCACTTGCGGGCTGCCCCCCAGAACACTCTACGCAAAAGATTCATTTCACTGTGTTTCGATGTACATGTGACTAATAAAGAGATCTTATGTCCCCGTCTTCAACATGTGGTGGGTAATTGGTCACCAATGACCAGAAACACACGGCCAGATAACTGCTGCGGCCACAGGCATTGGTTAGCAGCTGAGAGCCCTGCAGTGAGCGACTCTGCAAAGCCTGTCCGCCATCTGCAAGACAAAGTGGAAATGAGATGAAATGTTCTCCATGTGTGCTTCAACAACACATGCCCTGGTCTCTGCAGCAGTACACAGTCACTTCCTTCACCGACAGTACACCTTGGTTTACAGTGGGAACTCTCCGCAAGTTATACTGCAGGAAGCTGCCAAGACTGCTCCGACAGTCCCTCTCCAACCTACGCCTCCACTACCAACAGGTAAAGAGCAGTTAGTGCCCAACAATACTCTGCTGCAACCTCCCCTAAAGTCTAAAGGCAGCAGGGATTAGGTTAGTTGGGCATTTTATCACTAATGTAATTGATTCAGCACAACATTTGTGGGCCGAAGGGCCTGTTCCTGTGCAGTACTGTTCTATGCCTTGCGTCATTGCGAGCTGAACATCCTTTGCCGGTCCTTTTATCCTTTCTCAATTATAGTGCTGGGACTCCCTTCCCATTGTGGGAGTACCTTCACGAGTGGTTCAAGATGGCCACGGTCACCTTGGGGACAACAGATCAGGAGCATTGAACACAGCAAATGAATTTAAAAGAAAATGCCCAGATGTGTGCAAATCTGTTTGCTCTTCCGGTTTAAGGAGGGGTCTGATCTCAAAAACCACTTTGCCTGCCGCTTTTGGGATGACATCACAGTGCGCAAACTGCACCATTTCTGCCTGGTTTCCACCTATCACCATGTCGTCTGGTCCTGTTTAACTTGTAGCTGAGATGTGCATCCAACTACTTCGCCTGACCAATGTACTTCTCTCTGCTGTCATTAATGCCGGGACACTCTGGGATGGCTTCACATTCTGTGAGGCTGCAGCTGCTGTGTCTGTATGTGGGATACAACAATCGCTAATGCCCCCATATTAAATGAAATGAGAAGCAGACTGTTCCATCGAGCCAGTTGTTGCCAAGTGACGATGGAGGAACAGAAGAATTTTTCTTGCATTTATTTGGAAACGTCATTACGATGAGGAAGCTTTTACTTTGAGGATCTCGGAAAGAAAAGTGTGGGGTGATTTGGGATTAGCATGTTTGGCAGTGGACTGGAGACGATGTTACCTAAAATAGTGCTTGTTCCATAAATTATGTGATGGCAGTGTGTCCAATTATATGGAATGTGTCAAAATCCAGATGAGCATGGACCCTCTGAGGTTTGTATCCATCCACAAGTAATCACCAGGTCTCCAGAACAGAGATGCTTTCAGCAAAACCACATAAACCCAGTTTAAGACTCACGGAATGATTGTTCCTTTTTCTGATCAATTGGTTGATCATTTTATTTTGCAAGAATATTCTGTAAAATGGATGCTGTTTTCAACTTATTAACGTTGAAGGCAGCAGCTATCTTCTTTAAAAGTTGAGCCTCAAGTAACTTAGTTTATACGTTGTGTCGAAAATTAATTGCCAGCTGCAATTGAGGTGAGTCGGTGGACCCGCCGGGATTTATCTTGCCCGTGTCCTTGCTGTGCGCCTGTAGGAGAGTCAGTAACAGTGGATTGGTTAGAGATTGCTGCCGGCCTGAGCTGCAGACTGTCTGATAAAGTGTCAGCACCATCTTGCAGCTTGTCTCTTCCCTAACCTGCAGCAATTTTCCTTCTGTCAGTTTGATAAACATGTTTTTTTTCCACTTTCAATAATTTTTATTTTGACCTAGACTGATGACAGGTTGCATATGGGTTGCTTTGAGTTTGCTGCCAGCTACCAGAAGCATGAGTGGCAAGATTGAATTTTAAGAAATGCTTTTTAGCAGTCAGAGCAAGCTCCTTGTAAATGCTTTTGAAAAATTCTTGTCTCCGCTCCTACCCTGCATTTCCTCTCTGCAAGTTTCCTGCTCTGCTCTGAAGGCAGTGGTTCTTAATTGCGCAAATGCAGGTAACAAATAGTTTTGTGTGTAGCCCTCTTTGGTTAAGTGCACTATGAATTAGAATGGGGCATGCCTTGTGCTTGACGTACTTCATTTTTTGACATAGAGGGGCACGTACTTGGGGGAAGTACACGCAGAAAGCTCGTTCACTCCTCTGACCTCCACATTCAACCGTCACCACACGTAATTAGTGCCACCTTTGATACATGCCAGTGTATCGGTGGAGATGACATGAGATAAGATGTCATTTCCACCGATACACTGGCATGTCACCAAACACTCCAACGACTTCTACAGATGTACTGTTGAAAGTGCCCTGACTGGTTGCATCGTGGTCTGGTACAGAAAAATAAGAAGCTGCAGAGAGTAGTGGACTCTGCCCAGTACATCACAGGCATATCCCTCCCTACCATCGGTATCTACATGAGACGTTGCCTCGAGAAGGCAACACCCATCATCAAAGACCCCCACCATCCGGGCCGTGCCATCTTCTCGCAGCTCCCATCGGGCAGGAGGTACAGAAGCCTGAAGTCCCACACCACCAGGTTCAGGAACAGCTACTTCCCTTCAACCATTCGGTTCTTGAACCGATTGGCACGACCCTAACCGTACCTCAGTCTAGCAACGCCGTGATCACTTTGCCCTACAATGGACTTTTTTTTGTTCTAATTATGTTCATTCTTGTATAATCTGTTGTTCTTGTGACTGTTTTGTATCTGATACTATCTACCTGTGATGCTGCTTTTCTTTGCACGTGCATATGACAATAAACTTGACTTTGACCCCCTTCCCTTGCAACCACTGAAGATGCAACTCCTGCCTTTTCACCTTACCCCTTCCCACCATCCAGGGCCCTAAACACCCCTGGGTGAGGCAGTGACTCACCTGTACCTCTGCCAGCATAGTGCATTGCTTTTGGTGCCCGCGATCGAGTCCTCCTTATACTGGAGAAACCCAAATGCGAATTGAGCGATCACTGTACAGAACACCTCTTCAGTCTGGGAAGGTGACCCTGAGAATTAGTTGCCTGTCACTTTAATCTTCATCCCACAGCTGCTCTGACCTCTGTATTCAACACTGTTCCAATGAAGTCCAATGTAAGCTCAAGGAACAATGCTCGATCACAGAGTAATACAACATGGAAACAGGTCCTTTGGCCCAACCTGTCCCTGCCGACCAAGGTGGCCACCTAAGCTGGCCCACGTTTGGCCCATATGCCTCTAAACCTTTCCCAGCCATATACTTATCCAAATGTCTTTTAAATGGTGTTATTGCTCCTGCCTCAACCACTTCCCCCTGGCAGCTCGTTCCATATATGCACCACTCTCTGAATGAAGAAGTTGCCCCTCGGGTCCCTTTTTAAATCGTTCATCTCTCTATTTATTGATTCCCTTTCCCGGGGGAAAAAGACTGGTTGCACTGACCCTATCTATACTCCTCGTGATTTTATACATCTCCATAAGATCCCCTTCAGTCTCCTATGTTCCAAGAAATAAAATCCCAGCCTGCCCAACCTCTCCCTGTACCTCAGACCCCCGAATCCTGGCAACATTCTCATAAATCATCTTTGCACTCTTTCCAGTTTAATGGCATCTTTCCTATGACAGGGTAATCAAAATTGTGCAAGAAACATCAAGTGCAGTCTCACCAATGTCTCGTACAACTGCAGCATCTCAACTCCTAGACTCAGTGCCCCGACTGACAAAGGCCAGCGTGCCAAACACCACCTTCACCACCCTGTCTACCTGCGACGCCCCTTTTCAGCGTCTCGTCTTCCACCCAGGCACATTGCAGCGCTCGGGACTCAGCTGGAATTGTTGAATTCAGTGTTAACTTGGCTTTTCAGTTTGTGTCAAAGTTGGCCAGCTCTGGTTGTTTACTGGCATAGTCTGAAGTTTGCTTAGCAGAGACAGAGTGGGAATAACTGGATCTCTCTCAGGTTGGCAGTTTGCGACCAGTTGTAATACTACATGGATAAGAGCTTGGGGCCCAGTTATTTGGCCGAGGAGATGGAATGCAATTTTTCTAGGCTTGTTGATGATACAAAACCATGTAAAGGGGAAGGGGGAGGTACAGAGGCTTCAGTGGGGATATGAACAAGCTAAGTGAGTGGTTGAGAACATGGCAGATGCAGTATAATGTGGAAAAACGTTGTCCACATTGGTGCGCAAAATAGAACAGCAGAGTATTATATTATAATACTTTATAAATTTTATTTTATATTACCTTATAAAACTTTAGGCTGCACCATTCAGTTCTGGTCGCCCCATTATAGGAAGGATGTGGAGGCTTTGGAGAGGGTGCAGAAGAGGTTTACCAGGATGCTGCCTGGATTAGAGGTCATGTACTATAAGGAGAGGTTGGACAAACTTGGTTTTTTTTTCTCTGGAGCAGCGGAGGCCGAGGGGAGGCCTGATAGAAGTTTATCAGATTATGAGAGGCACAGATAGAGTAGACAGCCGATATCTTTTCCCCAGGGTTGAAATGCCTAATGCCGGAGGGCACGCATTTAAGGTGATGGGGGTAAGTTCAAAGGAGATATGCGGGGCAAGTTTTAACAAGTGAGTGGTGGGTGCCTGGAATGCGCTGCCTGGGGTGGTGGTGGAGGCACATATGATAGGGGCGTTCAAGAACCTCTGAGGCACATGAACGTGATGGAAATGATAGGATATGGACATTGTGTAGGCAGAAGGGATTCGTTTAGTTGTGCATTTTATTACTAATGTAATTGGTTTGGCACAATATTGTGGGCTGAAGGGCCTGTGGTGCACTGTTCTATGTTCTATTTTAAATGGCACAAGAATGAGTGGCCAGTGTTGATGTTCAAAGGGACCTTGGTCAAAGCTGACTTGAGGGGCAGTGAGTGAATGCAAAGGTAAATGGTCTGTTTAGCTTTCATTATGAGCGGATTTGAGTCCATGAATAAAGACGTAACAATAATATAACCTCGGCGAGACCACACCTGGAGTACTGTGTACAGTTTAGGGCCTCATCTCCTAAATGGAGGGCTGCAGTTGCAAGGAGAGATTGGATAGGCCGGGTTTGTTCTCACTGGGATGTAGAAGGCTGAGGGATGACTTTATAGAAGTTTGTAAAACTGTGAGGGGCATAGACAGGCTAGATGGTCAGACTCTTTCTCCCAGGGTGGGGGAGTCTAAAACCAGAGGGCACAGGTTTAAAGTGAGAGGGGGAGAAACTCAAAGGAGTCCTGAAGGGTAAGTTTTTCCACAGTGATTATCTGGAACAAGCTGCCAGAGGACACGGTGGAAGCAGATACCATCAATTTAGAAGGCATTTGGGCAGGTACTTGGAGAGAAGAGGGATATGGGCCTACTGCAGGCAAATGGGGTTAGCTAGATAGGCATTGTGGTCGGAATGGATGATGTGGGCCAAAGGGCCGCCTTCTCTGCTGTACATCTCTGTCTCCGAGATGCAAGGACTGTGCTGGGAAATGGTGCTGAGGTAAAAGAATTGGCTGCGAACGTTTCCCCTTGCTCTCTTCACCTTCCCTGCAACTTAGAAAAAAAAGTGTTGTAACTTTGCCCAGTTCTGATGAAAGATTATTAGCTCGAAATGTCAGTTCTTTCTCTCTCCACTGATGCTCTCTGACCTGCTGAGTATAATTCAGAATTGTTCTGGCTTCAGTATAATGGTCCAGCAGCCAATGTTTTTAACATAACTCCTCGGAAAGGAAGCTTTCCCCTCCCAGACTGTGGATTGGAATTAAGCATTTATTTGATGGTCTCCTCTGCCAGTTGTGAAGGTTTAAACTCTTAAATCTTTGTGGATGGGCATTCTATCTAATCAGTGGAAATGCTTTCAACAGAGATGACCTGGAGGGAGTTTTAAGCTGAACTTAATATTCTTGAAAAGATTTCAAGGCAATCTCTTGGAAATTCATTTTGAAGTTATACTAGTCCATTAAATTGTCCAATAAATTGCTGGCCTTTATCATATGGTTAGTTGTAGAAAGCCAGCCAGTCCTCAGTTGGAGGATAGCTTTCAGTTTTGAGCAGCAACTTTTTTGGAGGATGTATTTGTCTTAAAGTCATTACAGGACAGATTCACCATAATGACGCCAAGCCTCAATAGGTTTAAATTATGAGGGGATAATTTTATTCCCTTGTATTCACCAATAATGAG
This sequence comes from Pristis pectinata, assembly GCF_009764475.1. NCBI lineage: Eukaryota > Metazoa > Chordata > Chondrichthyes > Rhinopristiformes > Pristidae > Pristis > Pristis pectinata. The sequence continues at coordinate 46,664,663 of NC_067417.1, forward strand.
ACAATTACCATGACAGTAATAACGTGTGCATTTGGAGTCGATGTAACTTAATAGTGCTGATCATTTCTTGTGCAGCAGAAGAGTGGCTTCACCTGCTACTTAGCCAGTTCCCAATGTTCCTTGAAGGAACACCATTACAGGGTGAAACCTTACACGAAAGTCTTTCTCCAGTCTGTACTTGGATTCATGATCTGCATCAGTGATAATTCACTTTGATGTCTCTTGATACCAACTTTATGCATGAGGGTTCACTGATTTGTTCATTAATTCTATTTTCCAAGCTCCCAGTTAAGATCTCACTGACATTAAGTTGATTCATACTTAATTGTCTGTTTTATCATCTCTCCCTTTTAGCCAATCCTTTGGCACCTCTCTCATTTCGAAGGAGGATTGGAAGACTGTGCTTGACTTTGCAATATCCACCATACTCTCCTCATCTGATTCAGTCTGTCTGCTATCTCTTCCCTTCATCCGGCACAGGGCAGGACTTTTGTCCTCAAAGATCTCCCCAGCCTCACCCTCCTTTTAGATATCTATTTATTAGTCACGTGTACATCGAAACACACAGTGGAATGTGTCTTTTTGCATGAGTGAGAATGTGCTGGGGGCAGCTCAGAAGTGTCGCCACTTTTCCGGCGCCAACATGGCACGCCCACAACTTCCTAACCTGTACGTCTTTGGAATGTGGGAGGAAACCGGAGCACCCGGAGGAAACCCATGCAGACACACGGGGAGAATGAACAGACTCCTTGAATTGAGCCCGGGTCACTGGCACTGTAATAGCATCACACAAACCGCTACACCAGCATGCGACTCCACTTTTAGTATTGATGTTTTTACAAAAGTGGACTTTGGGGGTCATAAGATTTCGGAATAGGACGGCATGGGGGAAGGCCATTCAGCCCATGAACTCTGTACTGGGGCGGTGTCAGTGATAATAAATCGGATTCTGATCAGCCCCAGGTCTCTCCTTCTCTTCTGTGCCAGTTCCCCAGAGCCCTCAATTCCCTGACCTCTGAAAAATTCAATGTTTTCAAACTCTCACATTTTCAAAACTACTTTAAACACCCCAGCAAATCTAGCCTCTATAACCCTCTGGGGTGGGGGGTGTGGTGGTGGTGGGGGTAGAGAGTTCCAGAGATACAACACCCTCTGCGAGAAGTTGTTCCCAACCCTAACTCTAACTCGAATGATCTCAGTTTGAAATGACTGCCCCCCGCCCCCCAACCTTATCTTGTAACTTGCAGAGTTACAGACAGCTCCCTACCTCCACTTCCTTCACCAGAGGTCACCTGCAGCACCTCGCTGCCTTTCTGAAAAAATGTTTAGTGGCAGGGCTTATATTATGTCGATCTCATTGCCTGCCTTCAAATCTCAAGGCAATGATTGCATTGCTCAGCACACGTTTCCGGGGCAGCCGAGTTTCTTTTGTGGCACCTCATTGTGCCTCAGTGCAACGGGAAAATGACTCGAAGGGCGATATCTGAGCTGCCTGATGATGAGATGTTTGATAAGGGGAACTAAGATCTGCCTGGCTTACAGGAATACTTTGCTTCAACAGTGTACGTGTCCAGTAGCTGTGAATCTAACTTCAGTAGAGACAATTCTTTCAAATAATCGTCAACAACATTGTACTTGTATTGATCTAAATCACTTGTTCGTTCGTGTTTGCGGAATGATGAGGCCAAATTGTACGATAAACATTCAGCCACAGTGCTCAGCGGAAATCTTTTCCCAACCAGTATTGTCAGATTAATCACTTGCCTTGCTCGTTAGTACACCTTCTTCCTTTGAAGATGGGTTTGTTGTTCCACTAGAAATTGTGGTCAGTTTGCAAGCATCACTGAGAAGTTCAGCTAACAGAGCAGGGCAAATGCTTTTGTATATTCTGTCGCCATATGTTCAAGAGACTTGCAATAAGATGCTCTTATCCCACTCCTGCCCGTCTCACCCATCTTCCCTGCTGCCCCGCCCCCCAAATGCCCTCTGAACTAAGTCTTCCCATCCAGTCTCCCAAATTCCATCCTCTTTTAGCCAGAGTGTTGGAAACGATTACAGAGGTTAGATCCAGGGGGTGAGGGAGGATCTTATTGAAACCTACCCGATACTGAAAGGCCTGGATAGAGTGGACGTGGTGAGGATGTTTCCATCAGTGGGAGAGTCCAGGATCCGAGGGCACAGCATCAGAATAAAGGGACGTCCCTTTAGGACTGAGATGAGGAGGAATTTCTTCCCCCAGAGGGTGATGAAACTGTGGAATTCGTTGCCACAGAGGGCTGTGAAGGCCAAGTTATTGGGTGTATTTAAGGCAGAGATTGGTAAGTTCTTGATTGGTGAGGGGGTTACGGGGAGAAGGTGGGAGACTGGGATTTAGGGAAAAAAAACATTCAGCCAAGATGGAATGGTGGAGCAGACTCGACGGGCTGAATGGCCTAATTCTGCTCCTGTATCAGAGTCCTCAACCGCCCCCCCCCCCACCCCATAGATCATGAAACTCAGCACCACCCAGAGCTCAGCAGCCCACTAGATTGGCACCCTGCACATCCATGGTAACTCTGGGGTAACCATTACCTGTGTCCTGTGCTCTCTGACCCTGACCTTTGTGAGGTCAATGCAAGAGAACGTAACCTGCATTGGACTACCGGCGGAAGCATCCAAACAAGTGATCCCTTGTGCCTCCCTGCTCTGTGGGGAGCCCTCTTCAGACTTCAACCTCTGCTTTTTATATTAAGAATCAGTTTGACTTTATATTTTAGAGAAATATTCTCATTCTTTTGGATCTCGTGGTCACTCAACCAGTACTAGAATTGGTATCAAGAGATGATTTGTCCTACAATTCAGGCTGATGTGTGGGCCTTTCTCTTCCTGCAGTTTCATTCTGACAGTGACCATCTCCCAAGTGTGTTCACAATTGATGTCTTGATATTTCTCTTGAAGATATGGGGTGAGGTCCATTCCCAAGCTGGTTCCATAGAAAGATTTGGAAACATTATCGCTTTATTCTTGAGTTTTGTGCATCCTTGCAGTCTTAATTTACTCAAATGATCGATTAAAGCCCCCCTGGGTTTCTCACGCCTTTCGTTCCTGAGCAGAGCAGCCACCTTCTGGCCATCCGCTATCACAATAAAGGATGTGCAACAAACAATCTGCAGGGGGGAGCTCAGTGGGTCGAGCAGCATCTGCGGGAGGAAAGGAACTGTCGACGTTTTGGGTTGAAACCCTGCATCAGATGCTGCTCGACCCACTGAGTTCCACCAGCAGATTGCTCGTTGCTCCAGATTCCAGCATCGGCAGTCTCCCGTGTCTCCAAAGGACGTGCAATCTGTGTCCTGATGATAAACACTTCACACGTGAATGAATCATGGAGAAGAAGGACCTAATATTCCGTACCTAATTATATTTTAAAATTATTTCTATTTCAATTATCTCAGCAAATTACTCTGTTATGTTTTCACCCATAACCAGGTAATCCTTTTGATGAAAGGAAGCATCATTCTGTGGGCATTCAAATGATGTAAGGGTTGGGAACAGCACAATAAAGAGGTGGAAAAGGCCGCCGTTAACATCTTTTGAGAACAAAGTGTAAAGTGAACTGATTTATGAAGGAAGTCGGTGTTATCTTCAGAGAGCCCTTTAGTGTGTTAAGATGGAGATTTGAGATGCAATTATGTGGAGTTGGAGATGGATGTCTGGAGCATAACCCACATGACTTCAGTCTTGGGCCTGAGAACAGGATAACCAAAGCATCAATATTCCATATTGACTTTGAAGGAGCTTTCAATGGATGAATAAAGCAGCTAAGCAACCTTAAAAAAAAATATTTTTTTTTGAATTTCAACTTTAATAGAACAAAAGATGTGACATCCTCCAAGTCATTTCAAGTTCAGCCTTCTCGTATCTCCTCTATCCTCTTATTCCTCTCATCTGATGGCACTTTGCATTTATTGTTCAGGTTTTACAGGGTTTCTATGGCATCACAGTTTCTTAATCAAGGTTGAGCAATTGCATTGAATTTTTAAGGCTCTAATTATGCAGTGAGGAGACAGACACCTTGCTTTCTGAAGGGATGGACGAGAATGATAACTAATTTTGTTTTTACAATAGGTATTTTACTGCAGGTAAAAATCTAAATGTTGGAGTCACATTCACAAAGACGTACAGCATGGAAACGGGCCCTTCGGCCCACCGAGTCCGTGCTGACCGTCAAACACCCATTTACACCGATCCTAAATTAATCCCGTTTTATTCTCCCCACATTCTTACCATCGACTCCCCCCAGATTCCACCGCTCACCAACACACTGGGGGTGATTCACAGTGGCCAATTAACCCACCAACCTGCACGTCTTTGGGATGTGGGAGGAAACCGGAGCACCCGGGGGAAACCCGCGCTGTCACAAGGAGAACATGCAAATCCATTTTTTTTGCATTATTGATTTATTGCTGTAATTTATAGTAGTTTGTTGCCTTTGCACTGTACTGCTGCCACAAAACAACAAATTTCACATCATACAAGTCAGTGATAATAAATCTGATTTTTGAAATCCCACACAGACAGCACCGGAGGTTGGGGTTAAACCTCGGTCACTGGAGCTGTGAGGCAGCAGCTCGACCAGCTGCCCCAATGTGGATAGGAACCATTAATTAATCTATTATTTCTTCAACTGAACTGCATTGCACCACTTAGAAGTATTTACTTTATTCCAGGTATGACCCTCCTGCTCTGACTCCCCAACGTGGGCATACATGAAGTATGACTCAAAGCAGTGGGACAGAGTAGCAGCTAAGCGAGGCCACAGCCGCAGGCATGCACACCCCAGCGGGGGTTGCCGCTTACTGATTGCAAGTTGGTGCTTAGTTTGATTCCTCCCTTCGTCTCTTGGGAACAATGAGGTCAAATTTGTTGGCCCAGATGAGATTGGTCAACTGAGCCATAAAGACCAGGGGGTGTTGCACATTGAACCCTTTGAAGAACATGCCTCATGTTTTCTAAGCTGCTAGTAGTGGTCCAGTACCTAATGTGATAATGATGAATGGATTATTTACTGAAGGTACGGTTAAGCTGGCTGATCTGTGGTAAGTGGCGCTGTGTATTGGGAAAAGAAGCAGAAAATTATAGTGACTGTTGCAATACATTTATTGACTGATGACTAGTTAGTGACAGAGAGGATTCAATACTGAAGGTGCTCTGAGAGAAGATCAGACAATAAGTGCTTAGTGGAACCGCAGGAGCGGGAAGGATGTCAAAGCAAAAGGCACACCACAAGTACGGCTCTTGTTCGGAGAAGGCAATCGTTGGAAAATAATGCTATTTTATCTCAAAGAAAATTGTTTGGTTTCCAAACAGTCTGATTATTCCGTTTACTAATATTTAATGAAATCTTGCACAATCAAGCACTGGTCATGGATCTTATTGTTTGTTAAATTAGTTAAGAATTTACAAGGTCACATAACTTGAATGCTTGCACCTCCTGGTGATGCACTGATTTCTTAGCCTTGTTCAGTTGAAGGAAGCATCTTTTGTGAGACCTGAAGAATTAATTTGCGAGGTGACAATTAGTTTGTACGCCTTTGTTGTGAGTATGCTTGAATCAGAGCAATGATAGGTAGGCTTCAAAGGCTGCCATTGGACACAGTTGTGGCGTATAAAAGATTACAACGTTAATGGTCCCTGCTGTACACAGGAAGGACTGGTTCCCAATTGCATCTGTTTTCTCCTTCAGTAGACTTCCAGCAGCTTTTCGATTTCATTTTATAATCTCTTCCTTTTTCTTTCATTGGTATGTTCTGGCCTTCTGAGAATGATAACCTGCCCCAGATATCAGCAACCCATTGCACAGGCGAAGGAGCTTAACCGCTCCTTAACAACTAGTGGATCTCAAACAGTGTCGAGACAGAGTACAGGAAGGAGATAGGGAGTCTAGTGGCATGGTGGCAGGACAACCTTTCCCTCAATGTCAGCAATACAAAGCGGCTGGTCATTGAAGTGGGGTGGAGTGCACGCCCCTGCCTGTGTCAGTGGTGCAGAGGCGGAGATAGTTGGTCAAGTTCCCAGCTGTAAATATCACCAACAATTTGTCCCGGTTCAGCCTTGTGGACACAACGGACAAAAAAAAAACACACCGACGCCTCTACTTCCTCAGAAGGCCAAGGAAATATCCCTGATGACTCTTCACAATTTTTACAGATGCATCATAGAAAGCATCCTGCCCGGATGCATCCTGGCTTGGTATGGCAAATGCACTGCCCACGACCGCAAGAAATCGCAGAGAGTTGTGGACGCAGCCCAGTCCATCACGCAAACCAGCCTCCCCTCCGTTGACTCTGGCTACATTTCCCGCTGCCTCGGGAAAGCAGCCGACATAATCAAGGACCCCTCCCACCCTGGACATACTCTCTTCTCCCCACTTCCATCGGGCAAAGATACAAAAGCCTGAGAGTACGGACTACCAGACTCGAGGACAGCTTCTATCACACTTATGAGACTCTTGAACGGACCTCTCGTGTGCTGAAAGATGAACTCTTGATCTCCCAATCTTTGTCATGACCCTTGCCTTTTATTTGTCTACCTGCACTGCAGTTTCTCTGTAACTGCAATCCTGAATTCTGTTTTCTTTTCACTACCTCGATGTAATTATGCATGGCATGATCTGTCTTGATGGCATGTAAAACAGAAACTTTTCCCTGTATCTCGATACACTTTACAAGTTTTGGTACAAAACTGAGTACAGTTTTGGTTGCCCTATTATAGAAATGATGTGGTTAAACTGGAAAGAGTGCAGAGAAGATTGAACGAGGATGTTGCCAGGACTCGAGGGCCTGAGTTATAGGGAGAGGTTGGCCAGGCTGGGACTTTATTCCTTGGGCGGCAGGAGAATGAGGAGCATAGATAAGGTGGATTGTAGCAGTCTTTTCCCCCCGGGGAGGGGGGTTTAGGGAGTCCAAAACTAGGGGGCATAGGTTTAGGGTGAGGGGGGAAAGATTTAAAAGGGACCTGAGGGGCAACTTTTTCACGCAGAAGGTGGAGAAGGAGTGAGCTGCCAGAGGAAGTGGGTGAGGCAGGTACAACGGTATCATTTAAGAAGCACTTGGATAGGTACATGGAGCTTGGAGGGATATGGGCCGAACTCAGGAAATTGGGACTAGCTGGGTGGGCGCCAGGGTTGGCATGGACTTGTTGGGCCGAAGGGTCTGTATCCGTGCTGTATTGCTCTGACTCTCAATGACTATTAGAGTCCATTGTACCAATACCATTATTTCAGCCCATCAGAGAAATTCCGCCCACTGCCCATCCCCTCCCTCTCCGCTACCAAGACGAACTTGTTCTCTCTTTTTCTTGTTCTGGTGGAGGGTCCCGGACCTGAAGTGTTAACGTTCCTCTTTCCATGGACGCTGGCTGACTTGCTGAGCCTTCCAGCATATCTTCGTCTTTTATGATAAACTTCAGTCTTTTTTAATTTCTGCACTTCCGATACCATTGTTTTTAATGGCTTGTAAACTGCAGATTGTAAAGTGTAAATTGGTGATGATTTTGTAAATGGGAAACTCGTACTACTGGGTAGAGAGTTGGGATTTTTAAGAAATGAAGTAAATGCATTGTAAGAGGCTTAGAAGGTTGACAGCAAATGGGCAGATTGTTTTTGGAGGAAGGATTGGGCTTCAGAGTTGGACCTGCTGGAATTTAAAAGAGCGAGAGGTGACTTGATTAAAAAAACAAATGACTCTGAAGGGTCTTGACAGAGTGGATGTGGAGAGGATGGTTCCTCCTGTTAGGGAAGAGTCACGGATCTCTGGAAATCTTTCCCAAAGAAAAAGAAGCATGGTCTGGAATTGGAATTGGTTTATTATTGTCACATGTACTGAGATACAGTGAAAATCTTTGTTTTGCATGCCGTCCATACAGATCATTTCATCACGTCAGTGCACTGAGGTAGTGCAAGGGAAAAGCAATAACAGAATGCCGAATATAGTGTTACAGTTACAGAGAAAGTGCAGTGCAGGCAGACAGACAATAAGGTGCAAGGGCTATGACGAGGTAGGTTGACATACAAGGTCCATTCAGTAGCCTTAAAACAGTGGGATACAAGCTGTCCTTGAGCCTGGTGGTGTGTGTTCTCAAGTTTTTATATCTTCTGCCTGATGGCAGTGGGGAGAAGAGAGAATGTCTGTGGTGGGTGGGGTCTTTGATTGTGTTGGCTGCTTTACTGAGGCAGTGAGAAGTATAGACAGAGTCCAGGGAGGGGAGGCTGGTTTGCATGATGGTCTGAGCTGTATCCACACTCTCTGCAATTTCTTGCAGTCTTGGGGCGGGACAGAGCAGTTGCTATACCAAGCTGTGATTCATCTGGATTGGATGCTTTCAATGGTGCATCCCTGTAAATTGGTGAGGGTCAAGGGAGACATGCCAAATGGTACCGAATGGTCTTGCAATGTTTTTAAGGCGGAGGTAGGTTCTTGATAAGCAAGCGGGCGGAAGGTTATTGGAGGTGGGTGAGGATGCAGAGTTGAGCTTGCGATCAGATCAGCTATGACCTTGAGCAATGATGGGGAAGGCGTTCATATGTTAAAGTTTCATGTCTTACTCTATGGCCATCTCTGTGATAGTCGATCTGGAAGTGTTGGATGGCAAAATTGACGTGTTTAATTCCTCAGCATAAAAGTAAGTAATTCCTCAATTTAGAATGGCAAATGACAAGGCAAGGATCAGGGAGCAGTAGTCTTGAATGGGGTGGGGAAGCTATTTGTTGAAATGCACAAAACAGCAGACATTGAAAATCTGAAACAAAATCCCCCCCAAAAAAATGCTGGATATGCTCAGCAGGTCAATGAGCAGAGAAAAACGAGTTAGTACTATCACCCACTTTCCTCCCCCACCATGAGAGGTTGACAACATAAGACGGCAATCCTCCTCCCTCCCCACAGGCACCTGCCCTCGCACCAGAAATGACCAGTCCCGATGCAAACTGGAAAGGCGGGTTATCTGATATTGTTCAATGACGTGTTTGTTATTTCCACCATCGGGCATTCATTAGAAGCCTGAAAATTGGTGACCAGGGCACCTCTTGCTCCGGAAAAAAAATTAGTTTTAATATCTCAAACCTACCAAACTTGCATCACCAAGTTTAGAACTTGCTTAATATTGAAGCTTAGTAAATAAACTGTACACAGGGCTTGAATGTAATGTGCACTGACGAGCCAAGTACTGGGGTGTTTTATGTTCACCTCACCCCACCCCAGCCCGAGCTGTCAGTCTTCCAACTGCACGCAAGATTGCATTGGCAATGTTCCAAGCCATTGTCTTCAAATCAGAATTTTAGTCCCTTTTGCTGACATGTCATTGGTCTTGTTTGGATTATAATTGCTTTTTCTACAAGAAGAGGAAATTAATTGTTGATGCACACTGCTGAGAGCAAATGATATGCTACCCTTGGTAGGAATTGTATTCAAGTTCTTTAGTATCCCAAACTGATTGATTATACGAGAATAGAGCCAAGCTCTGATCCATTTCAGAGTGATGTCCACACATTTGTAGACTGCAAGATGTTTCTACTAATCCTTCCCTGCTTCTGCCACAGCATTAAACTTCCGTCATTTTTCTTCTGTTGAGAATTTTCAGGTGGTTGGCAGAATGATTTCCTATTTCCTAATCTCTGTCTGCATTGACAGCTTCTTGCGTTAGCTTTGTCAGTGATACAGGAGGTAGAGAACTCCCAAGAGCAGCTATCAAGTCCCAAATTGGATTTTGATGGAATTCCTAACCTCCCAGCTCCCACCCCTCCCCTCCACAATCACCAGACTCCATTCCAGTGCAATTGAAACGGTCTGTCGTGGACGACAAAATGAAGACCACAAATAGTAAATCTTTAGCAGCCTGATGTTTCCAAGCAGCTGGAACCCCACAGGAAATCAGGAGATGACTTGTGGCCTCCCAGGAGTTGCCAAAGAGATACCAAGAGTGTGTACATTTTCATTAGAGTTTTAACTTTAAAAATCAACCAAAAATCCACTTTTCTGTATTAAATATTTCCAGTGCAGCCAATTTCCAATACCTTTTCAAGACGAGACGGTGATAAAATTACATACGACGATTTAATTTATCCAAACATAAATTTAATCACTCAATGATATTGCTTCTGTGACTAGTTCATGAATGTCATGTTATGAAAAGTTATTCTAACCTATTTTCTAATGGAGAAATTTCTGAATTAAGTGTTATATCATGGCTTACAAACGTGCATGTTGAAATGTTAAGGTGTCATTTAACCAAGTTTCCATGTGGCTCTCTGGCTGGTATGCATCAAGGCCAATGTGCAAATCAAAGAGATTTTTGCACCGGTTGGTAAATGGAAATTGCACGTTCTAAGTATTGGCATAATTACAGGATCTGAAGATGGGATGAGTTTTAGTCCTGAGCTTATTTATTATCCCGCAGCTAATTGCCAGCTCTGTCTCATGATATGTGAAAGGAACAATAAAAAATCCTTTGGAATACAGGCTTTACCTCAAGAAGGCTACAGTGATATTCACTACAGCAACAGAGATCTCCAGACCCCACTTGAAGGGCTGCTTCCAGTCGTGGACACAGCACCTTGAGGAGGGTATATTGACCTTGGACAAGTTGCATTGCAGTTTTAATGGAATTTTATTGGAGATAAAAGGCTTACCCTGTGTTTGGGCACAGAAGATTAAGCAGTGTTGTCATTCAGTTTGTTTGTAGGGTTTAATGGTGCAGATCAGAAGAAGATATTTCCTCCAAGCTGGGAAAGGGAATCGTAAGAGGGCCACTTAAAATTAGAACTTCGCCAGTCAGGCATGATGTCGGTAAACAATCCACATGGTCACAGTGAGAACAGCACGAAAGGAGGCCATTTGGCCCTTCAAGTCCATACTGGCTTTATGCAAGACCCACTCCCCTGCCCTTAAAACCCTGCAAATTCCTTTCTTTTGGCTATTGGTCCAGCTTCCTTTGGAACACTAAATTGAATTTGCCTCCACTACTGTCCCTGGCAGTGCACTCCAGATGTAAGCACTCACTGGAGGCACTCGTAGCCCCATATACAAAGGTGACGCCTCAGAGACTTGAATATATAACCCAAGCTAATACTCCAGTGCAGCACTGAAGAAGCTCCACATTTTGGATGAGACACGAAGACCCTGGCTAATCACCCAGTAGAATTAGGATGTCACGTAGCCCTGTTCCAAGAAGACCAGTGGATCCTCAAGGTGACTGGTCAACACTTCTCCCAGAATGAGCAACCAAAACTGAAGTGGCTGAAGTGGAACTGGAGCCATGAAGGTCCAGAAGCAGGCCCTTCGGTCTAACTCGTCCATGCTGACCAAGGTGCACAGTGTGCACATTGCAACACTTTGAGGAGAGCTTTGGATGAAAAACACACTGATTGCAACTTCTTTCCCCTGCAACTCTGCTGCCTTTTCACAGGTTTTGTTTTAAAGTATTACAGTCTGTATCTCAGTTATTCACTTGGGAATTACATAAAAGCAGTGTCATTTTAAGTTTCAACCTGAATGTGTTGGTCTGATGGTAGGATTGAGATTCCTATTTTTGATGCGAGTCAAGTGAACGCATCATCTCCCCGGAAGATCTCCATTGTTCCACACAATGGGAAGAGTCTCAGACAAGCGAACCTCCAGCTCGTACTGATAACCTGCCTTTTAAGATACCCATTTGTTGTGAGCTTGTTGAAAGTGCCATTAAATATTGCCAAGAGTGCAACATTTAATATTTATGATCTTTTTGAGCGTTTTTCCTTTGGTGTTCCCAAGTGTTGCTTAATGTTTGTAATCTTAAAGATATCCACCAACATTTAACAGCACTGAGCTCTGATTGACAGAGTCTGGGGGCAGGGCCTCACCAGCTGTTCAGGCCATTGTGTGAGTGCAGCCATCTGCCTGTACTCAGGTGGACCCTACACCGCCCTCTACTGGAGCTAGACTCCTATGCTTCAGGACCCTTGAAACAAACACCACGGGCTGCCAGTGAGTTCAGGGCCAGCGAGGTTCGACCCCATTTATCATAAGACAGAATGAAGGTTGTTTCAACCATGAGAAATCATGTTTGCTGAACCTAATTGTTCTTTGAGCTTGCAACGAATAGTTAGAAATGTCTGCACTTGATAAGATGCCAAACATAAGATGATTACAAAATGGCTTCTATGTGCTTGACGCAATATTAGCACAGTGAGACAGAAGATTACTTAATGTTATTTATAATTGGGTTATTTTTGGATTGACATGTAGACTGGTAGACTGTCACAAAAATCGTTGCTGGGACCTTGGCTCTTTATAGTCTATTTTGATTACCTGGATGAAGTGATCAAGTGTAGCACATCCAAGGTTCCTGATACACAAGAAAGGCCAGTAATGGAGTATCAAGGGAGTTGGGGCAGATAGTGGATCAGCCGTGACCTTGAGAGCAGTGGAAGCTGGGTTGAGGGACTGAACGATGTACTCTATGTTCTCACCAGTTTGTATGTCTTGGTTTGGTTGGCAGCTCATAAAGCAATGCTTTGAGTTATAACTTTGTGTTTATGTAAAAGCATAAGGGGAAATCCAGCTGAAGAGTATGTACAGCCAAACCCTGGATAACCTTGTTTCTGAGACGTGATTCGTCATGCACAATGGGTGGGGTTCGGCCCTGGCTGGAACCCCTTTTGCTTCAGGTGATCCTGGCTTTTGCCCGCTCCCCTTTACTGGAAACTGAGGAACTGTCCTTCATTGAAACTGATTTTTCCAGACTTTGGATTTATTACATGACAAACTATGAGGAAGAGAAATATATTTGTAAAGTGTGTGAAGTAGCATTTAGACTGCAGTAATTCTCCACACTGTGTGAGTAACTATTTGTGCAGGCTGTTGGTGCTTTCTCACTCGCTGACTGTAAATTTTTTTTGAGGAATCTTTGAAGGGAGTTTACTGAGTAATAATTCAATTAAATCATTTGCCTGTAATATCATACTTGATCATTATCCACAACAACTGAGGTGGAATCAACCAGCAGATACAACTCCCCCATCCTAGGCAAAGTGAAAAGGCAATTCCAATATTAATTTCCCACTCAGTAGCAAAGCCACATCCTCCTCCACTGATTTAGAATAAAGCAGGAGATGAGGAGACCTCTGACCATCTCCTATTCCAATGCATTGCCAAATAGGACATAAACGCTGGTTTCATCTCTGGCACATATTAAGCTGCAAGTTCGGATAACAGGATTGGTCAAGCTTTGTGCCACGGTGAAGAAGATCCAAGGTTGATAACATGAACCTATATTAAGGATACTGTATTTTGTATGGCAGATTTAAGACCACAGTTATTAACTGCACAGTGTATAATGAGTCCATCAGCATGCAGGTGGAGAAGAAAGTCAATTGAAGCTACCCTTTTATATACTCTGTTGCTTTGCCAAGGTGTATTTTCTACACGTGGCTCTGGGCATTCTTGGAGCTGGAGAGTGTGGAGAGGACATGGCAGAAGAACAGAGGGCCAGAGCAAAGAGAGAAGGAAATAAGTTGCCCAGAGAGCATGGGTGGTCAAATCTGGAGGGAGCTGATGGGAATGTTTGGAGAATCTGTTGCAGGGAAAGTTAGTGGAGAACAGAAGTGCTCCATGAATTGGCATAGACTTGATGGGGGGAGAAAATAGCCTCTTTCTCATCTGAAGGAAATGTCGCAAGGTAAATGGGAGAAACACTTCAAAGAACTCCTCAACCATGACCCTGACTTTGACGTGAGTGGCCTTGACCCTGTTCCAGGCTAAACTCTCCTGTCCTGCCGTACCACAAACCTTGATTGACCAGAAGTCACACAGGCCATATGCCAACAGAACAACAAGGGCTCAGGAGCAGATGGTACCCCTGCTGAAGTTCTCAAACTTGGCAGAGAGGAACTTGGTCGCAAATTCACAGCCTCATCTCCCATGAGAACCAGGAGGTACCAAAGGATAAAAGAGATGTTGCAATTGGGGCCATCCTGGAGTCGGACTGTGGTAACTACACAGGGGTTCCCCTGCCATCTGTCACCTCGAGTCCGTGTGTCGGATGCACACAGAAACTTGGTATAAATGGTGGAAGGAGTGCACTGCCTCGCAATCTACACACCGACCTGCCTCTTCAGGCACCTCCTATCACATCTGTTGGCTTCATCAGCCACCCCCAGAACCCCACAGAACAGGAATGGAGGCAAGTCATCCTCGATCCTGAGGGACCTCCTGAGAGGAGGAAGATACCCTCTTCAGGTTCATGAACTTTCTTGCTGCATGGAAGTATATCTGAATACTCTGTTCCCTGCACATTTTGCCATAAAGCACAGCAATGGAGAGAGGATTAGAAACTCCTAAACAGGAATATGGCACTCAACTTCTTGGAGCTGTTCTACCTTTCATTTACACAAGAATATAGGAGTAGGCCACTCAGCCCTTCGAGCCTGCCCTGCCATTCAATATGATCTCGGCTGATCCAGGCCGGCCTCAACTCTTCTGTGCCAGTTCCCTATAACCCTCAATTTCTCGATCTTTCAAATATTTATTGGTATTACCTTATTATTGTCACTTGCACCGAGGTACAGTGAAAAACTTGTCTTGCATACCGATTGTACAGGTCAATTCATTACACAGTGCAGTTACATTGAGTTAGTACAGAGTGCATTGATGCTGTACAGGGTAAAACAATAACAGTACAGAGTAAAGTGTCACAGCTACAGAGAAAGTGCAGTGCAATAAGGTGCAAGGTCACAACAAGGTAGATCGTGAAGTCTTTATCTCAATATTAAATATATCTAATGATCTGGCCTCCACCACCCTCAAGGACAAAGTATTTAAATGATGGACCCTTATTTTGCCCTTATGTCCCTTTGTTTGTGATTCTTCCACCAGCTTAAACATCCAAACATCTACTCTGTGAAGCTCCCTTAAGGCCTCGTATGTTTGAACCAGGTCACCCTTCATTCTTCTTTGTCTGAAGTAGAAACCCTTTCTCTTTCTCCGCACTTCCTGATCTCAGTATTTCCAGCACTTTCTATTTTTATTGCGCATTTTCAACATCAGAATTTTGCTTTTGGTCAAGTAATCTGAAGACACTCACAAGTTGGAGAGTCACAGGAGGAGCATTGTTTTGGCACGCTGCAGGACAAAATTGAGATGGTGTTCAGGCCGAGCATGTTAATTAGATTTAACTTGTGCTTAAGAGGGGTGGAAACAAACTGCTGGAGGAACTCAGCGGGTTGAACAGCATCTGTGGGCGGGAAGGAATTTTCGAAGCATCGATGATTCCTTTCCACCCACAGATCCTGCTCGACCCGCTGAGTTCCTCCAGAAATTTGTTTTTAGCTCCAGATTCCAGCATCTGCAGTCTCTTGTGTATCCTTGAGGATGAGTCACAGAGTCATACAGCATGGAAACAGGCCCTACGGCCCAACTCGTCCACGCCCAGCTAGTCCCATCTGCTTGCGTTTGGCCCATAGCTCTCCAAACCTCACCTACCCATGGACTTATCTGGAAGGCCTTTAAATGTTGCTAATGTGCCTACCTCAACCACTATTTCTGGCAGCTCGTTCCAAATACGCACCACCCTTTGCGTAAAGAAGTTGCCCCTGATGTCCCTTTTTAAATCTCTTGCCTCCGATCTTAAAGCTATGCCCTCTTGTTTTTAGCCCCCTGCCTTCCCTGGGGAAAAAGACTGCTCCCACCCTGTCTATGCCCCTCATGATCTTGCATACCTGTATCAGGTCACCCCTCAATCTCCTACGTTCCAGGGAGTAAAGTCCTAGTCTACGCAACCTCTCCTTGTAACTCAGGCCCCCAAGTCTAGGCAACATCCTGGTAAATCTTTTCTGCTCTCTTTCTGGTTTAATGACGTCTTTCCTACAACAGGGCGACCAAAACTATGCACAATCCTCCAAATGCGGCTTCAATGATTGTACAACTGCAACGTTATGTCCCAACCCCTATACTCAATACCCTGACTGATGAAGGGCAGCGTACCAAACACCTTGGATGAGTTAGTTACCAATTATGCTATACTTTGGAGAATTATAGAAAATGGTCTGCAAATGAAGAGAGTAATGGAAATAAACTTGTTAAGATATTGGGATTTATGCAGTTCAGTGCATGATGAATAGAGAGACAAAAACATCTTGGTACTTTACAGTAGAAAAGATGAAAAATTGGTGTCTGCATGAAGGGAGAGTTGAGGATACAAGACGAGTAACTAATTGTGCTGGTTGCTTAGAACGCAATCCAGTTTGGGGGTTAATGGAATAAGAGATAATGCAACTGACAGAAATTCTTAGTGAGTTAGATGTTTAAGCCTTCGCAACTAAGAAGCAAGCACACTCGTGACAAAGCAACGTTTGCAAGTTGTCAATGGCTTATCGACGAGATTTACTACAATGAGATCACACCACAGGAGGGGAGGATATCCGAGTTGGAATAGATCACTACTCGGAAGGATGAAATCAATAGTTATTTAACTTAGCACCATTCGTATTGATTGTGCTAAGGTCAAAGACAACGCAAACGGCAATGAGATGAGGCTGTCTTAATAAAGTTGGTTAAAGGTCAGAACCTGGGAAGTCCTCCACATTTCCTTGATCCTTGCGATCGCTGATGGCTCCTGCATTTGAAGTTTCCACAGTGACTTGAAAACTTAAGCACACACACGAGGAAAGAGGGTCACCCCATCTATTCAGACACTATTGTCTTCACTTATAGCTAAGACACAGGCTTTTCAGGTCCAGGGGAGAAAATGAAACCCATTGTCACCTCCTGCTAATTCCTAAAGCTAGTGGAATAACGTACAGGATGCCATGAGTGCCTGGACATTCATTCAGTTGGAATTGGAATTAGTTTATTATTATCACATGTACCAAGATAAAGTGAAAAGCTTTCATTTGCATGCCATCCAGACAGATCATTCCAAACACAAGTACATCGAGGTAGTAAAAAGGAAAACAGAATGCAGAATATAGTGTTGCAGTTACAGAGAAAGTGCAGTGCAGGGAGACAAAGTGTGAGGGTCACAACAAGGGTAGATTGAGAGATCAAGAGTTCATCCTTTAGTGGGCGTCCTGTAATTCACTTGACTCTCCTTGGAATTTGGGAGGATTAGGCAATAGATTTTGCTTTTTGAAATCCCAAACATTCTTTTCAATACAGATCTAGATATCAAGGGCATCAAAAGCCTTCCAATTTATGGGCTCCGTAGCAGTGTGGGACTCTGAAATGTTTCAAAAGTTTAAAATTCTTGATCCCCTTGACGTTGCATGTATCAAGTTGTGAAGTGAATTGGTTCTGATTGAGTTTATGATTGAAGATGATGCTGGTGCTTAAAAGACTTTCAGGTATGCAAAATTTAGAGATTTACGGAAATCTCTCTTCTCTTTCTCAATGAAGCAACATTCACGTCTTCAAGATGCTCCAGGGCACTTTACAGACAGTGGAAGTGCTGTTATAATCTCAGAAAGGCAGAGCTAATCTTCATGTAGCAAGGTCACACAACCAGATACACACTTTAGTGATGATGAGTGAGTTGTAAATGTCCAGAACAATGCGGAAAGTGATTGCTTTTTTTTCAGTTGTTAGTGGAAAAATCATGGCAGTGAGCATTTATTTTAAATTTAATCTGTGCCTTTCAGGATAAGTGTTTGTATTCTTCCCATACACATTCATTTAGTATGCCCTGCATATGTCAAAAGCAGCAAAAAGATTTTTTATTTTGACTGATGGCCAAAAAAAACTCCTTAACACCTGGTGAATCTTCAAAATTCCATTCACCAAAGGCTAATTAAACTCTGATTTCAGTTTCTCTGCAGACGCTTTGCCAAGAGAACAAGATAGTTAGCCCAAACGTGCTGCAGGGCCCAGGCAACTCGGGTGGGCAAGTCACCACAGGGGTAGGGTCTGGAGTGCAGTCGCAACGGTTAGGATGATCCAATCCAGACTTGGAGATGGGGTACAGCGTGACAGATGGGAGCACATTACAGCGTATGACTGGTGGGGTGCAGGGTGAACAGAATTTGATGAGAGTAAGAATTCTCCTTCAGCCTTGTGTTCTTTATAACCTGCTTATTCCTTTGCCACTTTGCACATAGCTTTGGTAATATTACAGTAATTGTAACCTTCGCTCCGTCTGCCGCAACAGCCAGGACCTCCCGGTGGCCACCCGCTTCAATTCCACATCCCACTCCCATACTGACGTGTCTATCCACGGCCTCCTCTACTGCCACGTTGAGGCCAGATGCAGGTTGAAGGAACAACACCTCATATTCAACCTTGGAAGTCCCCAACCTGATGGCCTCAACATCGATTTCTCTAACTTCTGGTAACCACCCAACTCCTGTCCCCCAACTCCTTTGTCTTCCCTTATTCCTGTGGCTCCCTTCCCCTGCCTTGATGACCTGCCCATCTCCTCTCCTTCCCCCCACCATCCTTTATTCCATGGTCCACTGTCCTCTCCTACTGGATTCCTCCTCCTTCTCAGCCTTTTGCCTCTTCTACCTATCGCCCCTCAGCTTATTACATCTTCCCCCCCACCCCCACCCACTCCCTACCATCCCTCTCTCATCTAGACTCGCCTATCACCTGGACTCACCTCTCCCCTGCCTGCGTGTACTCCTCCCCTCCCCCCATCTTCTTATTCTGGCTTCTGCCCTCTTCCTTTCCAGTCCTGATGAGAAGTGTCTCGGCCCGAAACGTCGACTGTTTATTTCCCTCCATGGATGCTGCCTGACCTGCTGAGAACCTCCAGCACTTTGTGTATTACTCCAGATTCTGGTATCTGCAGAATTTCTTGTGTCTCAGTTATAACTACTTAATGTCTTGCCCATCGACTTAGATCCCAGTACTCTCCAGGAGATCTCCCACCTTCTCTGCTACCTGGTCAAACTTGATTTTACTCTCTGTTCTAATGAATGGTTCTTGACCTGGTCGCCCAGCTATAGGAAGGACGTCATTAAGCTGGAAAGGGTGCAGGAAAGATTAACAAGGATGTTACCATGACTAGAGGGCTTGAGTTATAAGGAGAGACCAGATAGACTGAGACTTTTTTTTCCTTGGAACACAGGAAGTTGAGAGGTGACCCTCGTAGAGGTTTATAAAATCACGAGGGGTGTAGCTAAGGTAGATGGTCGCGGTCTTTTTCCTGGGATAGGGGAGTTATAACTAGAGGGCACAGGTTTAAAGTGAGAGGGGAAAGATTTAAAAGGGACCTGAGGGACAACATTTTTACACAGAGGGTGGTGGGTTTATGGAACGAGCTGCCAGAGGAGACTGTAGAGGTGAGTACAGTTGCATATTTAACCAACATTTGGACAGAAACATGGATAGTCAAGTGGAGTTTATTGTCACGTGCACACGTACAGTGAGGTACAGGTACAATGAAAAACTTGCTTGCAGCTGCATCACAGGCATGTAGGTACAGACAACAAGCAACATAAATTGTACATAAATTATACCAGTGAGGAGAGAGGATAAAAAGACTGTGCAAATATGAGACAGTGCAAAAATTAAGCAAAAGACACAATAAGAGACAAGTCTGTGGTAATGAAAAAGGTCTTCTGTTGCTGAGGTAGGGTTAGGGGTGTGCAGGTCGGTTCAACACCCTGATGGTTGCAGGAAAGCAGCCGTTCCTGAACCTGGTGTTATGGGACTTCAGGCTTCTGACGGTAGCAGTGAAAGGAGGGCATGAACCGGATGATGGGGATCCTTGATGATAGGTGCCGCCGCCTTGAGGCAGCGCCTCCTGTAGATGCTGTCAGTGGTGGGGAGGGCTGTCCCTGTGATGGACCGGGCTGTGTCCACTACTCTCTGCAGCCTCTTGCGTTCCTGTGCATTGGAATTGCTGTACCAGGTTGTGATGCAACCAGTCAGGGTACTTTCGACCGCGTATCTGTAGAAGTTTGTCAGATGATTTGGTGACATACCAAATCTCCTTAAGCTTGTAAGAAAGTAGAGGCGCTGGCATGCCTTCTTCATGATTCCGTCCATGTGCTGGGCACACAGATCATCCGAGATGTTAACACCCAGGAACTTGAAGCTGCTTACTCTCTCCACCTCTGACTCACCAGTGAGAACTGGCATGTAGTTTCCCACTTCCCGCTTCTGAAGTCAATAATTAGCTCCTTGGTATTGTTGACATTAAGCGCACGGTTGTTATTGTGGCACCACTTAACCAGATATTCTATCTCAACCAGATAAAAAAGGCCTTGAGGGATATGGGCCAAACGCAGGCAAATGGGACCAGCTCAGATTGACCTCTTGGTTGGCGTGGATGTCGGGCTGAAGGGCCTGTTTCCCCGCTCTATGATTCCATGAAATGTTGACCGTTTCTCTTTCCGTAAGTGCTGTGTGACCTGCTGTGTTTTTGTAGCATTTTCTGATTGTATTTCAAATTTCCCTTGCCTGAAATTTTTTTTGTTTGACTCTCACGACCTCCCGCCTACTCTCTAATGTTGTCGATCCCAAGGTGAACCGCAAAACCCAGATCCTCCCCTTTCCACTCACTGAATTACTCATAACATCACGCCTCCCCTCTTCTTCCTCTGAGCAGCCTTTTGGATCTCATAGTCACTTTATTTCTTATCCTAGCATGTGTAACTGCTATCTTTTTTATGGTCAATATGCTTAATACCAGAGGGTATTAAGGTGAGAGGAGGAAAGTTCACAAGAGACGTGTGGGGCAAGTTTTCTTACACAGAATGGTGGGTGTCTGGAACGCACTGCCGGGGTGGTGATGGAGGCAGATACGATAGAGGGGTTTAAGAAGCTCTTAAATCGTCACATGAATACGCAGGGATGGGGGGAGATGGACTGTGTGCAGGCAGAAGGGATTAGGTGTTATTAGCTTAATTAGTTTGCCTTAACATCATGAACTGAAGGCCTGTTCCTGTGCTGTCCTCTGTAGCAGGCACGTTGTATTTACTAAAATGGATGAAACTCTGTAGATTATTTCTCTCGGTCACACTGAGGTTGCTCTTTATGCATTGTCGTGTCAAATGTTGGCCATCATTTACAAGCCAAGCCTTTCCAATCATGCGCCTTTCTGTTGCGTTGCCGAGAGCTGGAGCATTGTGAGAGAGAATTGGGCTGTTTCTGGTGTGTTGGTGTTTTCTGGTGTACTCCAGCTCAACATCCCAGGACCAGAGGGATCTGAGTGGGTGATGTAAATGCAGACCTCGACTGCAACTCTCCAAATGCCCAGATTCTGCACTGCAAGTCATTGGAAGAACTGAAGGTGGAGGTAGACACACAGTGAAAGATCAGGGAATTGAGGGCTATGGAGAGCTGGCACAGAGGAGGAGATGAGGCCTGGGGCAAGTCTGCTGTGATTGTATTGAATGGCGAGCGAGTGGCCTACTGTCCCTATTTTCTTGCGTTCTCATAGAACAGTACAGCACAGGAGCAGGCCCTTCGGCCCATGATAGCTGTGCCGGCCATGATGCTAATTTAAACTAATCCCGTCTGCCTGCACTTTCATGTGCCTGTCTAAATGCCTTTCAAACACTGCGATCGTATCTGCTTCCACCGCCTCCCCTGGCAGTGTGTTCCAGGCACCCACCACTCTCTGTGTAGTAAAACAAAAAAAACCTGCCTCGTAAATCTCCTTTAAACTTCCCCCCCCCCCCCCCCCCCCACCTTAAACCTATGCCCTCTAGTATTTGACATTTCCACCCTGGGGAAAATAAAAGACTATCTACCCTTTCATCATTTTATATATTTCTATCAGATTGCCCCTCAGCCTCCGACACTCTGGAGAAAACAACCCAAGTTTATCCAATCTCTCCTTTATAGCTAACACTGTCTAATCCAGGCAACATCCATGTGAACCTCTTCTGCATCCTTTCTAAACCTTCACATCGTTCCTGTAATGCAGCAACCAGAACTGCACACATCAGGGCAGGCACGGTGCTGTAGTGTTTAGCGTAACGCTATTACAATGCCAGCGACCCGGGTTCACTTCCAGCTGCTGTCTGTAAGGAGTTTGTACGTTCTCCCCGTGTCTGCGTGGGTTTCCTCCGGGTGCTCCGGTTTCCTCCCACATTCCAAAGACGTACGAGTTAGGAAGTTGTGGGCATGCTATGTTGGTGCCGGAAGCGTGGCGACACTTGGGGGCTGCCCCCAGAACACTCTACACATAAAAGATGCATTTCACTGTGTTTCAATGTACATGTGACTAATAAAGATATCTTGTACTCCAAATGTGGCCGAACCAGAGTTTTATACAGCTGCAGTGCCTCAACTGATGAAGACAAGCATGCTGTATGCCGCTCTACCATCCTATCTACTTCTGTTGCTACTTTCAGGGAGCCATGGACTTGCACCCCTCAACCCTCTGTACATCAATGCTCCGAAGTGCCTTGCCATTTACTGTTTACCTTCCTCTTACATTTGCCCTCACAAAGTGCAACACCCCACGTATGTCCGGATTAAACTCCGTCGACCATTTCTGTGCCCAAATTTCCAACTGATCCTGTTGTATCCTTTGATAACCTTCCTCACTATCCACACCTTGTCAATTTTTGTGTCACTGCAGACTTACTACCAATGAACCACCGACATTTTCATCCAGATCAATTTTATCACCAACAACAGAGGCCCCAGCACTGATCCCTGTGGAACACCACTGATCACAGACCTGCAGTCAGAATAACCCCCTTCCATCACTACCCTCTGTCTTCTATTGCCAAGCCAGTTTTGAATCCAATCTACCAAGCCACCATGTTGTGGTATGCAGCTATCAAAACAACAGACTAGGTTTTACACATTTATACTGTTAAATTTTCATCAATCACTGCAAGTACTGGAAGTAAAATGTACTCCCTCCCTTCTCCGCACTGTATTGCGACGGTCAACCAATTCTCAACGCTGTTTATCAAGCAGTCTGTTTCTGACTGTCCCACAATGAAGCCAGGAGGGACAGGAATCTGTTTCCGAGGTACAAAATCCGGTTTTGTCTCAGCAATTAAAAGCGGGACCAGAATTGTGTTCATCAGACCACCTCTAGCAATGCCCAACAGTAAGTCACCTCCTCCTTTGTGTAACCCTACGGCTCCCTCCTCTGCGCCGAGGGGAGAGAGTAGCGAGAAGTTGTATCCTGGAAGTCATGGTGTATATCTGTGTGTGTGTGTGTGTGTGTGTGTGTGTGTGTGTGTGTGTGTGTGTGTGTGTGACTGGTCCAGAATGATGCACGTGCTTGGGTGACCGACAGTTCAGCCTGAGACACTAAGGACTGCAGCTGCTGGAATCTGGAGCAAAAAAAACAAGCGAGTCTCGCCGTCTGGCTCCATCCTGCCCATCATCCCCCTCGTCACCTGGTTCCATCTATCACCTGCCTTGCCCTTCCTCTCACTGGCTATCCCCCCCTCTCTACACTCAGTCCTGATGCAGAGTCTAAAATGTTGACCATCCCTCTGCCTCCACAGATGCTGCCCGACCCCAGTAGTTTGTTATTTTTTTACTGTGCAGCCTGATTTTGGTTATTCAGAAATGGTGAGGAATATCCAAAGAATCTCTAAACAAATTTGTCATAAGGGGAACCAAGAAAAAATCGTTGCAAAAATACATGAGTCAAAAGTCAACTCCCTTGACAAACTGATCAAGATGTACCCTTAACAGCAGCTTTATTTTGAGACTCCTCCCTGAGGCAACTGCGGGGAGATTTTATTTTTAAATTGTGGGTTTTTTTTTAATATGTTCCTTTTCTCCTCCCTGCCCATGGTAAGTGTTGATGAACAAAGTTAATTGGTTTCTTGCAGTTTTTTCATTGAGAATGTTTTGTTCTGCCCGTGGCAGGATTCCGTTCATTCGTGGCTACAATTTGTTGTTCTTACGTGAATATAAAATGTAATGAATACAGATAGAGCAATGATACACACTTTGCCTGAGCTGTGACAGATATAGGCATCAGTGAGATCGAAGGTTTTGGATAAAAGGAATACCAAATCTTGTTTCTTTATAATGCATTTCCTGTTTGTCAGCCGTTCTCGATCACACATTTGTCATACACGGGTGTTCCACACGATGGTCACGTACAACTGTATAGAGATAATAGTTATTATTATACTTGCTCTTTATCTCACAATGATGAGCAAGGCTGTTACTTTTCCATATTTTAGAACATAGAACATAGAAAAATTACAGCACCATTCAGGCCCTTCGGCCCACAAAGCTGTGCCGAACATGTCCCTACCCTAGAAACTAACTAGGCTCACCCATAGCCCTCTATTTTACTCAGCTCCATGTACTTATCCAACAGTCTCTTAAAAGACCCTATCGTATCTGCCTCCACCACCGTTGCCGGCAGCTCATTCCACGCATTCACCACTCTCTGAGTAAAAAAACTTACCCCTGACATCTCCTCTATATCTACTCCCCAGCACCTTAAACCTATGTCCTCTTGTGGCCACCAATTCAGCCCTGGGGAAAAGCCTCTGACTATCTACCCTATCAATACCTCTCATCATCTTATACACCTCAATCAGGTCCCCCCTCATCTTCCGTCTCTCCAAGGAGAAAATTAACTCATTCATTTAAGGGTTATAACTGTGTGCATTAATTTGCAGTTAAATTCCTTCAAATTCCTCTTGTGAGGGGGCTCTAGAATTAGGGGTTACTGTTTTAAAAGATAAGGGATCATCAATTTTAGACTGAGCTGAAACAAATTTATTTTTCTCTCAAAAGGCCATGAATCTTTTCTAGACTCTTCCTCAGAGCCGTAGAAGCAGAGTCATTGAATATATTTGAAGGCAGAGGTTCTTGAGAAGTCAGGGGATGAAAATTAGACGGGGATGCAGATTGGAGGTTGCAAGTAGATAAGTTATGTTCTAATTAAATGGTGCCAGCAGCTCAAGGGGGCACGTGGCCTATTCCTGCTTTGAACTGATGTATTGGTTTATTATTGTCACTTGTACCGAGGTACAGTGAAAAACTTGTCTTGCATACCGATCGTACAGGTCAATTCATTACATGGTGCATTGAGGTAGTACAGGGTAAAACCAATAACAGAATACAGAGTAAAATGTCACAGCTACAGGTAAGTGCAGTGCAGGTAGACATGTGCCCTCAGGATCCTGTATCTTCTACCTGATGGAAGAGGAGAGAAGAGAGAATGACCCAGGTGGGTGGGGTCTTTGATTATGCTGGCTGCTTCACCAAGGCAGCGAGAGGTAAAGACAGAGTCCATGAAGGGGAGGCTGGTGTCTGTGATGCGCTGGGCTGTGTCCACAACTCTCTGCAGTTTCTCGTGGTCTTGGGCAGAGCAGTTGCCGTACCAAGCCGTGATGCATCCCGATAGGATGCTTTCTATGGTGCATCGATAAAAGTTGGTGAGAGTCAAAGGGGACAAACTGCATTTCTTTAGCCTCCTGAGGAAGTAGAGGCGCTGTTGAGCCTTCTTGGCCTTGGCATCTACGTGATTTGACCAGGAAAGGCTACTGGTGATGTTCACTCCCAGGAACTTGAAGCTCTCAACCCTCTCGACCTCAGCACCGTTGATGTAGACAGGTGCGTGTACACCGCCCCCTTTCCTGAAGTCAATGACCAGCTCTTTGGTTTTGTTGACATTGAGGGAAAAGTTGTTGTCATATTTGTTCATATTTGATGATGTACATTTTGTTTAATTGGTCCTGATGTAAAATTATAGACAGTGCCACCTGCACTTCCACTTTGTCTTGCTCCTTCTCGTTTGACCAAGGTGTCCCCTGAGGTGGATGTCCCACCAGTGGACCTTGTGAAGTTTTCCATGCCATACCTCTGTTTGACCAACAAAACTCTGTTCCGACCCTTGGCTCCATATACCAATCATAATCACCTGCTTCCCAGCACTGAGGTAGGAGCCAACTTAGGGCAACATATCGTATTTAACATTGCAGTTGGGAGCCAGCTTTGAGGTAAAATTGGTTTATTATTGTCACAGATGCCAAGGTACAGTGAAAAGTTTTGCATGCCATCCATACAGATCATTTCATCATATCAGTACAGAGATAGTATAAGGGAAAAGCAATAACAGAATGAAGAAGAGAACATTATAGTTACAGAGAAAGTACAGTGCAGGCAATGCAGACAATAAGGTGCAAGGCCATGATGAGGTAGATTGTGGGGTCAAGAGTCCATCTTATCATACAAGAAGTCAATGCAATAGCCTTACAACAGCGAAGTAGAAGCTGTCCTTCAGCCTGGTGGTACCTGCTTTCAGGCTTTTGTATCTCCTGCCCAATGGAAGGGGGAGGAGGAGAGAGAATGTCCCAAGTGGATGGGGTCTTTGGTTATGTTGGCTGCTTTACCGAGGCGGAGGGAAGTATAGACAGAGTCCATGGAGGGGCAGCTGGTTTCCGTGATGTACTGAGCTGTGATCACAACTTTCTGCAGTTATTTGCGGTCTCAGGCAGAGCAGATGCCATACCAAGCCGTGATGCATCGAGATAGGATGCTTTCTGTGGTGCATCTATAAAAGTAGGTGAGGGTCAACGGGGGCAGGCAAAAATTGCTGAGCAGATGGTTGGAAAAGGGATGAGATGAAGGAATGGGAGGTATGAGTAATAGGGGTGTGATGTAATAGGGAATAGTTGAGGGCTTTGGAGGGGTGAGTTGAGTCATTGAAGACGGATATTGGAACAGGGAGAAGAGAATATGAGAGCCTCGAAGAGGAAGCTAGAGGAATTGGAAAGAGAACGGGGCAGGTAGGGATGAGAACTGGATACCTCTTGTAACCAGCGCCCTGAATCTGCCAGCTGAAACTATGCTCTGTGGTCGCTTCCCCCCTACCCCTCTGAACAGCACACACGTCACCCCAAACCAACCTTCAGCTTCGGCAAAATGAGAAGTGGAGCAATCAAAGAGGAGAAAGTCGAGGACCAACCCTTCCCCTGTCCTTGGGGATCCTGGTTGTGCTGCAAGGGGCAGCTATAACCAGAACCATGGGGCCACTGGGAGCCCAGGGGTGAGTGCTGATGGGGTCCTCGGAGTCTGGTGCTCGTATTGGAGCAAGACATTTCTACTCTTGCACTCAAAGCTTTGCAATAAAGGCTAACATATGGCTTGGCTTCCCAATTGCTTGCATATTAACTTTGTGTACAAGGACACCAAGGAACTTCTGCACATCAACATGTTCCAATCTCTCACCACTCGGAACACCTTGTGCCTTTCTATTTGTTTTCTGCCAACGTGGATAGCCTTGCGTTTATCCTCATTATATTCTGTTTGCATCTTTTTGCCCATTCACGTCGCTTGTCTAAATCCCTTTAAATCCTGTCTACATCCTTCTCACAGTTGATACTGCCACCGATCTTTGCATCAGTAACAAATGTCAATATATGACTTGATTCCTTTAATTCAAATCATCAATACAGATTGAGAGCAGCTAGGGCCCCAGTGCTGATCCCTGTGACACGCCACTAGTCCCAGCCTCTCAACCTGTGTTTCTTTTGTCATAGAGTCGTGCAGCACGGAAACAGGCCCTTCGGCCCAACTGGTCCATGCCGATCAAGATTCCCATCCAAACTAGTCCCATTTGCCAGCATTTGGCCAATAACCTTCTAAGCCTTTCCAATCCATGTTCCTGCCCGACTGTCTTTTAAAAGTTGTTACTGTACCTGCCTCAACCACTTCCTCTGGCAGCTCGTTCCACATCCATACCATCGCCTGTGTGTGTGTAAAAAAAGAAAGTTGCCCCTCAATTTCCTCTTCAATCTTTTGCCTCTCGCCTTAAACATATGCCCTCTAGTTCTTGATTCCCCAATCCAAGGAAAAGGACTGAGTGCATTCACCTTATCTATGCCCCTCAGGATTTTATACACCTCTGTAAGATCACCTCTCAGTCTCCTACGCTCTAAGGAGTAATATCCTAGCCTTCCCATACTCTCCCTATAACTCAGCCCCTCAAGTCCTGGCAATATCCTTGTAAATCTTTTCTGCACCCTTTCCAGTTTGATAACGTCTTTACTACAGCAGGGCGACCAAAACTGAACACAGTACTCCAAGTCCAGCCTCACCATGTCCTCCCAACTTTTGTGCTCGATCCCCTGATTGAAGGTCAGCATGTCAAAAGCTGCCTTCGCCACCCTGTCTACCTGTGACTCCACTTTCAGGGAACTATGTACCTGTACACCAAGGTCCCTCTGTTCTACAACAAAAGAACATTGCCTATTAACCAATCCTCATTATCCCCTTACGTTGTCATTAATCTCTTGTGTGGCATCTTATCGAAGCCCTTCTGGAAGTCCAAGTATATTGATTTGCCCTTATCCTGCTGCTTAGGCGTGGTAGTGTAGGGGCAGGCATGGTAGTGTAGTGGTCAGCGTAATGCTTTACAACGCCAGCGACCCGGGTTCGATTCTGGCCGCTGTCTGTAAGGAGTTTGTACGTTCTCCCCGTGTCTGCATGGGTTTCCTCCAGATGCTCTGGTTTCCTCCCACATTCCAAAGACGTACGGGTTAGGAAGTTGTGGGCGTGCTATGTTGGCGCCACTTGTGGGCTGCCCCCAGAACACCATGAGAAAGATATATTTCACTGTGTGTTTCGATGTACCAGTGACTAATAAAGAAATCTTACCTTAAATATTCATCATGCATGAAATCCATATAAACACAGGCATGGAGTATTTGTGCAAGGAGGTCATGGTGAATCCTTATAAAACATTAGTTCAACCACAACTGTTTGTCCAGTTCTGGGCCCACAATTTAGGGAAGATCTGCAGGATCTGGAGAGGTTGCAGAAGAGATTTACCAAAATGGTTCCATGAATGAGGGACTTGTCTCGAAGGACTCGAAGCAGGCATTGGTCTCTTTGGGACAGAGGAGGTTGCAAGGAGATCTGAGGTGGTGTTTAAAATCAAGGAGAGAATGGAGAGGGTAGATGGAGAGATTGTTCCCATTGACTGAGGGGTCAAGAACTTAGGGATCTTATGACGAAAGTGATTGGGAAAGGAACCAGAAATGAAATGTGGAAAAAAATTTCTTGTGCACGACAAGGTGTTGAGGCTAGGAATGTACTGCTGGAGGACACGGAGTCTGCAGTTGAGAGTCAGCAGCTTTAAATTCCTGGGCGTCAACATATCGGATGACCTGTCCTGGGCCCAGCACGTAGATGTAATCATAAGGAAGACGTGCCAGTGTCTTCACTTTCGTAAGAGGTTAAGGAGGTTGAACTTGTCACCGAACACTCCAACAAACTTCTACAGATGTACTGTTGAAAGTATCCTGACTGGTTGCATCGTGGTCTGGTAAGGCAATCCGAAAGTGCAGGAACGTAAGAAGCTGCAGAGAGTAGTGGACTCAGCCCAATACATCACGGGCACATCCCTCCCCACCATCTGTAGTATCTACAGGAGGCGCTGCTTCGAGAAGGCAACATCCATCATCAAAGATCCCCACCATCCAGGCCTTGCCGTCTTCTCGCAGTTACCATCGGGCAGGAGGTACAGAAGCCTGAAGTCCCACACCACCAGGTTCAGGAACAGCTACTTCCCTTCAACCATTCGGTTCTTGAACCAACCAGCACAACCCTCATCACTACCTCAGTGTAGCAACAGTATGACCACTTGGATCACTTTGCATTAAAATGGACTTTGTTTTGTTTGTGTTCTTTCTTGTAAAAATTGTGCATAATTTAGTTTAATATTTTCTTGTGAATGCTGCTTATCTGATGCTATGTGCCTGTGATGCTGCTGCAAGTAAGTTTTTCACATGTGCGTACATGTACTTATGCACATGACAATAAACTCAACTTTGACTTTGAAAAGGGTAGTGAAGGCTGCTTTAATTGTAAAGTTCAGAAGGGAGCTGGTTGAGCAAGTTAAATGAAGTAAAAGAAGGGATTTGCAAGGCTAAGGAGATGGGAAAGGTGAATGAGACCAGCTGATTTGCTCTCACAGAGACAAAGGGGCAAATGGACTCCTTCCCTGCTGCAACCAGTGATTCTGTGTCTCAGTGCTACCATCTCCTGCTGACCTATCTCTGCAAAACATGTCTGCACCTGATGCCAGAAGACGAGGACAGAATGCAGTGGACAGATAAGCGGTAAAGAGTGCCAAATGGATAAAGATGCACCACTGGCCCATTACAGAGGAGTCATGGCAATGTTGCTTTACATTGGTGAACCTTGGCAGTAATGGCCATAAATATGCAGAGGAGTCGACATTGCTTTGTGGCTAAAAATGACGAAACTGAGGCCAAATTTGTGCCTCTGATTTGTTGGAAAGTTAACTATTTCGACTTGAGGCTCAGCAGCGATATATCCCATATTTTTCTCTGACCTTTCAGCATTCACTGCTCAGCAATAAGCAGAAATGTCCCACTCGTATGAGGTACCCAGAATTAATCGGAGCTGACTGAGGGGCTAAAATTATGAATGTAATAAGTGAATAATATTTATATGCAAATTTTTAATGGATTTCTGTGTTTGTGCTCGGAGCATAGAACGTACGTAACCAATCTATCCAGTTAACTACCTGGAGTACAATTAAAGCTTCCCCTGTTCAATGTGTGCAATTAATTTCTCCCTGTCTGTCCGAGGGGAGGTGGCCAATAATTTTCTTGCCAATGTACGAATGTGCTGATATTTCCTGAAATGGAAAGTGAGTCATTCCTCATTTTAATCTTCTCTCTGAATTGCATGCAAAAACTGCTGCTAATTCTGCAAATGATTATTTACCTTTTATGGACAAGAGAAAGGATGGGTCTTGTAACCTGGGCACTGCCAATTTGTCACATTTCAAAAGCAATAATTGTTGGTAATTTCCTAATGCTGCTTTTTTCACCTCATTTGCCAGCTATTCAGGTTTTGCAGAGCTGTTTTGACATACAGCAAATTTTGCTGCTTATTTTAGATATCATGTTCATTAGGTCTACCTCAATTCCCATTTGCTCAGTAAGTTATTCTTGGTTGTGACTTCACTTATAGCACATTACCGCAGTGGTGCCTTTTATCCAGGCTGTTGACCCATGGATTATCCTCTGACTGCTTATTCCGCTGCTCTACTCTCTTTATATCTATAACTGTGGCTCAACATCAATCCAACACCATCTCCAATTTGCCGTTGACACCACTGTTGTGGGCAGAATCATGGATGGTGACGAGGCAGTGTACAGGAGTGAGATCGGTCAGCTGGTTGAGTGGTGTCATAACAACAACCCTTGTGCTCAACCTCAGCAAGACCAAGGAACTGATTGTGGACTCGAGGCAGGGGAAGTCAGGCGAACACGCACCAGTCCTCACTGAAGGATCTGCGGTGGAAAGGGTGAGCGGCTTCCAGTTCCTGGGCGTCAACGTCTCGGAGGACCTATCCTGGGCCCAGCACGTGGATGCAACATGAAGAAGGCATGTCAGCATCTCTACTTGCTTAGAAGTTTATGGAGTTTCAACATGTCATCGAAGAGTCTGACAAACATCTACAGATGTTTAAGAGACTTTTAGACATATGAATGATAGAGAAATGGGGGGGCGATGTGGGAGGGAAGGGTTAGATAGGCCTTAGAACAGGATAAAATGTCGGCACAACATTGGCCCTGTACTGTGCTGTAGTGTTCTGTGTACAGTGGAGAGCATTCTGACTGATTGCATCATGGCCTGGTATGGGAACTCCAGTGCTCAGGAACGCAAGAAGCTGCAGAGCGTGGTGGACTCGGGCAGTTCCATCACAGGTACCCCATCAAGGACACCTGCAGAGGGAGTGGCTCAGGAAGGCGACATCTATTATCAGAGACCCCCACCATCCAAGCCATGCCCTCTTCTCGATGCTGCCAGCCTGAAGACCTACACCTCCAGGTTCAACAACAGCTTCTTCCCCACCGCCATCAGGTTCTTGAACTGACTTGAAAAACCTTAACACAAGCTCGGACTATATTTTTTGTTTCTCTCTCAATCTTGCACTCGTGTCGTTCAGCTTAATTTGTTGTTTTTTTTGCCTATATAAGTTATGTTAGCTTATGTTTATTCTAGTCTTGTAACGTACTGCGCTGCTGCTGCAAGCAGCTAATTTTCATGGCGTTTATACCTAGTGAACCTATGCCTCTGACAGCAATGAACTTGAACTTGACTGAAACAATCTATCACTCTCCAAACTGATGATGATATGGCTCTCCCCAGGTAGGCATGTGCACAAAGCAGTGTGTGCTTACAGTGGAAGATTTTGCACATCGTTTATCTGAACTTCCAACTATTTCTGGTTTGTGTGATCAAGGCTAAGGCTTCCTGGAAGAAATGGATTTGAAACATGCTGAATGTTCCCTGATCAAGGACGATGTTGTTAACTGATTGGGAAGGTGGGAGGGGCCGACCAGCCATGGGTAATGCCAGGCACTGGGCAGAGTTTCTCGATTGGTCCAGAATCTTTCGGAGGTTTGCCCAACATTGTCTCCTGGTTTTTCCCTCGACGTTTGCGTCTTGCGGGAGGAAAAGTGCCTGAAAATGAGTTGTTGATGGATCTGATGGCTTTTATTCACTCTTTCCGTGTGCTGATCTTTTTGTGCACAATTGCTTGTTCCTCTGTTGAAATGTAAAGAACTTTGTGCATCATTTGGGGTGGGAGTTATCAACAAAGTGACTGGAGTTGATTTCACAAAGCAGTGTACTTGTCTTGCTTAAGTTAGCAGGATCTGTCAATTACTCTATCCAAGCCTGTCTTGTGTTTTAAAGCATGAATGAATGGCTCCTGAAAATTGCACTCCCTCTCTTGACATCTTTAAAAACAAATTGTTCTTCATTGTGGAAAAAGTGAGATCCTCACAGAACCGTGAGGTTTAGGGACCAGGGAGAAAGATGAAGAGATTTGCTTAGAAGGTTAAGAGTGTTTGGTGACAAGCGGAACCTCTTTAACAAACTTCTGCAGATGTACTGTTGAAAGTCTCCTGACTGGTTGCGTCGTGGTCTGGTGCGGCAATATGAATGCACAGGAATGTAAGAAGCTGCAGAGAGTAGTGGACTCAGCCCAGTACATCATGGGCACATCCTTCCCCACCATTAGTCGTATCTACAGGAGGCGCTGCCTCAAGGAGGCAACATCCATCATCAAAGATCCCCACCATTTGGGCCATGCCATCTTCTCACAGCTACCATCGGGCAGGAGGTACAGAAACCTGAAGTCCCACACCACCAGGTTCAGGAACAACTACTTCTCTTCAACCATTCAACATAAGTGGGACCTTGTCAAAAAATCTTGCTCAAATCTATGTAGTCTACCTCAAACATATTGCCTCATTAAACCTTTTTAACCCCCTTAAAATTCAACCAAGTTACTTGGATAGAACCACTCAATGACTTGTGTTGACTGGCCTTGCTTAATCTATGTCTTTCCAAAGGAATGTGTGCTCTGTCCCGTAGAATGGATTCCAACAATTAGCCCATGTGGGGGCAAAGTGTTTCAGGGGTGGCACAGTAGTTAATGATGCTTCCTCGCCGTTCCAGGGACCCAAGTTCATTCCTTACCTCCAGTGCTGTCTATGTGGAGTTTGCACATTCTCCCTTCTGACTGTGACTTTCCCTCCAGTGCTCAGTTCCCCCCCCCCCCACATCCCAAAAATGTGTTGGTTAATTGGCCACCATCAATTACCCCCAAGTGAAGGTCGGTGGCATAAAGAATCATAGGAGAGTTTGTGAGAGAAAGTTACAGGGATACAGGGAAAGAGGGGTAGGGATGGAATTGCTCAGCATGGATTTGTTGGGCTGAATGACCTCCACAGTGGTCAAGTTGCACTAACCTTGTCGAGTTTATCCCTTCCTCTTATTAAACCAATTGTGCAACATTGCAAAGGAGGATTGGAAAATGATGGTCAGACCCTCCACTATTTCCTCCCTTGGTCTGGATCTGGCACTAAATCAGACAAGTGCAGAGTGATGCACTTTGTGAAGTTAAACCAGGGCAGGACATACACAGTCAATGGCAGTGCACTGGGGAGTGCCATAGAACAGAGAGACCTAAGGGTACAAGGACATAGTTTCCTGAGAGTGGCAACACAGGTAGACAGGGTGGTGAAGAAGGCGTTTGGCACACTGGCCTTCATTGATCAAGGCACTGAGTACAGAAGTTGGGATGAAAAACACGATGATGCTGGAGGAACTCAGCAGGCCAGGCAGCATCCGTGGAGAAAAGCAGGCGGTCAACATTTCGGGTTGGGACCCTCCTTCAGGACTGAAGACAGGGAAAGGGGAAGCCCAATATATAGGATGGAAAAGCAGAGCAGTGATAGGTGGACAAAAGAGGGGGGCCGGGGTGGACACAAGGTGGTGATAGGTAGATGTATAAGATAAGATATCTTTATTAGTCGCATGTACATCGAACCACACAGTAAAATACATCTTTTTGTGTAGTGTTCTGGGGGCAGCCCGCAAGTGTCGCCATACTTCCAGTGCCAACGTAGCATGCCCACAGCTTTCTAACCTGTACATCTTTGGAATGTGAAAGGAAACCCATGCAGACATGGGGAGAACGTACAACCTCCTTACAGACATTGGCCAGATTTGAATCCGGGTCACTGGCTCTGTGGAGCATTACGCTAACCACTACACTACAGTGCAGGTAAGAGATGGTGATGGGCAGGTGAGGGGGAGGAGGGGAGAGCAGATCCACCGGGGAATGGGTCAAAGGTAAAAGGGATAAAGGAAAAAGAAAGGTTGGGGAAAAAAAGAAGCAAGGAAACCTCTGGGAAATCCACGGATGCTGCCGGGCCTGCTGAGTTCCTCCAGCATCATCGTGTTTTTCATCCGGATTCCAGCATCTGCCCGTCCTTTGTTTTCCCACAGAAGTTGGGATGTTGTATTACAGCTGTATATCATGTGAGACCACACTCGGAGTATTCTGTGCAGTTCTGGTCCCCAGTTATGGGGAAGCCGGAAAGGGTGCAGAAAGGACTCACGAGGATATTACTGGGCCTGGAGGGCTTGAGTTGTAAGGATA
Source organism: Pristis pectinata (assembly GCF_009764475.1). Lineage (NCBI taxonomy): Eukaryota > Metazoa > Chordata > Chondrichthyes > Rhinopristiformes > Pristidae > Pristis > Pristis pectinata. The sequence goes on from NC_067417.1 coordinate 46,699,556, forward strand.
GGCTGGGACAGTCTTCTCTGGAGCAAAGGGGACTGAAGAGTGAGCTAATGGAGGGTTTATAAAATCATGAAGGGCATGGATAAGGTGAATGGTCAGTCTTTTTCCCAAAGTAGGGGAGTCTAACACTAGACAGCATGGGTTTAAGATGAGAGGACAAAGATTTAGAGGGAAGTTTTTCTACAGAGGGTGGTGGGTATGTGGAATAAGCTGCCAGAGGCAATGAAAGAGAGGGGTACAATTACAATGGTTAAAAGACATTTAGAGAGGTGCATGGATAGGATAGGTTTATGGGCTAAACGTGGGCAAATGGACTATTCTCATCTAGGCAGCTTGGTTGGCATGGATGAGTTGGGCTGAAGGGTCTGGTTCTGTGCTCGATGACTCTTTAACTAAATCCAAGTTCAAAGATGCTGAATACTTTATACTTCCTCTTTATTATGTTTTGTCCCATCCAATATTTCGCACTCATCATCCTCAACGATAACACGGGCATCTTCCCCTTCATTTTGTGAAGATAGCCCCAAAGTATTAATGAAACGGCTTCAAGAATTTGGATTGATGCTCGAACCGCACTTTTTTCCCACCCTGTGGCACCAGCGTGGTGTACCCCTGCCTGCACCTGGGAAAGCTCCATTGTCTGTAATCAGTTGCAGAGGCAGCGAGAGAGCGAGCGCAGAAACAGGCCCTTCGGCCCGCAGAGTCCGTACTGACCATCAACCACCTGTTTACACCAATCCTACATTAATCCCATTTATTATTCTCCCACATTTCCATTCCCCCCCCCCACCACGAGATTCTACCACTTACCTACACACAAGGGGCAATTTATAGTAGCCAATTAACCTGCTGACCTGCATGTCGTCGGGATGTAGGAGGAAACCAGAGCACCCGGTGGAGACCCATGCAGTCACAGGGAGAACGTGCAAACTCCACACAGACAGCACCCGAGGCCAGGATTGAACCCAGCTCTCTGAAACTGAGAGGCAGCGGCTGTGCCACTGTGCAGCACTTGTTACCAGTTAGTGAAGTTGCCTGGGATCCCACAACACCTGAACAAGTCCCGCACTGAGGCAGATTCCAAGATGTGTAAAGCCCAGGTTGAGAGCTGGGAAGAACAAATTTGGAGCTCGACCCAAAACGTTGACCATCCCTTTGCCTCCACAGATGCTGCTTGACCCGTTGAGTTTAGCTGGTGCTCAAGATACCAGTCTCTTGTGTCTCTAAACAACAAGTAGACTTGTTTCACTGCCTTTGAAAGCTGTCATATGTAAAAGAACATATCCTAATGGCTTAGGGTGAAATTCAATATTCACCACTGTATTTGAAGAGAGCCTGATATTTGTTCAGTCATTTCCTGCTCTTTGAATCTCCTCAGGCATGTAGTTTATTAAGAAAGACATACGATAGAATTATAATTATCATTCAAGAGCATTTCAACTCTTTATCAATTCTATCAATAAAAATGTATTCCTTCCAATAACTCAGTGTCGATGTGCAGTTTCCTCCTCGGAGTGTGTGACTTTGTTCTGAAATCATTACACTTCATCAAAGGGATGCACAGATTTTAAAATGTTTCTTTTCTGACATGTAGTGCCAGGAGAATGAACGTTAGAGACGCAAGACTGCAGATGTTGGAATCTGGAGCAACACACAAGATGCTGGAGGAGCTCCTGGGTCAGGCAGCATCCGTGGAGGGAAATGGACAGTTGCCGTCTCTGGTTGAGACCCTTCGTCAAGACTGAAAGAGGGGAGATAGCTGGTATAAAGGGGAGAGGGGTGGGGCAAGCAGTGGGTAGGGGGTTGTAGGCAGATGGAGGAGGGAAGGGCGGAGATAGTGACAGAGGCTGGGAGGTGAGAGGTGGAGGCCACAGAAGGCTGCAGATGACGGAGGTGGAGCATAGAACCAAATAAAGGAGGTGGGGAGGGCAGGTGGGAACAAGCAGGGAGGAGATCCAGTGGGAGGGGTGTGCGGGTGATGGGCCGATGGAGAGGGGTGGAGGAGGGGGGAGAAACAGGGTGATGGGGACTGGGGTGAGTGTAGGAAGAACTGGGTAGGTCAGGAGGAGAGAGGAAGAGACAGTGGGGGAGCAGGTTACCTTTAATTGGAGAATTCAATGTTCGTGCTGTTGGGTTTGTAGACTACCCAGATGGAATTTAAGGCACTGTTCCTCTCATCTAGTGAAAATTAGCTTCTGTAGTCTAGCATTCTCTTCCTGATCTCTGCTCCATGGCAGACAGCCTGTGTGTAGACATTGACTGAGGACCAGATCGGGCTTGGCCGTGAAGCCTACTGATGTTCAGCATCTTGCCAGTGCTCATCTGTGTCTCGGCATGGATAACAGGCCATCAAACAAGGTACCAGTGAGTGAGCAGTATCTCTGAATACTGTAAAGAAGAACTGGAAGGGAGAAATTTTGTGTGAAATAAACTTTCCCCCTCCCCACTCCCTCCCCTCTCCATTTCTGGAGGGCAGACTTTTCAGTGTTCTGTGTTTGCACTCAGGCCCCCTGTTTCCCCAGGTCTGTGTTCTTCTACCAGCTGTCGTTGTGGCGATGAGTTTGTGTGAGCTTCCCAGTTCCACTTCGTCCTCCCGGTTCTATGGACCGTGCGTTTCAGTGGTCCGACGTAGTAGTGGGGATGGGTGCGGAGAATCCAAACCTCATCTCTGCCAGCTCCACTGAATACTGGAGCACATTACACTATTGGAGGCTTTGCAGGGCCATGTGAAGAACCCAGTATGGAGTCTCCACAGCAGTGGCTGTGATGGGACTTGAAGCTCATGGCAGTGTTTATAGTGTGGAACTGTGCTTCTAGCTGCCTGATGCTGGCTGAATATATTAAGAAATCCTTATTACAGATTTGCATGTAGCTTAATGTCAGACCTCCATAATTCTAATTCATTATTACTTCAAATAATGGTGATTACAAAGGTTTTGCAAATCCAGTTCAAAGGAATGGAGATTGCAGAGTGGTCATGGGTGAGCTGTTTTTTTTATATGATATAGGCAGGCCACAGCAATGAAAATGTCAAGTGCAGTGTGATAGCTGTTGTGACAATTCTTCATATTTTCCCCTAGTATTTTTAAAAATTCACCAGAGCACTAAAATCCATTCAGTGCAATGAAGGTTCATACATATTAAAATATCTGTGTTGACATGAATATTTCATTGGGTTTCCATCCATTTTGTTGCGTTGTTGGATCTATTGGTTAACGCTAATAGTTTCTCTGTGTATTGGCCCCCACTGGTTTTCTCCCAACCACTCCTCTACTCCCCCTCTCTGTGGCTTTCTTGCAACCACTCCCCACCTCTGCAGTTGGAGGAGTAATATTGTGACGTTAATTCCTTAGCATGTCTTGTATTATCCAAACAAAAATAGAGATTGCTGGAAACACTCAGTAGGTCAGGCAGCGTCTCGGAGAGAGAAATGGAGCTAACACTTCAGGCAAGGGACATTTCATCCTCCGCATGTGCATATTGTTAAGCATCAGTGGTCTTGGCAGCATGTCGGATATTTTGGTTGCTGCATGCTTGTGTGGGGAATCAGCAAGACCGGATTTAAACTTGACGTGCCAACACTTAATCACTCTGTGATGTTTTAGCAGAGATGTTATTCCATTTATTTTTAACACTGTAAAAGGTGTAATTTTAGATGTGCTACAATATGAACTATGTTGTGCTCCACAGTAAGGGTGGAAAGTGAACACTGAGTTAGAAGCAAAAGACAAGATGGAGTGAATTTATGATGCAGTGCTGAAAAATTGATTTGTAAAATAATGAACTCTTAAAACTTCAGGGAATTTTTGAGGGAAATTCCAGGGTACAGATAAATGGTCTGAAATGAGTAATAAAAATGATAAACATGTGAATCATGATCGAGACACAATCCATGATTTTGCCAACTGCATACTTAACAATTCCAATGCATTTCTGATCATCTCGCATCCTAAATCCTTGCAAACATTAACTTATCCCAAAACTACTGTGTAGTACACACCTCTCCATCTTTGTTTACAAGTGGCTTCACCCCTTCCTGTGTCTGTACCGTACAGCTTGCACCCTCCCACAAAACACCTGTGGCTCAGACCCTGGCGTCCGAATCATCCCTCTCTCCTGCTCGGTCTACTTCCCAATGCTGCCCAATTTCCTTTCGAAACTCTTGCATTTTCTGCTCTGCAACGCAAACTTTACAAAAACTGCCATCCTTTTAACCTGGCTGTTATCTTCCAATATCTCCTTCTGCAGCTGACTTGCACTTCTTGCACCAGAATCCCTGCCGGTGGGGGGAAAAAATGTTTTACCCTGTGATGTGAACTAACTTCAGCTTCCCGCAGATGTGCAGTTTTCTTATCTTACCATGGCTTCTGAATTATGCATGAGCACAGTTTTAAATGTGATTATTTCCCCCCCCCCCCTCCTCTCTCATGACTGGGACCCTCTAACCACTCTATGGCGGCAAATCATGATTGACTATGTCAACAGGGTTAACTCTCGTCTCTCCACAGAAGCTGCCTGACCCATGGAGTATTTTCTGCATTATTATTTTCCATTCCAATCCAAGTTTCTATACATTTCAAACAGAGAGCCTGCTATTTATTTGAAACGCAATTGCGCTACTAATTTAGTCCCCATTCTGTCACCTTCTCTATCTCTGTTTCTTGGACCAACTCCAGAGATGTTATTCGGACTTGGGCCTTGAACTCTCATGCAACCACTCCCATTGCTACGCTGGTGGTTTTGTCCTCTTCCAATCACTACTGCTTCGATAGTTCACTCACGGGAGTACCTTGACTCACACCCATCGATAAGTCCTCAGGCTGTGTCTCTCCTTCCCTTCCGTCCTGCCACTTGCAAGCCTCCCCTCTTTCCCTCATGACGTTGAAATGCCAGCCACCAGCTCTTGCGCCGTGCCCCCTCCCCGTGCTTCTGTTCCTGTTCTTGTCCCTCAACCAACCTTCTGTCACCCGAAATGTTATTCCTCTCCCGCCCCTCTCCTGCGTCACCTCTGTGCACACTTCCTGTCCAACCCCTCCTACAGTAAAAGAGAACCAACTGCTGGAGGAACTCAGGGGCTCAGGCAGCGTCTGTTGGAGGGAAACGGACAGTCAACGTTTCGGGTCGAGACCCTTCACTTGGACTGAAAGACTGAGGGGAGATACCCAGTAATAAAGAGGTGGGGGGAAGGGGTGGAGCAGGAGCTGGCAGGCAATAGGTGGATCCAGGTGAGGTGGGGAGGGGTGATGGGCAGACGCAGGAGGGGAGAGTGGAGGCCGGGAGGTGAGAGGTGGAGGCGACAAAGGGCTGCTGGTGATGGAATCTGACAGGAGAGGAAGGTGGTGCGTGTGGAACCAAAGAAGGGAGGCGGGGAGGGCGGATGGGAGCAGTAGGGGGAGGGGGGGACCCAGTGGGAGGGGTGTGCGGGTGATGGGCAGTTGGAGTGGGGTGGAGGAGGGGAAAGAAACACGGTGATAGGAGGGCTGGGGGAGTGGAGGGATGTAAGAGGAACCAGGTGGATCCGGGGCGAGAAAGGGACAGAGCGGGAGCAGGTTATCTGAAACTGGAGAATCCAATGCTCACGTCTTCGGGTTGTCGACGATCCTTCCCGCAACTCTGCCTCCCATCCCATCTCCAAACCCCTCTCCCAATGTGGTCTCTTCCTTTCTTTATGAGAGGGGTAGTTTGCTTGCATGAGTAAAATTCCGCTGTACCTGCCACCTCCCCTGACCCGTGAACCCTCCCTCCTTGCTCCTCCTCCCCTTTCACCTGCCACCTTCTGTTATCACACACTCTCTCCAGAATGACTCTGACGTATCTGTTAACCGGGCTCGCGTTGGGAAATATCGCTGGTGCACGAGCTCGCTGAGTTACTGATCACATGTCAATATTTCAATTACAAAGTGCAAACGTAAAATATTCTTGCTGTCCACCAGAGAGAGAGAGAATGCTTTGGGAATTCAAGTGCGAGTTACAAGAGCAAGTACTTAACAATTAAGATGTGCTTACTGGAGCATCAAATTAAAAGAAACAATAAACCGCAGTGATTTAATACAGCTCCAGCATTTTTTATTTAACTGAGGTTTTGTATATGCAAAGCATTATGTTTAACAATGGCAGTGAAGCAAGACCCTTGCTTTGGGAGGGTGAGTTCTTTGCATTTCACTCTTCTCTATTGTACCCCCTTCGGAGAGTCACAGAGAGGTGCAGCAAGGAGACAGGCCCTCTGGGCCACTGTGCCCACACCCACTGTCAACCACCAATTACACTTATTCTATTTTTTCTTTGTTTCCCCCCACACTCCTATCAACTTCTGATGGCTTCAACATTGATTTCTCTAACTTCTGGTAACCACCACCTCCCCACTCTTTTGTCCTCTCTTATCCCTGTGGCTCCCTACCCCCGGCCTTGATGACCTGCCCATCTCCTCTCCTCCCCTCTCCCCTCCCACCTCCCCCATCCTTTGCACGGTAGCGTAGCGGTCAGCGTAACGCTTTACAGCGCCAGCAACCCGGGTTCAAATCCGGCCGCTGTCTGTAAGGAGTTTGTACGTTCTCCCCGTGTCTGCGTGGGTTCCCTCCGGGTGCTCCGGTTTCCTCCCACATTCCAAAGACGTATGGGTTAGGAAGTTGTGGGCGTGCAATGTTGGCGCCGGAAGCGTGGCGACACTTGCGGGCTGCCCCCCTCAAAAATCACTACGCAAAAGATGTATTTCACTGTGTGTTTCGATGTACATGTGACTAATAAAGATCTTATCTTATTCCATGGTCCACCGCCCTCTCCCTCCTCCTCCTTCAGCCCTTTGCCACTTCTACCTATCACCTCTCAGTTTATTACATCTTCCACCCCCCCCCCTACCGCTGCTCCCTGACCCACCTCCCTCCCCCCCCACCCCCCCAAACTGGACTCATCTATCACCTGAACTGCCTACGTGTGCTCCACCCCCTCCCCTCACCTCCTTATTCCGGCTTCTGCCCTCTTCCTTTCCAGTCCTGACGAAGGGTCTCTAGAACAATGCAGCACAGGAACAGGCCCTTCGGTCCACAATGTCTGTGGCAAACACGACGCCAAATTAAAGTAAATCTCTTCTGCCTGCACATGGTCCGTATCCCTCCACTCCCTGCATATTCGTGTGTTTATCTAAAAGCCTCTTAACCACCACTATCATATCTGCTTCCACCACTACTCCCTGGCCGTTACCACTCTCTGTGTATATATAAAACAAACTTGCCCGCACATCTCCTTTAAACTTTGCCGCTCTCACCTTAAACCCACGTATTCGATGTTTCGGAAATCACAGAAAAAAAACTGCAGATGCTGGAAATCTGAAATAAAACCAGAACACGCTGGAAACACTCAGCAGGCCAGACAGCATCTGTGGAAAGAGAAACAGTTAACCTTTCAGATCCAGGACCATTCATCAGAATCTGGACTGATGGATTCTGCACCGTGGGTATTAAAACCCCTGGAGTGTGGAGCTGGACGGTGAAGCCATCAGTGAGAATTACATCCTTGCAAAAGACCAGATAATATTTCTTTCAATCAGCCCTTATCTAAAGAAAGGAAAAGGATCTGATGCATCCATTGAGTGGCATTGTGACATTGTGATCGAAGCATCGCATTGTATGAGGACTGACAGTTCTGTTCCTTACCAGCATACAAAGTGGAGGTTGATAATATTTTGTTCGGATGAGGAAGGAGCTGTGAAGTAGAAAGGACAGCTTGCCCGGTTCATTGAAATGTGTCAAGATCCACTGCAAAAAGAAAAGAAAAATTTGCCCAGCAGCACATCTCCTTTAAACTTTCCCCCTCTCACCTTAAATACATGTGGGAGGTGGGTGGAAACTGGAGCACCCAGGGAAAACCTACAGAGTCACGGGGAGAAGGTGCAAACTCCACACAGGCCAGGATTGAACCCGGGACTCCAGAGGTGTGAGGCAGTGGGTCCGCCAACTGCACCACCACGGCGCCCCATCTTTTCCCGTCTGTCCATGTCTGCTCTGTGGACTCCAGAGGGTGAGTGGGAAGGTTGTGTTACTCTTCCCCTTCCTCCGGGAAGGGTGCGGATTAACCGATGGATGGCCAGGTTGTCCTACAGTTCAGTTGAGTTGGTGGCGAGTCAAGTGTGCAGAATTCATCAGTGCTTTGGAAAGTCTCTTGTCACCCTTGACCAACCTAACCAGGACAACAACCATCCAACCCTGAATACAAAGGCCAGTCTTGTGTCCACGGTGGCCTTCCCCACTGCTGTGAAAGTGGGGTCACTGTCCTCAGCACGGTCAGTGAAGGAACAGCTTCCAATCATTGATGTATCAGAAATGTTCTCAGAGCCGCTTAGCACCAACAATGAGACCCAAAAGGGAACTGACTGACCACTGAAGCAGATTGTGCGTGGGCTGCTAGCACACTCACTAGCCAGGACAGGCTTGAGAAGGCCTTGATCTTCGGCTATGGAGTGGAGGGAGGCTGCAGCTCCGAGGGAGCAGAAGAACCTCAAGAAATTTGGGATTCCCACTGTGTTATTGTAGGAACTCTGCCCAGTCCATACAAACTGAGCCAAGACCAAAGTCAAACTGGAGTTTATTGTCACATGCACAAGTACATGTATGCACAGGTACAATGAAAAACTTACTTGCAACAGCATTAGAGGCACAACATGTGTAATGAATTGATCTGTATGAATGGTATGCAAATTTTTCACTGTACCTCAGTACAAGTGACAATAATAAACCAATACCAATACATTCACAAGAAAAACATAAATTATACACAATTTTTACAAGAAAGAACAAAATTAGAACAAAAAAATGTCTGTTTTAGTGCAAATTGATTAGTGGTCATTGTGTTGCTAAACTGTCGTGATTAGGGTTTTACCAGTCGTTTCAAGAACCGAATGGTTGAAGGGAAGCAGCTGTTCTTGAACCTGGTGGTGTGGGACTTCAGGCTTCTGTACCTCCTGCCCGATGGTAGCTGCGAGAAGATGGCATGGCCCAGATGGTGGGGATCTTCAATGATGGATGTCGCCTTGGTGAGGCAGCGCCTCCTGTCGATACTATCGATGGGGGGAGGAATTTGCCTGTGATGTATTGGGCTGAGTCCACTACTCTCTGCAGCTTCTTACTTGCCTGAGCATTCGAATTGCCGCACCAGACCATGATGCAACCAGTCAGGATACTTTCAACAGTACATCTGTAGAAGTTTGTTAGCGTTTTCAGTGACATGACTAATATAGACATCAAAGAGGGGCATAAGAGAGGCCAGATTGAAGCCCCCCGGTGAGCCAGGAGGTGGTCTGCACAACCTCAGCCTGTATGGACTGTGGACACCAGGAGCTTTCCACTGGAACATTGTTCTTCCACACCATCCGACCGCATTGACTGCCGTATCGCCTTGTCCGGGTGACCGACAGCCATTGCTCGTTGTTCTACCTGTCGGGTGCTGAGAATCTCAGCTGGCTCTGCCAACGATGGAGGTGTCCATTGAGCCAATCTACCGTACAACCCAAGAAACACCAGCGTCCACTGCTGTAAAAGCTTATCCATTTTGATACTTCACAGCATTGGGAACTCGATCTTGATTGCTGCCTGGATGGAAAGTCCGCATTTAATCATGTTAAATGAGGCTAGTTTGAGATTTGACTTCATTGTTCTCCAAGCTCGAATACATAGCAACACAGAAAGAGGCTAATCCGCTCATTGCGTTCCATGCTGGCTCCAAGTAGAGTGATCCCATCCATCCAATTCCCCCACATTTTATTCCTTTGCAGCCTTGCAACTTCTCTCTCTCGCTTGTCAACCAGTTTCCCCTTTTGATCGTCTGCCACCCACCCACACCTCAACAGTAATTGGTTTATTATTGTCACATGTACCGAGGTACAGTGAAAAACTTTACCTTGCATGCCATCCATACAGATCATTTCAAAACATGAGTACATTGAGGTATTATAAGGGAAAATAATGCAGAATATAGCGTTACAGTTACAGAGAAAGTGCAGTGCAGGTAGACAATAAGGTGCAAAGGCCCTGACAAGGTAGATTGTGAGATCAAGAGTTCATCTTTATTGTACAAGGGGTCCATTCAAGAGTCTTATAACATCGGGATTAAAGCTGTCTTTAAGCTTGGTGGTGCATGTTTTCAAGTTTTCGTATCTTCTACCCGATGGAAGGGGGGAGGAGAGAGAATGAGCGGGTTGGGAGTGGTCCTTGAGTATGTTGGCTGCTTTTCCAAGGTAATGCGAAGTGTAGACGGCCAATTAACTGACTGTTGTTGGGATGTGTGAGGAAACCAGAGCAGCTGGTGGAACAGGGAGAACATGAAGACTCGACATGGACAGCACCAGAGGTCAGAATTCAACCCATGTTCCCGGAGCTGTGAGCAAGAGCGTTAACTGATGTGCCACCGTGCCATCCTGGAGTCACATCTAAGGCCACAGAAACGCACGCCTGTGCCCCTAAATATTGTCATTATCACCCCCCTTCCTGCCTTCTTATACTGTTGTTTCTGTCTGTTGCTTGTTGTAGCTTTCCCTGTCTATTGGATTCTCTTCCTACGTTTGTCAAAGTCTCTTGATTTAACTTGATACTGTCTCTTCTCTTAATTGTTGACTGAGCTTCCTTATCTGCACAAGAGGAGTTTATATTGCCTTTTACAGTTTATATTGACTTAGTACTGTACCAAATACCAATTGAAATACGTGCTGATATTTGTAGATTTACTATTAGCACTGCCTGGTTTAATCCGGCCACTTTATTTCCCATTCCTTCAACAGCTGACATATTTTATTTGACAATCTTGGTTTGAGAATGTCCTTTCCCCCTCTCAATCCTACTCTTTCACTTGTGTTCAGCACCAGCAGATTGTTCTGAATTGTTAATCCTCATTAAATCCAGTCTGCCAAATTCTCCTCTTGATCTTAAAGGAACTTTGGCGGCAGAAACTTGCCTTGGGCAGCAGCACAAAGTGAACAGTTAACATTGGCCCATTTTTATGACCTTCCTGATATTCAGTCATTTCAATTGAGACAGATTTCTGCTGCAAATTGCTCCAGAAAACTATCTTCACCACATTACATTGGGTTCGAATTCCACTGGTAAGTGCTCAGTTTGGCATCTTATTTCATTAGTTGAAGTTCCTTGCTACCACATCAGATGCTACAACATTAGATGGTTAACCAGGTCTATTCCAAGATGAGCTGTAAATATACAGTTGACTGAATTCTTAAGTGATTTAAAAAGCAAAATAAAAAACAAACTGCAGATGCTGGAAATCTAAAATAAAATCAGAAAATGCTGGAAATACTCAGCAGGTCAGGCAGCATCTGTGGGAAAGAAGGAGACCTCCTTCTCCCACGACCCCCACCCTCCTTGCAGCTTCTTTTGTCTCCTTCCCAGTTCTGATGAAGGGTCTTTGACCTGAAACGTTAACTCTGTTTCTCTTCCCACAGATGCAGCCTGACCTGATGAGTGTTTCTATTCTTATCTCAAGAGATTTAGCTTGGCATGGATGCGCTCCCTGGTCCCCACAATGTGATATGTTACAAGAGTTTTGTTCTCTCTTTTGCGGCTTTTATAATTTTCACCTCAGAAAGATCCAGTTGTGGCCCTTCTGGTGAGTTTAACTTGGTCGGACAACAGTATTCGCACATTACAAATCACATGGCTGAACATTCATTAAGAATCTTGACTCATTGTTTCTTTGAACCAGTTCCTGAAGTTGTGAGCAGTGGCGAATTGTCGGCCATCAAGCATTGCTCTGCCCAAATTTGGGGGCTTCTGTTTTAAAATCTTTTATCCTGTGTCAAGATGTTCAGAAACAGCAACTTTTGTTTTGCCTTGAAGGCCATTTGGCTTTGTTTTGAAAGGAAAAAAAACAACCACCTCCAATTCATTGTGGAGCTTCTTCAACCTTTCTCTTTGAGGTAGTTTGGCTTCTTGCAGTCAATGTGAAAATTATCAATGAATTTGCCCCACATTCAACATCAGGATGGAGTTCACAATTGCCCAGAAGCTCATCTGGACCAGACCTACTCATGTGGCAGCTACAACAACCTGTTACATCAGTAGTTCCCAATCTGTAAATTGGGAACAGAAACTTGAACGTATCCTGACTGGTTGCATCGTGGTCTGGGACGGCAATTTGAATGCACAGGAACGTAAGAAGCTGCAGAGAGTGGTTGGGCTCAGTCCCGTACATCATGGGCACATCCCTCCCCACCATCGGTAGTATCTACAGGAGGCGCTGCCTTAAGGAGGCAACGTCCATCATCAAAAATCCCCATCATCTGGGCCATGCATCTTCTCATAGCTACCATTGGGCAGGAGGTACAGAAGCCTGAAGGCCCACACCACCAGGTTCAGGAACTGCTACTTCCCTTCAACCATTTGGTCTTGAACCAACCAGCACAACCCTAATCACTGCAGTTTAGCAACACTATGACCACTTTGATCACTTTGCACTAAAATTGACTTCATTTTTTATTTGTTTTAATTGTGTTCTTTCTTGCAAAAATCAGATATACTTTGTTTAATTTATGTTTTTCTTCTAAATGCTGCTTATCTGATGCTCTGTGCCTGTGATGCTGCTGCAAGTAAGTTTTTCATTGCACCTGTGCACACATGTACTTATGCATATGACAATAAACTTGGCTTTGTTTAGAGATGGGCAGTGGTGGTGGGACTGTGGCTAAGGCAAGACAACAAGTAAGAGGTCCGTGAAGCTTTAATAATGGAGATACTTTAGGAAGTTTGAAAGTTAGAAAGATTGCAAAAAAAAAAGTAAATGTGAATGAAAATGTACTTGGCATGCAACTGCTCCGGCTGGAGAACTGCGAGTATTCCCTGGGACAGCCCAAATTCCTTAGAAGGAGCAGCTTGTGACATAAATTAAATTGAAAATCCACAACTTCTTTTCCATCCTGTGTGTGACCTCCTTACTCTTTGCACTGAAATGCACAATCTCACACTGGCCTCCCGCGAGAGTGAATTTGTCAATTACGTATCTATTCTGCGTCTCGCATCTGTGTGCTTCCAAAACCCTGAATCTAAACCAACGGTGAATGACAGAGGACCCAACAGCTGTCTCTGTGGTACGCCCCCATTTACTGCCAGTCTGAGTAATTCCCTTTAACCCCAACGCACATGCTGAGAATTTCTTCGATCAAAAGGAAACTTTGTTGAGTTCAAAAGTATTAGCGGACTCATACTTTTAGGTTTGGACTTAATACCTTGAACACTGAAACCAGGAAGAAGCAAAATCCAGCCGAGACTCATACTTTTAGGTTTGGACTTAATACCTTGAACACTGAAACCAGGAAGAAGCAAAATCCAGCCGAGACCGTCGGAGTGTCCTTTAAGCAGGCAACGGAATTCCACGCCGCAAGCACAGGAGGTGGCAACAGGTCCCATGGGAACCATCGACACCTAATCAATTTTACGTACTCTTCTGACACTTCCTGTTACTACAGACTTGTCTTCAATGGGAAACGAATGCACAAGCTGTGATCCACAGTTTATAGTGCTGGGAAGCTATCAGCTTGCTTTGGCAGAGAGAGGTCGGTATAACTGGTATCCTTCTGTGCCAGTGGTGCTCTTTCAGATCCCAACCCAACACTCCCATGTGCAGGCAGATGTGCGTTTTAAATTGGCGTCACGGTCGGTCCAGATATCGTGGGCTGAAGGGCCTGTTTGTGTGCTGTACGGTCTTATGTTAAGGCTGTCAGTAAACCAATGGGAAAATGAATGTTTGAGCTCAGTTTCTATGAAGTGCTTCTTATAATTACACAGGGGATAGACATGTAGGTTTAACATTGTTGCATGATGAGTTGATTTTATTTTTGAATTAGGAAGGAGAAATCCATGGGCGATTACAGACCAAAGAAAAACAGCTTGTGCAAAACTAATCCCAATGCTCTCCATGTACCCCTCCCTCCCATAAACTGGATAGAATCTTCCTATGATTTATATATAAAAAAAACTTTTAAATGGAAAAAAAGATGCAGTTGTCTCTACCTGAGTGATTCCCCATGGCAGAGTATTCTTTGATGAGAGAGCTCTCTGTGAAGATATTACAAATAATCCCTCTTTGTATTGACCCCTTGTTACAGAAGCCACATCTACTCTCTCTCCACTCTATAAAAGCTCTCTGCGATTTTAAAAGTCTCTGGTTAATCTTTTATTCGTCTTCTCTGTTCCAGTGCCTATGGTTTCAATATCGCAAGTGGCTTTCAAAAGCCTCATTTCCCTTCTCAACCTAGTGATTCTTGATCTACATCGAAACCTATTTTGCCTTCTCCAAATCTTGCATTTGAAGTAGTGTAATCCTAAAGCTATGGAAAAGTAAATTTGTTTTCCTGTATTCCTATTGAAAGGCCAGGCTTTCACTGAAAGTGGGACCTTTTGCACTGGGAATCAGCCTCCCTTTGCAAGTCTGTTTGTAGGTTTCAGTATGGTTACTTACTTATTATGACACAGGAGAAGGCCATTCACACCATCCAGTCCATGCCAGTGCCCAGTAGAGCGATCCTATCAATCCCCTCTCTGTATTTCTTTGCAGTCCTGTAACTTATTTTCTCTCTCTCTCTTCATTCTCTCTCTCTTTCTTCTCTCTCTTTCTTCTCTCTCTCTTCTCTCTCTCTCTCGTTCATGTCCATCAACCATTCTTTGATCGTTTTGCCACTTGCCCACCACCAGGGGCAATCCACAGTGGCCAGTTAACCTCACGACACGTCTTTGGACTGTGGGAGGAAACCCACGCAGTCACGTAGAACGTCCAAACTCCACACAGAGCACATCAAAGGTCAGATCGAACCTGCTTCCCTGGAGCTGAGAGCCAGCAGCACTGATATTTCATCCAGATTTCTTCTCTTGTTATGGTTCCCATTTTTGCTGTCACACAAGTTTTTTTTCCGTTGCCTTTTGCTCCTAGGCCGTGTTTTTTAAAAAAATAATTAAATCTGTCTTTTCTTCTCAATCCTTTGTTTTCTCCTGATTTCCCCAGTCCTTTCCCCTTGTTGGTGCAAGAGCAAAGCAGTTGAATCCATCTCCATACATCCCCCACATGTCAATTGTGCAGAGCTCAGCCAGTCGCGTTGGGCTCGGCCTGTGCCTGACAATTACTGCAGCCTTCACCCCCCCCTCCCCAAACTCAGCCCAATCCACTCCCCCCACCCCCCTCCCCACTCCTGCTCAATTCCTGCTGTTGTCATGGATTCATGGAGAAATACAGCCTGGAAACAGGCCCTTCAGCCCAACAAGTCCGTGCCGAACGTCAACCACCCACCAATCCCGCAGTAATCCCACTTTTTATCCTCCCTACGTTCCTATCAATGAGGGGTGACCTTCTCGAGCTGAATAAAATAACGAGGGGCATAGACAGGGTGAATACACACAGCCCTTTTCCCAGGGAAAGGGAACCAAGAACCAGAGGGCGTCGGCTTGAGGTGCGTGGGGAAAGATTTAAGAGGCACCTGAGGGGCAATTTCTTTACACAAAGGGTAATGTGTAGATGGAACAAGCTGCCAGAGAAAGTAGTTGAGACGGGTACAATAACCATGTTTAAGAGACATTTGGACAGGTACATAGATAGGAAAGGTTTAGAGGGATATGGGCCAAATGTGGACAAGTGGGACCAGCTTAGGTGAGCACCTTGGTTGGCATGGACCAATTGGGCCGAAGGGCCTGTTTCCATGTTGTCCTACTGTTTGACTATCTATCTCCCCCCCAAATTCTACCACTCACCCACACACTAGGGGCAATTTACAGTGGCCAATTAACCTACCGACCTGCACGCCTTGGGGACGTGGGAGGAAACCGGAACGCCCCGTGGGAAATGCACGCGGTCACCGGGAGAACTTGCAAACTCCACACAGACAGCACCGGAGGTCAGGATTGAACCCGGGTCTCTGGCGCTGTTAATCTTACTCTATGTGGCTCTCAATAACCTTGGCTTCCTGACTGTGGCTGTTCCCTGAAGGGGAGCAAGCTGCAAACTGTGACCGGATCTCTTTTTTTTCATTGTTTTGCAGGACCTGGGTATTGCTGGCAAGGCCAGCATTTATCTCCCATCCTTAATTGCCCCTCAGAAAGTGGTGGAAAGCCACCACCTTGAACAGCTACAGTCGCCATGAGAGGGTGCTCCTATAATGCTATTGGGCAGGGAGTTCCAGGCTTTAGAGGGAGTTGTGATGAAGGGCTAGTGATTATGTTTCCAAGCTGAGATGGTGTAGGACTTGAAGGGAAACCTTCAAGTGTTCCCCTGCACCTGCTGCCCTTGCCTTGGCGACAGAGATCAGGGGTTTGGGAGGTGCTGTTTGAATAGCCTGGGACATTGAGTGCAGTGCATTAAGGCTTGAAAACTCGTACCACCAGGCTCAAGGACAGCTTCTATCCCGCGTGTTATCATGCTCTTGAGCGAACCTCTTGTATGATAAAGATGAACTCTTGATCTCTCAAACTACCTCGGCATGGCCCTTGCACCTTATTGTCTGCCTGCACTGCACTTTCTCTGTAACTGTAACAGTATATTATGCATTTTGTTTTTTTTCCCTTTTGTACTACCTCAACGTGCTTATTTTTGGAATGATCTATATAGATGGCATGCAAACAAAGCTTATCACTGCATCTCAGTGACAATAATAACCCAATTGCAATTACAATGTACTGTGGGCTGGTGGCGGAGGGATGGAATGTTTGAGGTGGTAGGTGTGAAACCAATGAGACAGGCTGTTTTATCGATATTGTTGTTTGTTGGGAGAGTGCTCTACCACAGAAGGAAAATTCAGAATTAGATTTTAACTTGAAATCACTCAGAAGTGCCTGCAATTCCATGTACAAGCCATATGAAAATTTTCATTGGATTACAGCCTACTAACTCATTCCCAGGTATCCACGACCCTACTTCAACACATTTTGTCCCTCAAGTAGTCTGTCGGCTATATAGCTATTTTAAGGAATTATATTACAAAAGAGTGTTTTTAATTATACTACACTGGGAATCTCTGATGTGATGGAATCCAGGGGTTGCCAGTGACAATTCGTTAAGGATTCATACAGTCCTTCACTTTGTTCCATGAATTGTTTGTTAGCTTCATCGATATCCAACTTTTGATCTGGGTCTTCCACACGTTCTTCTTCGTTTTCGCTTGTAACTTGTAAATGGTGGAAGGATTTTGAAGACATTGTGGTGAGGGGTTTCAGTTTTGAGGTTGTGTATGTCAGTACATTCCGTAAGTGAATTCAGGAGTATCTTGTGACTAGTTATATCCCAAAGCACCTCCCAGCCAATTAAAGACAGTTGAAATCCCAATGCAGGAAATGTTGCAACTCATGTCTGCACTGTAAAGCCTCAGAAGTGCAAGAGAAAATGCAATGGTGTTGAACTGGCCAGACTACTGGGAACTATTCCTTCAGAAAAGGCATTGGTATCACATCCGCCCACCTTATTTACAAAGGGAAGTGGACTCCTATTCTTCCAGTTTTGCTCCTTATGAGTGCAATGAGTGCCACTTACAGCCGACAGACTACTTGAGGGACAAAATGTGTTGAAGTAGGGTCGTGGATACCTGGGAATGAGTTAGTAGGCTGTAATCCAATGAAAAATTTCAAATGGCTTGTATATGGAATTACAGGCACTTCTGAGTGATTTCAAGTTAAAATCTAATTCTGAATTTTCCTTGTGCTATTATTGGAAGAATCATTGATCCTCCGAAAGTAGGTACAGGTTAGCATCTACTTTGGGGTTTATGTGTGGTCTAATGGGTGTCCTGGGAGTGAGTTAACAGGTTGGAATCTAAATTGAGCATTGAGCTGGGCCACAGCTCATGTTCAGCCAGCACTGCCAGGTTTTAGTTGGTGCTGGTGAGGCGGAGGTCTGAGCAGCTCTGTGGCGCAGCTAAGTAGAGTCGCTGCCTTCCTGCTCCAGCGACCCGGGTTCGATCCTGACCTCTGGTGCTGTCTGTGTGGAGTTGGCACGGTCTCCCTGCGACTGTGTGGGTCTCCTCCCACATCCCAAAGGCATGGAGTTGGTAGGTTAATTGGCCACTGCAAATTGTTCCTAGTGTGTGAGAGAATGGTAGAGCGTAGGGGGAGTTGATCAGAATGTGGGGAGAACAAGATGGGATCCGCAGCAATACACAAAAAGCGCAGGAGGAACTCAGCAGGTCAGGCAGCATCCATGGAGGGAGACAAACAGTCGACATTTCGGGTCAAGACCCTTCATCGGGACTGGAAAGGAAGAGGGCAGAAGCCAGAATAAGGTGGTGTGGGGAGGGGGAGGAGCACACGCAGGCAGGTGATAGGTGAGTCCAGGTGAGAGGGGGGAAGGTAGGTGGGTGGGGGAGGGGGAGAAGATGTAATAAGTTGAGAGGTGACGGGTAAAAGAGGCAAAGTGCTGAAGAAGAAGGAATCCGGTCGGAGAGGGCAGTGGACCGTGGAATAAAGGATGGGGGAGGGGAGGAGAGGAGATGGGCAGGTCATCAAGGTGGGGGAAGGGAGCCACAGGAATAAGGGAAGACAAAGGAGTGGGAAGGATTAAAGAAGGGGGGGGGGGTTACCGTAAGTTAGAGAAATCGATGTCGAAGCCATCAGGTTGGAGACTCCCAAGGCGGAATATGAGGTGTTGCTCCTCCAACCTGCATCTCGCCTCAACGTGGCAGTAGAGGGGGCCATGGATAGACATGTCAGTATGGGAGTGGGATGTGGAATTGAAGTGGGTGTTGCGGCAGACGGAGCGAAGGTGCTCGACGAAGCGGTCACCCAGTCTGCATCGGGTCTCACCGGCGTACAGGAGGCCGCACCAGGAGCACCGGCTACAATAAATGACACCCTCGGACCCACCTGGAAGGATTGTCTGGGGCCCTGAATGGAGATGAGGGAGGAGGTGTAGGGACAGGTGTAGCACTTGGTGCGGTTGCAGACATAAGTGTTGAGGGGTTGGGATTAGTGTAAATAGTTGCTCGATAGTCATTCTGGACTCGATGGGCTGAAGGGCCTGTTTCTGTGCTCCATAAGTCTGTGACTCTATAACTGTACACGTGAAGGTATCCTTCAAGAGAGCAAAGGAAAAGAGGGGAGTATTGAAGAGGTAGAAGTCATTCAGATTGCAGCCTCATTGGGGGTGGCTTTCAGTATGAGTTAGAGGGTTCTTGAGAATCCATTGGTCACTCTCGACTCCGATGTGCAGTCAGAAGTCTACAGTGATTTCCGTAAGTTGCAGTGCCTGGTGCAGGAGTGCAGTCTGGCTGAGACAATTTAATGAAATGCTCCACTCTATCTGTGTCAATGCTGTAACAATAGAGTAATTTGCAGTGTCGACTCCAGTCACTCAGGGCTCTGCTGTCATTAACCAGCCCAGGGAAGCAGTGCAGAGTGTCAGCTTATCGAGCAAGTAGCTCGTTGAAATGCAAAGCACACCCTGATGGAGCGTGTCCAAGTACTTGTCCAGAAATGGGATCGATAGTATGATAAGGTGTTAGCTGTTGCCACGGTCTGTTAAAAGTAAATTTGTAAATGAGGAAAGAGCATTGTCAGGAGGAATTATTACAACAGGCTTTTGATAAAGTGCGTACGGGAGCAGGAGGGAGCTGTGTGCTGCGGATTGTGGGAACTTGACGGCGTTTTGTCGAGAGAAAATGTGCGATGTTATTCACAAAGGAAAATCCTGAGACACTACGGCTGCAGAAATAGCAGTAAAACGCTATGACTGGCTAGACCACCCCATTCTCCTCACCGTCTCCGCCCCGTCCCCCACCCCTTCCCTCCCCGTCCCCCAGCCCTTCCCGCCCCGTCCCCCACCCCTTCCCGCCCCGTCCCCCACCCCTTCTCTCCCCATCCCCCACCCCTTCTCTCCCTGTCCCCCACCCCTCTCCCCATCCCCCACGCCTTCCCTCCCAGTCTCCCACCCCTTCCCGTCCCATCCCCACCCCTTCTCTCCCCGTCCCCGCCACTTCTCATCCCATCTCTGCAACTTCTCTCCCTGTCCCCCACCCCTTCTTTCCCCGTCCCCGCCCCTTCTCACTCGTCCTCTCGCTCCCATCTTTTTGCCCCATCCTCTCGCTCCCTTCAGTACAGGTAACTCTGAGGTATCACACAGTGGGGTTCAGATGGTCCAACAAACCAAGCCCATCACTGGCACCATCAGGTGAATGCCCAATGAACCGGGGTGCAGGGTGATTTCTCCATGTCCAAAGACTGGACCATGTCCAGCAGTATGGTCCCTCTAAATGCACAAAGTGTCCCAACAAATTTCACATTGCTTTGGAAGTAGGAATAAAATTCATGGTGAACCAAAGGCTCTTTGAGAGTGATTGACAGTGTGACAGAACAGAGGGGTTTTGGAGAGCATTAGAAAGCTATTTATTTACAGGAAGCATCCCAAAGAGCAGGGTTCAGAGACTGACATAGGAAGCACACCGAACTGGGAATAACAGCAGCTGATCTCTGACGTCAGAGGACTTACTGCAGACCATTTGGGGCAAACGAGAACTAACCATCTCATGATGGTTGTTGAAAAGGTCATTTCAAAACCTGAAGTTGGAAGGACATCACAAAGTACAACATTATGGAGGGATTTCCGATAAATGATCGAAACTTGAAATGGGACTTCTGGGGCAGAAAAGTGGAAGCAAAAGCTTTGGAATTATTTAAAAGTGAGTATGATGCAGTGTGCTGTAGGTGGGGCTGAGTTACACTGGGTTGGCTAACCATTGAACTAGCTTACCGGGTCATTGAATCACCTTGCCATTTGTGGGATCTTGTACACAAATCGTTGGAGGGAGACATGGAGACTGCAGATGCTGGAAATCAGGAGCAACACACAAAAAGCTGGAGGAACTCAGCGGGTCAGGCAGCATCCGTGGAGGGAAGTGGACGGTCGACGTTTCAGGTCGAGACCCTTCATCAGGACTGGAAAGAAAGAGAGGGAGATGGCCAGGATAAAAAGGTGAGGGAAAAGGGTGGAGCAAGAGCTGGCGGGTGATAGGTGAGTGGGGGCGGGGGGGGGGGAAGTGGGAATGATGTGAGAAGCTGGGAGGTGATAGGTAGAAGTGACAAAGGGCTAAAGAAGATGGAATCTGATAGGAGAGGACCGTAGACCATGGAATAAAGAGAGGGAGTTTGGCGGAGGGGGGAGCTGGTGGGAGGAATGTGTGGGTGATTGCCTGACTTGCTTCTCGACAGTAACCACTTTTCAAAAAGTGCTTTAATGACTATAAACTGTGTGACATTCTGAGATTGTGAATTATTTTCTCTCAGTGCATGATCTTTCTTATTATTGATCACATTTTTGTTTCCTGTTCATATTGAATTAAAGTCTCCTTTTTCTGACTAATTACTTTAATCTGCAGTCCGTTAGCTGCATGTTGTCAGTCTTGTTTATGTCCTGTCTCATTCATCATCTGTTGTCTGCAACCTAATTCTCATTTCATTCTGCTCTCTGGAGATGCTTTTCTCTCTCAATGAGAGCTCCTAACCCCAGTTGACACTGATTTTATAGTAGACATTTTATCTGGCTACAGGATACCTTTGTAAATCAGTGACAAATTCAAAATGCGAAAAATGTTGGCATATTCTGCCAGTGGTGCATTTGGTACAAATTACAACACAAATTTGTCCTTTCAAAATGGTATGGCTTTTTGATTTTTTTTGGTCCAAAAACTAATGAAAATATCAGCTCATTGTTGTTTGATGTATAACTAATGATTACTAAACTGTTGAAATCCTGAGGAGTATCGGCAGGGTGGTTGTGAAGAGGATGTTCTCTCTTCTGGGAGAATCTAGAATGGGGGTCACTGCTTAAAAATATGGGCTCTCCCATTTGAGACAGAGATAAGGCAAATTATTTCTCTGAGCTTTGGGAATCTGTGGGGCTCTCTGCCAGGAAGGGTTGCAGAAAGAGAGTTTTTGAATATTTTTAGGGCAGAGGTAAATGGATTTGTCACAAGCAAGGGGGTGAAAGTTTACCACAGTTGAACGAGAATGCAGGGTTGTGTTTAGAATCAGGTCAGCCACGATGTCATCGAACAGCAGGCAAGGCTTGAGGGGCCAAATGGCCTACTCCTGCTCCTAATTTGATTGTTCAGATATACAACCCCTAAATAAAGCAAAGCAGAGGTGGTGGTTCCTCCGGGTGCTCCGGTTTCCTCCCACATTCCAAAGACGTACGGGTTAGGAAGTTGTGGGCGTGCTATGTTGGCGCCAGAAGCGTGGCGACACTTGCGGGCTGCCCCAGAACATTCTACGCCAAAGATGCATTTCACTGTGTGTTTCAATGTACATGTGACTAATAAAGAGATCTGATCTGTGAAGTACTTGGCTTCTGGCGCAGTAAGCAAGGATGAAAAGAAAAGGATTGACCAGTGGTGTGGTAGCACTGCATTTAGTGCTGCTGCTTCACAGGTTCAATCCTGATCTCAGGTGCCGAGTTTGCCCCTTTGCGTGGGTTTCCCCCAGGAACTCTGGTTTCCTCCCTACGTCGCAAAAAAAATCCTCTTAGATCGATAGGTGACTGCAAATTACACTTTAGTGTGGGGATCTGGGGGGCAAGTTCTTCACACAGAGGTGGAACGATCTGCTAGAGGAAGTGGTGGAGGCAGAGAACAATTTACAACATTAAAAGACAGTTGGACAGGTACTTGGATAGGAAAGGCACGGGGGTGGGGTGGGGTGGTACGGGCCTAATGTAGGCAAACAGGATTGGCGTAGAGAGGCATCACGGTTGACGTTAATGAGATGGGCCAAAGGGGCCTTTCTCTGTGCTGTACAATCCTCGGGTTGTTAAATGGCAAAAGAATCAAAAGGGACTTTGATGGGCCATAAGGCCATATGAAATAGGAGCAGGAGTAGGTCATTCAGCCCCTGTTCCACTGTTCTGTAGGATCATGGTTAATCCAACATTCCTCTCGTCCACTTTTCTGCCCTTAATTCCCTGATTTCTAACTGATTAGAAATCTATCTTGCCCTTTAATGTACTCAAGGACTCTCCCTCAGCTCTCTGTGCCAAGGAGTTCCAAGGATTCATAGCCCTCTGAGGGAAGAGATTCTTCCTCATCTCAGTCCCTTGTATTGACTCTGGAGCCTCTTGTTCTGGTCTCACCCATGGGAGGAGATATCTCCTCAGCATTCACCCTGTCTAACACCCTGAGAATCTTATATGTTTCAATAAGATTACCTAGTCAGTCTTCTAACCTCCAGTGAGTAGAGTCACAAGCTCTTTAACCATCTGGATATATCACGGCTTGGTACGGCAACTGCTCTGCCCAGGACCACAAGAAACTGCAGAGAGTTGTGGACACACCCCAGCGCATCATGGACACCAGCCTCCCCTCCTTGGACTCTGTCTTTACCTCTCGCTGTCTTGGCAAAGCAGCCAGCAGAATCAAAGACCCCACCCACCTGGGTCATTCTCTCTTCTCTCCTCTTCCATCAGATAGGAGACACAGGAGCCTGAGGGCACGTACCACCAGACTTCAGGACAGCTTCTACCTCACTGTGAAAAGACTATTGAACAGTCCCCTATTGGACTCGTAAAATCACAATCTACCTTGTTGTGACCTTGCACCTTATTGTCTACCTGCAATGCACTTTCCTGTAGCTGTGACACTTTACTCTGTTATTGTTTTTACCTGTACTACCTCAATGCACTCTGTACTAACTCAATGTATCTGCACTGTTCTTCCTTCCAAAGTGAACAAATGTCACATTTTCCCACCTTATTTCCCAACTTTTTTCCCCACACACTTAACAAATCAATATCTCTCCATTCACTGGTGGTATCTCCCTCACAACTTGCATTCCAACTTATTTTTGGGTCGTCTGCAAATTTAGCTACTGAACGTTCACTTCCATCCTCCAAAGTCATTATATACAATAAAAATCCATTAATCCGGCATGCTTGGGACCTTGACGGTGCCGGACCAGCAGATTTTCCAGACTGTCAGTTGTTATTCTAGTAATACTTCAACGCATTTTCAATTCATTTGTTTTAGATATTATACTCCTAACTTTACGGTGATCCCAGTAAGTTTAAAGGGAGTATAGGAATAGGCACTGGGTGAGTTTAAAGGGAGCGCGGATGTTTTGAAGTGTATTGGAACCTATCCTGTATGACGTCAGTCCGAAGCAGGCTTGGACCTTGGGCTGTCAAAATATTGTCTTCAATAGAAAATGGAATCCAGGCAGAAAAACCTAATAGAACAGCTGCTAACATCAACGGTGAGCAAAGGGCAACCCATCATGGGAAGAGATGAGGCTCTGGTTGTAACAGCTAACAAAAAGAGAGTTGAATAAGTACAGACTGAAAAATTTAAGAGGTGTTTGGGAAATGCTGCAGTGTTTTAGACATCAGCAATGGCCCTCTCCAATGCACAACAGGGTCAGTATAGGCATCTTGAGTATATGGCAATCATCACACAGATGGAATTATTTTAGTCGGGAAGCTTTTTCCAACTGAAATCAGCACTTTATTTTGTTAAAGCTACTGAGAACATCTCACATTTTATTTCTGGTGGGTGATGGGGCCTGAGGGGGAGAAAAGACGTGTTGGTTTAGCCTAGCACTTGGTGGCAGATGGTTCAAGGGGATTAATGCTGGCTTGACCTTCAGTTTGAATTAGTGAGTCTTATTCTGTGAGATTAAAGCATCCCTCATTTCCAGCATTACAGTGCCTGTTATTACCTAGAGCTGCATTACAGTAGCTTAAATCATTCCTATTTTTGTAAAAGCAATCCGCCTTTTTTCCCCAAAGCATGTCACCTTCAGATGTTGCAACTTTGGCTCATGGAATGTTTTATATTTCAATATGTAAAGCATTTGTAACCATGCCTGAATAATTTCTGGCTTCAAGTACTGAGTCACAATGGAAACCAGAATGCTGTGCTCCAGAGTAAAGCAAGTGTGCAAGTTGAAGGTAGAGGACAATTAGTTGTGTCCCATGCCTAGTCTGGAATATAAGGTCTATTGCAGTGGTGGGTGTGGACAGGGCAGTCAGCACACTGGCCATACTCCGGTTGCTGTGATAAACCTGCCCGTTACTTGGCTCAATCTGTTGAGCCACACATGCCAACCCCTTTCTCTGAGGGAGGGTCTGGTGGGCAGGAGGAGACCAGACGTCCGCGTCGAGCGTTCACAAGGACGCAAGAAAATAGGAGCAGGAGTAGGCCACTCAGCCCCTCAAGTCTGCTCCACCATTCAATATGATCATGGCTGACCCATGCTGGCCTCAACTCCTCTTCTGTGCCAGTTCCCCATAACCCTCAATGCCTCCATCTTTGAAATATTTACCTATTTCCACCTTTAATATACCTAATAATCTGTCCTCCGCCACCCTCGGGGGCAGAGAATTCCAGAGATTCACCACCCTCTGAGTGAAGAAATTTCTACACACCTCAGTTTTAAATGACCGGCCCCATATTTCGTAGCTGCATCCCCTTGTTCGTGACTCTCCTACCCATGCAAACATCTCAACATCTACTCCGTCAAGCCCCCCCAGGATCTTATATGCTTGAATAAGGTCACCCCTCATCCTTCTGAACTTCAAGGAGCACAGACCCAAACTGTCCAACCTCTCCTGATAGGACAACCCTGACATTTTTAACATTATTTCAATTGTATTGAATATTGATTTACAACCTCACCCCATCACTGCAATTTTTGGATTACCAAGGATAGAGTCTGGCCATTTATCTGCTTCCGCTAACCATATGATTCCCTTTGTTACATTATTGGCCAAACGATCCATTTTGCTTAAATGGAAGGATCCAATTCCCCCTACTACTTTTCAATGGTTCTCTCAAACTATATCATGTTTAAACTTGGAAAAAATTAGGAGTGGTACTGTCGATCCTTCGCTTAAATTAGAAGATATTTGGAGTCCATTTATTCAATATTTTCACATGATGTAGATCCCCTTTCAATAACTTTCCAACTTAGAGAAACGGAGTTGACAACATAATATTGCTCTGTTTCTACTGAGAAATTTTAGTCCAGTTTTTTTTTGTTTTTGTTTTGAAATTTTTGTTTAACTTAGTTTGGTTTGATATATTTATAATTTTTCTTATCGATTTGGTTTGTTTTTTTATTTATATAATAAATCTTTTTCTTTCCTTTCTTTTATATTATATTCATTTACTAAGAGATTGTTGGATCTACAGATTTTTTTTTATACTTTATTGTTCTTTATGATCATCCATGCCATGATTGTTCTCCTGATCTCTTTGTATTACATGTACAAACATTGATGTTATATATCAATCTGTATTAATTTGAAACTAATAAAAAGATTGAAAAAGAAAGAAAGGACAACCCTCTCATCCCAGGAATGAGCCTGGTAAATCTCCTTTGGACTGTCTCCAGTGTTACTACATCCTTTTTTAGGTAAGGAGACCAAAACTGTGCGCAGTATTCCAGGTGTGGCCTCGCCAACACCCTGTACAACTGAAACAAAGCCTTCCCATTCTTAAACTCCAACCCCTTCGCGATAAAGGCCAGGATGCTGTTTGTCTTCTCATCTACCTGGACCTGCCTGGTAACTTTTTTGCAATTCATGCACTAGAACACATAGAATTCAGTTTAGCCCCCACTAAAATAACACTCGATAAAGTCTTGGGTTTTTTAGTGGACCCTTCTAGGCTCGTGCAGTCAGAGCATATGCCTCTCAAGCTTCATTTACCTTTTGCGGTTGGAATCCAATGTAACTTAAAGTGTCCAGAGGTGCACATTAAATGGATGTCACCCGTAGCTGATGTGTCAGTCTTTTCCTTCATCTGCAGGCTCCACCCAGAGAGATGGTAGCTGGAGGTCCTCCATAAAGTGACCAAGTGACAGCTGGTCTGTGTTCCCAGTGGTTACTCTCCATTCACAGATACACTCTGTCCCTTGAAGCTGGGATTGCATTCCAATTCATGCTGATTCAGGTGCTTCCTGGGCTATGGATGACCTAACTTAGGGAAATAATGCAAAATTTCCCATGCATTTTTAAAGAATTACTCAAGAAATTAATTAAATGTTTTATGGTATTGGTATTGGTTTATTATTGTCGCATGTACTGAGGTCCAGTGAAAAACTTGTCTTGCATACTGTTCATACAGATCAATTCATTGCACTGTGCAATTACATTGAGTTAGTACAGAGTGCATTGAGGTAGCACAGGGTAAAAACAATAACAGAGTAAAGTGTCACAGCTACAGGGAAGTGCAGTGCAGGTAGACAATTAGGTGCGAGGTCACAACAAGGTAGATTGTGAGGTCAAGAGTCCATCTCATCGTATATTCATTCATAACTGGATGCAGGATATATTCCATTAGTTTAATTATGGGTAGTGTCAGGGTGAATATTCGATGAAACAACAGAGTTATAGGAAGTGTAAGTAGAATGGTACTATAGAGAATGAACGTGTCTGACTTACGGAGAAATCAGCTTAAGAACAGTTCTTGCGAATGGAACCCGGACGTAACCTGGGGATTTCCTGGACATGCAAGGATTCAATAACGTTTTATTAACTGATAGCCCACAAAACTTGCAGAAGGATTCTGTTTTGGGAAAAGGACACACACTATATTTGTACCCTTCCCTTAATTTTCCACTGCTCCTTAAGTTATGGCTTTGAATCGAAGGATCACTTTATGGGAGACCTGAAGTGGGTGCAGTACCCTGAAGTTGACGAATTGAGCAAGCATAACCAATATTGAAGATGACGTAGATCTGAACATTATAAGTAAATTTTAGCCTGTCTGGAACTTCTAAATCACTCATGGTTTTTACAGAATTGTCTTTCGATTGCTCAGTTGGTGTGAAAGAATAATGAACAGTTCTGTGTGAATATATTTAGTTACATCCCCTTCTAACTTCTGTCTGCTTTCATAAATGGAATGAAATTGAAATTGTTTTAGCTGTCACATGGGGTAGGAAGACAGAACAGGTGTAGATGCTCATTGTGTTATTGTAGTGCAAGAAAATTAATCATCATCAATATTTAGGATCCTTACCCATCCGCATGTTAGCAACTTCAAGGAAGTTGTCTCCCTGGGCTGATTGATTTCAAAAACTTTCAGCTCCAACGTTGTAAGCTGAAACTAACATTGCGATTACAGTAATAAAACTGCTCAAGCATCAGCAATAGCTATATTGAAAGATCAACCCTAAACTTTAGCTAATAACTCTACCTTTGCAGGAATTTGTCTCCTCGTTACCTTTCTTATTCTTTGTGTATGCCCATTAGCTTTTCTTTTGATTACTTTTTTACACATGAACACAAAGTTTCAGTGATTTGTGTAAATGGACATCTCAATATCTTTGCTTCAAAACAGCTCCCAGCTATTCTCAGATCCAGCATTACACAATGCCCACACGTTTTACCTGCTGTAGTTTTGAACACCCAATGAATCTCTGTATCCTTTGTAAATTCATGTTTCTGCCCTTACTATCTTCCTGAAAGTATGAAATTTGGATTTACAATTCTCTCTTTTCTCTCTGTCTCTCTTCCCCTGTGTCCCTGCCTCTCTTTCTCTGTGTGGCTGCCTCTCTTCCCCCATTTCTCTGTCTCTCTTTCCCTGTGTCTCTCTCTCTTCCCCCGTCTCTGTGTCTCTCTCCCCATGACTCTGTCTCTCTTCGTGTGTGTGTGTCTCTCTCTCCCCATCTCCCTCTCTCCCTTCCCCTCTCTCCCTCCCCCCCTCTCTCCTCTCTCCCTCTCTCTCCCACCCCCCTCCCCTCTCTCTCTGTCTCTCTGTCTTTCTCTCCATCCAATCAGCGATTTATATGGTTGAGAACAAGTCTCTGTAAGGGACCCTTGGGAATACAGTTGGCTGCTGGCAAACGTACCTTTCTAAACGATGGCTTGAATTGGAGTTTAAAGATCAGAAGGTCAAGGTGGTGCTTGACTGATTCAGGGAGGTTGCAAGATAAAGGCAAAAGGATGTTGGATCATTGGATATTTTTGGTTTGGCTGACATTGAATTGTGGGATTTTGCTGTCCATTGAAAATGGAGTCTGTCAAATTGAAATGATCAAGAGCAGGTCCTGGGAACCAATGGTAGAAATTGTTAAAAAGCTGGAAGGGGTTCAGACAGAGGAAGAGTGAAACACAGTGTTGGCAGCGATACTGACACACTGTGAGCAACAATTCACCGTCCAGACTGAAGGAACTGGAAGAGGGAGAGGTGAGTACATTTTTTGAATGCAAATGACTTGTTCAAGGACTTTGAGAAGGTAGGACTGGTTACTTAATTAGGAAGGAACAAATTGTACAGAGGTCTGTTCATTGCTTGTGTGTGTGTGTGTGTGTGTGTGTGTGTGTGTGTGTGTGTGTGTGTGTGTGTGTGTGTGTGTGTGTGTGTGTGTGTGTGGACACTTGGCTAAGGTGCTTTACATACAATAGAACACAGACCAGTAGAGGAGACACAAGAGACTGCAGACGCTGGAATCTGGTGCAACAAACAATCTGCTGGAGGAACTCAGCAGGTCGAGCAGCATCTGTGGGAGGAAAGGGATTGTCGATGTTTCGGGTTGAAACCCTGCATTCCGACTGCTTATAAACAGTATAGCACAGGAACAGTACACCACAAGAACAGGCCCTTCGGCCCACGATGTCTGTGCCGACCCAAACTAATCCCATCTGCCTGCAAACGGTCCATATCCCTCCATTCCCTGTCTGCTCACGTTAATATTAATCTGTCAACAGTCATTGCTTGAGATACATAAGACAAATAGGTGACAGTCTCCAGACCTACCGCTCCCTTTGGAACTATAAGCCTGCCTTTGAGAGAGGAAGAGGAGGGCTTAAGGGAGCATTACTTGAGAAAATACAATGCTCTTAGTTCTCTTTTAACTAAAATGATTTAGAAAATGACAGGGTACAGTTATGAAATATAATGGTTAAATTAATATGGAACTTTTTCAAGGGCAGTGCCTCCTTCCTAGATCTACAGAACAACGAGTGGACAGTCAGAGACTTTTTCCCAGGGCGACAGTGGCTAACACGAGGGGACATAATTTTAAGGTGATTGGAGGAAGATATAAGGGGGGATGTCAGGGGTAAGTTTTTTTTACACAGAGAGTGGTAGGTGCGTGGAACGCACTGCCGGCAGAGGTTGTGGGGGCAGATACATTAGGGACATTTAAGGGACTCTTAGATAGACACATGAATGATAGAGAAATGGAGGGCTATGTGGGAGGGAAGGGTTAGATAGATATTAGAGCAGGATAAAATGTCGGCACAACATTGTGGGCCAAAGGGTCTGTACTGTGCTGCAGTGTTCTATGTTCTATGTTCTAAAACTGAATATATAAAGTGCAGGACCAAGGAGCTGCACTCAATGAAGTCAGGTTGTAATACACCAGTCTCCACAACAATTAAGCAGCAGTTAAAATTAGGAGGATTTATTTCTCTTTTTTTGCAATGGTATTTATTTATTGAAGTACTACTTCATTGTTAAAATAACGAACAGATCCATGCTTTCCTTTTAGTCTTTCCTGGTAGATCATGCTAATAATTCCAGGAGGAGGGGTTGGGGGAAGAAATGCGAGGGTTGTTCTTTGCCCCACTTTGTCTTTGCTCTATGCCTGACTGACAGAAGAGATGAAGTTAATAAAATTGGGAGAGGCATAGATAGGGTAGCCAGCATCTTTTTCCCAGAGTCGAAATGTCAAATACTGGAGGGCACGGCTTTAAGACGAGAGGGGGAGAGTTTAAAGGGGATGTGCAGGGCAGGTTTGTTTATACAGAGAGTGGTCGGTGCCTGGAGCGGCTGCCAGGGATGGTGGTGGAAGCAGATACAATAGTGGCATTCAAGATGCACTTAGATCAGCACGTGAATACGCAGGGAATGGAGTGATACGGATCAACTGCAGGCAGAAAGGAATTGGTTTAATTTGGCATCATGCTCAATGGAGCTATCACAGGCCAAAGGGCCTGTACCTGAACTGTACTATTCTATGTTCTATAAAGCAACTGCCCCCAGACCACCACCACAGACTGGTATTGGATAATGGCTAACAAGGGGCTGGAAGGCTTTGGCACTCTGATTAGTTTTACCCTTCACACCATCTCCCGTACCAGCCGGGGTCTCCCGGTGACCAGCCATTTTAATTCCATTTCCCACTCCCACACCGACATGTCTGACCTCGGCCTCCTCTTCTGCCAAGTCGAGTCTAGACGCAAATTAGAGGAACAGCGCCTCATGTTCCTCCTGAGCAGTCTCCATCCTGGCGGCGTGGACATTGAATTCTCAAACTTTCGGTAATCGTTCCCCCTCTGTCCCTTTTCCCCCTTTTCTCGTTTCTCTCCGGACCCAACTGGCCCCCATCATCCTATCTCGTTCCAACCCCCGCCCATCTGCCCATCACCCAGACCATCCTCCCACTGGTTGCCCTCCCCCCACTACTCCCATCTGCCCTCCCCACCGCCCTCCCTTTATTCCATGCTCCGTCTTCCTCTCCAATCAGATTCCTTCATCTTCAACACTTTGTCACTTCCACCTATCACCTCCCAGCTTCTGACACCATTCCCACTCTCCCCTTCCCCATCTGCCTATGACCCCCCCCGTCACACGGATACACCTGTCACCCATCAGTTCTTGCCCCACCCCCTTCCCTCCACCTCTTCAGATTGGCCATCTCCTCTCTGTCTTTCAGTCCAGATGAAGGGTCTCGACCCGAAACGTCAACTGTCCATTTCCCTCCACAGATGCTGCCCGACCCGCTGAGTCCCTCCAGATTCCGGCCTCTGCGGTCTCTCGTGTGTCTAGTTTTACCCTTCCTCTGGTGCGGCAGGTGGTCACTAGCCCACTGAAGGAAGCAATAGTTGGGAGGCACTCAGTGATTCGACAACCATCCCTAGGTTCCCTGTATGTGACCGGCCGTTTCAATCCCCCTGCCAATTCCACACTTCTTCTCCATTTGTGCATCCACCTCTGGAATGTGGACACCACACTGCAACGGCGCACACATCAAGGGGAGAGGCAGGGACTAAAGCATGAAGTTGTGAGTGTGGAGCGTCCGGTCAGATGGGACTGGAGGTTCAGTTGATGATCGGGATGCACCTTTGAGGGCAAAGGGATATCTCGTGAGGGAAAAGCCAGTGCGATAATAACCTGAGATCTGACGAGACCTTGTTCAGCGAATGATAAAATCAACTCCTAACACAAAAGCAGTGCAGCCTACTTTGCTCTTGCTCCTTTATGAACTGTACCTGTTGGTGAGCAGCAGAAGACTGGGCCTCTCCTTCCCATTGCAGAGAACAACTGTACCAACATTTTGTTTGATTTTCCTTTCATCCTTTGGAAAGTGCGAGCTGGATACTTGAAGCCCCTTTCATGTCCAGTTGGATGGAACCTTAGAGAAACTTCCTCCAGGAACTTAAAAGGGTAGAGAAAAATCTGTGACAGGACAGATGATGCGAGGTATGTGAAAAGAATATGCTTAAAAGGTGCTTTCATCTATTAATATTACAGTGGTTTGTTTTGCAAACCAGCAGCAAATGATAACAAAACATTAGCCGCTTTAACACAGTTATTTGGACAGATTATCTTACATTGCAATTTGTGTACTTTTTTT
The DNA here is from genome assembly GCF_009764475.1 of Pristis pectinata. Taxonomy (NCBI): domain Eukaryota; kingdom Metazoa; phylum Chordata; class Chondrichthyes; order Rhinopristiformes; family Pristidae; genus Pristis; species Pristis pectinata. The sequence goes on from NC_067417.1 coordinate 46,732,087, forward strand.
TGCTATTATTGATCAGGAAAGACAACTACAACTCTTCATGTCTATTCAGCCTTAGTGATATTTAGAACTTAGAACAGTACAGCACAGGAACAGGCCCTTTGGCCCACAATGTCTGTGCCGAATTCGATGCCAAATTAAACTAATCCCTTCTGCCTGCACGTGGTCCATATCCCTCCATCCCCTGCATAGTCACGTGTCTATCTAACAGCATCTTAAACACCACTATCGTATCTGCTTCCACCACCACCCCTGGCAGTGTGTTCCAGGCACCCACCGTGCTCTTTGCAAAAACAAAACTTGCCTCGCATATCCCCTTTAAACTTACCTCCTCTCGCCTTAAAGCCATGCCCTCTGGGGAAAGATTCTGACTATCCACCCTATCTCTGCCTCTCATAATTTTATAATATTTTCCAAAATTTATTTGGGTACTTTCTGTACAAAATCTGACGAGTCTTCAAAGTCTTTTTATATTTTTCTTATACTTTCTTAAAATATTTTATTGTTGTCATTGCAACAGTGGAAGTAAAATGTTCATTTGTTTCAGAGGTAATGGATTATGTGTGGAGTTGGTAATTGGTTTATTATTGTCACATGTACCAAATAATGAAGTTATAGAGCAATACAGCATGGATACAGGCCCTTCGGCCCAACCAGTCCATGCCGACCACGGTGCCCATCCAGCTTGTCCTAATTTCCTGCATTTGGCCCATATCGCTCCAAACCCCGCCCCTCCATGTACCTATCCAAGTGCTTCTTAAATTATACTTCTGTACCTGCCTCACCCACTTCCTCTGGCAGCTCGTTCCATTTACTCACCACCCTCTGTGTGAAAAGTTGCCCCTCAGGTCCCTTTTAAATCTTTCTCCTCTCACCCTTAATCTGTGCCCCTAGTTATGGACAGCCCTATCCTGGGGAAAAGACTGTTACCATCCACTTTATCTATGCCTCCCATAATTTTAAACATTTCTATAAGTTCGCCCCTCCTACGTTCTAAGTAATAAAGACCTAGCCTGGCCAACCTCTCCCCGTAACTCAGGCCCTCTAGTCCTGGCAACGTCCACATAAATCTTCTCTCTTTTCTCTCCAGTTTAACCAAGTCTTTCCACAGGGTGACCAAAACTGCACACAGTACTCCAAGTGCAGCCTCACCAACGATTTATACAACTGCAACATAATGTCCCAACTCCTATACTCAGTGCCCTGACTGATGACGGCCAGCATGCTAAACGCCTTTTTCACCACCCTGTCTACCTGTGACACCGCTTTCAATGAACTGTACACTTGTACTCCTAGGTCCCTCTGTTCCATTACACTCCCGAGTGCCCCAGCATTCATCATATAAGTCCTACTTTGGTTTGACTTTCCAAAATGTATCACCTGACACTTATCGGTATTGAAATCCATTTGCCACTCCTCGGTCCACTTCTCCAACTGATCGAGATCGCCCTGTAATCTACACTATCAGTCATCCACAAACTTACCGATCAAGCCTTGTGCATTCACATCCAAATCATTTATACAAATAATGAATAACAAGGGTCCCAACACTGACCCCTGCGACACACCACTAGTCAATGGCCTCCATTCCGAGAAACAACCTTCAACCACCACCCTCTGCTTCCTACCTCTGAGCCAATTGAATCCACCTGCCTGGATTCCATGGGACCTGACCTTCCAGGCCAGCCGACCGTGTGGGACCTTGTCGAAGGCCTTGCTGAAGTCCAAATAGACAACATCCACTGCCCTCCCCTCATCTACTTTTTTAGTTATCTCTTTAAAAAAACACTACGATGTTCGTCAAGCACGACTTTCCACGCACAAAGCCATGTTGACTCCTCCTAATCAGACGCTGTCTATCTAAGGTACATCTGAGGTATAGCGTTTTGCATGCCATCCATACAGATCATTTCGTCACATCAGTGCACAGCATCGAGGTAGTTCAATGGAAAAGCAATAACAGAATGCAGAATATAGTGTTACCTCTCATCCCAGTGAAGATCTCACTCCTCTGGCATCACTGTGTTTCAGGCACAAAATGTTGCCCAGGGCACATCATAGCATGTTAGCTTACGATAGCAAATTATCCTCCTTTATTGTCTATCAGAGTGCTGAGGCAGGGTCTCGATCCTCTCCCCCCCCCCCCCCCCCCCCACAGATGCTGCTTGACCCTCTGAGTTACTCCAGCAGGTTGTTTTCACCATTTTTACTGTCGATCTTCAATGATGTTGGGCAGTACTACTTTCACAGGACAATGGATCAGATTAGTTTATTGTCATATGCACCAGGGTGCAACGAAATTCCTTGCTCGCGTGAAGCTCACATAAGATAAAGGAGCAGAATTAGGCCATTCAGCCCATCGAGTCAGCTCCGCCATTCAATCATGGCTGATTTTTTTTCAACTCCATTCTCCTGCCTTCTCCCCGTAACCCTTAACCCCCTTTACCAATCAGTCTCTGCCTTAAATACACCCAGTGACTTGGCCTCCACAGCCCTCTGTGGCAACGAATTCCACAGATTCACCACCCTCTGGCTGAAGAAATTCCTCCTCATCTCGGTTCTAAAGGGACGTCCCTTTATTCTGAGGCTGTTCCCTCGGATCCTGGACTCTCCCACTGCTGGAAACATACTCTCCACGTCCACTCTATCCAGGCCTTTCAGTATCCGGTAGGTTTCAATGAGATTCCCCCCTCGTCCTTCTGAACTCCATTGAGTACAGGCCCAGAGACATCAAATGCTCCTCAAACATTAAGCGTAAACAGTATACATGGTAATAATAAATATATCATTAAATACAGCGAGGAGCGCAAAACAACAGAATGATGCAAAGATCGTAGTGCAGTCTGAAGCAGTGCTGAAAGAAATGGTAAAATGACAACAATGGAATAACCAAGAGAGGTAGAATTAAGAGTCTGAGAACCCAGCAGCACCACTGGAAAGGGGAGGTGAAAGAGGTGATTGGTTCAGAAGTCTGATCGCGGTGGTAAATTGGTTTATTATTGTAACATGTACTGAGGTACAGTGAAAGACTTCGTTTCGCATGCCATCCATGCAGATGATTTCATCACATCAGCACATCAAGGGAGTACAAGGGAAAACAATAACAGAATGGAGAATAAACTGTTACAGCTACAGAGAAAGTGCAGTGCAGGCAGACAATAAGGTGCGAGGTCATAACGAGGTAGATTGTGAGGTCAAGAGTCTATTTTATCATACAAGAGTCCATTCAATAGTCTTATAGCAGCGGGATAGAAGCTATCCTTGAGCCTGGTGGTACGTCCCTCAGGCTTTTCTATCTTCTGCCTGAAGGGAGGGGGGAGAAGAGAGAATGTCCAGGGTTGGTAGGGTCTATGATTACGTTGGCTGCTTTACCGAGGCAGCGAGAAGTGTAGACAGAGTCCAAGGAGGGGAGGCTGGTTTCCGTGATGTGCTGAGCTGTATCCACAACTCTCTGCAGTTTCTTGCGATCATGGGCAGAGCAGTTGCTGTACCAAGCCATGATGCATCCAGATAGGATGCTTTCTATGGTGCATCAATAAAAATTGCTGAGGGTCAAAGGGGACGTGCTGAATTGCTTCAGCCTCCTGAGGGAGTAGAGGCATTCGTGAGCTTTCTTAGCTGTGGCGTCTACGTGGTTGGACCAGGACGGGCTATTAGTGATGTTCACTCTTTGGAACTTGACGCTCTCAATCCTGTCAACCTCAGCACTATTGATGTAAACAGGAGCATGTGCACCGCCCCCCCTTCCTGAATTCAAAGTCAAGTTAGTTGTCATCTGCACAAGTCCATGAGGGCACAGGTGCAATGAAAAACTTACTTGCAGCAGCATCACAGGCACAGAGCATCAGATACGCAATCAGAATCAGATTTATCATCACTGATTTATGTGGGGAAGAAGCTGTTCTTAAGTCTGGTCATCCGGGCTCTCAATCTCCTTTATCTTCTCCCAGAAGGTAGAAGAGAGGAAAAGGAATGTCCAGGGTGGCAGGCATCCTTAATTATACTGTTCGCCTTCCTGAAGCTGCAATGTGATGAAGAATCCACTGGAACTGTGGAGCCATCAAACAAGTGAGAAGATTCTGTTGGAAGGGGTTCGAGAATGTGCTGTGATGACACATGGTGTAGAGGATGGATCTCAGGATACGAGATCAGAGAATGAGCAGCACTGGATACCTCAGTGATATCTGTAAGCATGAGATTTCAGTTGCAATCCATATGGAATGAAATGAATCCGAGAAAGTTGCTGAGGATAGAAGAGGTGTGTGTGGATGTCTGAGCAGAATTTAACGTGGCTGCTGGGATCCCACTCCAGCAACAAGTAAAGAATACTGTGAGCTTGTTTGCAAGTAGGAGAAGGACTTGATTTCCCTGCACCAAATGTTATATGTTTTCAGACAGCAGGCGAATGTGTCTGCATTGAGACAAATAATTAATAACAGCCAGTTAATTAAATAGAGAAGTCTGAGAGACATCTTAAGTGCGTTTTCAGAACAACTTGACACTGTGCAATCTCATCCCCATGTATTTCCAAACCGAGGCCCAGTGATAAAGCTTATCCGAGTGGATTTATGAACCACTGCACTCCACTGATGGGTCTCTGGAGGAATGTTTGCGGTATTGCTTTATAGCAAAGGAAAACACATTTCGAGTGATGCAAAGATGCAGTATAGCTGCACGAAGTGTCTCAAAATTTGTTCTTGATTATCTGGCACAAAGAACGTACTTGCAATAACATACTTCATTTGTGTCCACTGCACATCCCAAAGCACTTCACGGTGTATTAATTGGTTCTGAAAGCTCATCCTTGTTGGATTATAGCTGAGTGATGTATGCATCACAAGCAGCAAGTTAAATGAATAGTTGATTTATTTTTAAAATCGTTGAATAACACAACCAGCGAATGAAATACTGTGGGGTGGTAGAACTTCAGGTTTAATTATCTTTAAAGTCATTATGTTTTCAGTGTTCCAATATCTGGGGTATTGAGCTAATCCTGGCATAGGGGTGACCTGTACAAGGGAGATGGGTTGCACCTGAACTGGAGGGGTTCCAATATCCTGGCTGGGAGATTTGCTGGTGCTACTTGGGAGTGTTTAAACTCGAGTAGTGGGGTCGGAGGTGGGGGGAGGTGTTGGGGCCCTGAGCAGAGAAATCAGGGGATAATACTGTAGCCAGTGACAGCAAGTGTTGTCGTCAGGATCAACAGGAGCACACAAGGGAGAAGAGGGATCATTGGTTTAAAGTGCTTTTAGTTCAGTGCAAGAGGCTCAACAGGTAAGGAAGATGAATTTGGGGTGTGAGTTGGCTCTGGGGACTGGGATATCATAGCTATAACAGAAACATGGCTGAGGGAAGGGGAAGACTCACAGTTCAATGTTCCAGGATACAGATGCTACAGGCATGACAGAGGTACAGGTAAGATAGGAGAGGGAGTTGCCTTCTTGGTGAAAGGGTATATAATAACGGTCATTAGACAGGATAATCTTGGGGGATCATCCAGTGAGACCACATGGGTAGAACTTAGAAACAAGAAGGGGACAGTCACTCTGATGGGATTGTATTATAGGCCCCCCAGCAGTCAGCGGGAATTGGAGGAGCAGATATGTAGAGAGATTGCAGCTAGTTGTGAACATGATAGGGTAGTATTAGTGGAAGATTTTAACTTCTCTAATATTGACTTGGCCAACCATAGTGTAAAAGCCTTGGTCGGAGTGGAATTTGTGAAATGTGTCCAAGAAAGCTTCCTTTATCAATATATAGAGGAACCTCCAAGAGAGGGTGCAACACCAGACCTCCTCCTGGGGAATGCGGCAGGGTAAGTGGGGGAAGTGTCTGTCGGCGAGCACTTTGGCTCCAGTGACCATAATTCTATTAGTTTTGAAACAGTTATGGAGGTGATACGACCAGTTCGCATGTTAGGGTCCTGGACTGGGGCAGAGCATATTTTGGAGTTATTAGGTGGGATCTTGCAGAGAGGGTGAGATTGTTTGCAGGGAAGGGAGCAACTGCCCAGTGGGAAGCCTTTAAAAGTGTGGTGTCAAGAGTTCAGGACCTGCATGTTCCTGTTAGGGTGAAGGGCAAGGCTGATAGGTTCAGGAACCCAGGTTGACAAGAGATATTGAGGCTCTGGTTAAGAAAAAGAGGGAGGCATACACTGCGTATAAGCAATTGGGAACTAGTGAATCTCTTGGTGACTACTAGAAGTGTAGGAGTGCAATTAAGAGAGAAGTTAGGAGGGCAAAAAGCAGATATGAGAAGGATCTGGCAAAATCCAGATGATGATCCTGGTGAGACAAAATCCCAAAAGGTTCCACGGGCATATGAAGAGTAAAAGGGGAGCCAGAGAGAGAATAGGTCCCCTGAAAGATCAGCATGTATGTGGAACCAAAGGAAATGGGTGAGATATTTATTGAATATTTCTCTTCAGTTTTTACTGTGGAGAAAACGATGGAGGCTGAGGAAATGAGGGACATGAGTGGTGATGTCTTGGACCACATATGAATTAGCAGGGAGGAAGTATTGGAGACCTTAAAGAGCATTAAGGTGGATAATCCCCAGGGCCTGAGCTGGTGTTGTGAGAAAGGTTCTTCTGGTATCTGAAAGATAAAGGTCTGGACACAGTCTTTGTAATTTAAAAATGGTTTATTAACAAAGACAAACACGGGGACAGAATGAATGTGAACAGATGCACACTCACAAACTCTCAAGCAGGAGCACGAATGTGGAGGGAAATCACGACAGAGGGTGAGGTGCGCACGCGTGCGCGCGCGCACACACACACACACACGCACACACACACACACACACAATACCTGGGTACAAATGATGAAGGAATAAACAGTACAATGTTTGGACACCCTGATTCTGGACAAACGTTGGCTGTTTGGTCTCGGGAGTCCTTAACTAACTGCCCTGAAGTAGTGCACAGCTTACCTCAACATCCTCGGAGACAGAAAAAGAGATAGAAAACCAAACGTGCAGCACTTTTATGCTGCTGGGGGGCTGGGTGGCCCAGCAGGGACAAAGGTGTTTTAAACAGGCCAATAGTAGATGTGTCCAGGAACAAAGGTGCTCACACAGACCAGTCCGAGTGGTCCAGCAAGGGCAAAGGTGTTTACCTAGTGGGGTGGAGCCAAACCTTGATTGACAGTGGTGTCGCTTTTGGCCATGTGCTCAATGATGTCATCCCAGCCAGAGGGGTCCGTGTTGTCACGGTTACGTGACAGCCATGACCTTTTACACTACAGCTGGTGCATTCTCGGACCTCGTGGGAAGCTAGTGAAGAATTTGCGGAGGTCCTTGCAGAGATGTCTGCTTCATCTCTGGCCACAGGTAAGGTTCTGGAGAATTAGAGAGCCGCTAATGCGGTACCATTGTTTAAAAAGGGTAGCAAAAACAAGTCAGGAAACTACAGGGCGGTGAGTCTGATGTTGATGGTGGGTAAATTGTTGGAGGGGATTCTGAGGGACAGGGTCTACCAACATCTGGAGAGACAGGGTAAGATTCCAGATAGTCAGCATGGCTTTGCACGTGGGAAGCCATGTCTGACAAATCTCTTGGAGTTCTTTGAGGAGGTAACCAAGAGGGTAGATGAGGGGAGGGCAGTGGATGTTGTCTACATGGACTTTAGCAAGGCCTTTGACGAGGTACCTCGTGGCAGGCTAGTCTGGAAGGTTAGATCACATGGGATCCAGGGGGAGATAGCTGATTGGATTCATAATTGGCTCAGTGGTAGGAAGCAGAGGGTGATGGTCGAGGGGTGTTTCTCAGACTGGAGGTGTGCAACAGGGGTCGGTGCTGGGACCTGTGTTGCTTGTAATTTATATAAACGATTTGGATGTGAATATACAAGGCATGGTTAGTAAGTTTGCAGATGATACTAAAATAGCTGGTGTTATAGACAATGTAGAAGGTTATGAAAAATTATAGGGGGGTCTTGATCAGCTAAGTATGTGGGTTGAGGATTGGCAAATGGTTTTCAATCCAGATAAATGTGAGGTTTTGCATTTTGGGAGATCAATATGTAGTTTTATAAGTCGTTGGTGAGGCCACACTTGGAGTATTGTGCACAGTTTTGGTCACCTTGATATAGGAAAGACATCATTAAACTAGAAAGAGTGCGGAAAAGATTTACCAGGATGTTGCCTGGGCTTGGGGGCCTGAGTTACAAGGAGAGGTTGTGTAGGCTAGGACTTTATTCCCTGGAACGTAGGAGATTGAGAGGTGACCTGACAGAGGTGTATAAAATCATGAGGGGCATAGACAGGGTGAAAGCACATAGTATTTTTCCCGGGGAGGGGGTGCTAAAAACAAGAGGGCAGAGGTTTAAGATCAAAGGTGAGGGATTTAAAAGGGACATCGGGGCAGCTTCTTCACACAAAGGGTGTGCGTATTTGGAATGAGCTGCCAGAAATAGTGGTTGAGGCAGGTACATTCGCAATACTTAAAAGCCAACTGGATAAATACATGAATAGGATGGATTGAGAGGGCAACGGGCAAATGCGGGCAGATGGGACCAGCTCGCTGGACAACACAGTTGGCATGGACAAGTTGGGCTGAAGGTCCTGTTTTCAGGATGTAAGACTCTTTGACTCTTTGTGCCTGAGCTGATAGCTGGGTGGTGTATCATACTGCAGTAGCTCAGGAGAACCTTTGGGAGTAGGTTTATTGGTTCTCTACGACCCTTGCATTCTGTTGATAATAAGCCTTCGAATCTTTCAAATGAACCTTGTGCTTCAGTAGGAATTAACTTCACTGTCGGAGAGAATGCAAGGAACTTTGGGTTACACTCCCCAGAAAGTGGTCATCAATTGAGGACACATATCTGTGTCTACCACTCATGGTTCCACTTTAATGCAGAGCTTTCATGCTCTGCACTCAGAGTCTTCACGCTCTCTGTACCCAGAGTCTAGGTGGGTACCAGATAATTGTGCCAGATAGTTCAAGGCATACAGCTAATGTGGGGAGGTACTATATGTGTTGACCATCAGCAATTGCTATAGAGATGAGGTCCACTTGTAGACAACACCACTGAGTTATTAGAATTCTCCAATAGATCCTTAATGTCTGAAACTCCTGGTTAGTGAGAACATAATTCACCATTTATCCATCTGCAGAGCCAGGAGGCAATGGATTTGTAGCAGGGTTACACTGAGAAAATGATCCCACTGGCTGAATTTGGATGATGCCATCTAATTTAATCTGTGAGAAGTCTCCCCCGCCATTGGCCTTTGGAAATGTGCTTCTTCAAGTCCTTGTAGTCCTTCTTGCCCATTTAGTCCTACTAGGTGGGACTAGGTCATTCAATGGACCGCTCACTCGGGCTTCCTGTATTGATTGCAGCCATATCTGAGAGTCTGGGATATAAATGGCACAATTTCTTTCACATACTCAGTGGATAGTCAATCAGTGCCCTGTAATTTATCTCATGATACGCTGTAATTGAATTTACCACATAACATGATTGCAATTGAATTCATTGATGTAGAAGCTTCCATTTTGTGATTTGGACTGTTCCATGGTATTGAGCTAATAACGTTTGAAAATCTATCCAAGGTCCACTGTATGGCCTTCAACCCTCTCTATAACATCACCAAAGAACATCACAGGTTGTTCAGACATGGTTAGCCTTTTGTAAGTTCCTACCATGTGTTTCTTGTTACCCAGTACTCAGTTCTTGCCACCACTGATGATGCACCGGTTGCAAGGTTTACTTCTCTCTCCATTGAACTGGAGTGTCACACTTGCTCTCTGCCACCCCTCCCACATCCCAGAGGATCGACCATTGTCTGTGTTCCTGCTCCCTTTACCCTTTTTCTCAGTAACCACGGATCCATCTGATGTGAATGGGGGCGACCTGTTAAACAGTGGTTGGCTGATTTATTTATCTTGGTGGGTCAGGCAGCGTCCACGGAGGGAAATGGACAGTCGACGTTTCCGGGCGAGACCCTTCATCTGGACTGTTCATCTGGACTCGTCCGATGAACGCTGCCTGACCCACTGAGTTCCTCCAGCGCTTTGTGTGTTGCTCCAGTCTCCAGCCTCTGCAGTCTCTCGTGTCTCTGATTTGTTTATCTCCTCCTTTATATCTACTTTTACTTTATCCAAAATCCCACCCACGACTGAGTCCCCTTTCCCACCCCCTCCCCCCCTCCAGACCCCCCGTCACCCATCTTCGTCCCCCTCCCTCTCCCCCTCTCCCTCCTGGTTGCATCCACCCACTATACACATATCACACACTTGACTCTTCTGCACCCCTCCCCTTCCCCACCTGGTTCTGGTTCCATCTGCCATACAGCTCTCCCCTAATGGTTCCCATTCTCACCTCCTTATCAGAAGTCCAGCACCAGTAGCTCTTTGTGTTCCTGCTTATCTCCCAGCAGCTCTCTCCAACCTTCACACTCTCCTCCTCCCACCTCACTCTATCTGCCTCTCTCTCTTTCTCTCCCTCTCTCTCTCTCTCTCTCTCTCTCTCTCTCTCATCCACCTTCTATCGTCCACCTGCCACTGTCTCCCAACTCCATCCCTGCTCCCCTCCCCTGCCTGGCACAATCTGCCTGTCATCTTACACCCCTCCCCCTCTCTTTACACTGACCATCTCCCCTCTCCACTCTCAGTCCTGATGCAGGGTTTTGACCGGGAACATCAGCAATTCCCTTTCGCTCCACAGATGCTGCTCGACCCGCTGAGTTCCTCCAGCAGATTGTTTGTTGCTTTTGTTTAACCTTGCCTGTCCACTCCTGTCAGTTTTTGTTACACACCGCAGCCCCTCTGAACCAGATCCCCAGCACCTTTAGATAGTCAGACCTGACGGTGAAGGGGACGTTGGATCGGTCAGGCCAGTTGCCGAAGAGCATGGCCTCATTCTTCCCGTGATTGACTCTGGCCCCTGATACCAAATCAAACTGGTCACAGATGCTGATCAATCTGCAGACTGACCGTGGATCTGAGCAGAAGACTGTGACGTTGTCCAGGTACAGGGAGGCTTTGATCTCAGTGCCCACACTGCCTGGCAGCGTCACCCTGTGTCCTTCTGATGGAGTCAGCAAAGGGTACTTTTTTTTATTTAACCAAATTAAACTTTATTCATAATAAAAGACTAACTATATACAATAATAAAACAGTGCAAGCCTTTACGTTCTTGTACAGATCAATCATTAGTGTTACCTTTTGATATAAAAACACAGCACTGATGCCACTTGTGTGGCTCCCTGGGGGCTACCCAGTCCCATATTTACAATATTTAAACGGCTTTCTCACCTGACCCCACCCCTCCCTCTCCAGTGGCAGAAGAACCCTAAAACTGTAGTCCGCAAAGGGTACAGGTTAACTCCAAAAATTCAGCACCACTGGAGTGCTTTGGAAGCTGCTCACTTTTCTCAATCCGTCCTCTTTAATTTGTGGTGACTCCAGAATGCCCATTCAAGAGCTGTGCCAACTCTCGTCTGGGATTTTTGTTTTCTCTTCTGATAATTGAAGTACCATCTCCCATGAATTGATCTGCCAGTCAATCAGCTGCAAAGCTTTAATGATTCCAGAGACACAAGAGACTGCGGATGCTGGAACCTGGAGCAACACACAAAGCGCTGGAGGAACTCAGCGGGTCAGGCAGCGTCTGTGGAGTTAAATGGACAGTAGACACTTCAGGTCGGGACCCTTCATCTGGATGAAAGAAAGAGGGGAGATAGCCGGTATAAAGAGATGAGGGAGAGAAGGAGGATGAGAGGTGACTTGATAGAGGTGTACAAGGTGATAAGAGGCATAGATCAAGTGGACAGCCAGAGACTTTTCCCCAGGCGACAATGGCTCACATGAGCGGACATAATTTTACGGTGATTGGAGGAAGGTATAAGGGGGATATCAGGGGTAAGTTCTTTACACAGAGAGTGGTGGGTGCATGGAACGCACTGCCTGCAGAGGTTGTGGGGGAAGATACATTAGGGATATTTAAGAGACTCTTAGACACATGAATGATAGAGAAATGGGGGGCTATGTGGGAGGGAAGGGTTAGATAGATCTTAGAGCAGGATAAAACGTCGGCACAACATTGTGGGCCGAAGGGCCTGTACTGCGCTGTAGTGTTCTATGTTCTACGAGGGGAAGGGGTGGAGCAAGAGCTGGCAGGCGATAGGTGGATCCAGGTGAGAGGGGTGATGGGCAGATGGAGGAAGGGAGAGTGGGAACGGTGTCAGAAGCTGGGAGGTGAAAGGGCTGGAGAGGGATGATTCCAGTTTTGATTAGTGTACGCTGAAGTTTATTGCGGAAGGAGAAGAGGGAAGCTGGAAACAAAAGAAAAATGATGAGTAGTCTTTGAAAACTGGTCAGGTTTTCCTCTAAGTCATGTTTGATTGTGTTTAAAAACACCAGTGCCAGATAACTTGTTTCAACACCAGATCGAGGGCTTAAGATGTTTTGAGCTTTATTCCCATTGGTGTTTATTAAATTCCATCGAACTGGAGTTCCCTACACTGTCACACAAGTACTCAAGCATCTACTGTGTAATTATTACTGTGAAGAAGTTCTCGTATAAACATCATTCCAGGTAGAAATAAATAGTGTTTTCCATTTTAATGACTGAGATACTCTTAGCAAAACATATCAGTTTTGTGTTTGTTACAATGTTGAATATAGCTATCAATTCTGATCTTCCATTTTTATGGGCCACAAGTAGGAAGGTATTCGTTAGAGTTTGGGGCTCTACGGTATGTCGATGTTTCCGCATGAGAGGCTGAACCAAGCAGTCTGCATTCCCAGAGGGGTGGGTGACCTCAGTGAGTGAACGGGGCGCATCTGCAGAAACCCAAGTGCATCACTGGGAGCATCACCATCGAGGACACCTTCAAGAGGCAGTGGCTCAAGAAGGCGTCATCCATCACTAAGGACCCTCACCACCCGGGACATGCCCTCTTCTCATTACTACCATCAGGGACGGGGTACAGGAGCCTGAAGACCCACACTCAATGATTCAGGAACAGCTTCTTCCCCTCTGCCATCAGATTTCTGAACGGTCCACGAACCCATGAACACCACCCCATTATTCCTTGTTTTTGCACTATTTATTTATTTTTGTAATTTACAGTAATTTTTATGTCTTGCACTGTACTGCCGCCGCAAAACAACAAATTTCACGTCATATGTCAGTGACAATGAACCTGATTCTGATTTTGCGAGGGTGGAATTACCCCATTCAAAGGTTCACATTTGGTGATAAGAAAGCACTAATCTCACGGACGTGCAGTTGAGCTTCTACCTCACATACAAATGATGAACAACTTCGTCTCTGTCATTTGTCTATGTCATACAAGGGTCAATGCTGCATTAAATGAAGTAAGTTTTAGCTTGTGTACATCGGCCCAATGGTTTGATTATTGTTCTGGTGGGAGTCACTCCATTTCCCCTATACTTTCACCCCTAATGTCCTGTGCCAGTCTATCTGTACATAGTGAAATCCAAAACTTTGGGAATGCGGTCATCAAGGTTCCTTGACAGCTGTCAAACACTTAGCTGCAAAACTTTGATGGTTCCAGTTTTGATTGGTGTACGTGAAAGTTTATTGTGGAAGGGAGGAGAGATGGTGGAAATGAAAGAATGGTGAATAGTCTTTGCTATTTCTGTAGATGGCCCGTACTTTATAGTTCAAGTAGCAAAATGCAGGAAAGCCATGTTTATTAGGTTAAGTTTTGGATTTGTATTCATGAATCCGCTGCTGAGATTTTGTGTTTATTTCTTGACTGGTTGACTCTCTGCTCCCCTTGGAGTAGGCACAAGCTTGGCTGCAGGTTCGTGACAGCTTGTGATGGCTGAAGATGTACACCTCGGCCCACTGTAATCAGGTGTGTGCTTACAGAACAGAACACGCAAACGGCAGCGTCGCAGTCTGTCATTCAAAAGACGGCCACTGTGCAGACTGGGCAGTACCGTGATTCTGGCGCAGTTTCCCGACGAAAGGGCTTGTGGGCAGCTTCAGCATGTGGATCATGTCTCTCGTGAACTGCAGCCTGTGGCATTGTTTCACACTGCAGCAATCCGAGTCCAGTGGCCAGCTCTCATTACAGTGAAGTTGCTCCTGAAGAGCACACGGGGTGCCCAATGAGACTCCTGTCAATTCCAAAGACACAAAATATAGCCAAACCACTACTGCCTACACTTATCTTCTGTTGTGATTCACAAAAGGCAAGGACAACTCAATTGAAAACATTGAATAACTCTGTAGTAACAAAGGAGCTTCTCTGCATTTTGAGTGGAGCTTTTCATCACACCAGTTCAGAGTGGAACAGGACTTTTGATGGGTTGGATGAATCTTTCATCCTTGGTAAACTGCATTGTGTCTTAAATTTGAATCATGCAATGTATGCATATATAACATCCTGATAGCAGAAAACATTCACAGTGTAACTGTAATGTTATTCTGCAGTATTTATCCCTCTGATCTCCAATGAGTCATCGAGTTGTACAGCACAGAAACAGGCCTTTCGGCCCAACACATCCATGCCAGCCTTTTTGCTCATCTACACGAATCCCATTTGCCTGCATTAGGACCGTATCCTTCTATGCCTAGCCTATTTAAGTGGCTGTCTAAATGCCTCTTAGATAGTAATTTCATCTGATCCCACCACCTCCTCTGGCAGCGCGTTCCAGATATCAACTACTCTCTGTGTAAAAAAAAACTTACCCCTCAGATCCCTTTCAGACTTCCTCTTCTCACCTTAAACTTATGCCCTTTTGTTTTTGATACCCCCCCCATGGAGAAAAAGATTTTGACTATCTACTCTATCTATGCCTTTCATAATCTTATATTCTTCTATCAGCTATAGAAGTCACTTGATGATACAAAGCCACTTTTTTAAGAAAACCACAGTCGTGGCCTGAAACAGCTTTACATTTCCCCTTTCAGTAAAACACAACTACGTGTTCATTAATGAGCCAAAGCTGATGCTCACCATCTTGTCATTATCAAGGTGAACCCGCAATCTACTTGGTTCTCAAATCAAATCACTGTGATTTGAGACTTCATGATGCACTGGCTTGCATTTCATTTTCAAGCAACTTAAACGATGCCAAACCAAAGGAAAAAATATCTCTTGTTGTCAGTCCCAGCTTGGGAGGGGATCCGACCCTTGCTCTTGAATTTAGCCTCAGTCGCCAATTTCCCAGTTCTTTCTCACCTCCAGGAAGGGTGAAAATTCAGCTGAAGAACCTTATAGCTTCCAGGACCTGTGGGTCTTGCACTCGTGATTTATGAAATTCAGTCCTATTGGAATTCATACTAATTATATCTCCTGTGAATCAGGGCAGACGTGAACTTCATTTATAATTGCAATACCAGAGAATTTTCTTTTGAAGTGTCCCTCACTGGGGAATTTCCTTGCTCTGGAAGTCCAAAACACTCCAGTGGCCAATTCCTTCATGGATAAGGATGTGATGTGCTGTGTTGCTCCATAGAAGAAACTGACAAGTTATTAATTTCAATGCCAACGTTAGTTGACTTAGATTGAGCAGTTTGGGCCAATAATGTTGATACAGTACCCCATGTTGGTAGCAACACTTCTTGGAATTCCCGGTAGTGCTTAGAATGGGATTAACTTGATTCACCAGCCATGAAGCAGCATAAGGTACTAGATGATTAGTTGTCCCCATACTTTAATAGAGGTATGTAGCTTCAGAAGAGAAAGGTACAAGAGCACCTGTGTCCTTCCATGTTAACAGCTTCCTCACTCCAGTGTTACAGGATTACGTGGGAGATGCCAGCATTGATCGTGGTGATGCAGGGTTTTGACCCGAAACGTCGACAGTTCCTTTCCCCCCACAGATGCTGCTCGACTCACTGAGTTCATCCATCAGATTGTGCGTTGCAGCAGATTCCAGCATCTACAATCTCTTGTGTCTCTATCGTCCTTCCCTGATGACCCTGGAACTGAGGAGACTATTTAGAGTCGACTACATCAGTGGGCCTGGAGTCACATATAGGCCATACCAAATAGGGACGGTAAATATCCCTCCCTGCAAGATATTAATGAACCACTTCGTTTTTTTTACAACAATCTGGTAGTTTCAAGACACTGTTACGAAGACTTTTTTTTTCTACATTTGATTACTTGAATTTATATTCTCCATCTGTGCTAACGTTCCATCTCCTGCCTCTGAATCGATGATCCAGGTCTCCTGCAGCAGTCAAGTAACTTAACTACTTTACTTCTCCAGCCTTCCTCACTTAAGTACAACAAAACATCTTGGAAGTTCAGTCAATGTCATGCAAGATAACTTCCAGTTTGCTATATTTTCTTGTTTTGATAGAATCCCTAAAATAGTAGCTCTGGTGGATTTTAATGTATAAACTCTCTCTTCCTGGCAGTTTTCAAATAAAATCTATCACCCTTTCTCTCAACATCTGCATTTACAAAATCTAGTTAGAATTGTGAAGGAATTCCCACTGGGCTCTTGACATGCTGTGTATTTTCACAGGCAAATTTTTGCATCCATCAGTTCTGAAGCCAGACAAATACAGTGTAGTTTGAAATGAATGACAGTTGCCACTGCAGTTGCATTTTTCCCCTTCTCACAGCTCCGTCATTTCCTAATTCCTGCCTTGCCTTTGTTCCCTTGCTCCAACAAGGTCCCCACCATCTCCAATCATTGCCACACCCTTGGCCCAACACACCCTTCATTCTGAAGGCCACAGGTATGAGTACATGTGCCACTTGACTGCTGAGGTATTTTCCCATTTTCTTATTACTCCAGGATATCCTTAGGGATTTAATCAATCCACTGTGCCTTCTCGAACCTCTGCTATTTGTTCCTTCCAAACTCCATTGACTGTGGGAAATTTTAACTTACAGACTGAAGCGATTTTTACTGCCTCATGTTTTGAGAAACTGAGAATACATCAATTCCGTTCGTCTCGCCGCAGACGCTGCCCTTCCTGAACTTTTCTTCCAATGGTAATGGGCAACCACTGCCCAACACCATATCAGAAATAACCCTCTCCCTCATCGTCAAAGATTCATGCGAATATCCTTGAAGACTTGTTTCAAAGTTTTCAAGTGTGATTTGTACCTTCGTTTGCTGTCTGTCGGAATGATTACCACAGGATGAATAGAATGGTTCACATTCAGACTCTGGCACCTCTACACCAGGATCAAACGTTGCATCAACCCAAAATAAAAAATAATTAGAGATATGAAGAGAACGATGGAGAGGTGCACAAAGCTGAAAGTGCAGGAAGACACAGAGTCTGTAAGTCTGAAAAAAGAATCGGAGGGTTACTGAGAGTATCTGGTGAAAGTGATGGGGACAGGTTGTGGTTTTGCTTCTGTGTAGCTGTTATTTCTTATACAGTATATCCTTATTCCTTTGCAGAATTCTTAAGATGTTTCATATTCTATATGTTCAGGAGAATATAAAAGCAGTACAGGACAAGGCAAGTTTTGATGACTCATTCTGAAGTATTTGTACTGCAGCTTGCTTAACAAGCAACAGATCTGTCTGAGATATCATTTTGTCCTGTTGTTTAAGTCAAGGTCCATGGGCTGGAAGACAATATAAATCAGCACGAGTTGATTGAGGGAGAGCTGGAGGAAATAAAGACTCACCGGGTGACATAGTGACGTGGCTTGCAATCATAACTAGGAGGATGTTGGAGGAGGAGACCTTGATGCCTAAACGCCGGATGGAATGTATGTTTCTTAGCAGATTTTGTGCTTGCAATGGACATGAGACTGTGTGAGGTAATTGGTAAGGTCAAACTGATGAGAGGTTGCATTTTGTGTTGAGCTTGTGATATGGGGTTGTTTCCAAGGCATTTTTTTCTATAGTTCCCTGGAGTGCAAGAAAGAGAAGTCCCTTCAGCTTTTGGACACATTTGAGTATTGAGAGCATAGAACAGTACAGCCCAGGAACAGGCCCTACAGCCCATGATGTCTGTGCCGAGCACGATACCAAATTAAACTAATCTCTTCTGCCTGCACATGGTTTATATCCCTCCATTCCCTGCATATTCATGTGTCTGTCTAAAAGCCTCTTCAGCGCCACTATCGTATCTGCTTCCACTACTACCCCTGGCAGCCCGCTCCAGGCACCCACCACTCTCTGTGTAAAAAAAACTTGCCCCGCACATCTCCTTTAAACTTTGCCCCTCTCACCTTAAACGCACGTCCTCCGGTATTTGACATTCAGAAAATCACACAAAATAGAAACTACAGTTGCTGGAAATCTGAAAGAAAACTAGAAAATGTTAGAAATACTCAGTATGCCAGACAGCATCTGTGGAAAGAGAAACAGTTAAGTCAAGACCATTCATCAGAATCTGGCCTGATAGGTTAAAATCCCTGGAGTGTGGAGCTGGACGGTGAAGCCGTCAGTGAGAATTACATCCTTGCAAAAGACCAGATGATTTTTCTTTCTTTCAGCCTCATTTAAAGAGAAGAAAAGAATCCATTGAGAGATATTGTGACATTGTAATTAAGGCATTGCATTGTATGAGGTCAGGAAGGAGCTGCAGAGTAGAAAGGGCAGCTTGCCCAGTTCAATGAAATGTGTTCTGATCCACTGCAGAGTGGACATTGATTTCAGAAGCTATTATAAGTGATAGGTATCTGCAGCAACCTCTCTGAAAGACATGGTCTTCATAGTATTACATTTCCAGAGAAGGAGTGGGAATGACATGATATTCACCAGAACTGCTTGCTGAAAACCATAAAATGATTCATCAGTTGAGTCATAACGTTAGATTCAAATTCCTATCAAGTTTAAAGCACAAGGATGAAATCCCAAGAAAAACTACAAGGAGAATAGTTTGGTTGGAGTGTGAGAAATTAGTAAAACTAAGTGGGATCATAAGTTCAGAAGATGATGGGGTCTTAGAGAATTAAAGGTCATATGGAAGTTGTAGGGCAGGGGACCTCATGTGAAGAGCATGACGTTGGTCAAAGTTGTTGAGCAGAATAACTGTGATGGAGAAGGGTGCTGTACCAGAGTCATCTTAGTTGGAAAGAAGGAACAGACGTGCGATTGTTGGAAATTAAATAACGCAGTACTCACCAGCCCTGTCTATATCCAAAGAGGAAAAGACAGGCTTATGGTATGGCTGTGGGAAGCTTGTCAGAACTGAAATCCGGAAGTTATAAGCAACTAAAACTAAGACCCTGGCATGGTGGTTTGATGGGGACGTGGATATTGACACGTTCGTGGTTGTGTGTCCAAATGTAACTCTGATGGAAGTACAAACGAGTGCAGGATGTGGGAAAAGTAAAGCAGTGAACCAATCCCATTCTGGTAATTGATGCATCAGATTTGAAGGAATAAAGGAATGTGATTATGTGCATAGACATTTGCTGCACAGACGTTAGATTAGACAGGGGTAGGTTTAGTGACCTGGTGCAGGGTTTAGTGCACTGCAACTGGATATTGAAGCATTGTGCAGTTTTCCATCTGAATGGATTGCTCATTCCGTATGTGCTAATCTCCAGAGTGCTGCACTGTTGGGAGACGGGAACACTGTGTGAGTACATGCCACTCCTTGGAGTTAGTTCAGCAGGTTAAAGGAGGGGGAGAGGGGGAACTTCGTCTTTCAACTTGACCCTGGAGTTGTTCAATGCCAGTAGCATTTCAGCAAAAGTACAATGCTTCCTCTCAATGGGCAGAGCATTTTCAAAGAGGCAAGTAATTAGTAGCAAGAATAAATGAATGCGTGTTTGCACTGCTTCTGATAATCTCTCTCATAGTGTCCCCAAGGATTTCACTGTCCTTTCCTGATTAAAATAAGAAAAATGAATGTGATACATGAGAAAATTATGCTGAAATATTTAACAGTCACACCATAAGATGTCTTGCAGTGTTAGGGGAGTCTCAAACATCTTTATTGCGGAATAAAAGTACTGTTTGTGACTGTAATGATAAGTTTGAAGTAAAGAATGCATTGCTTTACTAAAGTGCTCTTAGGAGGCTGTTAGGTTTGACAGAAAGTCGGATGCTGGTGTTTTAAACAGCCCGTCACAAAGTGAACAAAGCATGTATAATTTCCATAAGTAATGTTTTACGAGCGAAGATTGGAGCTACCATATTACTGAGCATGAACTTCTGGCTGCACTTAAACTTATTCATAAACTGAAGGGAAATAAAATAGGTACTAAAAGCACTTTTCATCAGTGTCTGACAGCCTATCATTGATAAAGATGTGCTACACTATTGGCTCAGTTAATGCAGGGGAATAAAGAAAGCTGGATGGAAAAGGAGGCTGAAGCTGTCAATCTTGGTCCTTTGATAAACTTAGCAACCAAGAGGAGGGAGCTAAATTCCCCTGCACCTTCCTTCTGACTTGTTCCTTTCTATCCCCCCATCTTCATCCTCCCCAGAAAATCTTGAATGGTGTCTCGCTGCAGGGGAGCACGGTGGTGCGAAGCCAGCACTGCTGCCTCACAGCTCCAGAGACCTGTGTTCGATCCTGACTCTGGCACTGTGTGTGCGTGCATGTCTGCGTGCGTGCGTGTGTGTGTGGAGTTTGCACGTTGTCCCTGTGACCTGGTGGGCTTCTTCCGGGTGCTCCGGTTTCCTCTCACCGTCCCAAGGGCGTGCAGGTTGGTGGGTTAATTAGCCCCCAGTGTAGATGAGTGGTAGGAGAATCAGTGAGACACGAGAGACTACAGATGGATAGACACACGAGCTGCTGGAGGAGCTCAGCAGGTCGGGCAGCATCTGTGGGGGGAAATGGACAGTCGATATTTAGGGTCAAGACCCTTCATCTGAACTGTCCTGGTTTGGATGGCCATCTTGGTCAGCATGGACCAGTAGAGCTGAAGGGCCTGTTTCCCTGCTGTATGACTATGACTCTATGACTCTATCAATGGGACTGACAAGGTCGGTCTAAGAACCGGCATAGACTCAAAGGGTCTAAAACATCACCTCCTATGTCTTAAGAAAATATCTTATCAATTTTTCGTAAACTATTTCTACAGATACTGCCCCCCTCCACCAGCTTATAGGGGAAATATTTAATAGTACTACTTAACACCATCCTTCAGTGTCCACACAGACACACACACATTTCAATGACCATTCATTGGACAATGACCGGGGCTCAAATCCTGGCCGATTTTACACCTAATTAATTCTGGGACACAAAGAGTGCACCAAGTACAGTTCAGCTTTAATCAACCCCAATTCTGATGCAGCGCAGGCACCAATTCACTAATCCACTGTGATTTCCTCATTTTTAAAAATTTTTCAAATATAATTATTAGCAGATGTCGATTATTCACCATGCCTGCACTCCAAGACAATAAAAAAGGCTGTAAATTTGATAGCAACCCAGATGATGCACAAAATGTGTTTAAAATCACAAATGTATTCAAGAATTATCAGAGATTTGGATTTAAAACTGTCTGTGTATTTGAATTCTGTTTAAATAATGTGTTAGAATGAAAATTACAATGATTCTTTCTCTACCCAACTCAGAGACACAGAGGTTGGTGCAATCTCAGCCACCCTCTGCTGGGCTCTGTGTGGCTCCTTCCTGACCTTTGCACTTCCCCACACAAGCTTCAAGTACCTTTCTTTGGGAAAGGCAACTTAATTTTCACCTCTTCATGGCAGTTAATAGACCAGTGCAGGGTTTTGCTATTTAAACCACTGTGTGAAAATGGGAAGTTGTTAGCAAGTAAGACACAACACAAAATGGTTCTTTTGCAGTTAAACGAGAGGCTTCTATTAAGATTATGAAGACAAAAGCTGCCAATGCTGGAATCTGGAAGATAAAACAGAACGCTAGAAGAACTCAGCAGGGTCTGATGCGGGGTCTTGACCCAAATTGTCAACTTGCACCTTTTGCCTCCACAGACGCTGCTCGATCCGCTGAGTTCTTCCAGCGTTCTGTTTTTTGTTTCCGTTAACACCGTCTGCTGCTGCCTGGCTCAGAGTGTACCATCGTTTGGTAATGCTGCATATATCAACACTTTCTTTGACTTACTTACTTATTACAACAGAGAAGGAGGCCATTTGGCCCATTGAGTTCATGCACTCCCATCAGTCTCACTCCCTTCTTATTTTCCCGCGGCCCTGCAAACAATTGCCTCTCGTATGCCCATCAACTCCCCTTTGATCCATTTGCCACTTACCTACAATAAGGGGCAATTTACTGTGGGCATTTAACCTACTAGCACGTCTTCTGGATGTGGGAGGTAACTGGAGCACCTGGGGGAGGGAAACCCATGCTGTTGGGTGGAAAACATGCAAACTCCGCACAGACGGCATCAGGGGTCAGGATCACCGGTGCTGAGAGGCAGCAGTTCCAACCACTGTGCCGTCATTTTAAGGTGAGAGGGGAAATATTTAAAAGGGGGCCTGAGGGGCAACAATTTCACATAGAAGGTGGTGGGTATATGGAACGAGCTGCCAGAGGAAGCTCCAGAGGGGCTACAATCACAATGTCTAAAAGATATTTGGACAGGTACATGGATAGGAAAGGTTTAGAGGGATATGGGCCAAATGCAGGCAAATGGGACTAGCTCATGTAGACATCTTGGTCAACATAGACAAGTTGGGCCGAAGGGCCTGTTTCCCCGCTGTATAACTCTGTGCCAACCAGAATGTGATCCCAGAGGGAATCGTAACGTGTATGATGTTGGGGAGGACATTGGGGAATCGCCAGTGGAGAGAGTCAGCAGCTTTAAGTTCCTGGGCCTTAACATATTGGATGACCTGTCCTGGGCCCAGCACATAGATGCAATCAGAAGGAAGGCTGCCAGTGTCTTTACTTTCTTTGGAGGTTAAGGAGTTCGGCTTGTCACAAAACACTCTAACAAACTTCTACCGATGTACTGTTGAAAGTGTCCTGACTGGTTGCATCGTGGTCTGGTGTGGCAATTCGAATGCGCGGGAACAGAAGCTACAGAGAGTAGTGGACTCAGCCCAATGCATGACGTGCACATCCCTCCCCACCATTGGTGGTCTTAATGGATTCTTAATCTTAATGGATCTCTTTATTAGTCACATGTACATCGAAACACACAGTGAAATACATCTTTTGCGTTGAGTGTTCTGGGGCAGCCCACAAGTGTCGCCGCGCTTCCGGCGCCAACATAGCACGCCCACAACTTCCTAACCCGTACGTCTTTGGAATGTGGGAGGAAACTGGAGCACTCGGAGGAAACCCACGCAGACACAGGGAGAACGTACAAACTCCTTACAGACAGCGGCCGGAATTGAACCCGGGTCACTGGCGCTGTAATAGTGTTACACTAACCGTGGCGCTGCCTCAAGAAGGCAACAGCCATCATTAAAGATCCCCCACCATCCGAGCCATGCCATCTTCTCGCAGCTACCATCGGGCAGGAGGTACAGAAGCCTGAAGTCCCACACCACCAGGTTCATAAACAGCTACTTCCCTTCTACCATTCGGTTCTTGAGCCAACTGGTAAAACCCCAATTTCTACAGTTTAGCAACACTATGACCTCTGATCAATTTGCACTAAAACAGACTTTTTTTTTGTTCTAATCGTGTTCTTTCTTGTAAAAATTGTATAATTTATGTTTAATTAATGTTTTTGTGTGAATGCTGCTTATCTGATGCTCTGTGCCTGTGATGCTACTGCAAGTAAGTTTTTCTTTGCACCTGTGCACACATGGACTTGTGCATGTGACAATAAACTCAACTTTTGACTTTGATGGCCAGATGTTTGTTCAATCAAATGGAATTTGACGAGGAATTTAAATAGATCATGGTAAGGTGGTGCAGAGGGGTTGGGGAGAGGATTCCATGGCAATCTGGTACCGGTGTTTCTGAGGGCAGGGTTGTCAAAGGTTGAGGAAATCTTCATCTCACTTCATTTGGTGAATGGAAGGCCAATAGGTGGGAATTTGACTGTGACTTTATGCAAGGTGGGATGGAACTGTTGCTATACGATGAGATGGACTCTTGACCTCACAATCAACCTTGCTGTGACTTTGCCCCTTGATGCCTACTTGCAATGCACTTCCCTGTAGCCGTGACACTTTACTCTGTATTCTGTTATTGTCTTTACCCTGTACTACCTCAATGCACTGTGTAATGAATTGATCTGTATAAACGGTATGCAAGACACATTTTTCACTGTACCTTGGTACAAGTGACAATAATATACCAATACCAATAGTGGTGGGAGAGTAAGGGGAGGGTTTAAGGAAGTTAGCAGAGACGACCTTCTTAATGGTTGAGATTATAGTTGTACTGAATTAGACGTGGCTGGTGAGTTTGAGGGTGGGAAGGATTGTTTGTGGAGAAGAAGCAGTTTGAAGGCAGGAGAGGAGAAAACGCAAGGAGAGCTGAGGTGCATGCTAACACTGAGGACTGGGTGAGACTGGGTTCTTATGGCAGGAGAAACACAGAATTGGTCTTGTCCAGGTGATGGATGATGAAGACTTTGAAGGTGAGGTGGCACAGTGGCACAGTGGGTAGATCTGCTGCCTCACGGCGTGAGAGACCCCAGTTCAATCCTGACCTTGGGTGCTGCATGTGTGGAGATCGCTCATTCTCCCTGTAACCACTGGTGCTTCAGTTTCGTCCAACATCCCAAAAATGTGCGGGTTGGTAGGTTAATTGGCTGCTGTAAATTGCCCCATAAGTTGTGTAGGTGAGTGGTAGAATCTGGGGTAGTTGATGGGAATGTAGGGAGAATAAAATGGGGTCAGTGTAAGTAGGTGTTTGATGTTAGGTGTGGATTTGTTTCCGTGCTGTATAACTCTGAAATTCAAGAGCCCAACAGGGTAGGATGGAATAATGGGCAGAGACCAACAGTACACCCAATGACTTGGCCTCCACAGCCCTCTATAGCAATGAATTCCACAGATTCGCCACCCTCTGGCTAAAGAAATTCCTCCTCATCTCTGCTCTAAAGGGACATCCTTCTATTCTGAGGCTGTGCCTGTCCAGGCCTTTCAATATTTGGTAGATCCCCCCTCATCCTTCTAAACTCCATCGAGTACAGGCCCAGAGACATCAAACGCTCCTCATACGTTAACCCTTTCATCCCCGAGATCATCCTCGTAAAGCTCCTCTGGACCCTCTCCAATGCCAGCACAACTTTCCTTAGATATGGGGCCCAAAACTGCTCACACTGCCAGCTGAGAGTGGTGTTCAGGGCAGGCTATGTATTGTCAGAACATTGAAGAGGGAAGGCACAGGCAAAAAGGCTTTGAGAATAGGTAATGTGTGAATCAGGGATGTCGGGACAGTCACCTACATTTGTGCTTTGCAAAGGCCTTGCAAGTAAGTAAACATGCATTCCAAAGGGATGCACGGGTTGAGTAGATTGGGAGAAGGTTGGTCTCCTGTGGGTGGAAGGTCTCGACAATGGGAGGCTGGAACACCTGAACTACTACACACTAGGAGACAAGAACAGCTCCCACAAGGCCACCAGAGAATCCGACTGATAGCAGCGAACTCTCTGGTGGGATTCACGCCTGGATTGGCGTTAGGAACACTGGGGACTGTTAATGTTTATAAGGTAGAAGGAGTCGACATACCTGAAAAATCAGACCTAGGATATCTGGAGGAGGAAGTTGGTAATGAGAGAAAGATATAAGGAGTGGGATTGGGTGGAACTCTGAAGTACATAGCCTGCCCTGAACACCACTCTCAGCTAGCAGTGCCCAAAATTGTGAGCAGCTTTGGGCCCCATATCTGAGGAAGGATGTGCTGGCGTTGGAGAGGGTCCAGAGGGGGTTCACGAGAATGATCCCGGGAATGAAAGAGTCAATGTATGAGGAGCATTTAATATCTCTGCGCCTGTACTCGGTGGAGATCAGAAGGATGAGGGGGGATCTCATCGAAACCTACCGGATATTGAAAGGCCTGGACAGAGTGGTTATGGAGAGGATGTTTCCAATAGTGGGAGAGTCTTGGACCAGAGGGCACAGCCTCAGAAATAAAAGGATGTTCCTTTAGAACAGAGACGAGGAGGAATTTCTTTAGCCAGAGGGTGGTGAATCTGTGGAATTCATTGCCACAGATGGCTGTGGAGGCCAAGCCATTGGGTGTATTTAAGGCAGAGGTTGATAGGTTGTTGATTAGTAAGGGTGTCAAAGGTTATGGGGAGAAGGCAGGAGAATGGGGTTGAGAAGGAAAAGTAAATCGGCCATGATTGAACGGCGGAGCAGACTCGATGGGCCGAATGGCCTAATTCTGCTCCTATGTCTTATAGCACAGTGATAAGGTGATGCCTTAATTAGCCTCCAGGTCTCAGAGAGATTAGGGCATCCTTCGGTCTCCACTCGTTATGCTGTTCAGGTGACAACAGGATCAGGCTTGGCTGTCACGCCATCTTTATCTCATTTCCAACCCCAAAACTCATAAGTAGAAAACTTAAATTGATGGCTGCCCAAAATTGCACATGGAGTGAGGCTGATGAGCCGTAAGTACCTATGAAGTGTTTGACCATAACATTTTACGCACTCCTGTTCTTAGTGTGTTAAATGATGTTTACAGCTTGGTGCAAATATAATGGGAATATTGAATTTACAAAATGCACATTAATCTCTCCAGTATCTTTTCAACAAATGCTAATGTTTTCAATCAAAAACAAATGTTTATTGAATTGATTTAATCACAAGAAATGAAACATCTATTGAGAAGCTCCTATTCATATCTTAATCCACATTTCCTGGAGCTTGTACTGAGATTCTATAAATGAGCACTGTATTGATTTTACTTTATAAACTGTCAGAAAATTGCATATCAAGTTAGTTAGCCATTTTTCACAACATGGCTTTCTGTGATGTTTTCTCCAGAACTGCTCTATCTTGTCATTAATGTAGTTTAACACAGGGAAGCTCATTCTAAATCCATTTGTAATTATCCCAGAAGACAGCACTGAGCAAAGGTATTGGTACTTACGGCCAATGTTCAGTAGAATTCATTTGCTTGGCATCTGGCACACATCTTTTCCCCCACTGAAGTTGATTCTGATTGGGGAAGTCCATTTCATTTCCATGACCCACATTCCAGCATCTTGCTTGAATATTGGCAAACTACAGTGCAATTCTGATACTCTAAAGCAGGCTCAGTACTTTGATTTTCTGGACCGTTGGATGTTAGAGTCATAGAGCCATACAGCACGGAAACAGGCAGGCCCTTTGGCCCAACTGGTCCATGCCGACCAAGATGCCCCATATCCAAGCTAGTCTCATTTGCCAGCGTTTGGCCCATAACCTTCTAAACTTTTCCAATCCATGTACCTGTCCAACTGTCTTTTAAAAGTTTTTGTTGTACCTGTCTCACCCACTTCCTCTGGCAGCTCGTTCCACATATGTACCACCCTTTGTGTGAAGAAAACAGTTGCTCCTCAATGTTATTCCCTGTTAATACCTCAACACATTTTTAATTCACTCTTTTTTAGATGTTACACAGTGTTATAAGTTTTCTGGTGAGGCTGGTGAGTTGAAAGGGATTGTGGCAAACATCACCTGGTGAGCTAGATTCCGAACCATCAGGATTTCTGAATAATCAGATAGAGGATTATCGGAGTTTTACTGTACTTGTGCATGAGGAGGGAAGCATTATAGCAAAATCAAATCTTCTCCTGGCCTGATGTTCACACGTGCAATTCCCAGTTGATATTGCTGAACGGATATCTAGAGGCAAGAATTCTTTCTGTGCATTTTAACCCCCCTAACGATTGCCACCCAATGACAATCCCAGCTGCAATCACCTAACACAATGCAGTGGAGAAGGACCCTGAAATCCATTTACCTACAGGGGAATGGATGGCAAAACACTGCATATGGGTCTCACTTGTACCCAGAAAGCAGACTTAGACATTGTAACCGAGCATCGAAATGGGGAACTTCCTGACTGAATGGAAATGTTGGATTCTGTCTCTACTCGATGAGCCACGATTGGAGCTTGCATCTGTATGATGTTGCTGCATAGAAAGTAGAGATAAAAACAGAAAATACTGGAGTTATGTAGTTAATCTAGCAACATCTGCTGCCGTATCTTCTGCTTTTGCTTCCCATTTCTAGCGCGTGCATTTTTGTTTTACTTTCTGACTATTGTGAGCAGAGTGTCCATATCTGGCTTCTTGGACAACGCCTTACAAACCCATGACCTCTACTAGCTGGAAGGACAAGGGCAGCAAAAGCAGGAGGAACACCACCCCCTGGGAGTTGCCCTCCAAGCCACAAACCATCCCGACTTGGAAATATATCTCCATTCCTTCACCGTCGCTGGGGCAAAATCCTGGAACTCCCTCCCTAACAGCACTGTGGGTGCACCCACACCTCAAGGACTGCAGCGGTTCCAGAAGGCAGCTCGCCGCCACCTTCTCAAGGGCAACTAGGGACGGGCAATTAAATGCTGGCTCAGCCTGTGAATGCCACATCCCTTGAATGAATAAAAAAAAGGTCCCTCTTGTGATATATTGTACGTCCCACTTTTAGAAGGGATCCACTCATGGATGAGACAAGTTTTATGTTTATGACAGAATAGTGGAGAACACAGATTATCTACAAGTCTACTTATGATGGCAGCTAAATAATTCAACATGAGTAGGATTCTTGCTCAGGTTTTGATTCTGTCTGGGGAAATTATAAGTTAGGAGCCTTGGTTATTGGGTTGTTGCAATATTTTTTTGTGGGAGGAGGCAGATTAAAATGGAGCTGATCTGGGGATGTATTAATGTGCTGTTTGGTTAGTTATAGAAACGCACATTAAGCCCTGTTTTCCTTCCTTGCCAACCATCTAAAGGAGTTGAACTCCCATTGATAACGCTTTAGTGAATTAGATCTGTATGACTTCGTTCTTATTTCTCGGACGTTGTCTTTTTTTCTCCCAGCCAATAGGAGCTGCCCAAGTGGAGAGGGTGAAGTCATTCCTGACATTCATGCTGCCTCCCAAGCGACTGTTGTGGACATCAGTCCTACTCGATTTTCAGACCCTAGTGAGCTCATACCAGAACGTGTTGTTGGGAAAGAACACACAAGCCCCCGAAATAGTTGAAAGTTATTGCTGCTGCCCACAGAGGAGTAGATTTCTCGTTGAGAATGTAAACCTAAGAGGTGTTCTTTATATGCCAGGCAATTCCTCGGCTGTTGTCCTTCTGAGTGGCGATGAAAGTCAATTGATGGTGGGGCAGCGATATGGGCATCAGAAGGGAAAGTGGAATTGAGGCTGACGATGACCCTTATTGGATTGCAGAAGAAGCTAAAGGTGTTGAATGCCTTTCTCCTGCACCCCCTCCTCATAACGTTTCTAGTGGCCGTCTCGTCTTTCACAGAAGTTTCCCTGAAAAATGAATGCACGGATTGAGAGGGCTTTCGACACTGAGAGACGGTCTGACATTGTTCATTGCATCCCAGATGTAATTCTGCTTTTCAAACCTTGTTTCAGGGCTGAACAACCTAAGAGTTTGGTTGCATTGCAGGCTGGGAGGGCTGAAATTGAAATTAGATAGTGTAGTGAATTTGCACTCTTTGCAATTTAGTAGCTTGAGTTTGAATTTCATCCAGCTTTATTCACTGAATGTCTTGTAATGCGCTTGCATTGTCTAAACCATCAGTTTCCAAGTGAACTTGACAGCCCACATCGGTTTAACAGTATACTTACTGTTTTTGGAACCTGAAGAATATGCTTTGAAACCAACTTTGGATCATTAATTCATGGTTCCCTCCCACAGAGATCTTTAGCCTTCTCCAAATTTAATTGGCTCTTCATGGAACCTTGATCTGCACCTTTCTTTCCAATACACCAGGTTTTGTTTCCCCCTTTGAACACATCCTTTGCAAGTGGAGGAGCCTCAGCTGTGAAGTCACCTATTAATGACGCGTGCTGAGTTTAACAGTTGTTGCTCAACACTTGACTAATGGCCATTTGAGGTAAGTTACCAGAGGGGGACTATCACCGGTGAGGAGTGTGCCTTTGTGAGTTGCAGCTCGAGGAAGGGTTGAAAAACTGGCCAAAAGAACTCCAGGGGTCTTGTCCTGTGATACTTGTTATTAAATTGGAAGAGTGTGGATTGGAATAGAAAAGTGAGTCTGTGATTGTTTGGGCTCTGAGGGTTTTTTTTGCAGTTGTAGTTTAGTTGATAGCTTCCATAAATCACCCCTAAATCGAGTATGCAAAATAGAATTTTAATTTTAAAGTTGGTTTCAGTCTGATCTACAAATTTCCATACAACCCAAACTAATTGTCAGCCACAAAATGCAACACAATCCTGTATTCATCTCGTCTTCCCTTTCATTTTTCTCCTTGAAATGAACAGGAAAGGTCTGCGACGTTGGGCTCCTGGTTCAAATCCGTGCCTATCTGATGTAAGGAAATTCAGACACGCGCAGTCCACAATTCTCAAGTTGGCAAATTGTGCACAGACAGTGCCTCATTGTATGTGAACTCCAGGCAGGTAGATATCTCTCCTCCAATTGTGGAGTTTTAAAAAAAACACAACCCTGTAACCCAGGGCTGCGCTTTGCAATATTCATTGTTAGTGATACACTGATTTTGTATGCTGGAACTTTATCCCGCAGTTGACAGATTTCATCCAGGCACAGGCAGGGCAACTGGTCTTGACAATCTTGGATAACAGAGGGAAGTAGGAATTAGAGTGAGTTCTCATTCCTAATTCCTCATGTTCATATTTCCTGGGCAGGTGATGGGAATGTCGGGGAGAGTAGGTTATAGAGAAATTAGTGGGGGAATGGGATTGACGGAAATGTGCTGACTGCTGGCACGGATGCAGCCGGCTGAATGGCCTACTATATCGTGAGGAAATAGGAGAAGGTCCCTGCAAGTTTCAAGCAATATGAGGAAATCTGTGATGAGAAGACAGTAACTAACCCCTGCTCCACTCAAAGCAAGAAGAAAACCTAAACATTGGAACGTCTATGTTAGGAGCAGGAATAGGTCAGTTGATTCCTCAAACTTGGTCCGTCATTTAATTAGATCTCAGCTGATCTGACTGTACTCTTGACTGAAGCAAAGATCCATTTCGCGGTTGAGCGTTTCAGCATTCTATTGTTAATTTTGTTCCATAATCTCCGAATTAGTGACATTGATACAGGACCTGCAAGCCTTGTCACTGTGACTTGGACTTGGCGCTGTGATAGTGCACAGTTTGGTTGTCTCGAGCTCACTGTTCAGACAGAGTACTGAGACCTTATCCTGGAGCTCTTGGTGTTGTTCCGACAAGGCACCGTCGTGGATACACAAAGCCTCTGGACATTTACTTCTCAAAGTCGGATATATAGAACATAGAACAGTACAGCACAGAACAGGCCCTTCAGCCCACAATGTTGTGTCGACGTAGCTAATCCCTCCTACCTACAGAATGCCCATATCCCCCCATTTTCCTCTCATTCATGTGCCCATCCAAGCCCCTCTTAAAAGCCCCCAATGAATTTGCCTCCACCACCCTATCAGGCAACACATTCCAGTCATCCACCACTCTCTGAGTAAAAAAAGTACCCCTCACGTCTGTTCTGATCCTACCCACCTCACCTTAAATGCATGCCAAACGCATATGGAACAGAGAAAAGGCCATTTGGCCCAACCAATCCATGCTGGCATTTGGGCCTTCTCCCGCATTCCCTCGCAATCTCTTATTCCCTTCCCCCTGGGCAGGCACGGTAGTGTAGTGGTTAGCGTAACACTATTACAGCGCCAGGGACCCGGGTTCAATTCCAGCCGCTGTCTGTAAGGAGTTTGTACGTTCTCTCCGTGACTGCGTGGGTTTCCTCCGGGTGCTCTGGTTTCCTCCCACATTCCAAAGGCGTACAGGTTAGGAAGTTGTGGGCGTGCTATGTTGGCGTCGGAAGTGTGACGACACTTGGGGGCTGCCCCCATAACACTCTACGCAAAAGATGCATTTCACTGTGTTTCGATGTACATGTGACTAATAAAGATATCTTATCTATCTTGTACTCGTCCAGTACCACCCCTTCCTTAAATGCAGTTCTGCTCTTCACCTCAAGCACTCCCTGTGAGAGGGAGTCACACATCCTCACCGCTCTGGCTTGCTGTGCACCGCGGTGTCTGACTTTGATTGATTGACAGCTCCCTGTAGGGGAGTCTCATACTGTCCGTGGCAGGCTTTGTAAAATGCCCTCACTTTCATTTTGGTTGTGCCTCATATGACGGCTGAGAGTTGGGAGAGAGCTTGAATTACAGTGCCTACATCCGTGGGAGTGGTACACATTGTTTGGACGCTATTGTGCTGCTTCGCTCTAGGGCAGCACAGTGCCTCTGCCTCATAGCTCCAGAGACCCGGGTTCAGTCCCGACCTTAGGTGCAGTTTGTATGGAGTTTGCACATTCTCCCTGTGACCGTGTGGATTTCCTCTGGGGATAGAACACAGAACAGTACAGCACAGGAACAGGCCCTTCAGCCCACAATGTCTACGCTGAGCCGAACTAAACTGAATCTCTTCCGCCTGCACACAATCCGTATCCCTCCACTCCCTCCATATTCATGTGTCCATCTAACAGCCTCTTAAACACCATTATCATATTGGCTTCCAACACTACACCTGGCAGCACATTCCAGGCACCCACCGCTCTCTGTGGCGAAAAATAATCTTTCCCCGCACATCTCCTTTAAACATTCCCTCTCTCACCTTAAGTGGATGTCGTCTAGTACTTGACATTTCTACCCTGGGGAAAAGATTCTGACTGTCTACTCTGTCCATGCCTCTCAGAATTCTTATCTTCACACATCCCAAAAACTTTTGTTAGGTTAACTGACAGTAGTACAGGTAAGTAGTAGAACCTGGGGGAAGCTGATGGGAATGTGGAGAGGGTAAAAAAATGGGATTAATGTAGGATTAATGTAAATGGGTGGTTGATGGTTGGTATGGAGTCATGTGGCCTGTTTCCGTGCTATATGACCCTTAAATAACTATTGCATATTATTAGCTTCAGTACATTGGGTTGCCAATCAATATGTATCCCATGACAAAATCCTCAAATTGTAATTGCTGTTGTAAAACTCTTCTTAACCTCGTTGTATTTGAACATGCCCCTGAAAGGCATATTGGGTGCTAAATGTGTCACAGCTGTATTTTGAACATAGAACATAGAACAATTACAGCACAATTCAGGCCCTTCAGCCCACAAAGCTGTGCCGACATGTCCCTACCCTAGAAATTACTAGGCTTACCCATAGCCCTCTATTGTACTCAGCTCCATATACCGATCTAACAGTCTCTTGAAAGACCCTATCATATCAGCCTCCACCACCGTTTCCGGCAGCCCATTCCACGCACTCACCACTCTCTGAGTAAAAAACTTACCCCTGTCATCTCCTCTATATCTACTCCCCAGCACCTTAAACCTATGTCCTCTTGTGGCCACCAATTCAGCCCTGGGGAAAAGCCTCTGACTGTCTACCCTATCAATGCCTCTCATCATCTTATACACCTCTATCAGGTCCCCCCTCATCCTCCGTCTCTCCAAGGAGAAAAGGCCGAGTTCCCTCAACCTGCTTTCATAAGGCATGCTCCGCATCCCAGGCAGCATCCTTGTAAATCTCCTCTGCACCCTCTCTATGGCTTCCACATCCTTCCTGTAGTGAGGTGACCAGAAGTGAGCACAGTACATGAGTACATTGAGTGTCAGTATTTGTCACAACAGCTGGTACAACAGGGTGCCATTTTATAGTTGAGACTTAATAGGCTCTCCCTCTACTTGCAGAGATTTGCCATCGCTTGGCATGTGGAGCAGTTTAATTGGTCATCTCAGCAAGGGTAAACGTGACTAATGCATGGATGAAAAATACAATGGGAAAACATATAACAAGTTTGACCCATAAATTTCTTGTTTTGTACAGTCAAGTTTTTCTTTTAGAATTTAAGATTTCTTTATTAGTCACGTGTACATCAAAACACACAGTGAAATGCATCCTTTTTCGCGTAGAGTGTTCTGGGGGCAGCCCGCAAGTGTCGCCACGCTTCCGGTGCCAACACAGCATGCCCACAACTTCCTAACCCATATGTCTTTGGAATGTGGGAGGAAACCGGAGCACCCGGAGGAAACCCACGCAGACACGGGGAGAACGTACAAACTCCTTACAGACAGCGGCCGGAATTGAACCCGGGTCACTGGCGCTGTAATAGCGTTACGCTAACTGCTACACTACCGTGCCTGGTGATACATGCTTTCAGACTTTTGTATCTTTTGCCCAATGGGAGGGGGGAGAAGAGAGAGTGTCAGGCGTGGGTGGGGTCTTTGATTATGTCGGCTGAGGCAGCAAGAGGTCCGTGGAGGGGAGGCTGGTTTCCGTGATATGCTGAGCTGTGTCCACTGCTTTCCCCCACTTCTCAGTTATTTACTCCTGACTCCAAAGTTGGCCAGTATCTTCCTGCCCACCGCAATTTCCCACCCAGCCCACTCTTTGTGCAGTTAGCCGCAGCCTCCCCATATCTGAATTAAGAGATCAGACACTGGGCATGTTGTTGCTCTGCTCAGGGTTGTTGCTGTGGTCCTGGAAGTCCTGAAATAATCAGTTGTGTATGGCACCCATCAAATACGGGAGCTCGCATTAGAAGTTCAGCTTCCTTCTCCTGCCCGAGGTTTAAATCTAGCTTTGGATATATGCAGGAGCGGGATCAGGCCAATGTCTCTCAAGCCTTCACTGCCATTCAGTAAGATCGTGGTTGATCCAGTGTTGACTTCAACATCACTTTCCCGCTCTCTCTCCATATTGCTTGACCCTCAACTTCCCCCTTTTGTTTATCAAACTCTACCTTAAAGGTTGCACAACTCTCTGGGGCAGGGAGTTCCAAAGGTGTCAAGAAACTCCTCCTCATCTCCTTCTGAAATGGGTGACTGCTCGCCTGAAACTCTACCCCTAGATCTCAATACGCCCACCAGGGGCATCATCCTCTGGGCATCTACCCTTTTAAAACCCCTCAGGAGGTTCTCACATGCTTCAGGAAGATCACCTCTCATTCTTCTAAACTATAATCTGTATTTGACCAACCTGCTTAATCTTCCTTCATACGTCAACCGTTTCATCCTAGGAACAAGACCTTGTGAATCTGCTCTGCACTCCCATCCTGAGTTGTACTGGAGAGAGTGCAGAGGAGATTCCATAAGACCATAAGATATAGGAGCAGAATTAAGCCATTTGGCTCATCAAATCTGCTCCACCATTCATGATTTTTTTTTCAACCCCATTCTCCCGCCTTTTCCCCATTACCCTTAGCCCCCTTACCAATCAAGAACCTATCAATCTCTGCCTTAAATACACCCAATGACTTGGCCTCCGCAGCCCTCTGTGGCAATGAATTCCACAGATTCACCACCCTCTGGCTGAAGAAATTCCTCCTCATCTCAGTTCTAAAGGGACATCCCTTTATTCTGAGGCTGTGCCCTCGGATCCCGGACTCTCCCACTGATGGAAACATCCTCTCCACATCCACTCTATCCAAGCCTTTCAGTATCCGGTAGGTTTCAATGAGATCCCCCCTCATCCTTCTGAACTCCATCAGGTACATTCCCAGATCCATCAAACGCTCCTCATACGTGAAGCCTTTCATTCCTGGGATCATTCTTGTGAAAATCCTCTGGACCCTCTCCAGTTCCTTAGGTCTGGGGCCTAAAATTGCTCACAATATTCCAAATTTACCAGGATGTTGCCTGGGATGGAGTGTTTCAGTTATGAGGAGTGAGAGGAGAGTCTGGGTCTGTTTTCCATGGAGTGGAGGAGGCTGAGGGGGACCTGATAAAGGAATACAAAAATTATTTATCGGTATTGGAATTGGTTTATTATTGTCACTTGTACCGAGGTACAGTGAAAAACTTGCGTTGCATACCGATCATACAGATCAATTCATTGCACAGTGCATTGAGGTAGTACAGGGTAAAAACAATAACAGAATACAGAGTAAAGTGTCACAGCTACAGGGAAGTGCATTGCAGGTAGACAATAAGGTGCAAGGTCATAACAAGGTAGATCGTGAGGTCAGGAATCCATCTCATCGTATAAGGGAACCGTTCAATAGTCTTTATCACAGTGGGATGGAAGCTGTCCTTGGACCATTTCGTATTTAGATAGAGGAGACAGGAGGAACCTTTCCCCGTGACAGAGGTGTCTAAGACCAGAGGACACAAGTTGAGTAAGAAACTTAGAGAGGATCTGAAGATTGTGATTGCAACCTGGAACACATGGTGGAGGCAGGTACTCTTGCAACATCTAAGAAGCATCCAGACGAGCATTGGCATCGCCAAGGTATAATGGGCCATGAGCCAAGAACTGGTAAATGGGATTAGTATGGCTGGGTACTTGGTGGTTGGCAAAGACAGTGTCGGCCAAAGAGCCTATTTCTGTGCTGTATGGCTCTGTGATTTAATTAAAGAGACTAAAACTGAATGCAATACTTCAGAATTGGTCTCACCTCTAAAACTGCATCAAGATTTCCCGACTTCATACCCCTTGCAATAAAGGCCAATAACCCATTCATCTTCCTAATAACTTGCTGTACTCATCTGCTTGCTTTTTGTGTTTCACGTTCTGCAACCCCAGGTCTTGTGACATTTTGCTATTCCACTCCATTTAAATGTTAACTTGCTTGCCCTTCCAAGTTCCCCAACAGCCAGTTGCCCCGTACTCCCCAGCCCCCACCCCCGCGAGCTAATTTCAGACTGCACCTGAAGACAAAGAATAAGAAACAAGGATGAAGACACTGTAGTCAGCTGTTTAACATCACATGAGGCTACAGTTGGCTGAGTTGGATCACAGCACCAAACTCAGTTTAACCCTTGTCCTGGAGATAATTAGCACCAAGACTGCCTGGCATATACTGGAATAAAAAACACTCAGTGGGAGCAGAATACAGCCTGCCTTGCTGCTCAGAATAATTACATGCTGGAAAAAGTCATGTACACCATTCAAGCAGAGCTATCTCAGGACTTGATGTCCGTCACAGTCTCTGCTGCATGCAGAAGACATTGAAAATGATGCCCATTAAAATACAATGGATAAAGATGCATTTGCCAGCTGTCTGAAATAGTAACGTGTCAAAGGAAGACAGAACATAAAGGTCACGGTGGGAACCACTGACGTTCAGTGGGAGGGGGATAAAAAAATCAACAGAGGTGGAGATACAGATATCAGACGGAGAGGAATGTTCGAGTTAGACCTCAGAACTAGATGAGGGGAGGGAAGAGGGAAGGATGTAGATACAAACAGACAGGTTGGGGTGTGAGAATGGGTTGAGCATATGCACCATAAGCAGCCCAGTAGGAGATGCATATAACTTAATGAAGGTAGAGTCAATGAACTGCTGCTTGGGAAGGTGGAGGTTTCCACTGGTGCTAATTGTCCAGACTCCCCGTGATGACATAATAATGAGCTAGACGTCACACAGTCAGCCAATGACCATCTCAAACACAGGGTAACTGGACCACCCACTTCTACACTTGATGGCATTACCATTGCCAAGGCCCCATCTGCAGTATCCAGTGATTGACGCTGAACTGTCACATCAATACTTTGGCTATGACAGCACATCAAATCTTTGGTATTCCGCAGTAAGTGACTCCCTGTGGATATCTCCAAGGCACAACTCAGTGTGTTGGAATACTAAGCTTCAACGTCTCTCAACACCATCTAGGATAGAGTAACTGCTTGCTTGGTACCCTGTCCACCACCCAAACCCTCTCAACACTCAGACTGTAGTGTGCACTGACTACAAAATACACTGCAGCATCTTACCAAGGCTTCTCGACAACAATCGACAAACCTGTGACCTCTCACAAGGAACACCACCACCTGAAGCTTCCTCCACAGTTTGCACACTACCCTGGCTTATGAATATCCTTTATTGTTACTGGAACAACACATCTAACAATACTGAGGGCACACCCATGATACACAGACTCCACTGGTTCAAGATTCACCTCACCACCACCTTCTCCGATGAAAGGTTTGCAAGATAAATCCTAGCCTTTTCAGTGAGACCCACACAGACTAATTAAAAGAAAGGCAGCCATAAATGTTGTGATTAAAACCAGGGATCTGCAAGAGGCTACTCCAGAGATTGGATTATCCTGCCAAGATTGGGGGAGAGGGAGTTCAGCACCTCTGCACAATGTAGGTAAGTGGTCCACGCACTGGTATGGGCCACCCCAGAGGATTATGAAGCAGTTCAAGGCTCCTTCCTCCATCACACTTGTATAAAATCATGAGAGGCGTGGATAGGGTGAACACGCACAGTCTTTTTCCCAGAGAAAGGGAACCAAAAACTAGGGGGCATAGGTTTAAGGTGAGAGGGGAAAGATCTAAAAGGGACTTGAGGGGCAACTTCTTCATACAGAGGGTGGTGTACATATGGAACGAGTGGCCTAGAAAATAACTGAGGCAGGTACAATAACGACATTTAAAAGACATTTGCACAGGTACGTGGATAGGAAAGGTTTAGAGGGATACAGGCTAAACACAGGCAAATGGGACCAGCCTAGCTTGGCACCTTGGTCAGCATGGATGAGTTGGGCTGAAGGGCCTGTTTCCGCACTGTATGACTCTAAGACACCTGGAAACAAGTCAGAAGCCAGCTCTTGGCCTGCTTATAAGGGGAATGAAGTATTTCTGGAATGTTCACTTTTCTTCTGGGGCCCAGACTGTGATTCGAACCCCGCCGACTGGTGGGTTACGTACTGATTACTGCCAATGTGCTGATCCTTGGCTCCCTCAGCCACCAAACCCCAGTCACATTGTCCAAGCACCACCAGGCTTGTTTGAGATGGGTAGACATTCTTTCTTAACGAAACCCAGTGGAGACAATTAGGGCAGCTACTGTCCTGCCTACCCATTTCCTGACCTAATTTGTGAGCTATCCTTTGCATTCCCAGAAGAGCTTTGTCTCCTTGTCCTTGGGTATCAAATTACAACCTTATATTCTCTGCTTCAAAATAGAAGATGATCAAAATAAGATTCATGTTAAAGAATAAACAGAATAAATAGAATATAAAATATGAAGACCACACATTTTACAGGACAGCAGACAGTGATTGTTTAACATTTGAAAGTGGGAGACTGGATGAGACTGGTATCCCATTGGGAAATTGATTGAGGAAGCGGACTGCTGAATCCCCAAAGCACAAAGGAAATTCTGAGGGAATGTGTTGAATAAGGAAAGTGTAAATTGGTGTCTCTAATATTATTTTTGCAATGGGAATGTACGTTGTTATTGTTAAGCATGCTCTCCAAAGGAACAGCATCATGGCAATTGTGCTGTGTGATTATGGAAAAAGAGGCAGGAAGTTCTACAAGAGTGAGTTTTGAGCTACCCTAAGGCAGAATGAATGCTAGTTAATCTTTAATATAACATGAGAGAAAAGTTCCTTCAACTGCATAATCTAACAATCGTTTTCAATTTTTTTAAGCAATTAGTAGGATCCCAGGTGTCAGGTTCTTCCATTTGATGATTTATTATAATTGCCTGGAAAGGTAGTATCAGCACTCATCAGAGAGCAAGCTACGTGCGCTGCAGTTATTGTTGTAATGAGATTTCAATTTAGAATTGAAAATATTATTGAAAATTGAAAAGCAAATCAATTTCCTTAGATCAGTCAACCAGTAATAAAATGTTCTTGCGTTCTCTGCCTGCTTTTTGAACACAGCAGAAATGATTTATACGAGTAATTATATTCAAACTTAGACGTTTACATGTGCTGTCTGTGTGGAGTTTGCACGTTCTTCCTGTAACCGCGTGGGTTTCTTCCGGGTGCTCTGGTTTCCCGTCACGTCTGAAAGACGCAGGGTTAGTAGGTTAATTGGCCACTGTAAACTCCCCCAAGTGTGTGGGTGAGTGGTAGAAGGCAGGGGGAGTTGATGGGAATGTGGGGAGAACAAGAAAAATGTGGTTATATATAAGATTAGTGTAAATGGGTGGTTGATGGTCAGCGTACGTTCGATGGGCCGAAGGGTCTCTCTATGAATCCAAGTGCTGTAAATATGGTCCTGCCCACAAAAGGGTGGCATAGTAAGTCAGCAGGTAGTGCTGCCGCCATACAGCTCCAGCAACCTGGGTTCGATCCGGATCTCCAGTGCTGTCTGCGTGTAGAGTTTGTATGTTCTCCCCGTGACTGTGTGGGTTTCCCGCAGGTGCTCCAGTTTCTCCCCCACATCCAAAAGACATGCAGGTTGGTTAATTAGTTGCTGTAAATTGCCTCCAGTGTAGGAAGGTGGCAGGAGATTTGAGGGAGGCGAGGGGGTGGGTGGGTGGGGGATGAACCGCAAGTGCAAGAGAATGGGACGCAGGGAAATAAGCAGAGAACTGGAAGTAATGGGATTTCTGTGAGGGTTGGAATAGAGTTAGGTGGGCTGAATGGCTTCTTATGGTGCAAGGAAATACAAAAAAAAGATCATTGTTATATCATTGAGCTTAATGTTGGAAATGGGCCAAAATATTGCTGTAAACCTCTGCAAACCCTGTATGTGACTGGAAATTCCATTGGATGGTTTTTAATTCCTTTGGGAAACTGTGTCACAGTGGCTGAAGTTGACTGTGAACTCTTCTGCTGAGAGGAAGGCTTCTTTGTGTGGAGGATGAAGTCCCGTCAGACAAGTGTAGTGACGTTCTCCGCCAACGTTGATGAACATTTGGTGCCTGCTGGCGGAGTTGTGGATTGTGAGGCAGGTTGTCAAAGGATTCAGCAGAATATAAATTAATTGGAAATAATGGGCAGAGAAATGATCGAGTTTAATCCAGACAGCTATGTGTTGTGGCACTTTGGGAGGTCAAATCTAAGAGGAACGTACACTGTAAATGGCAGGACCCTTAGGAGCATTGAGGTACAGCGGGATCTTGGGGTCAAGCCCGTAGCCCTCTGAAATTGCAACACAAGCAGATACTGTGATAAAGAAGGCGTACGGCATGCTTGCCTTCATCGATCAAGGCATCGAGTATAAAAGTTGGCAAGTAATGTTGCAGCTGTATAAAACTTTGGTTAGGCCACCTTTGGAGTATTGTGTGTAATTCTGGTTGCCCCATTACAGGAAGGATGTGGAGGCTTTGGGGAGGGTGCAGAAGATGTTCACCAGGGTGTGGTCTGGATTGGAGAGTATTAGCTGTAAGGAGAGGTTGGACAAACTTGGATTGTTTTCTCTGGAGTGTCAGAGGCTGAAGGGAGACCTGATAGAAGTTTATAAAATTATGGGAGTCACAGATGAGGTTAGATGGACAGAGTCTTTTTCCCAGGGTGGAAATGTCAAATACTAGAGGGCATAGCTTTAAGGTGAGAGGGGGAAAGTTTAAAGGAGATTTACGAGGCAAGTTTTTTTTACACAGAGTGTGGAAGATCCCTGGAACGTGCTGCCAGGGGAGGTGGTGGAAGCAGATAAGATACCAACGTTTTTGAGACATTTAGACAGACACATGAACAGGCTGGGAATGGAGGGATACGGACCATGTGCAGGCAGATGGGAGCAGTTTAATTTGGCAACATGGTTGGCACAGACATCGTGGGCTGAAGGGCTTGTCCCTGTGCTGTACTGTTCAATGTTCTATATTTTATAATGCTTAATGTGTATAGGAAGCCTCAATCAGATTGCCTCTTCCTTTGGGAAATTGTAGTGACAGTTGTCGAAGCTGCCTGTGAAATCTTCAGCTGAGAGTTAGGCTTACTTCCTTTGTGTGGAAGTTTGATGTCTGCCCACTCCAATCCTCGCCGCATGTGCCCACTTCTGACACAGGTGTGGTGACGTTCTCAGCCAATGCCGATGGAGATTTGTCCCACTACTTGAGGCAGTGGGGCCCCTTGAGAAATCTCTCTTCCCACCTTGACAGGGCAATTGCCTTTTCTGTTGATGAAGTAATGGCCAGTTACTTGCCACGGAATGAAGGGAACTGAATACATGGTAGTTTCATTCTGTTCTGCCGGCAGCAGATTGCTGGGACTGCAGTATCTGTGCCAAGGGTCTTTCACTCACCTCATGGCTTTAAGCTGTTTATATAAAGTGGCTTTAATGTCTTGTACGTCATGTAATGCAGTACCAAGTATGTGTGCACCATGTCATTATGTAATCAGACATAATTTTTAAACAAATGGTATTAATGAAAAATGCTGAATGTAAAATTCAAATACACACTGGAGTATATCTTATGGCCTTATGGGTGGCATGGTAGTGTAGTGGTTAGTGCGACACTATTACAGCGCTGGCGACCGGGGTTCAATTCCCGCTGCTGTCTGTAAGGAGTTTGTACGTTCTTCCCGTGGGTTTCCTCCGGGTGCTCCGGTTTCCTCCCACATTCCAAAGACGTACGGGTTAGGAAGTTGTGGGCGTGCTATGTTGGTGTCGGAAGAGTGGCGACACTTGGGGGCTGCCCCCAGCACATTCTCAGTAACGCAAAAAGACACATTTCACTGTGTGTTTCGATGTACATGTGACTAATAAATAAATGACTAAATATCATATAAGATACAAGATAATATAGGATATATTAATATAGGACATAAGATACCCTTTGTCTTGTGGAGTTAATTCCAGTTTTCTGCAATGAGTGTAAATGGGCTATAGTGAATCAGCAATCTTTAAAAAACTTAAAACTTTAACAGCATGGTAACAGGCCCTTCTGGTCCAACAAGTCTGTGCCACCCATGTAATCCCACGTTAACCTACGTCTACATCTTTGGAATGCGGGAAGAAACCGGAGCGCCCGAAGGAGACCCACGCGGTCATGGGGAGAACATACAAACTCCTTACGGACAGCGACCAGAATTGAACCCCGATCGCTGGCGCTGTAATAGCGTTACGCTAACCGCTACACTACCGTGCCGCCCGAATCTTCTGTACATCTCTGCTGGTTATTCTTATATATCCATTGGTGTCAAGGAATAATAATCAAGGCACCTGGTTATCATTATAGGATGGTGAAGTGGAAAATGTCAATGAGTTATTAAAATAGAAAGTGCAGGAAATACGCAGTGGGTCAGGCAGCATCAGTGCAAAGAGAAATGGATATATATTTATTAGTCACACGTACATCGAAACACACAGTGAAATACTTCTTTTTGTGTTGCTAAGAATGTGCTGGGGGCAGCCCGCAAGTGTCGCCACGCTTCCGGTGCCAACATAGCATGCCCACAGCTCCTAACCCGTACGTCTTTGGAATGTGAGAGGAAACCGGAGCACCTGGAGGAAACCCACGCAGACACGGGGAGAACGTACAAACCCCTTACAGGCAGCAGCCGGAATTGAACCCGGGTCGCTGGCGCTGTAATAGCGTTACGCTAACCGCTATGCTACCGTGCCGCCCCCGGAAACCAGAGTTGATGTTTGAGTTTGAGGACCCTTTCAGCCTTTCCTGCTGAGTGTTTCAGTTTTTTTTTCAACATAAGTGGGTTACTGAGAGGTGCAGATCATGGTAAAATGTCAGGTGGCTGCAGCAATCCTTGACAGGAAGAAACAGCAAAAGCATTTGCTGGGATAAAGCGCCATTCTCGAGCTGTAAAGCAAACTGATATGTATATTGTATAAAATATTTGATAGCTTGAAGTTAAATATGAAGTTTAAAGTTAATTGTATGATAACACTTGGCTTGAGATTCTAAATAGCTGAGGCATGGTTTAGGAAGGAGTCTGAATTTCTTCTTGCAGTTTCAGCCGGGTGACTCCCTCCTGGCTATGTATTATTCTATTCTGCCCTGTATCTATTTTACTGCAAATGTTAGTAATATTCATTGTTAATGTTGGACGGGGGCAGGGTAGTAGGAGAGGAACCCTGCTGATAAGTGAGGCATTTAAAATATATTTATCAAAAAAAGTGCTTGAGGCTTCTGTTGAATGTCAAACGACCGTGAAATTCACTTGCCTATGAAATGCATTGGCTTGGAACCTAGATAATGCATAATGTTTGAATCTGTCCCATTTGCTTTTTACATGTATATTCTGGCCTGGTTTTTCCAGTACTGACATCACTTGAGTGGATATTGGACAGGTTCAGATGTATTAAAATGGAAGTTCTTTGTTTCGACCCAGTGTTGTGCTCATCTCAGTGCTCATGAGGTGGCTTCAGAGGAATCAACGGAGCACTGGCAAAGGAAACAAAATGTTTTGTATGTTGAACATAAGGATGGGGAGACCACTAGAGAACAGAAGGTGATTGCAGGGAAAAGCGTTAATGAACTGGGAAGTACAGTGAAATTCCAATTATATGCTATCTGACTATTCGGAAATCCCAATAGTTCAGCTTTTGCTTCACTGAGTGCTGATTCTCACACTCCCTTGAACATACATAGGACCTGTTTCCCACTCCCTTTAACATCCTGGGTCCCAGTTCCCACGCACCCTTTAACACAAGAAGGCCTGTTTCCCACACCCTTTAACATCCTGGGTCCCAGTTCCCACACTCCCTTGAACATACAAAGGCCTGTTTCCCAAACCCCCTTTAACATATGAAGGCCTATTTCCCACACCCCCTTTAACATTGTGGGTCCAGGTTCCAGGCTCCCTTTAATAAGTTGGGACTCTGGTTCCCTCATTTCCTTTCAC
Source organism: Pristis pectinata (assembly GCF_009764475.1). Classification (NCBI taxonomy): domain Eukaryota; kingdom Metazoa; phylum Chordata; class Chondrichthyes; order Rhinopristiformes; family Pristidae; genus Pristis; species Pristis pectinata. Next base: position 46,776,532 of record NC_067417.1, read on the forward strand.
ACACTGGAGCCCAGTTCCTGTACTCCCTTCAATGTATGTGGGCCCTGGTTTCCCCGCATCCTTTCACTCACCGGGGCTGCTGTGGTTCCCATGTTCCCTTGAATCGCAAGCAAAAACAGAAAATGCTGGAAATACTCAGCAGGTCAGGCTGCACCTGTGGGGACAGAAGCAGAGTTATCGAAGAATCTTCTTACCTTGACTCCCACGTCCTGTTTCCCACGTCCCTTTTAAGCTTACTGGGTTGACTGGAGAATGCATTATTCTACTCAGAAAAAAAACTAAAAATGGTGAATTAGAAGTGTGTTGGAGTTTCTTGTGTCCTGTGCTTCCTTTGCATTTATCAACCTTACTGGAAAATTTATTATACTAGTTGGTAACAACTAAAAAAGTGCATTGGAGTATTAATAAGAATAACATCTGTGAGATTGGCACCAACAATGTTCTGAGCCTGCCAGATTATTGGAACTTTATTGTATATAGCATCCAAATGGACAGGATTTGAACACCAATTGGACTGAAGTTGTGTTGGATTAATGGAGTTTGACTATATTTGGAGATCTTCAAATGGGATCTGAGTCACATTTGCAGAGATCAAAGGGACAGCACATTAAGAAAAGGAAAACATAAAGGGAGAAGTGGAGGGAGAGCTCTGGAGATGAGGAGTGGAACAAGACAGCAGCCAACTCCCTGTATGGTGGCTTCTGAAGTGAAGCTGGTTGTTAGGAGTGTCTCCACTGTACCATTCCCAGTCTGGAGCTCACCCGCACTGTTTTTGGATGAGCCAGCCCTGTGAGTCATGGATACTTGAACGCCCAACCTTACAGCAGATGGCATGGCTCTGCCCTTGCCTTTCTGCTGAACCAAAGAGTAAGAAGCAGCGTCTCGGAACCAAAATTAAAGCAAAATGTTGGAAACACCCAGCAGATCTGTGGAGAAAGAAACAGAGTTAACATTTCAGCTTGATGACCTTTTACTTCTTGCTCAAGTTTGGCGACTCTCCAGAATTATCTGCCCCAGAGTGATGCAGAGGCTGGATCATTAGGGGTATGTAAAGAGACGGTGGTTGATTTTTTTGAATGATCGGGGAACTGAGGACTTGGGGAGCAGGTACAGAAGAGGACAAGAGGCCTGGGGTAGATCAGTCACGATCGTATTGAATGGTGGGGCCAGGCTTGAGGGGCCGTGTGGCCTACTTCTCCTCCTGTTTGGAGGCAGTTCAAAGGAGATTCACCAGGCTGAGAGAGTTGTCCTACCAAGAGAAGCAAGATAGTTTGGGTCTGTATTCCTTGGAGTTTAGAAGAATAAAGGGAGACCTTATTCAAACAAATAAGATCCTAATGAGGCTTTACAGGGTAGATGTTGAGACGTATCCACCAGTGGGAGAGTCACAAACAAGGGGACATAGCTCCAAAATAAGGGGCTGGTTATTTAAAACTGAGATACGTACAAATTTCTTTCCCCAGAGGATAGTGAATCTCTCGAATTCTCTGCCCCCGAGAATTATTTTTTCATCTCCCAGTAGCATCAGAGCTCTCCCACCTCCATCATTTCAGGGTGGCAACCAATTGGTCAGTGGTGCTCCCAAGGGGATGGACGTTGCCCCATCAGGAAGGTCCTTTGTTTCTTCCCTGAACAGAAGTCCATGCCATCCTTCTGCAGCACCTTCCTTCATCCACCTGAACTCCTTGTCACATTGATCACCATCCCCTTTAACTCCACTCGCTTCCTCCAGCATCCCAACAAAACATGTTCGGCAGGGAGTATCCAGCTCAGCACAGACCACAGACCAAATGCAAAATCTTCTGCCTTGTCTGATCCAACTGCTGCTAGCTTTGTAACAGCAGGAGAGTGCGCAAGTTTTTACCACTTAATAATCCCTTCTGTGGTCATCCACAGACTGTTGTTGTATTCCAAGGAATCATGCTAGAAATTGTGCAGAAGTGAAAGTTAGATGAAGGCAGGTCATGTTAAGATAAGATGTCTTTATTAGTCACATGTACATCAAAACACAGTGAAATGCATCTTTTGCGTAGAGTATTCTGGGGGCAGCCCGCAAGTGTCGCCACGCTTCCGGCGCCAACATAGCATACCCACAACTTCCTAACCCGTACATCTTTGAAATGTGGGAGGAAACCGGAGAACCCGGAGGAAACCCACGCAGACACGGGGAGAACGTACAAACTCCTTACAGACAGCGGCCGGAATTGAACCCAGGTCGCTGGCGCTGTAATAACGTTACGCTAACTGCTACACTACTGTGTTCAATGACAACGTCATCTAGAGTTGATTTGTTTCATTGATATAGGGAAGCAAATCCAATTGGGGAAAGCTAATTTTTATGGTATTTATACCCTGTGTATATATGCCTTTGACAACAATAAACTTGAAGTAAATTGCCCACCTCTCCTCCTTGCCCAGCCACCCCAGCGGGGCTCAGCACACAGGATAGGAGGAAACCAAACTCGTCTCTCACTAAAGAACAGAGCTTTTAATCACACGCCAAATCCTGATAAAGAAGGTGGCACAGTGGTTCAACGAGCAGAGCTCATCTCACAGCTCCAGCAACCAGGTTCAATCCTGACCTCCGGCGCTGTCTGTGTGGACTTTGCTCGTCTTCCCTGTGACTGTGGGGGATTCCCCCCCCCCCCCCCCGGTTCGTTAGGCTCATTGGCCACTGTAAATTGGGTGAATGTGTGGGTGAGGTAGTATCTGTGGGGGAGTTGATGAGAATGTGGGGAGAATAAAATGCGATTTGTGTAGGATTCGTGTAAATGGACAATTGATGTTTGGTGTGGACTTGTTGGGCTGAAAAGCCTGTATCTATGACTGAGATCAGAGAATCATGCAATCACAGCAACACGGAAGGAGGCCATTGGGCCAATCAACTCCATTCTAGCTCCCTGTACAACATTCATTGTCACACCTGTTCCCCCGCTCTTTCCCTGAAGCCCTCGTTTTCCTCGAGCATGTATCCAATTCCCTTTTGATTCTGTTTTCAGCATCTCTACGGGCAAGGGGCCCAGACCTCACCACTTTTTCTTTGTGGAAGACTCTCTTCTTACATCCTTCATCTGTTTTATGCCTGTCATGTTAGATCTCTGCCCCTGATTGTTAACACATCCTCAAACAGGCATAACTTTTCTACTTTACCCTGTCTCAACCAATCGTGATCTTGTCCGCCCCCACCAAACCCCATCTCAACCTCCTTTGATCAATAAGTACAACCACAGCTTCTCCATTTCTAACCCTGGAGCTGAAACCGCTTGTCCCTGGATCCATTCCGGTCAATTGCTTCGGCACCCACTCCAGGACCTTCACATCCCCCCTGAAGCCTAGCAGCTAGCATTGGATGCAATACTCCAATTGTGGGTTCACGTAAATGGCTGCGTGATCGTTGGAACGGACTCAGTGGGCTGAAGGGCCTGTATCCCTGCTATATCATGGTGAAGTCAGAGAATCATGGTGGCCTAACCAGGTTTTCGTTTCAGGTTTGACAATAATCCTGCTGCTTTTGAGTTCTATTCCTCCTTATATGAACCTGGGGTTCCTGTATGCCCTACCAAACACCCTCTCAACATGCATTGCCACAAATGAAGTTCACACCCAGTCCCAGATGCCACCGACCCTGCACCTCAGTTTATCCGAAGGCTTATTGACCAGTTTGACATCAGCTGAGATAGTTATCTCTTCTTGAACACATCCACTTTGGCCCCCTTTCTGCATCTGGTCTTGTGCCCCAACCTCTTTCAATATCTTCAAATATTCCGGCATCTGGTGGTCCGAACCCCAGACCAAGACCTGCCTGCAACGTTTATTCCACCTCACTCTTTCTGCTAAGACCTCTTGGACAACAGGTTGGTCGTCTGATGAAGGCACTCGTTTGATTGTTAAAATATTCAGCGCTGGTGTCTGGGAGGGAGGGGCAGAGCGGTATTACATTGCGTTGCATTAAAAGCAGCAGCATTGAGAGGTGAGGCTGCGGTTGATATAACAAAGGAGTGTGAGTGGGTCTCTTGTGCAGAAAGCGAGGAGGAAGGCAGACCATGCCCCACCGGTCTGTGTTGCCGGAACAGCGTGTGATGCGTGGGGGCGATCAGCAGCCGCGCTCCCCTGGCCAATAGCGCTCAGTCCCCGCCCCGAGTGCAGTCATTCCCGGCAGGTACACCGACTGGCCTCGGAGCCGCTGATCCCTGCTCTCACACAGTCTGGGATTTCTGCCCAAAGTGACAAATATTTTACACAGAGCAACAAACAACCCTGGTAAGAACACATTTTATTATATTGTAGGGAAATATTTTAAATACATTGTCTCCCCTGTTTAAGAGCTGTCTTCATTTTCCCCCCTCAGTTTGGTAGGTACCCAGCACATGACCTCAATTTGCCACTTATTTTGAATAGTAACTTAAGGGTGTAACATTTTGTAACAGTCGTTGATGTATCTTACAAGGTCTGTGTGCACATGTATAATGTATTTAAACCAAGGGGAACCTTTTTAACCGGATTATTTAGGGTTATTTTAAGTAACAAAAGTTTATTTTTCCCCTTGTTTAACGAGAAACGAGAGAGCTCCCTTGAATCTGGAGCCTTTAAATCAGTGTAGTTCTGTTTTAACTGTATGGAGAATAATTTTTGACCATAATTTTTGCCACATCCATGGCCATAGACCCTGTCTTGGAGAACTTGGAATTTTAAGAGACAAGATTTTGTTTTCATGTTATTGGCCTAAAATGTGTTTTTTTTTAAAGTTAATATTTTTGATATATTTTGGAAGGAATGTATTGACAGATATTCTTCCAGGTTACAGTAAAAATATGGTAATCTGCAATCCAGCCAATTTGGGAATCTCAATGTTTCCGTATCTGGCTCACCCAGTGTTCCCCATACTCTCTTGTAACTCACCGGAGCCTTGGTTCCTGTGCTCCCTTTAAAAATTAGAGTTCACCAGGAAATGTATTATAATACTACTAACCATCTTCTTAAAAATAGTGCATTTAAAAACTGTGTTGGGAAATCTGCTAGTCCAGCAATCCCAAAGTCCAGAGCAGGCCGGATTATTGGAGTGTAACTGTTTTCAAAAAGCACACTTGCATCTTCCAACGAATGCACTTGTGTCCTCCAATGCATCTGTAAATATTTACAGGCTGTCCCTGGGTTACAAATGCCCAATTTAAGAACACCCCTACATATGAACAAGCTCCCATAATGTTATTAAATTGAAAAGTCCGACATATGTTCGTTCCTACGAATGGCAGAACTGGTTTTTGCTCTTTCTCCCTCTCTCCACTTTTAGTAATTGTTTTTTCTTATCAGTCTTGTGTGCTTTTGATGCTATTTATTACAATATTGCGGAAGTTAGATTATCATATCAAGTGATTTTTGTGTATTATCAGACTTGTGGACAAAGTCGACTTAAGGGTATCTGTAAAGACAGAACCCATTCATTGCCCAGGAGCGGCCTGTACTGCGTTCACCTGATGATTATATGTTAGTGGAAGAACTTATACATTGGAAAGTGTTGAGTGGGCACCACTCTGTCGCAGCTCCCTATCCTCTGACCCACTCTGTCTGGGAAATCGCTGAGTTAGATCACTGGAGTATGACGGTTGCTTTGCATTTCTGGTTGTGTGGTTTACATTGTGTTGAAGGTACCCAATCTGGCTCAACTTTACTACCACCTGCCCAACCTTAGTGGACTTCTCCCCGTATGACCCTGGAAGTGTCTGCCACAGTTCTAACTGAGTCTCGTGTGGCACAGTGAAAATAATATTGAAAATTAAAAAGCAAATTAATTTCCTCAGATTTGGGCAGCCAGTAATCAAGTCAAATATTTTTGCCTTCTCTTTGAACACAGCTAAAATTATGAGTTTACAAGTGTTCTCAATATAGTCCTGCCCATAAAACGGTGGTCCAGTAGCAACCAAGCAGACCTGCTGCCTCACAGCTCCAGCGACCAGGGTTCAATCCTGACCTCCGGTGCTGTCTGTGTGGAGTTTGCACGTTCTCCCTGTGACTGCATGGGTTTCCTCTGGGTGCTCTGGTTTTCCCCCACATTCCAATGGTGTGCTGTTAGGTTAATTGGCTGCTGTAAATTACCCAGAGTGTCGGTGAGTGGTGGAATCTTAGGTGAGTTGATGGGAATGTCGTGAGAATAGGTTACAGGGGAAATCAGTGGAGGGGTGGAATTGCTCTGTGAGTGGGTATGGACTTGATGGGCCAAATAGCCTCGGTAGTGTAGTAGTTAGTGTAATGCAATTACAGCACCAGCGACCCGGGTTCAATTCCCGTCGCTGTCTGTAAGGAGTTTGTACGTTCTCCCCGTGACTGCGTGGGTTTCCTCCGGGTGCTCCGGTTTCCTCCCACATTCCCGAGACGTATGGGTTAGGAAGTTGTGGGCATGCTATGTTGGCACCGGAAGCGTGGCGACACTTGCGGCTTCCCCCTGAACACTCTCTGCAGAAAGGTGCATTTCACTGTGTGTTTCGATGCACATGTGACTAATAAAGATATCATATATCTCATCTCATCTCATCTTTATTGTGAGGAAATATGGATGCTTATGGTAGTTGCTGGTTGTTCATTGGTTACAGTTTTTAAAAATCAAGCAACTTGGCGTAATGGAAACAAAAAAGAAGTTTTTGGAGAGACAGGAGGCTGCATGCGAGAGCAGGCTCCATCAACCACGGCGGAAGGGAAGCCACACTTCCTGAAAAAGGAGGACATTTCAGATGTCCTGGAATGATGTCAAATGTCAAACCAGGGTAGGCCTCGTACAGTGACTGGCAGGGCACTGGTGAGTGTTGTGGAACAGAGGGACCTGGGAGTACAAGTGCACAGTTCACTGAAAGCGGCCACGCAAGTCAACAGGGTGGTGAAGAAGGCATTTTGGCAGTCAGAGCTTGGGAGTGGGAACATTACGTTGCAGTTACGTAAGTCGTTGGTGAGGCCGCACTTGGAGTGCTGTGTACAGTTTTGGTCACCCTGTTATAGGAAAGACATCGTCAAACTGGAGAGGTGGAGAGGGTGCAGAAGAGATTTACGAGGGTGCAGTTCAGATTAGAGGGCTCGAGTTATAGGGAGAAGTTGGCCATGCTTGTTTTTTTTAATTCCTTGAAGCGTAGGAGAATGAGTGGTGACCTCCTAGAACTTCATAAAATTATGAGGGGGTATGGATAAGGTGGACAGTCATGGTCTTTTCCCCAGGGTTGGGGAGTCCATAACTAGAGGGCACAGATACAAGATAAGAGGGGAGAGATTCAAGAGACCTAAGGTAACTTCGTTACACAGAGGATAGTGGGTAGCTGGTATGAGTTGCTGGAGGAAGTGGTTGAGGCGGGTACAATTGCAACATTTAAGAGGCATTTGGATAATTACATGGAGGGGAGGGGCTTGGAGAGTTATGGGCTGAACGTGGGTGTCTGAGATTAGGAGGGAGGATGCTGTGATCAGCACGGACCAGTTGGGCCGAAAGGCCTGCTTCTGTGCTGTATTACTCTACGACTCTATAATGGAAGGTCTCATCTTGAGAGCAGATGTGGTAGAGACGGGGAAACTGGGAAAAAGGAATGAGATTAGATTGGTTTATTGTTATCACATGGACCAAGATATTAGCGAGAAACCTAGTTTTACAAGCCATCCGTACAGATCATTTCAAAACATCAGTACATTGAGGTAGTACAAGGGAAAATCAATAATGAAATATAGAATATAGTGTTACAGAGAAAATGCATTGCAGGCAGACAATAAGGTGCAAGGGCCATAACGAGGTGTATTGTGAGGTCAAGAGCTCATTCTTAACGTACAAGAAGTCCATTCAAGCATCTTCCAGCAGTGGGATAGAAGCTGTCCTTGAGCCTGGTGATGTGTGTTTTCAAGCTTTTGTGCCTTCTGCCTGACAGAAGGGGAGAGAAGAGAGAATGTACAACAGACAGGCTCGGAAGAGGAGCTGTCAAAGCAGCTGTGGGAGTTGGTGGGTTTATAGTAAATATCAGTGAACAGTCTGTCTCCTGAGATGGAGACAGAGATCTAGGAAAGGGAGAGAAGTGTAAGAAACAGTCCACGTGAACTTGAGAGAAGGGTGGAAGTTGGTGGCAAAGGTGATAAAATTGAGTTCTGCGTGGATGCAGGAAGCAACACCAATGCAGTCATCAATGTAACGGGAAGAGTTGGGGAGTGGTACCGAGGGAGACTGTTTCCTGTGGCCAGCAAAAAGACAGGCACAGTTCGAGCCCATACGGGTACCCATTGCGACTCCTTTGATTTATAGGAAGTGAGAAGATCCAAAGAGGCAGAAGCTTTTGTTTCGATGTCTGATCACCAGCCGGCTGCTTTCCTTTGACACCCAGCCGAAACACCAGAGACCTGTGCCATCCCCCAGTACCCTGCCCCTGTGCCAGTTATCTCCTGTGCCCCAGTGATCCACAGAGGATGTCACACTTCCAGTGTTGCAAGCAGGTAAGGAAATTGACCGGAGGACAACAACCATGCAAGGAAGCATGTACTGTGCGCTAATCTTGTAGTCGATGAAAGATGAGGTTTGGCTGCCTGATGTCACATCTGCAGCTGTCCTCTCTTCTCAGGCAATCCCATAGGATTGAGGATGACATGACCTATGGCTGTAGTCTGTTAGCAATCAATATCCTAGCCCCCTCCTTTTGTGGTTGACACCTGCAGCAGGATCGAACTGCATTCCCATTTTTTGGCCATTATCCCCAGGACTCCATTTTGCGTTTTTTTTTGTTTTAAAATGACATGATCAGTAAATTAGAATGTTATCCTCGCTGAACAAAATGTGTTTGAGCAATGAATGCTATTCTGCCTGGTCAAAGCACTTGCTGGTTCCGACCTCTGAGTGCTGAGCTCGCCTGTGGAGTTCACGGGGTAAGCCGCCTGTGTCGGGGGCGTGCAGAATTCAGTTTTGTCGACTCAGTTGATCCTGGTTGCACACCTCGCTGACGAGAAGGTGGACTTGGGCCGAACCTCCACAGTGAGTGACGGAGGTAGTGATGCCAGGTTCACAAGCACAGAGTTGCAATCACAATGCCGGTTCCGTAGGAGCCCTCAAGAGCAAAGCTGGGACGGCCAGACTTCTGTCCAGTTCCCCATTTTGCATCCAAGTTGGTTAACAGCCTTTGCTTTGCAATTTGCATTAACTGACTTGGTACATTATTAGCTGATCAACTAGCACTATTTTGGGCTGTAATGATTCAATTGCACATTTGGCAAGTCCTGACTGACCTTGGGCCAAGTGCAAGGGATGCCGGCTGCACGAAAAGTGATAGGTTTACAAAACTTGGTGAAGGGAATAACTTGGAGACACGAGAGACCGCGGATGCTGGAACCTGGAGCAACACGCAAAGCGCTGGAGGAACTCAGTGGGTCAGGCAGCGTCGGTGGAGGGAAGTGGAAGTTTCGGGTCGAGATCCTTCATCTGGATTGGAAGGAAAGGGGGAGACAGCCGGGATAAAATGATGGAGGGAAGGGGTGGAGCAAGAGCTGGCAGGTGATATGTGGATCTAGGTGAGGCGGGGGGGGGGGGGGGGGGGGGGGGGGGGGGGGGGGGGGGGGGGGGAGGGTGATAGGCAGGTGAGGGCTGGAATAATGTCAAAAGGTGGAAGGTGATGGGTGGAAGTGACAAAGGGCTGAAGATGTTGGAATGAGCAGTGGAAGGGAACTTTTAGTCAGTCAGAGCATACTCTCCCAGCACCTTTTGGTTCTTGCTTGAGACTGTACAACTATTTAAATGTTCTGGGGATGCAGGCATCTTGGCAAGGCCAAAATTTGTTGCCCATCTGTGGAGACAACTGAGTAACTTACGAAAGCAGCTCTTATTTATTGCAACATAGAAGGAGGCCATTCAGCCTATCGAACCCATGCTGCCTCCCAGCAGAGCAAACCCATCCGTCCCATTGTCCCTCTCCTTATTTCCTGGTAGCCCTGCAACTTATTCTCTCTCTCATGCCTATCAACTCCCCTGTGATTCTTTTGCCACCCACCTACACTAAAGGGTAAATTTACAGCAGCCAATTAACCTACCAGCATGTCTTTGGGGTGTGGGAGGAAACTGGAGCACCTGGCGGTCACAGGGAGCACGTGAAAACTCCACGCAGTTTAGCAAGAAGTTAAGCGTTGCCATGCCAATGTGGGACTTGTACACCTTTAATAGAGTCCATCGTAAGCTCAAGGCCAGCTGAGCCAAAGAGGTAACTCCCTTCAATATTCTTGCATCTGACACAAAACAAATTCGTCTGCGCCCCGTATTCTGTGTTTTATTTAGAAGCAGCCTTTTTGAAAAAATGGGTAATTAAATCACACTGGCCTTAATCTATGTGGCAGAGAAGAAGAATTAGTTATTTTGATAGTCACCCCATGTGTCTCTCCTTGACAGATCTGTTATCCTGAAAATACTTGTTTTTCTTTGAGCTACTTCCAAGGTGATTTTTGAAGCAGATTTCTGTTTCTAAATGTTCCAGTTTTATGTGTACATTTCCCTCTCCTTTTGTTTAACTTGCATTGGCATTCTTGGCAGTGCCTAGCACTGCCTATTCCTTGGCCTAATTATTAAAGTTATGTGGTCTGCAAACTGCTTCATAGTTTTCCTAGTTTATGTACCAGTCAGTCGAGGTTGAATTTGGCCTTGGAACTGATCTGCGTCTTTAAAGATTCTTGTTAGAGACATTTAAAGAGATGGATTTAGTGGTGCAGCTGGTAGAACTGCTACCTCACGGTACCACAGACCCAGGTTCTATCCCGACCTCGGGTGCCGACTGTGTGGAGTTTGCACGCTCTCCCTGCCACCATGTGGGTTTCCTCCCACATCCCAAAGACGTGCAGATTGGTAGGTGAATTGGTCACTGTCAATTGCCCCTAGTGTGTGAGTGGGTGGTAGAATCTGGTGGGGTGGAGGGGGCGAAGCTGATGGGAATGCGTGGAGAGTAAAATGGGTTAGGGTAAGACTAATGTTAAAATGGGTTTTTAGTGGTCAGCATGGATCTAGGGGGCCGAAGGGCCTTTTTCCATGCTGTATCACACTATGACTATCATCTATTTCACTTGCAGATCCTTCCCATTCATTACAGTTACAGATCATAACCTAGTGCTGAAGCTAGGTTCTGTCGGAGAACATGGATTAGAATCCAAAATTAGCATTTTCTTTGCATTTTGGAAGATGAGTAACACTAAATGATCCAAAATAATGTTAAGTGTCAGAAGTGATTGTAATGTGTTTAGTATTATCTTTTCAAAAAAGCAGTGTTAATTCTTGATAAGCAAAGTTTTAGATGAAAGAATGTTTTGGGTTTTCTCAATTCAAGGTCAGGTGGACCATGATCTCCTCCCTTGTCCAGGACCACAGCACCCTCACTCCCACTGCACCAACAAGCTATTTATCTACTTCACTCAGCAGCCAATCTATTGTCCCTGACTGAGTCAGGGGAAATAGCAATGAGAAAGAGTTTGTCATGTCAAGCTGGAATTTGATTGAATAAAGGAACGGCAAGGTACTTCCAAGTCAGGATGGTGCGCACCTTCAAAACACTTCATGGCTATTTAAGTATTTTTTAAATCTTATTCAGGCAAATGCAGGCTTAAACATTGTCTTGTCATTCAGTATTGTGCCTTGACCACATACAACTGTATCAATATAGTGCTTCTCATGGAAGTTTGTATTCAGTTTTGGTCACCTAGCTATAGGTGGGATGGAAAAATATTAAGCTGAAAAAGGTGCAGAAACGATTCACGAACTTGTTACCGGGACTGGAGGGCTTGAGTTTTAAGGAGAGACTGGATAGGCTGGGACTGCTTTCGCTGGAGCATAGGAGGCTGAGGGTGACCTTGTAGAGGTATAGAAAATCATGAGGGGTGTAGATAAGGTGAAGGGTCACACTTTTCTTTTTCCCCAGGGTAGGGGAGTCTAAAACTAGGGGGCATAGGTTTAAGATGAAGGAGAGAGAAGATTTAAAAGGGCCCTAAGGGGCAACTTCCTCACGCACAGGGTGATGAGTATTTGAATGAGCTGCCAGAGGAAGTGGTAGAGATGGGTACAATTATAACATTTAAAAGACATTTAGACAGGCACATTGATGGGAAAGGTTTAGAGGGATATGGGCCAAATGTGGGCAAATGGGACTACCTTAAATGAGAATCTTGGTCGGCATGGACAAGTTAGGCTAAAAGGCTTGTTTCCGTGCTGTATGACTCAATGACGTTGGACTTGCAGCCTGGGTTGAGTTCTGCATTCATTATACAAGCTTATGAGGCGTGCTCCGATTCTAAACTGGGGATAAGAGAGCTGTAGTAATATGGTAATGGCCTGACTTGTGAATCCAGAACTCAGTGAGTGCAAGTGTGAGAGGATAATTAGAGTTCAAAGACGCGTCCTACATCATGACACTCTAAGGACACTTACGTAGTTGTGAACTGCTTTGAATGTGGATAGGAAAGGCTTGGAGGGATACGGGCCAAATGCAGGCAAATGGGACGTGCTCAGGAAGGCACCTTGGTCGGCATGGATGAGTAGGGCTGAAGGGCCTGTTTCTGTGCTATATGACTCTGACTCTATCCTGATTTGCAAGTATGTTCCCATTCCTTTGTCCACGGATCTGAATTTTGGCCACTGTCCCCAATAGTACTGTGGGAGCAGTTCAAGAAAGCAGCTCACTGTCATCTTCTCAAGGGCAATTAAGGATGGGGCAATAAATACTGGGCTTGCCAGTGACGCATGAATACATTTGGAAGAGGGGACCGCGCGTAGCATAGCTAAGTTTGCTGATGACACTAAATTGAGTGGAAAAGCTTTGGAAGGGAAAATAGAAGATCAGATTATTATTTCAATGGTGAAAGATTGTAAGATGCTGTTGTGCAGAGGGCTGGTGCATGAATCGCAAAAGGTTGGTTTGCAGGTACAACACGTTATCAAGAAGGCCAATGGAATGTTGGCCTTCATTGTAAGAGGGATTGAACTTAAGAGCAGGGAGGTTGTGCTGCAACTGTACAGGGTACTGGTGAGGCTGCACCTGGAGCATTGCGTGCTGTTCTGCTCTCCTTACTTGAGGAAAGATATACTGGCTTTGGAAGTGGTGCGGAGGAGGTTCACCAGGTCGATTTCTGAAGTTGAAAGGGTTAGCCTATGAGGAGAGATTGAGTCGCCTGGGACTATACTCACCGGAATTCAGAAGAATGAGAGGGGATCTTATAGAAACATATAAAATTATGAAAGGGATAAACAAGATGAGCGGCAGGAAGGTTGTTTCCACTGGTAGGTGAGATTAGAACAAGGGGACATAGCCTCAAATTTCGGGGGAATAGATTTAGGATGGAGATGAGGGGAAGCTGCATTTCCCAGAGTGCAGTGAATCTGTGGAATTCTCTGCCCAGGGAAGCAGTAGAGGCTACCTCATTAAATCTATTTAAGACACAGTTAAATAGATTTTTGCATAGTAGGGAAATTAAGGGTCATGGGGAAAAGGCGGGTCGGCGGTTCTGAGTCCACGGCCAGATCAGCCATGATCTTATTGAATGGCAGAGCAGGCTCGATGGGCCAGATGGTCTCCTCCTGCTCCTATTTCTTATGTTCTGTAAATTCAAAGAAAATTTGGTTGAGGTTGGGAGAGCCACTGTTCAAATACACACTTTTTTAAAAATCCTATCAATCTGATCACAGTCAAAATATTCTGTTGTCATTTTCTTGGTGTTGCCTCACATCTGAACAATTGTCTTCACCACATTTCTGTATGAACAGTTCTGGTCTGCGAGTGCTTGCATGTCGCCCTTGTCTCTGTTGTTTTCCAATCTCTCCACGCACCCACTCTATGGCAGCAGCTTTTTTTCCCCTTTGGCAATGGGTGGCAAAGTGACACAGCTGGCAGAGCCTCTGCCACACAACCCCAGGGACCCAGGTTCAATCCTGACCTCTGGTGCTGTCTGTGTGGAGTTTGCACACTTTTTCTCTGTGATCACACAGGTTTCCTCCAAGTGCTCCAGTTTCCTCCCACATCCCAGTGACCTGCTGGTTGGTCAGTTAATTGGCCACTGTAAGTCTTTCCCACTTACCCCCCCCCCACCCCCAGTGTAGGTGGACAGTCACAGAGTTAGTGTGGAATTGCTTGGTATGTGAGAGAGAACAGTTACAGGAAAATACGTGGGGGATGGGAATGAGGGGCTGATGGGGATGCTGTTTGAACTGGCATAGATTTGATGGGCTGAAGGACTTTCCTCTGAGCCGTAAGGAAATGTATACAAATGTGTCACCTTCGTCTACACGAGGGATCAAATTGCAGTTTGTATACCTCAGTCAATTAGGATCTGGAATCTGCTTCTGAAAACAAAAAGATTCAACAGTAACCCTCAAATGGAAAAGACTAAATTCTAGCAAGGAAACCAAAAACACAGTGTTAGGAATGAAGAGGAGGGGAGAGGTATGAGTTGTCCAGCTGTTTAGCAAGCCACTCTCAGACACCATGCCTGCTGGAAGGACATGGCAGCGGGTTTTCGAAATTTGAGACTATTTGTGAGGGGTCTGAGGGAGGCGTTCTCCTTGGAGTGGGAGCTGAACTCAGTATGTTTGGAGGAAGGCGAGATGAAGGAGAGGTCAGAGGTAGTCACTTCAGTGAGCAAGTGGTTGGAAACAGATGGTGCATAAAATCTCAAGGTGGGAAATGCAGTGTCCTTCTCAGAATGTGTTGACTCATTTTTGATTTGCTTGCAAATGCACAGCATGTGAGATGAATCACAATGCCACTTGGATGAATTCTTTTTGGCTTGTTTTCTCCTTGATGTGAAGGAAAATGTGCCTTTATTTTGACGAATGTAATTTTCTTTTGCAAATTTTCATCACTCAGCAACATTCCTCCAAGCTCTAGGAATTCCTGGTTTTAGTCAATTATCTTCCTTTACAAATGTTTCTGTATGTGTGGAAGTTTCAATAACCCACCCATACTTGTCTCCCTGATTGTACCCTCGAGTTGTTGCTGTGGCTGGGTAATGGGTGTGTTGACCAACAGGCCACGTGTCTGAGTCACGTAGCACAGGTCCACCGAGTCCACGGCAACCAACAATCACCATGTCTACTAATCCTGTATTTTCTCCCCACATTCCCATGAACTCCCCACCAGACTCTCCCACTCACCTACACACCAGGAGCAATTTACAGCAGCCAATTAACCTACCAACCCACACTGTGGCATTGTGATTCATCTCACATGCTGTGCATTTGCAAGCAAATCAAAAATGAGTCAATACATTCTTTTGGATTGAGAGAGGAAACTGGCAGAAGCCCACGTGGTCACAGGGAGAAGGTGCAAATTTCACACAGACAGCACCCGAGGTCAGGATTGAACCTGGGTCGCTGGAGCCGCGAGGCAGCTCTACCAGCTGCGCCACTCTACCGCCCATTGTGCTGCACTATTTTTGTGAACATTCATATTTCTCCAGATTCCTCTTATCGATGTTGGTTGATGTTTCGGTCGTGACTCTGCATTCTGACAAGTGTGTCCACAGATGCTGCTTAACCCACTGAGTTCCTCCAGCAATTTCTTTTTGGCCCTGATACCAGCAGCCACAGTCTCTCTTGTGTCTCCACTTAAATAGGCAGCTCGTCGAAGGATACGGTCCTAATGCAGGCATGGTAGTGTAAGCGGTTAGCGTAACACCATTACAGTGCCAGTGACTCGGGTTCAATTCCGGCTGCTGTCTGTAAGGAGCTTGTACGTTCTCTCTGTGTTTGCGTGGGTTTCCTCTGGGTGCTCCAGCTTCCTCCCACATTTCAAAGACGTACGGGTTAGGAAGTTGTGGGTGTGCTATGTTGGCGCCAGAAGCGTGGCGACACTTGCGGGCTGCCCCCAGAACACTACACAAAAGATGCATTTCACTGTGTGTTTCAATGTACATGTGACTAATAAAGATATTTTGGTATAGATGGGCAAAAAAGTCAGTGTGCACGCAGTGGGCTGAAGGGCCTGTTTCTGTGCTATATGACTGTATGACGCTAACCCAGTGAAATCCATTGTACACACTTGGTGGTTACAAATTTGCGGACGTGAAAGTACTGAGGGAGTGCTGCCCTGTTGGAGGTGTCACCTCTAAAATATGATAGTAAACTGAAGGCTTGTGTCTGTGTTTTCAAATGGATGTAAGAGATTCTGTGAAGCTATTTGTTCCTTCCATTTCCTTGCTGACATTTATCCCTCAATTAACATCACCAAATGGGGTTATCACTGAATTCTATTGCAAATTGGCTGACAGGTTTCCGTACGTGACATTTGTTACTGTCCTTAGTGGGGCTGTAGATATGCGGTCTGAAGCTCATTTCATCATCAAATGTGACACCAAGTTTGGGCACAGTCTGGCTCAGTTTCTGACGGATGCCAGGGAGACAGATGGAAACAGTGGCTTGAGAACTGATGATTTTCCAGTCCTCTCAGTATTTCGTCGGGGGAAATTTCTGCTCGTCCGACACGGAGTTGCACACTTGCAGTCTGACAGATTAGAGAGCGAGGGGGCTGAGAGTGATGGTGTTGAACTTCTGAACATGATAAACGATAATTTTATGTCCTCGTGCACAAAATACCACTCGGTTCCAGAAGGTGTCCTGTGCTGCTGCAAAACCGTTTGGAACTGGGTACAGCAGCTGTCCACACGTGACACAATGATTGCATTTCAAGCAGTGGTCAATACCTTCTGATTGTGGATAAAAATCAATGAGATCAGACGTTCCTTCAGCAGAGCACACGTAAAGCTCCCATCGCCAGAACTGCAGTTTCGGATCGATGGAAGAATACAAAGTACAGCTCGGAGAGAGTGCGGTTAGAGTTGTCAATTTGATATGTCTCCAAGGGTTAAATTAGAAGGGGTAGTTACACAAATTAAGTCAGTTACACAAATAACTATGGAAGTTAGAATGTTAAGAGGTATTATCATTGAAATGGGGAAACAACTTCTGCTGGATGCAGAGTTTGGTATTGAAGCATTAGAGCCAGGTCTTCCATGGGTGAAGTTTTAGAAACACTTCTGCATCTAAAAAGTGGTGGAGGCTTGGAATTCTCTTCTGCGGATGGTAATTGATGTCAGGTTAATTTTTAAATTGATGATTGAGAGGATTTTGTTAACCAAAGCTGCTCAGAACTACCTTGTTATTCCTATTTTGCACTATTCATTTATTTTTGTAACCTGTAGTAATTTTTGTGTCAAAACAACAAATTTCATGACGTATGTTAGTGATAATAAACCTGATTCTTGTAGATTTGATATATATTAGTCAGAAAACTCACCTGCTCTTCTTCAAAGTAACTACATGGGACTCTTACATTGGCCTGAGAGAACGTATGGGGCCTTGGTTTAATATCTCCAGCAGTGCAGCACTCCAGGGGTACTTCAGAGGTGGCAGCCCAGGCCTTTACACTCCTGGAGTTGGGTAGCTTGCACATATTCTCCGTAACCACGTGGGTTTCCCCTGGCATTCTCAAGTTTCCTCCCACATCCCAAAGATGTGCTGGTAGGTTAACTGGCTGCTGGAAACTACCCTGTTGTGTATTTTAATGGCACAACAGAAGTAAAGCAGAATGGATGGCAGTGTGTAGCAGAGAATAAGTTGTCGGGGTGCAGGGAAATAAGGACAAAGGGTAGGGAACTGATAGGATTGCTCATCTGGGAGATGACGTGGACTCCAAATGCTGAATCATTACCTTCTGTGCCATTATACGATGCTGTCTCTTCTACATTTTCAAACTTCTCCCACGCATCACAAGTGTGTTGGACCTGCCAGGGTTTTTGATCCTTTTGCTTGTCCTTTCTATTCCACAGATTGGAGGGACCCCCCTGTCTGCCAGGTTAGTGCTCCTTCCCTTATTGTGCTCTGCACAATAAAGTCATCACAATATTTTACTTTATTAAGATTAACTTGTTTTGTTAATCAATGTAGAATCTTAACATGTCATTTAAAAATTCAAAGCATGTCAGGATTAAGGCCAAACTCAAAGATTTTGGTTCTTTAGTTATGTTCAGCGTGAATCTTAATGAGAGCTCATTTGATTTTGTTTGAATACTTCATGATTGAATATTTTGCAATATAAGAGACTTAAATTCTTGTGATATTTCAAAATGTAAATGGATCTCAGCCTTAAGAGATGCCAGTAGTCTTGTTGTAAACATCCAGACAGTGTTTAACTATATTTTGTTCGAAGTTACAATCTGCCACAATCCTGCAGAACAAGAGCTGATTAAAATAGTAGGAGCGGTTTAGGTTACAAGCATTGACAAAACTCAAACTTGCAAACCAACGGATAAAATTGGATCCAATTTATTTTTTAATGAAATATGAAGCAATGACGTATAGTGAATTTGACATCAAACTTTGTACTTGAAGGTCTAGATCCTTATGGTTATCACTGCAGAAGATCAGCGGCTGGTAACTTGGAAAGCAGACCAATTTCGAGTTCCACTGCTGAAGTTGCAGAGGCAGATCAAAACGAGACTTTTTGCTTTGCTGTTGTCCGTCAAAGATATTTATTCAGCCTGCATCTTGTGCTTCATGAAAAGTTGGAAAATTTACTTTAATTGTGAGACTGTTGACAGATCAGGTCAGTTGTTGCAGCTACCAGCTAGCTCTTTGATAGCGAAGTAAACCATATGTCAGCTGTGGAGCTGCCCACTCATTGGGATATCACGACATCTCTAACTTTAAAGAATACTTTATACCGCCACGTTAAAAATTATTTAAATACTAAAGGCAAGATTTTAACCCCCTGTACCTTAGAAAATGGGGCATGTGTTTATGGGAGTAGTTAACACATCGGAAACGTGAGCCTCTTTTTGTTCACTATACTGGGCAAATTGAACCTCATTATTGACCAAACTTGGGGACGTTATTAAGGCTTTGACAGCATGTTTGCACTGTGCCATGTACTCTGTGGCCCAAACTGATCTTACCAGAAGCACCAGGCACATCCAGTGCCACAAGGAAACTGAGCAGTTGCTGACAGTTCCAATTCCATCCATTGTCCTAATTCTGACCGGTGACCCAGTTCCCTGCCTGAAATGTCCAATGTTTAACACGTGTCCGTTCACACATACAGTAGAAAATGCAGGAAACGCTCAGCAGGTCAGGCAGCATCCGTGGAAATAGAAGCAGAGTTCACGTGTCAGATCGAAGATCCTTTATCAGAACTGGGAAAGAAAGATTAAAAAAGGTGGTTTTAAGTTGCAGAGAAGGTAGTGTGAGGGATAGATGGGGAGACAATATCTGATGCATTTTACAAACCGTCATAAATATAGGCTGTAATTTTGAGACGTAGCTGGTATAACATATGCATGATGTTTTGATTATCAGATACCTCAATACAACTGCACATTGAAATGCTGAATCTCTACATGTGTAAAACTATAAATTCAAAAACTGTGAAGGTAAGATTACGGCAAATCAGAGATTATATAGTCGTCTAGAGTCATAGACTCGTACGGCACAGAAACAGCCCTTCGGCCCACCCTGTCCGTGCTGGTCATTGTGTATCCTTCTATCCTATTCCCATTTACCACCACTTGATCTGTAGCCTTCTATGCCTTGGCGATTCAAGTTTAAGAGCCCGGGGCCCCCAGGTGATGAAGGGGTTAAGGTCAGTGTTTCTCCCCATTCTTCGGTAATTTGGACGTTTTCTACTTGAGTTTTTTTGTGGTTTCTCCTGCATTAACTTCGGATCCATGATTGCCTGTTTAGTGGTTATCGATTAACCCGGACGGAATTGTACAAAGCAGTTAAATGCCTAAACTTTCAATTTGTCTTTATAATTGACGTGAGTCATAGTGCCCATGTTGGTGTTTGATCCACTCAGATCAAAATGTTCTGTGAGATGTCTGCACCTCTGTGCTCATTTTATTGAGGGGCAGCGTCTTTTGAACTGTTTGGGGGGGGGGGGGGGGGAACATTCTCCTGTCATGGAGTATGCTGCACATGTATTTTTGATGTGTGTGAAATTTTGGATCCTCAACACGTGGTTCTTCCTGCAATGATAATAGTTCTTGATTAAGTGAGGTCAACAAATTAACACCCTGTACTCAGGTTTGTCACCCCACGGAGCTGTGCTGTGATTGACAGCAATAATTTACTCTGACCCTCCATGTGTTGCAATCATCTCTCCTTCTAGAAATCCACCGAAAGTCGCAGAGATGTATTGGCATGGAAGCAGGCCCTTCGGCCCAATTCATCCATGCCGACCAAGGTGCCTTCCTCGGCTAGTCCCATTTGCATGTATTTGGCCCCTATCCCTTTAAACCTTTCATATCCAAGAACCTATACAAATGTCTTTTAAAACATTTGTAATTGCACCTGCCTCTACAGCTTCCTCTGGCAGCCATACCCACTGTGTGTAAAACTTGCCTCTTGTGCCCCCTTTAAATCTTTCCCCTTAAACCTATGCCCTCTAGTTTTAAACTCCCCTACCCTGGGGGGAAAAGACTGTGACCCTCCATTTAATTTCTGCCCCTCTTGATTTTATGAACTCCATAAGGCCACCCCTCAGCCTTCGTTGCTCCAGGGAAAACGGTCCAGGCTATCCAGTCTCTCCCATAACTCAAGCCCTCCAGTCCCGGTAACGTTCTTGTGAATCTTTTCTGTGCCCTCTCTTGGTTAATCACATTCTCCCTACAGTAAGGCGACCAGACTGTGCACAATATTCCAGGCGCAGTTTCACCAACATCTTATACAGCTGCAACGTGACGTCCCAACTCTTGTACTTGATGTCCTGTCCGATGAAGGCATGAGTATCATACATGCCGCCTTCACCGCTTCGTCTTCCAGTGTTGCCGCTTGAGGGAACGAAGTACTTGTAGCCCTGCGTCTCTCTGTCTACAACACTGCCCAGGGCCCTGTCATTTTACCGTGCAAGTCCTGTCCTGGTGTAACCTCCTACACTGCACTTGTCTGAGTTAAATTCTTGAAGGCTGCAATTAATTTCCTGGAATATTCAAACTTTCTGCCTGCTCACCCCCCACACCCTCCCTTTCCTTGGTCAGCTCAAGTGACACTGTCTTTAATGCAGCAATATGCCCTGAAACTTGTGGATCTCAAGAGCTTGATATATCAGTGCAGAGTGGGACCATTGATTTGGTGTTTTCCAAGTGGGCACACCAGTGGGAGTGTGAAACAGCATAGTTCATTGACTCGCTCTTCATTCCAGGAACAACTTTTATTTTCACATCTGTCAAAGTGTGAACAGCAGTTGGGTTTAGTGACGTAGCAACCTGTCGAAACTGCTGAAAGGGACATCCATCTCTCCGAGGAATGTTCTTAAAGAAGTGATGGAAGAACAGCATCAGCTCCTCAGCCCTTTTTTATGCCCTTGTTTACTCTGTCCCCCCAATGCCAGCTATCCCAGGGGCAGGGATTATAGAACGTGGAATATAGGACACTACAGCACAGTGCAGGCCCTTCGCCCACAATTGTTTGTGCCGACATTTTATCCTGCTCTAAGATCTATCTAACCCTTCCCTCCCACATAGCCCTCCATTTCTCTATCATTCATGTGTCTATCTAAGAGTCTCTTAAATGTCCCTAATGTATCTGCCCCCACAACCTCTGCCGGCAGTGCGTTCCACGCACCCACCACTCTCTGTGTGGAAAAACTTACCTCTGACATCCCCCCTTATATCTTCCTCCAATCACCTTAAAATTATGCCCCCTCGTGTTAGCCATTTTAGTCCTGGGAAAAGGTCTCTGACTGTCCACTCAATCTATGCCTCTTATCATCTTGTACACCTCTATCAAGTCACCTCTCATCCTCCTCTCCAAAGAGAAAAGCCCCAGCTCACTCAATCTATCCTCATAAGACATGCTCTCCAATCCAGGCAACATCCTGGTAAATCTCTTCTGTACCCTGTCTAAAGCTTCCACATCCTTTCAATAATGAGGTGACCAGAACTGAACACAATACTCCAAGTGTGGTCTAACCAGAGTTCTGTAGAGCTGCAACATTACCTCACAGCTCTTGACTCAAGTACCCCCGACTAATGAAGGCCAACACACCATGCGTGATTGGGAGGTGGTTAAAGAATGGGCTGTATCATGGAATATGAGCAAGCAGGAGAAACCTGAGTCATGTGATGCTGCTCATCTGAAGAGGACTCTCTGCCAAATGTCTGGGCCCCGAATTTAAAAGAATGGTGGTAACAGAACATTGATGCAGTAATGAGGAAACTATATCAGACACAGTGCTGTACAAATAATAGAAACAGAAAGTGCTTGTTGATTTTCACAGAGCTCTGCACTTCCACCTTAGGTGGGAACAGCTCAGCAGTGCCTCAGGCAAGGCATGTGGAGGATTGTTTTCGTAACATTATGGGCACCGGGGAATATACAACAACTTCAGGTCTGACATTACAGATGCCACAGGCACAGATGGCTGTAGAATGGGCAAAGCTGTCTCTTCAGGCTTCCAGAGGCCAAGCAACAGAAGAGGTCTCCACTGATCTCACAGGTCCAACTTGAACAAGTGAAGCATTAATTCAGGGAATATTGAGAATCACTGACCTGATAGTTTCTGTACATATGGATCACAGCCTTTGCTCAGATGTATTTTGTGCCCATTTATAGTCGTAGAGATATACAACACAGAAACAGGCCCTTCAGCCCATCGAGTGGGTTCTGACCATCAATCACCCATTTAGACTACTACATTAATTCTATTTTTCATTCTCCCCACATTGCGTCAATATCACCTAGATTCTACCACTCACCTACACACCGGGGGCTAATTACAGTGACCAATTAACCTACCAACCTGCACATCTTTGGGATGTGGGAGGAAACAGAAGCACCTGGGTCACAGGGAGAACGTGCAAACTCCACACAGACAGCACTTGAGGTCAGGATTAAACTCTGGTCTGGGCACTGCAAGGCAGCAGATCTACTAACTGCATCACTGTGCCACCCTTCTCGTGGCTTTTACTGCTTTAATCCTGGTATGATGCATCCATGTGTACCATTGGTAGAAGGCTCCAATCCTCCAAGTCACTGAGTTACCAGCTATAGTAATGGGGCAGGTCTTCCGTTGCCCCAGTATTACTGACAAGACTACCCCTGTGTCATTGCTGGCTCCCAGCACCTTGGTGTGGACTGCTCCATCGCTAAGCTGACACTTGAGTTTAAAATTCATACATTCTGTGCTCAGTCGTACCACAGTGGGGCACTCCTGCACACCTGGAGTGGATCTTCAATTTATTATGGTGATGTTCAAAGCTTTGGAAAGAAATGCGGGAGATGATTGAGAGAGGATAGAACGAAATAAGCAGGGGAATGGGACCGAGGGTGTTGTTCTGACAGCTGGCATGGATTTGATGGGCTGAATGTCCTCCTCCTCTGTTGTGAAGAAATATGAGGTACTGTATCACGGGTTTAATGCATGTGAATAAGGATGAATTTCCACCCCCAGGTTTCCATTTGATGGAGTTACTGCAAGAATGTGATTGAGTTGTTTGTCAGATCTGAGTGTGCAATTTTCCAATTACAGTTAATCATTCCAACTGTTCTGTCAGTTGCTAGACTAGCTAAAATGGTCCTGAATGGGTTTATTCTCAGGATTCAGCATCTTGGTAATGGAAGCGGGGCATTTGACAGCAGGCATCAGCCGAGAGCTCTTGGATATCACTAAATCCCCAAAAGTCTTGGCTCTGTCTCCATGCCTCGTTAATGGACAGTGCAATACTTTGTTCTGCAATGTTTCATCAACAGTATAGCTGTTAGAAGCACAGCTGTCTCTGCAGGGAGGTGATTCATTACTGTCTCAGATGATTCCGAATAATCTTCTGCATTTGAAACTTCTCAGGTACTTCCTATAATTTACACCTCCACAGTCCAACTTCCCACAAAAAAACTATTTGATCATTCCCTCAGCTGAAATAGTTGATGACATCAGGTGTTAGATGACAAGTTTGAAAGTGCTTCTCCCCTTGTTTGCTGCATTAGAAATGCATAAATTGGAGCAAGCAATATCATCTGGTGGTCTAAACCTTGGAAGGTTCCTTAAAATCTCTTCTGTTTCTAATTTCTTTGGTACACCAAAGAGTTTCAATGCAATGTATAAAATTGGGGGTACTTGCACTGAACCAGAGAAAACAGTACTTATTGTTTGGAGAGACAACTGTAGCTGCTGGAATCTGGAGCATATACAAATTGCTAGAGGAACTCAGCAGGTCCGGCAGCATCTGTGAGGGAAATGGACAGTCGACGTTTCAGGTCGAGACCCTTCCTCTGAATCTAGTACTTCTTGTTTACTGCAACAAAAAATTGCATAGGTACAATATGGGACTGTTGCTTTCCTGAACAATCACCCGAACAAAAGTGCTTCCTTTTACAATCAGGAGGGCGAGGCTTGTACGTGCAAAGGTCCTTGGATGCATCCACGAGGGTTATGGTACTGCTGCCTGGATCCTAATTCATCCAAGTTCCATGGACCCATCACCCCTGCTCTTCCTGACCTACTTTGCTCCAGTGTGAAAGGCAGTTCTTTGCACCAGGGCCCAGTTTTCTTCCTGGTCTTCTGTTTATTCAGTTCTTATTTCTTTCTCCTGATTTTAAACACTTCTGGTTTTCCTTTACCTAAGTGCCCAAAGCACAATTTATGACCATTGTTCCCTTTCCATTTATTTATTTTCGACCGATTACTTGTGCTACCTGTTTACCCTTCCACTCGCTTCATTTTAAGTTGTTGTGACAGTCTATTTATTCCCCCAGCAGGACCCTTGTCCCAGTGCTGCTGTTCAGTTGGAGGATTGTCCAAAGGCTACAGCTCCTTCCTGCCTCAGGGTCACTTCCTACTGTTCTTTGGAATAGGACCCCTCTTTCTCACACCAATTCTTCAGCCACATCGAAACTGCTGCCAATTTTTTCGACAATTAATGTAATAATCCACACCTGATGATAATTTTGGGGCATTATTCATTATTTGGCTTCTGGAGTTTCGTACTTTCCAAACATGCCCTCCTGTTTGGTAGTTTATTGAATCTGCTGCAACTCTTTGTTTTACACTTGTTGCCCTGCTTGTTACTTTTGGACAGTTCCTTTCTCCAACGTTAGCATTCTATCTGTCTTTCCTACACTCTTTTATTATCCTTACAAATAATTGTAGCTGTTGGATAGGGTCAACTTCCTGTGGGTCCTCGATATGTTTCTTAGCTTTGTTTCCCGTTGCTCATTGAATAATTGGTTACGCAGACCCGTGCTCACAACATGGTGTGACTGAGCTTCACAACAAACCTCGTGCCCCCTTCCCCCTGCCCCTTTTATGTTGGAGTGTCTCCAACTCTTGACCACTCCCCCCCCCCAACAGAGACATCGAAGGCAGCGATTGCAAACAAAAAACATTCACTGCATGTCTATTTGGGTCAGGACAGTCTCACTGTCCACAAGCTCCCACGTGCTGTAGTCCATCCTTGTAACCTGCTATCATAGTGTCTTGCTCTGTGTTAATATATTACTCAGTTATATCACAATCATGCCATTACCATTGTCAATAAACATGATATATCATCACTTTACGTTGTCTTCACGCTTGACTGTGTCTTTACCAATGACATAGTCTGTTTCCTGAGTTAAAGTCCATTGACCGGAGGAAAATATTGATTTGACTTTGTGCACTATGAGCAGAAGGTATGGAGGCTGGGATTTATTACACCTCTGTCAAGGAGAAAATAATTCTACACATAAACACAAACTTGAAAGAAATCCCCATAAGAAGATCCTTGCAGGAAAATAATCTTTCCATATCCAAGGATCAAGAACACTCTCTCGCTCTCCTGCACCCCCCCCCCCCGCCCCCCACCTAATCTGCTCCAATATAAGCTGCCCCATACCTTCACAACAACCCTCATTTTGTTCTTCAGTCCTCAGCCATTTCTATTCCTTTTACTTAATCCTCCAAGGTTCACATCATCGTGTGTATATATAATATATTCTTCCTGGCTTAAACTAGTTTCATTATTTACTTCTTCATTTTTTTTACCCCTGAGGCTGCCCTCTGTTTATTTCATTCTTTCCAGCTGATTTATATCTCTACAGCCTGCACAGATACTTCATAATATATTTATCTTATCCTTTCCACATACAGATGGTCCTGTCTAATTCTTGCATGGGGCCCAGCCATTTAGATTTATTTATGTTTTAATTCTTTGAAGCCTGAACTGCTGATATCGATATCAAAATTTCCAGTGTGAATGATTCAGATGTTTTCATCTCTAGAGGGATCTTCTTATTTGTTTCCAACTCCTCTTCATGCTTGGCAAAGAAGCATGACTCTCTCTAACCAAGGCATTGTTTCAACATTATCTATAAATCTGGCCACCGGTGTGCAGCAGAAAACCTCAATGTCAGCCTTCAAGTAGGAGATCTACATTCTTTTTCACAGCGTGGTACTTCAAGTTATTAAATAATGTTATTAAACGTGTGCAATGCCACTGGAGGTTCATTGATGTCAAGAAATGTTCTTGAATTGTACTTGAGCATTCAGTCAGAGGAACAAAAATGCATTATGCCTTGGGTTAGATTTTGTATTTGTTGGTCTTGATCATTTACATCCACTTTTTGTTTTAGTAATTTTACAAAAAAAAGTTTCATTTTTAAATGTATTTCTTGGGATTTGGGTGTTACTGGCAAGGTCTGGTCTTGTTGCCCATCTCCTACTCAGATGGGAATAGAAACAAAACACCTCAGATGCTCCAAAAATGAAATAAAAATGAGAAATGCTGGAAACACTCAGCAGGTCAGGTAGCATCTGTGGAGAGAGAAACTGAGTTAAGGTTTCAAGTTGGGGACTATTCATCAGATCCTGGACTAGAAACATTGACTCTGTTTTCCTCTCTCCACAAATGCTGCCTGACCTGCTGAGCGTTTCTAGCATTCTCTGCTTTTATTCATCATTGGGAGGCCAATCACATTGGAGGCACACTTGGGCAAGACAAGGGAAAGATGGTATATTCCTGTCCCCAAAGGCAGGAGCAGACCAAATGGGTCTTTACAACAATCCAACTGATTTGTGGTAATCATTATTTGTGATGAGTTTAGTTTTCAATAAAATGGCAGAACTGAATTTCAGTTCCACAGCTGACATGGTGAGAATTAAACTTGGGTCTCTGCATTATTAGTCTGATCTCTATTACCAGTCTGTTCGCTGCTATGCCACTGCTGTACCTCTGTGTATTCTTCTTTGCCTCCTATCATTGCTAGAACATTGAATTCTGGGAAGAAAACCACCTTTAAGGTGAGAGGAGACATAGGGAGAGGAGGGAATGTTAGAAAAGTGCAGGGAGCTCCTGCCAAAAAGACTCTTGCATCATATGCCTCGTCAAAAGCAATTGAGTGCCAGAAGGTGTGAAAGTGATCCTCGGTTACCAAAGAGCAAAGCTTCTTGCACGCGATGATGCGTTTTTGAACAGTGGTTTAAGGAAGCTTTCTGAAGGTTTATAATACACTGTATGTGTTTAGAAGATGAAGTTGGTATTGGTTTATTATTGTCACTTGTACCGAGGTACAGTGGAAAAACTTGTCTTGCATACCGTTCGTACAGGTCAATTCATTACACAGTGCATTGAGGTAGAACAGGGTAAAAACAATAACAGAATACAGAGTAAAGCTACAGGGAGGTGCATTGCAGGTAGAAAATAAGGTACAAGGTCATAACAAGCTAGATTGTGAGGTCAAGAGTCCATCTCATTGTATAAGGGAACCATTCAACAGTCTTATCACAGTGGCATAGAAGCTGTCCTTGAGCCTGGTGGTATGTTCCCTAGGGGTCCTGTATCTCCTGCCTGATGGGAGAGGAGAGAAGAGGGAATGACCCAGCTGGGAGGGGTCTTTGATTATGCTGGCTGCTTCGCCAAGGCAGCGAGAGGTATAGACAGAGTTCATGGAGGGGAGGCTGGTTTCCGTGATGTGCTGGGCTGTGTCCACAACTCTCTGCAGTTTCTTGTGGTCCCGGGCAGAGCAGTTGCCATACCAAGCCGTGATGCATCCAGCTAAGATGCTTTCTATGGTGCATCAATAAGTTTGGTTGTACAGCACTTATTATTATTGAATGGCGACACAAATGCTAGCCTAAATCTTAGTAAAGTGCATTGATATGAACTTGTTCAACAGATAGGTGGTTTGAGCTTAGCATGTGATCATTCACTCTAGAAGTGCTTAAACTAGGTTGTCACGTACTGTTGGGCTTGTTTGTTGTCCCATTTTATGGTGGCTTTCCTCATTTGGATAATGAATTGCAGTACAATGTGCTGCAACGTACAAACGATTATGAGCACATTCTTCCTTCCAACATATGCTCAGACAGCTCAGTGTGAATTTCCTGTACAGGCCCCTCTCTTTTACCAGGGAAGAATGTATATTGCAGAATTAATCAATGTAAATAATAAGCAGGATCCTCTGCTGTAAGCAGCCCAATTTTGGATGGGCACAGGTAGAAAAGGAGCCAGGGTTTGAGTATCTTAGATTCCTGCCTGCTCTTTCCCTACCTAATATCAGTTCTTCTGGTGGAAAGAAGTGCACTCTAAAATTGGTGGGAATATTTTACTGAGGTACTTAAGATGCAATGATATGAAATACTTTAAAACCCATTTGTGTTGGATTTGGATCACTCACTACTATATAATAGACGTTTAATGTTGCCACACTGATGAATGTTTAAGCTTGGTGACAGGTATCCGAAAACTTTATTTCTGAAACATTTTTTCCAAAGTATATCTGGTTTCTATTCCCTCACTTTGCCATCTTTCCTTTAAACTTAAACCTCTTACTGTGGAGCTCTTTCTCCTTCAGTGGGTCTCAAGTTGAGAACACCTTTTGGATATCAGAACAGCAGTGAAGAGAAAGAAGCTTCCCCTGCAGCAGTAGAAGCATATTCGTCTAGAAATTGGACCCATTTGTGCCTGGTCGCTTCAGGCAGTTTGTGCATGAGTTGTTTTGTGCAAGTTTGAATGCAATCATGCCTACTTTCAATGGAAGTCCAACCTATCAACAAATTGGGCCAGGTACTTCTGGGCACAATTCACCTCGGCACAGCTAACATTTTTCGGCTGTCACTCCTGCATGTAGTGACATCAACATGTGCGGTACTCGTTTTTGTTTTACCGACGGAAACTGGAGCAACAACGTGCAACCTTTGTTGTGTAACTTTTGTTTGTAGTTCCCAGTAAAACAAGGAAACAAACCCCGCACCAATTTGGCAAGGAGACACGAATCAACTGGTACACTGATGTGACTGCATCTGCTTACCCAAAACTTTAATTCCTGTCGTATTTCACACAATGTCGCCAGGTCTCTTATTATCAGCGGCTTGTTACGGCTGAGATCTCTCCAGAGTGATGAGCCTGAACAGTGATATGGGGCCACTTGTGGCACGGGTCATGATCTGCACCAACAATTGTGGGGATGGGAGACACATTCTCCTCACCCACTGTACCATTCTCTCCAGGATTCTTTAAGATTTCTCCAAGCCAAACTTTCCTGCAACTCTTCCTTCAAGTCATTCCACTCTGACTTCCTTCTCTATACATCCAGAGCACCCAGATGGGTCATCGGAAATTGGTATTGGTTTACTATTGTCACTTGTACTGAGGTACTGTGGAAAAACTTGTCTTGCATACTGATCGTACAGGTCAATTCATTGCACAGTTCATTGAGGTAGTACAGGGTAAAAACAATAACAGAATGCAGAGTAAAGTGTCACAGCTACAAGGAAGTGTATTGCAGGTAGACAATAAGGTAGATTGTGAGGTCAAGAGTCCATCTCATCGTATAAGGGTGCCAGTCCTGTAAGAAGATTTAAAAGAACATTATTAGTAACACTTAATGACATAGAACTTAAAAAAGTAGAACAATTGTAGTGAAAGTAATGAGTAGATCTGCAGAGAGCAGCTTGCAACGAGTCACCACGCTCCGGTGCCATCTTACTATTTAGGATGGGAGACCAGCAATGATTTCCTGCCTCTCCGTGGCAACCTTTCCAACTGTTATGCTGTAGATATCGTGCAACGTGCTCTCTATGGCTGAGACCCACTCCCGAGTGGAAATGACGTGACACCTTTCAGGGTGTTATGTTTCAAAGGAGCAGTTGGAGTGAATATCCCCCCCAAGGATGTAGCTTGTCCAACCCTCCATGGTGAAGACTTCCAGAGATTCACCACCCTCTGCAAGTTGTCCATGTTGTTTGTACCACTTATGACACAGGAGGTGGCCATTTGGCCCATTAGCAATGCAAGTTCCTAGCAGATCGATCCATTCTCCCCCCCCCCCCACCATTTCCTTTTTCTCCCTCCCTTTCAATGCCCATAGACTCCCCTTTGATTCTCTTACACTCAAAGAGACTCAAAGAGAATCCCCTTTGATTCTCTTACACATTTCCAGTAGCCAATTAACCTACCAGCGTGTCTATTGGGGTGTGGGAGGAAACCAGAGCCCTCGTCTGTTAAAGGAAGAACATGCAATTTCTGCACTGGAGCTGTGAGGCAGCAGCTACACCACACATCAACACATAACAGCCTTGCATTTCAGCTTCCCAAGGGTTGCCCCAGCAGCCATGAGGAACACAGAAGACATCACACAACAAGGAATGCAATCCAAGGCCCAACTGGAACTTTATGCTCAGAGGTGTCATTGCCACAAATCTGGAAATGAGATGCTCCTTTTAGATAAGTTTATATTGCAACTGTATGTAGCAATGGCTCAGCCCAAAACATTGAATCATTTAGGATATCATTTATCTTTGATTTTGTATCAATTAGAACCAAACGTACAGAAAAAGATGGTTTTCTAGAGCACAGGAAGGTTTTGACAGACTGATAGGATGACTTGTGAGGCAGTTTTAGTCACTTTAATAGTTTTGGTTTTGGCTCGCAGATGAGACAAGACTGGAAAATACCCACTTGAGTGTGGGTAATGCACTCAGTCTTTTTCCCAAGGAAAGAGAACCAAGAACTGGAAGGCATTAGTTTAAGGTGAGAGGGGAAAGATTTAAAAGGGACCTGAGGGGCAACTTTTTCATGCAGAGGGTGGTGAGTATATGGAACGAGCTGCCAGAGGAAGTAGTTGAGGGGATACAATAAGAGCATTTAAAAGACATTTGGATAAGTACATGGATAGGAAGGGTTAAGAGGGATATGGTCCAAACGCAGACAAATGGGACGAGCTTAGGTGGGCACCTAGGTCGGCATGGCCGAGTTGGGCCGAAGGGCCTTTTCTCGTGCTCCGTGACTCCTACCCAATGTTGTCAACACAGAATTTCCACTTTGGGTGCAGTCGATCTTCTGTGAGCAGAGTCACAGAGCAATACAGCACAGATACAGGCCCTTTGGCCCAACCAGTCCGTGCTGACCACCACGCCCACCCAGCTAGTCTCAATTTCCTGCATTTAGCCCATACCCCTCCAGGCCCTTCCATGTACCTATCCAAGTGCTTCTTAAATGATACTATTGGATCTGCCTCACCCACTTCCTCTGGAAGCTCGTTCCATATACTGACCACCCTCTGGGTGAAGAAGTTGCTCCTCAGGTCCCTTTTAAATAATTTCCCTTTCACCCTAAATCTATGCCCCCCAGTTTTGGACTCCCCTGCCCTGGGGAAAAGACTGTTACCGTCCACCTTATCTATGCCTCTCATAATTTTAAACATTTCTCTAAGATCGCCCCTCATTCTCCTACGGTCTAAGCAATAAAGACCTCGCCTAGCCAACCTCTTACTGAGAAATATTTTGGAGTCAGAGTAATACAGCAATGAAACAGGCCTTTTGGCCCACTGAGTCCATGCTGACTATCGAGCATCCGATGACATTAATCCCATTTTATTGTGCACACATTCCCGTCAACTCCCCCGCACACCAAGCAACTTGCAGCGGCCGACTAATCTACCAACCCGCACGTCTTTGGAAGGAAACCCGAAGGGAACCCACTTGGTCGCGGGGAGAACACGGACAACTGCCCGAGATCAGGATCGAACCCAGGTCGCTGGTATTGTGAGGCAGCAACTCTGCAAGCAGTGCTATTGTGCTGTCCCAACTCATTTGCTTATCCACAAACACAAAATCTGCCATGAAAATACGTTTGAGCAGTAATTCAGAAAGAAGTTTACAGTCTGTCATACGACAAATAGATTCCGTTGATGGACCTTAATTCATACATTGTGCATGAACATTGCAGATGGTGCTGCACACAAAGTTAGATGCCTTTGCATAAGACAGAGTATGTCATACTACAACGGCTATTAACTGAACATAGATAAGGGACTGCTGTGAAGCAGAGCAATTTAAAAAGTAAAATTTTCTTTAAATATATCCTCGATATATTTAAAGTGGCAGCTTGATGCAGATGGATTGCCATGGTTGAAAGTAGGTTTATTAAAACAGAAAATCACAGTCTCCCACCTCTGAGGAAACTACTTATAAGTGACTGAAAATTAAACCGATCCATTTTCTTGTTGCATTGGGATAAAACTGTCGACTGGTTAGTAGGTTAAAACCTTGTGATTGTTTTAAAAAATAATACGCCGGTTGGTGTTCATGTACCCAAAAGATCCGATCATTTTCCTTAGTGCCCCTACAAAGACCTACAAATAATGCAATTAGCAAATCCCAATTGCAATTAATTCAATCTGGGGCACGGCTAGTTCTGTGGGTGGAACTGACTTCCATTTCATTGTTTTAAAACCTGCAAGTCCAAGTGACGGCAGAAACTTGATTATCAATGAACCTAATTTGCCCTTACATTTTTCCCAAGGTCTTTCATGAGTTGCCCTGATTTCAGGCAAAGTACACACATACCCGAAAAAAAAAAGGCACTCCTTGTGTCAAATTTTAAAGCTGAATCTGCTCTTCTGGTATTGTTCCCTCTACTCACTATCTGCCTTATTATTGCAGTCTCCGTAGGAATGAATCAGTCTATAGCCTTGAGTTCTCCATGCCCAGAGAGTTAACTGCTCTGATTATTGCTGTATTGAAGCCGTTCCTATAATTATGTAAATGTTTCACCTCCGCCAGAGAATGGATTCTGCATCTCATTTCTTTAAATGGGATTATTTTAAAATGTGTTGCCAAAAGGATAATTAATATACCTGGGAAATTTAAAAAGGAAATTATGAGGGAGATAGCGAAGGACGGGTATTTTGGGAATTGATGGTTTAGTGCATGCGAGAAGTGGACGTGTAGGGGCAGCAGACAGATGTTGGATCAGTTGTCAGCTTTGCTACGTAGGTTGTTAGTTGTGCTTGTCACGCCGTGTGTGGTCAATTCTGCCCTGCTATATCCCTGAGTGTTGTCACGTGACCCCCTCGGCCCTGGACACGCTCATCATAGATCATCCGTCCATGCTGCAAGCAAAATCTTCATCAGGTATTTCAGGGCGTGAAATGTATCCTCTGAGCCTCTTGTAAAGGAAGCTATACGCTTGCATTGTGCAAATGAAGCCGTGGAAACTGAATAGACTGGGTGCAATTGGACTTGGTCAAACAGCACCTTTTGCAGTGTTTTCATAGCATCGACAAAAGTGCTCAAAGATTCAAAATAAAAAATATCACGCCTGTAACTTTTCTTGCAGCAGTATCCAGTATCCTCTCTTTAATTTCTGTACAGTTGACAGCACTGTGTTTGCTTCTGTATTCTAACTGTTGGTGGCTGGCATACAAAGCTGAGAAATGTATCCATTTGCCGAGGGCTGAGGGTGGCTGCATGTTTGGTTTGTGTACGTGAAGGTGACCCAGGAGCCGATGTCCTTCCGTCTCCTTGTACGCAGATGCACTATCTAGGATAAGGCAGCCCACTTGAATGGCACCCCATCAACCACTCTGAACATTCATTCCCTCCACTACCAGCACACAGTGGCTGCAAGTGTGTGCCATCTACAAAAAGCACTGCGTTATCCATCCAGGCTACTCCAACAATACCTCCCAAATCTGCATCCTCTACCATCGAGAAGGACAAAAGCCGAGGTGCTTGGGAACACTACCCCCTGCAAGCTCCTCTCCAAGTCGAACCCCATCCTGATGTGGAAGTGCATCACAATTCCTTCGTCACCATTGGGTCTAGATCCTGGAATTCCCTCCCAACTCCCCGGGGGAGCACCTTCACAAGGAGGATTGTAGTGGTTCAAGGCGGTGGCTCATCACCACCTTCTCGAGGGCAATGAGGGATGGGCAATAAATGCCACCCGCTTTGATATCAATATCCAGATCCCAAAAGTGAATTGCAGATAAATGGAGGTTTTAAGGCATTCTTCCCTCAACATTGTCAACATCCCCTGGGCCTTGGACAGCTCTTTGGGTTCCATTTTTAGCAGTTTCTTCTGTCACCGTAGAA
The DNA here is from genome assembly GCF_009764475.1 of Pristis pectinata. Taxonomy (NCBI): domain Eukaryota; kingdom Metazoa; phylum Chordata; class Chondrichthyes; order Rhinopristiformes; family Pristidae; genus Pristis; species Pristis pectinata. The sequence goes on from NC_067417.1 coordinate 46,810,842, forward strand.
AGCACTTCATCATGTGACGATGTCTCACTGTTTTGATAGTATGGTATTGTGCAGTACGGCAAAGCAGAAAGGGCAACACGTTGCATAGTGCGGGGTTATAATCCTGAACCACGGCTGTATCTCAGCAATGGTCTCGACAATGGGAAAGACTCTCTGAAAAGCAAGGATTCATTATCGGGGTGTGTGTGTGTGTGTCTGTAGTGCACAATTTATGTCTGCTGTCAGTAAGAAGGAACTTTGTAAATTATTTTTCAGAAACTAAGAATCCTGTGCAGCAATTATTGTCCGTCCTTTTGTCATAGTTGTACAGTACAGAAATGTGCACACCAAGTCCACGCTGACCCTTTTGCCCATCCAACAACGCCCATTTGCCCACATTAGGTTGTACACTTCTGTGCCTTGCCTGTTCAAGTGCCCGTCTAAATGTCTCTTAAATGTAGTAGTTGTATCTGATTCCACCCCCTCCCCTGGCAGTATGTTCTAGATGTCACTATGATGCTGGAGGAACTCAGCAGGCCGGGCAGCATCCGTGGAGGAAAGCAGGCGGTCAACGTTTCGGGTCGGGACCCTTCTTCAGGACTGAAGATAGGAAAAGGGGAAGCCCAATATGTAGGAGGGAAAAGCAGAGCAGTGATAGGTGGACAAAAGAGGAGAGGCGGGCTGGGCACAGGGTGGTGATAGGTAGATGCAGGTAAGAGTTAGTGATATGTAGGTGCAGGGGGGAGGAGGGGAGAGCAGATCCACCAGGGGATGGGTCAAAGGTAAGGAGAGAGAAGAAAAAATCTGCCCCCTTGTTTTTGATACCCCTACCATGGGGAAAAAGATTTTGACTATCTACCCTATCTATGCCTCTTTTAATTTTATTTACCTCTATCAGATTACCCCTTAGACTCCTTCACTTGAGGGAAAACAAGCCCAGCCAATCCAATCTGTCCCCATAATTAAACTCCTCCAATCCAGGTAACATCCTGGTGAACCTCCTCTGCACACTCTCCAGTGCAATCACATCCTTCCTGTCGTGCGGTGATCAGAGTTGTACACGCTACTCCCAGTGCGGTCTAACCAGTTGCCCTTGAATTCAGAGAAGGCAAATTTGGAGCTAAATAGAGGACTAACCAGCAGCTATCCTTCCCCGAGGCACATCAGTGAACCAGGTGGATTTTCAGAACCATCCAGTGGTTTTGTGGTCATCAATACCAAAGAACTATTTTAAAAGGAAGATTCCAGGTTATTAGCAGAACTGCTATGGTGGGACTCGAAGTCAGATCTCTGGATTCTTGATGCAGGGTCTCGACTTGAAGACTCGACCATCCTTTTGCCTCTACAGATGCTGCCTGACCCGTTGAGTTCCTCCAGCAGTTTGTTGCTCCAGATTCTGGCATCTGCCGTCTCTTGTGTCTCTGGATTCCTAGTTCCTAGTGTCTGCAAAAACAAATTCTAGTTTGTGAAGTACTGAAATGATTTGATTTGATTTCACATAACATTATGCTTCAGGTGTTCCATTTAGAATGTTTCTTGACGGACTACGCGTAGGAATTTTTTTCATTGGCTCGGCAGTCTGGAACCAGGAGTCACACAGCCTCAAACTAAAGGGTCCGCCATTCAGGACAAAGTGCAGAAATTTCTTCTCAGTGAATTTGTGGAATCTTCTACCCACTGGTACTGCAGAGACTCAGTCACCAAGTTTTTCAGAGAAAACAATGGACTTTTAGGTCTCAAAGATATTGTGGCATGTGGGTTTGGTGCAGGAAAGTGGCACTGAGCTAAAAGTTCTGCCATTATCTTATCTGAGTGTTGGAGCAGGTATGAGCTGCTTCTATTTCTTGTGTTAGGCTTAAGCATAGTAAGCCACAGACTAAGTGCTGGGAGTTGTGTGATGGTTAGTGTGGGCATGGTGGGACAATGGACATCTTTCTGTTCTGTATGATTCAATATTATTGTAAATAAAGCTACTTGTTGTATTTGGGGAATTTTGTATCTGAAATGCAAATGTGCTTTGGGGAAGCTAGTATCTGATGAGGGAAAAATTTCAAGGTGGTCTCTAATAAAGAACTAGGGATAATTTCCCTCAAAATGGTGATAATGTGGAACACGTTAAGTAACAATTGAGGTATACACCAGGAGTGCATTGAAAAGGAACGACATGAGAGAAAGTATGTGCTGTTATGATTAGACAGTGTTGACTGGGAAACTAAGGGGCAGAACCGTGGGGCCAAATGGCCTGTTTGTGTCCTGTGATCTCTGCATTAGCTATCCTACAACTGGCGCTGGTATCCAATCACAATTGGGGTTCTTTCATGAGCTTTTGCCATAAAGTGAGCAAGTGTGAGTGTGGGCTTGGATTTGCCTGTAGTGCCTCCACAGGAAAGTCGTCCACTGTTGCACTGTGCTCACCTGCACATGAGTTCAGGAGCCAGAGAGAAACCCCACAACCACGGGTACGTTGTACCAGCTTTTCACTTGGCCTCTGCCTCGTAAGGTGATGGTCAGTGAATAGACAATGGTTCATGTGAATTGTTAACTCTCGTGTTGTGTGCAGTCCTTGCCCATCCATTTTTACACCAACCCCATTTTATTCTCCCCATGTTCCCCTGAACTTCCCTCTTTCTTTTATCTCCCCCCCCCCCCCCCCCCCCCAAGATTCTACCACTCGCATCCACACCAGGGCACTTTACAACCAACCAACCAACCCCGCGTGCCTTTGGGATGCGGGGGAAATCCATGCAGTCACGGGGAGAACGTGCAAACTCCACACAGACAGCACCCAAGGTCGGGACTGAATCTGGGTCTATGGGTTTGTGAGACAGCGGCCGTGCTAGCTGCACCACTGTGCCCACCTACTTCCTCTTCAGTAGCCTCCACTAATCCCACCAGTTTGTTTGGGCCAATCCGTGCTCAGTATTGTGTTGACACTCTGCGCTCAGATTTCTTTGCCAGTACGTGCTTGGTTGAGTGTATGATAAGCTGTGTTCTGTTGTATGTTGGGGGCATGCTGGTTTCTGCTTAGCTGGGTTTATGACGTTTAGACTGTATGCCAGTCTGTGCTCACTATCCATCCAGTCTGATCTTGGGAGTCCGTATAAGCTGGTCTGTGCTTGGCAAGATGTGGGCCGGTTTAGAAACACAGACAACCTACAGCACAATACAAGCCCTTCGGCCCACAAAGTTGTGCCGAACGTGTCCCTACTGTGCCGAACGTGTCCTTACTTTTAGGTAATAAAGTGTGCTGCGTTGTGTGTCTTTCTGTAATCAGCAGGATTATGCCAGTCCATCCTCTGAAGTATTTGTGACAATCCATTCCCAGTTGGGTTTCTGAAAATCTGTGTGTGCTGCAGTTTAGTTAACTAGTTTTAGATATAGATCGATATCTTTTTTTTAGTCACACGTACATGGAAACACACAGTGAAATGCATCTTTTGCGTAGTGTTCTGTCAGTGCATGTTCAGTCAGACAATAGGGTCATGTCTGTTTTTGATTAGTAGGGTTTATGATGGCCTTTGGCACACACTACACTGGGCACCCAGAATTAACAATGTGCGTCCAGTGTAGTGTGTGTCAATGTGTATTCCGTGTTAGTGTGTGTGCCAGATTACGTTTAGTGGGTTGTGTCAGCTTGAACACAGTAGGGTGTGCATCAGTCAGTGCCTCGTCAGGTGCATGGCAGATCAGTGTGTTGTATGCCATTCTGTGCTGATCTGTGTGTCTGTCACTCTCTCCGAACAATGTCCGGTGGTGCTCCAATCTGCCGTCTCCGTTCTTTGTTCAGCTGGGTTTGTGCTGGTCTGTGCTCAGTGGTGTTTGCACCAGTCTGTCAGCCCAGTGAATGCAGGATCAGTGGGGAGTGCCCTAGCCAGTGCTCAGCAGATCGTATGCCAATCAGTGCACAGTAGTGCACTAATGACCACTGCTGAGCTTGCTACTGTGGAGAAATCTCTGTGAAGCCAAAGAACCAGTGAGGGAGAGATTAGCCCGCATCATATCCAAGTGATGACTTGCACTCGCCATGCCGCCCAAGGTGCGACCCGAGCCCACACCCTCAACGATGAGCAATCACTCTGCTCAGCCTGGCCAGTCTCACAACAGCTTTTAAAATGGTGTATCACCATGGCAACCTGGCCCTCACACTCGCAGGTACTCCGTTTTGTCCAACCCGTCTCTCCCCAACCCTCTCTGCGACCACAGATTAACTTACTTTCTCTTTTCCCAGTGTGATGTGTATAAATGACCTGGATGAAAATGTACGTGGGTGGGTTAGTAAGTTTGTAGATGATACGAAGATTGGTGGTGTTGTGGATAGTGTAAAAGACTGGCAAAGGACGCAGTGGGATATAGATCAGCTGCAGATGTGGGCAGAGAAATGGCAGATGGAGTTCAACCCGGCACCTTGGGAGAGCAAATGTAAAGAGACAGTTCACTGTTAGGGGCAGGACCCTTGATAGCGTTGATGAGCAGAGGGATCTTGGGGTCCAAGTTCATAGCTCCCTAGAAGTGGCTACACAGGTTGATAGGGTGGTAAAGACAGGCATATGGCATGCTTGCCTTCATTAGTCGAGGCACTGAGTTCAAGAGACAGGAAGTTATGCTGCAGCTTTATAAAACTTTGGTTAGGCCGCATCTGGAGTATTGCATTCAGTTCTGGTCGCCCCCATTATAGGAAGGATGTGGAGGCTTTGGAGAGGGTGCAGAGGAGGTTTACCAAGATGCTGCCTGGGTTACAAGGCAGGTGCTATGAGGAGAGGTCGGACAAACTGGGGATTGTTGTCTCTGGGGCGGCGGAGGCTGAGGGGAGATCTGATAGAGGTTTATGAGATTATGAGAGGCACAGATAGAGTAGACGGCCAGTATTTTCTCCCCAGGGTTGAAATGTCTAATACCAGAGGGCATGCATTTAAGGTGATGGGGGGTAAGTTCAAAGGAGCTGTGTTGGGGCAAGTTTTTTTACATCAAGAGTGGTGGGTGCTTGGAATGCACTGCCTGGGGTGGTGGTGGAGGCAAATATGATAGACATTCAAGAGGCTCTTAAATAGGCACATACACGTGAGGGAAATGGTAGGATATGGACATTGTGTAGGCTGAAGGGATTCGTTTAGTTGGGCATTTTAGAAGGACCTGTTCTTGTGCTGTACGGTTTTATGTAAGCAGCCTACAGTCATTAAAAAAAAATCATTACTCAGTGTTCCCTCCACAACTCTTCTGCTGTCTTCACTATGTTCCTTGCATTTCGATGTATTTCATTAACAAACACAGTCCTTTTTCTTGCTTTTTCTTTCCCCCCTGACCTCTGTTTGTTCTGCTTTCCAAACACTCTCACTAATGTACTGCCTTCTATTTCCAGCTTGGCTTGTCTCCCTTCTGAACCTGTGCACAGCTTCCCATCCCCCTGCCAGACTCGTATCGACCAACCCCAGCAGCCCGTGCAAATAGTCATTGGGGGGCATGCCAGCCTGTGCTCAGTAGGGTGTATACCAAAGTGGTCCTCGGTTGTGAGCCAGTCCCTGCTCAGGGCACTTCCCAGTCTGTGTTCAGTGTGTACGTCAGTCTGTGCACGGGATGTATCCCAACCTGTGCCAGTTGGGTGTGTGCCAAGATCAGATGTATGCTGCTCTCTGCTGTGTAAGATGCATGCTCAGTAGTTTGCAGCCCAGAGTCCTGCAACACAGAGACAGGCCCTTTGACCCACTGAGTCCATGCCAACCTATTTGCCCATCTCCAGTAATCCTATTTGCCTGCATTAGGTCAGTTTCCTCTGCTCCTTGTCTATTTAAGTGTCTGTCTAAATGCCTCTTAAACATAGTGATTGTATCTGATTCCACCAACTCCTCTGCAGCATTGTCCAGATATCAACCAGCAATATATGTTTTTAAAAAAAAAGCTTACCCCTCAGATCCCCCTTTAAAACTCCTGCCTCTCAGCTTAAATACCTCGACCATGGGGAAAAAGATACTATCAACCTCTTCTGACTTTATGCCTATGCCTCTCCTAAGTTTGTATACTTCTATCAGTTCACCTCTCAGCCACCCTTCGCTCCAGGGAAAACGAGTCCAGATTTTCCAGTCTCTCCCCATAACTAAAGTCCCCAGTCCAGCAACATCCTTGGGAATCTCCTCTGCACTCTCTCCAGCGGAACCACATCCTTCCTATAATGTGGTGACCAGAACTATACAGTCCAGTTGTGTCTACGTCTACTCTAATCTGGCAATGAATCCCATTTTATTCTTCCCACATTCCCATCAACTTCTCCCCATATTCTACCACTCACCTACACATTAGAGAGGCAATTTCCAGTGGTCATTAACTTTGGCATGCGGGAGGATACTGGAGCACTTGAGAAAACCCACACCGTCACAAGGAGAATGTGCACTCACACACTCACACACGTGCACACACACACACACGCACACACACACACACACGTGCACTCACACACGTGCACACACACACACACACACACGTGCACTCACACACGTGCACACACACACACACACACACACACACACACACACACACACACACACACACACACACACACACACACACACACACAGCACCCGAGGTCAGGATTGAACCTGCATCTCTGGAGCTGTGAGGCAACAGTTTGACCAGCTGCACCACTGTGCAGACTAGTACGTGGTCAGTAAGTTGTTTGCTAGTCTGTGGTCAGCAGGTTTTATGCCAATCTATCATCAACAGTTTTTGTGCTGAATAGACGTGTTTGCCACTCGACTGATCAGCATGCCAGTCTCTGCTATGTAAGGTGAAGGTGTGTGCTTTCCCTTGTTTTCACTCGAACAAGGGGATGTTGTTACAAGACAAGGGGCTGGTCATTTTGAAGCAAGGTGCATAGAAATCTGTTCGTTCAGAGGGTCGTGAGTCTCTGGAAATCCTCTAAACCAGAGGGCTGTTGAGACTCGATCATTAGGTGTATTTAAACAGGAGGCAGAAAGATGTTTGAAAGTTCGTGAATTTGAGGGCTGTGGGGAGCCTGCACAGCAAAGGAGTTGAGACCTGGGGCTGGTCAGCCATGATTGAATGGCAGGGCAGGTTTGAGGGGCCAGGTGGCCTATCCTCCTCCTGCTTTTTTTTGTGTTCTTGCCTCCTGGAGTGTATGCCCATCCCAAGTGATTGGAATATTTGTTCATCCATGCGCAGCGGAAAGCATTTAGTCTGTGAAGTACAGTGGATGATAGGTGCTAACTGGACCTCGGTGTGAAGTGGCAACTGCTTGCACTGATGCTTGCTGTGTTGCTTGAAGAGAAGAGAATGACCATCGGCATGGCAACCGTGGGTGCTTGGCCTCCTCGTCACAGTGTTTGTTTTCAAGCTGGTTACTGTACGAATCTGGCTTTTCTTATTACACCATCGGCAAGTGGACACTAGTAGGTGAAAGGTTCTTGTGGTGAGAATAGTGCAGATCTGAACATTGCATCAACATTTCATCGACAGCACAGAAATGGGTCCTTTCAGCCCATCTCATCCATGCCAGCCATGATGCTTATCAAGATGAAAAACATGATGATGCTGGAGGAACTCAGCAGGCCAGGCAGCATCCGTGGAGAAAAACAGGCGGTCAACGTTTCGGATCAGGACCCTTCTTCGGGACTGAAGATAGGAAAAGGGGAAGCCCAGTATATAGGAGTCAGAGCTGTGACAGGTGGACAAAAGAGAGGAGGTGGGGTGGGCACAAGGTGGTGATGGGTAGATGCAGGTAAGAGACGGTGATAGGTAGGTGCGGGGGAGGAGAGGAGAGCAGATCCACCAGGGGATGGGTCAAAGGTAAGGAGGAAAAAAGGTTGTAGGGATTACTTACCTAAAGTGGGAGAATTCAACGTTCATGCCGTTAGGGCTGCAAGGTTCCAAGACGGAAAATGAGGTGCTGTTCCTCCAGTTTGCGCTTGGAATTTTTCTGGCAGTGGAGGAGGCCGAGGACTGACATATCAGTGAGGAGTGGGAGGGAAATATTTAAATGCAATTTTTTGTTGCATTCCAGCAACAGCCTATGCAAGGAGGAGCAAACGTTCTTTACATCCGAGATCTGATGTGCCATTTCATTGCCTTGCATTCTGGCAGGTTGATATTGTGTTATTCCCCATTCTTCATTTCTCATTTCTTTTTTCCCTTTTCCTTGGAGCAGACTCGATGTGGCCGAATGGCCTGCTTTCTGCTCCCTTGTCTTGTGATCTTGTGATGGGTTTCCAAATATTAGGGAATTTTGTGTAATACAGGAAGTCCCCGGCTTACGAACAAGTTCCGTTTTTGAGACTGTTCGTAACCCGATTTTTGTCTGTAACTCGGAACAGTGTCCGCGGCCTGCGCACTTGGCCCGGGGATCGCGGCTGCGCATGGCCCCAGCCGCACGTGTGCACTGGCCTGGGGTTGGGGCCAAGGAGGCGTACCGCTGCCGTGGTAGGATCGGGGGCTGGGCCCACTTTCGAACCGAAGGTCGTTAAGACCACGAAGGTCAGTTCGTATGTACGGGCGTTCGTAAGTCTGGGACTTCCTGTATAGGGAATCGATGCCAACCCATTTATTTTCACCATTTAAAAATGATATTGTGATGTTGCCCATTGATTAGTGTAAACACGTTGGTTCAATCCCTGTTACATCTTTGTGTTGTGATTCTAAGGAAAATTTATTTTAGATTTCAGAATATCACAGGAGGGGGGGAAATAATTCCCATTGTGATAATTGTCAACCCACTGCAAAGAAAATTACACTTTGTAAATTGGAAAAACGTATGAAAACCAATTTTGCTGGATTGTTATTTGAAATGAGCTTGCCTGTAAAACCTGAGAGGATTAACTTGAATATTAGAATGAAATCGAGCTTTTCTGTGAATTGTGTATTAAGTTGCTGCTGCTGTTTGAATTGATGAGAGCTTAATAGGATTAACTAGAGTTACTGTCATTACTAGATGTTGGTGGTGCTCTGAGAGAAGGTGTTCCTCCCTGTTTCTTCTGCAGCTTATTCACTCAACTGAGTCAGCCAACAATAAATAAAAGCAATGTTTTCATAGTTATGCTGACTTTTGCCCTTCTCAAGGTGAGATGTTTCTGTGTCAGGGAAAGACACATTCAGCTGATTTAACCCTTCTCGTTTTGTTGCATTTCCTTTTAGTTGTTGAGACGAGTGTATCAGTCTAATCGTTCTATTTAAGAGCAAAACGAAGGGCGTTGTGAAAGCAGCATAGGAGTGTAAGAAGAAAACAGGGAACCTACTCTGAGGAAGAACTTCTTCACGTGGAGGATGATTAGAACCTGAGAGTAGCTGCCTGACTGGGTATTGAAGGCAGGTGCGCTCTCAACATTTTAAGAAATATGTAGATGAACCCAAATCAGCAAGGCTACAGGCCAAGTGTTGGTAATTGGAATTGGTACGGATAGTACCAGATGATCAGCATGGACATGATGGGCAGTAGGGCCTAGAATTAGTAAGCTCAATAGGACCTAGAATTAGAATTCTAGACAGAAGACAGTAGGGCCTTCTACTGAAGACAATAAACAGAAGATAGTAGACAGAAGACAGTAGGGCCTTCTACCTAGTAGACAGAAGACAGTGGGGTCAACTGCCTAGTAGACAGAAGACAGTAGGGTCTACTACTGAAGACAGTAAACAGAAGATAGTAGATAGAAAACAGTAGGGCCTACTGCCTAGAATTAGAGAGTAGGCAGTAGGGCCTAGAAATAGTACGGATAGGTACTAGATGATCAGCATTGACTTGACGGGCAGTAGACCTGTTTCTATGCTGTGTCATTCTCTGAGGACATATGAGGCCTAATTTGCCTTTGTTTTCAGTGGGAACACTCTACACCTGAAGCAATCCAACTTTAAAGCCATTGTCAGAACCAAAGGTGAGGCAGTAGGATCTGAGCAAGCAATGATAAGTAGGCATTTGTCAGGAGTGGGGCTGGCCCTGACACCAGAAATGCCCTCGGGATGCATGACCTGTGTTCCTTGGGGCCACCGAGATGAGATGGCATTTCACTGGTTTACCCAGAGTTGTGATGATCTTATTTCACCTCGAGGAGCAGATCCTGCAGCAGGCCCATGTGGTTTGATTTTGGTGAAGTGATCTTGTTCAAGATATGCAGGCAATCCAGGTTAGCCTGTCTTGTTGTACTATTATTGTGCCCAGAGATTCATGTGCACAATGCTCTGGTGCATCACCATGGAACATAGAACAGTTCAGCACAGGAACAGGCCCTCGGCCCACGATGTGCATTGAACTAATTAAGCTAATGCTACCTCATCCCTTCTGTTTGCACATGGTCCATATCCTTCCATTTTCTGCATATTCATGTGCCTACTTAGAGCCTCTTAAACGCCTCTATCGTACCTATTTGCACTACCATCCCTGGCAGTGTGTTCCACCACTCTGTGTAACAAAAAAAACTTGCCCCGCGCATCTCCTCCTTTTGAAGTTTTCCCCCCTCACCTAAATGCATGTCTTCTATTATTAGATAAGAGAGATAAGATGTCTTTATTAGTCACGTGTACATCGGAAACACAGTGAAATGCATCCTTTTGCGTAGAGTGTTTCTGGGGGCAGCCCGCAAGTGTCGCCACGCTTCCGGCGCCAACATAGCACGCCCGCAACTTTCTAACCCGTACGTCTTTGGAATGTGGGAGGAAACCGGAGCACCCGGAGGAAACCCACGCAGACACGGGGAGAACGTTCAAAACTCCTTACGGACAGTGGCGGGAATTGAACCCAGGTGGCTGGCATTGTAAAGCATTACGCTACCGGCTGTCTCATAATTTTATAAACTTCTTTCAGATCTCCCCTCAGCCTCTGCCACTCCAGACAAAAACAACCCGAGTTTGTCCAACCTCTCCTTATAGCACATGCCCTCTAATCCAGGCAGCATCCTGGTGAACCTCTTCTCCACCCTCTCCAAAGCCTCCACATCCTTCCTATAATGAGGCAAGCAGAATTGGATGCAATACTCCAGATGTGGCCTAACCAGAGTTTTGTAACTCTGGAGATTGTAAAGGGTGGAGAAAGTTTTTTTTTTTGATCTGCTCCTTGATTTTCTGAGTAGTGGCTCCTCTTCCAATGAAATCTTGTGATCAAAGGAACAGACAAGGCAAGATGTGATGCCACATTGTGTTTGAGAAGCACTACCTCCAACTAGGCAGCTGTCCCTGGGTATGGCATTGCAGTGTCAGCCCTGATTTTCTGCCCAATGTTTGTGATGGAGCTTGGCACCACGACCTTCAGACTTGAGCAGAGATTGCAACTAATGGGGCCAAGCAAGTGCTGAAACATGTGTTTGGTAGCATAAGTTTGCAGTGAGAAAAGTCCTTTCACGTTGTAATTTAATTTGGCCTCCTTTTGCTAAGCTTATGCCCTGATTATGTAGTAGCAATGCTGCTCGGTAGTCTAACAGCTATAATGCAATTAAAAGAAATACTCTGTTCCCTGCAACAGTAACAAAGGTAAGATATAAAATTTCTTTATTAGTCACAATGAAATGCATCTTTGCGTAGTGTTCTGGGGGTAGCCCGCAAGTATCGCCACGCTTCCAGCGCCAACATAGCACGCCCACAACTTCCTGTCCTGTACAAACTTTGGAATGGGGGAGGAAACCGGACCACCCGGAGGAAACCCACGCAGACACGGGGAGAAACGTACAGATTCCTTACAGACAGCGGCCGGAATTGAACCCGGGTCGCTGGCGCTGGAATAGCGTTACACTAACCGCTACACTACCGTGCCTGTCTTGTGAAGTGCGGCTTGAGATGGCCCTCTTGGCTATTGTTGTTGACCTGGGCTGCTACAGTCTACAGTATCTGGATGTGAGACTGCCAAGGAGTTGGGCATGTGCTGGTGTGACCTTGGGAGCCTCCCAGCATGGAGTCTGGATTGGGAACCTCTCACTGGCACTCAGTCTGAGCAGCAGAAGGAGCGCATCATCTCTCAAACTACCAACATCAGGCACCTCCTGCCCCACAATGTGGAAGAGTCTCTGAGTCCCACATTGACCTCCTCAGCAGCCGCAACACCCTCGGGACTGGAGTGGCAGCCCAGGATTCTGCACAAGGAGAAACCCTGACCAAAGATTACAGAGGAGCTGAGCCAACATTCCTCACGTGAACGAGTCAGGGAGAAAAAAAAGTTTTGAAAAATGTATCTGGAGTCTGTTCTCAGTCAGTGATGTTGGCAAGATGCTTTTCTACTGGAGATGCATACGGCACCATCCTGTGTGTGAGTTATTGAAATCAATCGACAGAAAATGGCACGCTGTGTGTCTGTGGCTTCCAAACACGCATGGACAGCAGAATAGGCAAAATCACACTGGCAAACTATCACACATCTCCCTTCGCAACCAAATGAGAACCGGGCTGAAATTTTGCGCACTTGTACCTGAGAGGGAGATGTGGCTTTGACAAAGGATGGAGGGGTGGTGGATTTAAACCCAGTTGCTGCACGTGAAAGGTCCGTGTGCTAACTCACCTACTGAGCACAGAGGATGTTCATTTTAATGGAGATGTCTGGGCACATTTATTTCCTTGTTTTTCAGGCTGTGGGTTAATAGCTTTGTAGGCTGCTTCTGATGTAGTCTGTCGGTGGTCTGACAGCCCTACTGCATCAGGGACCAGCGAAATTAGCTTTCCCTATTTTCTTGTTTGAATGTAAATTATCCTTGCTTATGTGATCAGAATGCCAGCTTGTTTCCGTAGCCTTGTTAAAAAGCCATAAGAATACCTTGCAAGTATGCTGATAAACTTCAGACTGGGGCAGTAGCATTTTTTATTAACAAAAGCATTCCAAATTTTGGGGGTGCCTCTGTTGTGGAACAGAATATGTGAGGCATCCAGCATTGGAGATCAAATGTTCGCAGGTAAGGTTTGGTTCGAAACGGATTTGGAATGTAATGTGACCACGATTTGCGATGGCTGCTTTCAAACGAAGGTTGGGGAAATATTGAAACTCCTCTTTGCTCTCCCTGTTTAGAGAGGTTGCAGTGAAGTAGGTCAGTGTTGCGGAACAGGGGCTGCCTTGCGCGTTATTCCGACGGCCAGCACAACTCTTGAGAAGTATAGCCAGGTCTTGAGATCTGTTTTGTAAAACACGTTTCTAATGCTACGGCCACGAAAGGAACAGCGGCTTTGAAAGACTGGCCCTGGAAAATTGACACAGACACAGACCACACGCCACACAACGTGTGTGTGTGTGTGTGTGTGTGTGTGTGTGTGTGTGTGTGTGTGTGTGTGTGTGTGTGTGTGTGTGTTGCTGCATATTCCAGCATCTGCAGAATCTCTTTTGGCTCCTGGAAATTAAGTCCTGTTTCCAGGGTTCATTCCTTTCATTTTTGATATCTATTATTCCAGGAGAAATAACCATTTTCCCAACTTGCCCCAGTAGCTGCCTGATTTATTTTACCTGTGCATGTGTGACTGAAGTATTTGTTCGTTTCTTTAATATAACTTCATTGAGTAATTTAGCCAGATCCTTTCTCCTCGATGCCAAGCAGCCTGGGAATGGGGTTAATGGTGAGAGGGCACAAGTGTGCCAAGATTTAAAATGAACAGGAAGGAGGCAAAATCAGGAATGGCAGCTGCCAAGCTTGGATGGTGTATGCCTGATACCTAAATACCATTGTGGAAAAGATAAGATCTCTTTATTAGTCACACGTACATCGAAACACGCAGTGAAATGCATCTTTTTGTGTAGCGTGTTCTGGGGGCAGCCCGCAAGTGTTGCCACGCTTCCGGCACCAACATAGCACGCCCACAACTTCCTAACCCATACGTCTTTGGAATGCGGGAGGAAACCGGAGCACCCGGAGGAAACCCACGCAGACACAGGGAGAACGTACAAACTCCATACAGGCAGCAGCCAGAATTGAACCCGGGTCGCTGGTGCTGTAAAGCATTACGCTAACCGCTACACTACCGTGCCTGCCTGTATGGTAGAAATAAAGATGATTAGAACATAGAACAGGCACTTTGGCAGTAGCAGCACAGGCACATAGTATTAGAGATAAGATATCTTTCTTAGTCACATGTACATCGAAACACACAGTGAAATGCATCTTTTCGCATAGTGTTCTGGGGGCAGTCCGTAAGTGTTGCCACACTTCCGGCACCAACGTAGTATGCCCAAAACTGATAAATACTGAGCATACTAAACCAGCCAGAGGAATCCTGAATGTGGGCATTGTGCGTGGTAAGTTAATAAGTTGGGGGGATGGGGGAGGAGTTGCACCAGGGCTTGTGGCGAGCAGTCAGTCTGTTGCGCACACACACATTCAGTTTGCAGCCGTGTGAATTTTAGATCTGCAGACTTTGGGCCTTGCTTTGTAGGATATCACAGCAGGGAACCTACTCACACGACAATGGATAGCGCCAGTTTAAAGCATCTTTTGAGGGCGGGAACGATTCCTGGGCCAAAAAAAACTTCAGATTTAGAAAAAACAGTGATAGTCGAGGATTGGGGCTGCTTGAAGGAAACAGGGACAACAGTTGGGTCTGAAGTTCAAGGCAGCTTGAAACTGAGAAAGCAGAGTCAGACTCGTAGAGGGATAAATCACGGGAACAAACCCTCTGGCCCACCAAGTCCGCGCTGATCATCAACCACCCATTCGTACCAATTCCACATCAATCCCTTTTTATTTTATTTTCCACACATTCCCATCAACTCCTCCCAAGTTCCATCACCCACCTGCTCGAGGGCCAATTAACCTCCCAACCCGCAGATCTTTGGGGATGTGGGAGGAAACTGGAGCACCGGCGGGAGAAACCCACACGATCTCCCAAGGTCAGGATTGAACCTGATCTCTGGTGCTGCGAGGCAGTGGCCTCACTTGCTGCACCGCACTGTGCCACCTGTAGGTAGCTGAAGTAACTCAAGTTGGGGTTCAGACCAGAGGGGGTCAGTGCTGAGGAGGAACGGGTTGCTTCTGAGATGTAAACTGAGCTGTGTTGAAGCAGCGAGCAATGCCAATGACAGAAAAGACTGTGGAACTGTGAGAGATCTTACCTGGCAACAGAGCCGTTTGACAAAGCAATCACTCAATTTTGACGTGGTGCTGACTGAGCGGGCTCCTTCGTCCTGGGTGGTGTTGAGCTGCAAATGGAGACTATTCCATTACATTCCTGGCTTGTCTTTTGTAGATGATGGAAAGCCTTCGGCTGTCAAGAGGAGAGTTGCCTGTCCCCGTACCTGTTCTTGTAGCCACCGTGTTTATATAGGCTGATCCAGTTGATTTTCTGCTCAGTGGAAACCTCCAGGATGTCGATAGTGGGGGGCTTGGCATTGGTGAGGGCATTGAATAGGGTAGGCTTGGAGACCCTCTCTTCAAAGTCAAAGTCGAGTTTATTGTCATATGTGTGCACAGCTGCAATGAAAAACTTACCTGCAGCAGCATCACAGGTACATGGCATCAGATAAGCAGCATTCACAAGAAAAGCATAAATTAAACATAAGTAGTACACAATTTTTACAAGAAAGAACATGATTAGAATGGAAAAAATCAAAATCAAAGTCCATTTTAGTGCAAAGTAGTCACAGTGTTGCCAAACTGCAGTGATTAGGGTAATGCCGGTTCGTTCAGGAACCGAATGGCCGAAGGGAAGTAGTTGTTCTTGAACCTGGTGGTGTGAGACTTCTGAACTCCTGCCTGATGGTAACTGTGAGAAGGTGGCATGGTCCGGATGGTGGGTATCTTTGATGGATGTTGCTGCCTTGAGGCAGTGCCTCATGTAGATGCCACTGATGGTGGGGAGGGATGTCACCGTGATGTATTGAGTTGAGTCCACTGTTCTCTGCAGCTTCTTATGTTCCTGCACATTCAAATTGCCGTGGTGCAACCGGTCAGGATACTTCCAACAGTGCATCTGTAGAAGTTTGTTGGAGTGTTCGGTGATAGGCTGAACGTCAAACTTCCAGGAAAGTAAATATCTCTTGTGGGAGATGGTCATTGCCTGCCACTCTTGTGGCACAAATGTTAGTCCATACCTGAGTGTTGACTGTGTCTTGCTGCACACAGGCATGGACTGCTTCGTTTCTTTTTCTTACCTTTTCTATTCTTTGCATTGCAGTTTTACCATCATGGAATATGGTAGCCCGATGGTTAAGTTACTGGGTTCAGAGGCCTGGACCATTGATCCAGAGACACGAGTTTAAATCCCACCACAACATCAGAGGAATTTAAATTAATTGAATTTGGAATAAAATGTAGCATTATATTCTAAGAGGTATGATGGATAATCATTAAATTACTGTTCCAGTAGCCATCATCCTGGGCTATTGATCCAGAGACACGAGTTCAAATTCCTATTCAAATTTAAATTCAAGAGACTAAAAAAAACCTGGATTTTGTTCTTAAACTACTGGATTGCAGTAAAACCCCTTCTCTTTTATGAATGTCTTTCAGGGAGGGAGATGAGCCCTCATTATCCTGGCCCATATTTGACTCCAGACCCATCAACCTCTTCGTTGCCCCTGAACTGAGCGGCAGCTGAGGATGGACAATAAATGCCGACACTGCCAATGCCGTCCCCACTCGGTGAACAAATAAATAAAAACCTAAAAGGGTAGTTCTTGAATCAAGAGGGTTAAAGAGTTGAAGCGAGAGGAACTGCGGTTCCCTCAATAATTAAAAGGCCTGTTTAGATACCATTGGGTCCTGGAGATTTTTGAGTCTCTGGCCCCATTGTTTTGACAGAAGCAACCTATTGTGAGCTACAGGTCTTCGAGGTACTGATGTTAGGACAACGTTTTACATCAGGTGATAAACGTCTTGCCAAAATCAGTCCAGACACTTAGTTTGCTTAAAATGAAAACAAAATTGGCAAGGTCTCCTTTGAACCACTTTGACATCAGACTGGAGCACAGGACTTGGATGAATTGATGAAGACAGCATTGAGGGATAAGTGATTCAGATTCAGCAGAGACTGTCACTCACCTTGTAACTACTTCAGTGATGTTGGCTTTTCAGCTGCACTTTGTTCAGCACTTCATGTTTTATGCTGTTCTGTCCCCAGAATATTATTTTTCTGTAGTCTGGCCAAGGGTGCTTCTGCTCTCTAATTGCGTTCAACTTGAGAATGTGGTTGACCATGATTACACACATCAGACTTTGAAAGAGAGGAATTGTATGTCGTGTACTAAAGCATGAAGATCTTCGATCTGAAGGATACTCAGTTGTGAATTGCAGAGAGAAGATCTAAAGGACCAGATCTGAAGTGGGACTTGTTGATCAGTCTCCTCTCTAACATTCTTTCAGTAACGCAGAAGCCTATTATTGCTGCTGTGTAATCCCACCTCCTCTCCTTGTGTAGTCCTTCAGGATCGAGGATGACTTCCTTCCACTCTGGCCACCTCATAACCCACAGAACCAATGTGGGAACCACAGGCCTTTCCACAAATGGTTTACCAGTTTATTATTGTCACGTGTCCAGAGATGCAGTGGAAAACTTTTGCTTTGTGTGCCATAGTGTTGCAGTTACAGAGAGAGTGCAGTACAAGTAGACAAATAAGGTGCAAGGGCCATAACAACGTAGATTGGGAGATCAAGAGTTAATCTTTTCCTGTATGAGAGGTCCATTCAAGAGTCTGATAACAGTGGGATAGAAGCTGTCCTTGAGTCTGGTGCTTTGTGCTTTCAAGCTTTTCTATCTTTTGCCCAACGGGAGAGGGGAGAAGAGAGAATGACTGGAGTGGGAGAGATCCTTGGTTATGTTGGCTGCTTTCTCAAGGCAGAGTCGATGGAGGGGAGGCTGGTTTGCATTCACAACTTTCTGTAATTTCTTGTGGTCTCGGGCAGAGCAGTTGCCATACCAAGCTGTGACGTGTCCAGATAGGATGCTTTCTGTGGTGCACCTGTTTTTTAAAAAAAAATTGGTGAGAATCAACGGGGACATGCTGAGGCAGGAACTGGACTATAGGATGGACACTCCTGCTTCTCGCGCAGGGCGTCATTGTTCTCCAGATACATGGATTCAAGGTTCTCAATACCATCCCGAATGCACCTTCTCCACTTTGGGCAGTCATAGACCAGAGGTTCCTAAGAGTCAGTGGGGATGTTGCATTTCTTCAAGAAAGCTTTGAGCACATCCTTGACTCTTTCCCTCTGTTCACCTGGCAGAGCTCAGAATCGAATGACGGTTTGGGGAGTCTGGTGTTGGGTATGCGATCAAAGTGGCCAGCACAGTGTAAACGACTCAGTGTAACTGGGGCCTCAACACTGGTCATGTTGGCCTGAGAGAGGACCTTGGTGTTGATTTCCTTATCCTTCCAGTAGATCTGGAGTATTTTACAGACCTCTCACAATTCTTTGCACATCTAAATAGCACTAGACTTCACCCTGCTTTGGTTGCCTGATTTGAAGTGAATCTTCTAAGGGGAACATCAGCTCCTAGCAGGAACTAATCTTGAGAGTGCTAGGATGTTACTAGACTTAAGGTTGAATGGGTAATCTCTGCCTTGTTTTCAGTGGCTTATCCTGCTCATGCTAATATAGTTTTGGGGATGTGATACAAGTCTTGGTTCATGGAGTTTTACATAGTCTGCATTGCTTTGGTTTCTCTGCACAAGCAATCATATTACTCCATTGTCCACTTCAGATTCTGTTAATCCATAATTAGTTTTGGTACTGGTGAGTTTTGTAAACAAAAAAAAATCCTGTGCTTGGAACCCGGCATTCATGGTATACCTCTGTTTCTCTGAATTATTTCACTTCAACAATAACAGCACCAAACAATGCCATAAATGACCAAAGTAGCTATCGTGCTTTAAATCTTTTAAACCAAGCGTAGAGCATCCGGAACCATCTGTGGTGGGAAATAGAGCACATGCAATACCCTCTGACTAAAGAAATTAGATCTATATTCTTTGGAGTTTGGAAGAATGAGGGAAGATCTTTTTTAAGATCTATAAGATCCTGAGGGGGCTTGACGGGCTAGATGTCGAGATATTTCCACAAGCGGAAGAATCTTGAATGGGAGATGTAGTGACAAGATTAGAGAGATGGTCATTTGAAACTGGTGCGGAGGAGCATCTTCTCGCAGAGGGCGGTGAATCTCTGGAATTCTGTATCCTGGAGGGATATGGAGGCTGGATCATTTTGAGTATTTAAAGGGGATCTGGGTATTGGTATTGGTTTATTATTGTCACTTGTACCGAGGTACAGTGGAAAAACTTGTCTTACAAACCGATCATACAGGTCAATTCATTACACAGTGCAGTTACATTGAGTTAGTACAGAGTGCATTGATGTAGTACAGGTAAAAACAATAACAGTACAGAGTAAAGTGTCACAGCCACAAAGAGTGCAGTGCAATAAGGTGCAAGGTCATAACAAGGTAGATCGTGAGGTCATAGTCCATCTCATCGTATAAGGGAACTGTTCAGTAGTCTTATCCCAGTGGCGTAGAAGCTGTCCTTGAGCCTGGTGGTATGTGCCCTCAGACTCCTGTATCTTCTGCCTGATGGGAGAAGAGAGAATGAGATGGGGCAATGGAGGGTTATGGGGAACTGGCACAGAAGAGATGAGGCCTGGGGGAGATGAGCCATGATCATACTGAACGGTGGGGCAGACTTGAGGGGCCGAGTGGCCTACTGTTCGTATTTTCTTGTGCTCTTGTGCAAGTACTGGTGAGCTGAGAGGCAAGGTGAGTCTCTTCCCTTCATTTCAATTGAGGTTAGCTTCCTCAGCCATGAACTTCACAATATTTTGAATGATTACTTGTCAGTCACACCGAGGCGTAATGTCATTTTATTCACCTTCTGCCAATAGTAGCTTGCATTGCTCCAGTGTTAATATACTGCAGTGTACTTGCATGTTCTATTTTTTTTAAGAAAGAGAATTTGATTTTCATGGACTTGGCATGTCTCAGCCTGCTTTCTATTAGAAATAGAAGCAGGAGTAGAAATGAACACAAGGAAATAGGAGCAGGAGTAGGCCACTCGGCTCCTCAAACCTGCCCCACCATTCAATATGGTCACGGCTGATCTCTGCTAACCTCAGCTTCTCCTCTTCTGTGCCAGTTCCCCATAGTGCTCAATTCGTCAATCTTTATCCACCTTCACCTTAAATCTATCCAATGATCTGGCCTCCTCTACCCTCGGGCAGAGAATTCCAAAGATTCACTGGCCTCTTATAGAAGAAATTTCTATGCACCTCAGTTTAAAATGACCAGCCCTTTTATTTTGCAGTTACCTCCCCTTATTCGTGACCTTCCAACTAGTGGAAGCATCTCGACAAGGGTGGCACGATAGTGTAGTGGTTAGCGCAACGCTATTACAGCGCCAGCGATCGGGGTTCAATTCCTGCCGCTATCTGCAAGGAGTTTGTACGTTCTCCCCCTGTCTGCGTGGGTTTCCTTCGGGTGCTCCGGTTTCCTCCCACATTCCAAAGGTGTACAGGTTAGTAGGTTGACGTGGGTGTAACTAGGCGGCACGGGCTCCTTGGGCCAGAAGGGCCTGTTACCATGCTGTATAAATAAAGTTTTAATCTATCCTGTCAAGCCCCTTTTACGATCTTAGGGTCTTGTATATCTTGTGTGCCATTTAGTCTCTGCCTTTCAATAAGGTCATGTTGATTTTCTTTTTACCTCAATGCCACTTTCCTGCATTAACTCCATATTACCTGATTTCCCCAAATATCCAAAAATCTGTCAATTGCTGTCTTAAATGTACTCAGTGTTCTGCAGCCAATTCCAGCCAAATCTCAAATTGCAGCCAATCTGCCTTGCGCAATGTCTGTGATAATGTCGGGAACACGAGCCCGCTTGGGCACAGTAAAGTTCATGTGCCACAGGTGACAATGACTACATCCTTTGTTTTTAAATGTTGATAGAGAGCTAAGGAATGAGCAGGACACTGGGGGAAATGTTCCTGCCCCTCTTCATGGCTAACTCTGCAATGGGAATATAATCTGTGTCATTTCACAACCTTTAAATGGGTACCTGCGCATCAAGTAACTCGCTGTGAAATGAATTCTCTGCTGGAAGGGCTCCAGATCTGAGGTTGCTGGGTGAACCATATGAAGAATTGTATAGAATTGTCTTGGGTGTATATTAGATATAAGCTGTCCCCAGATAACAAACAAGTTCCGTTTTTACAGATGTCCATAAGTAGATTTTGTCTGGAAGTCGGAAAATACACAGAAGTCACTTGATATGGTAACCACGCCTCCACATGAATGGTATCACATAAGACTGATAAGAAACGAACAACTACTAAAAGTGGAGAGAGAGAGAGAGGAAACTAGTTCTGCCGTTCGTAGGAACAAACGTATGGACTTTTGAATTTAATAACGTTAATGGGAGCTTGTTCATATGTAGGGGTATCCACATTGCTGGGCATTTGTAACCCAGGGACGGCTTGTAACGTGTTGCAAAATTAAACGAGTCAACAAGAAAGATGGATGGAAGTGTTTTACGTTCAGTTTTCCTCGAGTTGGGTATATTTTAAAAAGGTGTCTGTTGGTAATACATCAGATGGCATGCTGTCACAGGAATTAGATACTCATTAGGTGAGCATCTCAGATTCAGTTTGAGCATTATAAATATTTGCACATGCTTACGTTGAAAGCTTGAACCGGAATGTGTGAGCTCTTTGATTTAATACCCACCTGTGGAAAGTGAGTGCCATAGCTGCAACCATTATAAACATGAACAACACTGCAGGTGGAAGGGAAAGGAAAGAGGCTATTGTGCTGAGGGGGACAGTGTGTGAGAAGGAGCCCTCAGTATGGAAGGTTACCACCTCCTTAAAATATGCAATCAAACATGTAAAGGAAAAATAGAAAAGGAAGGAAAGAAAACTGGTTAATAAATCTGTTGTTAAGTCAAAGATCAATGACGACATTTATTTTTAAATTTTGAGGCTTCTGTAACTTAGCAAGATTTCCCGAGTTGGTTCGGAGGACTGTTAGCGAACAATTTGACACAGTGCCGGCCAAAGTGAATTTAAAGCATGTGATTGAAAACACCTGCAAGGAGTGGGCGAGGTGGGGCTGGGGGGAGAGGAGAGAGAGAATGGGTGCCTGAGTGGGGGAGAGATGGGAAGAATGGGAGAGAGGCAGTGACATGAAGATATTGTGTCAAGAATTCCAGAGCTTAGGGCGTGCGAGTGGAGGTTTGATTAAAATGTGGGAATTTTCAGAGGCTGGAATTCGGAATACTTCGGGAGGTTGCATGGCTGGAGGAGATTACAAAAGATAAAGAGTGATGAGGCCAGTGAGGGGTTACTTAACTGGGAGCTAGTGTAGGTTTGAAAGCACGTGGACGGATGACGAAAGGGACCTGATGTGGGGACCAGCGTTTCCTGTCGGCTTGAGCCTGAATGAGGGGATGGTCGAGTCAAAAGATAACAAAGGCTGAGATGAAGGTTTCCGTAGCAGATGAGGCAGTTAATAGGTAAATCCACAGACTCGGAAGGGCTGGTGTGAGTGGCATCACAGATGTGTGGCTCAGATCTCAACTCTGTTTCAACTATGCAGGAACTCTGGTTCAGCCTCGGTTGCTGAGAAGAGGGGCAGGGGAGTGGATTTTCTTGACCATGTTGCACTGTCACCTTACTGTGGTGGGGTGAAAACCAGATCTGAGGGATTCGGGTGGAGTTCAGCTAGAGATGGGCATGCACCAAGCATCAGCAAAGCAGCAACATAGGAATGATGAGCCTGTTCCAAAATACTGCCCATTATAGAGTAAAATTTCATGAAGTTGTAATGGTCCTCAATACATTTTCCCCCAAGCTGTCTTGGGCAAGTTGCTGAAAATCCAATAGAGAAGGATAAATGTAAGATAGGCAGTTAACTATCTTTATTCAATTTATAAAGTGACAGATAAATAAACCATAACCAAATTGCACAAGTTATTATTAGCATAAGGGGTTAGTGCACTGACCAGGAATGTCTCATGTCCAGTCCTCTGCCTTTGCTCACCTGGAATCTCTACAATGGGCATAATTCCCCCAGGGCGAGGCAAGGGGATGAAGAGCAGCTCAATGTTCGTCCCAGCTTATCCTCCAGTGAGCCGTGCAGGTAAGTACACAGTCCCGAAAGTGAGCAGGGGTTAGGGCTACCGTGTGATGTACCTCAAGGTAAAATGATCTGCTTGCATTTCTCATGCCTCTAATGTCAGGAAGGTATACTGGAGGTAAGTTGACTTGATAGTTCTGGTGGTAGTATAGGCAAATACTTGGCATTTCTTAGTGTGGGCTTATCAGTACAAGAGAGAAGACGGCATTGCCTAGTTTGGAGGAGTTACTGGAGAGTAGACGACATTGGAGGCAGTAGTGGGTATTTCCCAGTGTTGGGGTAGTGTTGGAGATCAGCTGGCGCAGTCCTGTGTGGAGTGACAGGAGAGTAGCTGGTATTGCTCAGTGCCAAAGAGTAGGTGGCATTGGTTGGTGTGGAGGCAGTCGGGATGATGGCTGACATTGCCCAGTGTGCTGGTAGTATAGGAGTGTAGCTGGCATTGCCCAGAGTGGAAGAGATCCAGCAGTGTAGCTGGCATTGCCCAGAGTGGAAGAGATCCAGCAGTGTAGCTGGCATTGCCCAGAGTGGAAGAGATCCAGCAGTGTAGCTGGCATTGCCCAGAGTGGAAGAGATCCAGCAGTGTAGCTGGCATTGCCCAGAGTGGAAGAGGTGCATTGCCTAATACGTATACTTGCAAAATTAGTTAATTAGAATGTGATATGTGAGGAGAGCTGCAGGGAGCTGGGACACGATGGCTGAAGTCAGCATGGAAACACTACAAGATCAAAGTTCTAATGGTAAATGCATGGGCTGACATCTCATCTGCAAGAATGAAGTCCCCTTTGAAGAGTGGGGAAAAAAAAACAACTTCAAACCCTTAAATTCAGTCCTGACTCTTCATAATCTGGAATATTTCAGCACTTTATAATTCAAGCGTCTGGTTTTGAAATTGTTGGCATCCAGCTGAGTTTCTCTTCCTGTATTCTGTCCATCCCACTGACTGCTCTGCTGAATGTCAGCAACCTCTCAGAATTTCAGGTCTGGTTAAAGTGGAGCCATGAATCATAAGATTTTTCAGCAACAGAAAATGGCTGTTAGACAAATCCTCATTTCCACTTATAGTATCCATTGTCTGGTTGTCTCCTTGGAAGCATTTCATGAATCCACCTTTTGCAATCCTTTCCTACTATCCAATTCAGCACCTCCCTGCATCAAAATGATTTGCCTCATTCAATTTTGATGTGGTTGGCTTCTATCTGAATCTTGGATCTGTATGATCAGTAGGTAGAGTAGAAGGTTGTTAGTTTATGGAGCATTATTTCTTATTTCCATTCATTTTCAATTCTGCTTTGTGGTATGATGCGTATAAATTCAGTTTTATAGTTTCATTCTTGGAACCTGTCATTGATGGGATGTACAACGAGGTTGAAAATAAATTCTTGTTTAATCTGATACACAGCATGGAATAAAAATCAGCTCTTTGTCATGGACAGCAGGAGTATAGAAAGAGGTCGGACAGTCTCAGGCCAGTTGTGGGCACAGGATACTATCAACCTCTGCCTTAAAAAAAATATTCAAGGACAAATTGGGCAATGCATATTGAAGCAATCTGACCAACCAAGATATTCACATCACAGTGAGCTCCCATCCCTTTGGGATTCCTGCATTTCAGATGCTGTGCTGGCAAGTGCAGGATATCAGAAGAAAATTGAGATAAATACAATCTGATTCCAAAGGTTTCCAATCCAAACCACTTCAAAGATCATCTTCTGCTCAGTTTGTGTCTGTGTTCCCAGGAATATCCAGGGCATAGAGTGAGGAGGTGCTGGGGTATAGGACATATGGATATATGTACTTCCCAAAAGATCTAAGCCATGCCTGCCAAGGAAATGGAAATAGAGAATGCTGAGTATACTTAGCAGGTCAGGTCGTATCTTCAGAGAGAGAAATAAGTCAAGGTTTAAAATTAAAGAGCTTTAACTGGGCAAAAGGGCATTGACCTGAAAGGTTAACTCTGTTCTCTCCACACGTCTGTGTGACCTGTCAGGATTCCTGAAGCTAAGCGTTTTGCTTCCTGATTCAGATGTGTTGGATGGGGAAGATAGTTTTACTTCTCACCCATACTGTGCTGAACCCAGGTGGGCTTAATGCGGATGAAGTTATTTCCAACTCAACGGCTGTGAAGGCGAATTAAGGCTGCAACAAATCCATCAGCTCCAGTCGTCGTGGTTTCCATGCCATTGGAATCAGTTGGTTGATCTGTGAAGTATCGTGTGCTTTTTGTAGTGCAACATCAAATACATGTTAAACAAATACACACACAGGCGTCTTCGATCTGTGGGCTACTTCTCAAGTCTTTCGGTGACCAGGGGAGGGCGACGGGAGCAGGCAATGTGATGGCTGGAAGCTCCTAGTCAAGAGCCGGCTCGAAAGCATCAGCCACTTGAGAGCCCATAAATAGATGAACGGAACGAAGACCGTCATCCTCAACCTCGAGGGATAACCACGAACGAACAAAGCTTAATGTGGTGGGGAGGGTTGGGGGTGGTGGTTTAGAGTGGTTGGGTGGGGTGGGGTTGGAGTTTTGGTGGGAAGGTTTGATTGTGGTGGGGAAGTGTCTCTGTATGGTGGTGGGTAGGGCTTTGATGTCTGTCGGGGAGAGGGTTGGATGTCTCTTAGGGAAAAGTTGAACAGGCTGGTCTTGCATCTGTTGGAGTTTAGGTGACTTGATTGAAATGTACAAGATCCTGAGTTGCCTTTACGGGAACGAATTACTCCTCTTGTGAGAATTTAGTACGAGGGGTCACTGTTTAAAAATAAGGGGCGGCCCATTTAAGACGTATACCAGATGATTTTTTTTCCTCTCATAGGGTGGTGAGGAATGCTCTTCCTCAAGGGACAGGGGAAGCAAGAGTCTTTGAATATTTTGAAGGCAGAGAGAGAGAGATTCTTGATGAGCAAGGGGATGAAAGGTGGCGGAGCTGAGATTAAAATCTAATTAGCCGTGACCTTATTAAATAGCAGAGCAGGTTTAAGGGACTGAGTGGCCGCCTTCTGTTCCTAATTGGTGTGTTTATATGTTCAGTTGGAATAAAATTGTTTTTCAGTTGCAAATGCTGGAAAATATTAACATTATGCAATTTAATTCCTTTCCCTAACTGTGCACATTTCCAGTTAATAACTGTTCTATGTCAGAACAGTGACAGAGAGGAAAAGAAGCAGTTTTATTTTAATGAGGTGAAGTCTTACCTGCCACCCAGATGCTTTCCTTCTGACAACAGTAAGACCAACCTGGTTTGGTGATTTACACTACAAAATATAAAGGTGCCTGTGCTGATGAAAATTATATGATCTGAAAGTTATGTCCTTGCATCTCAAGTGAAAACTGGGTGATCGTTAAAGTGACTTGACAGTTAATTAATCACAAGGTGCCTCCATTGTGGCACTATTTACCAAGACAGAACATTTACAGCAAAGCACAAAGCTGCAGATGCTGGAAATCAGAAATAAAAACAGAGAATGCTGGAACTACTCAGCAGGCCGGACAGCATCTGTAGAGAGAAGTGTTTTGTCAGAACCCATTTTTTTTTAAAGAAAAAATTGGAAATGAAACATGTTTTAAGTTACAGAAGAAGGGGGAAGAGGCAGAGATGGCAAAACCTTCTGTCTGTGATAAGGTGAAGGGTGAAAGAGACTGAGTGACTTAAGTGGTGCTGGTGCTGCCTGGGGTTAGGACAAGAAATGTGAAATACAAGGCTGGAAAGCCTGGTTCTTTGAAATTCAGAGGTGAGTCCCGAGGGCTGTAATGTGTCCAGTCAGAAGATGAGGTGATGTTCCTTGAGCTTTGAGACAAAGTAGGAGGCTAAAAACAGCAGGCAGAATGGGATGGAGAATTAAAGTGGCAAGTGATTAGAAGCTCAAGGTTACTTTTGCAGACTGAACAAAGCGTCCTACAAAGCAGTCTCTCAACTCAAATTTTAGTTTCCTCACAGAGACTCAGATCACGAACACCAAACACAACAGCGCTAGATTGGAAGAGGTACACCTGTACGGTCGGTATGCAGGCAAGTTCTTCACTGTACCTCGGTACAAGTGACAATAATAAACCAATACCAATACAAGTGAATGACTGCTTTACCTGGATGGAGTGCCCGCATCCCTGAGTGACAAGAAGGGACAATGTAAAACTGCATCCCCTGTGGTTACACAGCAAGCTACTGTGAAGAGTGAAGTCTACCATCTCCAAGGCTCCAGTCAGGAGTGTGAGGGAACACTCTCCACTTGCCTGGATGTGTGCAGTTTCAACAACACTCGAAGCTCGACACCATACAGGACACAGCAGCCGGCTTGATAGGCTCCCCATCCACACCCACTCACTCACTCAATCCACCACCGACACACAGCAGCAGCAGTCTGTCCCATCTACAGGATGCACTGCAGCAACTCACCGAGACTCCTCAGGCAGCACCTTCCAAACCCACCGCCTCTACCAGCGAGGAGGACAAGGGCAGCAAAAGCTCGGGGAACACCGCCCCCTGGGAGTTGCCCTCCGAGCCCCACACCGTCCCGACTTGGAAATATATCGCCGTTCCTTCACCGCTGCTGGGTCAAAGTCCTGGAATCCCTCCCGAACAGCATTGTGGTGTACCCACACCTCACGGACTGCAGTGGTTCCAGAAGGCAGCTCACCACCACCTTCTGGAGGACAACTAGTGTCGGGCGTTTAAATGCTGGCTCAGTCTGTGAATCTCACATCCCGTGAGTGAACGTAAAAACTAAAGAATGTTGGTTTTGGTGGAGGTGGCAGGTGGATCAGGGCATCAGGAAAGGTACTGATCCTTTAAAGTGTTGAAAGCAGAAGAGGGGTGGAAGTTACATGGATCGGAAGTGTGCGAGGTTACAGAGGATGGTCAATCCTTGGCTGATGGTGGAAGCCGAGAACTGGGTGGGAAATGGATGAGATGGGATGAGAGCTCTGTCAGCTGTGGTGGAGGAGAAGCCTTAGTTAAGGGAAAAGGAAGCCATCACAGAAGCACTGGTGTCATCGGGTATGATGGAGCTGAAGAAACTAGGAGGATGGAATGGAGTCTTGAAGGATGTAAGGTAGGGAGAGGTGTGGTCAAGATAACTGTGGGAATCTGTGGGCTTCCACTCGGCGTTGATCGTTAATCTATCCCCTGAGATAGCGATAGAGAAGAAAGATTTAAGATGGATCATGTGAAAGTTCTCAGCAAACGTAATGAAACTTGTATATTCTGAACAAGTCCAAGAAGCAGCACCATTAGAGTCATCAACATTCCAGGAAAAGAGAGGGGCCCTGAACAGAACTGAAAATGGGGACTGATCTATAGATCCCACATAGAGAAAGGCATCGTTGAACCCTGCGAGTTCCCATAACTACACATTTGATTGGTTGGTGTGTGGCAACAATACTTGCAGAATCTGTTACGAGATGGTGTTATGTTCTGCTCATGGACAAAATTCAGATAGGGCCTGATAAATGGCAAATAATATTTTCACAGCAAAAGTGCCAGGCAACGCCCATCTCCAGAAAAAGGGAACCCAGTACTGACCCCTGACATTCAATGGCATTGCCATCGTCGGATACACCGCCATCAACATTGGAGGTCACCGCTGGTCCAAAAAGCTTATCTGACCAGCCACATAAATGCAGTGGACCCAATTGTGCTCAGCGCTGACCTGCTTCCCATGCTCCGACCAGGGGCTGGGGTAACCTTCGATGGCTGTTTGCCTCCTCAGCAACCTTGAGGCCTCAGTTCCTGGCCACCCTGTGAGTGGATTGGGCCAGGAGTGGCAACCAGGTCTCTAACCATGAGCCCAGGGCTACCCTGAGAGCCTTCAGTATCTCATACTGATGAATGGAGACATTTGAAAGCAGTTGACATCAATTTATCTGATGTTACTAAAAATAAAAAATATTAAAAAAGGAAAGTGAATCACTTAATTACTCTTTTGGAGAGAAGGAGGATGAGAGGAGACATGACAGAGGTGTACAAAATATTAAGAGGAATAGATAGAGTGGACAGCCAGCGCCTCTTTTCCCAGGGCACCAATGCTCAATACAAGAGGCATGGCCTTTAAAGTAATGGGGGGAATTTCAAGGGAGATATCAGAGGAAAGTTTTTACCCAGAGAGTGGTTGGGCCATGGAATGCGCTGCCTGAGGTGGTGGTGGAGGCAGGTACATTGGTCAAATTCAAGAGATTACTAGATAAGCATATGGAAGAATTTAAAATAGAGGGATATGTGGGAGGAAGGGGTAAGATAGTCTTAGGCGAGGTTTAAAGGTCAGTACAACATTGTGGGCCGAAGGGCCTGTATTGTGCTGTACTGTTCTATGTTACTTAATTAGCAGCATATGAACTAAAGAAGAAAAAAATGAAGCTGTACTTGCTTTTCCAATGAAGGCCGATGAGCGAGGCTATTGTAAAGCTGAGGGGCCAGATAAGAAGTGTATTTGGTTGCTCAGCCCAGTATTTTACAGAACGCCCAAGGCTTCAGATGTCCCATCCTGTATCTCCCCACTGCAGTGCGCAGGTGTGGAAGTTGGGGGTTGCGCTGACAAATGCACCCCGCTAGCCAGAGTTCTCCCTGCAACTGATATCGGCGTGATCCACCCATTGCCGTCGAGCACAGGTCAGGGGGGCGGGCAATCGTGCAGTGACTGACTTCGCCTCCCGACGCATCGCAGCCTTTTCACCATCTGCAAGGCATAAATCAGGAGTGTGATGGAATGCACTCCACCTGCCTGGGTAAATGCAGCTCCAAGGACTCCCACGCAGCTCGATACCATCCAGGACAAAGCGGACTTGCTTGATTGGCACCCCATCCACCCCCCAAAATATTCATTCCCTCCGGCACAGCATACCAAAGCTGCAGTGTGTACCATCTCCTGCAGTTGCCCAGACTCCTCCAACGTGTAGATGGGCAAAAAGGTCGGCGTAGATGTGGTGGACCAAAGCTGTACAGCTCTATGGCTCCAGCACCTCCTGATCCAGTGAACTCTACCACCAAGATGAACAGCAGCAAGCACGTGAGAATCCCCTTCCCCCACTGGTAGGTACCCTGCCGTGTCACGCACCACCCTAACTTGGAATACGTCGCTGTTCCTGCATTGCCATTAGGTCCAGATCCTGGAACTCTCTGCTCTCTGGAAGCACCTGCACCAACGAGGGCTGCATTGGTGTGAAGATGATGATTTGGCTATCGCTTATTTAAGGGCAAATAAAGGTTGGCAATAACTTATGGCATTGCCCCATTGTGGCCAGATTCAGCCTTAAATTACAACCAAGAAGAACAACAACGAGCAAACATATTTTAAGAAAATATGTTTCAGCATATGTACAGGGAAAGTAGAGTGTTAATTGTGTCACAATGACATCTGCTGTTGCTGGAACGATGAAGCATTCTACACTTTACAACAGTAATTTTTTTTGTAATGTTTCCACAGACATGTTGTGGAGGTGCTGCTCTTAATTAAGAACACAAGATTTAAAACTTACGAATGTCTTTTTAACTTCAACTGTACTTTGCTCTTCTACTTCATGACCTGCTTTCCTTCATCGCCCTGGGGTTGCGGAGAATGACATCTGGGGAGGATATTCACGTGAACTGCTTTTGCGTAAATCTCACAACTGGGAAATAACCTGAAGAACTAAATTGTCTCTGTTGCGCGATGCAATCTGTAGATAAGCGCTTAACAAATTAAGTATCTTTCTTTGAAATTCTAGTGCACGGTCTAGAGTCTCTAAGAGATCCCAAGGAAGCAGAGTAATGTTGGGAAACTGAGATTGGTCCCCTGACGAGGCACTGGGCAAATCTGGATGATATCCATGAAGATCTGGAGTCTATCAATCAGTCGATGCTTAGAAAGGACCAAATAGTTTGAATTTAATTAAAATTTGCACTTCATTCTTCCAGTTCAAACAGGCACTGGTTACAGCACAGGAGGAGGCCATTTGGCCCTTTTGAGTTTGTACTGGCTTCTATGCAACTGCAATCCAGCTCCTCCCACTCCCCACTCTCTCTCCCATAGCCCTGCAAATTCTTTCCTTTCAGATACTTATCCAGATCTGTTTGAACACTGCAGCTGAATCTGCATGCACTTCTCACCCAGCAGTGCATATAGACCCTGACTGTTCGCTCTCTAGAAACGTGGGGTCCACAATGAATTAGTAGATTGGATTCGAAACTGCCTTGGTCATAGAAGACAGAGTGTAGTGGTGGAGGGGTGTTTCTCTGATTAGAGGTCTGTGACTAGTGGTGTTCTGCAAGGATCAGTGCTTGGGACTTCTGTTGTTTGTAATATATATATTAGAATGATTTGGACAAAATCTATGTGGCGAGTTTGCAGACGACACTAAAATTGATGGAATTGTGCATAATGAGGAAGGTTGCCAAAAGATATGACAGGATATAGATCAGTTCGAAATTTGTGTGGAGAAGTAGATCTCACATTCTACCTTGTCATGGCCCTTGCACCTTATTGTCTGCCTGCACTGCACTTTCTCTGTACATTCTGTTATTGCTTTTCCCTTGTACTACCTCGATATACTTATGTTCTGAAATGATCTGTAAGGGTGGTATGCAAAACAAAGATTTTCACTGTACCTCTGTACATGCAACCATAATCAACCAGATACCTGATGGATTTTAACTCGGTGGATTTTGGGAGGTCAAATGCAAGGGGAAAGTATGCAGTAAATGGCAGGACCCTTAGGAGCGTTGACGTACGTGGGGATCCTGAAAAGTGGCAACACCAGTGGATAGGGTGGTAAAGAAGGCACGCTTTGCCTTCAAAAGTCATGTTGCAACTGTATAAAACTTTGGTTAGACCACATTTGGAGTATTGTACCCAGTTCTGGATGCTACAGGCTTTGGAAAGAGTGTAGAAGTTCACCAGGATGTTGCCCAGATTACAGAGTATTAGCTACAAGGAGAGGTTGGGTGAACTTGGATTCTTTTGTCTGGAGCATCGGAGACTGAGGGGCGACCTGATGGAGGTGTATAAAGTGAGGAGAGATGTAGATAGGGTAGATGGCCAAGAGTCCTTTTCCTCAGGGTGGACATGTCAAATACTAGAGGGCAAAGCTTTAAGGTGAGAGGGGGAAAGTTTGATGGAGATGTACAAAGCAAGTTTTTTTTTGTACACAGAGAATGTCTGTGGGTGCCTGGAACGCACTGTCAGGGGTGGTGGGAGAAGCAAATACGACAGCAACGTTTAAGGGGCATTTGGGCAGGCACGTGAACAGGCAGGGAATGGAGGGATATGGACCATATGCAGGCAGATGGGATTGGCTAGACTGGCATCACAGTGGGTGTGGACATGGTGGGCTGAAGGGCCTGTTCCTCTGTTGTACCGTCCTATGTTCTATGAATGACAGAGCAGGTTCGAAGGGCCGAATGGCCCATTCTTCCTCCTGTTTCTTTCTTATTCCTTACTAGTGGTCATCTGCAAACTTTGTAAACATAACTGCAACATTTTTAATTCCAAGTTTCCTCAAGTTCCTAAAACAACTTCCCAAGCAACTTTCACGAAAAGGGCCTTTCCCAGAAACGCTGAAGGCTGCCACTGTGCAGTACTGACGGATGGATCCGCCTTCCAAAATCTGCCAGCCGTCCTCGCCACAGATGTGCTCTGGCCTTGCTTCATGGACTTTTCCAGGGTAAGCTCAGGAACTGAGATAATGCTCAATACACCCCTCTGACTCCTGTCCCCCTCCGACTACCCCCACGACACTTCCCCCACCCCTCCTCCCCCCCCCCCCCCCCCAACTCCAACTCTTGTGAGCATCACTGTTGAACCAGATCATCTTTATAACATCCAGTACTTGTTATTTTTGGACATCATTCCCAAGGCTGTCTGTTTTTATTTAAATTGTTAATGGAATTTAAATTCCATGGCCACCATGATGGGGACTTGAACCCAGATCTCTGGATTACCAGTCTGGTAATTAAACCACTGAGCCACCATGCAGGCTGATGCACAGGGGAGTGAAGGGTCTTCCTGATGTGGCTTCACCTTTTCCACAGTTTGTTCCCAAAAACTAAAACCCAACAATGGGGAACCTGGGATAGAAGAGGACATGAGGGGTAGATCAGCCATGACCACATTGAACGGTGGGGCAAGCTTGAGGGGCCAAGTGGCCTACTCCTGCTCCTATTTTCTTCTGCTTGTGTAGAGGACAGTTCAGATAAGAGAGCAGGAGAACCACAGAGCAGGGTTACAATGTTGATTTGTTTGTTTTTCCAATATAGTTGCATTTTCCTTAAGTTGCACCATTTTAGCAGATGATCTGCAGTTGTGCCAGAATCATTGTGGACTCAGATTAATTGAAGGCTTCTGAATGAGCTGAGCACCATTGCATTGTGGTGATATTTGTCTGGTTCTTAAGCACTGTTTTTGATCCAGCAAATATTTGCTGGTGTGTATTCTCTGAGCAGGGAGAAGATGCTGTAAATTCACCCCCTCTGACGCCCCTTCCCCCAAACTCCCTCTCCTCTCCCCCCAGGCTCCGTCCCCCACTCACTCACCCTCCCTCTTCCCCTATGCGCCCCCCCCCCCCCCCCCCGCCCCCCCCCCCTCCCACCAGCCCCTCTGACTCCACTCCCCCACCCCCCACCTGCTCACTCCTCTAAACCCATTCCTCCATCTCGGATCAGCATGAGCAGGAACAGAAAGCCGATTGCATCTCAGCATTAGCGGAACTCCCAGCAACTTCTCGGTTCCTCTGTACACAGTGCAGCTCTCATGGCAACTCATTTGGGACCTGCACACTTCTCCTGGAACTATCACCGCTCCACAGGCGTGTTTGTCTTTGGTCAGCTTGCAGGCCAGTGATGAGCATCAGAAGCAGCAACTTTGCCTTATTAAAAGTGATCCTTTTAAAGATAGTGCTGCCATGGGCCCAGAATGAAAATGTGGGTATGAGTCGGAGCTTCACATCAGAAACAAACCATGGGTACTTACATGAAAGGGAAGGACTGTGTCATCAAAGCCGCAAGCTTAATTGTGCCTTGCCATTTTCCTGCTGCTCGTTTTTGTTATTTACTCTGTTATTTCAGATTTTTCTAAACGCATGCAGGGTTCCTGAATGCCTCAGTCCAATTTCCTTTAAGGAAGTTATCTGGCAAATGGGAATTATGGTTCTAATTTTACATAATTCTTTCTCGATTGCAGACAGCACAGTGGTCCAGCTACAAGAGCCGCTTCCTCACAGCCCCAGCAGCTCGAGTTTAATCCCGACCTCGGGTGCTGTCTGTGTGGAGTTTGCACGTTCTCCCTGTGATTGCATGGGTTTCCTCCGGGTGCTCCAGTCTCCTCCCACGTCGCAAAGACGTGCTTCGTTTCCCTCTTCAGATGCTGCCTGACCCACTGAGTTCCTCCAGCGTTTTGCGTGCTACTCCAGATTTCCAGCATCTGCAGTCTCTCTTGTGTCCCAAAGACGTGATTTGGTAGAGGAACTGTAAATTGCCTCAAGTGTAGTCGGGTGGTAGAATCTGGGAGGAATTGATGAGCAATGTGAGGAGAATAGACTGGGTTAGAGTATGAATTGTGTAAGTAGGTGGTTGATGGTCAGACAGACTCAGAGGGCTGAACGGCCTGCTTCTGTGCTTTATCTCTCTGTGTTTTTCTAATTTAGAGTCGATGTTACGGTGATAAGACAATTTCTGGCAGTTTAATGGCTTTGTTGCTGTAATATTGATTTGCTTTGACGTCAAAGTCTGTGAGATGAAAGACTAAACAACCAATTACTCCAGGGAGACTCCAAGTTCTCCGAACAACCGCAAGAACAGAAAATCAAAATTCACCCCGAGCTGAAATTATGCAGACGTTGGGTTAAAGCTGGCAACCGGCTGGGAAGTGTTTTGCTTGCGAGTCCTGAGGACACAAGTTGGGTCCGACAGTCGGGGTGGTAAAAGCTTCCCCTTTTCCGGTGCTTTCTGCTGTCAAGTGTCAATTCAGTGTGGATCTTGGGCATCCAGCAGCTGGGATGTCATCAAGCTGGCTGATCGACCAATCACGTTAAAGAATTCTCACACCACACCTGGAAGCAAATTTTAATTAACTTTTTTAAACAAAGATTGGAATATTAGAGACCGGGGGATTAAGGGAGAAGTTGAAGGAGTAAGTAAACAGAAGAAATAAACTCTATTTTGAAATATTTGTATAAATGCAATCATAAAATTAGAATTTTGGAGCTAGCTAATTTGTTCCAGAATAATTATGATGTTAATCTCATCAGCCATCATGTAACAAAGGGTAAGACTTTAGGGGGATTGTGCAACAGGCCTGGATTGCAAGTAATGTAATTCATGCAATATCAGTTGATTTCATTTAATTGCAAACAACACAACCTATAGTGGTGCAGCCAGTCCCTTTCCTGCGCTGGCAGAATTTTTGCATTAAAATACGCATGCACGGAAATCCCCAAGCTGCAGTCAAGTTTGTGGTTAATGGGCCTTTCCCGAACAGTTCAAGGTAGGCCAGGGTTTCCAAGGAAATGTTAAAGACTGGGATTCCCAATGCAGGTGCTGGACCGGATCATGGCTTGTGACACTGGTGCTTAACCTAGAGTTGTGCCACCAGGTGGAGGATGGAGAGATATTTAAGTCTTATCCTGCTGGGAAGACCTTGTTCATGGCACGTCTGTTGTACTTACTGAGTTAAGGTCCATCACATGGTTCCATGCTTGACAGTATGAATGAGCTGGGTTCCTCCCAGCATTCCCAAAATTGTTCACTTGGTCATCCTTGGTTAGACATGGACAGTAATTTTACAACCAGCAGCATTCTGCTGTTGAATACAGCCGAAGATAGTGTTGCCTGCTTTACAAATCTACTGCCACTCTTTGAACAAGATTGGCTCTGGACTTGGCATTTCCTTCATTATTTTGTGGTGGTGTTGATAGGTTTGCATGTATTCATGCATAACTGACCCCTAAGATGTTTCAATGTCGGGTCCTGGGCAAAGGGTCGACCACAGAATTTATTACAAATGTTTTGGGCCTATCACTTCTTGGGTACGATGTTGAGACTGTGGTTTTGGGCTTGGCCTCCTTCTTTGTAAACCATCTTCAAGGCAATGTGTCTCCTCAAATAGCACCAGTGCAACTTCACACAGGTCTTTACCCTGACCTGCAGAGCCAGTAAGAGGTAAAGAGTCAGGCATTGTGGTCGGGAAGTCTCTGTTGAAGAGGCCAGGTATGCAGAATAACCCCCCCCGTGGAAAGTTATTACTGAATGACACCTTCTCCAGATAAACACAAGATGCCAATTGCTGCTCATCGGGTTGCATTCCTGCAATCATCACTGGTAGTTCTAGAGCCACAGAGTTGCACAGAAATGGACCCACCAAATCCATGCCAACCATTTTGGCTCCCATCTATATTAATCCCATTTGCCTGCATTAGGTCTGTATCCTTCTATGCCTTTGTATATTTAAGTGTCTGTCCTAAATTTCTCATAATATAGCAATTGAATCTGACTCCACCACCACCTCTGGCAGCGAGTTTCAGATATCAACCACTCTCTGCGTTTTTTTTTAAACTTTACCCTCGAATCCCCTTCAAAACTCCTTCCTCTCACCTTAAACATATGCCCTCTTGTTTTTGATATCTCTGCATAAATTCTGACTACCTACCCTATCCTTGTTTCTTACAATTCTATGACTTCTATCAGGTCACTGTTAGCCTCCTTTGCTCCAGAGAAACATCTAGGCTATCACTTCTCTGTCCAATCCAGATGACATCCTGGTGAATCTCCTCTGCACTCTGCCAGTGCAAGCACGTCTTTCCTGTTGTGTGGCAACTAGAACTAGCACACAATACTCCCCAAGTGTGGCCTGATCAGTATTTTGTGAAGTTGCAACATGACGCCCTGATCTATGAAGGCAAGCATGCCCTTTGGCTTCTTCACCACCTTATCTATAGGTGTTGCCACTTTCAGGGAACTGTGGACTTGAACCCAAAGTCCCTCTGTTCATCAACATTGCTTTCCTGCCCTACCATTTACTGTAAATGTCTTTCCCCTACTTCCCAAAATCTCTTTGCACTGGTCAGGATTAAATTGCTTCTGTCAATGCTCTGTCCAACTTTCCATCGATCTGTATCCTGCTATAACCCTAAGACAACCTCCCTCGCTATCACAACACTATCAACTCTCATGTCATCCGCACACAATCATTCCTCCTACATTCTTGCCCAAGTCGATAATATGCATCACAAAGGTACTAGCACCAATCCTTGAGGTACACCGGTGGTCACAGACTTCCAATCCGAAAAGCGTCCTTCCAAATTTCCCCCTGCCTTCTATTCACCAAACCAATTTGGATCCAATTAGCCAGCTTGCATTGGATCCCATGTGCCTTAACCTTCTGGACCACCCTTGTCAAATGCCATACTGGAATCCAAATAGACGATGTCTACCGCCTTGATCTTCTTGATTACCTCTTCAAAAAACTCAATCACCTTAGTGAAACAGGATTTCCCCTCTCAAAGTCACACCGACTGTCCCTGATCAGCCCCTGCTTTTCCAAATGAACATGTTAGAATTTAGACTTTTGAATTAGAATTTTATCCAATATATTAGAATTTTGTCCAATATTTTCCCTACCACTGGCATAAGGCTCACCCGCCTGTAGTTACCTAGATTATCCCTGCTGCTCTTAGAGAAATAGCAATAGCTGTCCTCCAGTCTTCTTGTAATTGGTTTATTATTGTCACATGTATTGAGATACAGTGAAAAGCTTTTGTTTGCACGCCATCCGGACAGATCATTCCAAACATAAGTACATTGAGGAAGTACAAAAGGAAAACAACGGCAGAGTGCAGAATAGAGTATGACAGTGACAGAGAAAGTGCAATGCAGGTAGGCAAGGTACTTCACCTGTGACTAACAAAGATGTAAAAATCTCCGTCAGGGTCCCAGCGATCTCCTTCCTTGTTTCCCATATGGGCTAGATCTCATCCAGCTCTGGGACTTTATCCACCCTTATGCATTCTGTGATATTAAGACAATATAACATGCTCCAACACCTCCCTCTCTGAACTCGCAGACTTCCATGTCCTTCTCCTTGCTGAATACCAATGAGAAACTATTTCATTTAGCACCTTGCCCACATCTCCTGGCTCCACACTTTGATCACCTCTTTGGTTTCCTAAGGGGTCCCACTTTTTTTTCCTGGCTGCTACCTTTTCTCCTGATGTATTTATAGAATGTCTTGGGATTCTCAGTTTGGATGCAGGTTTACATTGGAGCATCCATTCTCACCTTTGAGTCTTGGTTACCTCTTGGCTATCAACTGGAATGGCGATTGAAGCGTTGTGGTGTTGGGATTGATTGCGTAAACACACACCCTGATATAGAACGTGCAGTTTCTGTGGTGTGAAGCCCATATTGTACTTAGACAGCAGACACAAGCTAATCACTGAGGAAAAATATCACTGCCATTGTGTATGATTGACGAGTGCTGTTTAGGTTATGCACAGCAACCACAATAACCTCTCTCAAATGTGGCTCTGGCATTCATTTCTTTTGCCATTAATGTTCCCTTCCCAGAACTAGGCAGCAGCACGGTAATAATCGGCCTGCGCACGTTCCATTTTTCATTGCTGCGTGCAGGTTATTGTGGGACATGATGGATGTTCCAAGCATGGAACGTGCTCAATCTCTAATGCATTGTTTTGTTTTAGGTTGAATGTTAGCTTCATGTTGTGCACTGCAGTCACGTGTTGGGATCGCAGCTGCTTTGGATAAGATTAAACTGTACATGACTGGCCTTCTTTTACTGAAGTAAAGATGGAGGAGGTTGAAAGTCTGGAAAATACACGGTCACCTGCATCAGAAAGAGGAGGAGGTTGTAGAGCTTGGAGCATATCGGAACTCAGCATTTTCTGTTTTTATTACAGCCTTCGTTCGCTAAAGTACTCTAGCAATCTGACGAATTCTTCCACATCACTAAATGACAACTGGAAGGTTGGAAGACTGCAGTTTGAAGACCGCTCACAAGGCTGTAGGAAGTTCTCCTGGCATGCGATCAAGGTTAGCTTTACATTCTAATTTTATTTTACATCCCTGCTCCCTGTCATTTTTCCCCTCCACTTCTCCGGAGCTAAAAATAGACCAGTGGGCTGTTCTCGGCTACCTTGAACCTGGAGACATGCAATAGTTTGGAGCAACTCTCCCTGCAAACCGAGGGAAAACCTTGTTAATTTGTCAGATGTTATTGAATTATTTAATTGCAGGAGGAAAAAGAATGAAACCAAAATTACTTCAGAATTATGTTCAAGGCACATTGATTGTCCTTCCTGGAATAGTGAAAGAAATTGCTTCTGCAGTTTAGATTCAACCATTCGATGAGTTTAACAAAATTCCATTCACTGAGGATAGACATAATCACCAGTCTGAAAATTCAGACCGAAATGTAGATTGCCAGCTATGTTATTAAAGTGGGTACAAACAGCTCATTGACAAGAAATCATTGCATGTGTGAAAGGGCATAGTGAATCTAAGGCTGCTGAAGGCTAGTGCTCCACACACATGGTGTGCTATGTATCATTTGCGTTGGAATTGGCAATCGTGAGCCTCCTTCGAGTGATGACACACATCTGAAGAGCCATCGTGTGTACTTTGTGTGCATAAAGGGAGCCATTAAAGTGCCAGCTTCTAACAGGCTTTGAGGCAAATTTACCTGTGAGTGAGAAAGGGTGTATTAGCTACAGGCATCAGTGGCCCCAGGAAGTGGGCACCTCTGGCAGGGATCTTTGGAGGAGAAGAAAGCAGAAGTGACCAGGGCACTGTAGAGGTGGCAGTAGAACTTCTGAAAGCACTGTGTGTGTGTAAGACCCAAAAACTTTTAAATCCATTGTGTGGCACAGAAAACCTTTGCACTAAATATTTGGGAACTTCAGTGGAGCCAGCTGTTCAGCGATTCTGCCCCTTCCCCT
Source organism: Pristis pectinata (assembly GCF_009764475.1). Lineage (NCBI taxonomy): Eukaryota > Metazoa > Chordata > Chondrichthyes > Rhinopristiformes > Pristidae > Pristis > Pristis pectinata. The sequence goes on from NC_067417.1 coordinate 46,850,739, forward strand.
CAGGTAACACTGTGAAGTCTTTACTGGTCACTATCTATGAATCACATCATGGCCCCATCCTGGTATCTGCCAATTCTGCTATGGTATCTGTTTCCTTCTCCAGCCCTGTGAGCGCTGCATTCTTCTAATGCTGACTTTCTGTCCTTCTTCCATTTCCCTTAGTAGAGGGTAACAGAATGCTTGGTTACCTGGACCATGTTCTCAAATTCCCACCCTAAAGTCTGTCTGCTCTCCTTCCCTCTTCTTGAGAGACGTGTCTCTGACCAAACTTTCAGAAGCCCCTTCTCATCCCCTCTTTCCTGACTTGCTTTCTTTCTCAATGGCTATCTCTGAAGTACTTCGGGTGCTTTTGCAGTGAAGGCGTTGCACCATCTTGTTGAATGGACTGCAGTCTCTTTTGAAGTTGCAAGCCTTTGAGGGGGAAATTGGTAAAGCAGCAGCCGCCCAGCTCCCCCCCTCGGTGACCTGACTCAACCCTTGTAGTTTTGATAACCCTTCCCCCATGAACACCCCTTCCCCGACACGCCCACGTCTGCCATGCCTAACACCTGGGCTCCAGACCCATGACTTAACTTTCCCTTAGCATGTTCCATAATGGCAGGAAGTCCTTGCAGTGCGCAATGTGTAGTGCGCAATGCCGTGTCTTCTTGTCCTATACGGCCCCTCAATAAAATCTTTCATTCACTGGCTATGTGGCATAGAGCCAATGTCTTTGTCCAGAAGCCAAAGGATTCATGGGCCCTTGTGTTTTGGTGTTTCTGCTGAACTTTACTCATGCTGGCAAGGAACATAAAGTTGTGCATTCAGTTTTATTTTCCTCAAGTGAAGCACACTTTGTTCAGTGACTGAGGGAACGTGAAACAAATTCATTCCGCGTAATGGGAGTTTGAGAGGCTGTAGTCACCCTTGATAAGCAGTGCCTCCTCCAGCAAGTCCTCTTGCCTTATTCAAGCTATGGTGGGAGGAAATGAAGGGATTTATCCCTCTGTCTGACAGCTGGTGACTAATACAGAGAATAAGATTGTGGCTGTTCTTCGTTTGCTAGTATTTACATTGCTCTTTGTCTCTGCCGATCTCGTCAGGGAGAGAGGGGAAAAGAAATATCATTGCACACGTAATCATACAGCTAACGCTCAAGTGCTGACCTGTAACACATCATGATGCATACAGATGACAACAATACATCCCCTTGAGAGCAAAGATGAACAGAGCGAGCTGTATTAAACTGAAGAGAGAAGTGTTTTGAAAACTGGTATTAGTAGCTGCCAATAATAAAATCAACAGAGGTGTTGTAATATAATCAAGGTAGCATACGCTTTATTTAAAGCAAATGTAATTCGCAGCTGTGTCTGTCCGGACATCCTCGGTGTCTTATCCTTGTGCAGATTGCATTAACAGCTTCAGTGTAGTGTTCTACTGCTGTCCTCTTGACATCGGGTGTGACATTTTAAGTTGCCACAATGTACAGTTGTTCTAGTATAGCTCATAATTTTATCACAAGGTGAATTCAGCATACAACATTCACAATGATCATGGGGTCTTTCATAATCTAAATAATTTGTGTCAAAAGGGAAAAGACTGCAGATGCTGGAAATCTGAAATAAACGCAGAAAATGCTAGAAACACTCAGCAGGTCAGGCAGTGTCTGTGGAGGGAAAAACAGAAATTAACATTGACTTTTCGTCATAAGGTTATCAACCTGAAATGTTAATTCTGTTTCTTTCTTCACAGATGCTGAGTGACCCACTGAGTATTTCCAGAATTCTTTGGTTTTATTTCAAATAATTTGTGTGCTAACTTAGCTCACTAGGTGATGCTCTCATCTCTGGCTCAAAGATTACAGGGTTATGCCCTCGGAATGATCCAACCCCACAGCCAATCAATAGATGTGCTGCCTTTGCAGGAAGCAGTTGATGTTAGTATTAGGTGGATAATAAACAACCCTTTCAAAAGAGGAAAGTATTTTCATTTTAACACCTGTCCTCCACAAATTTCACAAGTTTACTGATGTTAACTGAGTTATAAATCCTAAAACACAAATGGCCATTTCCCTAAATGACAATACATAACATTGCAAAGGAAACGGTTGGTTTTCTAAAGCAGTTTGAATTTTTTTAAACATGAAATGGAATATAAATGCTTATGGTTGATTAAAATCAAACTGGCAGGAGTTTATCTTTCATTTTGAGACTGCCCTGTAGGCCATCTGCCTATCTATCTCCTTATCTGGTCCAGCAACAGTTTTTCTTGTAGTGCTTCTCTGAAGGGCTTTGGGTCACGTCACTTTATTAAGAATGCTTCAGTGACCTTGGTTCAACTTTGGGGGCTGTATGTATGGAGAATGCATGCTCTCCCTATGACTGCCTGCATTTCCACTGAGAGTACCAGATTCCTCCCAGATCCAAAGACAAGGGGGTTTGAAGGTTAATTGGTCACTGTAACTTGCCCATAGTGTGTAGGTGAGTGATAGATTTGCCACAAATGTGGGGAAAATTAGTAAGGGAATGGGATTGATCTGTGAGCTGGCATAGACTTGATAGGCTGAATGGCTTCCCTCTATGTCGTAAGGAAAATTATTGGTAAGTTCTGCCTTCCCAGCTCCCTGACTGTTCTGCCCTCTTAACAAAGGTTTTCAGCATTGCCATGGCAACGGAGTAATGGTAGCGGTGAAGGTGAAGAAAGGGTTTGCAGTCCTGAAATTGTAGGAAATCACTTCACTTCCCTCAGTTGCCATATGCTATATTTATTATCCTTTTAGCTTAAAGCTCCATAATCTTCATTTAAAGCCACCTTCCCCATCCCCATTCCCAGTCATAATACTTTGGGTATATCAGGACTGATTCAATTGTAGTGCACAGTACAGCCTCTTCCCTTCCCACCAATATAGTAATATCATGGCTCCTATTCCATTATGTTACCTCATGCCATTCATCTGAAGGGTTCTGCGTACTAGGAATTGGCTTCGACGTTGCTGGAAATAATTGTGAACGACATTCATAGTTGTATATACTGGACCAAGTGCTGGGTCTTTAATGAATTTAAGATTGTGAAAAGATGTTGTGGTTTGGATGATGATTAAGCTGAGATTTCATGTTTGAAGTTTACAGTCTCATTTGATTGCTTCTGAGCCAGGGACACATTTATCATCTGTGATGGAATCTTTTAAGTGAGTACTTATGGCTGGACCTTTTTGCTCCCAATATGTTTAGTGCCAGTTTGTCAGCTGTAAATGAGGTGGAGTAAATGGGAGGCACTTTGGCACAGCGAGCAGAGGCACTGCCTTGCAGCTCCAGAGACCCGGGTTCAATCCTGACCTGCTGTGCCTGCATTGAGTTTGCACGTTCTCCCCGTGACCCTGTGGGTTTTCCCCTCGTGCTCTGCTTTCCTCCCGCATCCCAAGGACATGCGGGTTGATAAATTAATTGCCCATTGTAAATTGCCCCTTGTGGTAGAATGTGGGAGGAGTTGATGGGAATGTGGGGAGGATAAAACGGATGCAGGCTATCAGGTCCTGGCAACTTGGCTCCCTTCAATTCCATTAGTTGTTCCAATACCTTGTCCCCCATGATAGGATTATTATAAATTCTTCCATGTTCTTTGAAATGAGTCCATCTGTTATCCTTGGGATATTTACAGAGTCCTCCACTATGAAGACTGATGCAAAGTATTAGTTTAAATTATCTGCCACTTCTTGAGATTAACTCTGCCCAGTCTCTCACTCCAGGAGTCGCACACTTACCTTGGCTTCCTTCTCGCTTTTCATGTATCCATAGAAGCTTACGCGTTTGTGTTGATATTACTTGCCACATGATCAATTTTCACCCCCTGCCCCACACCCACTCCAGATTAGCTCTTTAATCTCCCACTGCTAGTTCCTGAAAAAATTCCCAGTGCTCTGTTCTACCACTGGCTTTTGCCACTTTATGCTGTGGTTTTTGATTTAATAATGGAATAAAACTAATGGGACTTTAAAGGCAGATAGGTTGCCAGGACCCAACCTTGGCCTGTATCCAAGGGTTTCGAAGGAAGTGGCTACACAGAAGTTTGCCAAAACTTGCTGAGTTCCAGGAGGGTACCAGTGGATTGGACAACAGGAAATGTGATGCCTTTGTTCGAGAAGGGAAGGAGCCAAGAAGCAGATATAATGTCAAGATGCTGAAGTTTACAATCAAGCAAGAAGTAGTGAATTATTTTGCAAAGATTTAATGCAATCAAACCAAGTCGATGTGGTTTTATGCTTGGAAAATCATTTTTGACAAATACGCTCGAGTTCTTCAAAGATATAACAAGCAGAGTCAATAGGGGGGAACTTGGAGATGTGGCACATTTAGATTTCCAGAAGGCATTTGAGAAGATGCCACATAAAAGGCTGGTGCGCAAGATACAAGCTTATGGTACTGGGGGGAGTGTTTCACATGGAATGAAGTCTGGTTACAACAAAGAAGACAGAGTCAGAATAATTGGGTCTTTTTTCAGATTCAAAAGAGCTGAACTAGTGGAGAGCCTCAGGATCAGTTCTTAGCCCTCAATTATTTATTATCTATGTTAATGACTTTGTACAGGGAGGAGAGTGTAAGGTGTGTGAGTTTGCTATGAATGTGAAAATAGAGCATGCTGCAATGGGGATATTTGGACTGTCACAGGATACAGAAAGGTTAAGTGACCAGGCAAAAAGTTAGCAAATGGAGTTTAATGTGGGAGAGTGAGAGGTTATACTCTTCAGTAAGAGGAATCAAAAGGCAGATTATTATCACAGTGGAGAAAGACTGCCAATGAGTGGGGTACCAAGGAATCTAGGAGTTCTTGTGCATGAAACACAAAAAGTTAACATGCAGGTCCAGCAAGAATGCAAATGGCACATTGTCCTTTACTGCAAGAAGGTTGGTGTTTAAAAATAAACTATTACTGCAATCGTATAGTGTGTTGCTGAGCCTGCACCTGAAGTACTGTGTACGATTTTGGGCCACTCATATAACAAAGGATATACTTGGATTGGAGGTAGTCCAGAAGTTCGCTGGGGTAATTGCTGGGATAAGGGGGTCATTCTATCATGAACAGCTTAAAAACAAAGTTAGGTCTGCATTGTTTGGCATTTAGAAGAATGAGGGGTGATCTTATTGAAAGCTGTCAGGTCCTAATGGGGCTCGACAGGATAGATGTTGAGATGTTTCTGCTAGTGGGAGAGTCTCGGACAAGGGACATAGATGTAAGACATGGGTGTTGGGGGGGGACAGTGGAGGCGGTGGTGCATAGAAATTTCATCTTGCAGAGGGTGGTGAATCTCTGGAGTTCTCTGCCACTGAGTGTTGTGGAGGCTGGGTCACTGGAGGTATTCAAACGGGTGACTGATAAATATTTGAAAGATCAGGAGTTGAGACCAGTATAGATCAGCCACGATCATATTGAATGGTGGAGCAGTCTTGAGGGGTCGAGTGGCCTACTCCTGCTCCTGTTTTCTTGTGTTCTTGCGAACCTAAAAATTAAATTGTGTATTGTTGTTCATTTCAGAGTGAAATGCGGTGATAACCATTTCCGGGTCATTTTGTGTCACTCTCGAAGTTCATCTGGTCCTTTTCTGCCACGAGCCATGCTTTGTTTACACCTTGGGCACCCGACAAACTAGGTCTTTCCCCCATGCCAGGCTGATTTGCAGGATATTAGTCTGTGATGTCCTGGGAGTGACAATTGCTGCCAGGAAAATTAGGTCTTTACTGCACTGGGTCCCCACTAAGGTCAGTCGCACACCTACCATTTATCTTTCTGGTGCTCCATCCACCAGAATACCAACCACTGCCTCTCCACCCTCCCTAAACTGATTGCTCCCCAAGGACGTGATACCCTCACTCTTCAATTGGCCGTGGCTCCTGATTCACACTCCCATCCAATGATCCTCTCTCCTGACCCACCCCAACACTAGCCTGCAATAGCGTAGCCTTTAAATCTGTGACCAATTGTATAGATTCCCTGCAGAAGTGGATGTAAACAATGGCTCATTTCCTTATTGTCCGACCCAAGACACCATATGCAGTCTTTAAGAGGATATGGACACAGTATTGTTGGAAAGAAAATAAGATTTCTTTTATTAGTCACATGTACATCGAAACACACGGTGAAATGCACCTTTGTAATAACGTTACGCTAACCGCTGCACTACCGTGCCTGCCAGAGCTACCAGAGGATACTGATGATAATGAGCCCAGCCACTGATTTCACCCCCACTGACTTTCCTTTTATCCCAGTCCCCTGTCCCTCAACTTTCTCATTGACCCAAGGACCTCCACAGGTTCTAGATAGAAGATCTTCCCTCCCCATCCCCAGCCCTTGACTGAGACCCGGCCAAAGGGTGGCACCTTGCCATTCATAAGATAAGCAATGCCCATCCAGTGGTTGGCAGCTGGCATGGTGTGGTGACAAACATCTGGTGCACTGGAGTTTCTCGAGCGTGATGGGCTGACTAGTAAGATAGCACAAATACCCAGCTGTATCTCTGTGGAATTCCCAAGAATTTTTAAAAAGTAAGAAAGATTTTCAGGTGTAATCAAACTGTGGACGTTGTGGTCTATTCGAGGGGATCAAGGAAACTGGAGTTCTGGAATCTTCTTGCTCTTGTGTTCACAAGGAAGAGATCCACAAATAGTTTGGTGCTTCTGCAACCTGATCCTGCCACTTGCATGTACAATGAATGGAATAACGTGCCATTGAATAGTAATTACTTCTGGCCAATGATCCGGAGATCTGGGGTTCTGTTCGATCCATTCTGAAAAACATTGTTGCACTAATGTAATCAACATTCACTCATCATTGCAAGTAGCTAATATTACAAAATTTGACCGTACAACATAGAAACAATCAAGAGATAATCGGACAACCAAATCCTTAGCCATCTTTTCTGTACCTCTAGACCTTGTTGAATTTGTGCTCCTTCATATGCAAGAAATTGAGCTGCAGGTACTTTTTTCGCTATTTCCAACGGTAATCGTTAGGTTCGTGTCCATTTCATGCATCCATTGTTGGCACCAAGCACGCTTCCAGATTTCTAGTCTGCTCTGTCTAGTCTGATCTTGCCTTGTAAATGGACTGAAACTGCCCACACTCTTTTTTAGGAAGAGCCTGGTGACAGGATGAAAGTGGAAAGTACTATCGCATCTTTTAGCGGATTCTGAATTGAGCCCCTAACGCCACTTAGCGGTTGATTCACTACCAACTTTCCCTCCTGGGAGAAAATTTACACATGGACATCCCTTGTAAGTCAGTGGTTGACTTGAAGTCCAATTTAGTGCACATTTTGGAGCTGGATGAAGATGTCTTAATATAAACATTTCTGTAGTCTACTGCACATGAGAGCTCAGTTTGCATTACAGTTAATGAACACAACTCAAGAAAGTTTCAGAAATAAACAAGGATTTCATTTCTACCAAGTGTACGAGGTTTTGTAATAACAGCCACTTGTAATTATATACAAATGAATTTTAATTAGCTTTAGGTTCAAAGATTAGAAGTAAACCTTTTCTCAGAATGGACCACCCCAGGAGATTCTGGATACACGGAGTAAGAGCAATTATTATCCAGTAGCGTATCATTCTACTCATGGTTCTTGTAACTCTGCAGTCCCAATGAAAGCAGATAATCCTCTCGGTGATCGTTCCTTGAAAGAAAGAGCTGGTTAAATCTTTGGTTTGGAATGGGATTTCAGATTATAGTGTAGGTAATCAATTAATTCCTTTTGCTGTGACCAATCAGTTTCAATAATGAAAGAGTGAACAGTCCCAAGGATAATCAGGAGCTTCACAGAATTAGTGGCGTGGGACGGGAAATGTGCAAAGACGAGTTTCCCCTCAACAGATTTACTAATTGAATAAAGAATAAAGTCGCTTTATGGTCGATAGAAAAAGAGTGAGTTGCTTGCATGAACTGGCAGTTTCTTCATCCTTGTGCTTCAGAGACGCAGGAGTTAATTGAGTTTCCACTTAGAACTAATAATAGTTTCCACAGCCTTGGATCAGTAGGAACCCGAATTTCAACCAGCTTTGTGTGCAAAGGCTGCTGATGAGAGGTCAATCAGTAGTATCTGATCAGCATAGATTTGGCTTCAAACATTAATGGCTGAGGGGTAAATTACTTCTCAGGTACATGTTGACCAATGATAATGAAGGTTATTGAATGAGCAATTTTAATACTTTTACACAGTTCATTTCATGGGGGCAGTGTGTCGGAGTCCAGTCATCTGTAATGCCGTCTTTGCACCTCCTCTCCAGCTTGAATAAATCTTTTATTGAGGCTCCTAATATTTTTCTCCGGTCATCAGCAGAGTTGTCGATCAGTGTCAGATTATGGGAATTTTTGCCCTTTGGCTCCTCCATCTCGTTTCACAGAACTCCCTGAACAAAGGGAACATAAGTCCCGACTTCAGTGTTGGATTCCAATTTAGGATCTGAAGATGAAAATTAAATATGATGTATACGTCACTCCAACACCCAATGCACACAATTACTACTTTAACTTTCTCTGACACACACTTTTAAAAAAAAGTTGTTCAAAGGACATGCATGCCACTGGCAATTCCAGTGTTTATTGTCCCTCTGTAACTGCTCCTGAATTAAGCATAGGTGGGTGTGAAGTTACATTAGGGCTCGACTGATTTAACGACAGCAGATTTCCTCTCCTCAAGGGCATTATGGAGTCAGACAGCATGGAAACAGGCCGTTCGGCCCAACTGGTCCGTGCCGACTAACATGCCCATCTGATCCAGTCCCATTTGCTGTGTTTGACCCATAATCCCTCGAAACCTTTCCTATATGTGTATCTGTCCAAATGGGTTTTAAATGTTGTTATCGTACCTGCTTCAACCACTTCCTCTGGCAGCTCACTCCATATGTGCACCATCCTCTGCGTGAAGAAGTTGCCTCTCAAAGTCCTATTAAATCTTTCCTATCTCACCTTAAACCTATGCCCTCGAGATGTTGATTCTGTTTCCCTGGGAAAAAGACTGGGTGCATTCACCTCATCCATGATTTTATACACCTCTATGAGATCCCTCTGTCTCCGACACTCCGAGGAATACAGTCCTAGCTGCTCTCCCTATAACCCAGTCATGGAGTCATACAGCGTGGAAACAGGCCCTACGGCTCAACCGGTCTATGCCCACTGTGTTGCCCACCGAGCTGGTCCCATCTGCCCGTGTTTGGCCCATTGCTCTCAACTTTTCCTGCCCATGTACTTATCTAGATGGCTTTTAAATGTTGCTAATGTGCCTGCCTCAACCACTATTTCTAGAAGCTCATTCCATCCTTTGCATGAAGAAGCTGCCCCTGATGTCCCTTTTTAAATGTCTCACCTCTGATCCTCAACCTATGTTCTCTTGTTTTTAGCATCTCCTCTCTGGGGGGAAAAGACTATGTGCTTTCACCCTGCCTATGGCCCTCATGATCTTGTACACCTCCATCAGGTCACCCCTCAATCTCCTACGTTCCAAGGAGTAAAGTCCTAGTCTACGCAATGTCTCCTTGTAACTCAGGCCCCCAACTCCAGGCAACAACCTGGTAAATATTTTCTGCCCTCTTTCCAGTGTAGTGGATCATTAGTGGACCAGACAGATCTTCATGATAGCTTCATGGATGGTGGTCCTGAAACTATCTTTTCTAGAAAAAAGTTTAAAAATTTATTTAGTTGCCAGAATTTAAATTTGCAGGGAAACAGGTGGGAGGTGAGCTTGATGGGATTGCTCTGACTACTGGCATAGGCTTAATGGGCTGAATGGCCTCCTGTGTCATGATGAATTATAAATCCAAAATAGGAAAATTCTGGTCATGTTTAATTGCTATGAAGCTTCAGTTTTAGAGAACATATGATTGTAGGAAGAAAGGAAATCTGATTTAAGTCATTTTCACTGGTTTGAGATCGCAGAGGTGAACAAGCAAGAGTGAGAAATGGTACAGTGACTGTCGAATAAACCCAGATAAGGGCACAGGAAGGGGGAAGGTTCAACCTGTTGGAGTGAAAGTGCGAGAACACCTGCTGGAGGTGTGCTGAACATGAAGCAGACGCAGCAATGTGTGTCTATATTGCTGCTCTAAACGACAAAACATTTAATAGGAGTGCTACTGGACAGAAGCTCTATCAGTGTGGCATAGAACTGGATATCACGATAGATGCACAAAGGCTTGGCAAAAGAAATAGGTTTTTATGAGAAACATAAAAGGGAGAGTGAGGTGGGAATTGAAGAAAGCAATTCCTAAATTTACAAACACAAGAGGAGCGAGAAAGCCAAGAGCTTGGAGCTAAGGAGCGAGACCCAGGTCGGCTGTATTGTAGACTAGGTCCTTCCTCAGTGCTGGTTGGTGGCCCTTGCACTTTATAATTCATGCTTGAGGTATTAGCATTATTGGCAAGGCCAACATTTACCCCAAATCCCCATTTTCCCCAGAAGAGAGGTGATGGGTTCCTGCCTTTAACTACTAATATCTCTGTGGAAGGATATTCCCACATTGCTGACCCCAGTGACTTTGATACATCTAACCAAGGCTTGGAGGACCTGGGAATGGCAGATTCTTTTCCAGCGGGACCTGACAGAATCATTTGGACTTCGATAATCCTACACCTACGTGGTCACTTTATATTGATGCTAGTTTTTAAAAACAAATTTTCTATCTGCAGCAACTATTTTTCTCTGGGTTGTTGGTCCAATAATATAGTGACTACATCACAATGCCCCACAGTTAGACTACCTCCCTGAGACGTAATGCATAAAGTTGAAGGCAAATACTTCCATCGCAGTGGATAAAAGAGATCATTGACAAAGTGAGGATATTAGTGTGCAGAACCAGCATGCATTCTTGGAAAAGCAAGGCAGATTGGAAGTCGTATCAAACTACTTCTTAAGCTGATGCTGTTGGCTCACATTTGCTTCATCTCTTTCCATCTACTAATGATGCAGTTGAATGTCCTAGCATGTTTTATGCTGCAGCTGAGGATAGAAACGTGATTGAAGTGTTGCCAGATACCTTGTCCTTCCACCAGTTCTTCATTCCTTATTCAAAATTAACTCTGTGCTTACTGTGGAGCAAGATGAATATCCTCACTTTGTAAGATGTTATCAATTCCACCTTCATGTCTTGTGGGGTCATTGCTTTCAGCGCCTTAGCTGAGGACTGATATTTTGAGACGAGCCTCAAGCAAGCTGGTAAATTGTAGAAGTAATCAGCTCAGGAACTTTGTCATAGGGGTCAATTGATGGACGGACACCCAAGCTAGGAGTGGAGAGAAAGTTGAGAACGTTGTCTCTGAGGTGTGCTCTCAGTAATTCCGCTTGGATTTGTGGTAAAAAGTTGCCACTGGTACCAAAGCATTCATGTTAATTATTATATTGATGTTCCTTTAAAGCCAGGCGGCCTCTTCAGCCTAGAATGTTACGGGTGTGGGAAGGTGAGGAGTTGAAGTGGGTTGGAGAGTGTGTCAGAGCAACCTTTGAGGCTATTCACAGAGTAGATTGGGAAACCTTAAGGGCAATCCAACTTCAGAGTTCACTGTCGGTCTCTTTTGATCAACTTCCTGCCTCCCTCCCTCCCTCCATCACCTTTCCCTTCAACTTCTTCCTGGTTCTTCCATCTTCACTCTGTTCCCTTGACCATCTCCTTGTCCCACACTCAATCTTCATCTGGGCCGCCTCCTGCTCTCCCCCTCGGTCCCTTCCACAGCCCTTTGATCTTCAGCTTAGCTGTCCCCCAATTCTATTTACCTCAGCCCGATCTTCTCACATCACCCTTACAATTTTCTCTAGATGATCTCCCCCCAGCCCCACTATCTTCCCACACCAATCTTCCCCCGAGCTCATCTTCTCATCTGATTTTTCTCTCTCTCTGTCACACCAGCTTAAACCATGATCCCCACTCACCATAGTCTGCTTCCCACTCCCTTTGCCTGGAATTACTTGCCTGGTTCAGGTGTGCGACTCTAATGGGCATAATACTTCATACATGTTAAATACTGATCCCTCGTGACCTCCAAGGGGTTTTGTCCCTATTCAGTTCCACTTCAAGGTGTGGTTTCACCGGCTGAGAAACCTCTAGCCCAAGCTGGGCAGCATGGCGGCAGTTAGTGCTGATGCCTCGCTGCCCCAGGGAGCCAGGTTCAATCCTGACTGCTGATGCTTGTTTTTTTGGTTCTACGTGGAACTATCTGCACGGTTCAGGGGTGTAGTCAATACTCAGGGCACCCCCTGAGCTGTCAGAGCACTTCCTGAGTGGTCCAGGAAGCATGAATCTTGCCTTCAGCATCTTGAGGGGGACCCATTCTTCCTTGGAATGGGATCCCCAATGGGAACGTGCTTCAAGCAATGTGAGCTTTGGTCAAAATATGAGGCTTTGCTTCTGAAAGGTTCCCAAATATCTCCAGGCCCTACAGCTCCAAACTGTGTCATGACTAAACCCACGTGCTCCAACTGACACCCCTCTCCCCCAAGTACCTGTAAGTTATCATTGATCCCTTTTAAATAACATCACAGTGGTGCAGCAAATAAAGCTGCCACTTCACTAACCAGCTTCAATCCTGACCTGTGGAGCCTGAACGTTCTCCGTGTGACCGAGTGTGTTTCCTCCGGGTGTGCTGGTTTCCTCCCACGTCCCAAAGGCGTGTGGGTCGGTAGGTTAATTAGGTGCTGTAAGTTACCCCTGGTGTGTAAGGAAGTGGCAATGGAATCGAACGAGGGTTAATGGGCATGAAGAACACAAAGTTGGAGCAGGAGTAGGCCACTTGGCCCCTCAAGCCTGCCCCACCATTCAATATGATCAGGGCTGATCTGCCCCAGACCTCAACTTCTCTCCTGTGCCAGTTCTCCATAACCCTCAGTATCCCGATCTTTCAGAAATGTACCTATCTCCACTTATTATAATCCAGCCTTCACAACTTTCTGGGATAAAGAGTTCTAGAGATTCGCCACCCTCTGTGAGAAGAAATTTCTACGTCCCTTGGTTTTAAATGACTGGTCCCTTATGATGAAACTATGTTCACTCACCAGAGACTTCCCCCAATAGTGAAAGCATCGCGACATACCTCCTTTGAATCTTGTATGTTCTCAATAAGGTTGCCACTCATTCTAAACTCCAAAGAATACAGACCCAGCCTGTTTCGCCTCCTCTTGATAGGACAACCTTCTCAAACCAGCAGTTAGCCTGGTGAATCTCTTATGGACTGTCTTCAATGCTACAATATCCTTTCTTAGGTAAGGGGACCAAGACCGTGTGCCAAAAGGGAATATAAGTTACAGGCGAATTAGGAGATGGGGAAATGGGTCTGATGGGATCGCTCGACAGCAAGCCAGTGTGGACCCAATGGGCTTGAGGGGTCTCCTTCCGTGATGTAGTGAGTGAGATATGAGGCTTTATGGTGTTGTTCTGGCCTGTATTCCTGTAGTTGTGCCGCTCTGCACGGTAACAGAATTAGCAGGGGTCCATTTCACCAAGGACACACCATTTATGCGTTTGATGAGCATCGCCTGTGAGATTACAGGTATCCCTCGATTTATGAATTTTCTCTCCAACGCCATTAGCTCCTTGGGATGCCTGTCCTCGATTTACAAATTATTCTTCACTTTGACGAACTGTAAGAGGTACCCGATGTTATGAGGGGCAGGGATAGGGTAGATAGTAAGAAAGTTTGCCCGGTTGCAGAGGTACGTAAAACTAGAAGGCACAGATTTAGAGAGAATCTGAGGAAGAGATTTTTCACTCAGAGCATGGTTTGGATCTGAAATGCACTGCTTGAAGGGGGTGGTGGAGGCAGAGACTCTCACAACATCTCAGAAGTATCGAGATGAGGACTTGAATCACCAAAACATAGAATAATACAGAGCAAGTGCTGGTAAATGGCAATAGCTTAGATGGGTACTTGATAGCATTGGACACAATGGGCTGAAGGGCCTGTCTGACTCTGATTCCATAACTTAATTGATTTCATTGATCAGACTTTCTTCTCACTGCCCCTACAGTTGACGTTGTTGGCTTTTTGTTGTACATCATTGCACTAAAGTATGTCAAAAACACTTTCCTTCGAAGACTAACTGTAGCGATAAACTGGACAACATAGCCTGCAGGTTCCAGGCTGGTTTGCCTGATGTACGGTTGTAAGATCAGTAAACTGAATCTGGTGTCCAGCTGTTTGCTGCCACTTTGTGCTTCAGGTGTGATGCAGAGCAGTGGATTTGTGGAAGGGAGGCCGTTCAGGTCAGGTCAGTTGTTGAATACTTCTGCAAATTAAGAGGTCTTTTTCACGTGCTATTTGCACACCACAGCAAAAAGACACACCTCTGTGTTGGATTTTTGAACCACTGATCATATTTGTAACCAGCAGCCTGAGATGGGCAGCTGGGGTTGAATGGAGCAGACTGCCAAACAGATTAAACTTTAACCTGAATTTAACATTCTTTAAACAAAATTATGCAAGAAAGAACACAATTAGAACAAAATAAAGCAAATTCCATTGTAGTGCAAAGTGGTCATTGTGCTGCTGTACTGAGGTAGTAATTAGGGTTGTGCAGGTTGGTTCAAGAGCTGAATGGTTGCAGGGAAGAAGCTGTTCTTGAGCTTGGTGGTGTGGGACTTCAGGCTCCTGCAGTCCCTCAACCCTGTGCCAACATCTTGTAGATCCGTACGGTACGGAAACGGGCCACCTGACCCACCGAGTCCACATTAACCATCCACCCCCTGCCCATTTACACTAATCCTGTACTAAACCCAGTTTACTCTGCCCACATTTCCCTCAACTTCTTCCCCCCTCCCCCCACCCCATCAAATTCTACCACTCATCTACACACTGGGGGCAATTTACAGCAACCAATTAACTGACCAACCTGCACATCTTTGGGTTGTGAGAGGAAACCAGAGCACCCGGGGTGAAAGGGATACTGTGCAAACTCCGCATAGAGAGCTCCAGAGATCAGGATTGAACCGGCTTGCTGGAGCTGTGAGGCAGCAGTTCTACTGTATGTCAGTGACTGGCGTGTCTCTGAGTCTCCCTCAGTCACTCTATTTTCACAGTGTATGCATTCACAGAGTCTTGGTACACTCAGTGCATGCTGTGCCTGTGGTCAATTTCTGGAATTTACAGGCCATAACCTGCCTTTCCTGTACACCTTCCCAGTCCTGGTTGATGTAGGTACAGTTAGCCACCCATCCTGGAGGTATTGCTGCATAAGGCACACATTTGCTGCAGGTGGGGCCAAGATAAATCAGGCACTGGAATCGGAACAGGAGGAGGTTATGAAAGTCGACCAGAGCAAACCTATCGAAGGATCAGAATTTTAAAATACACCACAAGAGCTTCATTCAATCATTTGAAAATATCGATATTCAAATATCTTTTAACAGTCTGATTTAAACTACAGTTAACTCACTATTCATTTCTTTCGTTATCTGGCTGCCTTCTTAAAAACTGTACAATTTCCATCGCCCCATGTATTGGCACTGAATGGACCAGCGATCTTCAGATGGTGCTCTCAATCTTTGCAAAGACGAGAAGAAATATTTTCGGAAGTGACATTGGTGCATTTATCTCTCTTTCTCCGGCCCTCTACAGTTTCTAGTTAATTTGCTGCCACTGAACTGTTTCTTATTTCACTGCTTCATCTATACCAACCGATGGTGTTCATTCCCAAAATTAATTCTCACTGGAAGTTTGACAGCTTAAGCTAACTCAATTTTCAATGTGTTCTTTGCCCAGTGAAGCTTGTGATTGCTATTTTACTTCGGCCCAACTTTCATCCTGTCCTTGTATCTGTCAGTCATACGCATAATAATCTGGAACACTGGGGTAGATTATCCACTCTGTCTGTATTTAAAATCTGCTGTTGTTACAGAAACTGGGCAGTTTTCATTTGTAGTTGTTTCCGTGACGATTAAAATCAGGCTGTTAATTCCTGGGATGACTGATCAGTGAGTGTCCTTAAAGCCAGATATAGAGTCATACAGCGCAGTACCAGACCCTTTGGCCCACAATGTCCATGCTGACCATCGAGTATCTATCTATACTAATCCCTTCTACCGGCTCCTGGTCTGTTGCCTTCCTTGCTTTGGTGATTCAAGTGCTTGTTGAGATACTTAAATGTTGTGAGATGGGTCAGAGAGGCATACGGTACAGAAACAGACCCTTCAGCCCATCATGTTTCTGCCATCGGATGTATCCATACTAACTCCATATATTAGCACTTGGTCCATCACCTACCAAGCCTTGGCAATCCGTCCAGCTGTTTCTGAACTGTTGCGAGAGTACCTGCCTCTACCGTCTCCTCTGGCAGTGCACGGTTAAGTCAAACATTTACACCAGGACCCCCAAAAGCTAATGTTTGCCTGACTGTAGGATTCAACTGTACGCACCCCATATTTGCAATTACTCTTAGAACTGACATCAACTAAGAAAGCAAGGAAAGACGAGCAACCACCCTCTGCGTGGGGGGAAAGAAAGCATCAGGTTCAAGATCTACCACAATAAATTAAGTATATAAATATCAGGTCCTACAACTGAGAGGATGAAGACATGAGGGCGTGCAGGTAAATGGGTGAATAAAGGTTTGTGCTTATAGTTACTTATTGGGAAACATCTGTTGCTGGTTGCTGGCACAAGCAAAAGCTTGCAAAGGATCAATTGCAGTCACCCTAGTTTACATGTGTGTCATGGAGACAGATTCACAGTACATTTGGCACATCTCATATTCATATTTCCTCATGACTTAGAAGGAAGGAGTTGTTTTGGCCCATTGAGTCTATGCCGGCACACAGAGCAATTCCATCCCCCAACTAATTCTACTATTCTCCCCTTAGTTACAGTTAGCTCCCCACAGATTCTACCACCCACCCACACACAAGGGGCAATTTAGAGTGGCCTACCAACCCGCACATCTTTGGGATGTGGGAGAGAAACCGGAGCACCTGGGGGAAACCCACGTGTTCACAGGGAGAACGTGCAAGCTCCACACAGACAGCACCCGAGGTCAGGATTGAACCCGGGTCTCGGGATCTGTGAGGCAGCAGCTCTTCCAGCTGTGCCACTGTACCATCTTGCCAAAGAAGGATTTGGATTAATACCATCTCCCTGTTGTTCCATGCCCCTGGAGGTCACGACCTTTCACCTGCTCACCCAGGTACCTCTGAAATGTGGTGAGGACTTCTACTTGCACAATCCAGTGTCCAATTGTTTGGAAGTCCTGATGTTTTGACATCAGGCTCACTCATTAGTCCTCAATGTGAGCTGGTGATCAGAACACCTCCCTGATGCAAGAGTAGGCAGTATTTTCAAGATGATAGTAAGGTCTCCCACTCTGGCTAGAAGGAGCTGAAACCAGCAAGTTAAGGACTTGCTGTGGCCTTGATTGCTACTAGCAGAGCAGAAGACAGACCTCTTTTGCTGTATGTCCACCTAATGTGACACGCTGATGTGTGTGTGGCCACCTCCTCGGAGAATCTTAGACCACACCCAAGGCATTGCTCCTTGGAAAGATGGATGCAGGGCCTTAGTCCTGAGTAGAAACTTCTCTTCATCCTCTCTTGAAAGTTGGACCTGCTCTTCAGATCCTCTCCAGTTCTTCCTCTCTCATGCTCGGGATGGTTCTCAAAGCATCCATTCCTCAAGCAAAAGGGATCACGTTATCCCAACAGTCGCACTCTCAAAAAGTCAAAGTCGAGTTTATTGCCATATGCACAAGTCCATGTGTGCACAGGTGCAATGAAAAACTTACTTGCAACAGCATCACAGGCACAGAGCATCAGATAAGCAGCATTCACAAGAAAAACATAAATTAAACATAAATTGTACACAATTTTTACAAGAAAGAACACAATTAGAACAAAAAAAAAGTCCGTTTTAGGTCAAAGTGATCAAAGTGGTCATAGTGTTGCTAAACGGTGGTGATTAGGGTTGAGCAGGTTGGTTCAAGAACTGAGTGGTTGAAGGAAAGTAGCTGGTGGTGTGGGACTTTAGGCTTCTGTACCTCCTGTCCGATGGTAGCTGCGAGAAGACGGCACCTCAGGCACCCCAGATGTGTGCTACCTCTACCAAAAATATCCTCAGCCTATTTCTCTTTGAAAAATGGAAAGGTAGCACATTTTTAAATGGCAATAGACTGAAAGATATTGGTATTCAGAGGGACCTGGTGTCCTTGCAGCAAAAGCAGGCGATTAGGATGGCAATGATGTGTTGGGGCCTTCACTGCAAGAGAATTTGTGTGCTAGAGGGAAGATGTCCTACTCCAATTGCACAGTGGCCTAGTGAGACCACATCTGAAATATTGTGTGTGGGTTTTGTCTCCCTACCTAATGAAGGATATTTTTGTTATAGAGAGAGGGTGCAGCAAAGATTTATCAGATTAATTCCAGGGGTGGCATGTTTTTTGTTTGAAGAGTTATGGAGCCATCTTAGGCCTGAGCTCTCCTGAGTTCAGATCATCTAACTAATGCAAAACATTCAGGATAAGCGGGTTATTTTCAGACTGGCAATCAATAACTAGTAGGTGCCACAGGGGCCTCAACTACTTACCTTCTATAGCATTCACCTGGACAAAGGGACTGAATGTACAGTAGCCAAGCCCCTGCTGCTGATACAAAGAAAGGCAGGCTAGCAAATCGAGAAGACACAAAGAGCCTGCAAGGAGAGAGAAAGGTGGGGTTCAGTGAAGGATTGATTCCTAAGGTGGGGGAATAGCATGATGTGGAGAGAACAAGGAGACTTTGGCCAGTACCTTCCTGAGTGTGGAAGAATGAGAGGTGATCGCGTCCATATGTGCAGAGCTCTTATGAGGCTTGACAGGGTAGATGCAGGGATAATGCTTCTCCTGGCTGGGGTGTCCGGAATGAGGAGTCACAGTTTCAAAATAAGGAGTTGTTCATTCAGGAGAGGGATGAGGAGAAACTTCTTCATCAGGAGGGAAGTGATTCTTTGGCTAGTGCTGTGAGGAATATAAGAGTTGGACCACACAAGGGGTATCACCATCTCATCTGCAAAGTGCTCCCAACTGGGAGTAACTCTACATATCGGTTGAACCGTCTCGTGAACCAAATGAGAGAATAAAAGCTTTCCTCCGACACCTTTTAATGTTCAGTTGTCCATCGTGTCAACTTATTAGCAGTGCTGATGTCTCTGTTATTGAAATTCTGATGAACAATAAAGGCTTTAGTCACTGAGTACATTCGAGGTGAAGATCGATACTTTCTTTGGGTATTAAGGTAATGAAGGGTTATGGAGTTACCGCAGGAATGTGTCATTGAGGTAGAAGATCAGTAACTATATCTTATGGAATGGTGCAGCTGGTAATTGGAAGCCAATGGTAACTGCAACGTCTAAGTACGTGACTGCATTGCACGTTTCAGATCCTTACCAATATTTGACAATAGATCTGGTTAAAATACCAATCTATTTGAGTGTCAGTTAATGTCATTTTGAACTATATTAGCTAGAATAATGAATCCTGAAGGGTTTGCCAGACTACAATCTGTACAGATGAGTTAAGAAAAAATAAATGTGGGTTTCTAATATATAAACAGAAAATGCTGGAAATACTCAGCAGGTCAGGCAGTACCTGCAGAGAGAGAAGCACAGATGCTGCCTGACCTGCTGGGTGTTTCAAGCATCTTTGGGTGTTTATTTCCAATTTCCAGCACCTGAAGTGTTTGCATTTTGATTGCACTGTTCAGACATTTTACCAATACCCGCAGGATTATCTCTGCCAGGAGTCCATTCTGTGGTATGTACAATGTCCACATCCCTCAGTGGTGGCACTGTTTTGTGCCCACAGCACAAAAAGCCTTGTTGACAACTGGAAACACCTTAAGACAGGGCTTAGTTTTTTGTTCCAGGAATTGATCTTGCAACTGCAAATACGAACATTGCCTTATTAGGAGCATGTTATGAGCTACAGGTGTGGATCAATTTCATCCCGTCTCATCCTAATTCATATCTTTAACTCATTCAACTCGGGCGGCACTGTGTTGCAGCAGGTGGTGCTGCTGCCACAGACACCAGAGACCCGGGTTCGATCCTGACTTCGGGCGCTGTCTGCGTGGGGTTTGCACGTTCTCCCTGTGACCACGTGGTTTTCTTACCGGGTGCTCCGCTTTCCTCCCATGTCCCAAAGAAGTGCAGGTTGGTGGTTTAATTGGCCGCTGCAACTTGCCCCCTTGTGTGTAGACGGCTGGTAGAATCCGTGGGGGGAAATTGATGAGAATGTGGGAAGAATAAAAAAATATGATTAATGTAGAAATAATATGGTTGATAGTGGGTACAGACTCACTGGGCTGAAGGGCCTGTTTCTATGTTGTATCCCTCTGCAACTCTATAACTCTAGGGGGGTGGGTGGGTGGATGAAAGAATACCTAAATCCTCAAAGAGATGTTAGTCTCTGGAATTTTTGACGATACAGTGTTCTTAATACTATCAGGCAATCGAGTCAGTGTTTGGGAAACAGAGACAGGTGAAGCTAGCTCATTTGCCCAGCTAAGTCTCAGCAGGCTGCCCAACACCAAGTCTGCAGAAATTCATCTTCTCTGTCAAGCAGCTGAATGGCCTCTGACATTATTTGCGAGGTTTCTGAAATTAATCGTGATCAAGTATCACTGCAGGAAAATTACCACAAACCCCAAAAATAAGACTCTCAAATTATAGCACAACTGTTTTTAAAGCATGTCAAACTTTATTACCCTCGCTGAATTCAGAAGACAGCATTGAAGTAGACTGGGACACTATTGCCTATTAGTACGAGCAGTGACTTTGCATATTGATTAGATAAAATTGCCTGCAAACCAAGTTGAGATTTAAAGTGTGGTTGCCTGTTGCTGCATTTCACTTGATTGACCTGTTCACCTATTCATAGATGTTTCATCTGCTTCATCTATGAGTCTTCTCAACAGCCTTCTTTTATTTCTTGCAATACTGTTGTATTTATTTGAAGAGGTCAAGGTGAAAGGAATGCTGGAAGGCTGGGACCTCCTGTTAAAGATGCACATGGCCAGAAGTAACCGCTCCCCTCCCTCGCTCCCTCCCTCGCTCCCTCCTTCCAATTGTCTTTCCCACTCATCCTGTTCAGTTTCAATAGCGGTTAAACGTAGGATAAAATACACATTACACTGCAGCCAGAATGTGGTTCAACCCCAGTATCAGCAACATAGCCGAGGCATTTCCCACACCAGTAACCCAGTCTGGAACTGGATGACAGAGGGTGGGATTTCTTTTATCAGTTTGGCCCTTGGCTACACTTCCGCCTTGTTGAATCAAGATGCCCTTGTATGTGTCTTGCCTCAGCAAGGTTTTCGGGTAACCCACACCCCTGGTGTTCTCCTCCCACACACACTGACTTCTCTATCCAGCTTTCTTCTCCCTTTGTTCACCTTTCTCATCCCCTACCCCCACCACCCCCACCTAATTCCAGCTGTCCATCATTCCCTGCTCATCTGGTTCCACGTATCACCTACTAGCATCCGTCCCACCTCCTCGCCCCCTTTTACTGCCTTGGTAATGCAGCCAACATGATCAATGACCCCACCCACCCCAGACATTCTCGCTTCTACCCCCCCCCCCCCCAGAAGATATAAAAGCCTGAAAGCACGTACCACCAGGCTCAAGCGCAGTGTCTATCCCGCTGTTATAAGGCTATTGAACAGTCTCCTCATACGATAAGATGGACTCTCAACCTCACAATCTACCTCTTTATGACCTTGCACCTTATTGTCTACCAAGAGGACCATAGAAAACTACAGCACAGAAAACAGGCTATTTGGCCCTTCTAGTCTGTGCCGAAACATTATTCTGCTAGTCCCAGTTACCTGCCCCCAGCCCATACCCCTCCAGACCTCTCTCGTCCATGTATCTATACTGCACTTTCTCTGTAGCTGTAACACTTTATTCTGCATTCTGTTATTGTTTTCCCTTGTACTACCTCAATGCACTGTTGTAATGAATGATCAGTATGGATGGCATACAAAACAAAGTTTTTCACTGTAGCTCAGCACATATGACAATAATAAACCAATTTCTATACCGGCAATCTATCACCTTCCCTCACATTGACTTACACCTTTGCGTTTTCTCGTAAAAATTGTGTACAATTTATGTTTTTCTTGTGAATGCTGTTTATACTATGCATACGTGGACTTGTGCAGATGAAAATAAACTCAATTTCGATCTTTGCCTACACAGATGCTACTTAACTCACTAAATTGTTCCAGCATTCTCTTTTTAATTCTAGATTCCAGCATCTGCATTCTCTTTGGTCTTAACAGTTTTTATGTTATCCGTGTGGAAAATGTGACACCCTCTAAGTTCTCCAAAAAATTTTCCATCGTGAGGTCAGATGTTCGCTGATGATTGCACGATGTTCAATTCCCATTTGCAGCTCCTCAGCAAATGACACCGTCCATGCCTACATGTGGTAAGATCTAGACAACATTCAGCATGGGTTTCACAAAAGTGCCAGGCAACGACCATCTCCAACAAGAGAGAATCTAATCACCTACCACTGACATTCAACAGCATTAACATTGCCGAGTCTCACTATCAATATCCTTGGGTTCATTATTAATCAGAAACTCATCTAGACCAACCACATAAATACAAGAGCAAGTCAAATCGAGTTTGTCATGTGCACAAGTACGGTGAGGTGCAGGTATAATGAGAAACTTGCTTACAACAGCATCACACGTTCAAAGATTCAGACAACACACAGAATATAAATTATACCAGACAGTGAAGAGAAATAAGGACCGTGCAAAACAAGACATTACTGCAAAACAACCACAATCAGACACCAGTCCATGGTCATGCAAGAGGTGGTCCGTGGTGTTCTGTTGCTGAGGTAGGGTTAGGGTTGTGCAGGTCGGTTCAAGAACCTGATGGTTGTCGGAAAGTAGCTGTTCCTGAACCTGGTGGTGCGGGACTTCAGGCTTCTGTACCTCCTGTCTGACTGTAGCGGGGAGAAGAGGGTATGACCTGGACAGTGGGGATCCTTGATGATAGATGCCGCTGCCTTGAGGCAGCACCTCCTATAGATGCTGTCAATAGTGTGGAGAGGGCTGTGCTCATGATGGACTGGGCTATATCCACTACACATTGCAGCCTCTTGCGTTCTTGTGCGTTACGATTGCCATACCTCGCCATGATTCAACCAGACAGGATACTTTCAACAGTGCATCTGCAGAAGTTTGCCAGAGTATTTGGTGATATACTAAATCTCCTTAAGCTTTTAAGAAAGTAGAGGCACTGTTGCACGGCCTTCATGATCGCATTTATGTACAGGGCCCAGGTTATTTGACATGTTAACACCCAGGTCAGGAGCTTGGGTATTCTGTTGCGAGCGACTCACCTCCTGACAACCCAAGGCCTTTCCACCATCTGCAAGGCATAAGTCAAGAACATTCTGGAATATTTTCCCCTTGTGCAGCTCCAACAACTCTCAAGAAGCTCAACGCCATCCAGGACAAAGCCAACTTCAATGGTATCCCATTCATCACCTTAAACCTTCACTCCCTCCACCACCAGCACGCAGTTGCTACAGTGAACACCATCTATAATGTGCGCTGTAGTTACCTGCTCAGGCACTTGAATTGCCAAGCGCTGGTAAATGGGGTTAGTGTAGACACGTACTTGATGGTTGGTATAGACCTCACAGACTGAAGGGCCTGTTTCTGTGCCGAATGACTCCAGAACCACATGGACAGCATCTCTCAAACCCACGGCCTCCACCACCTAGAAGGGCAGCAGGGGCAAGGGAACGCCACCACTGCCAAGTTCCTCTCTGGGTCGGGCACCAGCCTGACACCTGACACCGGTCGGGCATCGTACAGAAATATATCACCATTCACCGTCACTGCGTCTAAATCCTGGAACCCCCCTGCCCAATACGGGAAGGGCTGCAGGGTTCCAGAAGGTGGCTCACTATCATCTTCTGAGGGGCCATAAGGGCAATAAATGTTGGCTCTAAATGTTGGCCTTCCCACCAATGTCCATATCCTGAAAATGAATTAAAAGAGGCGGGAAGTGGACCTAGACCGAAAGCAAGTGAGCCGTGCACGGAGATCAAAACAAGTAATCCATTCTAAGTGCTGGTAGAACAGCTGATGAGCAGCAAAACAGAAGTTGCCGCAATAGAATAGCATTTGAATGCCTCTTTGAAAGAGCCAGGACAAATACAAGGGGCCGAGTGGTCTCCTCTGCTCTTCCAGACGATGAGATATTTACACAGAGAACAACTGAGCAGTTGTCTGCTCTTTGTATTCAGTTTCAGGCACCCCTGCTACAATATAGAAAGTTCAGACAGAAGATACTGGTTAAGGACAGAACCATTGAATACAAGGACATAAGGTATAGAATCAGGAAGAGGCCATTCAACCCTTCATGTCTGCTTACCCTTTCAGTAAGGTCATGGCTGATCTTTTATCTCAGCTGCACTCATCTCATATCCTTTGATTCCCTTAATACGAATTAAAATCGAGATGCCAAGAAGAGAAAACTATGATTATCAAGAGCACAATAACAAGAAATAATGAGTCACCAGAGCTTGCAAGGCAAGGAAATGCTAAATCAATGCCAACTGTGTTGGACAGCAGTCATTTCCTGACATTAGCAACCTGACTGAATGTTTTTGTCTTAGAGTTATACAGCACAGAAACGGCTCCTTTGAGCCAACCCATCCATGCCGACCAAGATGTCTCTCCAAGCTAGTACCATTTGCCTGCATTTGGCCCATTTCCCTCTTCACCTTTTCGATCCATGTGCCTGCGCAAATGTCTTATAACCACCAATTATACTCACCTCCACCACTTCCTTTGGCAGTTTGTTCCATATACTCACCACCCTCCATGTGAAAAACTTGCCCCTCAGGTCCCTTTTCAATCTTTCCTCTCTCACCTTAAATCTATGTCCTCTAGTTTTAGATTCCCCTACCCTGGGGACAAGACTGTAACCATTCACCTTGTGTCTTATCATGGTATGAAAGGTTTTACTCATTTTGCCCATTTCCTTTGCTGTCCTCAGTACTGTATGATTTTGGTGTCTAAACTCCTGCCGCTGTTGGCTCTTCCTTCTGTTGCAGTACCGTCTGCCTTGCCCATTAGCAAAGCAGAGTTTCTTTACAACACCTCTAGTACTTGACACAGGAGTTTGTGATGGAAAGCTTATAATTTATCTTTGACCTCTCATGCGTCAAGGTCTCAATATCCTGCATTAGTATTGTAAGTACTTCCCTATTTTATAGGCTCATTTTAGTACTGAAATTGAATCATCTGGAGATTATTTCATTCCTCAGCCTGAATAATGCATGTTCCTTCACTATGACAGCAACCCAGCTCCACTGAATAACGTTCATGAGGAAACAAAGTGACCCAACTTATAATCACTTCATTCAATGCTGCCTCAGAGTGTTCAGGAGCTACAGAAATAGGTGACTTTCTTTTTAATTGAAAGCAAGAGGTTGCTACTGGCACTGATTCATTGAGAGGATGCACATGTCATCGCTCGTCAAAGATTATTCAATAGAGAACCAGTTAAATTTCAGAATTAACATTAATCCATACTTGCAGTTTCAGATCTTGTACAGTTGGATATTTTCCAGAGTCAGTGGTTGCTCTGACAGTGTATCCGCTGAAGAGCCTATAGGAATGCAGAAGTTCATTCATCTCTTGACTCTGCCAAGCAATCAGTGATGTTGTTGGTGTCTGTCGGAGCTCATCTACCTGTATTGCATATTACCAATGTAATAGTCTACGGTTCTCATTGGCGTTTTTGGCTTTAGGGGGATAGCTGTAAAGGGGAATTATTGATACATGTGGAGAAGTTAGAATTAAAAAATGAATTGTTCTTCTCATAAATTTGCTTGGCCAGTACCGGACTCAATGTTGAACTCTCTATCTTTTAATAACTCATGTTAGAACGTAGAACAGTACAACACAGAACAGGCCCTTCGGCCCACAATGTTGTGCCGACTTAGCTAATCCCTCCTACCTGCAGAATGCCCATATTCCTCCATTTTCCTCTCATTCATGTGCCCATCCAAGCCCCTCTTAAAAGCCCCCAGTGAATTTGCCTCCACCACCCTATCAGGCAACGCATTCCAACCGTTCACCACCCTCTAAGTAAAAAAAAACTTACCCCTCACGTCTGTTCTGAACCTACCCCCTCTTGCCTTAAATGCATGCCCTCTGGTATTGGATCACTCAATAATGGGAAAAAGATATTGCTTCTCCACCCTACCTATGCCCGTCATAATTTTATACACTTCCAACAGATCACCCCTCGGCCTCTGCTGCTCCAGAGAAAAGAGCCCAAGTTTGTCCAGCCTCTCCTGACAGCACCTGCTCTGTCGATAACAGGACTGCCCATTATTACTATGAGTCATCTGTCTGTGATAGTGACTCAGTCCTCCCTCTCCATTAGCCCTCTGTGACTTTCCATTTGCAACTTATCACACTTTTCCCTTACCTTCTCAGTACCCCAGTAACAACCATCCCCACAGACACCCCGGCCCCAACCTATCTCAGATGTCCTACTCATCCTTCCGCTCACATTTTCTGCAGCATAAAACTTTTTCTGTCCCAGTCCAGATGAAGGGTCTCTGACTTGAAACATTGACTGTTTCTCTCTCCACAGACGCTGCCTGACCTGCTGAGTGTTTCCAGCATTTTCCGTTTTTGTCGTACGATAGCGTTTCTCCTTTATAATAGCCCCTGGTAGAATCATTAAAAGTTATGGCATAGAGGGAGGCCTTTCAGCCCACTGTGTCTGTACTAACTCACAGCCCCACTCTTGGACTGCGTCTTTGTAAGTTATATTTCCAAAGGCTTATTGAATGCACTCAGGCAGTGAATTCCAGACCTCCACCAGTCCTCATTTTCAATATAATCGTTCATTCATGAGTAAGTTATTACTCACTGAGGATTGTTGAATAGAGAAATATCTGTATTTTGGAATTAGTTTATAAACCCGGTCGCAGCTTAAAATCAATTATCGTAAATCTGTAATAAAAACAAAAGAAGTGCTGGAAATACTCAGCAGTTCAGGCAGTCCCTGAGGAGGGGAGAAGCAGAGTGAATGTTTCTAGTTGATGCCCAGTCATCAGAAGATCACTCGTTGTAGACAGAGTCACACAGCACGGAAACAGGCCCTTCGGACCATCGAGTTCTTGCTGACTACCAAGCACCCATTAGATTAAGTATGCACCATCTCACTGTGTGGTATGACTTCAAGCTGAGTTATGTTTTTCACTGGCACGAGCTTCCCACCAACTCATTCAGCCTCCCTTCCCTCTTCTGACTCTCACTGATCTGGGTCCTCACTCTTTGTAATCAACTGGTATTGGTATTGGTTTATTATTGTCACTTGTACCGAGGTACAGTGAAAAGCTTGTCTCACAAACCGATCGTACAGGTCAATTCATTACACAGTGCAGTTACATTGAGTTAGTACAGAGTGCATTGATGTAGTACAGGTAAAAACAATAACAGTACAGAGTAAAGTGTCACAGCTACAGAGAGAGTGCAGTGCAATAAGGTGCGAGGTCACAACAAGGTAGATCGTGAAGTCATAGTCCATCTCATTGTATAAGGGAACCGTTCAATAGTCTTATCACAGTGGGGTACAAGCTGTCCTTAAGTCTGGTGGTACGTGCCCTCAGGCTCCTGTATCTTCTACCCGATGGAAGAGGAGAGAAGAGAGGATGTCCCGGGTGGGTGGGGTTTTTGATTATGCTGGCTGCTACACCAAGACAACGAGAGGTAAAGACAGAGTCCAAGGAGGGGAGGCTGGTGTCCGTGATGCGCTGCTCCCTTTGAAGGGGTTCCTTTGAACCTTGTGCACTTCATCCAACAAACTGCGGTATCTTCAGCAGGCATAAACTTTATTTTGTGAGTTGGCCTTCTTTCAAGAGACCTCCGGTTAAAATGACTGTTGAAGCTACTGAACACCAAGTGAACCATAAAGCTTGCAGTTGCCAAGTCCAATGTACCAGGGAGTTGATGGACCATTTGTAGATTGTGGAATAATGACAGCGATGGTTCTGCCAGCATCCAGTGGTACAAGTTCCTTGACTGATAGGGAAAGTGTCATTGGACATCCTCCAGGGCTGCAATCGGCTTTCTTTGCCAAAATAACATAATAGTACCAGCTCTACCAATTGCTGGTTGACTGTCTGAACATCGATGACCTGAAATGAACAAAAGACGTCAACTGTATCCTGATGTCATTTATAGAACATAGAACATAGAAAACCTACAGCACAATTCAGGCCCTTCGGCCCACAAAGCTGTGCCAAACATGTCCCTACCTTAGAAATTACTAGGCTTACCATGGCCCTCTATTTTTCTAAGCTCCATGTACCTCTCCAAAAGTCTCTTAAAAGACCCTATCGTATCCGCCTCCACCACCGTTGCCGGCAGCCCATTCCGCGCACTCACCACTCTCTGAGTAAAAAACTTACCCCTGACATCTCCTCTCTACCTACTCCCCAGCACCTTAAACCTGTGTCCTCTTGTGGCAACCATTTCAGCCCTGGGAAGAAGCCTCTGACTATCCACACGATCAATGCCTCTCATCATCTTATACACCTCTATCAGGTCCCCCCTCATCCTCCATCACTCCAAGGAGAAAAGGCCGGGTTCCCTCAACCTGTTTTCATAAGGCATCCTCCCCAATTCAGGCAGCATCCTTGTAAATCTCCTCTGCACCCTTTCTATGGCTTCCACATCCTTTGAGATCGAGCTGTTGCTGTCAACATTTCAAAATTGTTGTCGGGAAGACAGTAAGAGAGCAATCACTTAAGGGAAGCTTGTTGGAACATCTCGAAGTATTGCCCAGTATACTGACCCAGATCTTGGTGGTCTCTGTATTTGAGTTGTAGAGTCATACAGCACCGAAACATTACATTAATTCAATTTTTTTATTCTCCCCTCATTCCCATCAACTCAGTTCAGATTCTAGCATGTACCTACTCACTAGGGGCAATTTAAAACCAACCAGCCACTCTGCCACCCTGAGTAATGTGCCGCCATCTTGTGCCAAAGGCACACATTCCACATGCAGATGAACGCCATTGTGTGAATCGTAAGAGGCGCTCTGAAATCCACTGCTCCCATACCTGCCAGCATTATCTGTGCTCGCTGGGGAGGCCCCTATTTCCAGCGTATAAAAGGACCACAGAGGCGCGGCTGGTAGAGCCACTGCCTCGCAGAGCCAGACAGCCTCCCATGTTCGATCCTGACCTCTGGTTTCTTCTTATGACTGCATGGGTTTCCCCTGGGTCCTCCGGTTTACCCCACATCCCAAAGGTGTGCGGGTTGGCTACCGTGTGTAGGTGAGTGGTAAGATCTGAGGGGAGTTGATGGGAATACAGGGACAACAAAATGGGTTCAGTGTGGGATTGGTGTAAATGGATGGTTGGTGCAGCCTCGGTGAACTATGAATGTGTATGATTCTATAATACAGCAGCAGCAACAGGCTGCTGGGAGCAAACCCATGTCCACCAGCTCAGTGGTTTGGAGGAAAAATCTCTGCCCACTCCTGGAGCAGCTGCCACAGACTAATGCCCACTAGCAGCGCACAGGGCTTTGAAGGTTATGCTTGCATCCTGTTACAATGCTGACCTGTTATCATGGGCATCTTGCAGCCTGTCACTTTCATTGTCCATACCACTCCCACTCTGACCTATCGGTCTGTGGCCTCCTGCACTGTTACTATGAATCTCAATGCTAGCTTGAAGAACAACACTTCATCTTCTGCCTGGGCATGTCACAGCCTTCTGGACTTGATATGGAATTCTATAACTTCAGGTAACTTGATTTCTGACTGCATCAGTTGTCCATCTGTGACATTAGCTCAGATCAGTCCTTGACCTGAAACATTAACTCTGTTTCTCTTAGAACATAGAACTCTACAGCACAGTACAGGCCCTTCGGCCCACAATGTTGTGCCGACATTTTATCCTGCTCTAAGATCTATCTAACCCTTACCTCCCACATAGCCCTCTATTCTTCTATTCTTCTGACCTGCTGAGTACCTCCAGCATTTTCTGTTTGTATTTCAGATTTCCAGCATCTGCAGTTTTGTTTTCCTATAGTTTCACATGCTTGCATGCAATCTGCCTTCTCATATTCCACTTCAAGCTATCCCACTATCTCTTCTGAGTTACAAGGTGCAGCTGGCATATGTGTGCATCTCCACCTTCCCCTCAATGTGGTCCCATCCTTGTGCTTCTCTTCGTGTAGGTAGCACGGAGTTTCTGCTCAGCTGCTGAGCACAAGAGATCAGCACCGTGGCCCTTGGCCTGGCACCCATGGTCACCAGCTCACACTGTGACCACTTAGGTGTGGGATCAACCCATGGTGAGACACTGGGCATGAGTGGACCGCAGCCAGGGCATGGGGGGTAGGGAACGCAGCCCACAGCCTGTCCCCGGAGAGCGGTCGCACACGCAGGTTCTGCCCCGGAGGAGTTGAACGAGGATGCCACTAGGCTAGCACAGAACGACGGCAGCTTAATGGACAGGAACAACAAGGTGCAGGGGCCATTGGCAGGTCTGTCTGAAAGCCTGGGTTCTTCGGTAAAGAACCTCCACTTTTCACCACAGCTGTGAGTTTTCATCTCGTCTTTGCAAACCTGCTGCAACACACAAAAAATGCTGGAGCAACTCAGCAGGTCAAGCAACATCAGGAGAGGGAAGTGGACCGTCCGTGTTTCGGGCCGAGACCCTTCTTCAGGACTGGAAAGAAAGAGGGCAGAAGCCAGAATAAAAGGGTGGGGGGGGGAGGGGGAAGAGCACGAAATCCTGCTAATTTAGTGCTAGTTCTTGCCGAATCACAATTCGTGCAGTTGTAACAGGTAAAACTTTTCATCATAAGATGTAAATTACTCAAGAGAAGATTTATGATTTGATTTTCAGCCTGATTACAAGTGTAAGTAACACCTATTGGATGTAAATAAATCTCTTCATTATGCAGCTCAGCATTGTTAGGTGGATAATGCTATGAACAATTCCATCGGATGAAAAATATAACAATTTATTGGATGCAGATGTGTTGTTATTTAACAGATACAGATGTGGCTATTTTTCGGAGAGGGTTGCAGGTAATATCAATCTGGTACAGGGATTGATGTGCTATATCAGGTAGAGGTGCAAGCACTATCTATTGGATACAGATGTGATGACTGTCCAGCAGATACAGATGTGGCTGCTTCTCAGAAAGGGATACAGG
The DNA here is from genome assembly GCF_009764475.1 of Pristis pectinata. NCBI lineage: Eukaryota > Metazoa > Chordata > Chondrichthyes > Rhinopristiformes > Pristidae > Pristis > Pristis pectinata. The sequence continues at coordinate 46,881,947 of NC_067417.1, forward strand.
TTTGGTCTATCAGATATGGGGATTGATACGGTATATGGGATAGGGGTGCGGGTATTATCTATCGAATACAAATGGGGACATTGATGCATGGATACAGAAGCAAGTTTTGTCTCTTGGACACAGATGAGCGTATTGTTTGACAGAGAGGGATGGGATTACTGCATATTGGATACAGATAATGGTGTTGTCTAATGGATGTTACAATGTCATTTCCCATTCCATCTCCCGCCGCTGTCTGTAAGGAGTTTGTACGTTGGCCCCGTGTGTCTGTGTGGGTTTCCTCCGGGTGCTCCGGTTTCCTCCCACATTGCAAAGACGTACGGGTTAGGAGCTGTGGGCGTGCTATGTTGGTGCCAGAAGAGTGCTGACACTTGTGGGCTGCCCCCCCAGCACATTCTCAGTAACACAAAAAAGACGCGTTTCCCTGTGTGTTTCGATGTACATGTGACTAATAAATAAATATCAAGTACCTTGTTCTGTATGGTTATGTAAATTGCACGAGTGTGCATCCCCTCATAGTGCATTGAGCATGCTGCAGTCTCGTTAATTTTCTTAAAGTGTGTGAAGGGAAGGTGCTCATTTAAGGATAAGGCTAGGTCTAGGGTTGAAAGAAGATAATTCTGCAGCTAACCACTTTGGTGCATTGGGAGGGAATCAGAAGCAGCAATACACTGGCAACTTTTGGGGAAGTGAAATGCACTTGAATGCAATAATTTCTAAGTAATAGAACATAGAACACTACAGCACAGTACAGGCCCTTCAGCCCACAGTGTTGTGCCGACATTTTATCCTGCTGTCAGATCTATCTAATCCTTCCCTCCCACATAATGATTTCAAGACAATCCCATCGGCATGCAGCATAAAATAGAGATATCTCTTGGAAACAGGCCTTTGTCCATGCTGACCATCAACCACCCTTTCATGCTCATCCCCCATTCGTCCCTTTATTTTATTCTCCCCACGTTCTCATCAGCTTCCCTCCCAGATTCTACCACCCACAGGCAAGAGCAATTTACAGCCGCCAATTAACTCCCCGACCTGCATAGCTTTGGGATGTGGAGGGGTGGGGGGAACCCACATGGTCACAGGAAGAACGTGCAAACTCCTCGCAGGCAGCACTGGAGGTTACGATTGAACCCTGGTCTTTGGTATTGGTATTGGTTTATTATTGTCACATGTACCAAGGTACAGTGAAAAGCTTGTCTTGCATACCGATCGTACAGGTCAATTTATTATACAGTGCAGTTACATTGAGTTAGTACAGAGTGCATTGATGTAGTACAGGTAAAAACAGTAACAGTACAGAGTGAAGTGTCACAGCTACAGAGAAAGTGCAGTGCAATAAGGTGCAAGGTCACAACAAAGTAGATCGTGAGGTCATAGTCCATCTCATCGTACAAGGGATCTGTTCAATAGTCTTATCACAGTGGGGTAGAAGCTGTCCTTGAGCCTGGTGGTACGTGCCGTCAGGCTCCTGTGTCTTCCACCTGATGGAAGAGGAGAGAAGAGAGAATGTCCCGGGTGGGTGGGGTCTTTGATTATTCTGGCTGCTTCACCAAGACAGCAAGGGGTATAGACAGAGTCCAAGGATGGGAGGCTGGTGTCTGTGACGCGCTGGGCTGTGTCCACAACTCCCTGCAGTTTCTGTGGCTCTACTGGCTGTATCAGTGTGCCATCCTGACTGTGATGGTACATTGAATTATCCTTCTCATTGGTTAATGCCAGAGGGAGCCCCAAACTGAAGCAACAAGATCATTTTGCTCAGCTGGAAATGCAGAGACTTGGGATACATTTGTCATATCATTTTCTCCACAATTAGAGTATAACCACATGAAAATTATGAACTTATATAAAATTATGACGACTTGGATAAATAGGAGGGACGACTATCCCTTAGCAAAGGGGTCAGCAACCAGGGGGCACTCTCAATACCACTCTATCCCCATACCCCTCGACTCCCCTGTAGTTCTCATGTCTGTCAGTCTCCATCTTGACTCCACCTCCACAGCCTTGTGGGGTGGAGAGCGCAGGTGGTGTAAAGCAGCCAACGTAAAGAGAAACAAAGGACTGAAGATGCTGGAATCTAGATGAAAAACACTCTGTCCTGGAGCCTTGCAACCTAACAGCATGAACATTGAACTCTCCCACTTTAAGTAATCCCCACATCCCTTCCTTATGCCCTGCCAACCATGCTTCTTTTCTTCCCTTTCCTCGCCTATCTCTCTTTTCTCTAGCCCTTTTTTTTTACCCCTTTTTTCCTTTCCCTCCACACCTTTGACCCGTCCCCCAGTGGATATGCTCTCCTCCCACCACCCGCACCTCCCTATCAATATTTCGTACCTGCATCTACCTGTCACCACCCTGTGCCCATCCCGCCTCCTCTCTTCTGTCCACCTATCACTGCTCTGCTTTTCTGTCCTATATATTGGGCTTCCCCTTTTTCCGATCTTCAGTCCTGAAGAAGGGTCCTGACCCGGAACGTTGACCGCCTGCTTTTCTCCACGGATGCTGCCCGGCCTGCTGAGTTCCTCCAGCGTCATCGTGTTTTTCATCTTCAACATAATCAAAGACCCCACCCACCCCAGACATTCTCTCTTCTTCCCCCCTCCCATTGAGCAGAAGATACAAAAGCCTGAAAGCACATACCACCAGGCTCAAGGACAGCTTCTATCCTGCTGTTATTCAAGACTATTGAATGGTCCCCTAGTACGATAAGCTGGACTCCTGGCCTCACAATCTGCCTCGTCGTGGCCCTTGCACCTTATTATCTACCTACACTGCACTTTCTTTGTAACTGTAACACTATATTCTGCATTCTGTTATTGCTTTTCCCTTGTGCTATCTCAATGCACTGATGTGATGAAATGATCTGTATGGACGGCAGGCAAAACTATGTTTTTCACTGTACATATGACAATAATAAACCAATTATTCAATTTACCAGAATACCAAAGAATCATGGCCCACTGAACGAAGAAATTCCTCCTCATCTCCATCTGAAATGGGCGATCCCTCAGTCTGAAACTGTACACCCAAGTTTTCGTTGTAGATCAACTTCTAAACTCCAATGCATAGGCTGAACCAACTCAACCCCACTTCCTGCATTGACCCCTTCTTCCCAGCGACTTGTGTGATGAACCTTCTCTGCACTGTCTCCAACTCACTCCACCATTGATGTACCTTAGTAACAGTTTGTACCACCTGCAGGATGCACTGCAGCAACTCACCGTCTCCTTAGACAGCACCTTCCAGCTGCCAGAGGAAGTGGTTGAGGCAAGTACAATAACAACATTTAAAAGACCTTTGGGCAGGTACATGGTTAGGAAAGGTTTAGAGGCATACGGGCCAAACGCAGGCAACTGGGACTAGCTGAGATAGGCACCTTGGTTGGCATCGATGAGTTGGGCTGAAGAGCCTGTTTCCATGCTGTATGACTCTATCCATAGTGGAATTTTACCCCCAATACTCTTGTGAACACCTTGTTGAAGACCTTCTGAAACTCTGATACACCAGCATACTTCACACTTTATCTATCCTGGTGCCTGCAACCTGCAGTCTCATAAATTTTATGTGGTTCTATTCTCCGGTTGCAGTGATTATGATAAGAAACTGCTGCTTCTTAAATCAACCATCCTTATCTTTGAACTCGGAAAATAAAAGGGTTGATTTTGTTCTCAGTAGGGTAAAGGATTATAATGCGAGGAAATTCCCTTACCCCACCCGTTGCTTTTCACAGATTGTGCTCTTGAAGGTCAACTTCAGAACATCTTTGGCACAGTAAAACTTCTTGAATTCTTTCCCTGATTAGCATGACTTAATTACATCATTAGGGAACATGTCCGCAAGTATCACCACAGCCTACCTTTGTTTGTAATCAACAAGCTCTGAACTATTATCAGCTGTACAAAAGTACAACCCAATGTTTAATAAATGACCGCAGACCAGAATTTCTTTTCCTGGGATAATCTACCTTTACTTGAGTTGAGAGATTACAGTAACTCTATGTAATGGTGGACACATTCACCTCCAATGCCTTCTCTTTATGAATTATAAGTGTAACCTTGCATGCTCACAGCTGTTTATGTTGTCAATCCACTGTTAATCAGGTCACCCCTTCCCAACCATAGTCTATGTTTCAGTGGTCAATCCACTGTTGCCTTCTGGAAAATGACCAGGTCACCCCTTCCCGACAGCAGTCTCCCTTCAATGGTCAATCCACTGTTGTCTTCTGGAGACAGACCCGGTTGCTGCTTCCTGATGAGGCCTTCGTAGCCGAGGGGCTGATCTTTTAAGGCCAAACTCTGCTATTTATTATCAACTTTCTCCGCAGTCTCTCTTGGCCATTCACTCGGATTATGTGACCTTCTGGCTGCAGTTCACCTTAAACAGGGGCTGAAAATCTAGCTTCGTCCCTAGATCAACTGGCTTTCGACACACAGGAATTGAACTCCCAATATTCTGCTTATCTTGTGCCAGCCTTACGTTAATTGCTGTGCAGTTTCAATGGATCACAGTTTACAACGAAGCTACACTTCATGATATGAAATACATTGGGTGATTCTGTATGTCATTCGGCACGTTGCCCGTTGGTTTTAATCCATGGATTTGTCAATTTAGTGTTCAGTTCTGGTCCCCTCATTATAGGAAGGATGTGGAAGCTTTAGAGAGGGTGCAGAGGGGATTTACCAGGATGCTGCCTGGATTGGAGAGCATGTCTTATGAGGATAGGTTGAGTGAGCTGGGGCTTTTCTCTTTGGAGAGAAGGAGGATGAGAGGTGACTTGATAGAGGTGTACAAGATGATCAGAGGCATAGACCGAGTGAACAGTCAGAGACTTTTCCCCAGGACTAAAGTGGCTAACACGAGAGGGCATAATTTTAAGGTGATTGGAGGAAGGTATAGGGGGGATGTCAGAGTAAGTTTTTCACACAGAGAGTGGTGGGTGCGTGGAACGCACTGCCAGAAGATGTTGTGGGGGCAGACACATTAGGGATATTTAAGAGACTCTCTGATAGCCACATGAATGATAGAGAAATGGGGGGCTATGTGGGAGGGAAGGGTTAGATAGATCTTAGAGCAGGATAAAATGTCAGCACAACATCGTGGGCCGAAGGGCCTGTACTGTGCTATAAAGTTCTATGTTAGTGAAGCAGCCTATTGCCATTAAGAAAAGGTCATTCTGTTCTACGCTTAATCATTATCGCAAAGAAAATGTTTCTTGAGAATAAAAGTCGGAGATTTTGAAAAGCTGGAGAATGGATTTAATGATTCTGACATTTCACATTTTCAAAGACTGACGACGACCAATCCAAACTTGGAGGGACCATGGCTGTCCCTTTCTTGTTGGCCAGTAGGATGTTATTGACAGTCACGCTACGGGGATTCAGAGGAGAAAGCAGGCAGTTAAACTTCAGCAAGCACATGTCAGCTCCCCTTGCAGTCTCCTTGGCCCTCAGCTTGTTCTTTGGAAGGTTATTGCAGAGTCGCATGGTTCCTCGTGGAATGTTGCTTTGTTAAGTGTGGTCAATTTCTCTGTGTGTGGGTCACAAATCTGCTTTTACTGTACAGACATCTCCCTTTAATGTTGTTAAACATAGAGCACTACAGCACTGTACAGGCCCTTCGGCCCACAATGTTGTGCCGACACTTTATCCTGCTGTAACCCTTCCCTCCCAAATGTTAACCCTTCCCTCCCATTTCTCTGTTATTCATGTAGCTATCTAAGAGTTGGATGAGGTTTTGCTGCAGGCTTGGTTTCAATCACCTGTACCTTATGTGAGGTCTACTTGAACTTTTATGCTCCGTTTTGAGGAGAACCAGCCTCCCCTCCATGGACTCTGTCTACAGTTCTCGTTGCCTCAGGAAAGCAGCCAACATAATCAAGGACCCCTCCCACCCCAGTCATTCTCTCTTCTCCCCCCTCCTGTCAGACAGAAGATACAAAAGCTTGAAAACACCCACCACCAGCTACAAGAACAGTTTCTAACCCATAAGACCACGAAATGTAGGAGCAGGATTAGGCCACTTGGCCCATCGAGTCTGCTCCACCGTTCAATTGTGGCTGGTTTTTTCGCAACCCCATTCTCCCCCTTTCTCCCTGTAACCCTTAACCCCCTTACCAGTCAAGAACCTATCAACTTCGGCCTTAAATACGCCCAATGACTTGGCCTCCTTGCCCCCTGGAGGCAATGAATTCCACAGATTCACCACCCTCTGGCTGAAGAAATTCCTCCTCATCTCAGTTTTAAAGGGACATCCCTTTGTTCTGAGACTGTGCCCTTGGATCCTGCTGTTATAATCTCTTGAACAGGCCTCTTTTACCATAATGATGAACTCTTGATCTCTCAATCTACCTCGTTGTGGCCTTTGCACCTTATTTGTCTACAGGCACTGTACTTTCTCTGTAACTGTAACACTACATTCTGCATTCTGTTATTGCTTTTCCCTTTGTACTACCTCGATGTACTTATGTTTTGGAATGATCTGTATGGATGGCATGCATACAAAAGCTTTTCACTGGTATTACCATTTCCTGATGGACTATGCTTGTTTCTCCTCTGTTGACCTCTGCCTGTTCTTTCAGGCTTGCTTCTTCTGGAGGGAGCTTGACATCCTTGGGTACGCAGGCAGTCCGCCCTGATTTTGATGAATAAAACTCGAGGGGCCTGCGACCATGACAATGGTAGGTCACTCTCAAGCACAGAAAACACTCAGCAGGTCAGGCAGCGTCTGTGGGGAGAGAAACAGAGTTGACATTTAAGGTCAAGGACCCTTAACCAGAACTGGAAAAGTGAGAAGACCCGTGTTTTAAGTTGCAGAGAGGAGAGGGGCATTTCCAGAATTTTTGGACTTCCGGCATCTGCAGTGTTTTGCCAAATGGCATGGAATTTAATAATTTCAGTTCATGCACCCTCTCTCTCTCTCACTTTCTCTTGCTTGCTCTCTCTCAATCCTCTTCCACTCCATCTCCCCTCCCTCTCTTCCTCCCTCCCCTCGCTCTCTCCCACTTCCCTCCCCACCACCCTCCCTCTCCCTCTCTCTCCCCATGGATGTGGCTGTACCTTCCTGTTTCAATTTGCTTCCTTTGTTTCTGCTTTCAGTTTTTAAAGTATTTGCTACTTTGGCAAATTTGGTCTGCACTTCATCACAGACTTTCCCTCTGCTCTCTCCAGCCTGCCCCCTCTCTGCAAATTAAAACATGCTCGATTTCTCAGTTTCCGGTTCTGAAGAAGGGTCTTTGACTGGAACAGCTGATTAGTGTTTCTCCCGCCACAGATGCCACCTGGCCCCCTGATCACCTCCATCATTTTCTGCTTTTGTTTTGGATTTCCAGGGTTCTGGAGTATTTTCGCTCCTGACTCCTCCACGAAACTGGTTGATGGACTCATGGTTGGGCAAATGTCTATACACAGTTATATGTAACTTGCAAACTTTACAACTGTGCGACATTCCCAAGTGTCTTTGAGGTATCGGTTTTGCACTTGAGAGATACGTGAGCCTATTCACTTATGATACGCTCTCACACAAACAGCAAAGAAGTGATGACAGGTTAATCTGTTTCAGTGAAGTTAATTATGGGATAAACATTGTCAGGGCGCAGGGGAAATCTCTAATCTTATTTGAAAGTGTAGTAGGAAGTTTACAAGGACAGGCCAGCAACTGTTTAATGTCCTGACTGAGACATGGTATATCCAAAAACACAACAGCAGATTTAAAGCAAGCTTATACCTCTTCACAAATATTACACGGGTAAACCAATTAATTAGTGGCAGGGGAACCCTGGACTAACTTGCAATGCACACTGATCCTCCATTGACAGAATAGCCAAAAACTTCTTCTGATCTTCCTCCTGCCCTTGAAAAATCACATCACAGGCAATAGTCGTTTCTCTCTCAGAAGTCACAGATAATAATCACAATTTCAATTTACTGCCAAGTAAAATTATATTTTACCTTCAATAAATTCCAGTCCTTGACTCACCCTATTAAGTTGCAACACACACTGCCCTGAAATTCAACAGGGGTTTCTTTACTCTTCTACATTGCTGAAACTTTATTGAGATATGGCAGTATTCATTTATTCTAAAAGTCTACAGTTTTTGACAACCCCACTTTAAGGTGATGGTAGATGACTAGTGGTAGTCTCATTGAACTGTACATATCTGGCTCTCATTCTGCCATGTTCTGTTGCTTCCTAGCAGTGTAATAAGGCATTCAATTATAACATTGCTCATTGAAATGCACACAGTTATATCGTGCTTTTGGTTAGACCTCATCCTCATTATAAGCCTTTCAGTGAAGCTGCTCTTTTATTCCACTCTTACAAGGCAATTAACACTCATTGTTCACCCATCTTTATTATAAGGCTATTAGATGAAACTCTACCAACCCTTTCCATGGGATAATTGGGTGAACATCGCAAAACTTAGCGATCACACAAAGTCCTGAACACTATGCGTCAACTTACTGGAATTTTTCAGCAGCTGATACCTTGGCTCTCAGTTGGTGGAAGACTCATATTCGAACAGATGACTGAGGATGTAAGCCACTGGAGAAATTCGCTGAATGTTATTTGTGCATTAAGTATGCTAAACAAGAGCAGAGATGCCTCACAGCTCCAGCGAATCCAGGTTCAATCCTGACCTCTGGTGCTGCCTATTTGGAGTTTGCAGGTTCTCCCTGTGACTGCATGGATTTCTGTGGTTTTCTCCCAGGGTAGGTTTTGTTTCCCTTTAAAACATTCATTTTTAGGATCTGGGCATTGTTGGAAAGACCAGTATTTCTGGCCTATCCCTAACTGCCCTTTAGAAGTTAGTGGTGAGCCACTTTCTTATCCCATTGTGGTCCTTCTGTGAAAGACTTCCACAGTCTGTTATGCAGGGAGTAAAAGGATTTAGACCCAGCGACAATGATAGATTGATGTTATATTTCCAAGTCAGGAAGGTGTGTGAACTGGAGGTGTACCTGCAAATGGTGGTGTTCACTTCCACCTGCTTCCTTTGCCCCTCTCGGTGGTAGAGGTCATGGATTTGGGAAGTGGTGTTGGAGTAGCCGAGACAAGTAACTGTAGAAGATTTTGGAGATGGTACAAGATGCTGCCACAGTGCCCTGGTAGTGGAGGGAATGAAGGTTTAGGATGGTCGATAAGCAACTTCTTATCTTCTGTGTCATTCATAGCAGGAAAAGTGTTCTACTCTTCTTCTAAAGTATCAGTTGCAGACACAACTATGCCATAACTGATGTGAGCACAGAAAATGAATGACACTGGGTCTGTGTAAACCATCAAACAATCTGCTGGAAGAACTCAGCAGGTCAAGCAGCATCTGTGGGGAGGAAAGGGATCGTCGATGTTTTAGGCCGAAACCTGGATCGGGACCTGCTCGACCCACTGAACTCCTCCGGCAGATTGTTTGTTGCTCCAGATTCCAGTGATCTGCAGTGTCTTGTGTCTCCGTGTAAACCATGCTGCTGCACAGCTCCGGAGAATGAGCCCCCAAAATCTCCCAAAAGGCAAGCAGCCTTTACTCTCGGAGGCATCCCAGATAGATCTCTTTTATTGTCGTCACCAGAGATCATAAAGGCGCCATACAATGGTTCAAACATCGAGTATGAAAACGCACCCTTTGACAATTAAAACCATGTTTAAAGCTATTTTTGTTTTCCTGCCATCAACCATTAGAATAGGACCACAACAGGTTGTTCTCATGGGTCCCAGTGTCCACTCTCGGGTCCTTAACATCACCAAAAAGGCTGATATGTAACGTTTATCCACCCTCATGTCTACCTTTCCCCACCACCAAAGCCTCAACTATATTTCTTTCCTTGCAGAGTTAGGTCACCTGATAAGCCCTCTGATTTTTAAGTCTTGTTTCCCACCAGATATTTATCCAGCATCATTTGTTTTAAGGACTGAAAACATGAAAAACACTCAGCTCTGTCCATGGAGTCAACATTTCAGGTCAGATTGGAAAAGAGAGAAAGTAAGTTAGTTTTAAATAGAAGGGGTGTAGGAGGGATGTGCAGGGCAAAGGAAGGAATTGCTGTGGTGATAAGATGTTGATGGAGATATCTGGTTGATGGGCTACAGTCCCTCCCCAGGTTATGGTAACTGAGACAAGTAACTACAGTGTATTTTGGACACCCGGTACATACCAGCGAGCATTTGGGTGACTTGCAAGAAGGATGGGGATGGATTTGCCAGCTGCTGCATCTTCTGCCAAGTAGGAACAGGGCATTTCCCCGTACCTTCTCTCCACACCACCACCACCCCCCCCCCCCCCCCCCACCGAGCTGCAACAATCGGGGGCTGGGTGGAACTGAGCAGAGCCGGGAGCGCTCAGCAGACTCACTCGGTCACTCACCGAGTCAGTGAGGCCGCTCTTCCATGCCTGCTCGGTCACCTGTCACCGCTGTTTCTGTGACCTCCTCCCACGCACCGTCGCTGTTCGTTTCCAACTTACGGACAGTTCGGGTTACAAACAGTTCTCAGGAACGGAACCCTGTCATAACCTGGGGACTGCCTGTAAAAAAGGCTGTTAGAGGACGTGTAAAGGCTCTGAAATGCAGGTCAGAATTATAAGAAATGCCCAGCAGATCAGGCTGTGTCAGTGGAGAGGGGAGATCTGAGTTAATATTGCAGGTAGATAATCCTACTGCAGAACTGGTCAGTCCTGATGCCATCAGAGCAGGTGATTCATCTGAATTCAGTGTTGAATCCCATGTACTGCAATCTACCCAGGCTGAAGTTGATGTGTCATTACCTTGAACCCTGTTGCAACAGTGCAGGAGGCCACAGACAGATAGGTCAGATTGAGACTGAGATGAAGAATGCAGATGACAGGCAATTGGAAACTGATGCTATCTGACCAGCTGGGCATTCCCAGCATTTTCTGTCTTTATTTCAGATTTCCAGCATTTGCAGTTTTTATTTATTTTCATTTATTTTAAGGGGTTGAACAGGAGAGGGAGTATTAATCTCTGTGGGGCATCGTCTCAAGTGCTGGTTACGATGACACTTGGTAAACACAGCAGAGACCTGCGTGGTTGAAATTCCCCTGAAGTCGACCGTCTGAACGCTTGCAAGAGGAGCGAAAGGCTCCAGTGATTTCAAGGTTAACCCCAGCTTTTGTGTAAGTGGAGCTGCCGCAACTTGTTTTATGCCTTTGACTAACTGGTGACTCTGGCTGCTGTCCGTATGCCATGTAGACTAATGCGTTTTTTGCACCAGTGACAGAATATTATTAGTATGTAAATGTGAGCATAGTTCCTGTTTGTTCAGAATCCTTTTTGTTTTGATGATCCTCAAGAGGCAAGTGTACTCAAAACCGTGTTCTGGTGTGAGATGTGTCGTTCTGCTGTGAACTACAGTGCTTGTTCAGTGCTCAAAGATAGAATTCCCTCCAGTGCTGTTTTGAAAGCAGGAAATGAAGAGGGAAGGTGGATACCCGCTGTGAAGCAGGAGGCCGTTAGGGAGCCATGCAAGCATGACTTGTCTCTGTGTTCAATTCCCTGTTTTCAGCTACAAGACAAATAGTTTACATCAGATTATCAGTGTTATTTGACAATGTGCTAGCATCCCATGTAGTGAAAAAGAAAGACCAGGGGAGGGGAATGAAGAGGACGACTGGCAAGTTTCCACTCAAAATCCTGCCTTTAATAAACCTGGAGTCCGTGAGAAGTAGAGCATGTCAAAAATAAAGCAGAACAACTGAGAAATTTAGCTCTGAAAGCAAGGATGGGTGAATGAGTAAGATGCAGTAAAACACAGAAGTACTTAATGAGAAGCAGTCTGAGTGCAAGAGGGTGAGAACTGGATGAGACTAAGATTAATGGTTGAAAGCAGAACAAGAGAATGCATAGAAAAGGAACTGCAACCCAAGATGACGGGGAAATATCAATCGTATTGTAAGTTATTTGACACAGAGGGTCATTTATTTGTTCTGTTTCGTTGGTGCTGTAGAGATGAGTTCACTTCGATCCTTATCTTCGTCCTGTGCTCCCTGAAAATACAGTTCCGGCTCAGCTCATTGTAATTGAAGTTTGCTTCTTCTGTTAGCCGTGGTGGATTTGGGCGCCATGCTAGTGACCACATTGGCATGAGGGACCCTTTCTGGTTTCAGTTTATGGATTTAAATTAAGGTCTGGCTATGAATTTAAGGATAATTCATAGCCTGTGTTAAGTGACCAGGTTTTGTGGCTTATTCCTGCTAATTGTGGGGAAGGGTGTCAGTGCTGGAATGTTGTTCCCTATGGTAGAGTGAATTTAACAATCCAACACTCCCAGACAACCCATCCTGGTAAATGGTGGGCAGCCCAGCATAACTCCTGTTCATTCGCATCAAAAGCATACACTTCCCCAGTCTGTACACTCAGCAAGGAATGCCAGATTATGGAAGCTCACACCTGGTATATTAACCCCCTGCTTCATTCACAGAGCCTGGCACACTGGTACATGGACCTCTTGCACCACCTGTTCACAGAGAATACCCTGGTAATTTAATCCAGCATTCCAACCATTCACAGAGTACAGGCTGGTACATTAACCCACTGCCCCACCTATTCACCGAGCAGGTGGACTGGTACATTAACCTTTTGCACCTTCCATTCACAGAGCTGCAGGCTGGTGCATGAATCCCCTGCTCACAGACGCATACTCGTGCATTGACCCTTTGCACCTTCCGTTCACAGAGTTGACGGCTAGTGCCTGCGACCCACTGCCCCAGCCGTTCACTGGAGCGGCAGGCTGTTACATGAAGCACCTACTCCACCCAATCACAGAGATAATAGGCTGGTCCAATAACCATTCACAGTTAACCCACTGTCCCACCAACTGGCAGGCTGGCACACTAACCCTGTACGTGAAGCAATTGCAGAGGTGGCAGGCTGGCACATTAACTTGCTGCGCCACTAAGTTCTTTCATGACCTTTCTTGGCGATTAGTATGATTAGTGCAATGGACCATGATATCGTGCACTGATTAACTGTTCCAGAAATGGATGGCCGGTGGCAGCCTGGATTACTTCAGTTGCTCCTGCATAACCTCTTCCCTTTTAACATTAAAGAGTTCACAACCACTTCCTCACAGGCTATTAGGAATGGATGATAAATGTTGGTCTTGCAAGCGACACCCACGTCTCGAAAAATGAATAAATACATTTTACATCCACCAAACAATTTGAATTAGTTTGACGACAGGCGATAACAGATGAGGCGAGACCAAAGTGAGGTTCAGACATTCCTATTTCGACTGTGTTCTCAACAAGCATATTGCTGTTTGCAAGTAATCAGTTGCAGGGGCTTTAAGTGTCTGCTTTCATTGCTATTCAGCCACAAGCTGAACTGGTAGTCACACTTCATCGATAGTGAGCCTAAAACTTCTCTGCCTCTCCTGTTGAGTCCATCGAAGTTTGGAGACAGAGACGCGTGCTGACAGAGAGCCAGCTCCCTTCCAGGGATCTCAGCAGCGGCCTCCAATGTGCTGGTCTCAGCAGAGCTGCTGGCGTCAAACGATCCATTGAGAATCCTCTTGATGGTGAGGAACATCGGCCTGCTTGTCACTCAGGGCATTGCTCAATATGTGGGGGCTGGGTGAATGGAGCTGTTGAGGCCACCGCTGGGTAGATCCCAAGCTCAGTGCAGGAGCCCTGGTAGTTGTAGGCACATTAGCTCCCTGGTAGTTTAGGGGACCCAGCGATACAGGTGCTCGGTCCAGTGGGAGTGAACTGTGGGGTGACCACGCTGTCTCTGGTGTGCCAGGCACATGTCAGGTGGTGAGAGGGGAGAATGGGAGGGTTGGGGATGGGGTGGGAAAGGTGGGGTGGGGGCAGCTAGGGTAGGTGGGTGGAATGACTGTGAAAGTGGGAATGCTCGGATGCGATGGGGTTGAGCCCGCAGTAGGTTGGGGTGGTGGTTGGGGTAGGTGGCTATTGGGGTGATGGGGTGGCCACTGGGGTAAGTGGGTGTTGGGGTGACATAGGGTGGTGGTTGGGATGGTATGGGGTGGTGGCTGAGGTACGTAGGAGGGATGGGGCGGGGTAGTGGGAGGTGGGGTAGCCTGCAGTGGTGGTTAAGGAGGTGGGAGGGACAGGGTGGGCTGTTGGCTGGAGATGGCAGGAGAGTAGTGGCAGTCGGTTGGGAGGTTTTCCGTCAGGTGGGGAAAGGAGGAGAGTTGGGGTGGGATGGGGAGATATCTGAGATAGGTTGGCGGGGCATTGGTGCAATAGGTAGTTGGTGTCCATTCCATGGGGTTACCAACTGTATACTAGAGTCACAGAGAGAAACAGCACGGAAACAGGCCCTTCAGCCCACTGAGTCCGTGTTGACCATCAACCACCCATTTACACCAATACTACATTAATCCCATTTTATTCTCCCCACATTCTCATCAACTCCCCCCCAGATTCTACCTCTCACCTACGGACCAGGAAGCCTGAGGAGGAAAAATGAACAAACAGCAGGAGATCACACAGAGAATGCATTAAAATACAGACCTTTACGACACAAGCCTTAGCACCGTGTATGGCCAGTTTGCACTGGGATGGAGCACTTCAGTTACGAGGAGAGACCAGAGAGGCTGAGTCTGTTTTCCCTGGAGTGGAGGAGGTTGAGGGAACATGGCTGAGGTATCTAAAGTGATGAGGGGTACAGATAGGGCAGACTACAAGAAACTCTCCCCTGTATCAGGAGTAGATAAAACTTGAGGACATAGATTCAGGGTAAGAGGTTTTGAGGGGACCTTTCTCACCCAGAGAGTGGTTGGTACGTGGAACACACCGCCGGAGAGAGTGGTGGAAGCAGAGTCACTGACAGCAGTTAAGAAGTGTCTAGATGAGCACTTCAATCACCTGGGTATAAAAGGCTACGGGCCAAGTGTTCGAATATGGGATTAATATGGATGGTTATCCATTGATCAGAGAGGACGTGGTGGTCCGAATAGCCTGCTTCCATGCTGTATGACTCCATTACAAAGCCTCGTCCTGCTATTCTGCCTCAAAAACCAGGAAACTTCCCAATGTGGAAGTAATATTGAGTTCTGGAGATGCCCAAGAATCCAAAATTAATTGGAATTAGAACTACTGTTATTATTGTCATTTGTACTGACGTACAGTGAAAAACTTGTCTTGCATACCGTTCATGCAGATAAATTAATTATACAGTGCATCGAGGTAGTACAAGGTAAAACAATACAGATTGCAGAATAAAGTGTCACAGCTACAGAGAAAGTGCAGTGCAGGTAGACAATAAGGTGCAAGGTCATAATGAGGTGGATTGTGAGGTCAAGAGTCCATCTTATCATACCAAGGAACTGTTCAATAGTCTTATAGCAGCAGGATAGAAGCTGTCCTTGAGCCTGGTGGTATATGCTTTCAGGCTTTTGTATCTTCTGCCCGATGGGAGAGGTGAGAAGAGAGAATGTCCCGGGTAGGTGGGGTATTGGTATTGGTTATTATTGTCACTTGTACTGAGGTAGAGTGAAAAACTTGTCTTGCATACCGATCGTACAGGTCAATTTATTACACAGTGCAGTTACATTGAATTAGTACAGAGTGCATTGATGTAGTACAGGTAAAAACAATAACAGTACAGAGTAAAGTGTCACAGCTACAGAGAAAGTGCAATACAATAAGGTGCAAGGTCACCACAAGGTAGACCGTGAGGTCATAGTCCATCTCATTGTATGAGGGAACCGTTCAATAGTCTTATCACAGTGGGGTAGAAGCTGTCCTTAAGTCTGGTGGTACGTGCCCTCAGGCTCCTGTATCTGGTCTTTGATTATGCTGGCTGCTTTACCGAGGCAGCGAGAAGTTTCTTGAGGTCCCGGGCAGAGCAGTTGCCATACCAAGCCGTGTTCCATCCAGATAGGATGCTTTCTATGGTGCATCAATAAAAGTTGGTGAGTGTCAAAGGGGACATGCCAGATTTCATTAGCCTCCTGAGGAAGTAGAGGCACTGGTGAGCTTTCTTGGCCATGGCATCTTCAAGGTTGGACCAGGACAGGCTATTTGTGATGTTCAATCCTAGGAACTTGAAGCTCTCAACCCTTTCGACCTCAGCACCATTGATATAGATAGGTGCATGTGCACCACCCTCTTCCTGAAGTCAATGACCAGCTCTTTTGTTTTGCTGACGTTGAGTGAAAGGTTGTTGTCATGACGCCACGTCACTAAGCTCTCTATCTCCTTTCTGCACTCCGACACATCGTTATTTGAGATACGGCCCACTACGGTGGTATCATCTGCAAACTTCATCTAGATGGAGTTAGAGCAGAATGTGGCCACGCAGTCACGAGTGTGTAGGGGATAGAGTCGGGGGCTGAGGATGCAGCCTTGTGGGGCACCAGCGCTGGAGGTGTTGCTGCCTGTCCTTACTGATTGTGGGCTGTTGGTTAAGAAGTCAAGGATCCAGTTGCAGAGGGAGGTGTTGAGTCTCAGTTCTCGGAGTCTGGAGATGAGCTTGCTTGGAATGATGGCATTGAAGGCAGGGCTGTAGCTTAATGTAGGTGTCCTTACTGTCCAGATGACCATTAGCCACATCTCCAATACGTTTACCGGGGTTATCTCCACCCACCCCAACTCAGGTTAATGAGCTTTGCTTTTGTCCTAAAATAAACTGTTGGAGATTTTGCTCCAGATTCCAGCATCCGTAGTCTCTTGTCTCTGCTCTCCGCATTTGACCCGCTTGTTTCTTGCTTTTTGCTGGTGTATGGCACTCAAAGAAAAACAGCGAGGTTTCTCAGATTTTATCATATCTCCTTACAGCGTAGAAAGGGGAACGATTTGGTGGGCTCCTAGAGCAATCCCATTAATCCCATTTCACCCTCTGTTTCCCTTTAGCCCAATCCCACTCTGATTCTTCCACCAGTCATCTAGACTATGGGTAATTAACAGTCGTCAAATGCCCCACTGTTGTGTCTTTGGGACGTGGGAGCACCCGGGGGCAACCCACAAAGTCACAGGGAGAGCGTGCAAATTCCACACAAACAGCACCAGAGGTCAGGATTGAACCCGGACTGATGGAACCGCTTCTAATGCACAGGTCAACAGTAAGTGTTGAGGGAGTTGACCATCTGAGTCGAATTCTGAGACTTAGATTCCCTTCTTGCTGAGTACACACGGTTGGGAATATAGTCTTTTGCAAGCTCAGCACCACAAACAAACAGAGGGGCCATAAGATATAGGAGCAGAATTAGGCCACTGAGTACATTGACTCTGCTCTGCCATTCAATAATAGGTGGGTTTTTTACAACCCCATTCTCCCACCATTCTCCCTGTTACCCGTAATCCACTTACCAATCAAGAACCTATCAATCCCTGCCTTAACTACACCCAATGACTTGGCCTCCACAGCCCTCTGTGGCAACGAATTCCACAGATTCACCACCCTCTGGCTGAAGAAATTCCTCCTCATCTCAGTTCTAAAGGGATGTCCCTTTATCCTGAGGCTGTGCCCACGGATCCTGGACTCTCCCACTGATGGAAACATCCTCTCCACGTCCACTCTATTCCAGGCCTTTCAGTATTCAGTAGGTTTCAGTAAGATCCCCCCCTCATCCTTCTGAACTCCATTGAGTACAGGCCCAGAGCCATCAAATGTTCCTCATATGTTAAGCTTGTCATTCCCGGGATCATTCTTGCGAATCTTCTCTGGATCATCTCCAGGGCCAGCACATCCTTCCATAGATAAGGGGCCCAAAATTGCTCACAATACTCCAAATGCAGTCTGACCAATGCCTTATAAAGCCTCAGCAGTACATCCTTGCTTTTGTATTCCAGACCTCTCAAAATGAATGCTAACATTGCATTTGCCTTCTTTACTATGGACTCAACCTGAAAGTTAACCTTTAGGGAATCCTGCACTAGGACTCCCAAGTCCCTTTGCACCTCTGATTTCTGAATTCTCTCCCCATTTAGGCTCAGCAATGACTCAAGTGCTGTTATTGCTCCTCAAGAGCATCTCCCCCCACCAGCCCAGATCGTAAATTCGATATGGCATCCCTACCATTTGGCAGGGTTTTCCAAATTTCTGATTTGCAGTGGCATTACTGGTTCATCAAATGGGAACGTATTGGTATTGGTTTATTATTGTCACTTGTACCGAGGTACAGTGAAAAACTTGTCTTGCATACCGATCGTACAGGTCAATTCATTACCCAGTGCAGTTAGATTGAGTTAGTACAGAGTGCATTGATGTAGTACAGGTAAAAACAATAACAGTACAGAGTAAAGTGTCACAGCTACAGAGAAAGTGCAGCGCAATAAGGTGCGAGGTCACAACAAGGTAGATCGTGAAGTCATAGTCCATCTCATTGTATGAGGGAACCGTTCAATAGTCTTATCACAGTGGGATAGAAGCTGTCCTTGAGCCTGGTGGTACGTGCCCTCAGGCTCCTGTATCTTCTACCTGATGGAAGATGAGAGAAGAGAGAATGACCCGGGTGGGTGGGGTCTTTGATTATGCTGGCTGCTTCACCAAGACAGTGAGAGGTAAAGACAGTCCAAGGAGAGGAGGCTGGTGTTCATGATGCGCTGGGCTGTGTGCACAACTCTCTGCAGTTTCTTGAGGTCCTGGACAGAGCAGTTGCCGTACCAAGCCGTGATGCATCCAGATAGGACGCTAAGTGCGGTACCTGGAAATCAAAATGCTGCAGCTGCTGGAAATCTGAAATAAAAACAGAAAATACTGGAATCACTCGGCAGGTCAGGCAGCATCTGTGGAAAGAGAATCAGTTCACATTTTCTGGTCATTAACCGTCTTTCTCTCTCTACAGAATGCTGTTGGGTATCTCCAGCACCTCCTGTTTTAAATAATGCTAAAATTACCTGATTATTGAATGAGTCTCTCAATGTAGGAAGGGTTTCAGTTTGACTTTGGTGCATGTATTGAATCAGCCACCTGGTGAAGTTAATCGGGAGTGATTTTTTTAACAGGCGGCTGACTTGATTTCAATCCTTTTGCATTATCACCCAAGGTTAAGTTATTCCCCATGCCTATCACAGCCATGGTTTTCCCCCTCCCTCTGCTCCACACTATAACTCCAACAGATGGCTGCAGACCAAGTGCTGGTCAATGGGATCAGTGCAGCTGAGTACTGGATGGTGAGCATGGACATGGTGGGCCGAATGGCCTGTTTCGGTTTGACTCTGCAACCCTTCATCAAGCAACATCTGAGTTTGTGTTTTGTCAATCGGGAAAGGTAAATAATTAAGCATGATTTCAAAAGAGCTTCTCAAAGGCAAGACTCTATCTTGCTTACACAGTCTGGCTCATCATACTTTGTGCTTACAGAGAAAGGCATATTGTAAAAACAAAGAACAGAAATGATTCAAACAGGAGAGTTAAACATCATGTTCACATCACCTTTCAGAAGTTATCATTTGCTTCAACATCATTCTTGAAATATTTATTCTGGAAGCATTCAATGTTCCATTGCCACACTTACGGCTGTTTGTACAGTGCTGAAAGTTAGACTTACTTTTTATCCACGGTCTGAGCTCAAATATCAGGATCAGCCTTCTGAAATGAAAAGGCAGCCAAAACAAAAGGCAGGAATTTTCTTGGCACTCCGGCAGAGCCTGGGTAGGGAAATTGAACTTCAGATTTGTACAGAATACACAAAACATGAGGAAAATATCTGAAAATAATGGATTGCTGAGTGATGCGTGTTTCTTTTTTCAATTTAGCAAACCAGCTTTTAATTATTTCTCTAAGTGGTGAGCAGCGATGGGTTGAGAGTGCACAGGTGACCTGCCGTGATGTTTTAGATAGAACAACAACAAAAAAGACAATCCTTTTGGAAAGATGAAAGACAGTCTCAGTTTGCAGCGCCGTTGACAACCTCGGGAAGTTCCAAACCATCCCAAACTGTGGTGATTACATTGGCGGGGAGCGATGTCCACCAATTCGTGCACAGCAGAATTCAGCAAGCAGCTATGGGATAATCTGTGTTGGTGAAAGAGTAGTTGGTCAGGACACCAGGAGAAACCCCCTTCCCTGCCTCACTTGAAATAGTGCTTTGTGTTCCTTTATCCCTATGTCTGTGTTGGCAGAAAGGCCTTCATCTCATCCCAAAGAGGGCATCACTGATACTGCAGCATTTCTTCAGTTCTTCTGTGAAGCATAAACAATGTGCTTAAGCATCTAGACTGAGAATTAAACCCCAACTTCAAGCAGAGGTGAGACCATCATCAATGATAGTTGAACTGGGGTTGCAAACACTTTGGTGATTTTCATGTACTCCCTCCTCCCTCTAACCCTCTTGCAGCTCTGTGTTTTATATTCCTTGCAAATATTGTAATCTCTTCGAGTTTTGGCATGGTATATGATCTTTTAAATTAATCCTGCCTGACTCGTTCAGCTGATCAACAGCGCTGAACTGATGAGAACTGAGTTGGCATCAAAGATAATATGAGTGCCTGCTTATAGTGTTTACTCCTCAAGTGAATAAGATGTCTTTCGACAAGTGAATTATACAGGTCACCTATCCAAGTGGAATGAAATGTAGTGTTCTCTGCTTCCATCTGTAGTCTCATGTTTATACAGTCAATGAGAATCATTTTATGACTAACCACCTTCAATGTCCCTCATTTTTACACAGTAGTAACAAGGTTATTTACAGCTCAGAAACGACCCATTCAGCACAGCAGTTCATTGTTGGTGAATACATTCCACACAAGCCTCCTTCCAAACCGTTGTATCAACTCTTGGACGGCAGAGTGGCGCAGCTGGTAGGGCCGTTGCCTCACAGCTCGAGAGACCTGGGTTCAATCCTGACCTCCAGTGCCGTCTGTGAGGAGCTTGCAAGTTCTCCCTGTGAATGTGTGGGTTTCCTCCAAGTGCTCCAGTTTCCTCCCACATCCCAAAGACATGCTATTAGGTTAACTGGCCCCTGTGAATCACCCCTTAGTGTTGGTGAGAAGCAAAGCATTCAAAGGGGTGCGGTTGAGCACGTAAGAGGCTAAGGGAAGAGGACTGAAAAACACGATGACGCTGGAGGAACTCAGCAGGCCAGGCAGCATCTGTGGAGAAAAGCAGGCGGTCAATGTTTCGGGTCAGGCCCCTTCTTCAGGACTGAAGATAGGAAAAGGGGAAGCCCAATATATAGGAGGGAAAAGCAGAGCAGTGATAGGTGGGCAAAAGCGGGGAGGCGGGGTGGGCACAGGGTGGTGATAGGTAGGTGCAGGTAAGAGATGGTGATAGGCAGGTGCAGGGGAGGAGGGGAGAGCAGATCCACTGGGGGATGGGTCAAAGTTTGGTTAGGTTTGATTTGCATGTTACCAAATGCACAAAGTTTAACCCATTATTCTGACAAGTAGACGAGTGACTATTTGTACCAAAGTGGCAATGTGCAATTCTCAAGCTGTAGTGCTCCGTGGGAAGTTTTTGTAAAAGCCACAGGCGAATGCGTAGATTTGGGCTTGATGTTTGGTGTGGCGGCCCATGACTGACAGTTAATACCTGCCAGCCAAGAAGGAGCAGGGGAAACAAAGGACTGCAGATGCTGGAATCTAGACGAAAAACACTTATGATGCTGGAGAAACTCAGCAGGTCAAGGAGCAGGACTTTGTGAGGGCAGAGGGAGAGGACTGGAATTCTGCCTTCTCCAGTGTGAGAGGTGAGGCTGAGCTCTCCGGATTCACTCAGGAGCAACCGATGCTGCTGTCACAGAATTAGCAGCAATACTGAAAGCTGGTGAAACGTTTTAATTCTGCAAACATATCATAACCTAAGACTGCCACATCAAAAGAACATGCAAAGGTTGCAGGGTCGGGCAGCTGGTAGTACCGCTGCTTCACAGCTCCAGAGACCCAAGTTCAATCCTGACCTTGGGCGCCATCTGTGTGGAGTTTGCAAGTTCTCCCTGTGAGTGCTTGGGCTTTACCCCGGGTGCTCTGGTCTCCTCCCACATCTCAAAAATGCGTGGGTCACAGGTTAATTGGTCACTGTAAATTGCCCCGAGTATATCGGTCAGTAGTAGAATCTGGAGGCAGTTGATGGGAACGTGGGGAGAATATAAATGGGTTAGGGTAGGATTAGTGTAAAAATGAGATTTTAATCGTCAGTGTGGATTTGGTGGGCTGAGAGACCTGCACCTTGCTGTATTACTCCATGACTCTCTGATATTTCTTTGTATTCCTTCCTCCCCCATTGTATAACAAGAATATTCATAACAGCATCTATGCTGGTCATCTCTCTACTCTGTAGAAGCCTGTTCAATATTCTGAACGTTCCATGTGTAAAGACCTCATTCCTAAATCCTCTTTTGGATAGTTTAGTACTCACCCTTCATTGCCTGTAGTTCTGTGTTCCACAGCAAGTGTAAGGATCTCCAGTATGTCCACTGTCAGACCCTTCCACAGTCTCAAAGATCTTTATCAAGTCTCTCTTCTCCTTCTGAGAAGAAAGCTATTCAATCTTACCCAATTGGTAAAGGTTTTCAATGAATAACTTGTATCCTCTTCAATGTTTCTTTATCCTTTCTGCTAAATGGAGATCAGAACTAAACTTCTCTTCAAGTTTAGTCTAGCTAAGTGTGGTCTATTTGGTTTTGACAAAGGGCCTTCAACCTGAAATGTTGACTCTGTTTCTCTTTGCACAGGTGCATCTGCAGTCTCTTGTGGATTTCCAGCTGGAAATTTATCTGGAAATCTGAAATCAAAATCAAATTGCTGGAAACATTCAACAGGTCAGGCAGCATCTGTGGAGAGAGAAACGGAGCTAATGTCTCAGGTCGATGACCTTTGCTCAATACTGATGAAGGTTCATTGTCTTGAAGAGTTAAC
Source organism: Pristis pectinata (assembly GCF_009764475.1). Taxonomy (NCBI): domain Eukaryota; kingdom Metazoa; phylum Chordata; class Chondrichthyes; order Rhinopristiformes; family Pristidae; genus Pristis; species Pristis pectinata. The sequence continues at coordinate 46,904,724 of NC_067417.1, forward strand.
TCTGTTTCTCTCTGTAAGGGTAATTGGTCAATGTTTGAATGGTTTGGGTGTCAATTGGTCAATGATTGGATGTTGACTGGAATTACAGAAGTTTACGACACATTGATTTGGTCAGTTCTTGCTTTTTGTGGTCTGTGCTTAAGTAGCTGGGCAGCAAAGGAGGGTTAGTTACGTGGGAACTGTGTACTATGGGGATTCAAGTTCCTTTTTACATGGTCATTTGTGAGAACTTAGTTACTTATTTACATTTTATAACACAGGAGGCCACCTGAGCTCATACCAGCTCCCAACAGAGCAAGCCTACCAGTCCCATGCCTTTTTTCCTTTTATATGCCTGCATCTCTCTCACATGACCATCAACTCCCCTTTGACCTTTTTTTTTGTCACTAAAGGGGAAGCTACGGTAGTCAATTCACCTCCCAGCATGTCTTTGGGATGTGGGAGGAAGCTGCAGCAGCCAGGGGAGTCACAGGGAGAACTTGCAAACTCCATGAAGCTGCATGTGGCCAGGAGGTCGCCATGTACAAATTATCCCAAACTTCCATTGAAGCTGATGGACATCTACGTTCCTGACAATGTGCAGTGTTGCTAGACAGGCAGCTTCAGCACTTGTTATTGAGCAGCCACAAAACTAGGGGAATATATAGTTCTATCAGGATGGTGTAATGACTTGGAGGGCTAAGAATTCAAAAGCGATAGGCAGTCAAGGTGGAATCTCTACCAGGTGCTGCTGAGGAAACCTCGACTTGTTCCTGCCAACCATTTCAGAGCTGGCGTACGCGGCAGTCACGTGGCACTGATGGACCAGCTGTCAGTGCCGAGGGCTGTAATGAGGGTCGCAATCAAATGGGCTGCTTAGTCGCAGATGAGTGCTGTCTCTTCGGAGGTGCATGCACAGAGGCAAGCAGAGAGAAGTCTTCAAGGAGCCCTGAGCTGTGTCTCGTAGATGATGGATATGTTCTGCAAAGTTGTAAGTTGGCATTCGGAGGGAACTGTGAAGCAACAGGAATGGTCCGTGACGGAGTGATTTGCTTAGAAAAGAGAGAACCTTTGATGGAGCCATTCGCTAGGAAGGCAGCATGCAGACTCAGAGATGTGGAATAAGTGGAGTGTATGAATGGGTTGTCAGGCGGAGGTGTGTGGGTACAGGTTATGAGTGGAGGATATGTTGAAGGAATTCACGTGATGGTTGTCAGCCTGCAGTGTTGACAGGTCCTGACAACTGGGATGAGGAACGGTGATGGAGCAGGCATAGATGGGTACATAGGAAAGGTCTAATTTCATTTGGTTGACACTTTGGCTGTATGTTTGCTTGCCAAGGGTCAGTCGTGCGCACTGCTATTGTTTGACTCGTTAATGCTCCAGAATGCTCAGAGGCAGTTGCATCAAGGGAGTTGCCATGGTTTCAGATATCCTATCATTGTAACAGTGCGTTGTTGTTTGATCTGAACTGTTTGTGGCTTGAAGCAAAGGAGGTTATTTACAGGGAATAAGTTCTTTACTTCAAGTATCAGGGATTAGTGTCAGCTTTGCTCAGTGGGTATTATTCTTGCATCTGTCAGAAGGTCATGGGTTTAAGCCTGATTCGGGAATCTGAGGTGACAGTTCATTGAAGGATTGAAAGAGTGCAACATTGTGTGTGAAGGACCATTCTTTGGATGAAATATCCCAGCAATTCCAGTGGACATTATTACTTGAAGAGGTTTGAAGAGTGTTTTCAAAGGCCTGGTCGTCATTGCTCCCTTAGATCAGAAGTGTTAACTAAATGATCGCCATCATTTATTTCTCTGCTGTCTGTAGACTATTATTAAGGCAAATTAGATGCCTATATAACAAGAACTCCACTCAATTAAATGTGAAGTGCTTTGGGTTGGTTTTAAAGGAGATGGTAAAATTTCCTACAAAAATAAAGGAGGAATCAGAATCAGACTTATTATCACTGACTTGGATGATGTGAAATTTGATGTTTTGCAGCAGTAGTCCAGTGCAAAGACACGAAATTACTATAACTAACAAAAATAAATAGTGCAGAAATGAATAACGAGGTTCGTAGACTGTTCAGAAATCTGGTGGAGGGGAAGAAGCTGTTCCCGAATCGTTGAGTGTGGGTCTTCAGGATCCTGCGCCTCTTCCCCGATGGTAGTAACAAGAAGAGGGCATGTCCCGGGTGGTGAGGGTCCTTAGTGATGGATGCTGCCTACCTGAGGCACCACCCCTTGAAGATGTCCTCGATGGCGGGGAGGGTTGTGCCTGTGATGGAGATGGCTGAGTCTACAACCCTCTGCAGCCTCTTGTGATCCTTTGCATTGAAGACTCCATACCAGGTGGTGATACAACCAGTCAGAATGCTCTGCACCGTACACTTATTGAAATTTGTAAGGGTCTTTTGGTGTCATACTGATTTGGAAGGAACTGCCAAACAAAGCTGTTGAGGCGGCTACAATTACAATGTTTAAAAGACATTTAGACATGTTCATGGATAAAAAGGTTTAGAGGGATATGGGCCAAATGCAGGCAAATGAGACCAGCTCTGATAAGACACCTTGGTTGGCATGGATGAGTTGGGCTAAAAGGCCCATTTCCATGCTGTATAACTCTGATTCTATGACTATGCCCTCTTGTTTTTGATACTCCAAAAGGATTTTAACTATCTACCCTGTCTAAGCCTCTCATAATCCTACACACTTCTATCAGGTCACTCCTCAGCTTCCTTCACTCAGGGTAACAATCCCAGCCTATCTAATTGAACCCCATAACTAAAGTCCTCCAATCCAGGCAACATCCTGTTGAATCTCTCCTGCACTCTTTCCAGTGCAATCACATCTTCCTGCAGTGCGGCGACAAGAACTGCACACAATACTTCAAATGTGGTCTAACCGATGTTTTGTAAAGTTTCAACATCACATCCCAACTCTTTTATTCTTTGCCCTGACCAATGAAGGCAAATGTGCCATTCGCATGCTTCACCACCCTATTAACCTGTGTTGTCGCTTTTGGGGAACGATGGCTTGGACTTGATTGGGAAAGATTCCCAAATACCTCCCTCACTTTTCACACTGAGTGACGTTTTCTCCCAGGTCAGCACAAGCAAGCCGACATCGTAAAATTCATTCCTCGAGCTGCATTCAAAGCTGCTTCAATCACAGCCAAACGATCAAACTAGTTCATGTACTGAAGGAGACTGAAAGCACAATATGCAACTGTTCTAGTTATTAACCGCAGGCACGAGCTGCCTCTGTGGAAAGTGTTTGAAAAATTGTTTCCTGCTGCCTTGTCTTTGAATGCTGTCAAATGAGGCTCATGCCACTTTCCTGTGTGCAGCTGAAGTGACAGTGTAATAGGGAACACGGTTATTCATTTCACCTGTGTATCTCACACTTCATAAAAGGATTGGTATGCCATTTGTACAGAAGATCTAAAACATTCATGCAGTGTTTCTTTCTATCTAGGGTGGTGATCAATTGAACGCTGTATTCTTTGTCATCAGCACAGGTTGTCCTGCTCCGAGACATAAATGCCTTTGATTGAAGGCATAATACATTCACCTGAATTACCTATTACCTAACGTGTTACAATGGGAGCTATTTCTGTAGTTTTCAGAGGTTCTCAGTTCTGTTTCTCCACATTATGCTTTGGAGCTGCTTCACTACAGGAGTGAGCTGTTGTAAGAGCAAATCCCTGCCGTAAAGATAACTGAAAGGGAATGCCAAAATCTCAATGAGTTCAGCTCTCAAACTCACTGGAGTTCCTCTGAGGTGAGGACAGGCTTCCCAAACCTTAATAATTCTGGTGGGATCAACATGGCAACCAACTAATGGGAAAATGAATGCAAAAAAGCAATTCAAATCTGCTCTGGTGATTGGCTTGGCTTTGTAGGCTACTGACAAATTGTTAATCCCCCTCCGCTTCTAAAAGGGGAGTTGTGTTGTGTTGAAGATAATTTCAAGTCTTTTCCAAAATGCCACACAGGCTGTCCCTGAGTTACGAACACCCCTACATACAAATGAGCTCCCATAATGACATTAAATTCAAAAGTCTGACGTGCGTACGTATGTTTGTTCCTACAAAAGGAAGAACTTGTTTCCTCTCTCTCACAATAATAAACCAATTTACCAATTTAACTTTAATGTTGTCAGCTCCACCTATGTTTACCCCCTCAACCTTTTTTTTTTGGAATGATGATTGGAAGGTGGGCTTGTGCCAACTTGCAGACATCTCAGCAACACTTGAATGAGTTGTCAGGTTTTAGCACGGCCATTTGCCACTGGAGTGCAGGAGCATTGTGGTTCCTCTGAAGAGGAGGGGTAGGGTAAAGTCTGTTCTATTAATTTCCCTTGTCCCTTAATTTCCCTTCTCTATATTCTACATCCTCCTGATCTGTATCTATCTCTCTAAATCCCATTTACGTGCAGATGCAGGAATGACTGACGGACACACAGATGGGATAGAGAGAGGAAAATACAGCACGGAAACAGGCCACAGGATCACCAAGCCTGTGCCGACCACTGGATTATTTGTCACTTTTTCTCTCCATCCTTGATCGTTAGTCCACACTTATCTGAGCAATTTTGTGTAATATTTTTCAGGATTACAGCAGAAAGAGATTGATGAAATAGATTGTTCTGATAAGTCTTCTCGGTCTCCATTTGCAAAAGAAAACAAACAAATCCTCAATATTGAGGACTATTGGCAATGATTTGTAATCCCTAAACAAAATAGACATGTGTAATAGAACAAGCCAAGGACTAAACTCAGGCAATGCACAGACACAATATTGAGTTTGGCAAATACAGAGTGGTGTTTACAGTTGAATCACTAAGTAGTTAATCTAGCCTCAACAACAATGGGGATTATATTAAAAGAAATTGTACAAGTGCACAAATCCTCTGAGATTGAAGTCAACATCTTATCACAGCCCATGGTGAATGTGATATTGAGTGTGATGCATGTAAAGTTGATGAATATTAGTACATAACTGTCAAGTCACAAATGATGTCTCCTTCACAAGTGGAATAAGTATGGTCTTCAGTTGCGTTCCCTCCATGATTTGTGTCGTGACTCTACATGGTTCATGTAGTGAAGCCCGCGGTTGAAAATATCACCCACCTCTTCCTTCTGGTTGGAAGGGTTGGCAGGTGACTGAGAGTCCCCAGATTTTGGAATTGTACACCAGTTGCAACAGGATTCCCAGCAAGGAAAGGCACGTGCACAAACGGAAAGAAAAAGACTCAAGCTTTAGGTGTAAAGCGAGGGAAAAGATAAAAAGCAAGTAAGCTCAGCAGGAGCTGTTCCACGATGGTTCTGAAGGACCGGTGGTTAATCAGAGTGTAAATCATATAAACTCATTAACAGCAATAAAAACAGAAAATGATGGACACAGCAGGTCAGGCAGCATCTGAGAAAAGAAAAAAATGAGCCAAAATGACGACAGACAGGAACATAGAACAGTACCGCACAATACAAGCCCTTCAGCCCACAATGTTGTGCCAACCTTTAAACCTCGCCTAAGAGTGTCTAACCCCTTCCTCCCACATAGCCCTCTATTTTAAATTCCTCCATATGCTTATCTAGTAATCTCTTGAATTTGGCCAATGTACCTGCCTCCACCACCGCCCCAGGCAGCGCATTCCATGCCCCAACCACTCTCTGGGTAAAAAACCTCCCTCTGATATCTCCGTTGAACTTCCCACCCATTACTTTAAAGCCATGCCCTCTTCTATTGAGTATTGGTGCCCTGGGAAAGAAGCGCTGACTGTCCACTCAATCTACTCCTCTTAATATTTTGTACACCTCTATCATGTCTCCTCCCATCGTCCTTCTGTCCAAAGAGTAAAGCCCTAACTCCCTTAGTCTCTCCTCATAATGCATACTCTCTAAACCAGGCAGCATTCTGGTAAATCTCCTCTGCACCCTTTCCAACGCTTCCACATTCTTCTTATAATGAGGCGACCAGAACTGGACACAGTTGTGGTCTAACCAGGGTTTTATAGAGCTGCATCATTACCTCACGGCTCTTGAACTCGATCCCTCGACTTATGAAAGCTAACATCCCATAAGCTTTCTTAACTACTCTATCCACCTGTGAGGCAACTTTCAGTGATCTGGGGATATGGACCCCCTGATCCCTCTGCTCCTCCACACTCCCCAGAATCCTGCCATTAACTCTGTACTCTGCCTTGGAGTTTGTCCTTCCAAAGTGTACCACCTCACACTTCTCCAGATTGAACTCCGTCTGCCACTTCTCAGCCCAGCTCTGCATCCTAGCAATGTCCCTCTGCAATCTTCAACAATCCTCTACACTATCCACAACACCACCAACCTTTGTGTTGTCTGCAAACTTGCCAACCCACCCTTCTACCCCTTCATCCAAGTCATTGATAAAAATCACGAATGGGCAGCTCTGAAAACTGTCTGTTTGTCATGATTTTGGATGAGTTTTTCATTATCTACTTGTGCAGTCTGGCCTGCTGGGCATGTCTCACAGTTTTTTTATTAGTAATGCATTCCACAGACAACGCGGAGTAATCTGACTCCAACTGCTACTCTTATCGGTCTCACCCCACCACATATATTCCCTTTGGTCTAACCATCCCTCCTCAACCTTCTGCGCCACGGGAAGCTAACGTGTTCTCTCTTTCCCAAATGTGACAAAGGGTCTCAGAGCTGAAGCTGGAACTGTCTCTTTTTCCTGCAGATGCTGCCTGACCTGCTGAGTGTTTCCAGCATTTTCTGTTTTTATTTCAACTTTCCAGAGTTAATAGTTATTTTTTGATTTTCATTTGCAATAACTTTTCTAAAATTACGTTTGACAAGCTCTGCTGAAATTGTAATGCAGATATGGTAACTGCCTGAATTTAAGCCCAAATTTGACTGTCTTTTATTGTTCACAATGAAGCCAAACCTATGGGTTTTCCCTGTTCAATGCTGTTGCTCTTTTTTTCTTAATGCTTACATCTGTGGCTGTCTCACATGGCTGGTTGGGACAGAGGCAGTCACAGGGAGGGCTATAATTGAGAGAGGTTGCCCCCTGCCTCAAAACCAGTGACCGTGAATTCTGAAGCATTCCAGCAGGACCTGAAGTCAGGAGGTGAGTTAGACTCTGCAGAGAAAATGAATTGCTTGAGCAAACTGCCATCACAGAACACCTTTGTTGCTTGCAGGGGACTTTATTATTTTGTTTTGTTGTAACACAGCAGAACTGCTTTTTGTTATAAAGATGCTTCTTATTTTTTTAAATTAAAAGCAATCTCAGCCTTTTATTTTTACAGCTGCATTTCCTACAGCATTTAGTGTAAATGGGTTCCTGTACATAAAGCATACATCTTTGGTTTTTATTAGTCTTTCTTTTGAACAACTAACAGCAAACAGTCCTTTAGTAAAATATTCAATATTACACAAAAATAATCATAATTTAAGGTCAAAGTCGAGTTTATTCTCATATCCACAAGTATATGTACACACAGGTGCAATGAAAAACTTGCTTGCAGCAGCATCACATAAGCAGCATTCACAAGAAAACATAAATTGTACACAATTTTTACAAGAAAACAAAAAAAGTCCATTGTAGTGCAAAGTAATCAAAGTAGTCATAGTGTTGTTATACAGAGATAGTGATTAGTGTTGTGCTGGTTGGTTCAAGAACCAAATGGTTGAAGGGAAGTAGTTGTTCTTGAACCTGGTGGTGTGGGACTTCAGGCTTCTGTACCTCCAGCCCTATGGTAGCTGCGAGAAGATGGCACGGCCCGGATGGTGGGGATCTTTGATGATGGATGTTGCCTTCTTGAGGCAGCGCCTCCTGTAGATACTATCAATGGTGGGGAGGGATGTGCCCGTGATGTATTGGGGCTGAGTCCACTACTCTCTGCAGCTTCTTACGTTCCTGCGCATTTGAATTGCCGTACCAGACCATGATGCAACCAGCCTGGATACTTTCAACAGTCTGTCTGTAGAAGTTGGTTAGAGTGCTAAGAATATTATTTCCTAAATTATCGGTGGGAATTGGGTATAATAGTTGGAGTTAATTTCCATTCCTCATTCAGTCAGCAAGCACAAAATATATACATAAGATTCAATCTGTGGCTGAGTACCAAGAGGTAGGTTTCTGGATGCCTTGTGTAAGATTTTAACCTCTTTCAAAGAGTGCACATTCCCAGGGCATGAAAGAATAAAGTGGTTTATTGGTTCATAAAGAAACCATATCTGAACAAGATGCACAAAATGAACAGTGGGCCTGTTACAGATGGAATGAAGTAACTAAGGCGTAGTGAAGCATCTCAGTCTTGGGAGCTTGCAGTACAGGTCATCAACTTGACTAGGTCTGTCGTAGTGTTAAGCCGAGGCTGTGGGATCCACCAGCAGCCAACCTGCTTGATATCTGGTGTGACCAGTACTTTGCTCCTGAAGAGGGCTGGTTGGTCTGCAGACCAAGAAAGTACTGTCCTCTCTCAGGACGTCAGTGGCCCTCTCACACCAGTGGATTTTGAACACTCTCTTATTGGATCTCTGTCGATGCTCTTGCACCTACCCACCCCAGACTGATTGAACTGCCTTGCCTGCCCCTAATTTCTACCATAAAAGGTGACAGTTCAGTGTGGAGTCCAGAAGAGAAAGGGCAGCAGACACAGCTTTCAGGTGAATCTCATATCCTTGCGCTGCTTCAGGGGTTTTGGAGGAAGAGTTTAAGGAATTACATGGTCAGAAGGTTGTTGGAATGCTTGGTACACTGTCAGCCGGTGTGACGGTCTGTGAAAGTGATCAAAGCACATAGGGAGTCCATCTCCAACCTCTGTCAGGATGGGGAGTCCATCTCCAACCTGGAGTCAGGAGCACATTGTTTCCTGTCATCATCAGTGGTCATTGAGTTTGGTGGCTCAGTGGAGGTTTCTGCTTCTGTTGAGTCACAGTGGCGCAGCTCGTATAGCGGCTGCCTCACAGCTCCAGTGGTCTGGGTTCAATCCTGACTTCAGGCGTTGTCTATGTGGAGTTTGCATGTTATCCCAGTGACCACATGAGTTTCCTCCAGGTGCTCCAGTTTCCTCCCACATCCCAAAATTGTGCGGGGTCGGTAGGTTAATTGGTCACTGGTAAGTTAGTTGGTCACTATAAATTGCCCCTAGTTTGTTGGCGAGGGAGAATCTAGAGGGAGTTGAGGGGAATGTGGGGAGAATAAAATGGGATCAGTGTAGAGTTGATGGTTGGCAGGGACTCGATGGCCAAAGGGTATGTTCCATGCAGTTTGACTCAATGAAAGGATGGATGTTTCCATACTGTTTGTTTGGAACGAGAGAAGGAGAGGGAGTGTGTGAAAGAGAACGATAGCATTTCCAAACTGAGGTACTAAAAGAGTGCTGAGCCAGATGATTGGGCGAGGATGGAACGTAGTGCCTTTGAATCTTTAGGAAAGGCGTCTCTTTGTGACTTGTCTGTGACTTGTGATGAGGAGGCATTCCGTGGTTTTATAAGGCAAAGAACCGCAAGTGCTGGAAATCTGAAATAAAAACAAAATGCTGCAGGTTCTCAGCAGGCCAGGCAGCATCTGTGGGGAGAGAGTGACGTGTTAATGCTTCAGGTTGGTGACCTATCATCAGAACTGGAAAAATGAGGAAATGGGAGCTTTTTAAATTTGCAAAAATGGGGAGGGGTGGAGAGGGCAGGGGGGGGGAATGCCCATGATAGGGTGGAAACCAAGGGTGTCCGGGTGATACGGTTACATTTAATGCCAGCTAGTTCATTGTAGCTGCTCCGTCTGGAGGAGAGTAGATCGAGGGAGATGATTGTGGGCAGCTGGAGGAAATGACCCATACTGGAACAGTGAGCCACAGCAATGGGGCAAGTAGTGTCACTGAGTTTATATTACAGGTGGTGGGGGGCCTTTGTCTTTAAGTTATAGGATAGATTTTGATGAGTAGGGCCTTACCAATTGCATTCACCGCTGACAGCGTCATGGAGTCATACAGCGTGGACACAGACCCTTCAACTCACTGATCTCACACTAACCAGCGAGCATCCATTTACACTAAAACTAGTCTCCACGCACGCGATCCGGTTGCACGCTAACCTCGTCCACATCTACAATGATACTACCTGGCCCAGACCTTCCTGAAGCCAAGCAACAAGGTCCCGAGTGATGCCAGAGCTCCAGGCTATGTGTGCGGGTGGGCCAAGGCGATCCCTGCCCATGGAACTCCTCGGGAAAACTTCAACTGATGGCAAAGCAGCATCCCACACCCTGTCAGTCAAACCTGCCAAAGATTATCTCTGGAATACAAAGAAATGATTAAAAATAAATGATTAAATTTTAAAAGTTGTTAATAACCTGAAAAGTTAACTGTTCAAATATTTTAAGCAATTAAAAATATGGCAGCAAGGACAAATGATAACAAGAAACACATCCTCCTTTTACTTGAATTAATGAAGTCCCACTCAAGCAATGGGCTCACAGATCCCATGGGGCATCCGAGGGCAGATGCCCTGGTTTCAGTGCTGGCGAGACTCAGTGACACCTAGTTTCACTGTTGGACACAGTGTTGCCCAGCTGTGGAGCACGGCTGGAGCTCATGCGGTGCCCAGCTGTGGGGCACAGCTGGAGCTCGTACAGTGCCCAGCTGTGAAGCACAGCTGGAGCTCGTACAGTGCCCAGCTGTGAAGCACAGCTGGACCTCGTGCAGGGCCCAGCTGTGGAGTGTGGCTGAGGTATCGCCAACTGAGCTCCACCAGCAAGTTTGGGACTTCTGCGTTTGTGCAGGAGCACTGGGACTTGCAGAACTGTCGGCAAAGTCCAGGCCATTTGATTTAGGGAGCAGATGTAATGGATGGTCAGTGTGTGTGATGTGTATTAGGAATGTGATGCAACATACCACTGGGTCAAAGATATGTGGAGGGCACAGGGAACATCCGTGAACGCATGAGGCCAGGAATGCCGATGTTTGCAGCACCAACTGGGTATTGGTATTGGTTTATTATTGTCACTTGTACCGAGGTACAGTGAAAAACTTGTCTTGCAGACCGATCGTACAGGTCAATTCATTGCACAGTGTAGTTACAGTTAGTAGTTCAATGAAGGTAGTTGGAGGAGAAAACAAATGCATGGGCATTGGGAATAAGAAAATGCAAGTGTGGTGATTATTCAGGGGAAGATGTAGCAATGAAGTGTTTGTAGGGGGGGGTGTGTGCATGCATGCTGATTATCAGGCAGTGAATTGAATGCAGCATTGGGTGGAGGAGAGCGTACTGCATGGGTTTTATATGTGTGCTGATCGTTCAGAACATGCTGAGATAGTGGCAGATGTGTTGATTAGATAGAGGAGTAAATTGTGACAGACTGTGTCTGTGTAAGTGCACATCATGGATGTACGTGTGCATAGCATGTTTGGGCACACACATTTGTGTGCAGCGATTGTTAGGAAAAACATGCTATCAGAGTGTGCAGAGGCTTGCGCTGGCCTGCTGCCTTTTGGACCAGTACAATTCCTTCACGTGATGTAGTGAGCCTGTGTCTCTTTGTGACCATAACCACAAATTAATTACCAGGGAGCAGAGTGGGGATGCACTGCCACCCTTGCTGCCATCCCGCCCCTTACACACGTCCCCGCTGGAACAAGGGGGCATCGTGCCGAGATTTATCGAAAGTCCCGAAGGCAATAAGGAAAGTGCATGCAAATCCAAATGCATATCACTTGTCACTTGCCCAGAAAGCCCAACAGCAAGTGACAAGGATCTGTGGTGCATTCAATGTTTGTATCACTTCATTACTAAACCTGAAATATCGCAAATTCCGACAAGCAACGTCTTCATTTTGCACCCCGATCAGTCAAGTTGGACTGTTGTTTAAAGCAGCTGCTTCAGGCTATTAAATATGCAGATATGTCTACAGCATGTCAGAAATTCTTAACACATGGCATTCTGTGGTCAGGTAGTGCAAACAGAGCATCAGCAGACATGGATGGCTTGGAAACTCCTTCATAAGAAATGGAAGGAAGAGTAGGCCATTCACCCCCTCAAACCGGCTCTGGCATTAAACAAGATCGCAACTGATCACCTACCTCATCATTTCCTGCACTCTGCCCCGATCCCTTCCTTCAGGATTCAGGTCATAGAGCTATACAACATAAAACAGGCCCTTTGGCCCAATTCGTCCATGCTGACCAAGGTGCCTTCCTGAGCTCGTCTCATTTGCCTGCGTTTGGCCCATATCCATCTAAACCTTTCCAATCAATCTACCTGTCCAAATGTCTTTTAAGCATTTTAATTGTACTCGCCTCTACCACTTCCTCTGGCAGCTCGTTCCATATACCCACCACCCTCCGTGTGAAAAATTTGTCCCTCAGGTCCCTTTTAAATCTTTCCCCTCTCACCTCAAACCTATGCCCTCCAGTTTTAGACTCTCCTACCCTGGGACGAAGGCTGTGGCCACGCACCTTACCTACGCCCTAATGATTTTGTAAACCTCTATAAGCTCACCCTTCAGCCTGCTTCACTCCAGGGACAAAAGTCCCAGTCTCTCCTTATAACTGAAGCTGTCCAGTACCGGCAACACTCTTGTGAATCTTTTCTGCAGCCTTTAGAGATTAATCACATCCTTCCTATAGTATGGTGACCAGAACTGTGCACAGTATTCAGGGTGCGGTCTCACCAATGTCCTATACAGAACTGTGCACAGTATTCAAGGTGCAGTCTCACTGACGTCCTATACAGAATTGTGTACAGTATTCAAGGTGCAGTCTCACCAATGTCCAGTATAGAACTGTGCACAGTATTCAGGGTGCGGTCTCACCAATGTCCTATACAGAACTGTGCACAGTATTCAAGGTGCAGTCTCACCAATGTCCTATGTAGAACTGTGCACAGTATTCAAGATGCAGTCTCACCAATGTCCTATGTAGAACTGTGCATAGTATTCAGGGTGCGGTCTCACCAATGTCCTATACAGAACTGTGCACAGTATTCAAGATGCGATCTCACCAATGTCCTATACAGAATTGTGTACAGTATTCACGGTGCAGTCTCACCAACGTCCTATACAGAATTGTGTACAGTATTCAAGGTGCGGTCTCACCAGTATCCTGTACAGAATTGTGTACAGTATTCAAAGTGCAGTCTCACCGGTATCCTGTACAGAATTGTGTACAGTATTCAAGGTGCAGTCTCACCGGTATCCTGTACAGAATTGTGTACAGTATTCAAGGTGCAGTCTCACCAGTATCCTGTACAGAATTGTGTACAGTATTCAAGGTGCAGTCTCACCAGTATCCTGTACAGAATTGTGTAAAGTATTCAAGGTGCAGTCTCACCAGTATCCCGTACAGAATTGTGTACAGTAGTCAAGGTGCGGTCTCACCAATGTCCTATATAGCTGTAACATGACATCCCTATTGATCGTTGTCCTGAGACTCTGTGCATGCTGTGCACATTGTCACTGCAGTCACTAGGCATGCTCAGTGAAATCAAACGATGTGTAATGCATGCTCTGAGGGTGCAGCACAATTCTGCACCTACAACCGAGACTGCACTGAGATTGGGCTTCACTGCAAAGCTGCAGCCTGCTTGGTTGTTTGTTAAAGGGTGCCAGCCGTAGCTGTGCACCTATGGCAAGTCCATGGTGTCAATCTTCATGCGGGTGTGTTCTCTTCAAGTGTCCGCTGTGGTCCTTGCTCACACCCACGCCCTCAGCCGTGTCTGATCCAGTTATTTTCAAACCCGTGGGTTCTTTCAGGAGTCCAAGAATGAGTTGAGAACAACTTGGTGCTTCACAAAGTTTTATTGGAAAAGTTTAAGACAAAGAAACAGTCACGGAGCACATGGCACCAGCTTTACTACTGGGAGATGAGACGAGACACAAGGAACTAAAGATGAGCTCGGGCCGGTGGCGGGGGGGGGGAGGGAAGAGAGCAGAGAGAGAGATTAACAAAAAAAACGACACCTTTTATACCTGAGATAAGAGGTGCTCCTTCGCTAACAATAGTCCAATCAGGAAACCTATTAGATACCTGTGGCCAAACCAACCAATGAGAAAACATGTATTCACCTGATGGACGAACCAATGAGCTAGGAAGCGGCCATTCCTAGTGCAGCCACTTGAGGTGTATTAAGAACTATGCATGTTAACAGACTACTTAAAACAGTTGAATCCAACAGCCGCCAGTGAGTTTGATGCCCCAGCCCGCTAATCTGATCATCACGAACTCCCAGTGCCTTCTCACATGCCTCCCCTTACTGTCAGCAACCACGCACCTGTCTCCAATTTCCCACCCTCTCTCGCACTCCATCGCTACATCATCTCATGTGCCATCCCCCCGTCGTCACCCCATGTGACTCTGCCCCTGTCCAATCACTGACCCACCCAGCCCCCTGACTCTTGATCCTGGTGAATGGCAGGGCTGGCTTGAGGGGGTCAGGTGACCAACTCCTGCTCCTGATATCCCAACCCTGCCCCAGACCCCAACACCGCCCCATCCATTGACCGCCCCCCCCCCCCAACACTCACACAAAAGAACGCACAAGTGACAAGGAGCCACTTTGCCTCTCAAGCTTGCCCCGCCGTTCAATATGATTATGGTTGACCTGCCCCAGGCCTCAGCTCCTTTTCTGTGTCTGATCCCAATTCCCCAATCCTTCAAAAAGTTATCTATCACCAATGCGGGCCTCTGGTAACCGGTGATCCATGTGAGAGACATCATCTTCATCACTTTTCCTGTGAGTAGGAAGCAACAACTTGAAAAGAAGTACTAACATAAGTAGAACAAAAACAGCATTTTCTGCTTTTATTTTAGATCTTCAGCATTGGCAGTTTTTGTTTGCTCTTCATTTCCTTGTTGAATTCACCGCCACTTCTCTTCCAGGAATGCCTAAGCTGAAGAAGCTCCACTCTGCTCTCCAATGGGTTCTCTGCCTCTCTCTCTTGCCTTGCTCACCCTCCGTGGTGTCTCTTCCCCTTCTCGTCCTGGGTATCGTGTTGACCAGAACCCACTTCCACAGCCACATCTCGTTCCTGAGCAAATGTCTCCGGCTCCAACTTGTCCCCCAGTTTTACCCCCTCAGACACCCCCTCCCTGACATTCCGTGCAACTTAACGAGCTTTGTTTGTTCCCTTCCCAGTTCTGACGAAGCTGAAGCTGTTCCCCTTCCTGCTGATGCAGCCTGACCTGCTGAGTATTTCCAGTATTTTTCAGTTTTTATTTTCGAGTTCCAGCATCTGCAGTTGTCCTTTGATGTTCACTAACGTTGGTAGAGATCCCTCAGGCATAAGGACTCAAATGTGGGACTCAGCAACGGGATTGTTTACGTCGAGTGTGGGGACTTAAATAATTGGCCCCCCTCTAAAAAGATCTCATCTGAGTCCAAAAACTTCATAATGTGCAAAGAAGGCTGTTATTCTCTATGGCTCCTCTAAGTTCCTGTCCATAATGACCAGTTTTTAGATGAAGAAACACCAGTTCATATGTGTTTTTTTTAACTCAGTTGAAGAGAGTCTCTGCAGCTTATGACGACTGAGTTCATTGAGAAACCAGCAGCTGGCTGAGAGCTATCTTGGCATCTGTGGCTATTCAATAATTTTCACTCTCAAGAAAGATGTGCAAGGTCCTCCCCAGCTTATGAACGTCTGACTTCTGCCTGTACATATGAATGAGCTTTTGGGAGACCAGTGAGATAGATTTGGCAGCTGCCGTAGGGCCACAGACATCTTCTGCTGGGTGGGAACTCAGATCGTAGCAGTACCTGAATGGTTGAGTTGAACACCCTGGTTTAGCTACACCTTGCCCTTAGATGGCCTGTGTCTTTATTTTAAACATATTGCTGGGTGGCAGTATTTCTGACTTGGAACTGTTTGGGTTGCGAACAGGAATGGAGTGCTGTCGTAACCTAGGGGAGGACCTGTATTCCTTTTCTTGGTCTAATTCAGGAGTTACCAGGAGGCAGGCAGATGCCTCTAATGGCTCTGTCGAGTTTTACGCTATTCTTGCTGGACTTCTCAAGAGGTGCAGGTTTTGCTCGCTATTAGCAGCATACCTCTGGTTTAGTTCCAGTGACCCAAAGGCACCTGAGTGAGCAGGGCAGCAATCTCGCTCCAATATCACTTGAGGTCCAGCTGTAAACAGGACTATAAAAACAGAAGATGCTGGAAACACTCTGAAGGTCAGGCAGTGTCCAGGGAGAGAGAAATGTTGATATTTCAGGTCGGGGATCCTTCCTCAGAATTGGGGAAGAGAGAAAGCAAGTTTGTTTTAGATAGCACAGAAGTTGAGGGAGAGGGGTGGGTGAAACCAAGCGAATGCTGCTGATTGGGTGAGACCAGATGACCAAATGCAGCAGTTAAGATCACACAAAGCTTCCTTGTCTGTGTAGTGTGTTCCTACTGTAAGGCTGTGGGACATGCCCAGCAGGAAGGGCTATTCAAAAAGAGAAGAATAAACAAAAGCTGAGCCACAGTGATGGCCACTTCTGATGCAAACTGTCAGAAAGAGTGAGTTATCTAAAGCTGGGGAATTCGACATCAAGTCCTGCAGACTGCAAGGTGCTGAGGTGAGGTGTTGTACCTCAAGCTTGGATTAGACCTTGTTGTGACGATGCAAGACGCCGCAGACAGAAAGATCAGAGTGAGATTGAGGATTCAAGTGGCAGACAACGGGAAGCTCAGGGTCATTCCTGCGGATTGAATATTGCTATTCCACAAACTGGTCAACCAATCTGCGTTCGTTTACTCCAATGTGGAGAAGGCCACATTGTGAGCACCACCGTGCATTACTAGATTGCAGAAACGAAACGCAGATTGGGCGATCACGTCACGCTCAGACCGCAGGAGTGACCCTGAGCTTCCTGCCGCCTGTCACTTTAATTCTCCATCTCACCCCCACTCTGACCTCGCTAAGCTGTGGCCTCCTGCACTGTTACACTGAGGTCCAATACAAGCTCGAGGAACAACACTTCATTTTTCTTCTGGGCACATTGGAGCCTTCTGGACTTGATGTTGAATACCCCAGCTTGAGGGAGCTTGCACTTTGTGTCAGAACTGGCCATCTTTGCACAATCTCGCCTACTGGACTATTAGCAACACATTAAACAGACAAAGAAGCTTCATCTTGTCTTGACTGCCACATTAGGCCATTCAGTGTCACCCTGTCAGAGATGTTTCCTTTGTTCAAACACATGCCCTTCCTTTCCCTTTTCTTCCACCTAAACTAACTTTATTATCTTTCTTTCCCAGTTCTGATGAAGGGTCCCGGACCTGACACATTAAAGTTTCTCTTTTCACAGATGCTGCCTGATCTGATGAATGTTTCTGGCACTTTCTGATTTTGTTTCAGATTTCCAGCCTCTGCAATTTTTTTTAATGTACTCTGAACTTAGGGTGACCCTCTTTGCATGCATCATGGGGGCAGAAACCATCTCAGAACTGACGTGCTTCGCTGTAAATTGTTTGGTTTTCTGTTACCACCATAACTTGTCATCTCAAGGCAAGTGGATCCATTTAAGAGCTTGTGCCATGTCAAGAGGGAGGCCTAATCCTTGGAGGCAAGTAGATCGTGAATGGACCTCGTATCTCAATACTTGCTGCAGCATCCCAGTAAGCTGCACATTGGGTGCAAATGGACTTTGATGAGCAGAGCTTGATCTTTTCCAGGATCAATGGTCATTGAATCATAGAACTGTACAGCACAGAAACAGGCCCATTACTGACCATTATACTTATCCACACTAGTCCCATTTACCCACATTTGGCCTGAACCTTCTCTGCCTTGGTGATTCAAGTGCTTGACTTTGATTTTATGTACGACTTTCAAAGGCTAAATATTTCACTGCAAGTGATGCTTTTGCAACAGTTTCCTTTATAATACCCGTGACATTTCAAGGAGTCTTCCATCATGTCTCACACTGGTCAAATGTTGAACTTGTATCACAATTACAGCCTCAAATAGCTTGCCCTTCAGTGGCCACCTTATCCGAGAGGATTGATCCAAACATTCTCATTCACCGAGCAACATCCAATATTAATGGATGGAGAAGCCGAAAGAATACGCAAGGTTCAAAGCACAAGATCGACGCTTGCTAAATTGCTTCTCTGGAACTTTGCTTGGATGAACGTCTAGAGCATAGCTGGAATGGGAACAAAACTCCTCCAGCCATTCCAATGCAAAGGCACCTTCCTTGACGTTGATTATAAATAGAAATGCACGGTCAATGCATATTATGCATTCTACTATTGCATTAAATTTATTATTATATATTGTCAATTTTGATTTGTATGGGCGTAATAATGGTAGATTATATTTTTAAATCAAGAAGTAAACCAGCAGATTTGGAACATATAATGAACAGCATAATAACTTCACAAATGGTGTAAACTGTTATAGAATTACAGAACGATGCAACACAGTATGGACACAGACACAAACAGTGGACAGATACTGCCACCAGATAAAACAGACGTACATCACACACATGCAGCAATAGCTCGTTGCTTTACACTTTCAACCGACTTAATTGGCACTTGAAGCTCAAGAAATAAATGCAGAGCTCATTCTCATTACTGAAGCTTACTCTGGACATGCAGATAGAACACCATTTGCATGCAAAACAGCTCAGCAGATGGCGTGCAATGCGCTGGAGCATTTTCAGCGACTTTATATGAAGAAGGCAGATGTTCCCCAGTCTCTGGACCTGATCTGTGTGTACTGCTTTGGAGTATAGGGAAAGATGTATCCTCCAGTATCCAGTCGGACTTGTGACTTATGTAGCTTTACATCATTCAATGCATAATCATGCATTCTGCTGTTACACTCTATTAATACACCAGGTAAATTTTGGTTTCTATGTGGAACATGGGTGGATTAACATAATTTACAACTCAATTTAAAAATATAATCTATCGTATTCAAGAAGATATAGCGGATGCCGTAAATACTCCAAAAATGGTGTGAACTGTCAAAGAATTGCAGATTTTTCATAGAATCATAGAGTAGTTGTTGCAGGACCAAGTGGACCCAGGCAGACAAGGCCTGGACTCGCACAGACATGGACTTTGGACAGGTAACGGACATGAGCACCAGACATGGGTACCAGACAATTGTACAGATCACAGCTGACCATTTGTCTCATTATGGTGGTTCTGGTTCTTTCAACCCTATCCAATAAGTCATACTCCTCTGCGTCTTCTCGTTGGCCAGTAATTTCAGCCTTCTCAAGTATTTATCCATTTACCTTTTCAAAATTATTATTGGTTCTGCTTCAGTCATAGAGTATTTGAGATCATCACAGCTCATTGCGTTTGATCATAGATCATTGCGATCAACAGTGAACTGCCAGTACTTGCCGCTGACTTCTGACCTAAGGTGTAAACAGATCTGTCCACATTGAAACCGCTGTAAGCCTTGCAGATCCTAATTGGCGAGATCCTGTGTGGCAGTAGGACCTTGCGCATCATCATTCTGCTGACAGGTTGGGCCAGAATAAGCTCCACCTACGGATTGGCTGGGAAGACATGTGACAGCTGGCTAAGCCACAGCCCAGCTGAGCCACTGCTCAAAGCTGTTCAGGGACTTAGAAAGCCCCTGGCATTCTGAAAAGCACAAGAATTATTAAAATTAATTAGTTAAAAACATCAGAAATTTAAAAGAGCACAAACATGTGGCCACTTAAAAAACAACTAGAAGCCTTCAACAAAAAGTCAATCAATTCAAAAAAATACTCATTGAATACCAAACCTGCTCCATTGAAGCGTACAGATTTGTGGTTCCGATGCAGATAGGACCTATCCCAGTTCAGCACAGCCACTGGGGAACCGCGGTGAATCCCGTACACCTCTGCTGGACACCAGGAGGGGTCCAGTGTTGGAGTACAGTTGGAAAAGCCAGGGTGCAACAGCCAGCGAGATCCCATGTTTTGTAGACTCCCAGAGGCACTGTGCATTATGTTAGTAAATGCCAGGAGCTGGGTGTGTAACTGTTGGGATTTCCCAACAAGTTCCAGCCTCTTCAAGCTGTCTGCTTTGTTTGCAGACTCTTCCTACACTCAAAACAAGTATCTTCTTTTCTCCTCTCCAACAACCCTTCCAGATTTTGAACATCTTTTAATTAAATCTCCCTTTAATCTTCTCTGATTTGGAAGACCAACCCCCCCCCAATTCTTTATAAGTTAACCAAAGTCTGCCATCCCTTGTGGGTGGTGCGGCAGTTAGTGCTGCTACCTCACAGCTACAGCGATCCAGGTTTGGTTCTGAACTTGGGGAGCTGTCTGGGTGGAGTTTGCACGTTCTCCCAGTAACTCTGTAGGCTTCTTCGGGTGGTTTCGATTGTTCCCACGTCCCAAAGAGTGACCACTGTAAGTTGCCCCTGGTGAGTGCTAGGATCGGTATGTGGGGCGGGCACAGGTGAGGAGGGGGGCAAGTTGAAGGGAATGTGAGGAGAATAAAATGGGATTAGTGTGTGATTGGTGTAGAGATACTTGATAGTGTGGACTTCATGGGTCGAAGGTCTGTTTCCTTGCTGTAAGACTCTATACCGTACACCCACAGGAACTGTCTCAGAAACACCCAACGTTAGGTTTTGTTACTAAGCCTGGGAATCCATTCTTGGTGATGGTGACTAATTGTCTGTAGAAGAACCTCCTGATGTGTCCTAATTTGTCCATTAACAGGGTAATGGCCCCCTCCATTACCCATCCAGTTCTCTTTTGAAGGCTCCAATCTTGAAAGCTCTAATTATAGACTCCCCAAGGTGGTGGAGTCTAAAACTAGAGGGCATAGATTTAAGGTGAGAGGGGAAAGACTTAAAGGGGCAAGTTGTTCACACAGAGGGTGGTGGGTATGTGGAACGAGCTGCCAGAGGAGGTGGTTGAGGCAGGAACAATCACAAAGTTTAAAAGACACTTGGACAGGCACGTACATGGAGAGGCAAGGTTTCGAAGGATATGGGCCACATGCAGGCGAATAGGACAAGCTCAGGAAGGCAACCTGGTCGGCATAGACGTTGGGCTGAAGGGCCTTTTTTGGTGCTGTATATCTATGACTCTATTGCCTCTCTTTCCATTAACCTGCAGGCAGTGAGTTCCACTCTCTGAGAACAGTAAAACTGATGATCCGTTGTCCAACTTTTCAGAAATCCCAATGCTTCATCAACTTGCTAACTGGGTGCTGATTCCCGTGCTTCCTTTCACACACAGGGATCCCAGTTCCCATTAAACACATCGAGACCTCCAGTTTCCATGCTCCTTTTAAACTTAGCAGGTTCACTGGAAAATGTATTCTTACTCTGTAATTCTGCAAAAAAAAATGAATTCAAAGAATATTGGAGTATTAATTGTTTGGAAAATCTGATAGTCCTGCACGGTAGTGTAGCGGTTAGCGTAATGCTTTACAGCGCCAGTGACCCAGGTTCAATTCCGGCTGCTGTCTGTAAGGAGTTTGTACGTTCTCCCCGTGTCTGCGTGGGTTTCCTCCAGGTGCTCCGGTTTTGTTCCACATTCCTTTTTTCTTTTTCAATCTTTTTATTAGTTTCCAAATTAATACAGATTAATATATAACATCGATGATTGTACATGTAATACAAAGAGATCAAGGGAGCAATCATGGCATAGATAATCATAAAGAATAATAAAATATAAAAAAACTTTAGATCTCACAATCTCTTAGTAGATGAATGCAATATAAAAGAAAGGAAAGAAAAAGGTTTATTGTGTATATAAAAGAAAAGAAAAAAAAACCCAAATCAATAAAAAATTGTAAATAATATAACAAACCAAACTAAAAAGAAAATTTAAAAAAAAGACAAAAAAAAGAAAAAAAAACTGGACTGAAATTTCTTAATAGAAACAGAGCAATATTATGTTGTCAACTCCGTTCCTCTAAATTGAAAAGTTATTGAAAAGGGATCTATATCATATGAAAGTATTGAATAAAAGTACTCCAAATATCTTCAAGCGAAGGATCAACAGTACCACTCCTAATTTTTTCGAAGTTTAAACATGATATAGTTTGAGAGAACCATTGAAAAGTAGTAGGGGACCACATTCCAAAGACGTACGGGTTAGGAAGCTGCGGGCGTGCTATGTTGGTGCCGGAAGCGTGGCGACACTTGCAGGCCGCCTCCAGAACACTCCACGCAAAAGATTCCTTTCACTGTGTGTTTCGATGTACATGTGACTAATAAATAAATATCTTGTCTTATCATCAAAGTCCCAAATGTATGGACTTGTACTTTGAAAGGTATTTACTCACATTCTCCAAGTACCTTTTGCCCAAAACTTTAAACATGTGTCCTCAACCCATTAAATCACCAACCAATCGGAACAGCTTCCCTTTCTTTACCTGTTCTGAACCAGTCATCATCTGGTCTGCCTCTGTTGCTGCACTTCTGCTGTGTCTGTCTCTCTGAACCACAAACCTGTGTGAAACTGCTCTAAATAGATCCGTCAAAAAGTTAATTGGAAGATCACTCTTGCTAATAATTCTCCGTATTGGAAGGCAACAAGATACAAGATATTTATTTGTCACATGTACATCGAAACACACAGTGAAATGCATCTTTTTGCGTTGCTAAGAATGTTCTGGGGGCAGCCCGCGAGTGTTGCCACGCTTCCGGCGCCAACATAAATTTGTGAGGTCCCACCGAGACCGATTCGTTATGTTATTGTAACATTTCTAACATTGAAATATCATGAACATAGTGCAAAATGTAGGATTTTAGACATCTACTAGTATGTCTTCCAATTTGTTATAGACTGGATGTCATACCTTTTATGTACAGCAGGAGTGGGTTGTTCTCATCATAGAGTCATAAAGCAATGCAACACAGATACAGGCCCTTCAGCCCAACCAGTCCATGCTGACCACAGTGCCCCACCCAGCTAGTCCCAATTTCCTGCGTTCGGTCCATATCCCTCCATGTACCTATCCAAGTGCTTCTTCAATACTACTATTGTACCTGCCTCAACCACTTCCTCTGGCAGCTCGGTCCATCTACTCACCACCGTCTGTGTGAAAAGTTGCCCCTCAGGTCCCTTTTAAATCTTTCTCCTCTCACCTTAAACCCATGCTCCCGAGTTTTGGACTGCCCTACCCTGGGGAAAAGACTGTTACCATCCACCCTGCCTACGCCCCTCATAATTTTAATCACTTCAGTAAGGACGCCCCTCATTCTCCTGCGTTCCAAGGAATAAAGACCTACCCTGGCCAACCTCTCCCAATAAATCAAGCCTTCTAGTCCTGGTAACATCCTTGTAAATCTTCCCTGCACTATTTCCTGTTTACCCATGTCTTATGCAGATGGAAAGCGAGTTACGTAAAGTTGGCAAATTCAGTGTTGGGTTCAGAGGCTGCTGTGTGCCCAGCAGATGAGGCGTAGTTTCTCAAGCTTGTGTTGAGCCTTGTTATAACAGTGCAGGAGGACACAGGTAGGAAGGTCAGAGTGGGACTGAGATGGAGAATTGAGGTGGCAGGCAATTGGAAGCTCAAGGTCACTTCTGGAGACAATGCAGACGCTCCACCATTTGTGCTGTGAGTCATTCATTTGTGACCTTGACTCAGTTTTTCTCTCTCCATCGGTGCAATCTGACCTGCTCGGCGCGTCTCACAGCCCTGACATTAGCACTACATAACACAGAATCACCATCTAACCACACCCATTACGTGATTTGACCTGGTCTCATCCTATCGCAGATATTTCCTTTGTCCTGTCCATTCTTGCCCCATCTTCTCTGCAACTTAAAACCACCTTTTTTTTCAAATCTCTCTTTCCCAGTTCTGATGAAGAGTCTCCAACCTGAAACATTAACTCTCTCCGCAGATGCTGCCTGACCTGCTGAGTGTTTCCAGAATCCTGATTTTATTTTGTTGGCTATAAAGTGCTTTTGAGCAATGGTTAAAAAAAAACTGTATAAACGGGAGTTTCTTTTTTATATGCCCCAGATATTAATCCTGATTGTTACTGGTGACCCTTTGTCACTAGTCTGTGCATGGGTGAATGGACATGAGATAAGACCAGATTCAAATTGCTTGTGCCTTGCTTCATGGATTGATGTTTAACATTTAGCCTCCAAAAGACAGGGGGTCTCATGGGTACGATTACCAAAGGAGGAGGCAGAATTGTGTAGCTAGTAGAGCTGCTACCTCACAGTGCCAGAGTTCAGTCCTGACCTCGGGAGCTGTTTGTGTGGAGTTTGCACGTTCTCCCCGTGACATCATGGTTTTCTTCCGGGTGCTCTGGTTTCCTCCCACATCCCAAAGATGTGCGGGTTGGTAGGTTAATTGGCCACTGTAAGTTGCCCTGAGTATGTCGGTGAGTGGTAGAATCTGGGTGGACTTGATGAGAATGTAGAGAGAATAAAATGGGATGGTCGGCACAGACTCGCTGGACCGAAGGGCCTGTTTCTCTCCTGTATCTCTCTATGACTCCATGAAGATATGGGAATTATACTGCAACCTTGCTTCCTCATGATGACCGAAGAAATACAGCCAATAAATTGCTTTGGAAATGCAGAATAGATGGCAGTCAATTTGTGCAAAGTGCAATCAGTGACTGGTAAATGTCCAGGTAATGTGTAGGGCCGAGGTTGGAGGAAGGATTGGATAATGAATTACTCTTCTGTGGTTCTTGGTGTGGTGAGCAACACAGACTCAATCTAACACATTCGTTGCTTTTGGATACAGTGGATGATAGCATCTAAACCTGTCTATACCTTGCATGATCCAAACACCTTGGCCTGATCATTGCACACTGTTACATTTTACAACAGCTTTTCAGATGCAAGACTGACATAATCAATAAAGTAAGACCAACACAATCATCACACAGCAAGTGTTAGCCCAACTTTCATACTGAGGTCTAGCCTGACGTTCTCTGACACTTGTCATAATCGCTACATAATAAGTCTGTTTCTTGACAGACGTGTTTGGGGAATTAAAGTCAAATGCCTCAGCGAGCATTTGAATGCTGTCTCAGTTGGCAGGAATCCAGAACGCTGACATCTCAGCAACCTGCTTAAAAGGGGAGAACTGATGTTCCTATTTGTGAGATAAACTGTAATTGCAGCTAAAATCATGTGGATGTTTGTACATAAATGTCACATTATTTCCTGAACGATGGTGAAGTCATGCTATAACAACATTGGGATCCAAGCCTACATTTTCAATACAACCATAGTATTGAAGGGAAGAAATACTGCTGCCAACCAAGGCTCCGTTATAATGTGAATAAGAATCATGCAGGGAGAGAATTCGATCGGAGAGAGTCTCACAGAGTCATGATGACCACTGTAGCATAAGTGAAGACAAGTGAAGCAGCCTGGATTGTGGAAGTGTGTCCCTTCCTTGGAAAAGGCAAATGGCTTCTGGGGAATGGAGTCAAGAACAGACTAATGGAATGAATGGAGGGGAACAGAGGGCAGAGTTAGTGGAGCTGACAGGGCACAAGGCAGCCTTATCCAACCCATCGATTCCTGTGGTTTGTATGGTGTTAGGCTGCTCAAGAGCAGCGCATGAGAGAAAGGCAGGTTGTTAATGTCTCTAGAGAAACAAGGTCTCTAGAGACACCTGCACTCTGTCCTTAACCGTACCAGTTGCCAGTCACTTCAACTCCCCCTCCCACTCCATCACAGATATATCAATTCTTGGCCTCCTCCACTGCCAGGAGAACTCCAAGCACAAACTGGAGGAACAGCACCTCATTTTCCATCTTGGAACCTTGCAGCCTAACGGCATGAACATCGAATTCTCCCACTTTAGGTAATCCCCACCCACTTCCCCACAACCCCCCAACCCCCCCTCCCCCACCATGCTTCTCTTCTTCCCTCTTTTTTTCAATTTTTTTCCTCTTTTTTTCTTACCTGTGACCCATCCCCCGGTGGATCTGCTCTCCCCTCCTCCCCCGCACCTGCCTATCACTGTCCACTGTCTCTTACCTGCATCTACCTGTCACCACCCTGTGCCCACCCCGCCTCCCCTCTTTTGTCCACCTATCACTGGTCTGCTTTTCCCTCCTATATATTGGGCTTCCCCTTTTCCGATCTTCAGTCCTGAAGAAGGGTCCTGACCCGAAACATTGACCGCCTGCTCTTCTCCACGGATGCTGCCCGGCCTGCTGAGTTCCTCCAGCATCATCGTGTTTTTCATGTTCATGTCTCTATGTCAGGCATTCATTTAACCTGGCCTTCCAGTAATTAACTCTGGGTCCACTGACTCCCTAGTCTTGCTGGACTGCACCAGTGAAAGCAAGGTGGGAACTGAGGGGCTCGAGACATTTCTGGAGAATGCAAGGAGTGAAGTCTCACAGCAGAGTTCTTGATCCTGCACAAAAGGCTGTGTGCTGAAAGGTGGAAGAAGTTTACCCCAGGTGTACAGAAACTCAGCCAGACCAGCCACAGAAATAAAGTGTCTCAAGGACAGGATAGACGGGATAAAGAGCAGCAAGAAGCTGGGTACTCTGCAGCAGGAGATTCATCTCGGCACAGCTTTGTGGGCCGAAGGGCCTGAATTGTGCTGTAGGTTTTCTATGTTCTATCTCCTGACTACCCAGAGCCTTTCCACAATCTACGAGACGCAAGTTAGGAGTGTGACAGAATACTCTCCACTTGCTTGCATGATGGCTGCCCCAGCAAACCACACACCCTCTCCCATTAGCATGCAATAGCTACAATGTGTGCCATCACTAAAATGCACTTCGGTCGTTTACCAGTGTAAATAGCTCCGACAGCACCTTCCACACCCGCAACTGCTTCTGCTTTGAGGAATGAATGCCGCGGCCACACGGGGCCGTCACCAGCCGACGGTTCACGCCTGAGCCGCGCACACACCAGCCCAACTCCATACTTGTGAGGTCCGAATTCTGCAACTCCCTTCCCCACAGGTCTATCCCCTCAAATGCTGGCCTCGCTGGTGACACCCATGGATCAAACAAACGTAACTGGGAACCCTGAAGTAAGGCACAGGAGTAAAGCGATGAAAGCTAGCTGTGTCATTTATATGCTGAGGGTTTTCTCCAGACCCCTTTATAGACCTGGAAGCAGCCTTTACAATGTATCGTCTGGGTCCCCAGAATGACCGTGTCACCTGCATTCTGCCTGATGTTGCGCCAATATGAGGTTTGGACTTCCAGGGGTAAGGCACAGGTGTTGTGAGGAGCAGGAGGAAAGACATGTTGTGGCCAATGCACCAGAACCGGATGTTTCCAGCTGCCCAGCCCTTCTACCTGTGGTGGACCCATCCCACCTTCTCCCTGAGACACAGCAGAGTGAAGATAGGTTTTATCAACCATCCCAAGAGTGACGGAAGTATTGGTTTATTACTGTCACTTGTACCGAGGTACAGTGAAAAACTTGTCTTTCATACCGTTCGTACAGATCAATTCATTATACAGTGCATTGAGGTAGTACAGGGTAAAAACAATAACAGAATACAGAGTAAAGTGTCACAGCTGCAGGGAAGTGCAGTGCAGGTAGACAATAAGGTGCAAGGTCATAACAAGGTAGATTGTGAAGTCAAGAGTTCATCTCATTGTATAAGGGAACAGTTCAATAGTCTTATTACAATGGGATAGAAGGTGTCCTTGAGGCTGCTGGTATGTGTCCTCAGGTGAAGTGTGTGAAAGAATCATATATTTATGAATCAAAATACTAACTGGCACTTAACAACCCATCGTGGTTTAAACTTCCTGGATAGATACCTTGTGCAGTAATTTTTATTCACACTTCTCAGATGCAAGCCCCCTGGGTTCCCCTGAGTAGGAGCCAGCAGGTCTGATCTTTCCATGTCTGCTGAGATGCTCTTGGCCAATATCCATTGGGATTTGGAAGCTATAAGGGCCCGGTCATCAACTACACCGCCTGAGCCAGTACAGTGGTAGACTCACCCACTGGTACTTAGGGAAGTGTGCAGGATACTGAGAGAAGGGGAGGGTGACCAGTGAGCAGTGTGGACTGAGTCTCCACCTCTGTATCCGCTTCCTCCATCAATCCTCTTCAGACCCTCCTGCACTGGTTGCTGGATAGCCGGCGAGGACTCAGTGGGTCAAGTAGTCTGTTTTCAAGAAGTCATAGAGTCCCTTCGGTCCATGCTGACCAAGCTGCCCATCCAAGCCAGTCCCATTTGCCCATGTTTGGCCCATAACCTTCTAAACCTTTCCAATTCATGTACCTGTCCAACTGTCTTTTAAAAGTTGTTGTTGTACCTGTCTCAACCACTTCCTCTGGCAGCTCATTCCACATAGATGCCACCCTTGGCCTAAAAAAAATAAAGTTGCCCCTCAAGCTCCTATTAAATCTTTCCCCTCTCACCTTAAACCTGAGCCCTCTACTTCTTGATTCCTCAACCCTAGGAAAAAGACTGAGTGTATTCATCCTATCTGTACCCCTCATGACCTTCCCTGCCAGCCAATGCCTTTTGGTCACTTTGTTCCAGACATGACAAGGGGATAGAACATAGAACAGTACAGTGCAGGGACAGACCCTTCAGCCCACCATGTGTGTGCCAACCAGGATGCCAAATTAATCTGAACCTATCTGCCTGGACGTGATCCATATCCCTCCACTTCCTGCATGCTCATGTGCCTGTCTAAAAGCCTCTTAAATGTCACTATCGTGTCTGCTTTCACCACTACCCCGGCAGTCTGTGCCAGTTCACCCTGTTTAAGATAGCCTAAATATCATGCAACCTTCTGGTTATGGCATTCACAGGCCTGATTGATTATTGCTCCAAGATATCGTGGTTGCAAACGTTTGCTGCATGCTGGAAGCTGACTCCTCCCATCTCACTCCAAGCACACACATTGGGGTCTCCCACCTCCACATCACACCTGGTCTTCTACCATCGTAGAGCAGTCCTGATTGTCAACACCCCATGAGACACAGCATCTGCCTCCGCCTCCAGCTAAGCAGAGGAGAAATGGTCCAGGGATATCTGCCATAGGCTCTCCACTCTGTGCTTCCACCAGCAGCTTGAGGCGAGATTTCAATTGCACCGAAGTGGGAGTAGGTGAGCTGGTGCACGGTCTGTGTGGGTGTTGTGATTGTTGACGTGCTGACGTTGGAGAGGGTTCAGAGAAGATTTACGAGAATGATTCCGGGAATGAAAGGGCTTACGTATGAGGAGCGTTTGTCGGCTCTTGGACTGTACTCACTGGAGTACAGAAGGATGAGAGGGGACCTCGTAGCGACATTTAAAATGTTGACAGGAAAGGACAGAGTAGATGTGGCTAGGCTGTTTCCCTTGGTGGGCAAGTCCAGGACCAGAGGGCACAATCTTAGAATTAGAGGGTACAGTTTCAAGACAGAGATGAGGAGAAATTTCTTTACCCAGAGGGTGGTGAAATTGTGGAACTCCTTGCCACGCACAGCAGTGGAGGCCAGATCAGTGGGGGTGTTCAAGAAGGAGATAGACAGATATCTAAATAGTCAGGGTATCAAGGGATATGGGGATAAGGCTGGAAAATGGGATTAGAATAGTTTTTTTTCCCACCCCATTTCTTTTTCCCTTTTCCTTGGAGCAGACTTGATGGGCCGAATGGCCTGCTTCTGCTCCCTTGTCTTGTGATCTTGTGATCTGCAGAGAGAGTGACTTCCTCTGAGAACTCATCCTCATCCCCTTACCCCCACCCCTGGGGGTTGACAGACAGCCCTATGGGAGATTAAAGACGTGGATTGGAGCTGCCAAGGCGGAAACCTTCCAAACAGCTTCTATCCCACTGTTGTAAGACTATTGAACGGTTCCCTGGTACGATGAGATGGACTCTTGACATCACAATCTACCTCGTTATGACCTTGCACCTTATTGTCTACCTGCACTGCACTTTCTCTGCAGCTGTGACACTTTATTCTGCATTCTGTATTGTTTTACTTTGTACTACCTGAATACACTGTGCAATGAATTGATCTGTACAAACAGTATGCAAGACAAGGTTTTCACTGTACCTCAGTACAAGTGACAACAATAATCCAATTCCATGTTATGCAGCTTACAGAGATACAGCCCACTGAGTCCATGCTGTTCATCAACCACCCACTTACACCAATCCTACATTCATCCTGTCTTTTGTTCTCCCCACACTCCCATCAACTCCCCCCAGATTCTCCCACTCACCTACACACTAGGAGCAATTTACAGTGGACAATTAAGCTACCAACCCGCACATTTTTGGGATGTGGGACGAAACCGGAGCACCCGGGGGAAACCCACACAGGGAGAAGGTGCAAACTCCACACAGACGGCACCAGAGATCAGTATTGAACCTGGTTCGCTGGAGCTGTGAAGCATTGGCTGTACTAACTGCGCCAGTGTGCCACCTTATATTTCACTCATGCTGGCACCACCTGTATGTGCCATCTGGATAGGTGACTGTTCTATCACCGGGTAGCTCCAAGGTTCCTGTTTTCAGTAGGGCGCGCCAAGACTCTACAGTTTCTGAGCTTGCTGCCTCTACAGGTCTTGAACAGAGGCTCCCTTTGGTTCTCTGCCTCGCCTTGCTTTTTGTTCCCACTTCCCTCAGCCAGTAGCCACCTAACGCAGGTCTGAAAGGGTTCATCCGACTGCAAAGACTTGTCCGTGAAGTGCAAGGAGAGATGTGGAATGAGGGTAATGAGGTGTGTTGAGCAGATGAACGCAGCAGGATAACAGCACTGAGGGTGAGTGCCCTTGGTAGGTGAATAGATTGGGACATGGGCAACTGTTCAGACAAGATGTGGTATCCATGAAAGGTAAGCGGTTGTGAGGAATAAGGGGGTTTGAGAAGCTAGACTGAAGCGGTTGGGTTAATATCCACATCAGGATGTTGATGAATGGGCCACTGTAATCACCTTTCCATTAAAACCCCATTCGGCGTTGAACCCACAGGGCTGACACTCACTCTTAGTGCCGGCTTCTGCGTCTCCCTCCAGCCCCACCTTCTGGATTTCATCTGCGGTCTCTCCCTGACACCCTCAGCTCTGCGTCCCAGGGAGGCATCACTAAGTCAAATGTTGCCTTCGCTCCACCAGTGCTCCGTCTCTCTGGGACACCATCTACTTCAACGTGGCACGCTTGGGGTGTCGGATTAAACTCTGGAGTTTCTGTGGAGGCATCTTACCTGCCCGGGCGAGTCAGCCACCAAAAGCTGGGGTGGAGTTGAAAAGTCATTGATTGGGGGGCTCCAATCGGCCCTTCAGTCCGGGTTTCCTGGTGATGACCGCTGACTGGGAACCAACCCACCACCCACCAAACTCCCAGCCCGTGAAGAGGATGTGTAATTTTACAGGAGATCTGGAGATTAGCCTGGGCGACAGGGAAAAGGACCGCGCTGTGATTAACAGGAAGCTGGCAAGGGCTGAGGTGGAATGATGAATTCTGTGAGAACGAACTTATCCTGGGGCAACACAGAGACACAAGAAATTCTGAAGATCCTGGAATCTGGAGCAATACACAGAAAGTGCTGGAGGAACTCGGCAGGTCAGGCAGCATCCATGGAGGGAAATAAACAGTCGACGTTTCAGGCCGAGACCCTTCATCAGGACATAAAACTTCTCTGAGGCAAAGGGCTTTCCCATTCCTTCCACAGTTGCAATTAATATCCATCAAAAGCTGACAACACTGCCCCACATTCCCACTGCTGGCAGTCATTGTCTCCCAGATTTAACCTTGTCTGGATCCTAAAGGCTGGTCTCAGAGGCCCAGCTTGTCTGGAGCAACATACACAAAGTGCTGGAGGAACTCAGCAGGTCAGGCAGCATCCGTGGAGGGAAGTAAACAGTCAATGTTTCAGGTCGAGACCCTTCATCAGGATATAAAACTCCTCTGGAAGCCTTTGGCAGCCGGAAAAGCTATGTCCCCGCTTTGCTGGCTGTAAAAGATTTCACTGATTCTGAATATCTCTTTCACATGTTATACTTCCCTGCACCATTGGAAACTGCAACATCAAGTCCATGCCAGCTTTAAGAGCAAACCTATCTTCCACTTTACTTCGATATAACTTATTATCTCTCATGTGTCCACTAACTCCTCCAGTTCTCCTGCCATCCACTAACACTGGGGGCAATTCATAGTCGCCAATTAACCTACTAACCAGTGTGGCTTTGGAATGTAGGAGAAAAAAGGGGGAAGCCCATGCAGTCACAGGGAAATTGTTCAGACTCCACACAGACAGCACAGGAGGTCAGGATTGAACCCAGGTCCCTGGAACTTGGTGGCGGCAACTCTACCTGCTGTGCTACTGTGCTGGTCTTGGTGATCCCTGTCTGGCTACAGTGCTGGAAGTGGTACCATGAGTGAGATCAAGAAAACAAGGCTTTCTTGGAGACACAGAGGCCAGGAGCAAGAGTGAGCTTGGTGCTCACGGGATCAATGCTGAAACAGGTCTGATTATTGTCTGCAATTTCAGTTGCCCCATTACAGGAAGGATGCGGAGCGTTTGGAAGAGGTTTACCAGGATGCTGCCTGGATTAGAGGGTATGAACTACAAGGAGAGGATTTGGGCAGGTAAGGTGCCAAACTGGATGCCTCCACACCAACTCCAGAGTTTAATCCGACACCCCAAGCGTGCCACGTTGAAGTAGATGGTGTCCCAGAGAGACGGAGCACTGCTGGAGCGAAGGCAATATTCGACTTAGTGATGCCTCCCTGGGACGCAGAGCTGAGGGTGTCAGGGAGAGACCGCAGATGAAATCCAGAAGGTGGGGCTGGAGGGAGACGCAGAAGCCGGCACTAAGAGTGAGTGTCAGCCCTGTGGGTTCAACGCCGAATGGGGTTTTAATGGAAAGGTGATTACAGTGGCCCATTCATCAACATCCTGATGTGGATATTAACCCAACCGCCTCAATCTAGCTTCTCAAACCCCCTTATTCCTCACAACCGCTTACCTTTCATGGATACCACATCTTGTCTGAACAGTTGCCCATGTCCCAATCTATTCACCTACCAAGGGCACTCACCCTCAGTGCTGTTATCCTGCTGCGTTCATCTGCTCAACACACCTCATTACCCTCATTCCACATCTCTCCTTGCACTTCACGGACAAGTCTTTGCAGTCGGATGAACCCTTTCAGACCCGCGTTAGGTGGCTGAGAGAAGTGGGAACAAAAAGCAAGGCGAGGCAGAGAACCAAAGGGAGCTTCTGTTCAAGACCTGTAGAGGCAGCAGGCTCAGAAACTGTAGAGTCTTGGCGCGCCTTACCGAACTATGAAGAGAGGTTGGACAAACTTGGGCTGTTTTCTCTGGAGCATCGGAGGCTGAGGGGAGACCTGATAGAACTTTATAAAATTATGAAAGGCATAGATAGGGTAGAAATGTCAGGTGCTAAAGGACGTACATTTAAGGTGAGGGGGGGAAATTTTAAAGAAGGTGTGCGGGGCAAGTTTTTCACACAGAGAGTGGTGGGTGACTGGAACACGTAGTCAGGTGTAGTGGTGGAAGTAGATACAATGGTGGCTTTTAGATAAGACACAAGAATATGCAGGGAGTGGAGGGATACGGATCATGTGCAGGCAGAAGGGATTTAGTGTAATTTGGCATCGTGTTTGGTATAGACATTGTGGGCCGTAGGGCCTGTTTCTGTGCTGTGCTGTTCCATGCTCTATATCTCTATGAGTCCCATCTACATCGAAACAGACAGTGAAATACATCTTTTTTTTGCGTAGAGTGTTCTGGGGGCAGCCCGCAAGTGTCGCCACGCTTCCGGCGCCAACATGGCACGCCCACAACTTCCTAACCCGTACGTCTTTGGAATGTGGGAGGAAACCGGAGCACCCGGAGGAAACCCACGCAGACACGCGGGGAGGACGTACAAACTCCTTACAGACAGCGGCCGGAATTGAACCCGGGTCGCTGGCGCTGAAATAGCGTTACGCTAACCGCTACACTACTGTGCCTGCCCAGCTCTATCTCAGCAAAACTGGGTAGGTAACTGGTGTGTGACCCTTGTCTACCTACCTGTAGACAAGGACGGCTGCAGGTTAGGAAGCATGAGGGGGTTCTGTGGGATGAATCCGTCCCATGACAGAGAGTGAGGGAAGCACTGGATGGGCACTTGAAGAGCTTCGGTGCCTCTGGCCTTGGGGCATGGGCTGGGTGCCCAGTTGTCAACTGCTGATTCTTGCACATTCCATTTTTGTGCTGGATCCACACCAGGTTTTGTGGCCAATGCCTTCAACTGAGGGATTGGGACAGGAGTGTGCACAGAACCTGTTTCGGCTCAGAGCATATGGCTGGGAATAATAACACAAATCGCATGCTGAAAATACCGCAGCTGTCTGTGCCCTGGGAGTGAAAGTCAGTGAAACGTATGGAAGGGGCACTTCTCACTCAGTGCTAATGCTTGCTGTTTCTGCGGTTGTTAAACCTGTGATGTTCTTCATTTTTGTACATTTTCTTTACTGATGATCATTGCCACTGCTTGAGTGACAAAAGTGATGAGCTGGCATCTGACAGAGGGCAGAGGAGGCTTTGGAGGATGTTGCCAGAGCTGGAGGATCATAGAGAGAGAGGGTAGATTAAACAAGCTGTATAAGTTTATGATTGGCTTTGAAGAAGGAAAAAAAAATTACCTCTTAGGAGAGGGAACAGCTTCTAGGGGCTGTGGATCTAAGTTAATTGATTGAGTATTGGAAAGAAGCTGAGAAACAAGATGTGGTGGGGGTTTCGAGCCCACTGTCTGATAGGGTAGTGGAGACAGGAGAAGAAATAGGCCGTCGAGTCTCTTGAGCCACCTCCACCGTTCAATAAGGTTATTGGCTGATCTTCCACCTTGTCCACTTTCCCATCCTATCCCCACGTCTCTTGTGTCCGAGAGTTTGATGCTCTCGGTTCTGGAGGTTAGGTTTCAATTGCTGGCAGGTCATCAACTGGAATTAAAGGCTCTTGGAGATCCTGCATCATTGCTGTTCTTCACAGTGGTCACAGTGGGTGCCATCGCTGCTGCTGTACCCTAGGCAGGTCATTGATGTAGGTGCTCTGGGTCATGTATGCCACAGCCACAGAACACTGATGATAGGCAGGCCCGGTAGTGTAGCGGTTAGCGCAACACTTTACAGCGCTAGCGACCCGGGTTCAATTCCGGCCGCTGTCTGTAAGGAGTTTGTACGTTCTCCCCGAGTCAGCGTGGGTTTCCTCCGGGTGCTCCGGTTTCCTCCCACATTCCAAAGACGTACAGGTTGGGAAGTTGTGGACGTGCTACGTTGGCGCCGGAAGTGTGGCGACACTTGCGGGCTGCCCCCTAGAACACCACGCAAAACGTGCATTTCACTGTGTGTTTCGATGGACATGTGACTAATAAAGAGATCTTATCTTATATAGGAAGGCAGTCAGCTGCTCCTACAGACACGCCCCTCCCAGGCTCCCGGTCACCCTGTTTCTGCCCCCTCCTCCACCTATACCATCTGCCCATCACGCACACACTCCTCCCACTGGGTCCCTCCTCACCTGGACCCACCTATCGCTTGCCCCACCCCTTCCCCTCACCTCTTTATACTGGGTATCTCCCCTCTATCTTTCAGTCCAGATGAAGGGTCTCAACGTCGACTATCCATTTCCCCCCACAGATGCTCCCTGACCCACTGAGTTCCTCCAGCAGTTTTTTTTTGCAATAGAAAGCATAGTTTACCTTCAGTGATTGGTTCCCTAACACTGGACTCATTACCCACATGTCTGCCACAAGGTAATTACTCCGCCTCTCCTTGACCAAGAACCTTGCCTCAGTCTCGATTTCTTTTGCTTTTGACTTGGAGCCTGCGTTTGGAAGGTTGACTGAACATTTTCCTTTGATCCCATTTTTATCAGTTGTAAGCAAACAGTGGTGAATTTTCCTTTTCCGCAAGTCTCAGAGGGGTTTATCAAACTTGGGTTGATATCTGGACCGTGCTGCCAGAGGAGTTGGTGGAATTAGATACAATCACTATGTTTAAGGGGCATTCAGACAGACACTTTTAAACAGGTGGGATCTTTGTCCATCAGAATTTCCTCCTTATTCTGGATGCCCCAGTTGATAGAGAATGACCTGAATATACCCAGAATTTCCCCACCATTCGTGTATCTAAGGTTTTTCCATGATTGAAGCTACCTTACAAAATGTGTTCCTGATCACAATGATTCATTTTGCAGTTCAGTGTGCTGATGTTTAGGAAGAATACTAATGCCCACCGTATGGACAGAAGAGCAGTGTGGTGGCACAGCAGTTAACCCTACTGCCTCACAATTCCAGGAACCTGACTTCTGAGTGGAGTCTGTCTGTTCTCCCCGTGACTGCGTAGGCTTTCGCCAGGTGTCACACAGTCATACAACATCCATGCCAACCTTTATGCCCATCTACGCTTATCCCATTTACCCGCATTTGGACAATACTCTTCTATGCCTTGCCTGTTTAAGTGTCTGTCTAAATGCCTCTTAAACATAATAATTGTATCTGATTTCACCACCTCCTCTGGCAGCGCGTTACAGATGTCAACCACTCTCTGTGTAAAAACAAAACTGACCCCTCATATCTCCTTTAAAACTCCTTCCTCTCACCTTAAACCTATGCCCTTTTGCTTTTGATACCCCTAATATGTGCTCCAGTGTCCTCCCACATCGTAAAGAGATGTTGGGAGGTTCGCAAGAACGAGACACACTGTGTTGCTCGTTACAGAAGACACACAATTTTTATCTTTGTTTCCATTAACAATTGATATCCAGCGATCAAGCAGCAGAACCACCTCAAGGGGCCGAATGGTGTACTCCAGTTTGTATTGTCCGAGAGCCTGACATCTCTGGTTAAAACACAGGATTGGTCAAGTAGGAGACACAAGAGATGCTGCAGATGCTGGACTCTGGAGTAATGCACGAAATGTGCTGGAGGAGCTCAGCAGGTCAGGCAGCATCCATGGAGGGAAGTAAACAGTCAACGTTTCAGGCCGAGACCCTTCATCAGGACTGGAAAGGAAGAGGGCAGAAGCCAGAAAATCAAGGTAGGGTGAGGGGGAGGAGCACAGGCAGGCAGGTGATAGATGAGTTCAGGTGATAGGTGAGTCCAGGTGAGAGGGGGAAGGTTGTGGGTCGGGGGGAGGATGTTGGGAGCTTATTTAGCCACTGTAATTCACCTCTGGTGTAGGTAAGTGGGAAGAGAATCAAAGGGGAGTTGGTGGGCGTGCGAGAGAGACTAATTTGCAGGAGTACGGAGAAATAAGGAGAGGGGGAATGGGGCTGGTGGGATCGCTCTGCTTGGAGCTGATATTGGGGACCTAATGTCTTCTTTCTGTGTTGGAAGTCTGGAATCCAATGAAGGGATTTAGATGGTTTATACAGTAGTTAAAGCAGACCTAGGATTGGTTACATGCCAAGGCAATTAATTTCCACAAGGAGATGAATAATAAGTAACTGAAAAAAGCCCTGGTGGTTACAGGCATATCATCCAAGGCAAACGTACACACCAAAGGCATGCTGAGTAAAAGGTTGTTTAACTGGAGGGTGTCTGGCTGGGATTAATCTTGGAAACATGGGGATGGACAATAACTCCTGAAGCTTGGTTGATTGCCGATCTGAGTGAACTTCAATGCAGAATCCTTCCTCCAGGAGATGATTCAGGCAGGTTGGGTTGACTGCTCCGTGGAGGCATGGAGATTCTCCACAGTCGAGTCGTCCTGATTAACCAGTAAATTATCAGATTCCTGGATTGAGGGGAAGCACCAGCACTAATGCAGCGTGCCACAGATAGAAGTGAAACGTGATCGTCTGTGTCATTTTGCATGTGGAATACAAATTCTGGCACTTTTAATATTCATTTTTTTTATATACTGAAGAACAGGCCAGACACACACTTTCTAAGGTAGTCCCAGGTTATCCTGAGTGAAAAGTACAGGGAAGCAATGTGACAAATAGCAATTTCTGCTCTTGCAAGGCAGAACAATATATCAATTTACTAACGACCTGGACTAGTGTCAGACCAGAGCCATCTCTGTCCAACCAAGCGTGACATCCTAGGCTTGAAGCAAGTGCAGCAATGCTTTCCCTCGGTAGAAACTGCCAACAGAGCCTGGCATTGTACTCAATATCTGATTCAAATATCCTTGCATACCACCAATGCAATAAATAGAGTTTATATTGGGTAAATAACATATGATCGAGGAAGGAAGTGACAGACTTCAGGAGACACTCGTTTGGCGATGGGTTTAACTTGCTGTTCATATTTACAAATTTGAGCACTGTGTGGACCTATCGGAATTACTTACAAAGCTTTCAAAAACTGATTTGCCAGTGCTCAAACTGCAGAATGATGCTCAGATTGAGAAGAGTGGAAGGTAAAGTCAATTAAAGAATGTTCTGATTTTATTAAGAGTGAGACAGCAGCTGTCGTTTGGCATACATACTCACTCGGGTCATTGGTAATATGGGACGAACCTTCTTTATTCTTTATATAAATTGGTAAATTGGTTTATTATTGTCACTTGTACCGAGGTATGGTGAAAAACTTGGTTCTGCATGCCATCCATACAGATCATTTCATCACGTCAGTGCACTGAGGTAGTACAAGGGAAAACAATAACAGAATGCAGAATAAACTGTTACAGTTGCAGAGAAAGTGCAGGCAGACAATAACATGCAAGGTCATAACGAGGTAGATTATGAGGTCAAGAGTCCATTTTATTGTTCTAGGGGACCATTCAATAGTCTTATATCAGCGGGATAGAAGCTGTCCTTGAGCCTGGTGGTACGTGCTTTCAGGCTTTTGTATCTTCTGCCCGATGGGAGGGGGGAGAAGAGAGAATGCAGAAAATCTGACATCAGTCACATCTGAAAATGCATCAGCTCGTAAGAACAGAAGGAGCAAGCCACCATCTTTGCCTTCTATTGCAGTGTTCTGCACAATTCCTTTGTAACATCTAAGCAAGTACTTTGAAGTTTAAAGCATCAGCTTTCACACATCAGTGTTTAGTTGTGCTCATCTTTGGGACCTTTGCAGTAAATAGTTTGGGTAATTGACTTAATAAGAGACCGCAACAGAGTGACTGTAGCGATGTTCCAACTCAACAGTAAAGGGAAACTGCTTTTTTATTGAATTTCCCATTACACGATTAGACCTTTAATGGATCTTGTAGCAGTTGGGTTATAGTCTTCTGCTAATTAAATTCTTAATCTATTGCTGATAAGGCAAATTAACTGTTTCAATACAGATATGATACATTAGACCTGCAGGCTTGTTCTTGAATTTGCATGTTGGACAGACTTAGCGATGCGTATCTTAATTGGGAAATAACCCGCGTGACAGTGAACAGTCTGGTTTTCTGGAGTCTGAGAAATGAGGCAAAGGATCAGAATGGGGGTAAATGTTCTCACCATTGATGCCATGAGCTGAACAATGGGTTTGAATTCCAGTCAAGTATAGAAAATAGAACAATACAGCGAAGGAACAGGCCCTTGGCCCACAATATCTGTGCCAAACATGATGCCAATTTAAACTGCACATCTGCCTGCACATGGTTTACATCCCTCCATTCCCTGCCCGTTCATAGAACATAGAACATTACAGCACAGTAAAGGCCCTTCGGCCCACGATGTTGTTCCGACACTTTATCCTGCTCTAAGATCTATCTAACCCTTCCCTCCCACATAGCCCTCCGTTTCCCTATCATTCATGTGTCTATCTAAGAGTATCCTAAATGTCCCTAATGTATCTGCTCCCACAACCTCTGCCGGCAGTTCGTTCCATGCACCCACCACTCTCTGTGTAAAAAACTTGCCTCTAACATCCCCCCCACCCCATACCTTCCTCCAATCGCCTTAAAGTTATGCCCTCTCGTGTGAGCCATTTTCACCCTGGGAAAAAGTCTCTGACTGTCCACTCGATCTGTGCCTCTTATCATCTTGTCCACCTCTATCAAGTCACCTCTCATCCTCCTTCTCTCCAAAGAGAAAAGCCCGAGCTCACTCAACCTATCCTCATAAGACATGCTCTCCAATCCAGGCAACATCCTGGTAAATCTCCTCTGCACCCTCTCTAAAGCTTCCACATCCTTTCTATAATGAGGCGACCAGAACTGAACACAATACTCCAGGTGTGGTCTAACCAGTGTTTTATAGAGCTGCAACATCACCTCGCGGCTCTTGAACTCAGTCCCCGACTAGTGAAGGCCAACACACCATATGCCTTCTTAACAACCCTATCAACCTGCGCGGCAACCTTGAGGGATCTATGGACGTGGACCCCAAGATCCCTCATGTGTCTACCTAAATGCCTCTTCAGCCTCATAGGCTTCTAGCTGATAGTTTTCACTGAGTAACATGAGGTTGGAGCAGTGTTAATACGGTCTCAGCTCAACTGGTGAGTTGACCCTCTAACTTTCAGTCAGATGGTAAGCAAGTGCAATGGGCCATAATGACATGGTGCAGCAACTCATTCATTTTGTATGGGGGTACATAACACGCAAGAACACAAGGAAACAGGAGCAGGAGGAGGCCACTCGGCCCCTCAAGCCTGCCTGCCTTTCAAAATGATCATGGCTGACCCATGCTGGCCTCGACTCCTCTCCGACCTTTCAGAAATGTACTTACCTTCTCTTTTAAATACCTTCAGGGTTGGTGCAAATGGGTGGCAGGTGCTTGGTGTAGATTTGGTGGGCTGAAGACCCTGTTTCCGTGTCGTATGACTCTATGAGTAAGCACAGCAGATTTCTTCCCCTGAAGGACATTAACGAACCAAATGTGTTTTTACAACAATCTGGCTGTTTCATGGTCACTGTCAGTAATGACTTGTCTGTTTTAAGCTCTGCAATGCGACCTGAATTTATATTGTAGAAGGTTGGATTTGATCTTGGGGCTGTGGATTGTTAGTCCAGGCTTCTGGTTTAGTGGTGCATTAACCATAACCCACGACAGCACCGGACGGTGTGTGGTTTTGAGAGGAATCTGCAGGTGACGACGCAGCAAGTGCCAGGTATGCTCATCACTCTGGCAGTAGATACCACAGGCTTGAGGGCTGCTGCCAAGAAGCCTCAAGTAGGCTGCTGCAATCCATGCTGTAAATAGTGCGCACTGCAACCGTGGTGCAGAGATGGAGGAATAGTATGGGAGTATTGTGCATGGTACATTAAAGAATTTGTGTTACATTTGTAACACAGGCAGAGGAACGCTTGAAAGAAATGAAAGGTGGTACAAATGGAAGGACGGCACCAGGGCGCAGAAAGTAGAGCCTCACAGCTCCAGCAACATGTGTTCAATCCTGACCTCCGGCGCTGTCTGTGTGGAGTTTGCACGTTCTCCCTGTGACTTGCGTGGGTTTCCCCTGGGTGCTCTAGTTTCAAAGGAATGCTGGTTGGCCAGTTAATTGGCCGCTGTAAGTTACCCCTGGTGTGTAGGTGAGTGGTAGATTCTGGCGGTAAGGCTCCGTGACATTCTATGGAAATAGCATTGACTGTTACCTGCCGTGGAATTTATGATGAGATTTCCTTCTATCATCACCCTGTAATGGTCCACACTGCTGTTATTTTTAGTTGATAGCATTGCTGTTTGCGGGAACTTGCTGCATACAAATTCTCTACCATTTTTCCTACAATACAATAGTAGTTTGACTTCATTGGTGACAGGGTGCTTTGGGATGTCATTGGTATGTGAATAGCACCACATAAAAGTAATTTGTTTACAATCCTATCTGAAGAATGGCACCTTGGACTTGCTTCCTGACAAATATGAGAGCAGTGGGAATGATCTGGGATTGTTGAACGAATTGTTAAGTTTGGAAGGTTGTGAAGTGCCTTACCAAAAGATGGCTCATTGGAAGTAGCTAAGCAGGTAGACAGGGTGGTTAAGAAGGCTTATGGAATGCTTACTTTCATTAATCGAGGTATTGAGTATAGGAGTCAGGAAGTTATGATGCACCTCTATAGAACTCTGGTTAGGCTGCATTTAGAGTGTTGCATGCAGTTCTGGTCACCTCACTATAGGAAGGATGGCGAGGCTTTAGAGAAGGTGCAGAGGAGGTTTACGAGAATGCTGCCTGGATAGAGGGCATGTGCTATCAGGAGAGGCTGGACAAGCTTGGGCTCTTTTCTCTGGAGAGGCGGAGGCTGAGGGGTGATCTGTTGGAAGTGCATAAAATTATAAGGGGCATAGATAGGGTAGACAAGCAATATTATTGAGCAATCCAATACCAGAGGGCGTGCATTTAAGGTGAGAGGTGAGTTTTTTACTCAGAGAGTGGTGGATGCCTGGAATGCGTTGCCTGATAGGGTGGTGGAGGCAAATTCATTGGGAGCTTTTAAGAGGGGCTCGGATGGGCACATGAATGAGAGGAAAATGGGGGGATATGGGCATTCTGTAGGTAGGAGGGATTAGCTATGTCGGCACAACATTGTGGGCCGAAGGGCCGGTTCTGTGCTGTACTGTGTTCTGTGTTCTGTGTTCTGTGATATTCCTTGAGTTTAATTGGAAAATGGAGGAGATCATGGTCAAGGTGGTGATGAG
This sequence comes from Pristis pectinata, assembly GCF_009764475.1. Classification (NCBI taxonomy): domain Eukaryota; kingdom Metazoa; phylum Chordata; class Chondrichthyes; order Rhinopristiformes; family Pristidae; genus Pristis; species Pristis pectinata. The sequence goes on from NC_067417.1 coordinate 46,947,094, forward strand.
ACCAAGGGTTGAAATGGCAATTGACTGGAGCTCAGAGTCATGCTCATAGATTAGGTGGATAGTTCTCATGTCTAGAGCTGCCTGTAGCCCAGGTGTCGTCTAACCAGGGCTCTGTCAAGCAGCAGCATGACTTCCACCTTCTTGACTTAAGAAGTAGAGGGAAGATGAAGAAAAAAACTTTCACCCAGCGGGGAGGGGGGAGCGGGTTTGGGATCACAAACTCATTGCTGGAAAGGGTGGTAGAGGCAGAAACTTTCATCTTATTTAAATGAGAGCCGTGGTCTGCAGGGCTATGGACCAGTTGCTGGATGGTGAGATTAGGACTGGCACAGACACAATGGGCCGAATGGCCTCCTTCCTAAATGTTCTTTGATTTTTTAAGCCTCTGATTAAGAAAGGTCAGATGCCCATTAGCCATTTCGTTCATCTTCTGCACTTGGGGTCTGAACCATTGACCCAGGAATGAGTTCAAATCATAGAATATGGAACATGGAACAGTACAGCACAGGGACATGATATAAGTGCCCAACCTTGATGCCTGCATTCTATACCCCTCTATTCCCTGCCTGTTCATGTAGCCGTCTGAATGCCTCTTAAACATTGCTATCATATCTGCATCCACCACTTCCCCTGGCAGCCCGTTCCAGGTACACACTCTCTGTATTTTTTTCAAAAAAATGTTCCTTGTAAATCCCTTGTAAACTTGTCCCCTTTCACCTTAAAGTTATGCGCTCAAGTATTTGACATTTCCACTCTGGGAAAATAATTCTGACTGTGTCTCCTATCCATGAGTCTCATAATTTTGAAAATCTCTATCAGGTCTCCCCTCAGCCTCTGATGCTCCAGAGAAAATATTCGGAGTTTGTTCAACCTCTCCTTATAGCAAATACTCTCTAATACAGGCAATATCATGCCATGGGAGCTGGGGAACTTAAAGTAAAATATTTAAATCAACAATTATTTTGATAGCAACCAGGAAGCTATGGATTGTCCCAAAAATCCATTGAGCTAACAAGTGAAGGAAATTTGCCATCCCATCTATTTTATGACTCCTATGTGGTTCGGTATGGACTGCCCCCTGAAATGGCTTTGCTCCATGTTTCATTAATGGGGCAATTAGAGGCGGACCAAAACTGTTGAATGTGCCCCACATCCTGTGAATGAATAAATGAAAACAGAAGCATTAAAACCAGCCTCCTCACACGCCCAACCGCCAGTTGTGTTTCACCTCCATTGCTTCTGCTTATTCACCATTATAGTTGTTAAGTTCCCCATTGCCATTCAGTAAATATTTATTGAGGAGAGACAGTAATTTCTGACATTTTATGTTCTTTAACTGAACAGTGTTCTGTCCGTCATTTGCCCAGTAGTTGGATTACCTCGCAACTGCTAAGACCTATGAAAAACTTGGGATAGCCTCACTTTGATTGTGTTTCTTGTATCCATGTTCATTGTATGAAATGATATCAAACAAGTGAAAGAGGAAAAACGAAATACAACGTAAAATTTGAAAGGTACCTATTACCAACACTATTATTGAAAGTACTGCGGACTTAAAAGTGTGTTCTTTTAATACAGCACCAGTATTTTTCCACCGTGTTATACAGTGACAGACCCGTCTCAACCAGTACTGTACTCCAGTGTTATACAGTGACAGACCTGTCCCAACCAGTACTATGTCCCAGTGTTATACAATGACAGGCCCGTCCCCACCGGTACTGTACCCCAGTGTTATACAGTGACAGACCTGTCCCAACTAGTACTGTATCCCAGTGTTATACAGTGACAGACCCATCCCCACCAGTACCGTACCCCAGTGTTATACAGTGACAGACCCTTCCCCACCAGTATTGTACCCAGTTATACAGTGACAGACCCATCCCCACCAGTACTGTACCCCAGTGTTATACAGTGACAGACCTGTCCCCACCAGTACTGTACCCAGTGTTATACAGTGACAGACCCGTCCCCACCAGTACTGTACTCCAGTGTTATACAGTGACAGACCTGTCCCCACCAGTACTGTGCCCCGGTGTTATACAGTGACAGACCTGTCCCCACCAGTACTGTACCCAGTGTTATACAGTGACAGACCCGTCCCCACCAGTACTGTACTCCAGTGTTATACAGTGACAGACCCGTCCCCACCAGTACTGTGCCCCGGTGTTATACAGCAACAGACCCGTCCCGACCAGTACTGTGCCCCGGTGTTATACAGCGACAGACCCGTCCCAACCAGTACTGTATCCCAGTGTTATGCAGTGACAGACCCATCCCCACCAGTACCGCACCCCAGTGTTATACAGTGACAAACCCATCCCCACCAGTACCGTACCCCAGTGTTATACAGTGACAGACCCATCGTCTGCAGAGCTGAACTTGGAGTACTGTCTTGCATGGTCACGGTGTCTCTGTGCATTGACCTCAGACCCAGTCCTTTCCCTGTCCCAGACCCCGTCCCTGTCTGTACCCTGTCCACATTGGCATTGTGTTCTCCTTGGGCCCGATCTGGTGTTGGGAGGCAAGTCCATTCTGGCCCTTAGTGGCCACCTTCAGAGCCTACCTGCTGTCCACCCCTGCTACATGTGTGCAAACATCACTGCCCTTCCTCTTGTGGCGTTGCAGCCACCCTAGTAATTCCCAAACCCCTTCCCACCACCTCTGTTGGCTTTTCGGCAAGATTGTTGCCCCAGATCAAAATAATGCGGGCTGGTGTTTCCCGTTCCCGTTGGCAGTGCCAGTGCTTTGCCCAGTTCCTGGGCAGTTCTGCCTTTATTTCCACCCCCCCCCCCCCCCCAGCCCCACCATCCTCTTGCCTCTCCTCCCATAACCCTACCACCTCACCTCCCAAGCTCCCAAGGCTTGTATCTGAATAATGGCGCCCACATGGGACAGATGTGAAGCAGTGCTCAGACCCTTTGAACTGCATCTCAGCATCATTCTGGGGAGGAAGGGTGAAAGGATCTAGTGCTGGGGGAGCTTTAAGCTTGCACTGTACAACGTGTGTTCATGTAGCATCAAAGTCTTTGAATTCAGGGCTATAATTTTGATGGTGTGTGCACTGAGAGAAGAGATGAAGCTACAGCAGAGGATAACCAGCCTAATATGTCGTAAGAGATAATTAATATGTTCCATGCTACCCTGTCTGTATAGTAAGTGCTCCTGCTTTGACACACTGTCTGATGCCCATTAAACCTCCAGCAAGTTAAACCTCAGTTAAACTGATGCACTGAATTACATTGAATGCAGCGAATCTTATTCTGGGTGGCCAGCAGACATCTCGTTCATGAGTTTTTCATCGCCAATAAAGGACCACTCCGCTAGCAATTTCTTTTCCTCTCACGGTTGAACAAATTAGCTTGCTGTTTGACTATTACGGACAGTTTCGCTCACCTGAGCATTGACTTTATTGCTTTGTTAGTATTTTAGGCAGCAATTCCCTGACGGTAAAGCAAGAAAGAATTAACACCTTTCACATCCTTGAAGACCCCAAGCAATTTGACCTGTCACTGCTGTTTTAAGTTCCAATTTGCATGCTGCTCGATCCTGTACACAACAGAACAAGAACCTGCTTTGATGATGATCCTTGAGGTGATGTTGGGAAGGAATTTCTCTGCTCTTTGTTGAGGAGTACCGGGGATCTGCTGTAACACAGACCGGATTCCTGGAGCAAATCCCCAAAGCTGAGCCACCAGTTACGGCTGTCACTCCTGGCAGTTACAAGCTTTCCTGCCCGGGCAGTCATCACTCCTGCTTGGGTGCACTGCAAAGCCAAATTGCTGGCCTTCCATTTCACTGCATGCCTGTGTGGGAATGCCAGCGTTGGCAAACTCATCCCTCCATTGGATGTGGTTTTCCAGCACTAACTTCCCAGTATTGGGAATTCCTACGCGGGGACACTCAGCCCTCCACTGGACGCAGTTTTCCAGTTCTAACTTCCCAGAGTCATGCCATTCCAAACCCCACTGCCCACCACACCCAGCAGTTCCAAGCTGACAGCGGAACTGGAGATGAGCGAGTGCCTTTGTCTGCTTAATTAGGCGACATCGAGAGAGCTACAACTCGGCCATTTTTAAGATGCTTCTCACAGCCCGAAGCAAGCTAACGCAAATGAAAATCAAAAGTCCTGCCAAATGCTGGAAATCGGAAACAAAATCTGCAGGGAGCAATCAGGAGGACAAGCAGAATCGGTGGGGGTGAGAAACAGAGTCAATGTTTCAGATCAAGGACCATTTAGTAATTTAGGATTTGGAAGCCACAGCTGCTCTAAGTGTTATTGGGAACATCTCCTTGGCTCAATTTTTAAAGAAAGGAAACTGCAGACATCACAAACATTCTGTTGGTATTGGTTATTATTGTCACTTGTACCGAGGTACAGTGAAAAACTTGTCTTACATACCGATCATACAGGTCAATTCATTGCACAGTGCAGTTACATTGGGTTAGCACAGCGTGTATTGATGTAGTACAGGTAAAAACAATAACAGTACAGAGTAAAGTGTCACAGCTGCAGAGAAAGTGCAGTGCAATAAGGTGCAAGGTCACAACAAGGTAGATCGTGAGGTCATAGTCCATCTTATTGTATAAGGAAACCATTCAATAGTCTTATCACACTGGGATAGAAGCTGTCCTTGAGTCTGGTGGTACGTGCCCTCAGGCTCCTGTATCTTCTACCCGACGGAAGAGGAGAGAAGAGAGAATGTCCCGGGTGGGTGGGGTCTTTGATTATGCTGGCTGCTTCACCAAGACAGCGAGAGGTAAAGACAGAGTCCAAGGAGGAGAGGCTGGTGTCCATGATGCGCTGGGCTGTGTCCACAACTCTCTGCAGCTTCTTGCAGTCCTGGGCAGAGCAGTTGCCGTACCAAGCTGTGATGCATCCAGATAGGATGCTTTCTATGGTGCATTGATAAAAGTTGGTGAGTGTCAAAGGGGACAAACCGAATTTCTTTAACCTCCTGAGGAAATAGAGACGCTGGTGAGCTTTCTTGGCTGTGGCATCTACGTGATTTGACCAGGACAGGCTGTTGGTGATGTTCACTCCCAGGAACTTGAAGCTCTCAACTCTCTCGACCTCAGCACCGTTGATGTGGACAGGTGCATGTACACCACCCCCTTTCCTGAAGTCAATGACCAGCTCTTTTGTTGACATTGAGGGAAAGGTTGCTTTAAGTGAGTCCTGCCATTGTTAACTTCCCTTCTCCGTCTCTGGTGCACCAACAGGGTTATCAAGCCCATAGGTATGACCTCAGATGAGTGCAATGATTTGACTAGGTTCAAGCAGAACTCCACCCCGTGTTTATTCAAAACGGGATGCATAAAGAAGAAGATGTGTGGAGATTGGGGCGTGATCATGGTAGGAAAATTCTTCAGCATTACCTCCTGGCTAAAATTACCAAAAGACTTTTTGTTCTCATTATCCAGTGCTGACCTTAATACTCAGCTTGCACACGGGGGAAATGACTAAACCAGATATTTAAAACGAACATCTACCGCCTTTTCCAGTGGCTCCACAACCCATCTCAGGTGTGTCTATCGCTGCTGGACATTTGATGACCAGCAAGCTGGGACGGGGCCTCGCCATTTGTCAGGGCCAGTCGAGGGCCAGAGCCGGCCAACATTGGCTGGAAAGACACACGGATCCTGGCCGATTATCCAGTTGCTGGTTTCCCATCGGAGGAATGTGCCCAGGTAGAAACAGCACTTAAACAAAGGGCACTGCAGGAATCACACAGGAAAGAAATATCACAAGGAGAAGAACATTAAATGAGCGATAAGCTGAGATAGAACTGGATTGAACTAACATAATGTCAACCTTATTGTCAGTAAGAAACATAAGCACAAGAGGGTTGCCTTTGCAAAGATTCTTGCCCTTGTAACTTCCACTTCTGTAACAATATAAACCTCCCAGACTGTGACCTGTTGAAATCCTTGTGTGTACTTTTGCTACCTCAAGATCGACCTGGACCACTGCCCCCCTGGACGGTGGCGTCCCATCTTCCACCCTCTGTAAACCCCAGCTCATCCAAAGCTCAGCTGCCCATGTCCTGACTTGCACCCAAGTCCAATTACATTTCTCCTGGTTCAGCAATGTTTTAGTTTTGAAGTTCTAGTCTTTGTATCCATCTCCTTCTCTATTCTTGACCCACCACCCTTATCTCTGTCACCTCCTGCATCCAAATTCTGTCGCCTTATGAATGTTTGATTTCCTTCCTGGAAGGTTTTGCTATGTTGATGGCTCCCTTGGTGATCACGCCTTCAGCTACCTGGGTTCCAAGCTCTGGAATTGCTGGCAAACTTCCCCACCTCCCTACCTACTTTGAGGCAGTCTCTAAAACCTTGGTCAAAGTTTTTGATCATCTATCCTAATGCCTCCTGATGCCACTCGGTGCCGAACCTTACCTGGTAATGCACTTACGATGTCTGCAACATGAAGCTATTTAAATGCAGGCTGTCGTGCTTGGAATATTGGGGAAGGAGCCAGGTGCCAGGCATGTAAGTTATTAAAAGTGAGCTCTCAGGTGCAAGGAATCACTTAGTGAAGCTCATGTGATCCTCACAAGAGATTTGGAAGAATAAAATAGTTGTCTAGAGGGCTGGTGAGACCTTATTTGGTTTTTTGTGTTCCAACTTGCATGAACCTTAGAGAATGGAGTGTAGGAGGCTGAGGCAGGACCTTACAGAGGTAATGAGGGGCATAGATAAAGTGGATGGTCACAGTCCCAGGGTAGGGAAGTACAAAACTAGAGGGCATAGGTTTAAAGTGAAAGGGGAAAGATTTGAAGGGGACCTAAGGGGCAAGTTTTTCACACAGAGGGTGGAGGGTACATGGAATAATCTGCCAAAGGAAGTGGTAGAAGCAGATACAACTGCGTTGAAAGGACATTTAGGACAGGCACATGAATAGGAAAGGTTTAGGGGGATAGGGGCCAAATGCAGGCAGATGGGACAAGTTCAGGAAGGCACCTTGGTCAGCATGGATGAGTTGGGATGAAGGCCATTTTCCATGCTGTATAACTCTGAACCTATGAATAATTCACCAGGATTACATCTGGAATGATAAACTGAGCCAGAGAGGTTAAAGGAGGATGTAAGTAATGAACAGAGTGGATAGATACTGACCTCTCCTCCTAAAAGGGAAATGCGAAGTATGGGAATATAATCTCAGAGTTGAATTGAAGCCAATTGAAAGCAGGTTCAAATGATGGACCTTCATCCAAATGCTGGCCAATTGATATGACCTTTCCATCAGAAAGGCTAAGCTGTGAAATAAAACAACATGTTTCATAGAAAGACAGATGCATAAGGGAGAGGGTACCAAGGGATAAAAGCAAAGCAGGTAAAATTACACTTGTGATTAACACTAATGAGACAAGGGAGTATGTTCAATGGACAGACAAGAACCAAACTGCACTTAACAATGCTGTCAAAATACTGTCGTGTTCGAGGTAAATAAAGTTGACAATGTGGTGACCTTTAATTCCAGGACGAGGTTGCTGACTGTCTGCTAATTCAGTGGTATTTGCTGTGGAGTGCTAAACCACGCCTCACAATTTTTCCGATGACTTCTCTTGTTTTTGTGCAATGAAGTACAACAATCAATTTTTCTTTTCACCTTGCAGTTGAGGATGGAAGTAATGCAGATGGTTGGAATTAAAAAGAAAGTGCATTCTATCAAACTAGCCCAAATCCTAAAATAACAGGGAGACAGTGGTCCTCCTGTTGGGATTCCTCTGTCGCTTAGTTACCTTGTTTCACCCCTTTAGAAAAATTATGTTCATGAAATATCATGTTAACGAAAGGCAAAACAAACCTGCAGATGTTGGAAAAAGAACATAGAAAATAGAACAGTACAGTACAGGTAAAGACCCTTCAGCCCACCATGTCTGTGCCGACCATGATGCCAAATTAAACTAATCCCATCTGCCTGCACGTGGTCTGTATCCTTCTGTTCTCTGCCTGTTAATGTGCCTGTCGAAATAAAATCTGAAATAAAAGCAGAGAGCTGTGGAAATATTCAGCTGGTCAGGCAGCACCTGTGGAGAGTGAAACAGAGTTAATGTTTCAGTGTTTGAACTGATGACAGATTATCGACCTGAAACGTTACCTCTGTTTCTCTCTCCACTGATGCTGCCCGACCTGCTGAGTGTTCTAGGCATTTTCTGTTTTAATTGCTACTGAGATCAGTGCTGGGGTCCATCTCCCTCACTACTGACACAATCCTTAGCAAATGGAGCTGACAGTGGCAGCACATCAGACTGCAGAAACACAGGGTGACATTTCCAGACACGTCCATTTGGCCGAGAGTGCCAGTGATCATTGCCAAAGGTGAAATCTGGGGCTGAGACTGGGCTGTTATAACAGTGATCAACTCTGTGTTTCAGTTGACCAAAATCTCAGCTCTCTGGAGTACACTTCTTCCAAACTAGCTTAGGAAAATTTTAGCTGTTTGCTGCTCAAGTAAACAACAAACATTTGTGTCACAGAAAGATGTGATTGTCATTGGTAATTTACAAGGGTTAGTGAGTTTACCTCCACCATGACCTCAATCTTATGGAGAGTTAATGGACTGCTCCCAAACTCCACCAATTCCTCCAGCGGATAGGTGAGTGCAGGCTGAACTAAGCTGACCATTTCTCTCTCTGCCCACTGCCACCCCTGACCAGGAGCTGTGACAATCTCCAGCTTGAGTTTTGGTACGGAATGTACAGCTAAACAGCAGCGCTGTGGTCAGTGCCACTGTGCTGTTTGATGAAGGCAAATGAACAATGTCCCTGGAATTATAAGGAAAAATACCCCTTTCTCCGCCACCCCATTCCTCAGCTGAATGAACGCGTGTCCGTAGTCACAAAAAAAATATAATGAAGCTTTGCTACTGGCTGCTCACGTCACTCTCTACTGAAAAGGTAAACATTCGTTTATACTTTTGCAGGTTCCTTCTAAAGGAAAATGACAAGTAAGTCAATGACCAGTAATGTGACCAATAAAAATGACCCCAAGTCCATCAACTCCAGAGTCTTCATTGGTAACCTAAATACAGCCATTGTGAAGAAGGCAGATGTGGAGGCCATCTTTGGGAAGTACGGCAAGATAGTGGGGTGCTCTGTACACAAAGGATACGCGTTTGTGCAGTACGTGTTTGAACGGAATGCCAGAGCAGCAGTGGCAGGGGAGCACAACAGGATAGTGGCTGGGCAGCCATTGGGTAAGTAGCAACACAAAGCTTCGTGGAAGGAGGGGGTTACAGAAGGCTTATTCACGTGAAAGTTTCCAGTCTTGTACGATTGGGTTGCATTCTGTTGACTGGAATTAATGGCGATTGAACGTGATTTTTAATGGCTTAGCATTAGATTCTTGCTTCGCAATCACCTCACGCTGTTTGTCCTGCTTTGAACTACAATTCCCTACAATTCCTCCTGTGTTAAGTGTAATCGCTGAATTAGAGTTGGGCTTAAAGCATAAACACATGAAATGTGTGTGCTGTGGCTTCAACATTAGTTGCTACCATTGTATTCTGGTGATGGGGTGATTGCAGAACCAAATCTTCATGTGAACTGAGAGTTCAAAGATGTTGTTGAAAGCCACCATATTGAAATCATTCCTTGTTTGCAGAATTTTAAAGAAAAATATGTGAAATCACTTCTGCTAGTGATCTTGTTCATAACCAGAATCTCCAGCTGATGTCGTAGCCCCCTTTTATTTCTTTGCTCTCCTGGCCCATAGAGAGATTCCAGCATATTAATTTGTGACCATCCAAATGCTGTACATTCTGAGAACAAAGGAGTTGCTTAGGACTCAGGAGAAACACAGGAGTTGTCCATCAGAGGCACTAGTCTACCACAGCACTTGAAGAAACAAAACCAGGGACTTTTGACCCTGGATAGCTGGCTCTGGTAAAATACGTATCCACCGAGTAATCACTGATCTTTCCAAGGAGTAAATAATAGACCTATTCAACAGTGTAGAAAGTAACCCCAAGCAGCCACTCACTGAGAAGTTCTGTGTGATTGATATGACGGTGGATTGAATAAATGTCTCTCAGTGTTGCTAATGGCATAATGCACGGATGTATTATCTCTGAGTGACCACATGCATTACGCATTGCGTATCCTCGATTGTTTCGGTGGTTTGCCGTTCCAGCAAGCTTATTTGGGAGCTCATTGCTTGCCAGGTTTGTATATGTGTGTGATCAGGCATTGCATTGTGTGTAAGTTATTGTCCAATGGAGGAAGATAAAGGGTCAAGACCCAATGGACAAAATAATCACAGAGAGTGAAGGAAGTAGTGATGTGATTTAAATTTTGTTGGTGGTGATACCAAATGGCACTTTGGTGAGACTGAGTATTTCAGGGTGAAGGAAAGACTAAGGGAGCTTAAGGTGTTGCTAAAAAAAAATTCACTGGGGCAAAGCTTGCAGCTGTGTTATTAGTCACAATAATGCGCAGAGTGCAGAGCACTTTTAGGCTCAAGTTGTGAAAACCGGGTCCATCTAAAAATGAAAATCATTAAAACTTCAGATGCTGGAGGTCTGAAATAAAACCAGCAGGTCAGTCGGCATCTGTGGAGAGAGAAACAGTTAACGTTTCAGGTCAAAGACCCTTTAACAGAAGTGCTTCAGATTAAACATTGTTCTTCAGCCTGAAATATGAACTGCTGCTCTCTCCACAGATGCTGCCTGACCTGCTGAGTGTTTTCTGCTTTTATTTATGGGGTCTGTCTGTTTGAATTCACTGTGTATTTCCAGTCGGGAGCCGAAGCTTTTCTCATTGTCCGTGCTTCATCCACTGGAGGTCTTGGCCGGAACCATCCCTGAGGAGCAAGGAACAGTCATTGCTCTGGAGTTATCCATTCATATGCTCTCCCATGTCCATGACCAAGGCATTGCTAATTCCCTTCCCAAATACCAGCTTCCTTACTGCCATGCACTGCACTTATTTAGCCAAAACATATCTGGTATCGGGGAAGGAATGATTAACTCCTTCACTGATTTTGAAGGAATGAAGATTCAGGCAGTTCACTCAGGAGTTGACAATACAATTTGTCAGATCACCGCAGTCCGTCCCATCGTTCAATCTGAAACCAGTACCCTGATCTGGACATGACTCAGCACCAACTGCTGCTTGCGTCTCTGATTGCTCACCTCCCCCCTCCCAATCCCCAGGAGCACACAACCGCCCAGATGGCCATTATGAGAATCCTCCAGCAAACAGATCAGCACAGCCAAAACAAATGTGAGTGAGTCTTCTCTGGGCAGTCAGCACTGGAGCTCTGTAATCACCAGATAACGTCAAGTGAACACACGGACTGTTTGCTGCGTTATGTGAGGTGCTTTTTCCACCAATCGGGTACTGCAGGCATACCTAACGGCAATAAGTGATGACTTGTCACCGTCATAATAAGCAGTAACGTGCTTCCTCAAATAGAATAATGAAAACAATCCCGAACAATCATTATGATCATTTCCAGCATCTTTCATCTTTTTGGACTAGCCCACATTTCTACATTAGTATTGGGAATCATTTTACAGTCATAAGATAATTTACTGTGCATTCCATCTTTTTTTAATGTGACTCGTCCCTCAGTGAAGTTACCAGATGCAGTCTTGGTTATGCTTCTCTGGAGTAATCTGTTCAGGCTAAAATATTTGCATGTATTCAATGGTTTTAAGGAACTTGAATCACAGCCTCTCAGTTGGTGCTGCTTGTTTACTGAACTGAATGCTCTTTCAAATATGGCACAATATTTTTCAGATGGGAAACAGATTCCAAATGTCTCTGACATTTCCAGTTTCAAAAGGACGCAAAGCACTTTAGGGTCTGTATCAACGTATGACCAGTACTGGCATATTGGAACCTAAGTATATACGTTGACATGCACAATCAAATTAGAAGCAGGAGAACGCCATTTGGCCTCTTGAGTCAGCATCCCGCTTCATACAATCATGAATGATCTAATTGTAACCTCAGCTCTCTATTTCCACCCAACCGTGGTGCCCCTCCACCATCCCACCTTTCTTGACAAGAACTTTTCTCCCTCTACCTTCAAAATATTCAAAGCTCCTACTGTCCTTTGAGGAAAAGTGTTCCAAAGATTCACCACCCTCCGAAAGACAAAAAAAAACCTCATCTTTCCTTTAAATGGGCCGTCCCTTATTTTTAAATGGTGACCCCTAGTTCTAGATTCCCCCACAAGAGGAAACATCCTCTTTGAATCCACCCTGTCGAGATCCCACAGGGTATTACATTTTTCAATCAAATCTCCTCTTACTCTTCTAAGCTGCAGTGGATACAAGCAAAGTCCGTCCAATCTTTGCTCATAAGGCAACCTGCCTATTCCTGTTATTTGTCTGAAATGTTTCCAAAGCGTAATGTCTCTCTTTAAATAAGGAGAAAAATACTTAAATTAACTCCAGATGTGGTCTCACCAATATCCTGTACAACTGAAGCATAACGACCCTACTCCTGCATTCAGATGTGAACATAAGAAATAGGAGCAGGAGGAGGCCATCTGGCCCGTCGAGCCTGCTCCGCCATTCAATAAGATCATGGCTGATCTGGCCGTGGACTCAGCTTCACCGACCTGCCTTTTCCCCATGGCTCCTGCAACTACACTTTCCCCATAACCCTTAATTCCCCTACCATGCAAAAAGAAACTACCTCCAGTCAACTGTCTCCCATTGCCAGTCGCTTCAACTCCCCCTCCCACACCATCACAGAAAAGTCAGTCCTCGGCCTCCTCCACTGCCAGGGGAAATCCAAGCGCAAACTGGAGGAACTTGCAGCCTAACGGCATGAGCATTGAATTCTCCCACGTTAAGTAATCCCCACCCCCCCTTCCCACACCACCCCCCCCACCACCACGCTTCTCCTCTTCTTCCCTTTCCCAGCCTCTTTTTTTTCTACCGTTTTTTTCCTCTCCCTCCTTACCTTTGACCCATCCCCCAGTTGTTCTGCTCTCCCCTCCTCCTCCCCGCACCTGCCTATCACCATCTCTTACCTGCATCTACCTATCACCACCCTGTGACCACCCCACCTCCCCTCTTTTGTCCACCTATCACTGCTCTGCTTTTCCCTCCTATATATTGGGCTTCCCCTTTTCCTATCTTCAGTCTTGAAGAAGGATCCTGACGCAGAACATTGACCGCCTGCTTTTCTCCACGGATGCTGCCCGGCCTGCTGAGTTCCTCCAGTATCATGGTGTTTTTCATCTAGATTCCAGCATCTGCAGACCATTGTTTCTCTGTCTCCATTCCTGCTTGACTTTACACAGTCTGAGGTGAAGCCAAGCTTATAAAGTTTCTCTATGGTCCAGTGTTAGTGAACCAAGGTTTCTGAATTTTCATTCCAATATGAAAATCTAACTGGCCCCTGGAGGCACCAGTAGGTGGCTGGGAACTATCGCAAGCTTGACTCAGTGAGCCCAGGCACATGCTGGTGTTGTAATTCAGGTCAGCAGACCTAACTTCAGCTAGAGTCATCTCAGATATATCACAAAGGGCCAGAAGATCGTGTGTTTTCAGGCTTGACCTGAACTAGTTCGACTTGAGGGTCCAAAGAGTAATGGGAGTTCAGGACAGCAGGCATATTGGTGTATAGATTGACTGTCTCTGATCCTAGGGGATTAGGGAGGGAGGCCAGGAGAGTGGTGCTGGGGAATGGTCAGGGATTGGGGAAGCTGATAGGGGGGCTGACGTAAACTAGAGTGAGGCGGCAAGAGGATGGGAGTGGGATGTGGAAGGGGAAGTATCGGATTGGGCAAGGGAGGAGTGAGGGGGGGCAGGAAGAGGATAAAAGTGGGGTGGAGAGGGATTAATGGTGGGTCCAGGAGGGGATGGGAGTGGAGTGGGAGGGAGCAGGAAGAGGATAAGAATGAGCAGGATGGGTGTGGGTTGGGGAGGGGATGGGGACGGGAGTGAGCATGGGAAGGGACGGGAGTGGGACGTGGAAGGGGGTAGGAGAGGGGTGATGGGAAAAGGGCAGGAAGGAGTTATGAATGGGTCAGGAGGGAGGGAGGAGTGGGTGGCAAGGGGACGGCAATGGAGTAGGAATAGGACGGGATTGGGCGGGGCGGGAATGACGCATGGAGGGGATGAGAGGGAGGAGTAAGAGTGGGGCAGGAAGGAAGTGAGAAGGGGCGAGGAGTGGCGGGCGGGGGGTGGGGGTGAATGTTCACAGAGCAGTGGCCATTCCCCTCATTGGAAGGAGCCCCTGGCTCTGGGGAAAAATTATTTGGAAAACTGAAGGGCGAGGGGATTCAGGAGTCGTGAATACGACATCCAAGGAAGTGAGGTTCTGGAAATACAGTACTGATTCATCAAACATTAACAGTGTAGTTTAATTTGGTTCAGTGTAACCTGCTTGATATGGTTTAGTTTTTTTTCTATCTTTTTATTAATTTTCAAATTAATACAGATTAATACATATAACATCGGTAATTATACACGTAATACAAAGAGATCAGGAGGACAATCATGACATATATAGTCATAAAGAATAAGAAGTATATTCTGGACCCCGCGGTTTCTTGGTAAACGAATATATTACAAAAAAAAATCAAAAGGAGAAAGAAAAAGATTTATTATATTAAAAAAAGCCCAAATTGAAAAAAAAATTGTAGCTAATAAAACGAAACAAACTTGAAAAAAATTTCAGAAGAAATAAAACTGGACTGACGTTTCTCGATGAACAAAGAGCGTTATTATGTCGTCAACTCCACTCCTCTAAGTTCAAAGATTATTGAAAAGGGATCTATATCATATGAAAAATACTGAATAAGATATGGTTTAGTTTTGACTCAAATCTTCCAGTGATCAGATCCAGTTACGGCTAGGCAGTTAAGAGATTTTCTGCCCTAGGGATGAGACGGTTTAAGGGGGGAAGGGATTCGTTTGAGGTCTTCATACATTATTTTGGTTCTGTTGATCGAGGTGGCAACAGTGTGACATAGTGTTAATTGATCGCAGAGGAAAATTAAACCTGGGCTTACGAAGCAGTTCCTTCACCAAGTAGGTGGATGAAATGAAGGTGTTTCTGCTTCTATGATTGTTGTAGGAGAGTGTACAGCTTCAATCAGAAGAACTTCAATTGTTCTTTTGAGAGAAGGATGTAAAGGATTTTGTGAGTGGGTAGGAGAATGTCTCTAGTTGAGGTAATTATAGTCGATGGGATAAATGATCTGTTTCTGTCCTGCACCTTTCTCCAATTCCATAAAATTGATGTGAAATAGAAATTCAATTGTGATGTGCATATCAGCAACTGTGTATTACAGAATCTGACCCCATTTGTAGAAGATGCAGATTACAAAACATCTTTGGTCTCAGCAGCATAATGCCTTCTGAAGTCAGATTCCCAACCCAAGTTGCCCAGATCAAAATTCATAATAGAATTGAGAGTGAAATAGCTGATCAGACTTACCTTGACAAAATCAAATCTGAAGTATAGTCAGCGGTGCTGAGAGGCATTACACATCAAATGGCACCCTACAATAATCAAATGAACACAGACTTCTCCCTGGAAAAAAAAGATAAGGTATGATTTCATTTGTACGCTGCCTCACAATTCTGGGGACCCGGGTTCAATCCTGACCACTGCCACTGTCTTTGTGGAGTTTGCATGATCCCTTTCTGACCGCGTGGGTTTCCTCCCGGTGTTCCTGTTCCCGCCCACAAATCCCCCCCTTAGTGTAGGTGAGAAGCAAAGCATTCAAATGAGTGTGGTTGAGCACGTGAGAGGCTAAGGGAAGACGACTGCTGGAATTCTCTGCTGAGAGCTGGCATGGTCTTGATGGCTTGAATTGCCTCCTTCTGGTAAGGAAACAAGATAGGTTTGATTTGCATGTTACCAAATGCACAAAGTTTAACCCATTATTCTGACAAGTAGACGTGTGACTATTTGTACCAAAGTGGCAATGTGCAATCCTCAAGCTGTAGTGCTCCGTGGGAAGTTTTTGTAAAAGCCACAGGCGAATGCGTAGATTTGGGCCTGATGTTTGGTGTGGCGGCCCATGACTGACAGTTAATACCTGCCAGCCAAGAAGGAGCAGGGGAAACAAAGGATTGCAGATGCTGGAATCTAGACGAAAAACACTTATGATGCTGGAGAAACTCAGCAGGTCAAGGAGCAGGACTTTGTGAGGGCAGAGGGAGAGGACTGGAATTCTGCCCTCTCCAGTGTGAGAGGTGAGGCTGAGCTCTCCGGATTCACTCAGGAGCAACCGATGCTGCTGTCACAGAATTAGCAGCAATGCTGAAAGCTGGTGAGACATTTTAATTCTGCAAGCACGTTGCCTATCGAAAGAACATGCAAAGTGTGGCACTGTGATGCAGCTGGTAAAGCCGCTGCCTCACAGCTCCAGAGATGCAGGTTCGATCCTGACCTCTGGTGCTGTCTGTGTGGAGTTTGCACGTTCTCCCCGTGACCATGCAGGTTTCCCCCAGATGCTCCAGTTTTCTCCCACATCCCAAAGACATGCTGGTTGGTCGGTTAATTGACCGCTGTAAATTGTCCTTAGTGTGTAGGTGAGGGGTAGAATCTGGCAGTTGATGGAAACGTGGGAAGAATAAAATGGGATTAATGTAGGATCAGTGCAAATGGGTGGTTGAGGGTCAGTACAGACTTGGAGGGCTGAAGGGCCTGTTTCCCCGCTCTATAACACTCTGATTCGATGATTTTCTCTAAATTGGGATCACAAAGCTAACCATTATCCTGACTTGCTTCAGAGTCCTTGCTTGAGTAACGGGTGCAAGAGGGGCCAGAAGCAGCTTGCGCAGTGCTGTAAACCAGCCGATAACTTCCATGGGTCCACATAGGAGGCACCTCCAGGATATCATGTGATGGAACAAAGGGAGAAGAGCACTTTATTCTCTTGTGTTTCACTTGTGGTTTGATGAAGAAGTTGTTTTTAAATCCAGTGTGGGTTGAACCCTACATTTCTTAAACAAATCTATGAGAGGCCAGTCATTTAAAACTGAAGTTTGCAGAAATTTCTACTTTCGGATGGCAGTGAATCTTTGGACTTCTCTGCTGCAGAGGTGGTGGAGGACAGGTCATTAACAATGGGACGAGTGCTAATGGCTGTGTGATGGTCTGTTAGTTGAGACAAGGGGCTACATGAGACATTTCCTCCCTTTGTCCCCAATCTTTGGCGCTCTTACCATTAATTTTACATGGTCTGATAGATATATCTGAGGACACAGCCATCATATTGAATAAATTCATGCTTTGATCAGTGAAATGCAGAAAGAGATTTGATTTCCACCAGCAGAACCATAGATCTTGACTGTGGCTTTGAGCAGTTCCAAGGGTCAGATAAGGAGAGCAGTAGATTTTAGGGCGGGCTTGCATCAAGTCAATGGTGTCCAATTTGACTTGTACTCATCGCTGACTCAACCAAGGTAGCAGACAGAAAGCTGCAACTGGGCTCTGTGAAGGACCTGGAAAATAAGCCCAAGTTCCCAGCCCTGATTTCTATTCAGAGGTCCTTACTGGAAAGCATTGCAGTGTGTGTGTGTGTGTGTCTGTATCTGTGTACACACAGATACGGTAGTGTAGCGGTTAGTGTAATGCTTTACAGCGCCAGCAACCCGGGTTCAATTCCCACCACTGTAAGGAGTTTGTACGTTCTCCCCGTGTCTGCGTGAGTTTCCTCCGAGTGCTCTGGTTTCCTCCCACATTCCAAAGACGTACGGGTTAGGAAGTTGTGGGCGTGCTATGTTGGCACCGGAAGCGTAGCGACACTTGCGGGCTGCCCCCAGAACACTCTACACAAAAGATGCATTTCACTGTGTGTTTTGATGTACATGTGACTAATGAAGAAATCTTATCTTACATGCAAGAACATAAATAGAAGCAGGACTGAGCCATTCAGCCCTGTGTTCCCGCTCCACCAGTCAATAAGGTCATTGCAGATCTTTAACTTCAGTGCCACTTTCTTGAACTAACCCCACGTTCCTTACTATACAAAAATCTCTGTCTTAAATATACTCAGCAATGAGCCTCCACAGCCTTCTTGGGTGGAGAGTTCTGGAGGTTCACAACCCTCTGGGTGAAGAAATTTCTCCTCCTCTTTTTCCTGTATGCCCGATCCCCTACTCCGAAACCCCTGGTTCTTGACACCCCAGCCAGGGAAATGCCCTCTGCGTATCTGCCCTGTCAAATTTCATGGGGTTTTTGAAATAAAAATGCTGGAAACCCTCACCAGGTCAGGTGGCATCTATGGAGAGGGAAGCAGAGTTAATGTTTCAGGTTGATGACTTTGCATCATCACCTAGAGATGCAGCTGTCTGACGACCTGAAATGTTAACCCAGTTTCTCTCTCCACAGATGCTGCCTGTCTTGCTGAGTATTCCCAGCTTTCCCTGATTGTGTTTCAGATTTCTAACATCTGCATCACATTGCTGCCACGAGAATTTTGTGCGTGCACTTAAACTGACAAGCATCAAGCTTGCCTGTGAGACAGATGTTAGAGGTGAATTCCTTCTTGGCATTTCTGGATTCACACATGGCGAAGGGGAACTTGCATTATTACCAGAGAGCTGTTGACATCTATTGGATCATATCCCAGTGGGAAGTCAGGATGAAAGAAAGAAGAAAAGCCCCCAGAAAATCTATTAGGTAGCACAATACTTTTGTGTGCCAAAGAATAGAATTTTATTAAGGAACTAATCACTGTATTTACTCCATACTTTGTGAAGGGTACTTATAGTTCATGGGTTTCCTGGCAATGCAGCTTGCTTATCCATAGAGGTGCTGGATATTGACAGTGGTGTCCAACTGTATGTTTGGAACCCAGCTGTGCATCACTGTGCACCATCTCAGTGGACCACTTATGCAGACACAGGCCTGTGCAATGAATGCAAAGCCTACTCCAACATGCCTTAAAGGGGACCTGCATGAGCAGTTCTAAAACTGTGGAATCTGGTGCTTGGAATCACCTACAGATACATCCCCTTTAAGTTGTGTTCTTAGTGTGGACCTCCCTCAGGCCTTTTACCACTGGACTTGTGACCCCCCCCCACCCCAACTCCCACCACCACCACCACCACTAACCATCAAAAACAGGAAATACTCAGCAGGTCAGGCAGCATCTGTGGAGTGACAAATAGTTAACGTTTCAGGTCAATGATCCTTCACATAATTCAGTCTCTGAGGTTGTCATGAAAGATCATCGACCACCACAAGCTGATCATCATCGCAGTCTGCCCACCACAATGGATTATGACCTTCACCTCTCCCCAGTCCTGTCTCCCTACATGGCAGAAGGCTACACTCTCCTATCTGGCTCCAACCCTTGAGGTCCCACTCTTGCCCACCCCATCCCCACACCACTAACTGAAGCTCAGATCCAACCCCCACCGAGGCTGCTTCCTCCCCAGCAGAGGAACATCTCCAGTGCATGTAAGGCTAGCCAAACCTGTTCTGTTGTCATCGACAACATGGCCCTCACTTGCCATAGAACTTTGCAGCACACAAAATATCCCTCCAGCCCACCTCACTACACACTACTGGTTTAACTCGACTTTCCCAACACAGATGACTTCTGGACCTTGAGTTTTAACTTGTGCCAAGCAAGCAGTCTTTGCCCTGCATTCATACAACTTTCCCCTGACTTTTCTTGCTTTAAAATGTCTCAATCCCAGATTCCTATGTTTAGTTCCCAATTTGTCTTGAGTGTCTGACACTAAAGCCTCCAAGCTCAGTCTCTGCAGCTGGCACTCAAACAAAGATGACAGAAGAGCCACTTGTTTTAAGCCTTGATTCGTATTGCTGTCAGATATAGTTAGCCTGTGATCACTCCATTGCCTTACGATGTATCATTCCACTGTTAGTACAGCACTATGTGCCTCGAAGTTCACAAAGACAACTTGTTCAGTCACTGCCAAAGGCCGCTCAGAGTTAACTGTTGCTGAGTGAGGAAGCTTTGCAGATTGGAAAATGTAGGCTTCCTTCCTGTCTGTTTTTAAGTATGGATTGTTTTCATCTGTAAGTGTGAATGTCTGGACTGTGAGATCTGTTCACCTAGAAAGGATGTCTGTCTAGTAAATTTACAGGTGATCTGAAAATCAGTAGTGTTGTTGACAGTGAGAAGTGTCGCCATAGGGTACAGGATGATACTGATGGGTTGGTAAGGTGTACAGAGCAACGACAGATGGAAGTTAATCCCAATAAATTTGAGGTGATGCGCTTTGGGTAGACTAATAAAGGTTGGACATACACAGTCAATGGTAGGGCCTCAGGGACATCAGTGCTCATGCCCAAGGATCCCTAAAGGTGGCAGTACAGGTAGATAAAGAGGTGAGGAAGGCTGAGGCTGATAGAAGAATATAAGATTATGAGAAGTATTGATGGAGTGGATAGTCAAAATCTATTTCCCATGGTTGAGGTGTTGGTTTATTATTGTCACATGTACCGAGGTACAGTGAAAGACTTTGTTTTGTGTGCCATCCATTCAAATGTTTTCATCACATCAGTACATCGAGGTAGCACAAGGGAAAAGCAATAACAGAATGCAGAATAAAGTGTTACAGTTACAGAGAAAGTGCAGTACAGGCAGACAATAAGGTGCAAGGCCATAACGAGGTAAATTGTGAGGTTAAGAGTCCATTTTATCATACTAGGGACATAAGTTTAAGCTAAGAGGAAGGGGATCTGAGGGACAACTCTCTTACACAGAGAGTGGTTGATATCTGGAACGCGCTGCCAGAGAAGGTGGCGGAATCAGATGCAATTACTATATTTAAGAGTCATTTAGACAAACACTTAAATAAGCAAGGCATAGACATGTGGGCATATGGGATTCATGTAGATAGGCTAAGAGGTCATTACAGACATGGTGTGGACGAAGGGCCCCATTCTGTACTGTACGACTCTATGACTTGCCTTCAGTAGCCAGAACATAGAATATAAGAGCAAGGAGGCTATGGCACAACTATGTAAAATATCAATTAGGCCACAGATAAGAGGACTGCATGCAGTTCTGATCGCCACACGATAGAAAGGGCATGATTTCACGGGAGAAGATGCAGAGGAGATTCACAGGTATATTGCTTGGAATGGAGCATTTCAGTTCTGAGAAGAGATCGGAATGGAAGAGGCTGAGGGGGACCTGACACTGGTATACAAAATTACGAGGGGCATAGATAAGGTTGATAGTAGGAAACCATTCCCCAAAGCAGAGAGATCTGAAACTAGTGGGCATTAGTTTAGGGTAAGGGGTAAGAGATTTGAAGGGGATCTAAGGCATAATTATTTCACCCAGAGGGTGTTGAGGATGTTAGATCCTGGAACACACTGCCTGAGGGGGTGGTGGAGGGAGGTGCTCTCACATTTAAGAAGTATGTTTTCGGAAAAGAACATTTACACTAAATAATACTGACGCACAAAGTTATTCTGTTTCTAAACTGAATATGTATCCTGTAAAGGCTGTTAAGTCTATTTGAACCCAAGTAAACACTGGGGAAGCAAGCAGTCCCTTTGTTCTCTCCTCCTCCCTGCAATGTAAAAATACACTTGCTTGTTCACTTTCCCATTTCCTGATGTGCTGAAATGTTGTCTCTGTTTCTTGCACCACACAGCCTGAAATATTTAGTATCTCTGGCGTTTTCTGTTTTTCTCTCTCAGGTTTCCAGTATCTGTAGTTTTTTTCACATTTCAAGCACTTTTGGTGGGGGTGGAAGCAGTCGGAATTAATTTAATACTTGGATGTGAGTATCAGGTCATTAACTTTATGCAAAGTCTGAAGACAACCATCACATTCACTCTACTTCTGATTTTCGTGGGAGGACTTTTTTATATTCCAAACGACTTCCTTTGTTCAAATGTTCCTTAATTATGACACATCACATAATATTAGATGTTTGAAGTGAAACGGAGAGTTGATGGGCAATATATACTTTCTGCCATGCACATCAGTATAATGGAGATATTATGACTTCCTTTAGAAGAGAGGAGACAATTTTGTTTGTAGCTTTTGTTATTATACAGAGAAGATTAGGGGGAGATTCAAAATTTTGAAGAGAGTAATTAAGGATCAACTCTTTCCAGTTGCAAAGACAAAAGTGACTTCTTTTTGATATCAATGCCGTGAGTTGTGTGTTCTTGAATACAGTGCTGTTAAATGGTGGGGGAACCAGATTTGGTTTGTAACTTGCTTGATAGAATTGGATAAATAATTCAATAGGAAAATGTTAACCCATGGTGAGTGGGCAAATTGACGTTCTTTTAAAAGATATAGCGCAAGCCAGATGGGATGAATAGTTTCCCTTTAGCTGTATCATTTTATTTCAAGTTTTAAGAAGAGTTTGGAACCGGAGTATATATGATACTGCGTGACCTAGAAATATTTTGGCACCCATAAAGTGCTGCTAAGCTATAATTGCACAGCACACCAATGGCCGTTTTTTTCTTGAGTGCTGCGTCAAATGTCAGGGCCACAGCATTACAAAGGGGAATTCGGTGAGTCTGGGGGATTGGTGGAAGAGAAATTTCGGGTGATTATGATCCCCAGCAGAGTCCGGCTGGAGGCTGCAGAGTGGTGGCCGGACACCAGAGTGTGGGTGCCGAGGCAGCAGTATTAATAATGGGACTGACCAACTGCAGATGCTGCTTGGCACAATGCTAAGCAGTCACCTTGTGGCTCATCGACCAGAGAATGACACCATCCAGTGTATGACCATCAAGGAAATAGTGTCATCGGTGCAAGGATGATTTACAATAGATGCCATTCCGCCCAAGAGTGGTTGCAGACACACCCCACTCCAAACAATAAGCATGCAGGAGGCTGAGGGGTCATCTTATAGAGGTATATAAAATGATGAGGAGCATAGACAGTCTTTTTAGTAAGGTAGGGGAGTCGAAAACTACCGGGCACAGGTTTAAGGTGGGGGAAAAATTTAAAGGCGATCTGAGGGGGAAGTTTTTCCACAGTGTGGTGGTTATCTGGAACAAACTACCAGAGGGTGTGGTAGAGGCAGATAGAATTACAACATTTGAAAGGCATTTGGTCAGGTACTTGGTTAGGAAGGGAGGAGAGGGATATGGGCCTAATGTGGTCAAATGGGATTAGTATAAATAGGCACCACGGTCGCATGGACAAATTGGACCAAATGGTTCATTTCTGTGCTATACAACTCCGCAACAGTTCAGGTGTGCGGCACTGAGGAAAATCAGAATCAGGTTTATTATCACTGACATATGTCGTGGAATTTGTTGTTTTGCAGCAGCAGTACAGTGCAAGACAAAGAAATAAAGATTACCAAAAGTTACAAAAATAAATCAATAGTGCAAAAGAGGAATAATGAGGTACCGTTCAGAAATCTGATGGCGGAGGGGAAGAAGCTGTTCCTGAAACGTTGGGTGTGGGTCTTCAGGCTCTTGCACCACCTCCTTGATGGTAGTAATGTGAAGAGGGCACGTCCCGGATGGTGAGGGTCCTTAATGATGGATGCTGCCTTCTTGAGGCACCACCTGTTGAAGATGCCCTCGATGGCGGGGAGGGTTGTGCCGGTGATGGAGCTGGCTGAGTCTACAACCCTCTGCAGCCTCTTTCAATCCTGCGCATTGGAGCCTCCGTACCAGGCGGTGACGCAACCAGTCAGAATGCTCTCCACCGTAGAAATTTGCAAGAGTTTTTGGTGACAAACCACATTTTGGTGGAAAAGAACCACATCACTCAAATCTTTTTCCATAGACTTCATACCAGGTTGCAAAAGTGATTACCAAGTAACTACATGAATTACCCAGCAAACAGCTCAAAAGGCTATTGCTGCAGCATTTCACACCTAGCTAGTAAAAAGCCAGTTATCAAATTAATCAGTCGTAATAGAGTAGCCAGACTTGCAATGGTCATTTTGTCAAACAGTGCTGAAAGATCATTGTGAAGGCGAGGATGTGAAGCTGTTTTCCTGTACTTATGGTTTCAAGGATACAACACCAAATGAGTAATTGGACTCAACAACAAAATACACCCATCTAAATATTAACCAGGAAAAATTAGATCACAGGCAACTTGGAGGCAGTTGCGGACATGAAGTAAAATATTTGATGCAGTGTGTCTATGTTCTATGTTTAATACCCAAAAACACAGCAATGGTAATAACTGCAAGGTTTTCTTTCTCCATCCATTAAGCTGGGGAAGTCCACATCTGGCAGCACTACAATTATTTTTGACAGAAAATTATTAGCAAAATATTATTTTTAAGAAAATATCCAAATGCATTTTTTCCGACATAGGATCAGTGTTTGTGTAAGGTCTGAAAGAGACAATTACTACGTTTTGGAGACATTTAGACAGACACTTAAATAGGCAAGGCATTGAAGGATACAGACTTAATGCAGGCAAATGGGATTAGTGCAGAAGGGCATAAAGGTCGGCGTGGACGTGGTGGGCCGAAGGGCCTGGTTCTGTGCAGTACGACTCTACGACGCTATAACTTTGAACGTGCATTTGAAACCCACAACTTAGTAAGTACTACTGCTCCCCCAACCAGTTTTTTTTTAAACATTGAGTAAGCTGGAGCAAAATGAATTGAGGCTGCAAGGCAGATAGCTCCTCCCTGGCATTTTTATTGAAGCACAAACTGTGAATTTTGAGCTGAGGTGTTTTGAACCATATACTTACAACCACTTAGGAAGTTGATTGAGACTGTGTTATCTCTGCACAATGAAGATAATTAACCAATGACAGCAAGGGACTCCCAGATAATCCTTCTGTCCTGAATTCTGGTCACAGAGATGAAAAGGCAGTGTTTGTAGCCCACTCCATTACAAATAGCGCAGGAAAAATAAGGCAGAGACTAGAGACTCTGATTTTGTGATATATGAAATTACACACCATTATAATTGATGGGCTAACATCGACTGCCCTGATAAAGATTGGTTTTTGGCACACTGACTAATCCAACACTTCAGACTGCTTTGCCCCACTGGAACATTAAAATTTCCAAACAGCATTTGTTCTTTTTAACCTCAAGGCAGATGATGAGATTGTTCTCGAGACAAAGTACAGCCTGGCGTTTGGGATAATGAGGATGTAAAGAGTCGATGCAAGATGGATTAAGTAAAACCATGTCGGCTCCAAATCGTCATCGTCAATGGCCTGCCCAAGACTCATTTTTTCCTTGGCCAAGATGCTCTATCTCATGCTTCTCTCTTTAGTTCCCCTTATGGTCTTTAGGTGGGTTGGAAGCATCTTTTTATCCTTCGAGATCTTTTTCCTTCCAGCCCCTCTCTCAACACCCCATTCTGCCTAATTAAATTTGTTTTTTTTTTCTTTTTCTGGTAAAGTCAAATTGAGAAGTAGAAAGAGAAACTGCTGAGAATATTCAGCAGGTCGGGCAGCATCTGGAGAGACAAAGAGAGTTAGTTAATGTTTCAGTTCACCGGAAGCAAGAGAAGTGGGATTTGCAATCCTTACAATCTCAATGTGCTGCTGGAGAATGACTGCCTGACAACGAGGAGTTACCGTGCGTTCTGAAGAAGGTCACTCTTGCCCACTGTAGGGTATGGTGCCTTTCAAGGGCTGTCCACCGTCATCTACTGGGAGGGATCCCATTTGGTTCCATTCTTTTCTTCCCGATCACAACAAGAGGACGGTTCCTCTTCCCACACCTACTCCACTAACCTATATCTCTCCTTGGCTGCTTCCTCTTTTTAACGTGCAAGATGTCCCTTGCCAACTTCATCCAGTAACACAGCAGTTTCAAAAACCCCGCTGGCAACACCCAGATTCACCTCGCCACAACCACTGTATCTACATTGTCAGACTGCCTGTCTTACACACAGCACGGGATGGGCAGTGAATATCTCCATCTAACTAAGCCAAAGTCTTCAGTCCCCTTACCAGTGTGGTCGCCAGACTACAGGAAGGATGTGGTAGCAATAGAGAGAGTGCAGAAGAGATTCACCAGGAGGTTGCCCAGAATGGAGAGCTGTATTTATAAGGAGAGATTGGATAGGCTGGGTTTATTCACACTGGAATGAAGGAGGCCAAGGGGCGGCCTTATAGAGGTTTATAAATTGAGGGGCTTAGATAGGATAGATGGTCAGAGTCTTTGTCTGAGGGCAGGGGAGTCTAGAACTCGAGGGCACAGGTTTAAGGTGAGGGGTAGAAATGTAAAGGAGATCTGAGGGGCAAGTTTCACACACAGAGGGTGGTGGGTATCTGGAACGAGCTGCCAGAGGAGGTGGTGGAGGCAGGTACACTTAGAGTGCTTAAAAGGCATTTGGACAGGTTGTTGGATAGAAAAGGAATATGGGCCTAATATGTGCAAATGGGATCCACGTAGATAAACATCACAGTTGGCGCGGACGAGGTAGACTGAAAGGGCAGTTTCCGTGCTGTACACTTCTGGGAGTCTATGACTTCATTCTCCCACCTCTCCCCGGCAACCACCTGAATCAGGCTGTCCACCATCTTGGTTTTACGCTTGACCCCAAGTCAGCCTTCCACCGGATATCCATGCCACCACTTCGAACCATTCTCTGCAACGTCAGCCTATCAGTTACTGAAACTGACAGCCCTGCGTTTATTCATCTCCAGACTTGTACGTTCCAATTCTCTTTTACCTGTCCATCCACATTATACTTCCCTGTAAACTTGAGGTAATCCAAAACCCTGCCTCCCCTCCAAAAATGCACTCAGTGCTGGCTCCCTGTTAACCAAGGATACAATGGTGGCGCAGTGGATAAGTTATTGAACCAATAACTCTAAGTTCAAATTCTACCGTGGAAGCTGTGGGATCAAAATTCAGCGAACAATCTGAAATTTAAAAAATAAACTAGAATGACTATAAAGCTCTGCAATTGGCGTAAAAACACATCTGATTCATGAATGCCCTCTGATTTTCACCACTTCATTAGCCCTCAATATATTTACTGTATTAACAGCAGCTATGGCAATGATCAAAAAGTCATGTTAGTTTTACATAACTTATTATTCCAATGACACCGTGTCGTTGTTATGATTCCAATTAAATCACCAGCAAGTTATGAAAACATATATGACAGGGAAAGAGGTCATTCAAGCCACTGCATCTGTGCTGGTGGAAAATGTACAACCCAGCCTAATCCATCTCCCAGCACTGGGTCCATTGCCCTGTAGCACATGGCTCATCATGTACAAACCCAAGAACTGTTTAAATGTGGTCAGGGTTTCGACGTCTACCATCCTTTCCATCGGCGGATAAAAAAAATGCTTTTCATCCTCTCCCCTCTTTGTCCTACTACCAATTACTTCAAATCTGTGCAAACTTTTGAGCCCCCTGCTCAGGGTGTTTGCTTATTCCTATTTAATCTCACAAAACCTCATCATCATTTTACATATCTCAAATAAGCTTCCCCTTCACCTTTTCTGTTCCTAAGTAAACAACCCTGGCTTATCTAAACTTTCCTCCTTTTTACAGTGTTCCAGTCCGGGCAACATCCTGATAAATCTCCACACCCGCTCTAGTGAAATCCCATCTTTTCTGTAATGTGGCGATCAGAATTGTACGCAATGTTCAAGCTGTGGTCTAAATAATGTTGTACACAGTTCCAACATAACCTCCCTGCTCTTGTATTCTATGCCTACACTAATGAAGGAAAGCACCTGCCTTTTTAAGTACTTTACTGAACTGTCCTGCTACCTTTAAGGATCTAAAGGCATACACTCCCTCTGTTCCTTCGCACCAGCCAATATCCCCCACTTATTGTCTAATCCCTTGCCTTTCCAAATTTATCACCTTCCACTTCTCTGGACTAAACGCCATTTGCCACTGATCTGCCCGGCTGCCCAGACCATCCACATTTTCCTGCAGTCTAAAACTTTCATCGTCATGGCCAATGTTTGCGTTATCTGCAATTTCTTTATCGTATCCCCTACATTTAGATTTAATACATAATTACAAAATGCAAGGGACGGAGTTCCAAGCCCTGAGGGACCCCAGTCAGAACAGCACTCCAGTCACAAAAGCATCCATCAACCATTACCCTTTGCTTCCTGTCACACAGCCAATTTTGGATCCAGTTTGCTCTCTGTCCTTAGATCTCATTGACTATTACCCTTTCTGACCAGCCTGCCATAGGATTGTTGCTGAAATTGATGTGAGCAATGTCACACACACTGCCCTCGTCAACCCACCTTGTTACCTCCTCAAGTTAATCCGATACAACCTTCCCTTAACAAGTCAGTACCGAAAATCTCTGCCTTTCTAAGTGAAGGTTTATACAGTCTATCCGAATGGATTCCAATCATTTGCACACCACAAAGTCAAGTGGTCAATAGTGGAGTCGTTTAACTTCCTCTCCCTTTCTAAGCAACTCTTCAGTGTTAGTTGCCTCCAGACAGCACTTCTATCGCCAGAGAAGACAGAAAAAATGGAACTGGAGCCTCTACAACTTCCTGCCTTGTTCCTTTCACAGTTTGGGATATATTTCAGCAGGCCCTGGGTGTTTATCCGTATTCAAAATTGATCAGACATCTTTATATCTTCTCTTTTACCTCGGGAAATGGACAGTCGATGTGTCAGGTCGAGACCCTCCATCTGGAATGGACCTGTCCAGATGAAGGGACTCGATCTGAAAGGTCGACTCTCCCTTTCCCTCCACAGATGCTGCCTGACCCGCTGTGTTCCTCCTGCACCTTAGGTGTTGCTCCAGATTCCAGCGTCTGCAGTCTCTTGTGTCTCCTCTTTTACCTTGCTTATCCCATCCATGATCTTAAACTCATTCAACTTCACACCAGTATTACAATCATCCCACTCCTTTGCAAAGACAGCTATGAAATATTTATGAGAAATCTGATCCATATCCTCTACCTCCACAGACAAGTCACCTTTTTTGATTCCGAATAGTCTTTATTCTTAGCTATCCTCTTGTTTTTTATGTACCCGTACAACATCTTCAGACTTTCTTTGCCAATATTTTCTTATAACCCGTCTTTGCTTTCTGAGGTTCTCTTATAATTTCATTCTGACATTTTATCTACTCTTCTGTGCCTTCTGCTGTATTAAGTGCTCAGTGTCTGACATAACCTTCCTTTTTGTTCGATCATAGAGTCATACAGCATGGAAACAGAAATATGCCCACTGAATCCACACCAATCATCACTCTGATCCCATTTGATTCTATCCACATTCCCATTACCTCCCCCCGGATTCTACCACTCACCTACACACTAAGGACAACTCAGAGTGGCTACCGACCCACACATCTTTGGGATGTGGGAGGAAACCGGAACAGCCGGGGAAAACCCTTGCGGTCACAGGGAGAACAGTGCAAACTCCACACAGACGGCAGCCAAGGATCGAACCCAGGTCTCCTGCACAGTGAGGGAGTGCCTTTACCAGCTGCACCACTGTGTATGAAAAAAACTCGCTTATCGTAGAAAGTAGATGACTCCATATTCACTAGAACATGGCACTGGGATATCACAAACTTTGAGATCCTGCTTCTTAATCTAATTCCTTAAAATCAGCCTCATCCATTTTTCTTACCGATGTTACTGGTACAGATTTGGACCAAGACATCTGGCCACTCACCCTTCCCCTCCAGAATGTTCTGCAGCCACGTAGTGTCCTTGGCCCCGGCACTACGGAGGCAACATACCATCCTGGAACCCGTACGTAACCACAGAGTTGCTGCTCCCCAAATGGAAATCGGAACTATACTGCAGATATTGCAAATCTGAAATAAAATCGGAGAATGCTCGACACGTTTAGCAGTTCAGGCACCATTCCGCAGATGCTGCCTGATCTGATGAGTTTGTCCGGCAATTTCTGTTTTTATTGTATGAAATCACCGGAAGTTCCTGTTGTACAATTGGGTGGCACAGTGGTGCAGCGGGTAGTGCTGCTACCTGAGTCCCAGCGACCCGGGTTTGATCCTGACCTCTGGTGTTCTCTGCGTGGAGTGTGCATGTTCTCCCTGTGACCACTGAGTGCTCCAGTTTCCTCCCACATCCCACGTGCATGCTGATTGGTAAGTCAATTGGCCGCGGTATCTGGGGAAGCTGATCGGCCGAATGAAACTGATGGGATTGCTCGGAGAGCCAGCATTGGCTCGATGGACCAAATGGCCTTATTCTATGTCATAAGAAAATATAAAAACTATTGCTCTCTTGACTTTCCTCCCCACCTCCCTGTACAGCTGAGCCATGGTCTTGTTTCTGGCGACCCACACAGGAACCTTCTTCCTCATCAGTATTCGGAACTGACTACTGGAGAGTTATTCAAATTTACTAAACATTAAATTTCATTTCAAAATCAGAATCTGTAGCAGTAGGTTGTTCTGTATTTAAGGAGCTAATACGTATGCGTAACCCAGAGGCTGACACACTTCAATTAAATTTCATTCTGTGTGCTAAACTAATATTTGTTAAACAAGATGTGGAGTGTGAGAGAGGTGTCGTTACAAAGAGAGATGTGCTGAAGTATATAAGGAAAGAGTGAGCAAGACAGACACAGGAACTGAGCGACGTCTTACCGGACAACTGGTCAGGGAAACACGTCAAAGCCCAGTGGCAGAGGAAATTGGAAAGGCAACCACATTGGCAGAGGTGAAAGACAGACAGGCCCAACTCGTCCAAGATGTCTTCCTGAGCTGGTCCCATTTGCCTGTGTTTGGCCCGTATCCCTCAAAACCTTTCCTATCCATGTACTGTCCAAATGTCTTTTAAACGTTCTAATTGTACCCGCCTCTACCACTTCCTCTGGCAGCTCGTTCCACTTACTTACCACCCTCTGTGTGAAAACTTGCCCCTCAGGTCCACCCTTAAATCTTTCCCCTCCCACCTTAAACCTATGCATTCTAGTTTTAGACTCCCCTACCCTGGGAAAAAGACGGCAACTGTCCATCTTATCTATGTCCCTCATGTTTTTATAAACATCAGTAAGGTCACCCCCTCAGCCTCCCTGCTTCAGGGAAAACATAGAATAGAACAGCAGAGGAACAGACCCTTTGGACCATGATGTCTACGCCAACCATATGCCACTCCAAGCTTAATCCCATCTTGCCTGCACATGGTCTCTATCCTTCCATTCCCTGCCTGTTCATGTACCTGTCTGAATGCTTCTCAAACACTGCTATCACATCTGCTTCTGCCACTTCCCCTGGCAATGTGTGTTCCAGGCACCCAGCACTTTCTGTGTAAAAAAAAACTTGCCTCGTAAATCTCCTTTAAGCTCTCCCCCTCTCACAAATTTATCATCTCTAGCATTTGACATTTCCATCCTGGGGAAAAAGCCTCTATCTACCTTATGGATGCCTCTCATAATTTGAGATACTTCTATTGGACCTCACCCCAGCTTCCACTGCTCCAGAGAAAACAATCCAAGTCTGTCCAACCTCTCCTTACAGCTAACACTCTCCAATCCAGGCAACATCCTGGTGAACCTCTTCTGCACCCTCTCCAAACCTTTCCTGTAATGCAGCAACCAGAACGACACACAATACTCCAGATATGACCTAACCAAAGTTTTATACAGCTGCACCATGACTTGCCGACTTTCATATTCAGCACCCTGTCCGATGAAGGCAAGTATGCCGAACGCCTTCTTTACCAACCTATCTACTTGTGTTGCCCCTTCCAGGGAATTATGGACTTGAACCCCAAGATCCCTCTGGACATCAACGCTCCTAAGGGTCCTGCCATTTTCTCTGTTCATAACTCAAGCCTTCCAGTCCCAGCAACATCCTTGTGAATCTTTCCTGTGCCCTCTTGAGCTTAAACATATCCTCCCCATAGTAAGGCAACCAGAACTGCACACAATATTCCAGGTGCAGGCTCACCAACGTCTCGTACAGCTGCAACACGATGTCCCAACTTTTGTACTCAGTCTCTTGTCGGATGAAGGCAAGAGTTCCATACATACAGCTTCTTCATCATCTTGTATACATCTATTGCCTCATTCAGGGAACTGCGTACTTGTACCCCTGGGTCTCTCTGTTCTACAACACTCTGCAGGGATCTGTCGTTCACTGTGTATGGTTTAACTTCCCAAGATAGTTTCCTGAAAATGCACAATGGTGCAAGGAGGGAGGCTGAAATAAATGACAGAAAATAAACTCTCGGAACCAGAGAGAGAAAAGGGAACATACACATACTCGGTCAAAACCAGAAATGGAGGCTAACGAGATGGGCCAGGCGCAGTAGGATGTGTATAGTGGAAAAGATGGAAAACAGAGACACTTGCTGACAGAATGTCAGGACTACTGAGATAAAACAGAAAGAAAACTAGAAAGGCAGCTGCTTAGTACAAAATAACAGAAGAAACAGTCCAGAGTTTCTGATCAATGACTGCATAACCCCACATTGCCTCAGTCATTTGGTCTGTCATAAGGTAATGTCATTTCAAAAATCTCGGCTTAAGCCACTGGCAAATTTGGTTTCAGAACTAGTTTACCCTGATTTCACTCGATAGCCAATGCCAGATGATCACACGCAGTTATTGATATCCCCAGGATATCATGGAGAGATACAGCACAGAAACAGGCCCTTCGGCCCATCGAGTTTGTGCCAACCATCATCCACCTATTTACACTTATCCCATTTTCCCTACCTTTTATCAGCTCCCCAGATTCAACCACTCACTTACACGCTCAGGGCAATTTGCAGTGGCCGATGAACCCACTGGGAGGAAGCCAGAGCACTCAGGAGAAACTCACGCTGTCACAAGGAGAACGTGCAGACTACATACAGACAGCATCCAAGGTCAGGACTGAACCAGGGTCTCTGGCGCTGTGAGGAAGTGGCTCTACCAGCTGCGCCACAGTGCTAGCACATTAGGACAGAGTGCTTCCCTGTGAGAATCCCCTCTATTTACACTTTCGCAGGAAGGGGAGAGGAGGCCGGGTTAGTCAGGCAGTCAACACCCACCTCCTTGTCCACACTGCAGGCAGAGCCACTCCCACATGGCAAGCACTGCACATTGCTGTAAGCACAGGCACAAGATCTACAGGCTGTCTCATCAAAGAAGGCTGCAGCTAATCTACACACTGTAGCTATTGTCAATACCGCAAATGCTCAGCAAGTCAGGCAGCCATCTTCTCACCATGCCACCTTCTCACAGCTACCATCGGGCAGGAGGTACAGAAGCCTGAAGTCCCACACCACCAGGTTCAGGAACAGCTACTTCCCTTCAACCATTCGGCTCTTGAACCAACCTGCACAACCCTAATCACTACCTCAGTGTTCTTTGTTGTATAATTTATGTATAGTTTATGTTTTTCTTGTGTCTCTGATGCTATGTGCCTATGATGCTGCTGCAAGTAATTTTTTCATTGCACTTGTGCATATACTGTATATACTTGTGCATGTGACAATAAACTCGACTTTGACTTTGCCTCAGTGGAAAGAGAAACAGAGTTAATGTTTTAAGGTCGAAGCCGTTCCATCACTCTGGGAAAGAGTGAGAGCAAGTCACTTTTAAGTTGCAAAGAGAGTTTGAGGAGTGGATATGGCAAAGGGAGTATGCCTTACAGGGTGAGTCCAGGGTTGCAGTGGTGTTAAGCCGGTGAGGAGGCCATCTTGTTGATAGGTTAGTGAGGGCAGTCGAGAGAGAAAACAAACTGGGGGACATGTAAAAGCTGCAAAACGCTGAGTTGTAGGAAATTTCCAGTCAATCAGACAACATTTAGTGGAGAGAGAAAAACTGAGCTAATATTCATCGCTGACTGCCAACGCAGTTGTCTCAATCTTTCCAATCCTCTTACTCATTCTAACCTGCTCCCTCCTGAACTAGCAGCGCGCGATTTTAAAATTACAAACAATTGTTGCTGGCAGCTATTGGCAGCCGTGTTTCCAACTCCTTACCCCCTATGTGTGCTCTGTAGTGACGCCTTGAACAGCCCTGCCTCATTCTGCAGTGCCACCTGCTTCAAAAACAACAAACTACATTAATATTGACCCATTAATGTAAAAAGAACCTGCCCCCCCACCAAGGCACTGCAGTTGGAAGGCACTGCAGTTGGAAGGCTCAGAATGCAATTTGAATTTTTAATTAGCTTCATGTGCTTAATGCCTGAAGCATTGGACAATACTATTGTGTTGCAAAAAAAAAGATGCAAGGCATTAACTGTATCTAGAGTGGGAGATTAATTTAGGAGTATCAAGTTATTTTTGATAATTCTACCGTGAATGCCTTGAGATAACTTATTACGTTAAAAGCACTGTATTAGTATGTGTTGTTGATTATTTGTGGTCGTCTTTTTTGATGCAATGATTCCAGTATCTTTTTTCCTCTGATAAGTCATTTTATCAGTGTGCTTCATTACAGCAATGCTCACAGTCCTTCTGGGACACTGTAGTTCTGATCACAAGTGGTCATCAATTACTCTGGCTGGTTGGTCAGTTGTTACAGTACAGGTGTTCTGGAAGCGAATGATATTGAGGTTATACACAAAGAATATTGACATTAAATAGATCAAAAAGACAAAAAAAATCAACAGAAGTACAAGGAGGTCAAATTTAGAAACAGAAATTTGAAATAAAGATTAAAATAAATAACAGGATTTAAAAGGGTAGTGAAAAACAAATCTATCATTTTCAAATAAGGACTCTAAAAACTTGCATTCAAGTGTAGGAACAGCGGGAAAATGCATCAGATGTACCAAATAGTTATGTGGTTTTGTTATAGTCACAGAGAGTTAGGCACAGAAACAGGCCCTCGGCCTACTGAGTCTGAACTGCCCATCAACCACCCAGTCACACTAATCGTGCATTAATCCCATTTTAATTTTCCCATATACCCGTCAACCCCCCCTCCGCCAGATTCTACCACTCACCCACACACTGGGAGCAACTTACAATGGCCAACTGGAGCGCCCGGAAGAAGCAATTCACAGGGCCACAGGGAGAACATGCAAACGCCACACAGACAGCACCTGAGGTCAGGATCGAACCTGGGTCCATGGTGCTGCGAGGCAGCGACTCAGCCTGCTGCTTTCATTACAGGATTTTCAATGACATTATGCTGTTTCACAGTTTTAAGCGATTGCAATTTGAGTTTTATTTCTGGAGTTAAACAGTCAACCATTTCTGAGAGGTTCTGTGCTGCAGAAACTTTGACTCTGTGCGTAAGTTACTTACCCATGTCTGTGGGCCAAAACAGCTGTTCTCCCTAACCTCTCCAATCTCCACTCCATTCCCACAGTCCTGTCAGTCCCGCACCCCAATAATCGGACAATTCGCATCCATCCCCCACTCCTTCTACACCAACACCCCCACCCCCGACCAGATACCCAGCGTCTCATTCCACCCCACGATTTTCTAGCCTCCTGTTTCATCCCACTCCACCCAGTGGTCAAGTAATGCTTCTTATCCCAATCCCACCCAAAGTGCTGGCCTCTAGTGACCCCCCCCCCCCCTCCCTAATCCTGGCCACAGACCCAATTGGACCAATGAGCTCCCATCCTCGGGAGAGCAGGACAAGATGGCACAGGTCAGTCATACCCTTGATGTAGTCAGCCAATGACCAAGAGCATTCATTAGCCCATGACATTGAGGTCATTCCAATGTCCACCTGTAGGTTGGCCAGCAATTCGTGATACATGCATCAGAAATAACTGATCGAAGAACCTCCTGACTATCCCAATGTCGATCCCTGGTTCTAAATAGACTATTTCATCGGCTGTTTGCCAGGGTACCGATCAATAGCAAACAGGGAAAGAGAAGCAAAGGAAGTGACCAGGATTGCCGACTCCCCTGCATTGCCTTGCCATCTCTGTGAATCAATGACTGATATCCCAAGACACTGCTGAGATCAGCTGTGGGCAAAAATCATTGAGGCATCTCAAAAGTTAAAACCAAAAGCAATTCTTTAATTTTAGCAATATCCACCATTAGTCTGGCTGATGGTGAAGAATCATCTCACTGGATAATAGCATTCTGTTCCTATTCTGTTTGGCATGAGCCAGTGGAGACCCTGGAAAATGTTTGTAAAATCCATTTACCCTGAAATCTCTCCCACTTACAAAAAGACATTGTTTCCCCGTCAGCTGCGGATACCTAATTGTGAACTATCTGCAACCCTGCACATACCTCTTCTGTAAGTTAATTTTGACATTTTTAATTATAATTTATCATCCAGTGTTGTCTAAATTAGGGACTGTGCTTGGGGGCAAAATAGTTATAAAGCTGACAGATTGGGAAAGGCGTGTTTTTTTTCGAGATTGCTAACCCAGTCAGACTGAATTTTTTTCAAAGATAATTGTAGATGGTACAGTTCAGACAATACCATCACTGACACTGTAGATAGTACTGTTCAGGCAATACCTAGACAAGGTTAGTGCTACACGGGAGAGTTTAAACTAGATTGGTAGTGGGGTGGGACTCTGATAGGAGCAAGTCATGGGATACAGCAGTAGCCATCGAGAGCAAGTTTAGTGATCAGGATAGCCAGGGGCACAGTAAAGGCAGGGAAAGGAATACCCAGTTAAACTGCATTTATTTCAATGCATGAGGTTTAACAGGTAAGGCAGATGAACTCAGAGCGTGGATTGGCTCTGAGGACTGGGATGCTATAGCCATAACAGAAACATGTCTGAGAGAAGGGCAGGACTAGCAGCTCATTTTTCCAGGATACAGATGCTACAGGCAATGCAGAGGTACAGGTAAGCGAGGAGGGGGTGTTGCCTTTTTGATGAGGGAGGACATAACAGCGGTACTTAGAGATGACATTCTTGGGGGATCGTCCAGTGAGGCCATGTGGGTAGAACTTAAGAAACAAGAAGGGGAGGGTCGCTCTAGTGGGGCTGTATTATAGACCCCCCAATAGTCAGCAGGAACTTGAGTAGCAGGTCTGTAGAGAAATTGCTGGTAGTTGTATTCGTGGGAGATTTTAATTTCCCTGGTATTGACTGAACTACCTGTTCAGGGCCTGGACGGGGTGGGATTTGTGAAATGCGTCCAGGAAAGTTTCCTGAGTCAATATATAGGGCCCTACTCGGGAGGGTGCAACACTGGATGTTCTCTGAGGGAATGAGGTAGGGCAGGTAACAGAAGTGGCAGTCAGGAAGCACTTTGGCTCCAGTGACCATAATTTCATTAGTTTTAGGATAGTGATGGAACAAGATAGGACAGGTCCACAGGTTCTGGTCCGAAACTGGAGCAGGGCTAATTGTGGGGGAATTAGTCAGGATCTAGCAGAGGTGGATTTGGTGATCCTGTTTGAAGGGAAAGGAACGAATGGCAAGTGGGAAGCTTTTAAGAGTGTGATGTCAAGAGTCCAGGAGCAGGGTGAAGGGTTAACCTGGAAAGTTTAGGAAATCTTGACTGATGAGAGATATTGAGAAAAAGAAGGAAGCATACATTGGGTTTAGGGAGTTCGGGACGAGTGAACCCCTGATGACTATAAAAAGATTAGGAATACTCTTAGGAGGGAAATCAGAAGGGCAAAGAGATGGTATGAGGTGGATCTGGTAGGCAAGGTTAAGGAAAATCCCAAGAGGTTCTATATAAAAAGGATGGCCAGGGAGAGAGTAGGTCCCCTTGGAGATTGAGCCGAGGAGATGGGTGGGATTTTTAACGAATATTTCTCCTCTGTGTTTACTGAGGAGAAAATCATGGTTGCTCAAGAGATAAGGGAAACTAGTAGAGATGTTTTGGAGGACATTGATATTACCAGGGAGGAGGTATTTGTAGCCTTACAGCGAATTAATCTGGATAAATCCCCAGGGCCTGACCGAGTGCATCCTAGGACTTTGTGGGAGGCTGGAGGAGAAATTGCGAAGACCCTTGCGGAGATATTTGCTTCATTGTTAGCCACTGGTGAAGTTCCCGAAGACTGGAAGGTGGCTAATGTTGTTCTGTTGTTTAAGAAAGGTAGCAAGGACAAGCTTAGGAACTACAGGCCAGTCAGTCTGACATCAGTGGTGGGGAAGTTACTGGAGGGAATTGAGTGACAGGATCTACCAGCATTTTGATAGACTGAGTCTGATTAGGAGGAGTCAACATGAATTTGCGCGTAGAAAGTCGTGCTTGACGAACCTTATAGAGTTTTTTGAAGAGGTAACCAAAATGTTAGATGAGGGTAGGGCAGTGGATGTTGTCTATTTTGGACTTTAGCAGGGCCTTCAACAAGGTTCCGCATGGGTAGGCTGGTCTGGAAGGTTAGGTCCCATGGAATCCAGGGAGAGCTAGTTAGGTGGATTCAACATCGGCTCGGAGGTAGGAGGCAGAGGGTAGTGGTTGAAGGTTGTTTCTTGGAATGGAGGCCAGTGATTAGTGGTGTGCTGCAGGGGTCGGTGGTGGGACCTTTGTTATTCATTATTTATATAAATGATTTGGATGCAAATGCGCAAGCCTTGGTCAGTAAGTTTGTGAATGACACAGATTTCGGTGGTGTTGTTGATAGTGAAGAAGGTTATTGTAGATTACAGGGGGAATCTCGATCAGTTGGGGAAGTGGGCTGAGGAGCGGCAAATGGATTTCGATACAGATAAGTGTGAGGTGATGCATTTTGGAAAGTCAAACCAGCGTAGGACTTATACTATGAATGGTAGGGCACTAGGGAGTGTAATGGAGCAGAGGAATCTGGACATACAAGTGTCTAGTTTGTTGAAAGCAACATCACATGTAGACAGGGTGGTGAAAAAGGTGTTTAGCATGCTGGCCTTCAACAGGCAGGGCATTGAGTATCAGAGTTAGGGCATTATGTTGCAGTTGTATACGTCATTGGTGAGGCCACACTTGGAGTACCGTGTACTCTTTTGGTCATCCTGTTATAGGAAAGACATGGTTAAACTGGAAAGAGTTTGTTGCCAGGACTAGAGGGCCTGAGTTCTAGGGAGAGGTTGGCCAGGCTGGGTCTTTATCCCTTGGAGTGTAGGAGAATGAGGGGTGATCTTAGAAGTTTATAAAATTATGAGGGGCATAGATTAGGGGGATGGTAGCAGTCTCTTCCCGAGGGTAGGGGAGTGCAAAACTAGGGGGCATAGATTTAAAGTGAGAGGGGAAAGATTTAAAAGGGACTTGAGGGGCAACTGTTTCACCCAGAGGATGGTGAGTATTTTTAAATGATACCATTTTACCTGCCAGAG
Source organism: Pristis pectinata (assembly GCF_009764475.1). Lineage (NCBI taxonomy): Eukaryota > Metazoa > Chordata > Chondrichthyes > Rhinopristiformes > Pristidae > Pristis > Pristis pectinata. The sequence goes on from NC_067417.1 coordinate 46,986,099, forward strand.
GAAGTGGTTGAGGCAGGTAAAATGGTATTATATAAAAAGCATTTGGATAGGTACATGGAGGGGCGGGGCTTAGAGGGATATGGGCCGAACGCAGGAAATTGGGACTAGGTGGGTGGGCACCGTGGTCAGCATAGACTGGTTGGGCCGAAGGGCCTGTATATCCATGCTGTATTGCTCTATGACTCTAATACCATCACTGACACTGTAGATAGTGCAGTTCAGAGAGTACCATCACCCTGACAGTATCGATCGTACAGTTTAGCCAGTGCTATCACACACACACTGCAGATGGTGCTTTCAGACAATTGGCATCATTCCCACACCTTCAATTACTTCAGTGCTATCACTCTTGGACTGTAGGTGGTACAGTTCAGAATGTGCTCTGAATCCTGCACGTTAGATGAATCTGTTCAGGCCCTGCCATCGCTCTGTATCACACATGAATCATTTCAGACAGTGCCATTACTCTTACACATTGGATGGTACAGTTCGGATTGACCATCACTCCCGCGCTGTGTATGGCTCAGTTCCGATGGTGCCATCAGTCCAGTGCCTGACACTTCAAACTTCTGTCAAACATTCAACTGAAGCAGAGCTCTGAATGTCAGCAACATAAGAGCTGAGTTGTACCTTCGATTGCAGAAGTGGAGATTTTGTTTTCTGATTGATGTTGCCATTTTGCATCTCAAAATTTGCTGAGCAACTATTGGCTTACACAATAAAAACAGAAAAACAGTTTCTCTTTCTACAGGCGCTGCCTGACCTGCTGAGTGTTTCCAGCAGCTTCTGTTTTTATTTCAGATTTCAGGCATCTGTACTTTTTGATTTTCATTTGTTTGATGTTTGTTTTGCTGATTGCGCTTTTAGCTCCTCCAGCAGTTCAACGGGAGATTGTTTGCATTCCAGAGTTTGGTAGTTCAGTTCCTCATCTCTGCTTAATAGACCCACTAAATGACCTCATTATTTTGAGGCAAAATCAGGGTACCCACTGCTTTGCTGTCCGCTGACCTGACTAGAAAGTATTTACTTAGTGTGTGTGAACATCAGGTGAAAACAGGAACAAGTCTCCCGTGGTTAATTACTGTGACGTTCACTCCTTGGACTACGAAGCAAAAATCATGGCTTGTGAGGAGGAAAGGAAGTGGAAGGTCTCCTCCGAGCCTAAACATTTGATTTTATGCACAGGAGAAGTAGCATGATATGACGCCACTGTATTCCATGCTCACTATTCAATGAAAGTCTGATTTATCTGATGACACTGCTCAGTGCTTGCACGCTTTTTAATTCACTGTTAGAAGTTTGTTCTCCAGCCTTCAGAACAACTCGTTGACATTTATTACCCTCAGAGGGAGCATGCACAGCTTTGTGTTCCAACAAACTCGGTAAATAGGATTCGGTGTGTTGCGTACGCTTTCATCTTCTGTATGTCTGCTCCTGATATGAAAGAGTCGGAAATATCAGTACGATACCCTCAGGTTTGAACAATGAAAATGACATTACTATGAACTGCCTGACATTTCTCTCAAAAGATCAACTCACAAAGTACTGCAGTTGCAGAGATCAAAATCGTAATTGCCTTCATAGCAAATGGCAAACATTGTTTGTAAGATAGGTCACAATCCCATAGAGTTATACAACGTGGAAACAGGCCCTTCAGCCCACAATGTCTGTGCCAACCATCAAGTGTCCATCTATACGAATCCCATTTACCAGCACTTGGTCTGCACCATTGTATACCTCGGTGATTCGAGTGCTCGTCACGATACTTCTTAAATGTGTGAGGGCCTCTGCCTCCATCAGTCCCTCAGGCAGTGTGTTCCTGGTTCCAGCCACCCTCTGGGTGAAAAATATTCTTCCTCAGATCTGCTCTAAATCCTTTTACCCACAAGGATGTTGCCGAGACTGGAGGGCTTGAGTTATAAGGAGAGACTGGAAAGGCTAGAGCTGTTTTCCCTGGAACAAAGGAGACTGAGAGGTTTATAAAATCGTGAGGGGCAAAGACAAAATGAATGGTCACTGTCTTTTTCCCAGGGTAGGGGAGTTTACAGCGTGGGTTTCACGTGAGAGGGGAAAGATTTAAAGCAGACCTGAAGGGCAAGATTTTCACACAAAGGGTGGTGGGTACATGGAATGAATTGCCAGAGGAAGTGTTGGAGGTGGCACATTTGGACAGGTTCATGGATAGGAAAGGTTTAGACAGATAGGGGCCAAATACAGGCAAATGGGACTAGCTCAGGAAGCCAGCATGGATGAGTAGGCCTGTGTCTGTGCTCTATTACTCTGTAATGCTATAAGAATAAAATGGGATTAGGGTAGGATTTATGTGAATGGGTGCTTGGCGCAGACTCAGTGTGTCAAAGGGCCTGTTTCTGTGCTGTATTAGTCTATAACTAAACTACTCAGGAGGAGCATTAGCCAGGACCTAGTTGCCTGATGTTCAGGACACATGTTTTATCTTAATGCTTTACTGGGTCAGAGCAGGGAGGGAAGTGTTAAAAGTAGCTGGCAACATAGAGCATGAAAAACAAGCAAGAGCAATCAATACCCGTTCCACTGGAGATCACAAAACATGCGACTTCTTACCGGGTTCCCATTAACTAGATTAAGCAGAACCTCATTTGTAGTGATTTAAATGAGTCAATGCCTTGGAAACTGACCTCTATAATAGAATGACTTCATGCCTACACTTACCAATCAGATGCTATTAAGTGTAACACAAATGCTCACTTTGATGGCTTCACAGCCCAGATATACAATTTAGAAGTAAATTAACATTTCCAGGGGGATGCTTCAACTGCAAGGCCAGCGAACAGACTCCAAAGTGCAGCAGCTTCTTCATGGTAAATGATAGCCTAACACAGGTGGTGTTTAGTCTGTGGCTTCAGGTTTTGAGAAAATATATATTTGGTGTCCATCGATCTATAATGCAGATCTTGTCAGGTATCCAGGTAGTGAGTTGAAGGCATTTGTATTGCACCCCTGCACATCACGCGAGCAGCAGGCTTACCTGCACTCAGCACTAGGGCTTGTCCTTCGCCTGTTCCCAGATGGGATGAATGGATGACACTGGATAACCTGCTGCTGGTTGGATAGATACTCCCTTGGTGGTGCTAATTGTACAGAGACACCCAGTAATCTTCAGAGATCAATGAAAACTAACTAACTCCATCGGCTGTAGGTTTGTGGCAAAAGAGATCAAAGGGAAGTTGACAGGACGTGTGTGTGGGGAATAAGGAAGGGCGGCGGGGGGGTGATATGGGAACGATAGGATCTCTCCCTGGGAGCTGGTACAAGCCCGATGGGTTGAATGACCTCCATCTGTGTTGTTACAAGACGAAGTGGTGGTCTGTAAAAACCCGATGATTTTCCCTTTTTTTAAAAATAGTGGACTGCATCAAAGCACGACAGCTTTATAATGAATAACTCAGACAATTTCTCGAACAGCGCTGCAGAAATGCCTTGGCAATGTTTTGCTTTCAGCGTTTAGGTGTTTTCTTGTCTGCCTTCATAATCGCAGTGACCAGACTTTGAAAGAAATCCACTGTCTACAATGCACAGTAGGAATTACAAAGATGCAAAAGGTATGACATTAGTCCAAAACCAAATATTATTCATAAACAAAACAATATAAAAAGATGTTCTGTTTAACATAAACACCATGGTTAAATGTGCTTTGGAGTGCATTATTCCAGATAGTATTAAATTGGTAAATTGTTTTTTTATTGTCACATATACCAAGGTACAGTGAAAAACTTTGTTTTGCATGCCATCCATACAGATCATTTCATTACAACAGCGTATTGAGGTAGGACAAGGGAAAACAATAACAGAATGCAGAATGTAGTGTCACAGTTACAGAGAAAGTGCAGTGCAGGCAGACAATAAGGTGCAAGGCCAAAACAAGGTAGACAACAACAAGGTCAAGAGTCTACCTCATCGTACTGGTGGACCGCCACCTGTCCTTTACAATGAAGAGCATCATTAGTGTTGAGTGTTGGCACTGGTATTTTATTTCTTTGCAAGACTCTGCATTTGAAAGAGTGCACCTTTTAGAGTTTGCCATCTCAATCAGTTATGACATTAATACATTGAGTCATAGAGTCATAATGAAATACAACACAGAAACAGGCTGCATCTCACGTAATGGGCAGCAATAAACTTTGCTGAAAAGGTAGTTGTGTCGACCACCAATCACCCATTCCCACCAATCCTACATTAGTCCCAATTTTGATTCTTCCCACATTCTAACCAGCTCCCTCCCAGATTCTACCACTTACCCACATACTAGGGACAATTTACAGCAGCCAATTATCCTACCAACATCCATATCTGTGCGATGTGGGAGGAAACTGGAGCACCTGGATGAAACCCATGCCGTCACAGGAAGAACGTGCAAATTCCATGCAGACTGCTCCCAAGGCCAGGATTGAACCCGGGTCTCTGGAGCTATGAAGCAGCAGCTGTACTAGCTGCGCCACTGGAGCACCCATTGAATTCTACCCCAAAAGATTTAGGTGGTTCTCAATGTCCATCTGAAAAATACATTAGTGCACTTTCTTGTTACATTGATTGCAGCTGTAAATACTCAAAACAAAAAGATGTTACGTGGAATTCAAGATAGTTTCCTTCAGACTTCCATGTCCTGGTCTTCTCCAGCAACATCCCAACCTTTATAAGTGAAGAGTTTTTGAGAAACTTACAGGCTGAGAAGAGACTGAAAGTCTTGTAGTTACACAGCATCATTTGTAACCTGAGCAAGCCCCAAGATGAAACAGGAGCAGTAAAAATACTTCTTTAAAAGAAGTTCTTTTTTAAGTCACAGAACTCATGATACTACATATTTACCTCTATGTTAAATGAATGATCAGGACACTGTTATATTGAGAGATTGATAAGCATTGTATCAGCTTTTCTGAAACTGGGTGGTCTTTCTGTTTTAGGTTGGTCATGTTCAGTTCTGGTCGCCTCATTATAGAAAGGATGTGGAAGCTTTAGAGAGGGTGCAGAGGAGATCTACCAGGATACTGACTGGATTGGAGAGCATGTCTTATGAGGATAGGTTGAGCGAGCTCGGGCTTTTCTCTTTGGAGAGAAGGAGGATGAGAGGTGACTTGATAGAGGTGTACAAGATGAGAAGAGGCATAGATCGAGTGAACAGTCAAAGACTTTTACCCAGGGCAACAATGGCTAACATGAGGGGACATAATTTTAAGGTGATTGGAGGAAGGTATAAGGGGGATGTCAGGGGTAAGTTTTTTTACACAGAGTGGTGGCTGTGTGGAACACACTGTCTGCAGAGGTTGTGGGGGCAGATACATTAGGGACATTTAAGAGACTCTTAGATAGCCACATGAATGATAGAGAAATGGAGGGCTGTGTGGGAGGGAACGGTTAGATAGATCTTAGAGCAGGATAAAATGTCGGCACAACATTGTGGGCCGAAGGGCCTGTACTGTGCTGTAGTGTTCTAAGTATGAGTAACATCTGTTCCACCTGGCTGTCCTCTGGTTTATCAGGGGCCCAGAGAGGAAACTTTCCTCCAGACCCAGTAAGTTCAGAGAGATCCCAAGTTTTGCAACTTCAGCAGACTTGACAATTACTCACATTTTGCGCAGTAGCAAAGCAACTACCTTTTCAGCATAGCTCATTGCTCCCCATTGCATGTGAAAAGTGACCCATATGTGTAATGATAAGTTAGGGCCAGCACCTGTATCATTAATACTCATCAGTCACCTTGTTCATGGAAGGAACTGCATGCTCACAACATTTACTTTAGGTACCCCCTGAGAAAGGGTGATGAATCTTTCTTTTTCAATGTTATTATTAGTTTCCAAATTAATACTGATTAATATATAACATCGATGATTGTACATGTAATACAAAGAGATCAGGAGAAAAATCATGGCATAGATAATCATAAAGAACAATAAACTATAAAAAAAATCTTTAGATCTCACGATCTCTTAGTAGATGGATATAATATAAAAGAAAGAAAAAGATGTATTGTGTATATAAAAGAAAAGAAAAAAAATCCCCAAATCAATAAAAAATTGTAAATAATCAAACCAAACTAAAAAGAAAATTTCAAAAAAAGGCAAAAAAAAGAAAAAAAACTGGACTGATATTTCTCAATAGAAACAGAGCAATATTATGTCATCAACTCCATTCCTCTAAATTGAAAAGTTATTGAAAAGGGATCTATATCATATGAAAGTATTGAATAAAAGGACTCCAAATGTCTTCAAATTTAAGCGAAGGATCAACAGTACCACTCCTAATTTTTTCCAAGTTTAAACATGATATAGTTTGAGAGAACCATTGAAAAGTAGTAGGGGGGATTGGATCCTTCCATTTAAGCAAAATGGATCGTTTGGCCATTAATGTGACAAATGCTTATTAATCATAGCTGATCTCTTTGGTATTACAGGTTGACAGGGTAGTGAAGAAGGCATTTGGCACGCTGGGCCTTCATTAGTCAGGGTATTGAGTACAGGAGAGGGGACGTCCTGTTGCAGTTGTACAAGAGGTTGGTGAGGCCGCACCTGGAGAATTGTGTACAGTTTTGGCCACCCTGTCACAGGAAAGATGTCATTAGGCTGGAAAGAGTGCAAAGAAGATTTACAAGAATGTTGCCAGGACCTGAGGGTCTGAGTTATAGGGAGGGGTTGAGCAGGCGAGGTCTTTATTCCTTGGAGCGTAGGAGACTGAGGGGTGACCTTATAGAGCTGTATAAAGTCATGGGGTGCATAGATAGCGTGAATGCACACAGTCTTTTCCCAGAGAAAGGGAATCACAAAGTAGAGGGCATAGGTTTAAGGTGAGAGGAGAAAGATTTAAAAGGGGCAACTTCTTCACACAGAGGGTGGTGCGCACATGGAACAAGCTGCCAGAGAAAGTGGTTGAGGCAGGTACAATAACAACATTTAAAAGACATTTGGACAGGTACATGGATAGGAAAGGTTTAGAGGGATATGGACCAAACACGGACAAATGGGAACAGCTTAGAGGGGCATCTTGGTCGGCATGGACAAATTGGACCGAAGGGCCTGTTTCCATGCTGTTTGACTCTCTGAGGAGTGTACATACAGGGAGATAAACGAGGACAGAAGAAAGAGAGAGAAACAACATCATACTGGAACAGTGGGACAACACCCAAAGAGCAATAGAAGGTTGTAACTTATTGTCTGCACTGAGACCATTTCTGTCTTGTTTTCGTTTAGCACTAAGGGTAATCCTCTTAGAGAGTTAACGGGGGTGGGCTCATAAGCTACAAGTGTCATGTTGGAGCAGCTTCGTCTTCCAGCTGATCGGTGAGATGAGATTACTGTCTCCTGGTTTCTCTTTGATCTTTCTTTCACAGCTGACAAGGCTCAGCCATTATCCGCCACATGAAGGATCGCCTACGTCCAAAAAGCTGCGGAATTCTCTCCTTCAACTTGTCCACCAATCTGCAAGCAAAGAAAATGTTGGGAATCAGAAATAAAAACAGAAAAAGATGCTGGAAACACTCAGAAGGTCAGGCAGCATCTGCGGAGAAGGAAGCAGAGTTAATGATTAAGGACAAAGACCTTCCATCAGAATTAGCAAACGTTAACTCTGTTTCTCCTTTCACAGGTGCTGCCTGATCTGTTGAGTATTTCACCATCTTCTGTTTTTATTCCAACATTCCACATTTCTCTCTGACTTTAAGATGTTCCTTAAAGTGTGCTTCTTTAACTAAGCCCCTTGGTTCAATATCCCAACATTGGCTCTTTGTCGGATATTTGGCTCTTTGTCGGATATTTTTTGACAGCACTCCTGTAAAACACCTTGGGGTATCTTAAAGTGGCAAGGTTGCTGTATTGCAGATTGTGGAATTGCAGGTAAAAATCGGTATGCAGTTAGAGAAATTAGTGAGGGAAATCGTATATTGAAGAGATGACAACGCAAAATACTGCAGATGCTGACAAGTCTGAAATAAAAGCAAAATGCTCAGTGGGTCAGGCAGTATCCATGGAGAGAATCAGTCAATGTTTCAGGCTGATGACCCTTCGTGAGAAATGGAAAAGTGAGAACACCAATTTGATTTAAGTAGCAGAGAGAGGAGGGGTGAAGAGACCCAGGGGGATGTACATGATACGGTGGGGACCAAGGTTGTCACAAATACTCCAGGTGTTCTCTGAGGGAGGGTGATGCACGCTTGTTAATCATAGGTGATTGCTTTGGAGGCGTGTACATGGAGGGAGTTAAATGAGGGCAGTAGAGAGAGAGGAACAACATCATAATGGAACAGTGAGACTCAGAACACAGCAGATGCTGGAATTTTGAAACAAAAGAGAATTTTGGAAATACCCAACAGGTCAAGCAGCATCCGTGGAGGGAGAAAAGCTAAGGTAATGTTTTCAATGGAGACAGGAGAGGTTCCAGAAGATTGGAGGGTTGCGGATGTTGTTCCCTTATTCAAGAAAGGGAGTAGAGATAGCCCAGGAAATTTTACACCGGTGAGTCTTACCTCAGTGGTTGGTAAACTGATGGAGAAGATCCTGAGAGGCAGGATTTATGAACATTTGGAGAGGTATAATATGATTAGGAATAGTCAGCATGGCTTTGTCAAGGGCAGGTCCTGCCTTACGAGCCTGATTGAATTTTTTGAGGATGTGACTAAACACATCGATGAAGGGAGAGCAGTAGATGTAGTGTATATGGATTTCAGCAAGGTACTTGATAAGGTACTCCATGCAAGGCTTATTGAGAAAGTAAGGAGACATGGGATCCAAGGGGACATTGCAATATGGATCCAGAACTGGCTGGCCCACAGAAGGCAAAGAGTAGTTGTTGAAGGTTTGTATTCTGCATGGAGGTCAGTGACCAGTGATGTATCTCAGGGATCTGTTCTGGGACCCTTACTCTTTGTGATTTTTATAAACGACCTGGATGAGGAAGTGGAGGGATGGGTTAGTAAGTTTGCGGATGACACGAAGGTTGGAGGTGTTGTGGATAGTATAGAGGGCTGTCAGAGTATACAGCAAGACATAGGTAGGATGCAAAGTTGGGCTGAGAAGTAGCAGATGCAGTTCAACCCAGATAAGTGTGAAGTGGTTCATTTTGGTAGGTCAAATATGACGGCAGAATATAGTATTACTGGTAGGACTCTTGACAGTGTGGAGGATCAGAGGGGGATCTTGGGGTCCGAGTCCATAGGACACTCAAAGCAGCTGTGCAGGTTGACTCTGTGGTTAAGAAGGCATATGGTGTATTGTCCTTCATCAATCGTGGAATTGAATTTCGGAGCCGAGAGGTATTGTTGCAGCTATATAGAACCCTGGTCAGACCCCACTTGGAGTACTGTGCTCAGTTCTGGTCACCTCACTACAGGAAGGATGTGGAAGCCATAGAAAGGGTGCAGAAGAGATTTACAAGGATGATGCCTGGAATGCGGACCATGCCTTATGAAAACAGGTTGAGGGAACTCGGCCTTTTCTCCTTGGAGCGACGGAGGATGAGGGGGGACCTGATAAAGGTATATAAGGTGATGAGAGGCATTGATCGGGTGGATAGTCAGAGGCTTTTCCCCAGGGCTGAAATGGTGGCCACAAGAGGACACAGGTTTAAGGTGCTGGGGAGTAGGTATAGAGTTTTTTACTCAGAGAGTGGTGAGTGCATGGAATGGGCTGCCGGCAACGGTGGTGGAGGCGGATACGATAGGGTCTTTTAAGAGACTTTTGGATAGGTACATGGAGCTGAGAAAAATAGAGGGCTATGGGTAAGCCTAGTAATTTCTAAGGTAGGGACATGTTTGGCACAGCTTTGTGGGCTGAAGGGCCTGAATGGTGTTGTAGGTTTTCCTATGTTTCTATGTAATATTACAGATGGATAACCCTACATCAGAACTGGCCAGTTCTACAAATGTATAAAATAGGAGCAGGAGTAGGCCGCTCAGCTCCTCAAACCTGCTTCACCATTCAATAAGATCACAACTGTAACCTCATCTCACTCGTGACTATGGTAACCTTTCACCCTCTTGTTCTACCTCTGCCTTAAAAATATTCAAAGATTCTGCTTCTACCCACCCCCCACTTAGCCTCACCTCAGTCTTAAATGGGTGACCTCTTGTTTTTGAACAATGACCTTTAGTCTAGATTCTCCCACAAGAGGAAGCGTCCTCCCCACAGACATTATACGAAGACTCCTCAGGATCTGACAGCTGGTTATCTGAAATTGTTGAATGTAGTATTGAGGCCCAAGACCTGGGTTGAAATCATGTCATGTGCAAAACACAATGTGGCACTTTGTGACAAAGGTGCCGTTGGCTTGTAATAACGCTTCATCTCTGGACTGATGTTCCATTGCAGCACATTTTTGTGGTGTTGTTTATATGTTCAAGAGCCACTGACGGATCAGGTCAATGAACAGGAGAGAGGATTGTAGTATCATTGAATTCTCAATTACAACTACTGGAGGCTAGTTTGCCAATGGGAGTTTAAGTGATAAAAACAAGCCGCAAGGAAGGGAAAAGCAATGCATGGGATTTAACTTCCTCTGCAGAGTAGGGAACTGTCCAACAGTGCATGATGGCTTAGAGCTTTCTATTGAGAACACAATGCCGTTGGAGTATTGGGTAGACTGTGGAGGAGCAGCTGGAGACAAAGTGCGAGAGATTTGAAACCAGCTACTGAAAGTATTTAGTCGGTTTTCTCATATTTCCCAACGGCGTACAATGAGACCGCTCTGCCCCTCTAGTATATGCCAGTTTACAGAGCAATCCCATTCTCCAATAATTTTCCAGGGAACCTTTGCTTCCCAGATTCTGCCACTCACCCACCTACCTTAACTAACCTACAAGCATATTTTTGGGATGTGGGAGGTAACTGGAGTGTCCAGTGTAAGTAAATGCAGACCACAGAGAGAACATGCAAACTCCAGCCTGAGGTCAAGATTGAACCTCGGTCACTGGAGCTGTGAGGCAGTGGTTCTACCAGCTGTAACACTGTGCCATGCTCAATGAAGTGCAATGAACGAATATCGGTGGATGATGTCAATCCATAGAACTCATGAGCAGAAGACTAGGTGAATTGATAAGGACAATATGCCAAGATACATTTGGCTTATTTCTCAAAAGAGTATGTTGACTGGATTATCTGTTTGATTTCTGCAGCTCATTGAAATTAGACTTCATATGTATATTTATTTAACAAGGAGCTGGCTTGGGGAAAGTGGTTGTGAAATTGTTATTATGAGTGCTCATTTGGCACTAGGCAGGGTGCAGGTGACCCACACATCTGCCACCCTATCTTGTGCTCAACATCCATGCTGAGCAAAGGCCAAGACTGTGTTGTTTGAGGTCAGCATTGGCTGTGGACGTCCACTTCAGCCTCGGTCTGCACTGGTTCAGCTCTGGTCTTGCGGCAGACGATTGGTGCCACACACTGAGGCATCTGCCCAGGGAGTGTGACAAAAGACACGGAGCTTCCTGACTTTGACCATCTCAATGTATTAAATTATGAGGAGAATAAATAGGTTGGACAAGCAATATCTTTTTCCCATTATTGAGCGATCCAACACCAGAGGGCATGCACTTAGGGTGAAAGGGGGTAGGATCAGAACAGACGTGAGGGGTAAGTTTTTTTACTGAGAGAGTGGTGGATGCCTGAAATGAATTGCCTGTTAGGGTGGTGGAGGCAAATTCATTGGGGGCTTGGATGGGCACATGAGTGAGAGGAAAATGGAGGGATATGAGCATTCTGTAGGTGGAAAGGAATTAGCTATGTCGACACAACATTGTGAGCCAAAGGGCCTGTTCTGTACTGTACTGTTCTATGTCAATGCACTGTTCAGTGATGATTCTCAGAGCTGGGGATGTGTCAATAAAAGTGAGTTCCCAATGTCCATGGTGGGTTCCTGCTTATTGACCACATGTCCAGGTTGTGGCTGCCCCACAGCTCCAAAGACCCAGGTTCAAACCTGACCTTGGGGACTGTCTGTGTGGAGTTTGTATGTTCTCCCTGTAAAGCAGAATTGGGAGAATGTACTCACTGTGGAGGTGGATCCCTGATGCTGCTGCGACGTTAGCTTGTCAGATTTACATGAGGAGCTGTTTTGTGCACCAACGTGCAGCTGATGTTTACTTTAATTCCTACCCCTGCTGTCAGTATGTGGCAGGTTGCAGCTAATATGGGTGAATGATTTGACTTTGTAGATCATTATTTTTGCTCCAGCCAAGTCGTTTAACTGCTCACTGCTGGTCTGTATCTTTGGTTTCACTTAGTTCATTTCCAGGTTGGTAAAAATTAAAACAGAACTGCAGATGCTGGAAATCTAAAATAAAAACAGAGAAATTGTTGGAAACACTCAGCAGGTCAGGCTGCATCTGCGGGAAGAGAAACAGAGTTAGCATTTCAGGTCAAATACCCTTCACCAGAACTGGGAAGGAGTTAAAGGAAGCCTGTTAAACTGCAAGGAGGGTGGGAGAGGGGTGTCTCTGACAGGGTAAGACCAGGGCGACCAGGGGGATAAACTGTAAACAGGGTTATCTGGCCAATGAGTGAATGGGAGCAGTTAGAGAGTAAGAACATAGAAGAATGTAAGAGTTGTGAAATGCAGGGCAAGAAGACATGCCCGGCAGGTCAGGGTGGGCATGTTCTCTGCTCTCAGAGAGAAAATTAAAAGAAAGAAAAAAAAAATCAAACAAACAGGCTGAACCAATATGCAGATAGAGAAATCAAGTTACCTGAGGTTGTGGAATTCCGGAAGGCTGCACCATGCCCAGGCAGGTGCTGTTCCCCAAGCTTGCAGTGCGCCCCATTGTAACTGCGTAGAAGGTCGCAGACCGATCGGTCAGAGTGGGAGTGGGATGGGGAATTAAAGTGGCAGGGAACAGGAAGCTCAGGGTCACTCCTGCGGACTGAACGCAGGTCTCCACAAAGTGATCACCCGGTCTGTGTTTGGTTTCTCCGACGTAGAGGAGGCCCAACTGTGAACACTGAATGCAGTGCACTGGATTGGAGGAAATGCACGTAAATCACTTCTTCACTTGGGAAAACTGTTTGGGTCCCTGGATGGTGGGAAGAGAGGAGGTGAAGGGACAAGTGTTGCATCACCTGCGGTTGTAAGGGAACATGCCGTAAGAGGGAGCTGTGGTTGCTGGGAACGGAAGAGTGGACCAGGAAGTATTGATGGGAACAGTCCCTGCAAAATGCTCATAGGGAGGAGAGGGGAAGATATGTCGGGTGGTGGTTCTCTTTGAAAGGTGGCGGAAAGTTACAGTGAAGGATCTGTTGAATGCGGAGGCCGGTGGGGTGGGGTGGAAGGTGAGGATCAGGAGAACTCTATCGTTATTCTGTCAATGAAGAAGACAGGAGAAACCTATATAGCAGAGGTTTGGAGGGTGATGGACCAAACGCAGGCAGACGGGACTAGTCAGCATGGATGAGTTAGGCAGGTTTCCGTGCTGTAAGACTCTATGACTCGAAGAGGGAGTGAGAGCAGAGGCACGGGAAGTGGATGAGATGCAGTCAAGAGCTTAATTAACAAAGGGAAAGGGGACGTCACGGTTCAGGAAGGCTTCCCCTCTACTGTTGTTAACAAGGCTCCAGACTGTCTTAATCATGCCTTTGCAGTGCCATCGTGCAGCTGGATTCCCCCACCCTGCATCTATAACAAAGTAGAATATGTTTCTTTAACAGGAAAACCTCGAGTTGGTGGAGCAGTAAATTGGTGTACCAACTCAGTGGAAAATTCTGAGGTTCCAACCCCCCACACAGTAGAATTTGCATTCTTGTCTGACCAACCGTGGAGAACTGCCAAGCCTGTGAAAGTCATAAAGAGAGAAATACAATCCAGTCCCAAAGGAAGCAATTACTTAGTGTTGGCGCAGGACTAGGAACAGGTTGAGTAACACCCATCTTTGTCTGCATGATGTTGATGGCACACAGAGAGAGAATTAAAATAACATTTGGGAGTAGAGATCCATTTCTTTACATTCTTCGTTGTTTATCTTTGCTAAACTTAGTGAGCCATACCTGTTATAATCCTAAATGATCTGAGTCGACAAGGGGATCCAGTAGAAGGCATTTATTACTCACTATTTTTAAAAAGATTGACGTTCACTGAGACTTAAGATCAGTCCTCATTGTCATTACTATTGAGCCAGACACCTGAATGAAACTTTCTCCTTTCCATCAGTCAATCACCTCCAAGTAAGGCAGTCTCATCTCCACTCCTCATTAGTACCTACTCACGGCAGCAAAACGACCATTCGTCATTGGTGACTAATTAGTACTAATTGGCATTTGCAATTTGACAAGCCGAAAAAGCTTGAACATGCAGCTGGGGTGCTTGGCTCTAATACCCCTTTTTGTTGCTCTCTGGGCTAGGATACCGCAACGTACACATTCACCCTCCACCTCACCTGGCTGTACACCTGACCCAGTTTCCCGACCGAACCGAGTGCCTTCCACACTGGTGCTTAGCTTGTCATCTTGACCCTGTCGAGCCTGAATGGCTATAAACCCAAAGCTTGCAAGATTAAGCCCCACACTAGCACAGAGACACAAATTCTGGACTGATAACTCTGGACTGATAACTCTATTCACAAATGTTATTTTAATTCTCTCTCTCTGTGCCATCAGCATTATGCCATCTTTCCAATGATCAGCCAGATCTTCACTTGTCCAATCGTGTAGACAGATGAGCATCGAGTCAGAGTGAAACGGCACGAAAACAGGCCCTTCAGCCCACCGAGCCCATGCCAGCCCTCAACCACACATGTACACTAATCGTATTTTTATTCTCACTACATTCCCGTCAACTCTCCCCAGATTCTACCACTTCCCTACACACTCTCAGCAAATTATTATTATTAGGTTATTATTGTCACATATACTGAGACACAGTGAAAAGCTTTTAATTGCTTGCCATCCAGACAGATCATGCCATACGTAAGTACATCAAAGTAGTAAAAAGGAAACAGAATGCAGAATATAGTGTTGCAGTTACAGAGAAAGTGCAGTGCAGGTAGACAAATAAAGTGCAAGGGCCATGACGAGGTAGATGAGGATATCAAGAATTCAGGAGCGGGATGGATACTGTCCTCGAGTCTAATGTTTCGTGCTCTCAGGCTTCTCTATCTGCTACCTGGCAGGAGAGGGGAGAAGAGAGGATGACCAGGGTGGGAAGGGCCCTTGATCATGTTAGCTGCTTTTCCAAGGCAGTGGGATGGAGTCAATGGAAGGGAAGATGGTTTGTGTGATGGACTGGGCTGCGTTCACAACTCTCTGCAGTTTCTTGCAGTCCCGGGCAGAGCAGTTGCCATACCAAGCTGTGATGCATCTGGATAGGATGCTTTTTCTATGGTGCATCTGTAAAAATTGTTAAGATTTACAGTAGACAATTAACCTACCAACCTATGCAGCTTTGGGGTGTAGGAGAAAACCGGAGCACCCGGAAGAATCCCACGCAGTCACAGGGAGAATATGCAAACTCCACACAGACAGCATCCGAGGTCGGGTTTGAACCCAGGTTGCTGGTGCTATGAGGCAGCGACTCTACCAGCTGCGCCACTCTGCCCGTCCAAATTGTTTTCAAGAATCTCTGCATCTGTTAACTAACCCCACTAAAGAAGACAGTTGGATCACTCATCTCCTTGTTGAGTGGGATCTTCATTTTTTATGTTCATGGTCTAGTGGAAACATGTCCCCAGTCTTTCTCTCAAAGTGTACCACCTCACTTTCCACAGGCTTAAATTTTAACTAAATTTCTCAGTGCTCGCGTTTAGAATTCTGTGAAGAAATTCATTCTTGCCCTCAGAGGGACAGGTCTGAAGCAATAGACATCTACATGATTACTAGCAGTGACCCACTCCTCGCTAGGTTTTAAGAATAGTTGCAGTTACCCTTGTGAATGCCAGCGAGTTGGGGAACCTGGAGACACGAGACTGCAGATGCTGGAATCTGGAGCAAAACACAAGATGCTGGAGGAACTCAGCGGGTCAGGCAGCATCTGTGGAAGGGAAATGGACAGTCGACGTTTCGGGTCGGGACCCTTCATCGGGTCTGGGGAACTCGTGCATACATAGCTGAGCAGGGACATTCAGGCTAACTGAGCACCGACTTTTGGAACTTCACAAGATTTAAGATCTCTGAGCCCATTCGCTTGAACGAGATGTTAAGGCTACAAGGAAGAAGAGTAGGATTAAAATAAGTTACACTTTTTAATTATTTGCGGAAATGCCTTTGAGGATTTAAGTGTTTTTAAGTGTTTTTTTTCATTATTTTTAGATGGTCATTTTTTTTTGTTATTCGTCGAACGCTTCAAAACATTGGGACATGAAGAGGCTTAACAACCTTGACAGTGGGTAAAAGGGGTTTCCCCATTAGTGTGATGGGTGTGGCTTGTGCTGATTACATGACAAGAGACTCTGGCAAGTACGGGATGTGTATCTCCGTGGGAGCATGGGCAGTGAGCCACACTGAGTAAAATCTGGGCCATTATTGTCACTGAGAAGTTGGGGCAAAAAGTTGGAGTTTCCAGAGGAGAAAGAGAGGAGGTAAATCAGAAAGAAGTGAATTCATTTTTTGCCATTATATCAAAGACATTAAGTATCTGGGAATTAAAGAGAAACAGTATGATGTGTCCTGGTCTGACCTCACTGAAGATGTTTGGAGGAAGTGGAGTGTTGACTGCTGCTTTGGACAATAAAGGGTGAACAGACGCTCACAACAGAGAATCCGACCTGCAGTGAAAGAGGGAGTAGTCTGGGATTGTAAGGGGAAACAAAGTGGAAAGTCAAAGTCAAATTTATTGTCATGTGCACAAGTACAGGGGCATTGAAAAAATTACTTGCAGCAGCATCACAGGCACATAGCATCAGAGACACAACATCCACAAGAAAAGCATGAATTAAACATAACTTACACAAAATTATACAAGGGAGAACACAAATGGAACAAAAAATAAAGTCTATTGTAGTGCAAAGTGGTCATAGTGTTGCTATACTGAAGTAGTGATTAAGGTTGTGCAGGTTGGTTCAAGAACTGAATGGTTGAAGGGAAGTAGCTGTTCCTGAACCTGGAGGTGTTGGACTTCAGGCTTCTGTACCTCCTGCCCTATGGTAGCTGTGAGAAGATGGCATGGCCCGGATAGTGGGGATCTTTGATGATAGATGTTGCCTTGTTGAGGCAGCACCTCCTGTAGATACTACCGATGGCGGGGAGTGGTGTTCCCGTGATGTACTGGGCTGAGTCCACTACTCTCTGCAGCTTCTTACATCCCTGCGCATTCGAATTGCCGTACCGGACCATGATGCAACCAGTCAGGATAATTTCAACAGTACATCTGTAGAAGTTTGTTAGTGTTTGGTGACAAGCCAAACCTCCTCAACCTTCTCAGAAACTAAAGTCACTGGCGCGCCTTCCTTGTGATTGCATCTATGTGCTGAGCCCTGGACAGTTCATCCATGGTGGCTCTGGTGTTTTGAATGCAGCTAAAACAAATTAAGAAAATGTCTGGTATCAGTAGAAATGACCTTCAACAGTTGGTTTGTCCCAATGACCTGACAGATGACTGAAGGGAAAGTCAACCTGCCATCTTTACTGCGATGGCCAAGATGATTCCTGTCAATGCCAACTTTGTTCACTCTTGACTCCATCTCAAGTTGCTAGTACACACACGCACACACGCACACACACACGCACACACACACACACTCACACACACACACACACACTCACACACACACACTCACACACACACACACACTCACACACACACACACTCACACACACACACACACTCACACACACACACTCACACACACACTCACACACACACACACTCACACACACACACTCACACACACACACACTCACACACACACACACTCACACACACACACACACTCACACACACACACACTCACACACACACACTCACACACACACACACACTCTCACACACACACACACACACACACACACACACACACACACACACACACACACACACACACAGAAAATGCCACTTGTAGACCAGATCAGAAAAGGCCCTAGGTTTCCTCCCTGAAGGATATCAGTGAAACCAGATGGGATTTCACAACAATCCAGTAATTTCGTCATTTCTTCGACCAGTTGTCACTCCTTTTCTGAGTTCCAGATTAATAACTGATTTTAAACTCCACAGTGACCTGTTGGGATTTGAATTCAGATCTCGGGATTATTGTTCCAGACCTCTGGATTGCTCATTGGTTAGTTTAACACTGCAAATGATTAAAACATCAAGATCTGACAATGGACGACCAATTACACAAGTGGCTCTCTCACTGCTGACAAAACAGGAGTTACACGGTGCTCCTATTGAATCCATCACACTCGGCTGCTGACATGCTGGACTCACAGCCATATTATAGTGGTGAGAAATGATTTGTGACTGACTCACTCGAGTCTGACAGTTCTGATCCTGGTAAAGAAATCGCATTTCATGACACACCGGGACACTCGGATAGTGTACAGTCCCACACCGGGACACTCAGACAGTGTACAGTCCTACACCGGGACACACAGGTAGTGTACAGTCCCACACTGGGACACTCAGACAGTGTACAGTCCCACACCAGGACACTCAGACAGTGTACAGTCCCACACCGGGACACTCAGTGTACAGTCCCACACCGGGCCACTTGGACAGTGTACAGTCCCACACTGACACCTTCAGACAGCCCTGCCAAATCAGGTGACCCTGACATCATGGCCTTTCCTCAATAAATGGATTCTTCAGCCATTTCACTGAGGTCCCAGCTCCTGCAGGGTACCAGCAGCATGAACAGCTTGAAAGGGGTTGCACACCATCAGCTCCATGCACAAGGAATCTCTGACACAGCTGTTGCCACAATGTGATGCCTTTGTTCCTTGCTACCTGCATACCCAAGCTTACATCAAAGCCATCACTTCCCCCTGCATCAGATCCCTGCAGGTGTAGCAGAATGATGGGAACTATCAGAAGATTCCTGCCGTTGTGCACATTACACAGACACCTCACCTCTACCGTTCGTCTCAGCTCACAGTGGTATGTTTCTGAAAGGGTGCAAGTGACTCAGACAGTAACCGTCATACCATCTGGTGTTCCATTTATTGGAACCCTTCCCCATCACCCCACTTCAGTGGTCTGGATAGCCGAGGGTCTATTATAACAAACAATTTACTGATCATAAGAAATTGTTCACTTCTCCGAAGGAGGCTGAGGGGGTGGGGGGGGGGGGGGGACCTGACAGAAGTAAATAAGATTATGGGAGGCATAGACAGGGTAGATCATCAGAATCTTTTTCCCATGGTGGGGGTACCAAAAACAAGAGGGCATGGGTTTAAGGTGATAAGATAAGATAAAATAAGATCTCTTTATCAGTCACATGTACGTCAAAACACGCAGTGAGATGCATCTTTTGTGTAGAGTGTTCTGGGGGCAGCCCGCAAGTGTCGCCACGCTTCCGGCGCCAACGTAGCATGCCCACGACTTCCTAACCCATCCGTCTTTGGAATGTGGGAGGTGGGAGTTTCAGAGGGGATCTGAGGTGGAAATTTTTTTGACACGGTGAGTGGTTGACCCCTGACCGTGCTGCCAGAGGAGGGGGTGGAATCAGATACAATCACTATGATTAAGAGGCATTTAGACAGGCACTTGAACAGGCAGGGTATAGAAGGATATGGACCTGATGCAGGCAAATGGGATTGGTGCGGATGGGCAGAAAGGTCGGCATGGATGCGATGGGCCAAAGGGCCTGTTTCCGTGCTGTATGACCCCGTGATTCCATAACTCCCTCCTTGGCACATCGCCGGTGAGGATGCAGCCAGGCCAGCAATGAGGCTGCTCCCACTCGGTGACCATGCCGCGTCACGGTGAGTGTGTCTGATTCCGGCTAAGTGGTGGTGGTCTGGGGCGGCGGGCTCTGCGGTGCCTGCAAGGACGTCGCCAGTCAACCAGCGGTGAGAGGGCGGTTGCTCCCATCTACAGAGAAGACAGCACTGTTGTACCTCGCGCAGGCTGTCGGACGGCTGCCACTGCACCGAGCTCCACCGCAGCACCTCCCTCCACCCAGAGCTCTGCCTGGGTCCCCACTGAGGTCCTTCTGCTCCTCCTCCTCTCGTTCCTCCTGTTCCTCACCCTCCTGTTCCTCCATTTCCTCCTGTCCCTCCCCCATCTCCTCCTGTCCCTCCCCATCTCCTCCTGTCCCTCCTCCATCTCCTCCTGTCCCTCCCCCATCTCCTCCTGTCCCTCCCTATCTCCTCCTGTCCCTCCCCCATCTCCTCCTGTCCCTCCCCCCATCTCCTCCTGTCCCTCCTCCATCTCCTCCTGTTCCTCCCCCATCTCCTCCTGTCCCTCCCCATCTCCTCCTGTCCCTCCCCCATCTCCTCCTGTCCTCCTCCATCTCCTCCTGTCCCTCCCCATCTCCCTCCTGTCCCTCCCCCATCTCCTCCTGTCCCTCCTCCATCTCCTCCTGTCCCCTCCCCATCTCCTCCTGTCCCTCCACCTCCTGCTCGTCAGGATCACGATGTAGAAAGAGGCCATTCCAGCAGAGCTGAAGACCCAGTACGATGCGAGTACACCCCTTGCCCCCACCCTGACCACCACCCCCAAGCTCCTTGCCATCTCCCACGGGCAGGCTGAGTAATTTCCCAGTCATTCCAACAAGCCTTCCAAAGTTGCCTTCCTACCGCTCGTCCTCTGGAGCGGAACTGATGCACAACCACTTTTGGAGATCTGATGCATGGACCTTCCCTGGACCACTGACTAATGCCAGGTGTCTCTCCACATGCAGCTTCCATGCAATCTTCACAACGCCACTTTCTATTTGGCGTTTACTGGTGATGGGCACAGTGAGTTGAGCCTTCGTCCCCCACTTTGTGCTGTCTGGCATTGGTGTTGAGGTGTTGGGGAGCTGGTGTGGGCACTGGATGATATCGATGGTATCTCCACCCTGCACTGGTTAGCACGAAGAGAACTTGTTGGTGGAGGGGGCAGACCCTCAGTGAGAGGAGCCCCAATGACCATGTACATGTCAGGTCTGTCAAGAGTCTGCAGGAAGGAGGCATGCAAGGGGTTATCCTCAGCTCCAGCAGGGATCAGGATCTGGATGGATGGCTTGCTCCTGAACCCTTGATGAACCTTCAGGTCTGTGAAAGGAGCGGGCATTAGTGGCCATCAATGTCTACGAACTATAGTGGGATCTCAGTCTCCATTCACTCTGAATGTTGAGCTGTGGGAGCAGGGATGAGGAGTTCTGCAGGGGTAGAAAGGTCAGAACACTGGCCGCCACCACGCAGGCAAGGTCAGGGAGGGCTTTGTTCCTGGTTTGTCAGAGGTTCCTGGCACTGACTTCCCTGGCCGTCTTCTGCCAGAGCAGCTTCATCAGCACTCTGTGCCCTGTGGCTCCCGGTGTGCAGTGGAAAACCCCTTGCCCCATCCACCCCTTCCCCCATCCACCCCTACCCCGTCCCACTTCCCCATCCACTCTACCCCCACCCAACCCCATCCATCCCCCATCCACCCCTACCCCACCATCCTTCCCCGTCCACTCCTTGCCCCATCCACCCCTTGGCCCATCCACCCCGGTCCCCATCCCACGACCCCATCCACCCTACCCCCACCCTACCCCATCCATCCGTCATCCATCGCTACCCCATCCACCCCTTCCCCCATCCACCCCTACCCCAGCCACTCCTTCCTCCACCCATCCTTACTCCATCCCACTTCCCCATCTACCCTACCCACAACCTACCCCCATCCATCCCCCATCCAAAACTCCCAACACTTCCCCCATCCATCCCTACACCCATCCACCCCTACCCCCATCCATCCCTACACCCATCCACCCCTACCCCCATCCGTCCCTACACCCATCCACCCCTACACCCATCCACCCCTACCCCCATCCGTCCCTACACCCATCCGTCCCTACACCCATCCACCCCTACACCCATCCACCCCTACCCCCATCAATCCCTACCCCCATCCACCCCTACCCCCATCCATCCCTACCCCCATCCACCCCTACACCCATCCACCCCTACCCCCATCCACCCCTACACCCATCCATCCCTACCCCCATCCACCCCTACCCCCATCCATCCCTACCCCCATCCACCCCTACCCCCATCCACCTACCCCCATCAATCCCTACCCCCATCCACCTACCCCCATCAATCCCTACCCCCATCAATCCCTACCCCATCCACCCCTACCCCCATCCACCTACCCCCATTCACCCTTCCCCATCCACCCTACACCATGCATCCTTTCCCTCCATCCAACCCTTTCCCCCATCCCCCTCTCCCCCATCCACCTCTCTCTCCCATCCACCGCTACCCCACATCGGCCCTTCCCCATCCACGCCCCCACCCACCCCTCCCCGGTGAAGCACAGTCCCTTCACTGCTCCATTCATTTCTCCCCCCAGCACGCACCCTTCCAACCCTCATCCACCCATTCGGGCACTGAAGCCTCAACATCAGTGCGTGAACAACCCAGTGTTTCCCTCACAGAACGTCCCTAAGGACAGCAGGATGTCAATCCTATAATGTTATGCCTGCTGGTTAGACATTGCCACAGAATATTGTCTTCAGAGCATTTCAGATTCTTGGGGAATTCTGCAGAAAGCATGTTTTTTCAATGTGACTCCCCAACAGTACAGGAATACATCAGAGAGATTTTCTTGGTCTTTTACATTGACTTCCGAACAATGTGTACTGCAACTAATGTATCATACAGTCCTTAAGATAAGGAGCTTTGAGGATCAGTTTCTGGATGGTTAATGATCTTCTACTTTCTCTACAATGAGAGTGAAATCGGTCTTTAAAGGTTTTTTTCCCTCCCCCTTTTAACAAAGCACAGAAAGGGAACTGGTGCTTTCGTTACTAGGTCCAGTTTAGAACTGGAACAATGGTAAAAGCCTAACATGAAGGGTGGAATCAAAACGCAATAATGCTTCAGAATTAACCACCCTGAATAAATATTGCCTGTGGTAGAATATGACCTGATCAAATGCTACTTGCATTGTATAATCCCTTTACCATAGAAAAGCATTTCAAGGCACTTGTAGGGCATAAATAACACTGGAATAAGTGTATTCAATTCAGCTGCTCCAACCAGTTAATTAGATGCTTGATCTGTATCTAAACTCTATTTATCCACTATGGTTTTGTGACCCCTGGTTACTCCATCCAAACAACACTTAACCGTTGCAGCGTTGAACGGTTCTACTGAGTCTGCAGCTTTAACACGTTTTTTTGGAGAGAGGGTTCAAGAGAGGTGCAACCATTGGTGTAAAGACATGCCACCTGTTATCACACCCAACACCTCGGTTGTAATGTTAAGGTGATGGCAGTGTATCCATCTGTCTGCGGGCATATTGTGATCCTGTTAGATAGGAGAGGCATGTTATGTGCCTGGTTTGTAACAATAGCTCCAACGCTCAGGAGGTTGAAGACTTGCCGTATAAATAGATTAAGTGTTTTGTCTTGTGAATAAACCAGCAAGTCTTTTGATGTATATGTTCCGTCCCTTAATACATTGGTGAAACCATTGCAGATTGGTGACAGAGATAGGAGATCAGGTAGTCTTTCTTCATGATTGTTGAAGGACATCGATGACTCTCGCTCGGAAAGCTTTAGATCACTTTGTAGCATCAACGGTGCCTTCTCATGGTGTACTCTTGTGACCTCCCCCCCCCCACCCCCGAGGAACCTCATTTGTCCAAGCCTCCTTGTGTGCCAACGTGAGTGTGTAGGGGCTGCCTGGCCTATTCCTATTATATCTTATGTCATTTTATGCTATTTCACTGGCAATTTGAAACAACAAACAAAGGGAGGACTTCATAGCTTGGAAGCTTATTCAGACAATGGGGAAGCGGTATTGTACAGTATCTATGGTGTTGTATCTATGTCCTCTTCCTCCTCCCCCTCCCCCACAACTTCCTCGTCCTCCTTCTCCACTCCCTCCTTCTCTCTCTCCTCCTCTTCTCTTTCTCGTCCTCCTCTTCTTCCTTCTCCCCTTCTTCTATCCCATGGGATCAAAGGTGACTTGCTTCCACTCTGGTTTTGTGAGGTGCCCAACAAAGCCAGTGTGGGATCCACAGACTCTGCCACAGATAGTGCAGAAGGAGGTTGAGAGGGTAGGCACTTGGGTAGCTTGTGAGGTGGTGCGTTCCTTCTTATGTCGGGCTTCTGTGTGCTCCTGATACATGGACTCAAGTTTCTAAATATCATCCAGAACATTCCCCTTCCACTGGGAGCAGTCATGGGCCAGGGATTCCCAGAATGTTGAGAAATGTGCAGTTGTACACTTTGGAAGTAGAAATAAGCGGGTAGATTATTATCTAGAAGGAGAGAAGATTGATAGTGCGGTAGTACAAAGGGACTTGGGGGTACTCATACAAGATACCTTAAAAGTTAACCACCAGGTTGGATCGGTGGTTAAGAAAGCGAATGCTATGTTGGCATTCATCTCGAGAGGTATAGTGTATAAAAGTAAGGAAGTGTTGATGAGGCTCTACGGGGCGCTAGTGAGGCCTCATTTGGAATACTGTGTGCAGTTTTGGGCCCCGCATCTTAGGAAGGATGTGCTGACGTTGGAGAGGGTTCAGAGGAGATTTACGAGAATGATTCCAGGAATGAAAGGGCTTAAGTATGATGAGCGTTTGTCGGCTCTTGGACTGTACTCGCTGGAGTACAGAAGGATGAGAGGGGACCTCGTAGCGACATTTAAAATGTTGACAGGTAAGGATAGAGTAGATGTGGCTAGGCTGTTTCCCTTGGTGGGCGTGTCCAGGACCAGAGGGCACAATCTTAGAATTAGAGGGTACAGTTTCAAGACAGAGATGAGGAGAAGTTTCTTTACCCAGAGGGTGGTGAAATTGTGGAACTCCTTGCCACGCACAGCAGTGGAGGCCAGATCAGTGGGGGTATTCAAGGAGGAGATAGACAGATATCTAAATAGTCAGGGTATCAAGGGATATGGGGATAAGGCTGGCAAATGGGATTAGAATAGTTTTTTTTTCTCTCTTTTTTTCCCACCCCATTTCTTTTTCCCTTTTCCTTGGAGCAGACTCGATGGGCCGAATGGCCTGCTTCTGCTCCCTTATCTTGTGATCTTGTGATCTTGTGATCTTGTGAGTCCGTGGAGATGCTGTATCCCTTCAAGGAGGCTTTGAGCACATCCTTGAATCTTTCTTTCCTCTCTCTGGCTGGTAATCAGTTCCCATCAATGAGCTGGAATCGAGTGTCTGTTGTGGGAGTTTGGTGTCAGGCATCGATGTCACAAGCAGCAAGCTTTCAAGTAAAGGTGTTGATTGACACTTCGTGTACTCGGATGCAAGTTGACACTGCAATTCATTAATGAGTCAAACACTTCCTCTGACAAGTTCAGGCAGATGTATTGATAGAAAGCACCAAGAGACTGAGATTGTACAGACATTAGGGCAAGTAGAATGCACATTGTACACAGCTACCCATCACTGGAGAGAAAGTCACAATGAGTTGTCAAAAGAACCTGTGCTTAATGTGGTCTCCTGGACAAGCTTTGAACCTTGAGGGGGTATTTAAAGAACATAAGGCACAGGGGCAGGAGTTGGGCATATGGTGTCAGCAGCTCCACATGTTGTGCCTTAATGCCTTTGGGAAGACGCACAGTTCTGCCCACTTGTTCTGGACTGCTCATTAAAAGAAAATAGTTTTTCCCTGTCTGGGTTGACAGTTATTTTGTACATTTTAATTAGATCATACTTAATCTCCTTTATCCAAGGAGTACAGACTTGGAAATGACAGCTGTTGAGAAAGAAGCTGTAGTCATAGTCAGAGAGATACAGCAAGGAACCAGGCCCTTCAGCCCATTGAGTCCATGCCAACCATCAACCACCCATTTACACCAATCCTACATTTATCGCATTGTTTACTTTCCCCACATTCTCTTCGACTCTCACCAGATTCTACCACTCACCCACACACTAGGGGAAATTTACAGTGGCCAGTTAACCTACCGACCTGCACTTCTGTTGGGACGTGGGAGGAAACTGGAATACCTAGAGGAAACCCATGAGGTGTAAACTCCACGCAAAACAGCACCCGAGGTCAGGATCGAACCCAGGACTCTGGCTCTGTGAGTCAGTGGCTCTACTAGCTGCATCAGGTTTGGCAGAGACAAAGTAATCCAAAACCAAAACAGTGCAGTGTGTTTTACCCCAGCCAATCCAACCCTTTCTCACAGCTATGATTTTCCAGTCCTGGCCATCAATTCCCTTGACCTGTAGCCTTTGAATAAAGGAGATGAAGGGTGACCTAATTAAAGTGTTTAAAATAATTCTCATTCTTGTAGATGTCCTGTGCACCTTCTCCAGTGCAATCCCATCTTTGCTGTAATATGGTGACCAGAACTGTATATATTACTCCAGGGGCGGTCTCACTAGTGTTGAATGCGGTTCTTGTATAATCTCTTTTATTCTATGTCTTGCCTGGTAAAGTAAAGCATTAGTGTGCCTTATCATTGCATTATAACCTGTCCTGCCAAAGGATCTGTGGATATATACTGCAAGCATGGTAGTGTAGCGGTTAGCGTAGTGCTATCTCAGCGCCAGCGACCCGGGTTCAATTCCAGCCGCTGTCTGTCAGGAGTTTGTCCGTTCTCCCCGTGTCTGCGTGCGTTTCCTCCGGGTGCTCCGGTTTCCTCCCACATTCCAAAGACGTACGGGTTAGGAAGATGTGGTCACGCTATGTTGGCGCCGGAAGCATGGCGACACTTACGGGCTGCCCCCAGAATACTCTATGCAAAAAGATGCATTTCACTGTGTGTTTTGATGTATGTGTGACTAATAAAGAGATCTTAAAAATAAAAGGTCCCTCCATTCCTCCACAACCCTCAGTATTTCTCCTCCCTTATTATGAATTCCCACTTGCCTTGTGCACTTCTCCAAATTCATTACCTTTGGATTAAACTCCATCTGCCGCTCTTCTGCCCAACTAACCAGATATTCCATACCTTCCTGCTTAATAGTTCCCTCCTTTCTGCCAAGCACCTAGTTAATTTTTGTATCATTTGCAAACTTCTTGATCATGCCCCTTATATTTAAGTAGAAATCCTTAATTTCACAGCGAGCATGGCATCATGTGCTGGGTCCTGTGAAGCCCCACTGGAAACATTCTTCCTATTACGGAAATCCTACAGAAGCATAGTCGTATCGCAAGGAAACAGGCTGTCTAGCCCTACAAGTCTTTGCTGACCATAAAGTACCCATTTACCCTGACCCCATTTTATTTTCCCCTCATTCCCATCAACTAACCACTCACCCACACACTAGCAAAGAATTTGCGGTGGCCAATTCATCTACTGATTTGTACACCTTTGGGACGTAGGATGAAATCAGAGCCTGTGGATAAAATGCTCATGGTTACAGGGTAAATATGCAAAAAGCCACGCAGAGACCACTGGAGTTCAGGGTTGAACCTAGGTTGCTGGAGCAGTATTACAGCAGTTCTATTAGCTGCACCACTCTGTCACTTACATTTTCTTGAGTTCAAATTCTATTTAGAAAATGGGTGCAAAACTTAGACAGAGGCATGGGGATCAGAGTCAGGAAAGGTACAACTGTGTGCCGTTCTGGTCGCCCCATTACAGGAAGGATGTGGGGGCCTTGGAGAGGGTGCAGAAGAGGTTCACCAGGATGCTGCCTGGATTAGAGAGTATCAGTTACGAGGAGAGGCTGGACAAACCCGGATTGTTTTTGCTGGAGCGTCCGAGGCTGAGGGGAGACCAGACAGAGGTATGTAAAATTATGGGAGGCATACATAGGGTAGATAGTCAAAGTCTTTCTCCCAGCGTAGAAATATCAAATACTAGAGGACGTAGCTTGAATGTGAGAGGGGGAAAGTTTAAAGGAGATGTGCGGGCTAAGTTTTTTAGAGTGGTGGGTGCCTGGAACGCTCTGCCAGGGCTGGTGGTGGAAGCAGACACAATTGTGGCGTTCAAGAGGAATTTAGGCAGGCAGATGAACGGGCAGGAAATGGAGGGATATGGATCACGTGCAGGCAGATGGGATTAGTTTAATTTGGCATCACAGTCAGCAAAGGCATGATGGGCTGAAGGGCCTTTTCCTGCACTGTTCTGTACTCTAGTGAGTCAAATCTTCATCTTCTACAGTAATAATCTACGATTACATCAAATAATAAGTACTTCTGTCAGGGTTGCCACTGAGCTCATTTTGAATCCAATTTGCCAATTTCCCTTGGATCCCAAGGGCTTTTACTTTTGTAACAATGCTGCCGTGTGGAATCCTGTCAAAGGCCTTGCTAAAATCCATGTGGATCTTGCCCTTATCAACCTTTCTTGTTACCTCCTCAAAAGAAGACCAGTAATTATGTTATGGGACGCTAGCGTCACTAATGTTTGGCGAGGTGTTTCTCTGTAATGTTTCTTGGAAACATCACCCCATTTTAAACAGATTAGACTTCACTCAACTTGCTGCCAGACTTTGAGATTAACCCATTTGGGACTATAGTTCTCTGTTGGGGTCATGCGGTGGGTTATGGGGAGGGACTGAGGAAAGAAACATTACAGCACTACTTGTCATTTGCGTTAATCCTCTGGCCAAATTTATTAAAACATTCAGACAGTACAGTTATTCCAGATACCGACCCTGAGATCGGAATACATTTTGCTGCTGATTTCAATGGATTATATTTGGCTTGTGTGGAGTGGTCTGATGCCTCGACTCCCAAAAATAGTGATGCAGTACTGGTTCTGCATCAATGGTGAATAATTCCTGAATGCAAGAGTGCTTCTCAGCTGTAATGTAACTCCACTGTACATTTCCAAATCCCTCTAGCTAAGTACTCTGTAAATTTTGTCCCACTTACTGCTCATGCCTGTTCTATAATGCAATAAAATATTTCCTTACACCCAATTAAATATTTAAATATTGTAAGTCCAATTCTCTTTAATTGATGATGTATGGAAATGAAGGAAGTACACAGTAAGCAGGAACTAAGAGCAAACATAGTTTGCACGGTAGTTTTATGTTGTTTTTCAGAGTGTTGTTGAACAGTAGTGACGTTGGTTCATTGCTCCAAAATGCAGCTCAAAGGCGCCAGTGGAAAGACAATGGTCCGGCTATGTGTTGTGCAGAATCACTGCAGATGGAATTGTTTTCAGCTTGATAAGTAATTATTGTTTTGCTTTAGGCATCATGAATATGTCAGTGTTATATTTTTCTTCAAAAAAAATCATTTTAAGTTTCATGTTCACCAAGGGGCCTGCTGGCTCTGAAGCCTTGTATATGTTTGTTTTATAAGACAGGGGAATGTCATAATTGGGAGCAGGAGAAGGCCATCTGTCCCTTGGAGCCCACCCTACTCCTCATTAAGATCATGACTGATCTTCTACCTCTGTTCCAGTTTCCTGCACTATCCACATATCCTTTGATTCCCTTAATATTGAGAAATCTACTGATCTCTGTTTTAGAATTAACTCAATGAATGCGAATGAGTGAGGAGAATTCTTTACCCTGAGTCCCCAAAGCTCCTCAGTGTTAAGAATTCTCCTCACACATTCCCATAGCCTACCCCTTATTTTGAGACTGGGACCCCTGGTTCTAGACTCCTCAGGTAGAGCAAACAT
This sequence comes from Pristis pectinata, assembly GCF_009764475.1. NCBI lineage: Eukaryota > Metazoa > Chordata > Chondrichthyes > Rhinopristiformes > Pristidae > Pristis > Pristis pectinata. Next base: position 47,015,723 of record NC_067417.1, read on the forward strand.
TGTCCCTGCACCTACCCTGTCAAGTCCTGTCAGAACATTGAAAGTTTTGATGAGATCTCCTTCTGGATTCTAGAGAATGCAATCCCAGTCTACTCAATCTCTCCAGATGTGGTAAACCTGCTATCCCTGGAAATAATCTGGTGACTATTCACTGCGGTGTATTTCAATAACAGCTATTTCCCTTCAACCAGTCAGTTAGAAACATAGAAACATAGAAAACTACAGCACAATTCAGGCCCTTCGGCCCACAAAGCTGTGCCGAACATCTCCCTACCCTAGAAATTACTAGGCTTACCCATAGCCCTCTATTTTACTCAGCTCCATATACCGATCTAACAGTCTCTTGAAAGACCCTATCGTATCCGCCTCCACCACCGTTGCCGGCAGCCCATTCCACACACTCACCACTCTCTGAGTAAAAAAACTTACCCCTGACATCTCCTCTATATCTACTCCCCAGCACCTTAAACCTATGTCCTCTTGTGGCCACCAATTCAGCCCTGGAGAAAAGCCTCTGACTATCTACCCTATCAATACCTCTCATCATCTTATACACCTCTATCAGGTCCCCCCTCATCCTCCGTCTCTCCAAGGAGAAAAGGCCAATTTCCCTCAACCTGCTTTCATAAGGCATGCTCCGCATTCCAGGCAGCATCCTTGTAAATCTCCTCTGCACCCTCTGTATGGCTTCCACATCTTTCCTGTAGTGAGGCGACTAGAACTGAACACAGTACTCCAAGTGGGGTCTGACCAGGGACCTATATAGCTGCACTTGCACAGTTCTTGAACCAACCTGCACAACCCTCATCACTACCTCGGTATAGCAACACTGTGGCCACTTTGCACTACAGTGGACTTTGTACTTTTTTTCATTCCAATCGAGTTCTTTCTTGTAAAAATTGCGTATAAGTTATGCTTAATTTATGTTTTTCTTGTGAATGCTGCTTATCTGATGCTGTGTGCCTGTGATGCTGCTGCAAGTAAGTTTTTCATTGAACCTGTGCACACATGTACTTGTGCATGTGACAATAAACTTGACTTTGAAGTTGACTTCTTATGGTATGGTCTTTTTTCAGGTAAGGAGACCAAACCAATACATAATATTCCTGGTGTTGTCTCACTAAGGCCCTGTTTAATTGCAGTATGACATCTTTACTAACAAAGGCCAGCAAACCATTTGTGTAATTGCTTGCTACATCTGCACATCAGCTTTCACACAAAAGCACCTAGCTTCCTTTCAACGTCAACATTTCTGAATGGTAAATTGGTTTATTATTGTCACATGTACCAGGGTACAGTGAAAAACTTGTCTTGCATACCGATCGTATAGGTCGATTCATTACATAGTGCAGTTACATTGAGTTAGTACAGAGTGCATTGATGTAGTACAGGTAAAAACAATAGCAGTACAGAGTAAAGTGTCACAGCTACAGAGAAAGTGCAGTGCAATATGGTGCAAGGTCACAACAAAGTAGATCGTGAGGTTATAGTCCATCTCATTGTATAAGGGAACCGTTCAATAGTCTTATCACAGTGGGGTAGAAGCTGTCCTTAAGCCTGGTGGTATGTGCCCTCAGGCTCCTGTATCTTCTACCTGATGGAAGAGGAGGGCAGAGAGATTGACCCGGGTGGATGGGGTCTTTGATTCTGCTGGCTGCTTCGCCAAGGCAGCGAGAGGTAAAGACAGAGTCCAAGGAGGGGAGGCTGGGTTCCGTGATGCGCTGGGCTGTGTCCACAACTCTCTGCAGTTTCTTGCGGTCCTGGGCAGAGCAGTTGCCATACCAAGCCGTGATGCATTCAGCTAGGATGCTTTCTATGGTGCATTGATAAAAATTGGTGAGTGTCAAAGGGAACATAACAAATTTCTTTAGGCTCCTGAGGAAGTAGAGGCGCTGGTGAGCTTTCTTGGCCGTGGCATCTACGTGATTTGACCAGGACAGGCTATTGGTGATGTTCACTCCCAGGAGCTTGAAGCTGTCAACAAGGGAAAAGCAAGAATGCAGAATATAGTGTTATAGTTACAGAGTAAGTGCAGTGCAGGCAGACAATAAGGTTCAAGGGCCATAACAAGGTAGACTGTAAGGTCAAGAGTCCATCTTATCAGACTGGAAGACTGTTCAATAGTCTTATAACAGCGGGATAGAAGTTGTGCTTGAGCCTGGTTCAACCTTTAAAATTGTAAAAGAGACATTAACTCCATCTAGTGTTGGTCTTTCTCCCTGCTGTGTTCATCATGTCAGATCATATGCAACAGCAAGAATAGGGTGACACAATGGTGCAGGTAGTGTAGCCACTGCCTCACAGCAACCTGGGTTCGATTCTTACCTCGGGTTCTGTCTGTGTGGAGTTTCCTCCCAAATACATGCAGTTTGGTAGGTTAATTGGCTACTGTAAGCTGCCCCTAGTGTGTAGGTGAGTGGTGGAGTCTGCGAGGAGATGATGGGAATATGGAGAGAATTTAAAAAAAAGGAATTAATGCAGGTGGTCGATGGTCAGAATGGACTCAGTGGGCCAAAGGGCCTGTTTCTATGCTGTATCTCTCTGTGAGATAATCAACACATAGCCTCACTCCCTCCACCCACTCTCCCCCAACTCAATTAACAATGGCAGCCTCTGCATTTCCAACACGCACTCATTCCCCCTCCAGTCCTTGCAGTTCAAATAGACAACTTCCCCCTCACCCACCCTCTATTCACAGTGACACTCTCTGCTGCTTTGCCTCTCTCCACCTCCTGACCCTTCCAGTTCACAACTGAATTCGTGCGTCCTCAATTTACATCGGCTCCCTGCCACTCAAACACACCCCTCGGTTTCGAGAAAAATCTCTGCTTCCTTTACGCTCTGTAGGTGCAACAGAAACTCCATCTCAAGGTGGCCTTATCCGCACACCCTACCAAATGACGCTGCCTTAGACAAATGGCTTCAACGGCTAAACTTGTACCACTCCTCCAGTTGGCTGTCCAATAAGGCAGCACTGCCATCCTGTGATTGCCCGAAGCCCAAAGTGCCTTATCCAGCAGGGAGTGAAGAAAGCTCTCAGATTGTATATGCCGTCCAAGGTCTTGAATTCCTGCAGTTTTTTCATCGAGGTGCAGGTCAGATGAAGCATGAAGATCCCACAGAACAAAGGCGTATTGACGAGTGATTATTTACCATTATTTTAGGAGAAACCATAAGCAAAGCCAGACTCTTTTCAGATCAACCTGTTGCGTTATACCAATACTCATGTTACGGAAGATTTTGCTTCTCATATCTTAAATAGAAATCAAATGATAGCTGGAGATCAAGGGATTAGTCACGGATCTTTGAACAGCAGTGATTCATAATAGGGCATGAAAAACAGGCCCTTCGGCCCAACTCGTCCATGCCAACCAAGTTGTCTACCTGAGCTAGTCCCATTTGCCTGCATTTGGCCCGTATCTCTATAATCCTTTCCTATCCATGTACCTGTCCAAATGTCTTTTAACTCTCGTAAACTGCTTCACTGCTTTAAGTTGCTAATAATATGTTAATGTAAGTTGAAGGGGTTTCCTTTCAGCTAAATAGGCTTATACTATTATGAATGTCTAGAAATTTTCCCATTGATTTATTCCAAAGAAAATACATATCTACTTTCCTGCTGTGTGAATCTTTTGGGATCACTACTTACATACTATGCTTTTGCACTGCTTATTGTGGAGATTCATGAATTGTTTTATTGTTAAGTTCTGTGGGAAGCAGGTGCAAAAGAGATTTGTGGAAAGGAACTTTGCAGATGCTGGAACACTTCTCGTAGTGTCACAGAGCCATACAGCGTTACACAGGCCATTCAGCCCACCTTTCCATGCCAACCAGTGTGGGCACCCAGCTGTATCAAACCAGTCTTCCTACACTTGGCCCGTAACCTTCTCTGCCTCAGCGATTCAAGCGCTCGTCCCAACACTTCCTAGATGCTGTCAGTGACTCTGCTTCCACCACTCTCTCCGGCAGTGTGTTCCAGGTACTCACCACCCTCTGGGTGAAAAAGGTCCCCCCTCAGATCCCTTCTTACCCCTTACCCTAAATCTATGTCCTCTAGTGTTATCTGCCTCTGATACGGGGAAAAGTTTCCTGTAGTCCACCCTATCAAAATCCCTCAATTTTATTTATCTCAATCATGTCCCCTCTTAACTACCTCTGCTCCAAGGAAAACAGACCCAGACTCTCCAGTCTCTCCTCGTAACGGAAACGCTCCATCCCAGGGAACATCCTGGTGAATCTCCTCTGCACTCTCTCCAACGCCGTCACATCATTCCCCTCGTGTGGTGACCAGAACTGCACGTGGTACTCCGGCTGAGGTGTGACCAAGGTTTTATGTAGTTGCAGTATAACCTCCCCGTACTGGAAGTGAACATGGTGAGCTGAAAATTCCGGTCAGAAACTTCCTTCTGCACCAGACAGGAAAGGGGCTGGATCCCTTCCTGAAGAGAAAAGGGAAGAGGGGACTGTTGTGTCAAAGTTTGGTCAGCAGGGATTGGATGTAATTAACCAATAAAATGAAAGAGACGAGCTTGATAGTGAAGTGAAGGTCCTCATAGTCCGCTTGTCGAGAAAATGAAGATGAGTAAAATGGCTCTGAAGTGAAGGGAACAAAATGGGGTAGGAGTGCAACAAATTAGCAGCAAAACAGAGGAAGTTTTGAATCGTCAAACTGACAGCACACCAATCACATGGAGCAATGTGAGGGGATGTATCTTGGTTGAAAGAATAAAGGATAGTGTTCTAAATGGGGCAGAGGAACATGGGGGTATGTGTGCAAGGTAGAGCAGTGGATGTGGTGTACATGGATTTTAGCAAGGCGTTTGATAAAGTTCCTCATGGAAGGCTCATTCAGAAAGTCAGGAGGCATGGGATCCAGGGAAACTTGGCTGTGTAGATCCAAAATTGGTTTACCCATAGAAGACAGAGCATGGTAGTGGATGGAGAATATTCTGCCTGGAGGTCGGTGACCAGTGGTGTTCCGCAGGGATCTGTTCTGGGACCCCTGCTCTTTGTGATTTTTATAAATGACTTGGATGAGGATGTGGAAGGGTGGGTTAGTAAGTTTGCTGATGATACAAAGGTTGGTGGTGTTGTGGATAGTGTAGAAGGTTACAACAGGACATTGATAGGATGCAGACCTGGGCTGAGAAGTGGCAGATGGAGTTCAACCCGGAAAAGTGTGAAGTGATACACTTTGGAAGATTAAATCTGAAGGCAGAATACAAGGTTAATGGCAGGACTCTAAGTAGTGTGAAAGAACAGAGGAATCTTGGGGTCCACATCCATAGAACCCTCAAGGTTGCCCTGCAGGTTGATCAGGTTGCTAAGAAGGTGTATGGTGAGTTGGCCTTCCTTAGTCGGGGTATTGAGTTCAAGAGCCATGAGTTAATGTTGGAGCTTTATCGAACTCTGGTTAGACCACACTTGGAGTATTGTGTACAGGTCTGGTCGCCTCATTATAGGAAGGATGTGGAAGCTTTCAAGAGGGTGCAGAGGAGATTTAGCAGGATGCTGCCTGGATTGGAGAGCATATCTTATGAGGATAGGTTGAGCGAGCTAGGGCTTTTCTCCATGGAGATAAGAAGTATGAGAGGTGACTTGATAGAGATGTACAAGATGATAAGAGACATAGATCAAGTGGACAGTCAGAGACTTTTTCCCAGGGTGAAAAAGGCTAACTAACATGAGGGGGTACAATTTTAAGGTGATTGGAGGAAGGTATAAGGGGGATGTCAGAGGCAAGTTTTTTGCATAGAGAGTGGTGGGTGCTTGGAATGCACTGCCAGCAGATGTTGTGGGGGCAGATACATTAGGGACATTTAAGAGACTCTTAGATAGACACATGAATGATAGAAAACTAGGGGGCTATGTGGGAGGGAAGAGTTAGATAGATCTTAGAGCAGGACAAAATGTCGGCACAACATTGTGGGCTGAAGGGCCGGTACTGTGCTGTAGTGTTCTATGTTCTAAAAGTCATCAAAAGTGGCACAGCAGGCAGATTTATCAACAGAAGCGTAGAGTATAAAAGTAGGGAAATCATGCTGAACCTTCATACAAGCGAAGTATTGTGTTCAATTCTGGTCACCTCATTATAGAAAGGATATGTAGGCATTAGACAGAGCAGAGATGATTTACAAAGACGGTTTCTGGGATCAGGGTTCACAGGAACAAGGAAAGACTAGAGAGGCTGTGACCATTTTCTCTGCAGAGGCCAAAGGGAGATTTGACCAAAGTATGTACAATGGAGAAGGGTCTGGACAGAGTGGAGGTTGTTCCCGGTGGTGCAGGGAGCAGGGGCTAGAGATCACATTGAGAAAATAAGGGGGATCCAAATGTCACGGGAGAAGTAACCTTTATTTGTGCAGTGTGTGGCTGGAATCTGGAATATAACACATGCAGATGGGCTGTAGGTAGGTTCCATTGTACCCTTGAAGAGGATAAATACATAGTGAAGAAAAATCTTCAAACTACAGAGGTAGTGACCAGGGCTGGGGGTGGGACGAGTGAGTTTCTCTAGTGGAGAGCTGGCATGAACGCGATGGACCGAACGACCTCCTGTTGTATACACTTTAGAACCTCTGCACCTGGATTCAAGAGTTACATTGATTCAAGAGCCCAGCTAAGTTTGTTCTGAAGTCATCAAATAAAATCTAAATATTAGCTCTTTTCCAACAAAAAAGCAGTTTTTCTCTCCCAGAAACTCAGAGGTTTTGAAAAGCAATGTGCCTGGGTTGCCACCCAGAGGTGGTCGGGAGAATGAGCAGAAATCCGGAAATGTGGTTTGCTTACTCACCCAGTATAGTGTGAAAGTGCAACAATTCCATATGACACACATACACCAGCGTAGATACTCTCACAGATGATCATTACTAATGAAATTAGAATAGCATGTGGTAATTAATGAAATTACCATAGCACATGGAAATTACCAATGAAATTACGTGGAAATTACGAATGAAATTACTATAGCATGTAGTAATTAATGAAATTACTGTAGCACATAGTAATTACTAATGAAATTAATATAGAATGTGGAAATTACTAATGAAATTACTATCGTACTTGGTAATTATTGAAATTACTGTAGCACGTGGAAATTACCAATGAAATATTACTTCATGGACAGATGCAAAAACCAGTTTAAAAGGCAATTGGGATGTTTGCTCCATGATAAGGGATAATACGGCTTCTGATTGTTCAGAAATCACAATGGTGAGGTGTCTGGCTTGCTCATTGGTCCGGAATGTGAGCCATGATCTTGACTGCAAGTAAGGTTGTCCAACCGGGACCAGGGTGTGGAGTGTAGGCTGGGTGTGCAGTGGGGGGTCAGGAACCTAAGGACACAAGAGACTGCAGATGCTGGAATCTGGAGCAACACACAAAGAGCTGGAGGAACTCAGCAGGTCAGGCAGAATCTGTGGAGGGAACCTGAGCAGGTTTGCGGCTAGAGCCAGAGTCCGGAGTGCTTGTATATTTTCTGCTCGCTTTGAACTCACCTGGTTCACTGGAAATTTTATTATATCATATAACATGTATTTAAAGTGAAGTAATGTACTGGGGTCTTCACTGAAGTAACATCCAATGGTCTGGAAAATACGCAAATCCAGCATCACCAAAGTTCTGAGCAAGCTGGATTATCCCAAGCTGTGGAAGCTATGATAATACAGGATTTTATTGAAATCCATTTGGTGCATTGCAGTCAGTTTGAGCACTGCACATCTGGAAGATAAATTTGTCTTGGAGATGGATATAAATTTATTAGGATGATACTGGGGCTGAAAGGCTGCAGGTAAGAGTATAGTTTGCCTGTCCCGGACTTGTATCTGAATGCAGAATTTTGAGGTGCTTAAGGTGGTCAAAGCAAAGAGAGGGAAACTATTTCTTCTGGTGGGAGGGTCCAGGATACATGGGCACAACAATAAAACGTGTAGTGAGCCATTCAGCAGCCACGTTGAGAAGGAATTCTTCACACAAGAGTAATGAGAGTCGGAAGCACGCACTCCCCAAAGCTGTCAGGCCTGGGGTGAACTGAAAATGTACAAACTAGATCCTTATTGTGCAGGAATATTAAGAGGTTGAAAAATGGATGTAACATGCAGATCAGCCAGTGAAATGGAAGAATAGACTCAATAGGCTGAGTGGTGTAAAAGACCCCACCCACCCCGGTCATTGTCTCTTCTCCCCGCCTTCCATCGGCAGAAGATACAAAAGCCTGAAAGCACATACCACCAGGTTCAAGGACAGCTTCTGTCCTGCTGTTATAAGACTATTGAACAGTTCCCTGGTGTGATAAGATGGACTCTTGACTTCACAATCCACCTCATTATGACCTTGCACCTTATTATCTGCCTGCACTGCACTTTCTCTGTAGCTGTAACACTTTATTCTGCATTCTGTTACTGTTTTCCCTTGTACTACCTCGATATACTGATGTGATGAAATGATCTGTATGGATGGCATGCAAAACAAAGTCTTTCACTGTACCTCAGTACATATACAATATTGGTATTGGTTTATTATTGTCACTTGTACTGAGGTACAGTGAAAAACTTGTCTTGCATACCGTTCGTACAGATCAATTCATTACACAGTGCAGATACATTGAGTTAGTACAGAGTGCATTGAGGTAGTACAGGTAACAACAATAACAGAGTACAGAGTAAAGTGTCACAGCTACATTGCAGGTAGACAATAAGGTGCAAGGTCACAATAAGGTAGATTGTGAGATCAAGAGTCCATCTCATCATATACGGGAACTGTTCAATAGTCTTATCACAGTGGGATAGAAGCTGTCCTTGAGCCTGGTGGTATGTGCCCTCGGGCTCCTGTATCTTCTGCCTGATGGGAGAGGGGAGAAGAGAGAATGACCCGGGTGGGTGGGGTCTTTGATTATGCTGGCTGCTTCACCAAGGCAGCGAGAGGTATAGACAGACCCCATGGAGGGGAGGCTGGTTTCCGTGATGTGCTGAGCTGTGTCCACAACTCTCTGCAGTTTCTTGTGGTCCCGGGCAGAGCAGTTGTCATACCAAGCCGTGGTGCATTGATAAAAGTTGGTGAGTGTCAAAGGGGACATGCCAGATTTCTTTAGCCTCGTGAGGAAGTAGAGTATAATAATAGTAATAAGATGAGTGGATGATGGTCAACACAGATTCAGTGACTTTCTGACTCTCTAACTCTCAACTGTGTGCCTGTGAAATGGATGAGGAGGTTGGCCCTGTCTCCCAATTGAAATATCTCATTTGGTTTGGCATCATCACTTGTCTTAAATAAGACTATAGTGCTTCCTGGCAGTTAGGGATGGTAGGAAAGAAGGCACCTGGCACAGATAGGCTGCACTTTGAAGGGAGCTGTATAAGGGCATTGTACTTCCCTTCTGCTGAGTTGAGCATGAATAATTCAGCCACTCGGCTCACTCCTGTGATGCCTGAGAGAGCCAGAACGATATATGGAAAAGTATTAATGCGTCTTATTGTTCATCTGGGGTTCACAGCCCAGAGACTGAAGCTTCACTCTCATTGTTTTTTTGCTGAATCCCCAAAATCAGATGCAGAACTGCAAAGCCGCAATGCATCTCAGCCACTGCAGTCAGTCAGCAGTGAAACAGAACCCAGGATAGAGTGGAGCGAGGCTATTTCGACCTGGTCTAGGTGATTAACACCTCAAGCTCCTCAGCCATTCAATTACCTCATTGCTCCTCAGTTCCATTTACCCATCAGTTGCCCAGAAATTGCGTGATGCTGGTTTTGTTTGGCATTGTGCAATTGAATATCTTTTCATTTTATCTTCCATCCCTGTCATGAGGCCCATTTCCTATCCAATGGCCCCAGTCCGCTCCCTGGCATCTTTCTTTGTGAGAGTTCTCTCAATGCTTTGCTCTTCCCCTCCGAAGATTCACTTTGCCACCTGCCAAATTGGTTTAAGACGCACTCATTAATCTCAGTGTAGAACCACTGTTGCAGGAAAAACCTTCCATACCTCATGGTAAAAAGTTTGCTCACCACTCCGGGCCCCAGACCCTTCCCTGCTGAACTATTACTGCTCCCTATTCTTATTTCACCAATGGCTCTGAGTAATCTTTCCTTAAAGGTCCTGGTCTTTCTCTTAGAGTCATGGAAACATACAGCACAGAAACAGGCCCTTCGGCCCACCAAAACCCTACTGGCCTTCAACCACCCTTTTTCACACGAACCCCATTTTATTCTCCCCACATTCCAATCAACTCTGCCCAGATTCTACCCCTCATTTACACAATTTACGGTGGTCCATTAACCCAGCAACCTGCACATTCTGGGAAACCGGAGCACCTGGGGGGGGTGGGGGGGGTGGGGAGGGTGGGGAACCCAGGCGGTCATGGGGAGAACGTGCAAACTCCACACAGGCAGCGCCTGAGGTCAGGACTGAAACCGGGTCTCTCAATGTATGAGGTAGCTGCTCTACTAGCTGTGCCACTGTGTAGCATAGAACAATACAGCACAGTACAGGCCCTTCGGCCCACGAACATCTTCCTTATACTCCTGAAACTCTTATAATACTTGATGTGAATGACTTTTTAAAGGGGCCAGAGCACTGTATTTATTCCTGGACTGCGTCCAGAAGTGATTTGTTGGCCCAGAAGTGGTTGCAGCTCAGGGTCACTAGGACAGGTAGGACTTCTGCAGAGAAGTCTCGAATTAGGAGACACAATCTTAAATTTAGAGTCAAAATAATGCATTTGGAAAGGGTTGTGAATATCTGGAATAGGTTCCAACAAAAGAGAGTGGGTACTGAAATAATTGATCAGAGTCAAAGTCGAGTTTATTGTCACATGCACAAGTCCATGTGTGCACAGGTGCAATGAAAAACTTACAGCAGCAGCATCACAGGTGCATAGCATCAGATTAGCAGCATTCACAGGAAAAACATAAATTATGCGCAATTTTTACAAGAAAGAACATAATTAAAAATTTTAAAAAGGTCTATTTTAGTGCAAAGTGATCATCGTGTTGCTATTTACTGAGGTAGTGATTAAGGTTGTGCAGGTTGGTTCAAGAACCAAATGGTTGAAGCGAAATAGCTGTTCTTGAACCTGGTGGTGTGGGACTTTAGGCTTCTGTACCTGAAAGAACAAGATGCTCGAGGAACTCAGCAGGCCGGGCAGCATCCATGGAGAAAAGCAGGCGGTCGACGTTTCGGGTCAGGACCCTCCTTCAGGACTGAAGATAGGAAGAAGGGGAAGCCCAATATATAGGAGGGAAAAGCAGAGCAGTGATAGGCGGGCAAAAGAGATAAGGCGGGGTGGGCACAGGGTGGTGATAGGTAGAGATGGTGATCGGCGGGTGTGGGGGAGGAGGGGAGAGCAGGTCCACCGGGGGATGGGTCAAAGGTAAGGAGGCAGGCAGCACTGGGGGAGGGGAGGAGAGAGAAAAAAAAATAGGTGAAGAGAAAAAAGAGAGATGGGCTAGGACAGGGAAGAAAAGAAGAGCCATGGTGGGAGTGGGGGGGTTCGGTTTACTTAAAGTGGGTGAATTTGATGCTCGTGCCATCAGGCTGCAAGGTTCCAAGACGGAAAATGAGGTGCTGTTCCTCCAGTTTGCGCTTGGACTTCTCCTGGCAGTGGAGGAGGCCGAGGACTGACATATCAGTGACGGAGTGGGAGGGGGAGCTGAAGTGACCGGCAACGGGGAGATGCAGGTCGCGGTTACGGACGGAGCGCAGGTGCTCTGCAAAGTGGTCACCTAGTCTGCGTCTGGTCTCGCCACTGTAGACAAGGCCACACTTGGAGCACCGAATGCAGCAGATGATATTAAGGGAGGTGCAGGTGAATCTCTGTCTCAGCTGAAAGGACTGTTTGGGTCCCTGGATGGTGGTGGTGTAGGGACAGATGTTTCTCCTATAGCGGGGGCAGTGGGAAGTCCCCCCACTCCCACCCACACAGTCACGGGGAGAACGTACAAACTCCTTACAGACAGCGGCCGGAATTGAACCCGGGCCGCTGGCACTGTAATAGCGTTACGCTAACCTCTACACTACCGTGCCCGGTCACAGTATTTATGTGGCTGGTCCACTTGAGTTTCTGCTCATCGGTGGCCAGAAGTTCAAGTAGACCAGACACATAAATACTGATGTTCAAAGGCATTGCCATCGCCAAGTGTCCCAGGTGTGTAGGGTGGGGCACTTGGCCATGGTGATGTCTACTTGAATGTCAGGGGTAAATGGCTGGACTTCCTCCTGTTGCAGATGGTCATTGCCTGGCATGTCTGGACATTGTCTGGGTCTTGCTGCTTGCAGGCACGGGCTGCTTCATTTGCTGAGGAGTTGTGAATGGAATTGAACATTGTACAGCTCACATCCCCGTTCCTGACCTTACGATGGAAGGAAGGTCATCGATGAAGCAACTGAGGATGGTTGGGTCTGGGGCTCTGGTCTGATGGATTCCCGAAGTGATGTCCTACGGCTGGACTGATTGATCTCCAACAACCCAACCATCTTCCTTGCTGTGGGGTATCACCAACCCACGGTGGTGTTTCCCCATTGACATCAGGTTTGGACAAAGGCTGACTGTCCCTCTATCCCGAGGGGTCTTATGATTTTTGTTTTCCTGCCTAGATACTCAACTGCAACATAACATCCCAACTTCTATACTCAGTGCCCTGACTGGTGAAGGCCAGCATGCCACACGCCATCTTCACCACCCTGTCTACCTGCGACACCTCTCGGTGAAGGTGGCGATGACTCACAGAGAGTTACTGTGCTCCAAGCAAGATTCCTCCCTCCAGGCTGTCCGTGAATTGGAAATTCTATGTGTGGAAAGGACTTCCTTGGAGTTTCCGTGGGCAATGCGGAGATTATTTCCCTCTCTTTGGTGGAGAGCCGCTGCCTCACAGTATGGGAGACCCGGTGTTCAACCTTGACTGTCTGTGTGGAGTTTGCACGTTTTCCCTGTGATGGTGTGAGTTTCCCCCGGGTGCTCCGGTTTCCTCCCACATCCCAAAGGCATGTGAGTTGGTGGGTTAACTAGCCGCTGTAAATTGCCCCCAGTGTGTAGGTGAGGGGTAGAATCTGGGGGGGAGTTGATGGGAACGTGAGGAAATTAAAATGGGATTAATGTCGGCGGTTGATGGTCGGCACGGATTCGATGGGCCGAAGGGCCTGTTTCCATGCTGCATCTCTCCACGACTCCTATTCCTGGCCTTTTACTGACCTCAATCAAGGTTGAAACCTTGACAAATAGCTTTCAAACCATTGTAGGAGGGATTTAGTGCGGCCTCAAAGGAAGGCATGGATGAAACGTTTAGAAATTAGAGATAGATTACCCAGCTCCCGCAGAGTGAAATCTTTTTCAATTACAGCCTTTGGAAAGTAATTCAAGAAGTCTCAGTAAAGCCGACCCAGATTTAAGGCATCAAGCAACTGAACTCATTGCAGTCATTTTATTTTAGTGTAACAGTTCCTGATTGATGCCAGCATGAAGATTAGTGGTTCCAGCAATTCCTTCAGGGGCAGGATTGGGTACCAGTTCGAGGACACGCATGCTGCTGGAAGATTCATGCAACTTCCTGCAAATCCCTTCGAACCCTCCCGTGCACACGCAGAGGGAATTTTAATCACCTGCGCGCCAGTCACATGCTGCAGTATAATTACCAGGTGTGCCCATTACAGAGAGATACAGCACGGACACCAGCCCTTCAGCCCTCAGCACGTGGAGAGAATAAACTGGGGTTAATGTTGGATTAGTGTCCATAGGTGGTTAGTGGTCAGCATGCACTCAGTGGGCTGAAGGGTCTGTTTCCGTGCCGTATCCTTCTGTGACCCTATGACTCTTTATATATAAAAAATAGAATTCATTGATCTGTTAAGTGCAGACTCCGTGCAGAGAGCTGGGTCAGGTGTGTAATCTGGTAATGATCGACTGTGTGACTAGCACTGTCCAATCCCAATGGACCTGCTGCAACTTAGCACAGGTTGCCTGATGTTTAACGCTTTGGGTACACACAGACAGAGACACATACATACACATAGACACACACAGTGAGACACACAGACACGCACACAGACACGCACACAGACACACACCCATGTGATAACAAGATATCTTTATTAGTCACATGTACATTGAAACACACAGTGAAATACATCTTTTGCGTAGAGTGTTCTGGGGGCAGCCCGCAAGTGTCACCACGCTTCCGGTGCCAACATTAGCACGCCCACAACTTCCTAACCCGTACGTCTTTGGAATGTGGGAGGAAACCGGAGCACCCGGAGGAAACCCATGTAGACACGGGGAGAAGGTTCAAACTCCTTACAGACACCGGCCGGAATTAAACTCAGGTAAAAGCGTTACGCTAACTGCTACACCACCGTGCCTGAACCTAATTGGTTCCACATCAAAGTTACTGAGAGGGGCTAAATTCCAACCCTACTGTCCTACAGAGTGTTTCAGGTTTTACAAGCCAGTTAGTTCAACTTGGGTGCTGGGTGAGTTATTGGGAACTATTCCAAGGGATCGTTTAAACATGCATCAGGAAGATACAGATTAAGTGGGCTTGTCAGCATGGATTTGTTGAGGGAAGGTTATGTCTGACTACTGTGATTACATCGTTGTTAAGAGGTATCTCGGAGGGTCAATGAGAGCAGTACATCAGTGGAACCTTGCACTGGTGAGATGCCCCCTGGAATATCGCATGCAATTCTGGTCGCCATACTACAGGACGGTGTGAATAAGCTGGAGGGAGCACTGAAAAGATTCACGTGGATGTTACTGGAACTGGAGGGCTTCATTTTTAAGGAGAGGCTGGATAGGGTGGGACTGTTTTCCCTGGAGTGAAGGAGGCTGAGGGCTGACCTTATTGAGCTTGATAAATTCATGAGGGGCATAGATATGGTAGATTGTCACATTCTTTATCTCAGAGTAGGTGAGTCTAAAACTAGAGGGTGCGGGTTTAAGGTCAGAGGGGATCCGAGGGGCAGGTTTTTCCACACACGGTGGGCAGGCACGGTAGTGTAGCCGTTAGCGTAACACTATTACAGCACCAGCGACCCGGGTTCAAATCCGGCCACTGTCTGTAAGGAATTTGTACGTTCTCCCCATGTCTGCGTGGGTTTCCTCCGGGTGCTCTGGTTTCCTCCCACATTCCAAAGACGTACGGGTTAGGAAGTTGTGGGCATGCTATGTTGGCGCCAGAAGCGTGGCGACACTTGCGGGCTGCCCCCAGAACGCTACGCAAGAAGATGTATTTCACTGTGTGTTTTGATGTACATGTGACTAATAAAAATATCTTATGTCCCTTATATTCTTATATCTTATACAAATAGCGGTGGGTGTATGGAACAAGCTGCCAGAGGAGAGTTGGATATATAATTACATTTAAAAGTCATTTGGACAGGTACATGCATTAGAAAGGGATATGGAACACACGAGGGCAAGTGGGACTAACTCAGGAAGACACTTGGGCCGGCATGGACAAGTTGGGCCGAAGGGCCTGTTTCCGTGCTGTATGACCGAGTGACTCTAAACTCTGAGGATTCCCACAAGGCGTTCAGCAACGTTCTGCATGGCACACTGGTCAAGAAGAGGCAGAAACCGCCGGGATTTGAGGGAGGGTGAAACTGGATCCAAAATCGGAAACAATCAGCCGTTCAAGCAGCATCGGCGGAGAGAGAGAAGCGATGGATGTTCCAGGTCTGGGAGCCCTCATGGTACTGGGAAAGAGAGAGAACGAATTAGTTTTCAGTGGCAGAGAAGGTGGGAGAGGGATGGATGAAACAAAGGACACATCTCTGACCGTGTGAGACTGAATGAGTTAATGTGGGTAACATTCAAAGGTCAGGTTGTACTTTGCCTGTGTGATGTCCTGCTGAAAGGAAGGCTGTGGGACATGCCCATGAATCCAGGCTTGCAAATTCCTGTGGCAATGTGGAAACACCAGACGTTTCCCAGTCTGGGAACGCCTTGGACTATAGGGTGGGCTGCTACTTGTTCACGTTTCTACGCTGACTCAGGTACATGGTTTCCGAAACATCTCCAGCACCTCCAGAAGGATGGGATGGGAGGCAAGGCTCCCCTTTCTTTGGCTGTAAGGTCCTGTTGTGCGAGGCAAATGAGTTCCTGAATCCACCATCATTCGGGACTGCTGCAGCACCCAGCCAGTTGCCTTGACGGGACGGTGCAGAGGGAGCTTTATAACACACGCTGATCCCTAGCTGTTGGTCAGGCAATGGTGTGTAAAGAGCGTTCGTCTGAGATTAAGATCTCGGGCCACTGAGGCCCCACGCACATCCAACCATAATGGTCCGGAATGTTCTGTGACTGTATTCTGGAATAAAAAGACACAACTTAGACTGCATTGTCCAAATATATCATAATCTGGGCCTGCTCAGTGTCAGGTTTATTGAAAGAAATTCTTTGTTTAAAATTCAATATGATAATCATAATAGAGGGTTGAATGGTTATTTAACCATTCATAAACGGCAGGAAGGTTCCACTGACGGAGTTTTGCTCTCTATCTGTCTCTAACTGATGAGGCAGCTCAGCAGAAACTTTATTCAGGCACGTTAGCGTAACGTTATTACAGCGCCAGCGACCTGGGTTCAATTCCGGCCGCTGTCTGTGAGGAGTTTGTACGTTCTCCCCGTGACTGCACGGGTTTCCTCCAGGTACTCCGGTTTCCTCCCACCTTCCAAAGACGTACAGGTTAGGAAGTTGTGGGCGTGCTATGTTGGCGCCGGAAGCGTGGCGACACTTGCGGGCTGCCCCCAGAACACTCTACACGAAAGGTGCATTTCACTGTGTGTTTCGATGTACATGTGACTAATGAAGAGATCCTATCTTATCACCGGCTGTTCTGGCCTGAAAGTGCAAAGAGAATTTTACTCTGTCTCGAACACATAGTGGTTTCCACTCAGAGAGACTTTGATGGGACAGTGTAGAGAGAGCTCTACTCTTGTGGGATTCTGGTGTTTGGATCCCGGGTTCTTTTCGGAGTCCGGAAAAAGGCAGAAATTCTTGTTGCTTCACAGTCATTTTATTAAGAGTTGAGGGAACAAAAGAAACGATTACATGGTAATTTAAAAAGAGGAAGAGCAGGAAGCACAGGAAAGCAAGAGGGGCAAGAGAGAGGGGGCGAGAGAGGGCAAGAGAGGGAGAGAGAGAGAGAGAGAGCAAGAGAGCGAGAGAGAGAGAGAGAGAAAGGGCGAGAGAGAGAGAGAGAGAGAGAGGGCGAGAGAGCGAGAGAGAGAGAGAGAGAGGAGAGAGAGAGAGAGAGAGGGAGAGAGAGTGAGACCGAGAGAAAGGGCGAGAGAGGGCAAGAGAGGGAGAGAGAGAGGGCGAGAGAGCGAGAGAGAGAGAGAGGGTGAGAGAGCGAGAGAGAGAGAGAGGGTGACAGAGGGCAAGAGAGGGAGAGCGAGAGAGAGAGAGGGCGAGAGAGCGAGAGAGGGCGAGAGAGCGAGAGAGAGGGCGAGAGAGAGAGAGAGCGAGAGAGAGAGGGGGCGAGAGAGAGAGAGAGACAGAGAGGGTGTGAGAGAGAGAGAGAGAGAGAGGCAAGAGAGCTTTTTAATGTAAAACAGCTCCTTTTATACCTGAGATAAGATACATTCCTTAGATAACAATGGTCCAGTTAGAAAATACCTGTTAAATACTATGGTAAAATCAACCAATGAAAAAACACTCATTCACCTGTTGAAAGAACACACAAGCAAAGAAGCAGTTACACCTTGTCCAGCCACGAGAGGTATATCAAACACTATGCATGTAAAAATTACCTAAAAGAAAAGATACATATGAAACAGTTGAATCCAACACTCTCCAACACACACTGCTTTCTGGCTTGGGAGATTTTGATGAGACAATGCAGACGAAACCCTCCGCCTGCTGTACCGACCTTCAGTGGGGATTGCTCCGGACTCCTGAACGCTCTCAACACACACTGTCACTGCGCCCCCGGATGTTCAGGTGGAAATGTTGCACTGTTGCAGCGGGAGAGGACACACCAGGTGGACAGAAGGGAATGTTCAAGGAGGTGGTCAAAGCCTCCTGGGAGATGGGGAAGCTTCTCATTGGCTCCTGGGTATCCCCGGAGCCAATGAGGATTATGGAGGTGTGTGAGGTTATCAAGAATACAGAAAAATTAATCTGGAGCAATAAATTGAATAGCAGGAACGAGGAACTCTGGTCCAAAGTGACTTGAGAAAAGTTGGGCATGGATTACAGGAAAATTCTTTCCATGTTTAGAAACTGGTTTTGCAGAGGGAGCAGTGTAAGGGGAGCCTGGTGCTGTCTGTGTGGAGTTTGCACATTCTCCCCACAACCGTGTGGGTTTCCTCCAGGTGTTCTGGTTTCCACCCATATCCCAAACATCTGCAGGCTGGGAAGTTAATTGGCCGCTGTAAATTGTCCCCGGTGTGCAGGTGGGTGGAGTTGATTGGACTGTGGGAGGAATAGATCACAGGAAAACTATTGGGATATCAGATCGATGGGCTGTAGGGCCTGTGTCTGTGTCATACTGGCCCTGACTCACAGACACCCTGTACGTATGAGGAAGCTTTTGGGAGACCGGATGGGGGTGTGTTTGCCGGCTGCTGCGGGGCTGCAGGCACCTTCTGCCGGACTGAAATGGGGCATTTCCCCCACACCTTCTCCCCCCAACCCCTCCCTCCCCGAGCCACAACAATCGGGGGGGGGGGGGTGCTGGGAGCGCTGAGCAGACGCGCTCACCGAGTCAGTGAGGCCGGCTGGTGGACAGTCTCCCCGCGCCCGCAACACTGTCCCGTCACCGCTGTTTCTGTGACCCTCTCCCACGCACCGTGGCCATCCATTTCCGACTCACGGACGCTTTGGGTGAGGGACAGTCCTCGGGAACGGAGCCCTGTCGTAACCCGGGGACTGGCTGCCGAGGGAATGTTGGGGATGTTCAGAACTGGCTTTACTACGGAGGGAAGGACCAGCACCCTTGATGGTTACGTTCGAGATTAAGTTTACTGCACAGCTCAGCTGACACTGACAGGGAGAGAGGTGGGGTGTGTGGGAGGGGCACTGTAACCCAACCCATCAGTTATCTAACTGATGATGTGGGATTGGTCCACTTTTATAGCCATTCCATTGAACCCTTGTTTCTCTTGCCAGCAGGTTGCAGTATGCTCACCAAGCGAATGCAGTGGGAAAAGACTCTCGCTTACTGACATCCTTCAGTTTGTTGAACAAATTGGGATGAAATCTATCTCATTTTGCTGTGGGAAAAAAGGGAGGAGAAAGCTGGGGCCCCGGGCGGAGATTCTTGCACCTTCTTTAGCCACAGGGAGAGGTACCGGATGGCCGATGTTGTTCCTTTATTCAGGCAGGGATGAGACGGAAAACTGCAGGCCAGTGAGCCTTACGTCAGTGGGAGGGAAGATTCCAACGGACAGGATTTATGTGGCGAGGACTGACGAGGGGCAGTCAACGTGGGTTTGTGTGGGAAAGTCCTTTCTCACTGATTTGATTGCGTTTTTTTTTGAGGAGGTAAGGCAGTGGATGTTGTCTGTCTGGACTTAACTAAGGCATATGACAAGGCCCCACTTGGTAGGATGGCTCAGAAGGTTAAGGCTCATGGGATCCAAGGAGAGATGGTCAGAGTCTTTCTTCCCGTCAATAGCAAAAGGGCACAGGTTTAAGGTGAGAGGAAGGGGTTTTAAAGGGGATCTGAGGGGTCAGTTTTTGTTTTACACGGAGAGAGGTTGTTATCTGGAGTGCATTGCCAGAGCAGGTGGGATCAGATACAGTCACGACGTTTAGTCGGCATACAGAGAGACACTTAAATAGGCAAGATATGCAGAGGTTAAGTTGCATTAGTATCGATGGCAAAAAGGTTGGCATGGACATGTTGGGCCGAAGGGCCTGTTTCTGTGCTGTACGACTCTATAAGTCATCCATTAACCAAAACATTTCTCTGAATTAGTCCATTGTCCTTGAACCTCTCTGCGATGCATGAAGCAGGCAATGCGAACACTCCTGCACTTGTGGTGATTTGTTGCCGTCTCCTGGCCAACACATAGAACTGCAGTCCATGTGAAACAAAACCCAGCAGCAGAACATGTCCAGAACAGTTTGCAACATGGGTCATGCAGGAGAGTTAATGGAAAGCCAGGCAGTTGAATTCCTGCTCCTGCAATCCAGTTTAATGCCATAGATTAATTTTTTTCCATCTTCTTATACCTGTCAGGAATCCTGAGAACCAGAGCTCAATGCAGAGGAGTGTAATGTGATGCACTTTGCAAAATATGAACAACAGTTTACAATAAATGTCACAACTTTGTAAGGTGCAGGTGAACAGGGAGATTTTGTTCCTTAAACGCAAACCCTGAAAGGTGGCGGAGAAAGGGAACTGATGAAACGCGAAGGCTGCTTGGGTTTGTAAACAGCAGGGCAAAATGGGTAAGGAGTCATATTAACCTCTGGGGTTGGCCACAGCTGCAGTGATGTGGACAACTCCATATGCAACACGTCAGCACAAATGTAATGGTCCTGGAACGGGGTGATGGGAGACTGTCCCTTTGCTCCCGGGATGGTCAGTAGGGAGAAGGAAAGATTGGAAAAATGAGGACTGACCTCCTCAGTGGAGCTGGGCTGATGGAGGTGTTTATGGAGAGGCTGCTTCCTCTGGGGAGGAGATCGATCGTCAAAGGCTTTAAAAATCATTGGCCGGGGAGATGGGTGGGGGTGGGGGTGGGGAGGTCTGTTTCCACTTAGGAACGATACACAGTAAAACTCCGATAATCCACGATCCAACCATTCCGAGGTCCCAATGGTTCCGCCAATGGGTCACCAGGTGAGGTTTGCAGTGCTGCCCATCCACTCACTGAGACCCTGCTCCACACCCTCCCCTTAAACTCACAGTGTTCGCTGGAACATTCATAATTCTACTCCGTAACGTCTTAAATAAAAAAAAGGTGAATTACAGGTGTGTGGCAGCATGAATGAAATAACATCCCACAGTCCCGAAAATTGGCTGGACTGTCTCCACCAAAGACCCCATCGTGCCAGATTGTCGGAGACTTCCTGTGCCTGGAAGGCGGGCGGAGGCGTCACCTTTCAAGGGAGATGAAAGTGTTGGTGAGGCTGAGGGACTTGCAGAGTTAAGGATAGCAAGGAGGAGTGAGGAACGAAGCACTGACGTGGATGTGCTGAGCTCAGGAGCTCTTTTCTTGTGTACTATTGCTGCTTCAGTGTATTTCCCCCTCCCCCCAACACCGTCCTCCCCACCTCCACTGACGGTGCGGACCTGGGCGCTGCTCCAGGCTGCTTCCTGCCCCACCCCACCCCACCCCACCCCCCACCCCCCATTTCTTTGCTTTGCTGGATCATCCTATGCCAACCTCAGTGAGCCATTGAGCCATTGGCCATGGGACTAGGCAAAATCATCGGGCAGTCTGATCTCATGTTCAGATGGAGTCCCCTCTCTCTCTTTCTCTCTCTCTTTCTCTGTCTCTCTCTCTCTGCCTCCCTCTCTCTTGCCCTCCCTCTCTCTCTCTGTCTCTCTCTCTCTCTCTCTCTCTCCTCTCTCTCTCTCTGTATCTCTCTCTCTCGCTCTCGCAATTGCTTTCTCTCTCGCTCTCTAGGTGACCAGAATTGAACACAATACTTCACTTGTATGAAGGTTCAGCATGATTTCCCTGCTTTTATACTATACACCTCTGTTGATAAATCTGCCTGCTGTGTCACTTTTGATGACTTATAGAACATAGAACACTACACCACAGTACAGGCCCTTCAGCCCACAATGTTGTGCCGACATTTTATCCTGCTCTAATATCTATCTAACCCTTCCCTCCCACATAGCCCCCCATTTCTCTATCATTCATGTGCCTATCTCAGAGTCTCTTAAATGTCCCTAATATATCTGCCCCCACAACCTCTGCCGGCAGTGCGTTCCACGCACCCACCACTCTCTGTGTAAAAAACTTACCTCTGACATCCCCCTTATGCCTTCCTCCAATCATCTTAAAATTATGCCCCCTCGTGTTAGCCATGATACAACATGCTCCCTCTCTCCCTCTCCCTCACTCTCTTGTTGCGCACACCCACCCCCTCCCACACACGCACACACATTCACACACACACACGCACAGAGTTATGCACACAGGCATACGAACACAATACACACGTACAGACAAGTGCACACACATGCACAGATACATGCATACAAATAACACACTTTTGTACACACACACTACTCACACAGTACACACATATACACATAAACACACATGAAAATAAATACATGCACAGACACAAATGCACATGCAGATTCCCCTTTCTGATGCATGCTGACGTAACCACACAGTCTCTCTCGCTTTCGCTCTCGCTCTCTCTCTCTCTATGCCAGTCAGGGTGGCAATGCAGAAAAGGACCCAGACCTCTCTAAGTAAAGGAGTATTTCACATTCTCACTGTGTGTGTTTGTGGCCCGATCCTGCCCTTGTCCTCTGATATCCCTCCTCCCCAGACTGGGAGTGTGATGAGACACAGAATATGAGCGAGCCATATTCTCACATTAGCCCATGCAAAACATTACATGCTGTATCATTGTGGATGTGCTGTCACACTCTGGCACCCTGTACACAAAAAATAACAACTGTTCTCAGATGGTTTTCTTATCTAGTGACAGTCCACAGCCAGGGTTTTAACAAGCAATTGTTTTCTCATAAACCATTGCATGTATTTACCAGGATGCTGCCTGGGTTGGAGAGCATGTCTTATGAGGATAGGTCGAGCGAGCTAGGGCTTTTCTCTTTGAAGAGGAGGAGGATGAGAGGTGACTTGATAGAGGTGTACAAGATGATGAGGCATGGATCGAGTGGACAGTCAGAGACTTTTTCCCAGGGCGACAATGGCTAACACGAGGGGACATAATTTTAAGGTGATTGTGTTGTCCCGAAATTAATTTTCCCCTTCTGTCCGCTGTAAGTAACACAGTGTCACGAGGTCGATTCGAACAAATACCTTTATTAGCAGTGCACCGCTAGGAGAATTCTCTTCAGCACTCACTAAGAGTCGCTTCCCGAGTTCTCCCCGCACAAAGGGCAGACAGACATTTACACAGGAATTGTCACGCACATCCCATGCAAACGGCGCTGCGAGTTTCGGTCAAGCTATAGAGATCCCCAGACAGCTATCACACCTCTTGTCTTAGTATAATCGAGTTATAATCAAGGCTTTCAAAGGCAGTATCACCCTTCATTGTTTAGACCAAGCCTCCACCTCGATGTTAATTATGCTCAGTATCGCCACCGTCTGACATATCGGAATGGTCCGTTACCTGAAACAAAGGCAGTTAACATACTTAACATTCCAACCTAACTAGTGGGTCAGCAGCTTGCTAGCCCTTGCTAGAGAAATATAAATGCATAGATATATTTTTTTGTTTACCAGTTGTAGGTATGGTTGCAATTCTTAACCCTTCACTTCCTCAATTGGAGGAAGGTATAAGGGGGATGTCAGGGGTAAGTTTTTTACACAGAGACTGGTGGGTGTGTGGAACGCACTGCCGGCAGAGGTGGTGGGGGCAGATACATTAGGGACTTTTAAGAGACTCCTAGATAGACACATGAATGATAGAAAAATGGGGGGCTATGTGGGAGGGAAGGGTTAGATAGATCTTAGAGCAGGATAAAATGTCAGCACAACATCGTGGGCCGAAGGGCCTGTACTGTGCTGTAGTGTTCTATGTTCTATGTATCAAGGGGTTTGGTCGAACACACAAAACAGTGAAAGTGTGAATCAGAGGAGGGGGGAGATCACGAGATGAAGGGTAGGGACTGAACTATGAGCTCACAACACTGATGTGAAACAGCCCCTGATGAGGTAAATGTTTTCACCAACATTAACTCAACAACTGGCAAAACCAGCACAGTGGTGTCTCAAAGTTTGTTTCCGACGAAGTATCTGAAGGAAAAATCACAGCGCCAATGGAAAGGAACGGTCATGGCGCTGGTCATGAGATGTGCCTTGGAACAGGGAATTGGGTCGCCTCATTATAGGAAGGACGTGGAGGCATTGGAAAGGGTGCAGAGGAGATTTACCAGGATGCTGTGTGGTTTAGAGACTATGCATTATGAGGAGAGACTAAGGGAGCTAGGGCTTTACTGTTTGGCGAGAAGGACGATGTGAGGAGACATGATAGAGGTGTACAAAATATTAAGAGGAACAGATAGAGTGGACAGCCATCGCTCTTTCCCAGGGCACCAATGCTCAATACAAGAGGTCATGGCTTTAAAGTAATGGGTGGGAAGTTCAAGGCAGATATCAGTGGAAGGTTTTTTACCCAGAGAGTGGTTGGGGCATGGAACGCGCTGCCTGAGGTGGTGGTGGAGGCAGGTACGTTTGTCAAATTCAAGAGATGCTAGATAAGCATATGGAGGAATTTAAAATAGAGGGATATGTGGGAGGAAGGGGTTAGATAGTCTTAGGTGTGGTTTAAAGGTCAGCACAACATTGTGGGCCGAAGGGCCTGTATTGTGCTGTATTGTTCTATGATTCATTTGCCGAATGCTTGTTGCTGTCTGATTTATCTGTGGGGCAGCACCACCCTCTGCTGGCCCCTCAGGGTACTGCCTCATTCTTGAGTTGCCTGTAGTCAAGCGAGTCGTTAGAGAGATACAGCACGGAAACAGGCCCTTCGGCCCACCGAGTCCGTGCTGACCGTCAATCACCCATTTACACCACTAATCCATCCTTTCATTCTCCTCACGTTCCTGTCAACTGCCCCCAGATTCTACCCCTCACCCGCACACTAGGGGCAATTCACAGCGGCCAGTTAACCCGCCGACGGGATGAGGGGGGGAAACCGGAGCCTCCGGCCTCGCAGGGAGAACGTGCGGACTCCGCACAGACAGCGCCCGAGGTCAGGATCGAACCCATGTCTCTGGCGCTGGGAGGCAGCGGCTCCACCAGCTCGTACTTGAACCGTTCCGTTTCAACCGGAGGCGGCTGCCTCCGGTGAGGCTGCAGTCTCCGCTCCAGCCCCACGCTCCTGGTTCTTTGACTGCCACTGCCGGAGGCTGCACGAGGGACGTCCCCGTGACCCCTCTCCTGGACACGGAGGACGCAGGCTGCGCCCACCCCCAGGGGGGAGGACGCGGGCTGCCCAGCTCCACCCTCGTGTCTTTGTGTACATTGTGAGACAACCCCACATAGAGGGATTGGATGCTAAAGATAGATATTGTTCCTCTCCCGAAGAGTTCTTCGCTACACCCCGCCAAAATGGGGGCTCTTTGTTTTTAGCTCGATGACACATTGAGGAAGGGACAAAGCAGGTGGAGCGGCACATAGAACAAGAGAAGAACGTAGAACACCACAGCACAGTACAGGCCCTTCGGCCCACAATGTTGTGCTGACATTTTAACAACACAGTACAGGCCCTTCGGCCCACGATGTTGTGCCGACATTTTATCCTGCTCTAAGATCTATCTCACCCTTCCCTCCCACATAGCCCTCCATTTCTCTATCATTCATGTGTCTAAGAGTCTCTTAAATGTCCCTAATGTATCTGCCCCCACAACCTCTGCTGGCAGTGCGTTCCACACACCCACCACTCTCTGTGTGAAAAACTTACCCCTGACATCTCCCTTATACCTTCCTCCAGTCACCTTAAAATTATGCCCCCTCATGTTTGCCATTGTCGCCCTAGGAAAAAGTCTCTGACTGTCCACTCGGTCTATGCCTCTTATCATCTTGTACACCTCTATCAAATCACCTCTCATCCTCCTTCTCTCCAAAGAGAAAAGCCCTAGCTCACTCAACCTATCCTCAGAAGACATGGTCTCCAATCCAGGCAGCATCCTGGTAAATCTCCTCTGCACCCTCTCTAAAGCTTCCACATCCTTCCTATAATGAGGCGACCAGAACTGAACACAATACTCCAAGAGTGTTCTGACCAGAGTTCTATAGAGCTGCAACATTACCTCATGGTTCTTGAACTTTATACCCCAACTAATGAAGGCCAACAAACCATACGCCGCCTTAACATCCCTATCGACCTGCGTGGCAACCTTGAGGGATCTATGGACGTGAACCCCAAGATCCCTCTGTTCCTCCACACTTGGGCTGCCATCTGCGTGACCCACGGCCCCAGGGTTACGGACGATAATTCATTTGCGTACGTTCAGTTGACAAATTTTCCTCATATTGTCGGCTGCCTCTCGGGATGTCAGTATCAGATGAGCACTCGAATCGCCCAGGCTACGAGATTGATGCGGATGGGTGCCCACTGGTCGGCACAGACGGTGGGCCGAATAGCCTGCTTCCATGTTGTCTGACACTGTGACTCCCTGACTCGGTGGGCTCTGCCCCTGCGGCTCAGGTTTTACCGCAGCAAGTCCGACGTCTCTGTCAGACCAGTGAAGGCAGCATCCAGTCTTGCTCCAAGGACCAAGGGGTGGAGCCCTGATGGCGTGTGCATTTGGGTCACTGCATCCGCAGAAGGAGGCACCCCCCCCCACCCCCCCCCCCCGGCGTGGATCCCACTCCGACAGGGAGCAGACTCCTCCTCCCACACAGTTGCCCACAGTGCTGGACAGCTGCCTGTGCATCACATGTTCTCTTGCCCCTGTCATTGACTCAGGCAGTTGCTCCCTTAAAATATTGATCTGGAAAACATACCTCAAACACTCCGCAGTTTTAACCTTCACATTATTTCTGTACATTTGGTTTTCCCAATCCATATGTAGATTAAATTCCCCCATGTTGATATATTACCCTTGTCACATGCACCACTAATCCCCAGAGTTATTCCATGTCCTACTGCTTAGAGGTCTTCATACAACTGCCACCAATGCTTTGTATCACTTAAGATAAGATAAGATTTCTTTATTATTCACATGTACATCGAAACACACAGTGAGATGCATCTTTTGCATAGAGTGTTCTGGGGGGCAGCCCGCAAGTGTCGCCACGCTTCCGGCGCCAACATAGCATGCCCTCAACTTCCTAACCCCTACGTCTTTGGAATGTGGGAGGAAACCGGAGCACCCGGAGGAAACCCACGCAGGCACGGGGAGAACGTACAAACTCCTTACAGACAGTGGCCGGAATTGAACCCAGGTCGCTGGTGCTGTAAAGTGTTACACCAACCGCTACACTACTCTACCCAAGCAGCCCCAGGGTACAGAGCCTGGCACCAGCAGGGGGATTCCTGCTCCCTCGGGACACGGGCTGCCCCCGACCGCTGCCACCTTCTCCCTCTGACCACTCCCAGCGGCTGAGCTGTTTGGCGGGTGCTTCATCCTCACACTGAGCTCCTCCAAGGACTGGTTGTCATTGACTCAGCCAACTCCTTGCTGAGCCAGATGGGGAAGGAGCTCAGGAAACGCCCCTTTGGTAAATTGGTAATTGGTTTATTGTTGTCACATCGAACAATACAGCACAGAACAGGCCCTTCGGCCCACAAAGTTGTGCTGACGTAGCTAATCCCTCCATTTTCCTCTCAGTCACATGCTCATCCAACCTCCTCTTAAAAGCCCCCAATGAATTTGCCTCCACCACCCTATCAGGCAACGCATTCCAGGCATCCACCACTCTCTGAGTAAAAAACGTGCCCCTCACGTCTGTTCTGAACCTACCCCCTCTCACCTTAAATGCGTGCTCTCTGGTACTGGATCGCTCAGTAATAGGAAAAAGACATTGCTTGTCCACCCTATCTATGCCCCTCATAATTTTATACACTTCCAACAGATCACTCCTCAGCCTCCGCCGTTCCAGAGAAAGGAACCTAAGTTTGTCCAGCCTCTCCTGATAGCACATGCCCTCTAATCCAGGCAGCATCCTGGTAAACCTCTTCTGCACCGTCTCCAAAGCCTCCACATCCTTCCTGTAGTGAGGTGACCAGAAATGCACGCAATACTCTAAATGTGGCCTAACCAGAGTTCTATAGAGAGGTACAGTGAAAAAATTTGTTTTGCATGCCATCCATACAGATCATTACATACGTAAATACATTGAGGTAGTACAAGGGAAAAGCAATAACAGAATGCAGAATAAAGTGTTACAGTTACAGAGAAAGTGCAGTGCAGGCAGACAATAAGGTGCAAGGGCCATAACGAGGGAGATTGAGAGGTCAAGAGCTCATTCTTATCATACTAGGGGACTGTTCAATAGTCTTATAACAGCAGGATAGAAGCTGCCCTTGAGCCTGGTGGTACGTGCTTTCAGGCTTTTGTATCTTCTGCCCGATGGGAGGGGGGAAAAGGTTGGGTCTTTGGTTATGTTGGCTGCTTCACCAAGGCAGCAAGAAGTGTAGACAGTGTCCATGGAGGGGAGGCTGGTTTCTGTGATGCGCTGAGGTGTGTCCACAACGCTCTGCAGTTCCTTGCAGTCATGGGTAGAGCAGTTGCCGTACCAATCTGTGATGCATCTGGATCTCTTTGCAATTTCAAAGGCACGATTGCATAGTCCGGTGAAACATTTTGCACAGTATCATTTGGGTCTTAATCATATTCCATCCACTCCTGGTACCTGGTCAACGGGACTCTGTGTTGTATGGCCTGTGGCACTCTGGTCACATAGGACATTAAGGTTTCCAGACACTGGTCTACACTGCCAACTTTCTCTGCATGTGAGAATAGTCTCGGGTTCCCCATCTCTCCTCGCTTGTCGGAAGGGAAAAAGCATGCACAATTCAGAGAGATAGCACACATTAGACTATTGAAAGGTTCCCTTATACAATGAGATGGACTCTGACCTCACGATCTACCTTGTAACCTTGCACCTTATTGCACTGCACTTTCTCTGTAGCTGTGACACCTTACTCTGTACTGTTATTGTTTTTACCTGTACTACATCAATGCACTCTGTACTGACCCAATGTAACTGCACTGTGTAATGAATTGACCTGTACGATCAATATGCAAGACAAGTTTTTCGCTGTACCTCGGTACAAGTGACAATAATAAACCAATACCAACACCTTATCTCACTGAGTCCACAGTGACCATTGTGCACCCATCTTACACTTATCACGTTTTATTCCTCCCTCCAACTCCCCCCAGATTCTACCCCTCACCCACACACCAGGGGCAATTTACAGCTGCCAATTAACCCACCGACCCGCACGTCTTTGGGATGTGGGAGGAAACCGGAGCACCCGGGGGGAATCCCATGCGTCACGGAGAGGACGTGCAAACGCCACACAGACAGCGCCGGAGGTCGGGATCAAACCCCGGTCTCCGGAGCTGAGAGGCAACAGCTCTACCCGCTGCGCCACCGTGCCAGAGGCCCCTCCCCAAAGGTTGGTAGCATTAACTCTCGTGTGAAATTCCTCTTCCTGCTATTTAAACCAAGGTCTCAACTTACCTAAGATAAACTCAGGTTCATCATCCGTAAAATCTACCTTTCTACTGAGGACCATTGAATTTTTCAAGGGAGAATCTCTGGTAGAAAGCTCCAAGAAATCGGGGGTAAATGATCCTTAGCACTGTTCTCAAGAGTGTCTGTCAAAACTCAGGTGACAGGCAGACGGACAGAGCACCGGGATATTCCACACCCACTCCTTTCTCCCTGGCACCTCTCTCGGATGCACCGGCCAATCTCCTCTCCACCAGGGGGCAGAAAATCACCAGATTCCACCTTGAAAGTAGGTGCTGGGCAAACCTACTTAATGCACCTCAGGAGATGCTCATTCCCTCCCCATTGAGCAAGGAAAATCAATGAATATTTTTAGAAGAGCTCTTTAATCTTGTAGCTATCTCAATATGAAGGCTTTCTGTGATAAGCTTTTAAATGTTTTCTGAATGGCAACCGATCTTATCTGAGCAGCTTAAGTCCCTTATCTGTGCTGGGCTCCGCGCTCAGCGTCAGATGCACCTCCTGCATCATCAGAGAGTCGGAGAGATAGCAGGGAGACAGCCCACCGAGTCAGTACTGACTGTGAAGCACCCATTTAGACTGATCCCATTTTACCTTATTCTCCCACATTCTCACCAACCCTGCCACAGATTCTACCCCTCACCCACACACTGGGGGCGATTTACAGCGGCCAATTAACCCACCAACCCGTTGGGACGTGGGAGGTGACCAGCGCACCCGGGGGGAAGCCCACGCGGTCACGGGGAGAGCGTGCAAACTCCACACACAGGCGGCACCGGAGGTCGGGATCGAACCCTGGTCTCTGGAGCTGGGAGGCAGCGGCTGTGCCCGCTGCGCCACGTGTAAACAAACTCTCTGGGAGGCAAATTGATGTCCCTTTATTAACCTACCAACCCACGAGTCGTTGGGATTCACCCCGCACGATGTCCTCTGCAGTTAAATATTGCACTGCTGTTCCAATCTTGCTCGTTGACGTTGGTCACTTGAATGAGCTGCCAGAATAAAATGCTGTTATTTTGAGTTGGAGGCACTGTCCGTAATGCTGATGGCAGCCCGAGGGTGTTGCCCCCACCTGCTTTGTTCCTTCCTCATCTCTATGAGCAAATAGTTTGTCCCCGTTTCAGTGGGGCACAGCGAGGAACATAACCGCGAGAGCCTTGCACAACGCATAGAGTTACTGGGTGTCTGTCCAATGCCCTGGTGGTTCTGGACCACATTAACAAACCAAAGGCCTGCATTCATGATCAGGTGATGCGAGTTCAAATCCTGTCACTTGAAAAGTGGAAGACCAAACCGCTAGAAATCGGACGTAAAAGTAGGGAATACACAGTGAGTCGGGCAGTATCTGGAGCCTGTTGTGCGCAGATGGACCAAATGTTTACAGTGCAGTCAGTGACTTTGCCATCTCATGGATTGGCAAGGTGGCGAGCTATCGTCTAACCGCTGTTGCAGGCTGTGTCCTGTGCTCTGCCCTGTCTCCAGGTGTAGCTGCTTGTCAGTCGGGAATTGCTTCAAGTAGTGGAGGGGGGGAATAAAACGGGATTTTATTCACATGAGAGGGGAAAGATTTAAAGGGGACCCGAGAAGCAACCTTTTCCACACTGAGGGCGGTAGGTATGTGGAACGAGCTGCCAGAGGAAGTGGTAGAGGCAGGAACAATGACAATGTTTAACAGACACTTGGACAGGTACATGGGTAGGGGAGGTTTAGAGGGATATGGGCCAAACCCAGGTAAACGGGACTGGCTTAGATGGGCATCCTGGTCAGCATGGACCAGTTGGGCTGAAGGGCCTGTTTCTGTGCTCTGTGGCTCTATGATTAGTGTAGAACGAGTGTGTTGAGTGTTCGGTGGTCACCGCAGACTCACTGGGCTGAAATCTTTTCTGTAAGAGATAAGATATCTTTATTAGTCACATGTACATCTGACACACAGTGAAATGCGTCTTTTTGCATTAAGAATCTGCTAGGGGCAGCCCGCAAGCGTCGCCACTCTTCCGGTGCCAACTTAGCGTGCCCACAGCTTCCTAACCTGTACGTCTTTTGTTTTGGAATGTGGGAGGAAACCGGAGCACCCGGAGGAAACCCACGCAGACACGGGGAGAACGTACAAACTCCTTACAGACAGCGGCGGGAATCGAACCCGGGTTTTTGACGCTGTAATAGCGTTACGCTGACCGCTACGCTAACCATGCCTGTCTTTTCCAACTCAGTGACATCCTTCCTATAGCTGGCTGACCAGACCTGCGCGCAATACTCCAAGTGTGGTCTCACCAGCATCTTGTACATCTGCAGCTTGACGGCCGAACTCTTGTACCAATGAAGGCCAGTGTGCCAAACGCCTTCTTCACCACCTTGTCTACCTGTGTTGCCATATGGCAGCCAGTTCTATTTGTAACCACCCAGAGTAAAAAGCATCTGCTGAATTCCTTATTGGATTCACCAGTACCTTTCTTAAATTTATAACCCCCGTGTTAGTTTCCCTGCATGTATTCAGATCTTCCCTGACAAACCACCTCCTCATTATAAAGAGGCGTCTCTCAGCAAAAGCACCACTCAATCTTTCCTCTCAGTACTGACATCATCTTTGCAAATCTTTCTCCAGCAGCCCCCTTCCGTGTACTCCATTGGAATGTTAACAGCCATTCATTGATATTAAGTATTGGCAAATATTTACCTCTAGCGGTGATATCTGGGTTACATCATGTTGATCCTGATTGAATTCCCATTACCAGTCAAGACGCAATTGTCCAAAAATAAAGAAGAGCTCTGACTTACAACTTACAGCAAGATCCTTCAGCCAAAATGTCTGCCTTTAAAGATGGCTTGCTGTTAAAAGTTCCTCGATAAAGCTCGGTGTTAACCCCTTACATTCTGTAGCTAGGAATAGAGAATAAGGTGCATCCCTGTGTTTCGGAGGGGTTGTGTTCCTAGAAGTCCGCACGTATCGTGATTTTCTGTTGCACAAACCCTTGACAAGAATTGACAGAATTAGTAATTGGCTATTATTGTCACATGTACCAAGATACAGTGAAAAGGCTTTTGTTTGCGTGCCATCCAGGCAGATCGTTCCATATGTAGGTACATCGAAGTAGTACAAAAGAAAAAGAAAACAGAGTGCAGAATAAAGTGTTACAGTTGCAGAGAAGGTACAGCGCAGGTAGACAATAAGGTGCAAGGGCCACGATGAGGTAGATTGAGAGATCAAAAGTTCACCTTTATCAAATAAGAATCTGATATAGTTCAAGAGTCTGATAACAGCGGGAAAGAAATTTGTTCTTTCTTTCGCATTTTGTTTCTGCTTAGTTAATTTTTTCACGTAAGAGTGAATTTTTATTCCGCATCTCACATTTTTCGGTGGTGGTTTGTGAATTCCATGAGGGCGAATTTCTATTACCCGAACTTGCCATTTCGTGGGGTTACTCTGTAATATCTTAAACAACTCAGCACAGACACAGGAAGGTTTTCTGTCGGAATCAAGTCGGACAGCTTTTCTCACCTCTCTCATCCCTTCTGCACTTGGTGGTGCGTTTTGTGTTGTGTGTCTGTACGGTGCTCTGGCTGTGCGAGGAAGCTGTAATGGCTCTGATCACCTGCATGTGATTATGCAGGGACTACAAAGTTACGCTGAAGAGAAGTGTTGATGACGAGTACTGAGTACTATCCATTGCCCACCTCACTTTCTGGGGGCTTCCCACACTTCAATGAGCTGGATCCTACCACGTAGACGCCACGGCCAAGAAAGCTCACCAGCGCCTCTACTTCCTCAGGATGCTAAAGAAATTTGGCATGTCCCCTTTGACACTCACCAACTTTTACCGATGCACCATAGAAAGCATCCTATCTGAATGCATCACAGCTTGGTACGGCAACTGCTCTGCCCAGGACCGCAAGAAACCGCAGAGAGTTGTGGACACAGCCCAGCGCGTTGCGGAAACCAGCCTCCCCTCCTTGGACTCTGTCTTTACCTCTCGATGCCTTGGTGAGGCAGCCAGCATAATCAAAGACCCCACCCACCCGGATCATTCTCTCTTCTCCCCTCTCCCATCAGCAGATGATACAGGAGCTTGAGGGCACATACCACCAGGCTCAAGGACAGCTTCTGTCCCACTGTGATGAGACTATTGAACGGTTCCCTGATACGATGAGATGGACTGTTGCCCTCACAGTCTACCTTGTTATGACCTTGCACCTTATTGTCTACCTGCAATGCACTTCCCTGTAGCTGTGACACTTTACTCTGTATTCTGTTATTGTTTTTACCCTGTACTACCTCAATGCACTGTGTAATGAATTGATCTGTATGACGAGTCTGCAAGACAAGTTTTTCACTGTACCTCGGTACAAGTGACGATAATAAACCAATACCAATAGCTGAATGTTGTCCCGAAGCCAGATTTATCTGGTGGTTCGTACACAGCAGGGCATAATGTATTAGGTCAGCCCCAAAGACTTTCTTTCAGCGAGTGGTAGGCAAAGGATCAGAGGTATCCGCACACACATTGCCTCCAAGATCAGACAGGGAAAGAATCCCGAGGTATCCGTGCACTCATTGCCCCTGTGCTCAGACTGGAGCACTTGAAGGTGCCAACAGAGCTAATCAGCAGGTTACAGAAGCACCATATATGGCTGACCAGAACAAGTGTTTCGTGCAGCCCGAACACTATTTGGGCTTCGGAGTCGACGAGAATGGGCAGAAACCTGTGTGGAGAAGAGGTACTGGTTGTGTCGGACGCAAGCAAGGAGAGCAATGTCTCTGAGCTCCTCTCCTTCCTCGGGGTGCCTCAGGTTTACCTGAGGTTTCCACCAAGTTTGACGGGCATATTGAGTCTTCTGCAAAAGTTGCTACACAAGAGGAGCAACAGAGAGCACACGACATATGTGGAGCACAGCTCAGTAGTGTACCCTTCCTGGTCTATTATATCAGAGTCATAGGGAGATACAGCACAGAAACAGGACCTTCAGCCCATCGAGTCCACCCCGACCGTCAATCACTCATTTACACCAATCCTACACAAATCCTACTTTTTATCCTCCCCACATTCCCATCAACTCCCCCCAGATTCTACCCCTCACCTACAGACCAGGGGCGAGTTACAGCAACCAATTAACCCACCAACCCACACGTCTTTGGGAAGTGGGAGGAAACCGGAGCACCCGGGGGTAAACCCACCCGGTCACAGGGAGAGCGTGCAGCCTCCACACACGGACAGCACCGGAGGTCGGGATCGAACCCGGGGTCTCTGGAGCTGCGAGGCGGCGGCTCTGCCTGCTGCACCCCTGCGCCTCTGGTCGGAGCATCAGCAGACTGGCGGCTGAGTCTGGGGGCAGCCTCACCTGGGATGAATGGGTAGAGGATAAGAAGAGGAGGCAGGAGGGAGGGGTGGCACACGTCACAGCCTCGGGGGAGGTGGTTTCAGCTGGGGGTGGGGGGAGGGTGGGGGGGGGATGCAGGGGCAGTACTGACCATCAGGTGCAGTCACAGAGAGGTGGTCGCAGTGCTGGTCCAGGAACTCAATGGTGAAGGCAGTTGTCAGAGGTTGAAAGTCTCAGGTAGATAAGTTGATGCCTGCACACGATGCCTGAGGACGTGGTGATCAAAAGCGTGAGGTATCGAACTAGCGTGGATTTGAGTTACGGGATGGATTCTGTGTGCAGGACTCAGGACACCCAAAACTGAATGGATAATGATAAGATATTTAAGATAAGAAATTTCTTTATTAGTCACATGTACATCGAAACACACAGTGAAATGTGTCTTTTGCGTAGAGTGTTCTGGGGGCAGCCCGCAAGTTCACCACTCTTCTGGCGCCAACATAGCACGCCCGCAACTTCCTAACCCGTACGTCTTTGGAACGTGGGAGGAAACTGAAGCACCCGGAGGAAACCCATGGGGAGAACGTACAAACTCCTTACAGGCAGCAGCGGGAATTGAACCCCGGTCGCTGGCGCTGTAATAACGTTACGCTAACCGCTGCGCTATCGTGCCGCCTACAGGAGCAGGTGATCCATTGGGATTGAGCGGAGATTTAAGGTTGGGGGGGTTGGGGGGTGGGGTGGTGGTCAGAGGCACATTTGCCGTCAAGGAGACCTCACTGAGTTACTGAATGTATAATTTGTTGAACTGATATCGTGTGTAAATTTTTTAACCTGTTGTATAACCCTACATGTATACATAGTTGAATGGTTGGTCATGATTTATCATTTTTTAAAGCAGAAACAGTGAAGTGTATGTAAGTATAAGTTTACCTCTCGGAATAGTATGACCTGGATACATCGTTGTACCAGGTACTACTGTTAGGTGAGAGTCACTGCCTTCATTAAATATGGATAAAGCATGGATGAATCATTCTCCCCTTCCCTCACCTCTTGGGGAAACCCCATCCCATTGCTGAACATTGGGAGCTCACTGCATAAAGATTCAGAGGAGTTGTTTTTGTCAGCACCCTCAGCCACGAACAGCACTGTTGTCATAGACTAAACCTGGCACAGAAGAGGAGTTGAGGCCAATGAAACTCAGCCACCATCGTATTGAATGGTGGGGCAGGTTTGAGGGGCTGAGTGGCCTACTCCTGCTCCGATTTTCTTGTGCTCTTGTTGAGTGGACAAGTTTGTAGAGAAAAGGTAATTCAAAGTCCAAGTTGAGTTTATTGTCACATGCACAAGTACATGTGTGCACAGGTACGATGAAAAACTTACTTGCATATTGCATCAGATAAGCAGCATGCACAAGAAAAACGTAAATTAAACATAAATTATGCACAATTTTTACAAGAAAGAACACAATTAGAACAAAAAAAAGTCCATTTTAGTGCAAAGTGATCAAAGTGGTCATAGTGTTGCTAAACTGTAGTGATTAGGGTTGTGCAGGTTGGTTCAAGAACCGAATGGTTGAAGGGAAGTAGCTGTTCCTGAACCTGGTGGTGTGGGATTTCAGGCTTCTGTACCTCCTGCCCGACGGTAGCTGCGAGAAGACGGCATGGCCCAGATGGTGGGGAAATGGTAATTGGTTTATTATTGTCACATGTACCGAGACACAGTGAAAACCTTCTGTTTGCCCGCCACCCAGGCAGATCACTCCATGCATGAGTACATTGAGGTCGTACAAAAAGGGTAAAAAACAGTATGCAAAATATAGTGTTACTGTTACAGAGAAAATGCGATACAGGTAGACAAATAAGGTGCAAGGGCTATGACGGGATAGATTGTGACACCATTGCTGTAGCTGGCACTGCTATTACTTGAGAGTCACTGCCCCCGAATAAAGGATGTTCTGTCATAGTTCCATCCCTGTTACTTGCATACACAACTCCACTCAGTGGTAAAAGCATGGGTAGATGCAGGCAATTGCAGTCACATTTCCAATCTGAGCCAACTGGCAATGTTTCAAGAGCCTTTGACCATCCATTTGGCTCGCGGACCAGACTGACCCTGTGCTGTTAAGCACACGTGACACTGGCTGTGCCGACATGTCAAAATTCACGTCAGATTCGAGGTTCAATTCTACACTGCATCGGGAGTATCAGGACTTGGTAAATTGGTTTATTATTGTCACATACGCCAAGGTACGGTGAAAAACTTTGTTTTGCATGCCATCCATACAGCTCATTTCATCATTTTGATGCCGAAGGAACTCAGCAGGCCAGGCAGCATCCATGGAAAAAAGCAGGCGGTCAACATTTCAGGTCAGGACCCTTCTTCAGCTGACAAAGGTGGTGCCATGGTAGTCTGACATACTGACCTCTACCTTGCAGAGGCCAGACGCCAACTCTCGGACACTTCCCCCTACCTACCCCTGAACCATGACCCGGCCAAGGACCACAGGACATGACCTCCCACACCATCACTGACCTCCTGAAGATGGGTCCTGACCCAAGACATTGACCACCTGCTTTTCTCCACGGATGCTGCCCGGCCTGCTGAGTTCCTCCAGCGTCATCGTGTTTTTCATCTAGACTTCAGCATCTGCAGTCCTTTGTTTCTCTAGATCATTTCATCACATCAGTGTATTGAGGTAGTACAAGGGAAAAGCAATAACAGAATGCAGAATAAAGTGTTACAGTTACAGAGAAAGTGCAGTGCAGGCAGACAATAAGGTGCAAGAGCCATAATGAGGGAGATTGAGAGGTCCAAGAACTCATCTTATCATACCAGGGGACTGTTCAATAGTCTTATAACAGCAGGATAGAAGCTGTCCTTGAGCCTGGTGGTACGTACTTCCAGGCTTTTGTATTTTCTGCCCGATGGGAGGGGGGTGAAGAGGGAACGTCTGGGGTGGGAAGGGTCTCTGATTATGCTGGCTGCTTTACCGAGGCAGCGAGAAGTGTAGACAGAGTCCATGGAGGGGAGGCTGGTTTCCGTGATGCACTGGGCTGTGTCCACAACTCTCTTTCTTGCGGTCCTGGTCAGAGCAGTTGCCGTACCAAGCTGTGATGCATCCAGATGGGATGCTTTCCATGGTGCATCGATAAAAGTTGGTGAGGGTCAAAGGGGACATGCCGAATTTCTTTAGCCTCCTGAGGAAGTAGAGACTTCTGATTCCTGGGAGTGAAAGAAAAGTTGTGAAGCTTCTCGCAGTTAAATAGTCCATACACTGGAAAGAATCAGCACTTGAATGAGGTATCAGGGAACTGTACCAGTGCACTGCATACATGAGGGGAACTGAAAAAAGACAGAGAGTGCAATGAACAGGACTTGGATTAATCGCAAGGGAAGCAACTTGTTCTGGGCACACTGAGAATCCTCTTCAGAAAAATAAAGCCCACGCAGTCTGAGCTTGAAAAATCACAGCTGTATCTCACTTTCTTAAGTTTGAAGATAAATATCAGATTACACAGCTCCAAATGATTGTCCTCTGGCTGATACAGTTCGTAATTATGCAGCAAAGAATTCAATCACAGAGGCTCTGAGCATTTAAATTACTTTCAGCCGAAGCTACACATGATCTGACGGGGGACACAGAAACTGCTGATGATTGTGTTTTCACAGTAATTGGCTGTGCTGGCTCCTTGCACTGATAAGGCACATTGAAATGGGACTTGGAGAGGAACTGAAGTAAGAAAATAACATTTAAGAGTAATAAATTGTATTTGGTGTGGCTGAAGGGCAGTGGTGCTTTCCCCAGCCGCACACAATCCATCTCCTAGATCAGATAAGATCTTTATTAGTCACATGTACATCGAAACACACAGTGAAATACATCATTTTGTCTAGTGATTTTGGGGGGGGGGGTCAGCCCGCAAGTGTCGCCACGCTTCCGGCACCAACATAGCATGCCCATAACTTCCTAACCCGTATGCCTTTGGAACGTGGGAGGAAACCGGAGCACCCGGAGGAAACCCACGCAGACATGGGGAGAACGTACAAACTCCTTACAGACAGCGGCTGGATTTGAACCCGGGTCTCTGGCGCTGTAAAGCATTATGCTAACCACTATGCTACCGTCCTCTGCTAATTTTCAGTTTGAGCCATAGAGTTGGACAGCACAGAGACAGGCCCTTCAGCCAACACATCTATGCTATCCCATTTACCCTCAATTGTTCCCTAAACTGGAGTTGAGTAAGCTGGGGTTGTAGGAGTATATTGGTTCCACATTCATAACAGGCATAGAACAAGGTCAATCCTGCTCCACAGGGTACCGGCATACAATGTAGAAACAGGCCCTTCGGCCCACTGAGTCCTTGCTGACTATCGGGCACCCATTTCCACTAATCCCTGTTCGATTCCCCCGATATTCCCACCAACTCCCCCCACCTCCCCCCCCCGCTCCCCCCCCCCCCCAGATTCTACACTCGCCTACCCACCGGGGGCAACTTACAACGCACCTCCCAGCCTGCACGAATTTGGGATGTGGGAGAAAGCAGAGCACCCGGGGGGGGGTGGGGGGGGGGAATCCCATGCGGTCACGGGGAGAACGTGCAAACTCCACGCAGGCAGCGCCGGAGGTCGGGATCGAACCCGGGTCTCCAGAGCCGTGAGGCAGCGGCTCTACCACCTATGCCAGGAGGCTGACTTTGATGCGAGTGGAGACTGCTGTACCCTAACCCCACGCAGAGCCCAGAAAAGCAACGATGTGTCACAAGGAGACTGGCAGCAGACTTGATTTGGATCCAGGCCCAGAACACCGAGATGAGAAAACAGTTTCCAGTCTACACAGGCTAACAGCAATAAAACTACCTCGGATCAGCTGCAAATTGGTGCACGTTCCATATGGCAGTGTGAGCGGCTGGAATGCCAATCTAAATGTCACACAGAGGCAGCAGCGGCTATCTCCCGAGCCTCAGCACCATCGGTGGTGAGGGAAGAGCAGGCAGCGTTCACTACTGTCGTTTGCGATGTCCCTGCAAGACTGGGTGACCAGCTTCCGTTCAGCTGCAGTTCGAGCATCGGCACTTTGGTCCGACACAAAGCAAGGCCTCGCAGGGGAGGTGTCGGAGAAATCTCATCACCCCAGGGCAATCCCCTTCCCCGCTCCCACACCGACCTGTCTGCCCTCGGCCTCCTCCACTGCCGGAGCGAGGCTAAACACAACCTAGAGGAGCAGCGCCTCATATTCCACCTGGATAGTTTACACCCCAAAGACGTGAACATTGAATTCTCCAATTTCCTACTCCCCCTCTGTCCCTTTTCTCTGTCCTCCTGATCTGCCCGGTTCCTCCCACACTCACCCCAGCCCCCATCACCCTGTTTCCTTCCCCTCCTCCACCCCACCCCATCTGCCCATCACCCACAAACTCCTCCCACTGTGTCCCCTTCCCCCGCCACCGTTCCCATCTGCTTTCCCTTGATTCCAGGCTCCACTTTCCTCTCCTATCAGATCCCACCATCTGCAGCCCTCTGTCACCTCCACCCATCACCTCCCGGCCTCTGTCACCATCTCCACCCTCCCCTCCTCCATCTGCCCATCACCCCTCCTCACCTGGGTCCACCTGCCAGTCCTTGCTCTATCCCTTCCCCTCACCTCTTTACACTGGCTACCTCCCGATCTTTAGGGTCTCGACCCGAAACGTCAACTGCCCGTTTCCTTCCACAGATGCTGCCCGACCCAGCGAGTTCCTTTGCTCTATTAACAGCCTCGTTTGTGGAACCTGGACTGTCTCCATGGTTTGGACCCCACCACAGTTCCCTCCGGCGACCCTGGTTTGATCGCGACCTTGGCTACGGTCTGTGCGGAGTTTGCACGTTCTCCCTGTCACCATGTGGGTTCCCCCTGGATACTCCAGTTTCCTCCCACATCCCAAAAATGGGCTGGAATGTGAATTGGATACTGTGAGGTGCTCTTTAGTGTAGATTACTGGCAAAAGAATCAGGAGAAGTTGGTGGACTTGCGTGAGCAAGAATAAAGTTGCAGAGTTACAACTGTACAAGACGCTGTCATTAAGCTGGAAAGGGGGCAGGAAAGATTAACGAGGATGTTACTGGGAGTGGAGGGCTTGAGTTATCGGGAGAGGCTGGGACAGTTTTCTCTGGAGCAAAGGAGGCTGTGGGGAGTCATCATAGAGGTTTATAAGATCATGAGGGGCACAGATAAAGTGAACGGTCACCGTCTTTTCCCCAGGGTAGGGGAGTCTAAAACTGGAGGGCGTGGGTTTAAGGTGAGAGGGGAAAGATTTAAAGGGGATCTGAGGGGCAACTTTTCCCACACAGAGGGAGGTGGGTTTATGGAACGAGCTGCCAGAGGAAGTGGTAGAGGCGGGTGCAGTTATAATGTTTAAAGGACATTTGGACAGGTACATGGATTGGAAAGGTTTCGAAGGATATGGGCAAAACGCAGGCAAATGGGGCTATCTCAGGTAGGCAACTTGGTCGGCATGGACGAGTTGGGCTGAAGGGCCTGCTTCCGTGCTGTATGACTCTGTGAGAGACACAGGAAACAAGGAGAGTGGAATTGGGGCTGACGGGATTGCTTCCCTGGGAGAAGGCATGGGTACACTGGGTCAAGTGTCCTCCTCCTGTGTCATCATAGGTATTTGAGATAAGTAACCATCACATAACATGTTTTTAGAAGGCACAAGGTGTGAGAAATTGAACAGTTAGTCGGGGCATTGAATACAAGAGCAGGGAGGTTATGTTCCAACTTTATAAAACCTTGGTCAGACCTCAGCTAGAGAACTGCATGCAGTTCTGGTCACCACACTACAGGAAGGATGTGTCAGCACTGGAAAGGGTGCAGGAGAAGAGATTCACCAGGACGTTGCCTGGGATGGAACGCTTCAGTTGTGAGGGCGTCTGGGTCTGTTCTCCCTGGGGCAGAGGGGGTTAAGAGAAGATATGACTGAAGTATATACAATGATGAGGGGTATAGACAGGGTAGACTGCAGAAAACCTTTCCCCATATCAGAGGGAGATAAAACTGGAGGACACAGATGTAGGGTAAGGGGTAAGAGATTTAGAGGGGATCTGAGGGGGACCTTCTTCACCCAGAGAGAGGTGAGTATCTGGAACACACTGCCTGAGGGAGTGGTGGAAGCAGAGTCACTGTCTAGACAAGCACTTGAATCACCCAGGTATAGAAGGCTACGGGCCAAGTGCTGGAAGGTGGGATTGATGCAGATGGGTGTCCACTGGTCGGCATAGACGTGATGGG
The DNA here is from genome assembly GCF_009764475.1 of Pristis pectinata. Lineage (NCBI taxonomy): Eukaryota > Metazoa > Chordata > Chondrichthyes > Rhinopristiformes > Pristidae > Pristis > Pristis pectinata. Next base: position 47,057,613 of record NC_067417.1, read on the forward strand.
CCGAATGGCCTGTTTCCCTGCCAATGACCCGAGAGCTGGAGCCATGTCTAGGCCACAGTTCTGGTACAGTGACTGAGACACAGAGTGGTGGAAGCTGTACTCAGTATCTAACCATGGCCCACTGACCAGGATCAAGTGCAGGCTACCCGAGGAATGGTCTCCACTGAACAGTGAGCTATCTTCTTATTAATTCTGACCACTGTCAGGAATCTAATTCATCTTCTTCAGTTTGAGCTGTGCTTAAAAAAAAATCAGCTGCAGAAATCATTATAAATCAATAAATAAACACACAGATCTTTGTTGAAATCCTAGTTGGATCTTTTTTTTACACAGTTAAACACTCCAAACTAGAAAAATCATTTGCAGATCATCGCATTTTTGAGAGTGATGCATTTAAATTTGACATTTTTATGCGTTAATTGCAAAAAAGTGGTCATTGTGTGTGCTCTGTGCAGTTTGGAAAATTCAGCTTGGCAGATACAGACACAGTTCTTGCAAGGGCACCTAAGACATGAGTTGTGTGGGACATACAGGGAGTGACATCATTCACAGTGCACTGCTTGCTTGGAGGATTTGCAGCGGATGTTGCTGCACATCTTCCTGCTTCAGAACCATCGTGGGTCACTCCGAATTTTCAATGTGCTTCACTCAGTGCAGCTGCTCTACCTTGGAAACACAAGGACACAAGAAAATAGGAGCGGGAGTGGACCACTCAGCCCCTCAATCCTGCCCCTCCATTCAATATGATCATGGCTGATCCATGCTGGCCTCAACTCCTCTTCTGTGCCAGTTCCCCACAACCCTCAATTCCTCCATCTATCTAATATTTATCCATCTCCACCTCAGATATATCTAATGATCGGACTTCCACCACCCTCAGGGGGCAGAGAATTCCAGAGGTTCACCACCCTCCGAGTGAAGAAATTTCTACGCACCTCAGTTTTAAATGACCGGCCCCTTATTTTGTGGCTGCGACCCCTTGTTCGTGACCGTCCCACTGTCATTCGTTGTCAGTCGCTCAGAATTTCCCATGTGCTCCATTCAACGCAGCTGCTCTGTTTGAAGACCTACTCAGCCACTTGACCCTGACTTTTACGGTCAGAAGCTTTGGTGGCTCCCTGGGCAGATCAGGCGAGGCAGGAACTACATTGCGGGGCCTATTCATGGACCTCACTGAAGCAAGGGGCTGAGAGGTCACGTCCCTTGACCTATTCCCCAGACTACCCACACCCTTAACCCCAGGATCACTGCATCCAGAGGTTTTCCATAGCACAGATATCTGTCACCTTCGCCACCTTGAACAGGCAAGTCTCCCGATCGTTCTGGACTGCGGCGACTGACCAAGATGAGCTATTCCAGCTTGTTCCTCACTGACCATCAACCACCCATTTACTCTCATCCTATGTCAATAATATGGGGGCTCGTTTGTACCTAAGGTTGATCATAAGCTGGGTGTTTGTAACCCAGAAAAGGCCTGTGGTTACATTTCTACCTTTGGCCTGCTGCAGCCTTTTCTGTCAACCTGTGCTCCCTTATGCTCACACGCGCGCGAGTGCGCGCACACACACACACACACACACACACACACACACACACACAGCCCACACACACTTCTCCTTACCCAAGCATCTTCTAGATCCAGGCAAACCGTGGCAGGCAACGTGAACTGTTCCACATGGGCTTTAACAAGTTCACAAAAGACACCAACATTGCGAGGGACTGCAGGGAATCCTTCTCAAACCTGCTGGGATTGTCCGCCCAAAAGGGCAGAGGAGGCTCCGTTGCTGAGTCCATGTTCTATGTTCTATTCAAGGCAGACATGGGCAGACTTTTGGATCTAAAGGAAATTAAGGGATCTGGGGTTGGGTGCGGGAAGGTGGCGCTGAGGTAAAAGATCCGCCCCGATCACGCTGACGGCAAAGCAGGCACAAGGGGCTGAATGGCCAACGCCTACTATCTTTATGTTCTCATGGTCCTCAGAAATCTGTCATAGGATGTTTCTGAGGAGCATAAGAACAGAAGTAGGGGTAGGACATTCAGCTCTTGTGCCTGCCGCATAATGACACGCAAACCGTGATCCCAGCCAGCATGTCCATTACAGATCCAATCCCAGAGCAAACTGAGGTCTGGCAAGGCTGTGTCAACACTCCAATCCTCTCCTCCATCTTCCTTGCTGCCACATTCCACCTCTCCTCCAATGGAGTCAAGTCAAGTTTATCGTCAGGTACACAAGTACAGTGAGGTTCAGGTACAATGAGAAATGTTCTTGCAGCAGCATCGGAGGAACGTAGGTTCAGACAGACAGAGTTAATTTACAGGACAGACAGGAGATGGTTCAACCATTGTCCTTTCCACTCCAGAACCAAGGTCACCGCAACCCCAGCAGTCATCGTTACACATGCTGATGAGACTTGAGTCATTGAGTCGCACAGCAACAGGCCCTTCAGCCCATTGTGTCCATGGTGACCATCAAGTACACATTCACGCTAATCCTATTTACCAGAGCATTGTCCAAAGCTACTGTGCCTCGGCGACTCAAGTGCTCTTCTCAATACTTCTCAAATGTTCTGAGAGTATCTCCAAGACAGCTTCTATCCCGCTGTTATAAAACCATTGAACGGTCCCCTAGTACGATAAGATGGACTCTTGACCTCACAATCTGCCACGTCATGGCCCTTACACCTTATTGTCTGCCTGCACTGCACTTTCTCTATAACTGTAACACTTTATTCTGCACTCTGTTATTGCTTTTCCCTTGTACTACCTCGATGCACTGATGTGGTGAAATGATCTGTATGGATGGCATACAAAACAAGGTTTTTCACTGTACCTCAGTACATGTGACAATGATAATAATAAACCAATAAACCAATTCCTGCCTCTACCGCACCCTGAGGCTGTGTGTTCCAGATTACAATCATCCTCTGAGTGAAAAAATTCCTCCTCAGTTCCCCTCTAAGTCTCTTACCCCTTATACGAAACCTACACCCTTCTTAGCCGTGGGGAACACTTTCTTACTGTTCACCCTATCTTTGCCCTCATAATTTTGTACATCTCTAACAGGTCCCCCCTCAGCCTCCTCCACTCCAAGGAAAGCAAACCCAGCCTCTCCAGTCTCTCCTCAGAACCGAAACACTCCGTCACAGCAGTCCTCGTCGACATACGGTGGGAAGGTTGTGGTTAAGTGAGACAGGGTGCCAAAAAGATTCACAGGGATGCTGCCAGGACCAGAAAGCTTAAGTTATGAGGAGAGACGGGACTGTTTTCCCTGCAGCAGAGGAGGCTGAGGGGTGATCTCATAGAGGTTTATAAAATCATGAAGGGCATGGATAAGGTGAATGGTCACAGTTTTTTTCCCAGGGTAGGGGAGTCTAAAACTAGAGGGTATCTGTTTAAGGTGAGAGGGGAAAGATTTGAAGGGGACCTGAGGGGCAACCTTATCACACAGAGGGTGGTAGGTATATGGAACGAGCTGCCTGAGGAAGTGGTAGAGGCGGGTACAGTTACAATGTTTAAAAGACATTTGGACAGGTACATGGATAGGAAAGGATGAGAGGGATTTGGGCCAAGCACAAGTAAATGGGACGTTCAGGAAGGCACCTTGGTTGGCGTGGATGAATTGGGCTGAGGGGTCTGTTGCTGTGATGTCTGACCGTATGACAGCACTTTGTTCAGTGCTTAGGCTCTGAGTCATTGTTGCCTCCGTCACCAACCTGAAGAGGAGAACAGTCCTTACACTTAACACCCTGAAGACAAAGATCCTCCACCAACGTGCCCCCACCGCACATTACTGCACCCAACCCTCAATAATTAGATTTATGATGAGATCCTGGACAACATGGATCAGTTTCCATAACTCAAGAGCCACCTTTCAGCAGAGACAGGCATTGATGGCACATTTCAGGACCATCTCCACTGTGCCCACTCAACCTTCAGCCAACTGAGGAAAAGAATGTTTAAAGACCACAACCTCAAACCTGGCACAAAGCTCATGGTCATTGGGCAACAGTTATCCCTGCCCTAACCGTATGTTTCTGAGGCCTGAACTATTTGCAGCAGGTATCTCAACCTCCTATCTGGATATATCACGGCTTGGTATGGCAACTGTTCTGCCCAGGACCACAAGAAACTGCAGAGAGTTGTGTACACAGCCCAGCGCATCATGGAAACCAGCCTCCCCTCCATGGACTCTGTCTATACTTCTCGCTTCCTTGGTGAAGCAGCCAACATAAAGAACCCACCCACCTGGGTCATTCTCTCTTCTCTCCTCTCCCATCAGGTAGAAGACTCAGGAGCCTGAGGGCACGTACCACCAGGTTCAAGGACAGCTTCTGTCCCACTGTGATAAGACTATTGAACTGTTCCCTTATACAATGAGATGGACTCTTGACCTCAATATCTACCTCATTATGACATTGCACCTTATTGTCTACCTGCACTGCACTTTCTCTGTAGCTGTGACACTTCACTCTGTATTCTGTTGTTGTTTTTACCTTGTACTGCCTCAATGCACTGTGTAATGAATTGATCTGTACGAATGATATGCAAGACAAGTTTTTCACTGTACCTCAGTACAAGTGACAATAATAAACCAGTACCAAGCCAATGGAAAAATACCACTGCAAAAACCTCCAAATCCATTGAAGGATAAGTGAACCCAATGTCAGTGTCCTGTCACCAGCGTTGAGGTCCTAATCAAATGCAGCCAGCTCTGATGGGCAGGACACAAGGTCCATATACCTAACACCAAACTCCCGTAACTGGTCACAGCAGGAGAGAGTAAACACTACAAAGACATTCCCGAAGCCCCCTTGCAAAAATATAACTTTCTCTCTGTTTCGTCGCTGCCGTCATTATTGAGGAAGACATTGAGAATGTCAGTTCTCTACCGGAGCATACAAAGGCCATGCACCAATAGCGGAAGGAACCCACCTCTTCCCAAATTACCACCCGCCTCTCTCATCGGGCTCCATCGGTCACCTCAGAACCCAGAGAACTGAAATGGAAGCATCTCATAGAGTTATAGAGGCATACAGCACGGAAACGGGCCCTTCAGCCCAACTGGTCCATGCCGACCGAGGTTCCCCTCTAAACTAGTCCTATCTTCCCACATTTGGCCAATATCCCTCTAAGCCTTTCCCGTCCATGTACCTGTCCAAATACCTTTTAAATGCTGTTGATGTAACTGCCTCAACCACTCCCTCTGGCAGCTCATTCCATATACTGACCTCCCTCTGGGTGAAAAAGTTGCGCCTCGGGTTCCTATTAAATCTCTCTCCTCTCATCTTCAACCTATGCCCTCTAGTTCTTGATTCCCCAACCCCGGGAAAAAGACAGTGTACATTCACTCTATCTATGCCCCTCATGATTTTATACACCTCTATAAAGATCACCCCTCCTTCTCCTACGCTCCAATGGAAAAAGTCCCAACCTGCTCAACCTCTCTCCATAACTCAGTCCCTCGAGTCCCAGCAACGTCCTCGTAAATCTCCTCTGTACTCTTTCCAGCCCAATGGCATCTTTCCTGTAACAGAGTGACCGAAACTGAACACAATATTACAAATGTGGCCTCACCAACATCTTGTGCAAGAGGTGTCATCATCTATCCTGAGGGACTGCCTCTGCAGACACTTAAGCTCAGTTCAGCCGATGGAGAAACAAAAACGATGTTTTAAAAAACCCTCCAGTCATCCGCAGTTTGGAATCCAGATTATTTTGTGCATTGACTCAGAAACAGAATACCCGAGAGTCTTCAGCACCTCAGCCACTGGAGAGGAGTGCACGCTCTTTCTTTCCTCCCTTCAGTTTTCAAGCACAGCCCAGAAAGAACAGGCACAAAAAATAGGGAAAGTAAGTTCAACGCTGCAGTGAGCAATCCTGCTGAAACAGGAGATTGCTGATTCCAAACAAGATAAATGAACAATGTTGCTCTCTCCGAGTAGATAGTTTCTGCACAACAGGGGGCACTGCAATATGGCTTCAAACAGTGTGTTCATTGATTGGTGTCTCTCTTCCTGAAAGGGACAACATCTTTTACTTTGTTGATTGCAAGAGCTATCACTGAAGCCCACGTCTTTACCAAGCCTCTTTATCTCCAGTTTTTGCCTTTTTATGCATTCTTTTTCAAATTGCTTCTTGAGCTATGTCACCAGCTTTGAGAGATATTGGAAGTTTTTGGATTTTAATGAGATCTTTGCAGTCTCAAAAAACTTTTCCACAGTTCCTATGAAGTAAACATTAATGTCTTGACATCTGGTACCTACTTATATTTGTGTGACTTGAGGGTTAATAACTAAACTGCTTTATATAACAGATTAATTGTAATCTCATGCAGCATTACACAGTCACTTTGGACTGATGTTTATTAGATACAGGCAAACTACAATAAGTTATATATGTAAAGACAATTGAATAACAGCAATATGGAGGGCAGGAAATGAGTTAATTTCTGATTTAGGAAATACAGACATTATGAGAAACGTCCACAATTAATTAACCATTCATCGGATGAAGGCTATCCTTTGAGTCATAGAGAGATGCAGCATGGAAACAGACCCTTCAGCCCACCTAGTCCATGCCGACCATCAAACATCCCTTTACACTGCATTGATCCTATTTTTTTTGTTCTCCCCACATTTGTGTGAACTCCCCCCAGGTTCTATCAATCACCTTACAGGCCGGGGGTAATTCACGGTGGCCAATTAACTTACCATCCCGCAGATCTTTGAGATGTGGGAGGACATTGGAGCACCCGGGGGAAAAACCACGTAGTCATGGGGAGAACGTGCAAACTCCACACAGACAGCACCCGAGGACAGGATTGAGCCCGGGTCTCTGGCACTGCGAGGCAGTGGCTCTACCAGCTGCGCCACTGTGTTGTTCATGTTTAAGCAAACACCCCCTTTGTTTTATACCAGTTCGGTGATGAGAATGTATCTTCAGTGTCTACAACCTTCAGTGCTTCCAGAATTGAAGCTACTTTTTGATGCCCTACTGACAATCACTTAGTTTGTTTCCAAGTCAACTTACTTCCAAACCCCAACAATGGACCGGCTAATAAATATGGACGGCATATTCAGTGAGGTGAATGTACTTAGGAAGAAATGATTGACCAATTCATTTCATCTCTATTATTAGTAGGCCTCCAGGGTATAAATTTGTCTTGTGTAGTAAACGTGCAACATAGTAATAACTGCTTGTTAAACTTCACCTCTGCAGTTCTCTTCCAATGAAATAAATGGGCCAGATTTCAGTGGTGGTGTTCAACGTGCCTAAATTACCACATCGCCCACTTAGCACAAACAGCAGAGGACAACTTTACCTTTTGTTATTAAGGCAAACAGTCAACAAAGATTTATAAAGGACAGAATGTGCTCGAGCAGTTTAATTAAATTGTCCAAGATAATCAGGGAGAGTAAAGTTAATATAAATTGCATGGATGTTGGCTCTATGGGCTTTCGGTAGGGTACACGACTTGGGTTTTTCGATGTCAGACTAGAGTGCAGAACAAAGGTTGCAGGAGGAATGGGCAGCTCAGCAGTGTGGACAGGTAAGTGATGGTGTAGTTAGACTCAGACTGCAAAGAAGTGCTTTTAACGAACGCACTTCATCATAGGCACTTGGTCCAAGAGGTTTATTACAGCGTTGAAGTTGAAACATAGCTATTTTGAAATGCAAATAGAAAATGAATGCCTGCCAAGATAAAGGGTACTCCCTGACTTGGAGACGTGCTGTTTCCATAAGATATTGCCACTGAATATAGAACACAGAACAGAGTAGGACAGGAACAGGCCCTTCAGCCCACAATGTCTGTGCTGACTATGATGCTAATGTAAACAAATGCAACCTGCCTGCACATGGTCCGTATCCCTCCATTCCCTGACTGTTCTTGTGCGTCTAATTGCCCCTTAACCCTTGCTATTGTACCTTTGCGTTGTGTGGGAAGGTTGCGGTTGAGGTCTCAATTAAGAGACATGATCTGGGCTGATATTCACTGCAGCAGGGAGGAAGTGCTACACCTTTGGAGGTCTTAAGCTAAGGTGTTGTCAACCTGTTTGCACGGATGTGCACAATTTTAGAAAAACAGGGGAACTGTCCACTTGTTCTGAATGAAATTTAGAGTCATCGATAGAGTCGTAGAGAGATACAGCACAGAAACAGGCCCTTCAGCCCATCTGGTCTGTGTCAACCACCAACCACCTATTCACACGAATCCTACATTAGTTCCATTCTCCCCGGATTTAATCAACTACCCCCCAGATTCTACCACTCACCTACACACTAGAGGCAATCTACAGTGGACAATTAACCCTCCAACCCGCTCAGCTCGGCCTTGGGATGTTGGTGGAAACCGGAGCACCCGGAGGAAACCAATGCATTCACAGGGAGAACGTGCAAGCTACACAAAGAGAGCTCCCGAGGTCAGGATTGAACCCGGGTCTCTGGCACTGTGAGACAGCAGCCCTACCTGCTGCGTCACTGTGCCACCCAAAAATTTATTGCTCAACCAATATCACTACCAATACAGACCTTGTCTACATTACATAGCTGTGTGTGGAATCTTCCTTTGCATTGACTTTTTTTTCAGATTTCCTTACAACCAACTCTCAGTGCAATCCCATCAATCCCACTCCCCCCACATTTCCCTGTCACTATTCTCTGTCATATCCCACTGATTCTCCTATCACCCATCTACACTTGGGGCATTTTACAGGAGTCAGTTAACCTACCACACTGTCACAGGGAGAACGTGCAAACTCCACACAGACAGCACCAGCACTCAGGATTCAAGGTGGGGCACTGGAGCTCTGAGGCAGCATCATTACTTGCTGCTCCACAGTGCCATGTCATCTGTGCCCATGGAGTATGCTACGTAAAAGCATATCTCCTGTTCTTTACATCACACGTCACCTGTTTTATCTGCACACCTAACCAGGGAAGTCATGTGTCACTGTGACTGAACAAACTGAATGTAAGTGGTTTGGTAGCAGTCACTGTAGTAAAACACCAATAGTCTGTTATCCAGTGATTCAGAAGGGTTTGGCATTTGGGCTATCATTTGGGTTCACTTCTTTGCAATCTGAGTCTAACTACACCATTACTTACCTGTCCGCACTGCTGAGCTGCCCAGTCCTCCTGCAATCTTTGCTCTGCACTCCAATCTGACATCAAAGTGTTTTGGCATTTGGGCTATCAGATAATACTTACTGTGCTCCCTTCCCAGTCACTGGATCCGGGTTCCTCCACTCCCTTCCCAGTCACTGGTTCTGGGTTCCTGGTTCCTGCCCTCCCTTCCCAGTCACTGGCTCCTGGTTCCTGCCCTCCCTTCCCAGTCACTGGATCCGGGTTCCTCCACTCCCTTGCCAGTCACTGGTTCCTGGTTCCTGGTTCCTCCACTCCCTTCCTAGTCACTGGATCCTGGTTCCTCTGCTCCCTTCCCGGTCACTGGTTCCGGGTTCCTCCACTCCCTTCCTAGTCACTGGATCCCAGTTCCTCTGCTCCCTTCCCGGTCACTGGTTCCGGGTTCCTCCACTCCCTTCCTAGTCACTGGATCCCAGTTCCTCTGCTCCCTTCCCGGTCACTGGTTCCGGGTTCCTCCACTCCCTTCCTAGTCACTGGATCCCAGTTCCTCTGCTCCCTTCCCGGTCACTGGTTCCGGGTTCCTCCACTCCCTTCCTAGTCACTGGATCCCAGTTCCTCTGCTCCCTTCCCGGTCACTGGTTCCGGGTTCCTCCACTCCCTTCCTAGTCACTGGATCCCAGTTCCTCTGCTCCCTTCCCGGTCACTGGTTCCGGGTTCCTCCACTCCCTTCCTAGTCACTGGATCCCAGTTCCTCTGCTCCCTTCCCAGTCACTGGTTCCTGGTTCCTCCACTCCCTTCCTAGTCACTGGATCCCAGTTCCTCTGCTCCCTTCCCAGTCACTGGGTCCTGGTTATCTCATTTCCTTTCACTCAGTGGGGCTGCACTTCCTGCACCCCGGGTTAACTTACCTGGTTACACAGCACTTGATATAACATGTGTGTAACATTTAAGAAAAAAAGTCAATTTCAAGTCTTTTGCTGACATTTATAAAATGTACAGTTCAAAAGTAAATTTCAAGTGTTTTACAGAATTTTACATACATTTCTAAACTAACATTCCCCAATTATGATGATTTATACCCGTCCTGTCTGAGCAGAGGATCCAAGGCAGTGTGGGAGTTACAATAGCAATGTTGAAGAGGCATTCAGACAGGCATGTGAACAGGCAGGGAATGGAGAGATATGGACCATGTGCAGACAGATGGCAATTGTTTGGATTGGTTAGCACAGACATCGTTGTTACCACAGACATAGTGGGCCGAAGGGCCAGTTCCCTTGCTATACTGAGATGAGAGTTCTTTATTAGTCACATGTACATCGAAACACACAGTGAGATGCATCTTTTTGTGTAGAGTGTTCTGGGGGGCAGCCCTCAAGTGTCGCCACGCTTCCGGCGCCAACATAGCACGCCCGCAACTTCCTAACCCGTACGTCTTTGGAATGTGGGAGGAAACCGGAGCATCTGGAGGAAACCCACGCGGTCATGGGGGCGAACATACAAACTCCTTACAGACAGTGGCCAGAATTGAACCCAGGTCGCTGGCGCTGTAATAGCGTTACACTAACCGCTACACTACTGTGCCTGCCCTGAATCAGAAAACCCACCTCCCCGTTGGGGAATTGAACCCTGGTCTCCTGCGCGACAGGTGGAGTTACTAACCACTAAACTAACGAGGAACGAGGAACTGTTTCATGTTCTATACGGGGTAGGTTCCTGCATCCAGTATAAAGGAATGGTATACCACTGCAACTGCTGGCGCTTAGCTCACAGATAACAAGACTGATCTCCTTTGTGTTATAATTAAGAGGAACGATGGGGATTGTGTTTTGAATGGGCTGCAGATATGTGTTTTTGTGGCGGAAAACATTCAACGCAATCAGTTGATTCACACCAAATGAAATTACAATAACAACAAGTTTACAAATGTTGTGACAGAAACCTTCTACGCATGTTGCAGGGGATCCTAGCTGGCTGTGCGGCGAGTCCTAATTTGTGAATGATGCTATATATCTGTGCCAGTTAAATTTACAGAGTGCAATGTGTTGAGCTGACAGTCATTAACACCTTTGGTTGAGAACCAACTGGAAGATGGGCACCTGATGCTGTGAAATATGCTGCTTAATTTGCAGTCCTCTCTTGGCACCTTTCTCACTGCTGCCTGGCTCTCACTATGTTCCTCTCAATTTCTCCTGGCTCACATGTTCTCCCAATCACGTTCGCTCCACCATTTCAGCCACAGTCACCTCACTGCTTCTGTCGTTGGGGGGGGGGGGGGGGGGGGGGGGGGGGGGGGGGGGGGGGGGGGGGGAGGGAAGGTGCACGTTCTTCCAGGGACATGAAGGCATGAACATTGATTTCTCTAACTTCATGTCACCGCTCCCCTCTGTCCCTTTTCTGTGTTCCTCATCCCGCTGGCCCCCATCACCCCATCTCTTTCCCCTCCCCCACCCTCTCGATCTGGACATCACCCTCCACCTCCCACTGGTACCCCCCCCCCCCACCTCTTTCCCTTTATGCCATGGTCCACTGTCCTCCCCTATCAGATTCCATCTTCTTCAGCCCTGTGGTCACTTCCACCTACCTCCCAGCTTTGGACATCGTTCCCACTCTTGTCCCCTCTCTCGCCTGCCAATCAGCCCCCTCACCTGGATCCACCTGTCACCTGCCAGCTCTCGCCCCATTCCTGCCCCCCACCACTTTATACTGGCCACATCCCCTTTTATCTCTCAGTCCAGGTGAAGGGGCTCGACCCGGGACGTCGACCGTCCATTTCCCTCCACAGGTGCTGCCCGACCCGCTGTGTTCCTCCAGCTTTTTGTGTGTTGCTCCAGATTTCTAGCATCTGCAGTCTCTTGTGTCTCTCTGTGAAGGGTCATTATTGTTCTAAACCCTCTCACTTTCTCACAGTCCCATTTTAGCTTCCCACCTTCAATCTCCATAAAGAAAAAGCTCTGCCTTTGCTGGCTGTACCACAGAAGGAGGCCATTTGTTCCCGTACCAAGTCACGGGGGACCGTGGGGGGGCATTTGCATCACTCCCATTCCCCCTCTCCTTACTTCCCTGTAGACCTACAATTTATTCTCTCCCACATGCCCATCAACTCCCCCCACTCACCTACACACTCCGGGCAATTTTCAGCGGCCGACTAACCCACCAACCCACACGTCTTTGGGATGTGGGAGGAAACCGGAGCACCCGGGGGAAACCCACGCGGCCACAGAGAGAACGTGCAAACTCCACGCAGACAGCACCAGAGGTCAGGATTGAACTCGCGCTGTGAGGCAGTGGCTGTACCAGCTGTGCCACTGTGCTGGGGTCCCCTGAAGCATTAATTCTCATGTGAAGTTCCTCTCCCTGCTATTTAAACCAAGGTTTCAACTTAATTAAGATAAACTCAGGTGAAGCATCTGTAAAATCTACCTTTGTACTGAGGACCACTGAATTTTTCAAGGGGGTTCTCTGGTAGAAAGCTCCAGATTCTACCACTCATCTACACGCTAGAGGAAATTTACAGTGGCTGATTAACCTGTCAACCTGCACAATGTGGGATGAAACCGGAGCACCCGGGGGAAACCCACGCGATCACAGGGAGAACGTGCAAACTCCACACAGACAGCACCGGAGACCGGGATTGAACCTGGGTCTCCGGCGCTGTGAGGCAGCGGCACTACCAGCTGAGCCACTGTGCTGGCCTGTTGATCAGAAGTTTGGATGTAGTTGGACCTCAGTGGAACTCACACTACTTAGGACGTGCATACTCCACACAGACAGCAGGATTGAATCCGGGTCTCTGTGAGGGACACAGCATCATGTCGTTCTTATAATAGCAATGTTCATGACCTGGGGAAGTTACTACATACTTCAATGCTGATGTTTGTGGTGGAATCACTATTGCAAAGGAGAATGACATCCAGCTGAGCTGTTGTAGAAATAGACAATGCTAGGGACCCAGTTATAACAGCGATTCAGGTTGTTGTGTGTGCTGATGGCTTCCCCTATGACCGTATAACCCTGGCTTGACACTGGGTGTCTCACTTTGCTGCTTCTCTCAGCTGAACCTGTGTTTTTAATGGATTGACACACGGTGATGCAGTTAGTAGAGCTTCTGCCTCAGAACTCCAGCAGCCCGGGTTCAGTCCTGACCGCTGGTGAGGTTTGCACGTTCTCCCTGTGACCGCTTGAGTTTGCCAGTCTCCTCCCAGAGACGTGCAGGTTGGTGGGTTAATTGGCCGCTGTAAATTGCCCCCGGTGTGTAGGTGAGGGGTAGAATCTGGGAGAGTTGATGGGAATGTGGGGAGAAGTTAGCATAAGGCTATTAGGGAGTAGGTTAGCTCTTGTTATAACGTCTTGTCCGAATGGCAGCAGGTCCCCCAGTGTCAGCACGGCACATGGGAACAAACTCCAAGTCTCCCAAGTGGGGCTAATAACCCACAGCCTTCAGACCCTTGGGTGAGAGTACTAACCAGTGAACCACTGGGCGGCACGGTGGCACAGCTGGCTGAGCTGCTACCTCACGGCACCAGAGACCCAGGTTCGATCCTGACCTCGGAGTTTGTGTGGAATTTGCACACTCTCCCTGTGACCACGTGGGAACCCTCCCCCCACCCCACCCCACCCTGCCCCCCACCCCCGGATGCTCAGGTTTCCTCCCACATCCCGAAAACTTGTACGTCTGTAGGTCCTGTAGTCTAGATGGGCGGCATGGTAGTGTAGCGGTGAGCGCAACGCTATTACAGCGCCAGTGACCCGGGTTCAATTCCCGCCGCTGTCTGTAAGGAGTTTGTACGTTCTCCCCGTGTCTGTGTGGGTTTCCTCCGGGTGTTCCGGTTTCCTCCCACGTTCCAAAGACGTACGGGTTAGGAAGTTGTGGGCGCGCTATGTTGGCGCCGGAAGTGCGGCGACACTTGCGGTCTGCCCCCCAGAACACTCTCAGTAACGTAAAAAGACGCATTTCACTGTGTGTTTCGATGTACATGTGACTAATAAATAAATATCTTATCTTAGAAAATTAGTGGGAGAATGGGATTGTTCTGTGGGCCTTGATGACAGTGTGCTAATGTTAAAACACCCTCCATCCATATCATAAGGAACCCTGATACTAATATAAGTGGAACATGGGCCCTAAATCTTGAGGGTTCAGCATTGGGAGAGGCAGGGTTTATGATCAAAATGAGTGATGCAGATCCTTGCAAACAGAAAACAAACCGAAGACTGAAATGGTTAAATTCCTTACCTCAGACGACCTGACTCCGAGTCCAAATGAGTGTCGCTGGGCAGCTTGCAGAGTCAGTGGGAAGTGAACCAACCAACGGGAGTCCTTTGGCAAGTGGCAGCAGCAGCTTGCCGTTGAGTGTGAGCCTGAGGCTTCTCATTGCAGAGGAATCGGCCTTGCAAGTCTATACGTGCACCGTCGGTGGTTCCAGCAAAGAGGATCGTGTGCCACAGTCTGCTGGGGGAGAGGGGTGGGTGACAATTGAGTGAACTGATGGTGGGTGGGAGTCGGGGGTTAGTGGTGGGAAGGTCAGAGGTTCAGTCAGGGGAGGGGAAATCAGGACGATAGGGATCTTTCAGGGATGCCATCAGCTGGGGGTGGGGTTCTGGGGACAGGATTGGGTAGTGGGACCCAAAGGTGATCAGCAGTCAGGACAAGGAGCTCTTAAGGGGGAACTGGCTGTAGGAGGAGCAATGAGGCAGCCTCCAGAGGGAATGGTCTGATCAGCCTGGTGACTGCAGTCAGCCTTTCCTGTACAAACACATGGGGTGCCTTCCCCCACTGCATGTGTGGACCCCACGATGTGTAAACACACCGTACGCACAGCAAATGCACAGCAAGCTTAACGCTCTCGGCTCGTAGGCACTCGATCATAAATAAAAACAGAAAATGCCGGTAATGCCTCTGGAAAGGTTCAATGTTGCCTGACCTGCTAAGTACTTCCAGCATTTTCTGTTTTTATCTCAGATTTCCACCGTCTGCGGATTTTTGCCTTTTGAAGTGCTTAATCCTGTTTAGTGATGGGGCTTCAATTGGATTTATTTGCATAACACATAAGAGCATTGTGCGACATGAAAGGATTTCTAAGGCACTTGATCTTGCAGCTTCAATATAATTTCTTGCTTTTTTCTTTATTCAGTGCACACAGCCTGACCAGTTGGGGTGTTGGTGCTGAAATCTCTTTCAAACGTGGAAGCACGGAAGTTAGGAGCTGCAATAGCTCTTTGAGCCTGTTTTGCCATTCAATATGATCATGACAGATCATCCAAATTCAGTAGCCTATTCCAACCCAAGAAAGAAATATCCATCTCTTTCTTGAATGCTTTTCTTTCCATGGTCGAGAATTCCACAGGTTCACCACTTTCTCGGGAGAAATTTCTCCTCATTTCTGTCTTAAGTGGCTTTCCCTTATCCTTGGACTGTGACTGCTGCTCATGAATTCTCCGGCCACTGGGAATATCTTCCCTGTATCCAATCTGTTTCATTTTCCGTTTCTAATTTTCCAACTTAAAAGGCTCCTGGGTCAAAGTTCCATCTGCAGGACTCAAGGTGCACTGACCTGCCTTGACATGGGAGTCGGTGGATGTTGGGGCAGCACAGTGGCACAGCTGTAGAGCTGCTGCCTCACAGCTCCAGCGACCCGGGTTCAACCGTGACCTCGGGTGCTGTCCATGAGGAGTTCGCACGTTCTCCCTGTGACTGCGTGGGTTTCCTTCGGATGCTCCAATTTCCTCCCACATCCCAAAGGTGTGTGGGTTGGTAGGTTAATTGTCTGCTGAAAATCGCCCCTAATGTGTAGGTGAGGGGTAGAATCTGACAGGGAGGAGAATTGATGGGA
This sequence comes from Pristis pectinata, assembly GCF_009764475.1. Classification (NCBI taxonomy): domain Eukaryota; kingdom Metazoa; phylum Chordata; class Chondrichthyes; order Rhinopristiformes; family Pristidae; genus Pristis; species Pristis pectinata. Next base: position 47,073,524 of record NC_067417.1, read on the forward strand.
ATGTGGGAGGAATAGTTACAGGGAAAATTAATGTGGGGATGGGATTGCTTTGTGAACTACCATGGGCTCAACGGGTCAAAAGAACTTCCTTCTATGTTGTCAGGAAACCTCCTGACAGAAAAAGCTTCACTGGGAATATTGTGTTCAGTTTTGGTCACCCTGCTATAGGAAAGATACCATTAAGCTGGAACGAGTTCAGGGGAGATTTACAAAGATGTTGCCGGGACTTGAGGGACTGAGTTATGGAGGGAGGTTGAGCGGGTTGGGACTGTATTCATTGGAGCGTAGGAGAATGAGGGGGTGATCTTATAGAGATGTATAAAATCATGAGAGGCATAGATAGGGTGAATGCACAGTCTTTTTCCCAGGGTTGGGGAATCAAGAACAAGAAGGCACAGGTTTAAGGTGAGAGGGGAGAGATTTAATAGGAACCTGAGGGTCAACTTTTTCACCCAGGGAGTGGTCTGTTTATGGAATGAGCTTCCAGTGGAAGTGGTTGAGGAAGGGACATTAACAACATTGGTAGATTGATTTACTATTGTAATGTGTACTGAGGTACAGTGAAAAACTTGTCTTGCATACCATTCACACAGATCAATTCATCACAACAGTGCATTGAGGTAGTACAAGGTAAAACAATAACAGAGCCTAGAATAAAGTGTTTCAGTCATAGAGAAAGTGCATTGCAGGTAGACAATAAGGTGCAAGGTGATAATAAGGTAGATTGTGAGGTCAAAAGTCGATCTTAATGTACTAAGGAACCATTCAATAGTCTTATCACTGTGGGATACAAGCTGTCCTTGAGCCTGGTGGTACGTGCTTTCAGGTTTTTGTATCTTCTACCCGATGGGAGAGGGGAGAAGAGAGAATGTCCGGGATGGGTGGGGACTTTGATTGACTGGCTGCTTTACTGAGGCAGCGAGAAGTGTAGACAGAGTCCATGGAGAAGTATAGGCAGAGTCCATGGTGGTTGCTGTGATAAGCTCTGTGTCCACAACTCTCTGCAGTTTCTTGCAGTCACGGCCAGAGCAGTTGCCATACCAAGCCGTGATGCATTCTATGGTGCATCAATAAAAATTGGTGAGGGTCAAAGGGGACATGCCAAATTTCTTTAGCCTCCTGAGGAAGTAGAGTCGCTGGTGAGCTTTCTTGGCTGTGGTGTCAACATGATTGGACCAGGACAGGCTATCGGTGGTGTTCACTCCTAGGATCTTGAAGCTTTCAGACGTCTCGACCTCAGCACCTTTGACGTAAACAGGAACATGTGCATCGCCCCCCTTCCTGAAGTCAATGACCAGCTCTTTTGTTTTGCGGACATTGAGGGAAAGGCTGTTGTCATGACGCCGTGTCACTAGGCTCTTTATCTCCTTCCTGTACTCCGACTCATCGCTATTTGAGATACGGTCCACTACGGTGGTATCATCTGCAAACTTGTAGATGGAGTTAGAGCACAATGTGGCCACGCAGTCGTGAGTGTGTAGGGAGTAGAGTAGAGGGCTGAGGACGCAGCCTTGTGGGGTACCAATGTTGAAGATAATTGTGGCAGAGGTGTTGCTGCCTATCCTCACTGATTGCGATCTGTTGGTCAGGAAGTCGAGGATCCAGTTGCAGAGGGAGGTGTTAAGTCCCAGGTGTCGGAGTTTGGAGATGAATTTGTTTGGAATTATGGCATTGAAGGTGGAGCTGTCGTCAATAAACAATAGTCTAACGTAGGTGTACTGACCAGATGCTCCAGAGCTGAGTGTAGGGCCAGGGAGATGGCATCTGCCGTAGACCTGTTGCAGCAGTAGGTGAATTGCAGTGGGTCGAGGTCGTCTGGGAGGCTGGAGTTAATCCATGCCATGACCAGCCCCTCGAAGCATTTCATGATGGTGGATGTTAGAGCCACCGGTCAGTAGTCATAAAGGCACGTCACCTTGTTTTTCTTAGGTACTGGGATGATAGTGGTCTTCTTAAAGCAGTTGGGAACTCCTTAAAGCAAGTGCCTTGGGCAGGTGCATGGATAGGAAAGGTTTAGAGGGATGTGGGCCAAATGCAGGCAAATGGGACTGGCTTAGATGGGAATCTTGATCGGCACTTGGGCAGGTGCATGGATAGGAAAGGTTTAGAGGGATGTGGGCCAAATGCAGGCAAATGGGACTGGCTTAGATGGGAATCTTGATCGGCATGGACCAGTTGGGCCGAAGGGCCTGTTTCCTTGCTCTAAGTCACAATAAAAGAACTGGCTAAAGAGACAATAAGCACAGTTTATTTGCAGAGTCCCAGGACTGCTGAAGCCAATTGGAAATTCCAATGATGGCACTTCCTCTGAGCTCAATGCAAACCAGAAATTGAGCTCAGTCCCTGCTCACTGGTATGACAGAGTACCAAGCAGAGCGGTTGCTGATCCATCTCGTAACCATTTGATCGCTATATTCCAGATGCCACTTGGGGGAAGTTGTGATGGATGCTGAAACAGTGAAAGCTCTATTCCAAAACACTGCTAGAGACTAGCATTTTTTTAAAAAAAAGCTCAGTTCTTTTCAGCTGGGTTCTATCTTGTGGTCAGCTGGTATTAATTCATCGAATTCATACAGCTGGATCCAAGAGTCATTACCATAGAAACAAATGCTGTCTGGTAGGGAATTTACAATATAGGCATATTTTTGCACTTCAAGAGTATCCAGGAAGAGAAAAGAATTTGTTAGAAGCGACAATATATTGGGATGTATCGGAGGGAATGAAGCATGCAAAGTCTCAATGGTGCTAGTACTTACATCAGGGGAAATTAAATGCACCATTGACGATGAGTTGACTTCACTGGTCCATTTATCAAAAGGATGTTGTGTTCGAACGTGTTCAGTTTAACATCATCCACTGACCATTCCCAATCTACACCCTCTGTACTCATCTCTGCCCCAAAGGTGCCCGTCTCCCGCTGGTCTGAAATAAAAACAGAAAATGCTGGAAAAAAGCTCAGCAGATCAACCAGCATCTGTGGAGAGAGAAAGACAGTCAACGGTTCAGGTCTGCAACCCTTCAACAGAACTCATGTCGAGCTGGGAATTCATTAAGAATGGGGGTGAAGATGAGGCTTCTACTGAGGATAATCCTTTGGGATGAGAGAGTAAGAGATCAGAAGGGGTGGTGGCGGGAGATTAGACTGGGGGGAGACATGGGTTAGTTTCTCTCTCCACAGGTGTGGCCTGACCTGCTGAGAGTTTCCAGCATTCTCTACCTTTATCTCAGATTTCCAGCATCTGTAGGTTTTCTCCCCCAGTCTCTGCTGGTCTGGGCTCACATACCGGTGTCCTCCAACTGGAGTAAAGTACTGTGAGTTTGTGAGTCTTTCCACAGGAACACGTGGCCAATTGAGCCCTTGTTCACAGAGACATCGACTGACCTGTGACCTGACTCCATTGGCAGGCTTTGCCTCCTGAGTCCTTCAGATTTACCTAAACCTATCAGTCTCAGATTTAACATGGACTCAAAATCAATCACCATCTGATAAAGAGAATTCCAAGCATTTATATAGTGAGGAGCATCTTGTCACCTGAAAGACGGGGCAGTGATTTTTAGATTATGCTCTATATACTGACCACCAGCAGTTGCTTATCTTTGTCCCTCCTCTTCTGTTTCCCTTAATAGCTCCTCGTTTTCTAAATTCCATTGATCTTACCTTACAAGGGCCTTAACTTCTCTCTGTAATTTAACCCAGATGAATCAATGCAGTGCTTCCCCACCCATCCCCACCCCCACCCCCCCTCAAGGCCATTATATCCTTCACTAGGTGTGGTGCTCACTTCTCCAGGTATGTTTTCAGCAGGACATCATACCTTAGATCATAAGACATAGAAGCAGAATTAGGCCATTCGGCCCATCGAATCTGCTCTGCCATTCAATCGTGCTGACTTTTTTTCTCAACCTCATTCTCTTGCCTTCTCCCCATAACCTTTAGCCAGTCAAGAACCTATCTGCCTTAAACACACCTAATGACTTGGCCTCCGCAGCCTTCTGTAGCAACAAGTGCCACAGATCCACCACCCTCTGGCTGAAGAAATTCCTCCTCATCTGAGTTTTAAGGTCCCTTTATGCTGAGGCTGTGCCCACCTCTCCTTGATTCTCCTACTAATGGAAACATCCTCTCCACGTCCGCTCTATCCAGGCCTTTCAACTTCCCATGGGTTTCAATGAGAATCCACCCTAATCCTTCTGAACTCCATCGAGCACAGGCCCAGAGCAATCAAACACTCCTCCGTGGCATCATCTTCTTCTTAGGCAGTTCCTCAGGATTGAGGGTGACTTGCTTCCAGTCCGGTTTTGCGGCTGATAAGGGGATCCTCAGACTGTTCTGCGGATGGGACAGGTGGTGGCCTTTGGGGTGGACAGGTGTGTCATTTGTGAGGTGGGTGCGTTCCTTCCATCGCCTTTGTTGGGCCTCAGGTTTCCCCCCTAGTGCATGACCTTGAGGCTCTCAACACCATCCCGAATGCTCCTTGTCCACTTTGATTGGTCCTGGGCCAGACACTCCCAGGAGTCAGTGGGGATGTTGCATCTCTTCCAGGAGCACATCCTTGAATCTTTCCCTCTGTCCGCCTGGTAATTTCTTCCCATGTTAGAGCTTGTAATAGAGTGTCTGATTCGGGAGCCTGGTGCCAGGCAGATGAGCAATAAGGCCTGCTCAACGTGGCCAACTGTGTGTAACTTAGGCCTCGATACTGGGGATGTTTGCCTGGGGGAAGGACAGTGTATCTAGTGGAGGACCAGTCACAGATATATGAATCAAAAAGATGTGTTATCTGTCATAGACTCATAGAGCTGTACAGCAAAGAAATGGGCCCTTTGACCCACCACGTCCACGTTGACCTTTTTTGCCCATTTATACTGATCCCATTTGCCCGCATTAGGACTGTATCATTCTGTACCTTCCCTATTTAAAGTGTCTGTCTAAATCCCACCACCTCCTCTGGCACTGCGTTCCAGATAACAACCACTCTCTGTGTAAATAAAAATCTAGCCCTCAGATCCCCTTTAAAATTCCTAGCTTAAACCTATGCCCTCATGTTTTTTGACAAGAGAAAAAATATTTTGACTATCTACCTTATATATGCCTCTCATAGTCTTACATACTTTAGCCTCCTTCACTCCAGGGAAAACAAGCCCAGCCTCTCCAATCTCTCCCAATACCTAAAGTCCTCCAATCCAGGCAACATCCCAGTGAAGTTAATTTGGAGGTCGGTCCTGATTCCATTTAATATAATGACATAAAAGGCAGGAAATACTCAGCAGTTCAAACGGCATCTTAAATGGCCAAATGGACTCAAAGAACAGAATGGCCTTGCCCTGTTCGCTTGCTCCAAAACTGGCCCACTTTGACTTCAGGTAATTCTCCACTGAAGCTCTGGAGAGATGATTTAGCATCCAGCAAAGCTGCTCCTTCCACAGAGTTGGCAGGAGTCTGCAGTGTGTGATCTGAAATCATATGTAAAAGTGTTTGACTGAAATGCCCCTTAATTGCTGTGATTTAATTCGCTTTGGCAGCGGATAGTCCTTCAATTGAATTGTGCTTCAGTGTGTTTTTCCCTCCTGAGCCAATGTTTCCCTTCCGAGACTCCGAGGCCATATGGCCTTTTCTCTTGATGAAGAGGCAGAGTGCCACTTAGCTGTCCATGGTTAATGTGGAACTGCATTTCATGTCTCCAGCAACACCCAGGACCCAGACTTGTTGTAGATTCCAATGTCAGCCCACAAAGATGAGGGAAAGGGTGCATCTTATTTCCCTTGTAAAATCATGCATCACAGAAGGGGGTCCGTTGTGCTTGGCCTTTGAAGGAGGTGTCCCAGTTTCCTCGCCACACAAATGGTCTAACCCATCAAGTTTCAGTGGAGTCTAATTCCAATACCTGTTCATAAACTCACGGAATCTAGTGAGGCAAAGGTTGCATTTGACCTGCTGTGTCCATGTTTGGGAGAGCACTCAGACTCCGTTCCGAGCTCTCGCTGTTATCAGAAAATGTGAGGTAGCTAGAATTGTCCACAACACTGCAGTGAGATCCAGAGGATCTAACCCAACCTGTCGGCAGCATTTTCTACCCTGCACTGCCTTCGTATGCTTCCCTCTAACCCTCCACAATATTGCCAGTATTTTACACGAACAAGAAACGACACTCCATTTGCAAATGAACTGACGTGTAAAGCAGCATGGCTTACTCCATACAGCTTGACAGCCTCTGCACTGAAAAGTTGACAGCAGACTCCAGACAGCACTCCCAATATTACATGAACCACATCTGGAAGCATAGAGTTGTACAGTATTGAAAGACCTTTTGGGCCCACTGAGTTTGCACTGACCATCAGAGACCCATTTACCCTAACCTCATTTTTATTCTCCCCACATACCCGCCTACCCCCCCCCCCCACCAGAGTTTACCACTCACCTACCCACTTAACAATTTACAGTGACCAATTAACCTACCGAGCTGCACGCCTTTGGGATTTGGGAGGAAACTAGAGCACTCGGAGGAGACCCAAGCAGTTGCAAGGAAAACGTGCAAGCTCCACACACGTGGCACCCGACGTCAGGATTGAACCCTGGACACTGGAGCTGTGAGGCAGCGGCCCCACCAGTTCTGTCACAATACACACCAACCTTCCTTGTTCTTTTGTTCTTTGTGACTTGCCTAGCTTCTCCTTAAAGGCATCGATACTTGTGGGCTCAACCAGTAACTTGTGCAGTTATGGCTTTTTTTTGTGCTTTTCTACCTTATGCTTCTGTTTACAGACCCAAGTAGCCCAAGTGGGGCCAGTCCCACCACCTTCCAACAACCTGAGCATTACAAGTACATGAACCTCACTACAGGCGCCAACATCACAGCCTGTCTCCTTCTGCCTTCAGTTTTCCAAAAGACTGAAGCAGGCCGGTGTTACCTCGAAAAGCGAGGGCTGGGAGAGAAGCCACGAGGGGATGTTGGAAGGAGCATTCGCAAAGTGGTTTCCGTTTACATTGGGGTGCAAAATCTGCGATACTTCAGTCACCAACAAATCCAACGAGGGATTCAGAGGGACCATTGTTTTTCGGAATTTGGTGAGAAGGTGGAACTCTCCAACAAATGGAGCAGTTGAGCTGACAGTTGTAGGTGCCTCAAGGGAGAAGCTGAATGAGTAACAGAAGAAGAAAAAAACAGTAGCCATATTAAAGTGGAAAGGTGAAGTAAGGTTGTCTAGGGGCCTAAAACATTCCAGAGATATCTGGACCCACCTGTGTGCTGAAAGTTTCGGTGTAACCGTTTGTGAATCACCTCGAGTCATAGAGAAATGTAGCACAGAAACAGGCCCTTCAGCCCACCTAGTCTGTGCCAACCCTCAACCACCCATTTACACTAAACTGATGAACTTATACGCTGTCTTATGAGGATAGGTTGAGCAAGCAAGGGCTTTTCTCTTTGGAGACAAGGAGGATGAGAGGTGACTTGATAGAGGTGTACAAGATGATAAGAAGCATAGATCGAGTGGACAGAGACTTTTTCCCAGGGCAACAATGGTTAACTCGAGGGGGCAATAATTTTAAGGTGATTGGAGGAAGGTATAAGGGGGGATGTCCGAGGTAAGTTTTTTACACAGAGAGTGGTGGGTGCGTGGAACACACTGCCGGCAGAGGTTGTGGGGGCAGTTTCTTAGATACTCTTAGATAGATACATGAATGATAGAGAAATGGAGGGGTATGTGAGGGGGAAGGGTTAGATAGATCTTACAGCAGGATAAAATGTCGGCACAACATCGTGGGCCGAAGGGCCTGCACTGTGCTGTAATGTTCTATGTTCTAAACCTACGTGAATCCCATTTTATTTTATTCTCCCCACATTTCCCTCAACTCGACCCAGATTTGACCACTCACAGACGCACCAGGGGCAATTTATAGCGGGTAGCTAACCTATCAATCCACACATCTCTGGGGTAGCAGAGATTTCTTAATGTCAATTTTACCAAGCCAGTGCTTTATTAAAGTGATCACTGAGAGATCACTGATAGTGTGATCTGCTCCCCCATCCCAGTGCTTCATATAGATCAGCTGCTTCAAAGAAGGGTGTTTCTGCTGTGGAGTTTGAACTTCCGCTGTGCCAGTTCTGTGCCTTAAGTGTAGAGCATAAAAATCAGAATGTCATCGTAAAGTTTCTTCTGTGAGTTTCTGCTTTGTCAGGCAGCTGATATATTAAAACTTAATGGAAACGCTCATGGATATCCAATTTCACATTTAAGCTTCTCTTCACCAATATGTTCCAAGTTATGGGAAATGTCAAAATTTTAAGCCATCTATTGTTCTTTAAATGGATTTAAGACTCCGGCAAGAAATCAAGTCCCATCTGACTTCTGTCACATGCAATGTGTCACGTTCTTTTTTCTTCTATATAATTCTACTTCATAGTAAACCTGATTTATAATTGATAGCTCACGAGATATGGCTGCGACAAAAATAAGCCCTTGTATTGCTTCTTGGGTTCCATTTTGTTGCAAGAAATAAGGAATTTACAAGTATCCTCACAGAAGAGAGGAACTTTTATTTTTAATAAATGTCACAGATTGTAGTCGTTTAGTCCACACCATCTCGAAAAGGAGGACCCTGATTATGCATTCCAGATACAAACATTTGGTTTAATGTTGTTTTGATAACATTTAAGTCAGTTATTTTATCCTTTTGTGGGAAGAATATCATCACCTTACTTTGTTTAAATTGCCTGAAGCATGTCAAGAATAGTAAGTGCAGGTAGATGGCAGGATTAAAGTAACAGTGATGTAAATCTAACCACATTGTTTAATGCACCTGTCAGGAGTATTCATTGTCTCTACTTATTTGGGGAGCTGGATAAGTTTCAGAATTGCTGTAAGAATCAATGTTGTGTTATTGTTAATTGGTTTATTATTGTCACATGTACCGAGATACAATGAAAAACTATTGTTTGCGTGCCATCCAGACAGAATGCAGAATATAGTTACAGTTACAGAGAAAGTGCAGTGCAGGTGGACAAATAAAGTGCGAGGGCCACAACGAGGTAGATTTAGAGATCAAGAGTTCATCTTCATTGTATGGGAGGTCCATTCAATAGTCTTATAACAGTGGGATAGAAGCTGACCTTGAGCCTGGTTGTACTTGTTCTCAAGCTTTTGTATCTTCTGCCCAATGGGTGAGGGGAGAAGTGAGAATGACTGTGGTGGGAGGGGTCTTTGATTATGTCGGCTGCTTTCCTGAGGCACAGGAAATGCAGATGGAGCCAATGAAGAGGAGGGTGCGTCTGGCGATAGACTGGGCTGTGCTCACAACTCTCTGTGGTTTCTGCAATTTCTCCTGATCATTGACTCATTACAGTTCTGTGGTGAGGTGTTAATTCTGTCTCCCTCTGAAGTTGAAGGAAGCCATGTGAGGTTGCATGGTAAGTTCATGCAAGCCAACATAAAGCAAAGAGAATTCACTGTTTGATACCTGGTCATGCTGGTAATTTACATTCTGATATGGCCAAGTGAAGGTTGAGCCTCTCAAGAGTAGGAGAAACAATACAGTATCCAAGTTCTTATCAATGGTTTCTCAGAGCAGTTTGTTTCTCAGTCCGAGAGATGAGTTGAGCATTGTAGCATGTTTCAGTTTGCAGACAGTGTAGGTGTACGTGGGGAAGAACCCTTGAGCACACAGTGTGAGCAAGATATACAGAATGGATGGGCTCTTACTCTTGTGGAGAATATTGCCTCCATTGAGGGGCCCAGGGAATTGGAAAGGTTGCTGGGTGAGATTGCTGAGTAGAGGGGTCAGTGAGGCTTGGATTGACTGGAGAATCAGGGGGAGGATCTGATGGTATTGGTGAGGTGGGCAGTGGCTTGGTATCAAGGGGAGGAGAGGTATCTGAAGGTATCTATGGGAATTGCCTGACTTAGATTCCAAACTGGTGATGCATTGCAAAGAACTGGGTCCCCTGAGAGTGCCCCGTGATGGTTGATTCTGGCACAAGATCATCTCATTTATCCCTGCAATTCTCCATGGGGAATGATATTATCTAATGCACCTCTAATGCAAAAAATGTACCAACATGACCCACTCAAAGAATGCAAGTTTATGCAGCAAAGTGAAATGACACAGAAATGGTCACAATTGTGCTTCACTTTATGCGGTTTGGAAATAAGCGTATACCATACCCAGAGTGGGCAAGAACAAGGCAAATGGAGTTTAATGTAGGATGGTGTGAGGCCACGTATTTCAGTAGGAGAAATCAAAAGGAAGACTATGATCTACATGGAGAGAGGTGTGGGTGGTATACAGAGTTCTTGTGCATGAAGCCGTGAAAAGTTAGCAGGCAGGTCCAGCAAGTAATTAAGAAGGTAAATGGCATTTTGGCCCTTATTGCAAGAGGCTTGGAGTTTAAAAATAAGGGAGTTTTGTTGCAATTGTACAGCGTGTTTGTGAGGCTACACCTGGAGTAAGATGTAGTTTTGGTCCCCTTATTTAAAAAGGAAATTTTCCAGTTAATTTTCAGTAGCAGAGACGGTGGGGTGGGGAGAGGGGATGGTTAGAACAAAGGGGATACGTCCGATAGGGTGAGACCAAGTAGATAATGTGGCAGGACTGTGGGACCTCCCAGGCAGGCCAACTTTACGGAAGGACAGAGGGAAAACGGAGCTAAAATGACAGACAGGTGAGAGGCGGGGATGGCCAGTTCTGAATCAGGGCTGAGAGGTTTAGAAGCGATCTGAGGAAGAACTTTTTCACACAAAGGGTGCTTAAATCTGGAAGGCACCACCTGAAGGGATGGTGGAGGCAGATGCTCTCAGAATACTTAAGAAACATCGAGATGAGCATTTGAATCACTAAGGTGTAGAGACTATGGACCAGGGGCTGGGAAATGGAATGAGTATAGATGGGTATTTTATGGTCAATATGGACACAGTAGGCCTGTTTGAGTGCTGTATGGCTCTGTGTTACATCTCTATGTTACACTGGAGCCAGTCCATAAGAGATTCATTGGCCCAATTCTTTGGATAAGATGGTTATCCTATCACAAACTTGGACTGCAGAAGGAGGTGGCCTGATTGAAACAGATCAGATCCTGATGGAAGGGGCACGGCAAAGTGGCTGTTGAAATGTTTCCGCAAGTAGGAGAGTCTCGAACGAGGGGACGTCGTTACAAAATAAGTCATTTAATACTCAAGTGTGCAGGAATTTCTTCTCACAGAAGGTGTTCAGTCTCTGAAATTCCCTGTCCCAGATGGTTGTAGAGGGTGGACCACTGGAGGCACTTAAAGGGGAAGTAGATAAATTTTATGAGAGATTAGGGAATTGAGGGCGATGGGGAACTGACACAGGAGAGAAGAAGAGGCCTGGAGCAGATCAGCTAATGAATGGTGGGGCAGGCTTGAGGGGACGAGTGGCCTACTCCTGCTCCTGTTTTCGTGTTCGAGTCAAGTTCATGCAAACTGACCTTGGGACATTCTCATTTCAAGTCAGTAGGTGGACACCAGGCAACTTTTACTTTGGAGAACTATAGTTGCAGTGGGGATACGATTCTGGATCTAAAACAAGACTATTGGATTCAGTTCGGCTGGCTGGATGATTTGAAATGGATGGAAATGTGGATATGTAGAGAGTTGTTAAGTGCTGGAATGATTTATTTTCATCCGAGGGTCATTGTCCACTACAACAGGTAAATAAAAAGAAATTAGGTATGTTCTTAGTGAAGGCACTTCTACACATAGAGAGAGGTTATGAGCAATCTTGGTCTCTTAGAGTTGTAATGAATCAGGGGACACTTCCCTGAAATTTTCCTGATTAAGGCACAGGACTTTTCTCTCTGTCATTCCCTCTCTCAGTGAGTAAATGTTTCCTGGATGGTTGGCCTGGACGGGTGTCACAGTGACACAGCTGGCAGAGCCGCCGCCTCAAAGCGCCAGAGACCCGGGTTCAATCCTGACCTCTGGCGCTGTCTGTGTGGAGTTTGCACTGTTCTCCCTGTGATTGGGGGTGGTTTTCATCCAGGTGCTCCGGTTTCCTCCCACATCCCAAAGACGTGCAGGTTATAACGTTAACTGGCCACTGTCAATTACCCCTAGTTTCTCGGTGAGTGATAGAATCTGGGGAGAGTTGATGGGACTGTGGGGAGAATCAAAAAAAGTTGGGAATAATTTAGGAGTAGTGTGAATGGATGGTTCAGCAGAAGGGCAGGTTTCCGTGCTGTTTCTCTGTATGAACCAGATTTGGTCTTCTCCTTTGTACGTTGGCATGTAAAACCAGCCCGAATGCAAAGGCATACCTTCAGTAAAAGAAGCCCTGTTCTCCATCAGCAGGAGATCCCGGTGCTGAGCTCCAGTGATGACACTGCAGTCCTTGAGATGATCTTGACAAGCTGAGAATTTTCCTCACTCTGAGCACTGAGAAATTTTTAAAGCTTCTTTACGAGGCCCTGTCTAGGGAGGCGTTTAGTAATTTTGCAGAAATTCACTTCCCCCAGGAGTTTGGTTCTTACATGCATGCCTTTGACATCGAGATTACTGCATCCGTAATGGACTTGAAATAGAGGGGGAGATGCTCGGAGTTTTGGTTTTAGAATTACTGGCACCAGGCTGTGATTATCCTTTCAAGCCATCCCACTGTGACTCATCAGGAAGCTAATGGCACTGCAAAGCTTCTTCCTCTGTAATGTTGTAACTTGAAGCTGCAGTTTGAATGGGCATTGTTGCTATGGTGAAGTAGACTCATCTGGATGGTAAATGGACTGACCTTCTTTGCTGGGCTGTTCAGCTGTAACACTGGTTCAGCTGGTGAAGTAAATTCATCTTTTTTTAAGGTGGACTTCAGCTGTCTCGGCAGGATGAAGGGAGGAGAGAGGGAGGGGGAGGAAGTGTTGTCGGAGTGCAGGGTGTGTGCTTTGCCGTGGAGATTTGAACTGATAGGACAGAATCTGTCCATTGGTTTCCCCCAAGACACTCTGCTATAAGCACCGCCTTCTGAAGACTGAAGGCTTACATTTGGATTTCAGTTCTCTACGTAATTACTTTCCACTCAAGTTCACATCGCCCAAGGTAATAGGTCCACATTTCAACCAATTGCCCATAACTGGATCACCCACCAGCCCTCCCACCCACGACCCAGGCTGAGCTCTTGGAACTCATCCTGACCGTCAAGCCTCACACAACTGCTCTGCACACACTAAAATGGGGATCCTCATGCAATCTTTGATCTAGAAGTCAGTCCGTGTTCATCGAAGGGTGGCCTCCATTTCGCACCTCCCCGTGAAGGTGGATCACAGAACCTGCTCCCCAGCCACATTATCCCAGGGAAAAGACAACACAAGGGTGACAAGTGTGTGCAAAAGGGGATCTCATTGTTTGTAGTCCTGTTTCTCAGTTCGCAATGTTCTGCCTTCGCCACCAAATTCCATTAGCAATCTGCCATATTAACACTTACCTCCTCCTTGAGCAGACTGGCAGCAGCAGAGCCAGTTGGAATGGACGAAGTTCCCTCAAGGACGTTGTCGGCAATGCAGTTAGGAGGCTATTTATCGCTTCTCTGGACAAGGTGAAAACAAATGTTCACTGTGTGTAACCCGGTCTCAGGAGGATAAGTCGTAGCATTGAGCGATGTCCTCTGATACTCATCGTCTCATCTATTTTCTCCTGGACGCTGCTACAGGCCAAACCATCGGCAGGATCCTCCCAAGTTAAGTAACTGGGAAACACTAGGATCTCTGCCCAGGTCCACTGAGTTACCTGAGCCAGAGAGAATAGCATAACATTTGTGATGGAGGCAATGAGAACTGTTGTATATTTTCGGGGAGTACCAAAGCCTGTATAAAAGAATATGCAAGAATTTAACAGACCATTTGCACGTTATTCGAAATAGCAAAGCCTCTATATGTTATAATAGTAAATCCTGTGTATATTTGGGGGAAATACAGAGCCTGTGTGTTTTACAGAGAAATAGCAGACACTTTGTATATTATGAGATATAGCAGAGCCCTGATATATAATATCCCACACTGTATATATAAGGGAAGAAATACAGACCTTATGTATGTTACATAGCAATAGCAAACTGTGTATATTATTGGGAATAGTGGAACCTCTAAATATTATTAAATCAGACCTTGTGCATGTGGTAGGAAAATAGCAGAGGCCATGTGTATTACAGGATAACAAAACATGGGGTGGGAATTCATAAAGTGCTAGAGTCATAGAGATGTACAGCACAGAAACAGGCCCTTCGGCCCACCATGTCCATGTCAACCATGATGCCTACCTACATTAATCCCATTTGCCTGCATTAGGCCCGTATCCGTATCCGCCTTTCCTATCCAAGTATCTACCCAAATGCCTTCCAAACGTTAAAATTGTATCTGCCTCCACGATCTCCTTTGGCAACTTGTTCCAGATAACCATCATTCTCTGAGTGAAAAACTTACCCCTCAGGTCTCCTTTAAGTTTCTCCCCTTAAACCTGTGCTGTCTAGTTTTAGCTTCCACTGTTCTTGGAAAAATACTCTGACTCTCTATCCTATCTATGCCCCTCATAATTTTATAAGGTCACCCCTCAGCCTCCTACACTCCAGTGAGAACAAACCCGGCCTGTCCGACCTCTCCTTATAACCACAGCCCTCCATCCCAGGCAACACCCTGGAGAATCTCTTCTGCACTCTCCCTATTGCTACCATATCCTTCCTGCAGTGTGGCGACCAGACCAGTACACAATACTGCAAGCACAAAATTCCTTCAAACGTCGTTACGCAATGAGATTTAATCTAAAGCCCACTCACTCTGCATGACTGGCTTCTTTGTGTGTGGATCTGAGACTGCTTCAAGAATTGGATGTCAACACACAAAATTTATTGTGCACATCTAAGGCTCACTAAGACAGAAGAAGGTCTTACCCAGAGAGCTGCAGCTCGAAGGGGACGAACCTTATGGTCAAGGTTGACTCATCGATCCTCCCTAGATAGGGCCTACAATGAAAACAATTTTCAAAGCATTCACTGCTACCCCTCAGTCCTTGCTGCTAATTCTACTTGGGCTCCCCAATCATCTCTCTGACTTCTTTGCCGCCCCTTCCAATATATCCTGCCCCACCGTCATCATCGTACCCTGCTCCAGTCACCTCTGACCTGCTCCTTGAGGTCAACCTTGTCCCCTTCCCTCCTCCCTTTACGTTTCCAGTAAGTAGCTTTACTGGGAGCCTGAATATTATAGACAGACCGAAGGCAATCAAAGGAATGGCATTTATCACCTTGGATTCCAATAGAGTCTGGTGCACTGCCCACTCCTTGGCAGGCTTCACTACACTGCTGTGATTTCCACTCATTGCATTCACGTAGAATGAAGAGGATATTGGAGAGACGATGGAGGTTTGCAGATGAGATGGGGCTAAGACCAAAAGTTAATAGATTCCCTCAGAGCTGATTTGATTTTCTGGACCGAGCAACCTTATTCTACTGCTCCAATCCATATGATGGCACAGAGAGAGTGCCATCACCTCTGTGAGATCCATCGATAGGTTGGAGCCAGTTTTCATTACAAGATAAAAGCGTCTGAAAGCTTCCTAGACTTGGGGAAGAATGGTGTTAATATGCAGTGCAAGGTTTACTTTTCACACAGTATCAATTCATCTTAAAGGCAACCATAGAAGGCAAAAGAATTGCTTTTAGCTGTCAACAATGCTCAAAAGCAAAATGACAAATGTAATTTTACAACTGTCTGAAGTAAAGACCGTTCTGGGAGCTGAGGGATAATAGCACATTTGAAGACTCTCATTGGATTTATGAGTGTATTTTAATCATTTTTAAGTAGTACAAAGTATTTACAGCACAGAAGCAGACCATTTGGCCCATCATATTCATGCCGTTATATATGCTCCATACAAATCTTCTCCCACCTTTTATCTCACCACATCAACACATCGCAACGTTCAGCAGGTCAGGCAGCATCTGTGGAGAGAGAAACAGAGTTCGAGTTTCAGGTCGAAGACCTTTCTGTTTCTCTTTTAACCGTTGCTGCCAGACCCGCTGGGAATTTCCAGCATCTCCTGTATCTGTTTCAGATTTCCAGCATCTGCAGCTTTCTTTCTGATTTTCTCCGACTCCATTTACTCTCATCTGTTTGCAACAGACAAAGTGTTGGAGGAACACAGCGGGTCAGGCAGCATCTATGGAGGGAAATGGATAGTCGATGTTTCAGGTCGAGACCCTTCATCTGGACTGAAAGATAGAGGGGGCATAGCCAGTGTGTGTGTGTACGTTGCTCTAGATTCCAGCATCTGCAGTCTCTTGTGACTCTTATCCGCTTATTTAGTTTTACTGCCATCTATGCAGCTCAGCTATTCCTTGTGCAAGTTCTACATCCTGATTGCTTTCCAGGTGGAAAAGTTTCTCCTGAATTCCCAACTGGATTTCTATTACCCACCTGACAATTATTGCCGCTGGTCCCAGCTTCAAACCTCTCCATCTATCCAACTAACCCCTTCCAGAATCTTAGAGACCTCAGCAGAAAAGGTACTTCAACGTCTTCCTTCAATCCTGAGTGGTATATCCTCTCAGTTCTGGTCTCATCTTACTAGGCAGGCACAGTAGTGTAACGGTTAGCGTAACGCTATTACAGCGCCAGCGACCTGGGTTCAATTCCCGCCGCTGTCTGTAAGGAGTTTGCACGTTCTCCCCGTGTCTGCGTGGGTTTCCTCCGGGTGCTCCGGTTTCCTCCCACATTCCAAAGACGTACGGGTTAGGAAGTTGTGGGCATGCTATGTTGGCGCCGGAAGCGTGGTGACACTTGCGGAACACTCTACGCAAGAGACGCATTTCACTGTGTGTTTTGACGTACATGTGACTAATAAAGATATCTTATAAATCATTTTTGCACCTTCCCTGGTACTTTGATATCCCTTACATAATCTAGAGATCAGTACTGTTCACAGTGTAATGTGTTTTTCAAGGAAGATTGGATTCATGCAGTCATACAGCTCAGAAACAGGCCCTTCAGCTTACCATGTCCGTGCTGAGCACCGAACACCCATATAATTCACCTTGCAATAATCCTATTTTGTTTATCCTTGCGACATTTCCATCATCTTCCCACACAGGTTGTACCACTCACCTGCACACTAGGTGCAGTTTAAAGTGGCCAATTAACCTCCCAATCTGTGTGCTTTTGGAACGTGGGAGGAAACCGGAGCACCCGGAGGAAGCCCACGCAGTCACAGAGCAAACGTGCAAACTCCACGCAGACAGCACCAGAGCTCAGGATCGAACCCAGGTCGCTGGAGTTGTGAGACGGCCACTCTACGAGCTGTGCCTGTGTGGACATGATAGATGATCTACTTTTCAATTCTCTCACCCTGGAAATGAACCCTTTTATATTTACCTTTTTAAAAAAAAAGCCTTATAAATGTGTGTCTCTACACTTTGTGTATCTGCATCTCCGGACCACCCCATTTTTTCCACCTGATGTTGATACATTTTCCAAGGAGTATGTGGCCTCCATTTTATTTCAACCAAAATGAATCTCCTCACAATTGTCCAGTTTCCCTTTATCCAGTGAGTTTGCCCAGAATGTGGAGCTCACCACCACACAGCATGGTTGTGGCAAGTTGCACAAATACATATAACGAGAAGCCAGATAAGAAAATGCTCATTTTATATTTTTTAAATGTTTTTTCTCTATTTTGTGCTGTAATCCTCTGATTAACCATACCCCTATTTCCACAGCTTTAATGTAATCCTAATTTCAATTTGTATGAGTAAATGGTGAATAACATTTACTGCCAGCAACATTCCTCTCTGTTTAGCGTTTTGCAGCCAGCTTTCTCTCCATCCTTCTGCTTGTCTCCTGCCTTCGCATGTTCTGACTCTTTTGTATCAAGGACATTAGCTGTCCATGATTTCTCTTGCACCAATCCCCTCCTCAGGAGTTTTTATGCATATCCAATGACGTCTGCAATTTCATCGTCACAACCTTTAAAAAGTGCAGATGTAATCCATTTGGATCAGGGATTTTATCCTTGATTGGTTTTCCATTATCTGTTTTTTCAAGAATAATTTAATACTATGTGCATTTACATTTTACCCAATACTTTCAGAACATTTTTCCAATTTACCTTTCTTTGTTCTATTCTTAATAAGCAGTCGTAAAGCTAGATTGGAAGAGATTGCAAGAGGAAGTCAGGAGACTTACCTGGATTTTCCATTTGTTGCAAGGGAAAGTCTCGTTGTTGTGGGAGAAGGGAAGGTGTGTTGTTGTGGGAGAAGGGAAGGTGCGTTGTTGTGGGAGAAGGGAAGGTGCGTTGTTGTGGGAGAAGGGAAGGTGCGTTGTTGTGGGAGAAGAAAGAAGGTTAGTTTGAATGCAAAGCTTTTCCATTGCAGTTTGCCTGAAGGAGGTGTATTGTGAAGGGAAGAGCCCCCTATCTATCACTCTCATGGGGAAATGGCTATAATAGAGACACACAGCACAGAAATAGGCCCTTCGGCCCAACTCGCCCATGCCGAACAAGATGCCGACCTAAGCTTGTCCCATTTGCCTGCATTTAGCCCTTCTCCCTCTAAACATTTCCTATCCGTGTACCTGTCCAAATGTCTTTTAAATGTTGTAACTGTACCTGCCTCTACCACTTTCTCTGGAAACTCATACCCACCACCTTCTCGGTGATGTAGTTGACCCTCAGGTCCCTTTTAAATCTTTCCCCTCTCAGCCAAAACCTACGCCCTTTCACTGTGTTCATTCACCCTGTCTAATGCCTGGCATGATTTTATCCACTGTTAAGGAGAGCGTCCCAAGGAGGAGGCTGTGTTCAGCGGGCATCTGGATGTTTTCCCTCACCTGCTCCAAATGGAGAGAGACAGGGTCTGGTGCAGCACTGAAACGTTGCCTCCAGTGCTGAGAGAATCAATATGTTCTGTAATCAGTCCTCAGCAGACCAATCTTGACAAAGCAATCCATTCCTTATGCGTGTTGGTAACTCAATAATCAGTGACACTTAGTTTTTGCAAGAGCAATATTAATAGAAATCTGCCTGACGTAGATTTGCCTGAGATCTATGTTCATGCACTCTCTTCCACCACAGAACCAACAGAGGGAGAATGGGTCCAATGCCAGTGAGGAGCCAACTTCTCCTCCTTTTCCTTGTCCACATTCTACTCGATGCATTTGTATCATTCAAAAATGGGGAAAAAGAAATTGGTCCATTTGACCTGCCAAGCGGAGATATGTTGGGATGGTTGTCTGCTTTATCTGAGGGAAGAATTTTCCAGTCGACAGGATCTTGTCACGAAACAGTCTCTCACATTGCGAAATAAGACTCGTTATCCTGGGCTGGGTCCCAGCAACATAAGCAGAAGGTGTTTATGGCACTTATATGAGATTATCCATTTAAAATAATAGGCTTCACATTGAGTGGCCTGATTACATGGCGCATATGAATACTGAGACTGATTAAATAGATAGGGAGAGTCTTTCAGCCCTGGCTGATTGAGGAAAGGTTACCAGGCAATGTGATAATTGGCCAGCGACCAAATCGCGCTGAGTTTCCATCGCTCCACCACTCTGGAGAAGTGAGAGGAAGGCAGGTTCTGGTTGCCTAGACATTAGCCAGCATTCACGTGGAGAGACAAAGTCAAATACCGGAGAGGTTTGAAAAAGGAGAGAAATGGCTCGAAATTGTTGACACGGTGTGATGCTTTTGTGCGGTAGGTGGATAGAGTGCGATGCCTTTGTGCATTGATCTTGCATGGGCAGTAAGCCTGCATAATTCGTCCAAACTGCGGACTTGCTCCCTGCTTATCTGAGCAGGTCATTGACTCATAAGGTAATATAGCTCAGAAACAGGCCCTTCGGCCCACCATGTCCACGCTGACCATCAAGCACCTGTCTGTACTAATCCCATTTATCAGCACTTAATCCACTGTGTCCTGTCGATTTAAGCGCTCGTACTGATGTTTCTTAAATGCCATGAGAGTGCCTATCTCCAACACCCTCTCAGGCAGTGGGGTCCGGACCACCACTGCCCTCTGGGTGATTTTATTATCCACATATCCTCTCTAGCCCTCCTCCTCTCACCTTAAATCTATGCCCTCTGGTTTCAAAGGTCTCCTTTATGGGGAAAATTTTCTCACCACCTACCCTATCTGTGCTCTTCATAATTTTGTATGCCCCCCTCAGCCTCCTCCTCTCCAAGAAAAACAAGCCCAGCCTATCCAGTTTCTCCTCAGAACTGAAGCACTCCATGCCAGCCAACGTCCTGGTGAACCTCCTCTGTGCCTCTCCTGCCCTTCTTACAGTGTTACATGCCGGTGACAGGCGGGAGACTCGGGGCACAGAGCACAGCAATCCACAGGTCGGGCTTGTGTCCACCGCATGACACGCATGATGAGGGAACATGGGCTCCTCGCAGGGAAGCAGCTTCCCGTTGCACCTCACTTGCAGCAGCAGCGCCTTGCATTTCTTCAGTGTGCTGCACTGGAGCTTCCTAGGGTCCACAGGAGGAGGGGCCAAGCTGTAAACTACCTCAACGTGTAGTGATGGGTAGAATCTGGTGGCTGGTTAGTTGTTGGAAGTATGGGTAGAGTACAGCACAGGGAAAATCTGTGAGCCTGCATAGATTCAAAGGGCTGTATCACCTCCATCTATGTTAAATACGGAAGTCCTTCTGACGGGGCAGGGACATGGTGGCCATGTCTTGACCTCCGGCCCCTGCTTGTTCAGTGCAACCAGCAAGGCCACATTGCAGAGAGCAGTAACTTTCCTCCCCTCGTCCAAGGCAGCTTCAGTTCCTGTGGACCCTGCTCAAGTGCAGCGCACCACACAAGTGAAAAGTAGCCTGCCAAGCTGCTGAGAGTGAGATGCGACCATGCGGTCTCCCTCTGAGCAAGCCACCGCATTTCCTAATGGGACCCATGTGGCGCGGTTTTAGTTAGGAGATGGGCGCACGAGCCTGGCGTGAGGATTGACATGCGCTGAAGTCCACTCTATCGCTGACATGATGAGCCAGGAACAGGTTTGCAGGCTGGGTGAATCATGCAGATTTACTGCACTTGAAAGACTAATGCACTAAAGCATCGCAATCCGCCTGCACTGCATGTGGAGATATCACACGGCACAAAGGATTTCCGGCCACTCCTCTCCTTATCCAAACCTTCCACAGGTTTCAGTTTGTTTCTCGAGCCGAATGCAAGCAGGTGCCTTGGCAACCAGAGCTTGTTTCTTTCTCCCTTTCTCCAAAGTGGTGGAGAGGTGCGAACTCGACGTGGCTCAGTTGCTGGCCGATTATGACATTTGGTTGGATGTTTGTCACGAGCAGCAAATGTTCACCTGGGTATCTACAGGCAGCCTCGAGCATATCACCACTGCACCTGGAGCAGCTGATCTTTGGAACAGATGGTGTCCTCCAGTGGGGTATGGTTCCTCTGGAATGGGTCACGTGTACCTTCACTGTGATAACTGATGCTCTGGTGGGCAAAGTTCAACCGTCTGCTTCATGTTTGACCCATAGTGATGGGTTGGCTGACCTCTCTCAAGCACTGCACACATTGGGTCATATCACCTCAGAATACATCCAGAAAGGCTGCCTCACCACACACAGCTACAACATTTTCTTTTGCTTCACTGAATGAGCAAGTGCGACACAGTAGCTCAGCTGGCAGAGCCGCTGCCTCACAGCACCAGAGACCCGGGTTCATTTCTGACCTCTGGTGCTGTCTGTGTGGAGTTTGCATGTTCTCCCCATGAACACATGGGTTTCCTCCGGGTTTTCTGTTTTCCTCCTACATGGAATTGGTTTATTATTGTCACATGTACCGAGGTACAGTGAAAAACTTGCCTTGTGTACCATTCATAGGGCAGGCACGGTAGTGTAGAGGTTAGTGTAACGCTATTACAGCACCAGCGACCCAGGTACAATTCCGGCCGCTGTCTGTAAGGAGTTCGTACGTTCTCCCCGTGTCTGCATTGGTTTCCTCCGGGTGCTCCGGTTTCCTCCCACACTCCAAAGGCGTACGGGTTAGGAAGTTGTGGGCATGTTATGTTGGCGCCGGAAGCGTAGCGACACTTGCAGGCTGCCCCCAGAACACTCCACGCAAAAGATGCATCTCACTGTGTGTTTTGATGTACATGTGACTAATAAAGATACTGAATCTTGTCTTATCATACAGATCAATTCATTATACAGTGCATTGAGGTAGTAAAATTAAATCTATCCCAATAGCATGCAAGTTGATAGGTTAATCGGCCACTGTAAATTGCCTCTAGTGTGTATATGAGTGGTAGAATCTGGGGGGAGTTGATGAGAATGTGGGGAGAATAGATAAAAAGGGATTAGTGCAAATGGGTGGGTGATGGTCAGTGCAGATTTGATGGGCTGAAGGGCCTGTTCCTGAGCTGTATCTCTCTCTCTGACTTTATGCTCTGGAGGAGCATGTGCTATTTTAAAGAGGGTTGAAACCAGAAGATGCACTCCCAGTAATGCATTCACATCGATCTCCTTGTGCATGTTTTGTGCCCACCCAATGCAGATCTCACTGACATTTGAAAAATACAATGCTGCAAGTGCAGGAAATGCAGAGTTAAATTTTCAGGTCAATGGCCTTTCATCATCTGATGCAAATGCAAGGGGACTGAATGGCTCACTCGTGCGTCTGTTTCTTCTGGAGACACAAGAGACTGCAGACGCTGGAATCTGGAGCAACACACAAACCTCTGGAGGAACTCAGCGGGTCAGGCAGCATCTGTGGGGTGGAATTGTTGACTTCTCAGATCGAGACCCTTGAGCGCGGAGGGGGAAGATAGCCAGTATCGGAGGGGGAGTGGTGAGACAGCGGCCAGTGTGTGATTGGTGGATCGTGGAGGGGTGAAGGATGTTGGACGAATGGAGTTAGGTAGGGGAGGGGAGGGGAGGAGTTGGGCAACAGAAGCAGGAGGGTGATAGATGGACGCAGGCAACAGAAAAGAAATAAAAGAGCAGATGGGGCAAGGGTGAGAGAGGGGAGGGTGGAGGTGGAGACAGGGGCTGGAGGGAGATAAACAGGAACACGCTGAAAGGGCGATCAGCGCTGGAATCTGTGTGGCAGGTACGGTAGCGTAGCGGTCAGCCTAACGCTATTACAGCGCCAGCGACCTGGGTTCAATTCCGGCCGCTGTCTGTAAGGAGTTTGTACGTTCTCCCCGTGCCTGTGTGGGTTTCCTCCCACATTCCAAAGACGTACGGGTTAGAAAGTTGTGGGCATGCTAGGTTGGCGCCGGAAGCGTGGTGATACCTGTGGGCTGCCCCCAGAACACTCTACACAAAAGATGCATCTCACTGTGTGTTTCGATGTGACTAATAAAGATATCTTGTCTTCCCTTGTCTTGTCTGACTGCCAGCCAAAGCTGGGTGTCCCATCAGATGGTACGCACAGTCCTAGAGCCAGCCAGCCCTGCCTTCCAGCTGGTGCTCGGCAGTGTCAAGCATCACATCTCTGTGCCCTCTTCCCCCTCCTGCCTCACTTTCTACCTGATTATGGGATGGGGGAGCTGGGCTGATGGGGTTTCTCACAACTGTGCAATTGTGGAGGATGTAATGGTGTAGGTGGGTGCTAGCTAGTGGAGTACTCCCCAGACCTGCATGGACAGGTTCAGAATTAACACTGCAGTGAAGGAGGCTGGCTGTTTGTAGAACTGCACCTGCTTCAGCCTCAGCTCCTGTGGGGAAAACCACATCCCCTGTATCAGGGGTAGTCTGGACTGTCCTTATGAATAGAAGGGTCCTCTCTGTCAGATTGGACCAGCTTTGGTCTCGGACAGCCTTATCGTGTGAGCCAGGAAAGAATTGACTCTCGATGTGCTAATGAAAAATGGGTGCTGTCTTTGGTTAGGGATACGTGTGTGTATGTGCGTGCACGCGCATGCATTTGGGGGCATGTATGCACGTGCATGTGAGTGCACATGCGTATGGGTGCTTAGTACATGTGTATTTGCATGTAATTGTGTGCTTGTGTAGTTATGTTTAAAATGTAAGATGATGTCTTTATTAGTCACATGTACATCGAAACACACAGTGAAATGCATCTTTTGCGTGGAGTGTTCTGGGGGCAGCCTGCAAGTGTCGCCACGCTTTCGGCACCAACATAGCACGCCCACAACTTCCTAACCCGTACGTCTTTGGAGTGTGGGAGGAAACCGGAGCACCAGGAGGAAATTCACGCAGAAGCACGGGGACAACATATAAACTCCTTACAGACAGCGGCAGGAATTGAACCCGTGTTGCTGGCGCTGTAATAGCGTTATGCTAACCACTACACTACCGTGCCTGCCTACTCATGGGAATATGTGTGTATGTGTGCATGCATTTGGACATACGTGTATGTTTTATTGTACATGTGTGTGGAAAGGCACTTGGGTACATGTATGAAAATCTGTGTGTGCAAATGCATGCATGTGTATGTGTGTGTATGCATGCATATTTGTGTAGCCCAGATCATTAACATATATTAAGAAAAGTGATGGTCCTCATACCAAGCCCTGGGGATCTCCATTGTACACGTCCCTCCAGTCCGAGAGAGAACCTTCCACGACTGCTTTCTGTTTGCTGTTACTCGGCCAGTTTTCTATCCACAACAACTTCCCATTTCCTGAGAGCCACCTCTCAACAACGCCTGACGTGGATGATGAAATTTACCATCGCTTTCAGTGGCCAGCACAGGCTTTCTCCATCTGAGTAAAAGTGCTTGAAGATCTGATCTACCAGGCAGCAGTGAATCTTACCCTCCTGTGTACATTTGAACAATGGGCTACTTACAGCACACAACTCAAAACAGATATCACCAACACTGTCTTGACAAAATCCTCCCAATCCAGTGGTTGGATCAGTGGACCAATGTCAGCACGCTCTCTGGACACAACTGAGGTCCTTGTCACCTGAGGGTATAGCTTTAAGGTGAGAGGGGGGCAGTTTAAAGGAGGCAAGCTTTTGACACAGAGAGTGGTAGGTGCCTGGAATGCACTGCCAGGGGAGGTGCTGGAAGCAGATATGATAGCAATGTTTAAGAGGCATTTAGACAGGGACATGAACAGGCAGGGAATGGAGGGATATAGATCATGTGTGGGCAGATGAGATTAGTTTTGATTGGTACCATGGTCAGCACAGACATGTGGGTCGAAGGGCCTGTTCCTGTGCTGAACTGTTCTACGTTCTATGTTACACTGAGTCAACTCCCATGGGCAAGGCATTTTGTTTACATACCAGACCCCAAATCAGACATTAATTCCAAGCTCTGTCATGGCAAGAGATTACTAGGTGGACCGGGAAAATGTTTCTAGATGTTCTCCAGTCCTTACACAGCCGCACCAACTCGTGGGAATCCTTGGCCTGTGACCACCCAAAATGGGGGAGAAACATTTGGGATCAGATTCTGAACCTCAGGTCCGTTCATTGGGAGCACACAGAAGGCCAGTGTAAACATTGGAAGGAACATTGCGCCACTTCACAAACTGCCCACCCACCTGTCCTGCCAATCACCTCCTGCCTCATCAGTGCCCGTCTGCTGTTCCCACATTGGCCTCAGAACCCACAGGACCGGAGTCATCCTCGAGGAAAGAAGGATGTGATAGTGCTGGAGAGGGTGAAGAGGAGAGTCACCAGGGTGTTGCCTGGGATGGAGGGTTTCATTATGAGGAGAGGCTGGGTCTGTTCTCCCTGGAGCAGAGAAGGCTGAGAGAGTTCATGACTGAGGTATTTCAAATGATAGGGTGGACTGCAGAAATCTTTTCCCCATATCATGGGTAGATAAAACTAGAGGACACAGATTTAGGGGAAGGGGTAAGAGGTTCGGAGGGGATCTGAGGGCGGTCCTTTCTCACCCAGAGCGTGGTGAGTACCTGGAACACACTGCCTGAGGGAGTGGTGGAAGCAGAGTCACTGACAGCAGTTAAAAAATGTTGAGACAAACACTTGAATGGTCTGGGCCACGGGCTGAGTGCTGGAGCATGGGATTAGTACAGATGGGTGTGAAAGTCAACCCGCACTGTGTAATAAATCAGACGACAGCAGAACCAAAGAATACACAATTGATGCTTTTTTTTATCATGGTTCCGAGTGCTGGTCCTCGATTCAGCCCCATTGATGGTGCCTTGTTGTGCAGCACATCGATTCCATGCACCACTAATCGCATAATGACACACACCTGAATCCCATCAGGAGACTAGCATAAGAACCCTGGTTTCACTAGCACTAGTTGCCAAAGTATTGGTCTATCTCAGGGTATCCTTTGTCTCCTGGCTGTTTGGAGCTGTCTACTCTAGAGCAGTCCTGGTTTTGCTGTGTCTTCTTGGAAATCCTGTTTCTGTGTTGGGACTCTGTCTCAGTGCCCCAAGGCAAGATTCCTTCTGGTCGCTGCCTGCGTTCGGTTCCGAGGAAGCATCCTGACTCCAGTCTTGTACCAGCGTTCTGCATTTGGGTTCTCCGCAATCTCGTGTGACATTTTTAGTTTAATGCTAGTGGGAGTGAGGGATACAGAGAAAGAGTAAACAGTGTAACCCGAGCTCTGTACTGATCCCCACTCGGAGATCTGTGGTCAATGTCCCTACTCTTATACCCACTTCGTGAGAAACCTTCATCGGAAGTTGCACTTACTAGGGCAGTTGCTTACAGCAAGCTTTTGGCAAAACAAAGTATGTCTAAAAAATCTTCTTTCTTTCTCACCTGCATCTGGACATTTTGACAGCCATAACTAGAGTCATCCCATGGTTGAGGCATTGTCACACCATGGGAAGAATAGCTGCACACCATTAACCCTTACATTGCCTGTTATCTTTTACAGGGTACTCCCTGGTCAGTGTGGACACGATAGGCTGAATGGCCTGCTCCTGTGCTGTATGACTCTAACATTACGGGCTGGCTTCCGTTTGTCCTCTTGGGGAGCAGTCTGCCTTTGTAATTAGCAAATTGTGGTAAACCGGTGACAGACTGTCTCTTAATCCTGTTTCTAAATACTACATAGTATAATGAAATCTGTTTGACAAATCAAATAATGTAGACATGTGACCAATTTCTCAAAGCTTAAAAGCTGTTGAGAGAAGCAGTAGCCTGAGAGAGAGCTGTAGGTTTTTAAGTTAATGTATATTAGCAGACTCACTGCTATTCCCCCTGGATGCACTACTGGTTTAAATTTTGAATTCAGAGAAGCTCAAGCTATTGCAGAGAATTCATGGATGCTCTCCTTCCATCCATTGTCCTTAGATCCACATTGGAGACTATGCTTTTTCTTTCCTGCTTGCATTTCTTCCTTCATGGTCCTAGAGAGAGAGAGCACGGAAGCAGGTCCTTCTGTTGTCCTGATTTTTAAGTCCCCACTTCTGTCTGCCGCAAAGTAACACCGTGCCACCAGGTTGATTCAGTTAAAACATGTTTATTAGCAGTATACTGCCAGGGAGGGGTCTCTTCAGCACTCTTTGAGAGTCACTTCCCAAGGTCTCTGCAGTCCAAAGAAGCAGACAGAAGTTTTTCAGATATTGTCACACACACTTAATGAATTTGGCTCCACGAGTTTCGGTCAGGCCTCAGAGATCCAAAGGCAGACATTGCACACATTGTCCAATATAATTGATTTACAATCAAGAGATTCAAAGACAGGTATCACCCTCATTGTTTAAAACAAGCTTCCTCCAGTCTGTCTATTACACCCACCACCCCTGTTGTCTAGTATATTGGCCTGCCACCAAGGTTCCCGATACGGCAATTATCATCTCGCTAAGTCAGTAGCTTGCCTGCTCTTGCTTGCAAGTTATTTTTCCATCAGTTATATGTACAGTTAGTCAGTCAATTTCTTAACCCTTTACTTCCTCACTTTGGCCCACTGAGTCTACACTGACCATCAATCACCCATTTACACTAATCCTACATTAATCCCCTATTGGAATTCTACAGTTGTTTAGCACAGCAACAGGCCCTTCGGCCCACCTTGTCCATGCCGACTATGACGTTAATCTCATTTGCCCACATGAGGCCCGTATCCCTCTGCGCCTTTTCCAAGTACCTGTCCAAATGCCTTTTAGATGTTGTATCTCTCTCCTCTGGCAGCTCATTCCATATAACCGCCACCCACTGTGTGGAAAAACTTACCCCTCAGATCTCCTTTAGATTTCTTCCACTGTACCTTAAATCTGTGCCCTCTAACGTTAAACCTCCCCCATCTGAGGAAAAAGACCGTGATTATCTACTGAACTGTGCCCCTCAGAATTTTGTGAACGTCTATAAGGTCACCCCTCATCCTCCTACGTTCCGGTGAGAATAAACCCAGCCTCTCCAATCTCTCAAGTAAAGCTGCCTGATCTGCACTCTTTCTAATGATACCATGTCTTTCCTGTATTGTGGCAATCAGAACTGTACCCTATACTCCAAGTGCAGGCTGGCCAATGTTTTGTGCCGTAAGTCTTCTACTCAATGCCTCAGCCAATGAAGGCAAGCATACCGATCTCAGCAGCTCTCCCAGATTCTACCACCAATCCACATTCGGGACAATTTGCAGCAGCCAATTAACCCACCGACCCACAGATCTTTGGGATGTGGCAGGAAACCAGAGCACTCGAGGGAAACCCACACGGTCACAGGGAAAACGTGCAAATTACGCACAGGCAGTGCCAGACTTTCCCCTTCCTCGAATTATTCACTTCTTCGCTTGAGATTCACTCGTCTAACTCCTGTGATGAGAGGGCTGTTCTGTCACAGGAGCTAACGAAATTAGATCTATATTCTCTGGGGTTTAGAAGAAAGAGGGTGAGGTGTTGAGTGGTTTCCCTTCGTGGGAGAATCTCTGACGAGGGGACACGGTTACAAGATTAGAGGCAGTCGTTTAAAACTGAGGTGTGTTGGAAATTCTCACAAGAGGTTGTGAACCTATGCAATTTTCTATCCTGGAGGGTTGTGAAAGCGAGATCATTGGAGGTATTTAAAGAGGAAGTCGATAACTTTTTGAAAAATCAGGGGATTAAGGGCTATGGAGAACAGGCACAGAAGAGAAGTTGAGATCTGGGGCAGATCAGCCATGATATTGAATGGTGGGGCAGGCTCAGGCTTGAGAGGCCGAGTGGCCTCCTCTTGCTCCTATTTCCTTATGTTCTTATGTTACTATGTTCCCTCTTCTTTGCTGATGCAAGGTCAGCAATAATTGCCCACCCTTAATTGCCCTTGAGAAGCTGGTGAGCTATGTTCTTGAAACACTGCAGTCCTTCAAGTCCCATTGTTGGGTAGGGAGTCCCAGGATTTAGTACAAGTGACTGTGAAGGAACAGCGATGTATTTCCAAGTCAGGGTGGTGCACAACTTGGAAGGGAAGCTGCAGGCCATGATATTCCCATGTGCCTGCTGCTCTTGTCCTCTCTGAAGGTGCAGGCTGCCGGTGTGGGAGATGCTGGCAGAGTAGCCTGAACAAGTAACTACAGTGCATTTTATACCTCAGACACACTGCGCACGTGGTGGAGGGAGTAAATG
Organism: Pristis pectinata; assembly: GCF_009764475.1. Classification (NCBI taxonomy): domain Eukaryota; kingdom Metazoa; phylum Chordata; class Chondrichthyes; order Rhinopristiformes; family Pristidae; genus Pristis; species Pristis pectinata. Next base: position 47,102,968 of record NC_067417.1, read on the forward strand.
TCTATGGTGGATGGGGTGCTACTCGAAACGAATGCTTTGTCCTGGATAGCAGGGAGTTCATTGAGGGTTGCTGGAGTCTGCTCATCCAAGCAGGTGGAGAGTGTTCTATCACACTAATCATTTGTGCCTTGTAGTTAATGGAAAGGCTTTGGGATCCAGGAGGTGAATCGCTTGCTGCTCTTGTAGCCACAGTATTTACATGGCTAGTCTAAGTGCATTTCTGGTCAATGATGAACTGGGGTGATGGTGGGGGGAGACTCTGCAATGATAATGTCATTTGATGTCAAGGCTAGGTTTTAGACTCTCTCCCGTTGGAGATGGTTATTACTTGGTATTTTTGTGGTGCAATGTTACTTGCAGGTCATCAGCCCATGCCTGAAGTGAATTACTTGCCATGGGATACCCAGCCTCTGACCTGCTGTTACAGTCACAGTATTTATGTGGCTGGTCCACTTGAGTTTCTGCTCATAAGTGACCAGAAATTCAAGTGGACCAGACAGATAAATACTGACTTGCGAGGATGAAAAAACACGATGATGCTGGAGGAACTCAGCAGGCCAGGCAGCATCCGTGGAGAAAAGCAGGAGGTCAACATTTTGGGTCAGGACTCTTCTTCAGGACCTGGCCTGCTGAGTTCTTCCAGTATCATGGTGTTTTTCATCTAGATTCCAGCATCTGCAGTCCTTTGTTTCTCTGACTTTCCTGCAGACTTTCCCTTTCTTCGAATTATTCACGTCTTCACTTGAGATTCACTCGTCTAACTCCTGGGATGAGAGGGCTGTTCTGTCACAGGAGCTAACGAAATTAGATCTATTTTCTCTGGGGTTTAGAAGAAAGAGGGTGAGGTGTTGAGTTGTTTCCCTTCGTGGGAGAATCTCTGAGGGGACATGGTTACAAGATTAGGGGCGGTCATTGAAAACCTGCGGCACTTGGCGATGGTAATGTCTTTGAACGTCAGGGGTAGATGGCTAGACTTTCTCCTGTTGGAAATGGTCATTGCCTGGCACTTCTGTGGCACAAATATTACTTGCCATTTATCAGCCCATGTCTGAATGTTGTCTTGGTCCAGCTGCTTGCAGGCATGGGCTGCTTCATTTGCTGAGGACTTGCGAATGGTATTGAACATTGTTCAATCATCAGAAAACATGCCCATTCCTGATCTTATGATGGAAGGAGGGTCATTGATGAAGCAGCTGAAGATAGTTGGGTCTAGGACACTGGCCTGAGGAACTCTTGCAGTGATGTCCTGCGACTGGGATGATTGACCTCCAACAACCACAGCCACCTTCCTTTGCGTGTGAGGTATAACTACAAACACTGGAGTGTTTCCCCCTTAATTTCCATTGACTTAGGTTTTCCAGGGCTCCTTGATGCTACACTTGGTCAAATGCTACCTTGACATCATGGGCAGTCACTCTCACCTCACCTCTGCCCCAGCTCTTTGGTCCCTATCTGGACCAAGGCCGTGTTGAGGTCTGAAGCCATGTGGTCCTGGTGAAACTTAAACTGGACTTAAGCCTCCTGCTCCCATGAGCTCTCCCATTTGTCCATTACCTCCATGGACTCTGTCTATACCTCTCGCTGCCTTGGTGAAGCAGCCAGCATAACCAAAGAACCCACCCACCTGGGTCATTCTCTCTTCTCCCCTCTCTCATCAGGCAGAAGATACAGGAGTCTGAGCTCACATACCACCAGGCTCAAGGACAGCTTCTATCCCACTGTGATTAGACTATTGAACGGTTCCCTTACACAATGAGATGGACTCCTGACCTCATAATCTACCTTGATGTGACCTTGCGCCTTATTGTCTACCTGCGCTGCACTTTCTCTGTAGCTGTGACACTTTACTCTGTATTCTGTTATTGTTTTTACCTGTACTACCTCAATGCACTCTGTACTAGCACAATGTAACTGCACTGTGTAATGAATTGATCTGTACGATCGGTATGCAAGACAAGTTTTTCACTGTACCTCGGTACAAGTGACAATAATAAACCAACGCCAATACACCATTCACCACTCAATGTGGCTGGACTGAAATGCTTCCATCTGATTTGCAGGTTGTGAGATTGCTCAGCTCTACCTGTTGCATGTAGGCCTTGCTGTTTAGCATGTTATGAAGTCCAGTGTCTGAGCTTCCCTAGGATGTCACCGCATCACTTTTAATACACCCGCTGCTCCTCCCGGCATCCCCTTCTGCACTCCTCATTGAACCGGGACTGAGCTCCCCCCTTGATATAGTGAGGGCTGTGCCAGTCCATGAGGTTACAGGTTGGGGTGGTGGACAGTTCTGCTGCAGCTGATGGTCCACAGTACCTCATGGGTGTCCAGTTTTGAGCCACCAACTCGTCTGAGTCTATCGCATGCTTGTAATGCAACACAACAGGAGGGTGTCATCAGTGTGAAGGCAGGTCTTTGCCTGCACAAACCCTGTGCAGTGGTCACTTCTCCCAGTCTGCTACAGGTAGATTGGTAAGGGTGAGATCAAACAAGTTGATCCCTTATGTTGGCCCACTCGCTACTTGCCGCAGATACAGTCTGACAGGTATGTCCTTCACAACTTGACCAAACTAGTTCCCTCATTCCTCCATCTTGGCTTGGTACAGCAACTGCTCTGCCCAAGACAGCAAGAAGCCGCAGAGACCTGTGGACACAGCCCAGCACATCACGGACACCAGCCTCCCCTCCTTGGATTCTGTCTTTACCTCTCATTGTCTTGGTGTAGCAGCCAGCGTAATCAAAGACCCCACCCACCCGGGACATTCTCTCTTCTCTCCTCTTCCATTGGGTAGAAGATACAGGAGCCTGAGGGCACATACCACCAGACTTAAGGACGGCTTCTACCCCACTGTGATAAGACTATTGAACGGTTCCCCTATGCAATGAGATGGACTATGACCTCATGATCTACCTTGTTGTGACCTTGCACCTTATTGCACTTCACTTTCTCTGTAGCTGTGACACTTTACTCTGTACTGTTATTGTTTTTACCTGTACTACGTCAATGCACTCTGTACTAACTCAATGTAACTGCACTGTGTAATGAATTGACCTGTACGATCAGTTTGTAAGAGAAGCTTTTCACTGTACCTCGGTACAAGTGACAATAATAAACCAATACCAATCTGAGATTCTCTCCAAAATTCCTTCTCCCTGTATCTCTGTCCCTTTGGTCCCTCTGTATCATTACTACTTTTCTGTGTCTAGTGTCTCTCCTCTCATATCATTACCAGTGACATCTTCTTCTGCACATCCCGACCACTCCTTTGCTCAGGGTTCTTCACAACTAGCAGTGCTTCTCAGGTGTGGATCCTGAGACTTCCTGGGTGGACCAAAGACCACAGAACCATTGTCCAGGCTGACTGTTTGAATGGACATTGGTGGTCTGAGTTACTGTGGCTGCATTAATTATTTTTGCTGGTGTTTTAGTGAAGGTGGTTCAGAGGGACGTTACGGTTGGGTGCATTGCTATGTTCTGAACACGAGAACAAAAGAAGGTCAGAAATAGAATCAGGAGGGGGATATTCAGCCCCTTGAAATTGCTCCACCGTTCATCAAGATCAGCCCTGATCTTCTCTGTCCAAAAATATTTTCCTGCCCTGTCCCCATATCTCTCAATATCTATTGATAATAGTTTTGAATAAACTTAATGATGGAACCTCCTTTGGGGGAGAGAATTCTGAAGATTCACTGCCCATTGAGTGAGGGAATTTCTCAATCCTAAATGGTCAATCCCTTATTCTAAGAATGTGATCCTTGGTTGTGGAGTACTCAGCCAGGCGAGACATCCTCCCCGCATCTACCTGTCTACCCCTCGAACTATATGGTATATCGCACTGATGTCACCTCTCATTCTTCTGAACTCCAGAGAATAGAGACTTAGCCTAAACAATCTGCCCTCATTACACACCATCCCAGGAACCGTGGACATTTGAGGAAAGAACGAAGTTCACTCATTACCACCACCACCAGACACAGGTTAAGCTGCCATTTAATGTCTGTGAGACTTAATCATGTGCACAATGGCTGTTAATTCTACATGTAACAATGCTTTACAATAATTCATTGGCTTTGAAGTGCTTTGGGGCATTTCTGGAAGATGTTTTAGTGTGCTCTAAGTGCTTCTTGGGAAACAAGAAAATACACCATACTGCAGAGCTGATTCTAATGTATAAATTAATCATTTCAGTGTCAATTAGATTTAAGTGGGACTGGACAAGTTGTGCCTTTACTTCACCAAAGTCTTTTTGGTCTGAAGAAGGAATTTGATTGTTATACCTTTGAAAGTGTGTGAAATAATGTCTTCAAGGGATGTCCACAGACAGGTACTGATATAGGCTTAGAGATTCAGTCACATATTGCATGTGTTTTAAGCAGCGTGATTGATTCCTTGCCCAAAATCGATCAAAAAACAGCTCACAAGCTTCTATTACTCCTGGCGTATAATGAGACTTTCGATCACACACTTCCATGCACTTGACACTCCTATGCTCCTTGCATGGAGATTGTACACAGGCAATGCAGTCTCAGTGTATTACTCAATTGATGGCTTTGCTATGAGATTGAATGGGGATATGTAATTAACACTCTCACGGGCTTTATGTGGTTCTTAACAGCAGGGACATCTCTTGCACCTGTGCTGTTTAAAGAGGTCATCAAGTACTTGCAGGATTAATAGGGACTGAGCTGAGCTCAAGGCTGCAGGTTGGTCTCTACCACCTCATTATTTCTGTTTATGGATATTTTACTAGAAGTCCCGTTGAGATTTCAGCACAGGCAGGAACAGGAGGAAAGTGACTCAGGCAAGGCTGCCATGAAAATTGAGAAAAAGTGGGTACAAGGGGTCCAACGGGGAGATTCTGTCCTCCAATGTTCTCCCAGGAACCATGCTCCCACTTCCACTTGTTAGGGGAACAATGGATTCAGAAGGTAGGGATTCCTAAGTCAGCGGTGACAGAGCTTAGTCGCCTTCTGCTCCACCTGTATGGACACTGCCTGCTCATTGAGATGATGGTTACAGCTGTCCCAAGTCTGTTCGCTTTCAGATCATTGCCTCAGGAAGCTGACACAAACACATATTCCCAATTTGCAGCTCATCGCTGCTCACTGGATGTCACAGTGGTTGTCCACTCCAAGAGGGGGGAGCTCATCTCCTTCTCCTTTGGGAAGCAACAGGCCTTCTAGCCTGTTCTTATCACCATGGGGTGATAAGTCTTATCACCATGGGGTAGAAGCTGTCCTGAAGTCTGGTGGTACGTGCCCTCAGGCTCCTGTATCTTCTACCCGATGGAAGAGGAGAGAAGAGAGAATGTCCCGGGTGGGTGGGGTCTTTGATTATGTTGGCTGCTACACCAAGACAATTAGAGGTAAAGACAGAGTCCAAGGAGGGGAGGCTGGTGTCCGTGATGCGCTGGGCTGTGTCCACAACTCTCTGCAGCTTCTTGCGGTCTTGGGTAGAGTAGTTGCCATACCAAGCCGTGATACATCCAGATAGGATGCTTTCTATGGTGCATCGGTAAAAGTTGATGAGAGTCAAAGGGGACAAACCAAATTTCTTTAGCATCCTGAGGAAGTAGAGGCACTGGTGAGCTTTCTTGGCTGTGGCATCTACGTGATTTGACCAGGACAGGCTGTTGGTGATGTTCACTCCCAGGAACTTGAAGCTCTCAACCCTCTCGACCTCAGCACCATTGATGTAGACAGGTGCGTGTACACTGCCCCCTTTCCTGAAGTCAATGACCAGCTCTTTAGTCTTGTTGACGTTGAGAGAAAGGTTGTTGTCATGACACCATTCCACTAAGTTCTCTATCTCCTTCCTGTACTCTGACTCATCGCTGTTTGAGATACGGCCTACGACGGTGGTATCATCTGCAAACTTGTCAATGGAGTTAGAGCAGAATCTGGCCGCACAGTCGTGGGTTTCATTATTTCATTCTTTCAGGCTTTTGTATCTTCTGCCTGATGGGAGGGGGGAGAAAAGGTCGGGTCTTTGATTATGCTGGCTGCTTTACCAAGGCAGCGAGAAGTGTAGACAGAGTCCATGGAGGGGAGGCTGGTTTCCTTTGATGCGCTGAGCTGTGTCCACAACTCTGCAGTTCCTTGCAGTCTTGGGCAGAGCAATTGCCGTACCAAGCCGTGATGCATCTGGATAGGATGCTTTCTGTGGTGCATCGATAAAAATTAGTGAGGGTCAAAGGGGACGTGCCGAATTTCTTTAGCCTCCTGAGGAAGTTGAGGTGCTGGTGCGCTTTCTTGGCCAATCTTGATGCCAATTCCAATTCCAACGTCACGTGTCTGGAAAGCTTAAATGATGTCTGAATCCTGAGGCGGTGCACTGAGCCCACAGTATTACAGCGGCTGTATCATGTGAACAGATGGTTCTGGGGAGGACAGGAGTTAGCCCCATTGTCCGTGTCTCGTTTCTCCAATCTGGGTCCCTGATTCTGCTGGACAACAATTACAGTCACTGCCATAAGGCCACGCGGAGCTTCGTGAATGAAGAGTGTCATCGGGGCCAGATGATGTCCTGAAGTCCTCCTCGGAAAGACGGTCACTCTTCACCTTCATCTGCTGCCTGTTGCATAATCACACAATGGTGAGTGAGATGACCCTGGTTGCTGCAGATCAACAGGAGGAGGAGGAGAGTGAAGGTGGCAGGTATTGACGAAACGAGATGCTCTCTGGATATTATAAAAAGCCTTGCAGTTCTCTCAAGGCCCCCAGTCCACTAGTTCCAAGTGCAAGGAGGACAGTTACCATGGCTGAGTGCTGCAAGACCCAGTCACCCTTTGAATTTGGAAACCAAGTTACCATCATGCCAATTAGTGGTTGACAGTGGCCATCTGCACCTAGTTGAAGCCCCACCAATTTCATCAGTTCAACATTACTGTTCATGTTGCAGCTGTATTAAACTTTGGTTAGGCCACACTTGGGGTATTGTGTGCAATTTTGGTTGCCCCATTACAGGAAGGATGTAGAGGCTTTGGAAAGGGTGCAGAAGAGGTTTAACAGGACGCTGCCTGGATTAGAGTGTATGAGCTCGAAGGAGAGTTTGGACAAACTTGGGGTGTTTTCTCTGGAGCGTCAGAGTCTGAGAAGAGACCTGATGGAAGCTTTTAAAATTATGAGAGGCATAGATAGCGTAGACAGTCAGAATCTTTTTCCCAGGGTAGAAATGCCAAATTCTGGAGGAGGTGCATTTAAGGCGAGAGGTGGAAAGCTTAAAGGAGATGTGCTGGGCAAGTTTTTTTACACAGGGAGTGGTGGGTTCCTGGAACGGGCTGCCAAATGTAGCAGTGAAGCAGATACAATAGTGGTGTTTAAGATGCTTTTAGATGTGCACATGAATATGCAAGGAATGGAGGGATATAAAACCTGTGCCGACAGAAGAGATTTAGTTTAAGTGGGCATCATGTTCTGCACAGACATATCAAAGGGCCTGTTCCTGTGCTGTACTGTTCTATGTTCTATGGCCACTCATTCCTCCCAATCCTCCAGATTACCATTGGTTCTTTACTGCCATTCCAAGACTTTGAAATGGCAGCTCAATCCCTAACCTCACAAAGCTCGTCCACCTCCAAAGGACTCTTCAGGGTTGTAGGAGAAGCAGACAGCCCAGATGGTGCTTTAAAATGTTCTCACTCATTCATTGCCAAGAGCTTGCTGTATTAATATCATATTGAGTTTATTGTCATATGCACAAGTACATGTGTGCACAGGTGCAATGAAAAACTTACTTGCAGCAGCATCACAGGTGCATAGCATCAGTTGTACAACATTCACTAGAAAAACATAAATTATACACAATCTTTACGACAAAGAACACAACTAGAATAAAACAAAGTTCATTGTAGTGTAAAGTGGTCATAGTGTTGCTATGCTGAGTTAGTGATTAGGGTTGTACAGGTTGGTTCAAGAACCAAATGGTTGAAGGGAAGTAGCTGTTCCTGAACCTGGCGGTGTGGGACTTCAGGCTTCTGTACCTTCTGCCCGATGGGAGCTGTGAGAAGATGACATGGCCCGGATGGTGGGGGTCTTTGACGATAGGTGTTACCTTCTTGAGGCAGCACCTCCTGTAGATACTACCGATGGTGGGAGGGATGTGTCCGTGATGTATGGGACTGAGTCCACTACTCTCTGCAGCTTCTTACATTCCTGCGCCAATATTAACATACGTTATTCCCAATCTATGAACCTTGCTCCATCCCTCTGCATAAATCACCAAAGCTAAAATCACACAACTCAACAGTCCAAACACCTTTCCACGTCCAATAAAGGCAAAACCAACTAATGATTGACAAATTAACTTTCAAAAGAAAGAAGGAAATCTCAGGTGTACTTCCTGCATTTTCTGGTTGATTGAAATGATTTGATGCAAAGAAGTTGCACTTACATGAAATGAAAATCAAACCTGGGGCTGTTAGAAATCCAAAATAAAAACAGAAAATGCTGGAAAGTCTCAACATGTCAGGCAGCGTCCGTGGAGAGAGAGTTAACATTTCAGGTTGAAGGCCCTTTGTTAGCTCTGTTTTTCTTTCCCACAGATGCTGCCTGGAGGGTCTTTGATCTGAAGTGTCAACCACTCCCCCTATTCTATCATCCTCCCCTCTCTTGATCCCCACCTCTATCCTTAATTTGAGGAAGAGGGAACCAGCCATGTGGACGCTGCAAATCTCCACCCACCCACCCCATTAACCTCCCACTCCTAACTAACCTTGCAAAGAAACCTCACCCCTTGCCAGAACTTAACAGTCTGATACACAAAAATTTCATTATTTTTCTGCTGCATCAACAACTACATTGATGCAACTTCCTGCACTCATACAGGACTTGAAAATTTCATTACTTCCATTAGTAGTACGTTAATCCATTTGGTCTCACCCTATCAGAGATAGTTCCAACCATCCCTCACCCACCTCCTCTGCAACTTGTCTTCTCTCTTAGAGTTGCAGCATGGAAACAGACCCTTTGGCCCATCTCGCCCATGCCATCCAGGGTGCCTACCTCAGCTAGTCCCATTTGCCTGCGTTTGGCCCAGATCCCTCCAAACCTTTTCCTAACCACGTACCTATCCAAATGTATTTTCAATGTTGTTATTGTACCTGCCTCAACCACTTGCTCTGGCAGCTGGTTCCATGCTCAGGCACCCTCTGCAATGAAGAAGTTGCCCCTCAGGTCCCTTTTAAATCTTTCACCTCTCACCTTAAACCTATGCCCTCTAGTGTTGAGTTGCCTTTCCCCGGGAACACTATTTATACCTCTAACAATTTTATATACCTCTATCAGATCACCCCTCAGCCTCCTACATTTCCAAGAATAAGACAAGATAGGATTTCTTTATTAGTCACACGTGCATCAAAACACACCGTGAAATGCACCTTTTACGTAGAATGTTCCGGGGGGCAGCCCGCAAATGTCGCCACACTTCCGGCGCCAACATAGCATGCCCACAACTTCCTAACCTGTACGTCTTTGGAATGCGGGAGGAAACCGGAGCACCCGGAGGAAACCCACGCAGACACGGGGAGAACGTACAAACTCCTTACAGACAGCGGCGGGAATTGAACCCGGGTCGCTGGCACTGTCATAGTGTTACACTAACCACTGCACCACCGTGCCTGAGAACAAGTCCTCCCCAGTTCTGACGAAAGACCTCAGACCTAAAACTTCCCGCAGATGCTACCTGACCTGCTGAGTGTTCCCCGCATTCTCTGTTTTGATTTCTGATTTACAGGGCTGGAAATTAGTTGCAAGATGCCTTCTCCAAATTGATTGTGCACTCCCACCGTTCACCGCCTGTTCAGTCTTTGTATGGCAATTTATAATGCAAGCTGTCAAGTCTCTGAGAAACTGCCATGAATTTAACAGACTTTTCTGCCTCAATACAAATGCACTATTAATATTTAGTACATTAGTATGTTGGTGTTTACAAAATGCTACACAACAGCAGTTTAAAAAATATGCATGCAGATGTCTGGAGCTCCTTGCCTAATGCATTAGTTCTATTCACAGTGCGCTTGGATCCCAGAGGTAGTGGAGGGCTAGGTGAGAGGTAAAGGTGGGGTAGGAGACTACTCAATGAATGGTAGGAGCCTCAGGGAGTATTGAGGAACAGAGGGAACTTGGCGTACAAGTCCAAGGATCCCTGAAGGTGGCAGCACAGGTAGATAAGATGATGAAGAAAGCAAATGAGAATACTTTCATTGCAATATAAGGACAGGGAGGTTATTGTACGACTTCATAAAACATTGCTCAGGCCACAGCTGGATTACTGTGTCTAGCTCTGGTCTCCACACCATAGGAAGAACATGACTGTGCTGGAGAGGGTGCAGATGGGATTCACCAGGATGTTGCTTGGGATGGAATGTTTCAGTTATTAGGAGGGGCAGGGGCAGGCTGGGTTTGTTTTCCTTGGAGTAGAGGACACTGAGGGGGAATCTGACAGAGGTGTCCTAAATTATGAGGTGCACAGGAAGGGTAGATAGTGAGAAACTTTTCCCTCAGATGGAGGTCTCAAAAACTGAGGACATGGCTCAGTGGTAAGGGAGAAGAGAGGAAGAAGTTTCACCCAGAGGGATTGTGCTGCCTGAGAAGCTGGTGGAGGCAGATAGTCTCACAACATTTAGGAAATATCGAGACTAGCACTTGAATCGCCAAGGCATGGAAGACTATGCTAGTGCTAGTAAACGGGATTAGTTCAGATCAGTGTAGATGTGTTATGATGGTCAGCAGGGATATGGTGGGCTGAAGGGCCTGTTTCTGTGCTGTATGGCTCGATGACGTACTGTATGCTCTCAGCTTTTCATCTTCAGAACAGTGGTGCCCAGTGATTACAAATGGTTAACGAAGGAAGCGGCTATCACAGAGGCAAAGGGTATGGTTGTGGTGCAGAGGTGTAAGTAATCCAGAGGCTCGGACAAACAATCCAGAGAGACGGGTTCAAATCCTACCATTGACACTGTAGAATTTATATTCATTTAATAACGACAGTAATTAGTCTTCGTAATGATGATCTAAAGATCTACATGATCGTAAAAACCCATCTGTTTATGCAGTGCCCTTTGGAGAGAGATTAAATTTTCTCTCCCTCACAGGTCTATATATTGACAATTAAATGCTCTAGCAAGTTGTCAGTGACTCACTACCACCTTCTCAAGGTGGGCAGTTAATGCTAGCCTTGCCAACAATGCCCAGATCCTGAAAAAGGACATAAAAAAAGAGGTAAAACAAGTGGGAGAATTTGGAAGAGGTGTTTAGAAGCAAGAGGAACATTATAATGTGCAGGGATTGACAGAGGATTTCAAAACAGAGGCACAGCGTTACCCCAAAGAGATCTTTACCCTGAGCACAGCGGGCAAGCAGTTACACCGTGCTGTGCTGACCCTGTCACCAGGCACAATGTAGCCCATATCGCTTCGTTCTGCTGCCCCCCAGGCCGACTGCCCAGATAGTTCAGTCCAGTGGACAGACAGGTGCTCATCGCTGGCCCACATCCCTTGGGGTCACTGGAACCTCGGGAAAGTTCTCCCTGCCTGCAAATGTTTAGGAGACTCAGAAAGTACTGGGGATATTCAGCTGAAAGGGCAGCATCGATGGAGAAACAGGGAACGGGGCAACATTTAGTCCATACAGAGTTATATAAAGAAAGCTGGGTTTTTACACTACTTTATCCCCATGGGTCTCAGAGTCATACGGCAGGGAAATGGACCATTCAGCCCACCATGTTCATGCTAACCAATGGGCATTCATCCGTATTAATCCCATCTACCAGCACGTGCCCCTTACCCTTCTGTGCCCAAGCGATTTGAGTGCTCATCTAGAAACTTTGTAGATCTTCTGAGCAATTCTGCTTCCACCAGTTTCTCAGGCAGGGTAATCCAGGTGCCATTTTCTGGGTGATCTCCCAGACAAAATTGTTCGGGAGCAATTTTTCAGTCGCCAAGCAATGACGTATGTAGTGAGGTTGGCATCTCTTTCGCACACACTGCAAATGGCTGGAGTGATACCTCATGTGTTACATTGGTTAGGCCACAGATCAAGTAAACATGGGCAACAGATCAAGTAAAGCATCCAACGAGGTTCATCCAATATTAGGGAGGAAGTGAACATACTTGAGAGAGTGTCGATCAACTGGGAAAGTGGGCAAAGGAGTGGCAGATCGAATCTAACTCGGACAAGTGCGAAGTGATGCATTTTCGGAGGTTAAACCAAGCCAGGACGTACACACAGTGGATGGCAGGGCCCTGGGGAGTGTAGTTGAACAGAGAGACCGAGGGATGCAAGTATATAGTTCCCTGAAAGTGGGACATGCCCAGCAGGGCAGGCGATACGAATGGAGAGATAAATTTTATATCGAGCATCCCCTGCTCGGTGTTCTCTAGCCAATAGTACCAGCGCATCAAAACACACACACACAAACACCCCCCCCCCCACCCAGACACACACAAACACCTCCCCCACCCCACCCCCCCCACACACACACACACACACACACACACACACACACACACACACACGCACAGTCCAGTGCCCATCTGTATATGACACAGAGATATCAATCTCACCTACTCCATATAAAAACGACAAAAGCCTGCAATGGAAATGTCTCCCCAGATATTGAACACGATAATTAACAGAAGGGGAGTGTGGTGGATGTGGATGTTTATCAAGCTTTTATTTATTTTTGGTCAAGCTTTCTCTCATGAAAAAGTATGAGTACTTGGAAACATGTCGCTGACTGCAATGGCAAAAGGTACAGAGTATGAACATGCGCCGTTGAACTGTGACAAAGGAACAGAAAGTGAGATGGGTTTTGGATGAGCCCCAAAGGAAAAATGAGCCAGTCTGCGAGGAAGTCGATAAATTTCCCACTGTGAATGGATTCAGTGTGTTAGGAGTAGTTACAGCTTCTAGCTCTGTGTGGGCCTGACAGCATTATTTTAGATTAAACTCTGCTCTATTACTGCAGCACTCAATAAATACTGGAATCAGGGAGAACGTTTCGTTGCTGGTCCAGGATCTTTCATCTCCCATTTTGATTTATCACCTGTTTTTATTCTCAAATGAATTCTCTTAATTATCCCTTGGCAGTGAGAGAATGCATGTATGCACCTGTGTATACATGTTTGCCTGTGTGTGTGTGCATGTGTGTACATGTGTTTGCATGTGTGTGTATGTATGTGTGTACATGTGTTTGCATGGGTGTATGTGTGTACGTGTGTTTGTGTGTGTACATGTGTTTGCATTTGTGTGTGTACATGTTTGCATGTGTGTGTACGTGTTTGCATGTGTGTGTATGTGTGTACATGTGTTTGCATGTGTGTATGCGTGTACATGTGTTTGTGTGTGTACATGTGTTTGCATTTGTGTGTGTGTACATGTTTGCATGTGTTTGCATGTGTGTGTACGTGTTTGCATGTGTGTGTATGTGCATACATGTGTTTGCATGTGTGTACTTGTGTTTGCATGTATGTGTGTGCATATGTGTGTGCATGTATATATGTGCATATGAGCGTGAGTGTTTAGGTGTGTGTGAGAAGACTCTGGGAACTTCATCGATGGACTGGTCAGATTTATCATTGCGTTTCTCATCCCCTTCCACTTCCCTCCTGAGGTGGGGACTCCCTGTCAAGTGGTACTCAGTCATGATCGCTCGTATACCCAGACCTTATCCAAAATGTGCTCACTTCTTCTGCAGATATACGGGAATGAGTCCGAACTAGATTTCAGCTGCATAACTCTGCAGGGACAGTTAATCCAGATGTTCGTCCTGATTTTCTTCCAACTGCCACACATCTGCACTCCCCGCCAATCCTCCAACCTACTCATCATCTTCCAAAGCCAATTCGAAAATGAATTGTCTCTTTCTTACCCAATCAAATGATTGGTGTCCAGATAAACAGCCTTTCCCCCAGTTTTTATATTTTCTGAACTAGTGTGTGTTCAAATATCTTTTTTTAGATTCAGGCGATCAGGTGATTTGCATTCAATTCTAGTCGCCCCAAAGGATGTGGAGGCTTTGGAGAGGGTGCAGAAGAGGTTTACCAGGATGCTGCCTGGATTAGAGGGCATGTGCTGTGAGGAGAGGTTGGACAAATCTGGTTTGTTTTCTCTGGAGCAGTCGAGGCTGACGGGAGACCTGACAGAAGTTTATAAGATTATGAGAGGCATGGATAGAGTAGACAGCCGGTATCTTTTTCCCAGAGTCAAACTGTCCAATACCAGAGGGCATGCATTTAAGGTGAGAGGGGGAAAGTTCAAAGGAGGTGTGCAGGTCAAGTTTTTTTACACAGGGAGTGGTGGGTGCCTGGAATACGCTGCCAGGGCTGGTGGTAGAGGCATTTAAAAGGCTCTTAGATAGGCATGTGAATGTGCAGAGAATGGGACGTCGTGTAGGCAGAAGGGACCAGTTTAGTTAGGCGTTTAATTAGTTCAGCACAACATCGTGGGCCGAAGGCCTGTTCCTGTGCTGTACTGTTTTATGTTGTAGGCATAAAACAACCATCTTTGAGTGTCCCAGTTTCTGTCCCTGAGATTTCAGGGCAAACCAGGAGAATCGGCTGCCTTCCTTCCAGTCCCGTTTCACGTGAGGTGCGGGATCCTTTGCCGATTTCCCACATCACAGATGGGCGCAGTGGTCAATTGTTGATCCTTCACCATGGTTCTAGCCTGCAACAACCACCTGGACACTGCTGACCTGGTGTAGAATGTCACTGCAATGCATTTCTGTCAGGCTCACTTCAAAGAGTGTTTCATGGACCATTTAACTTTATTCATGAGGTGAAGGGATCTTCAAGCTGGGCAAAAACCTGACAAGTGCAGTCTAATGTGGGGAAGTGTGAGGTCATGCACTTCATCAGAAGGTGGATTATTATCAAAACGGAGAGAGACGGCATACCAGTGAAGTTCAGAGGGATTTAGTTGTTCTAGTACATGAATCACAATAAGTCAGCAGGCAAGTCCAACAAGATTTTAAGAATGGGGAGGTTTTGTTTCAGTTGTACAGGGTGTTGGTGAGGCCATGCCAGGAATACTGCGCACAGTTTTGGTCTCCTTACCGAAAAAAGGATGTAGTAACACTGGAGATGGTCCAAAGGAGATTCACCAGGCTCATTCCTGGGATGAGAGGGTTGTCCTATCAGGAGAGGTTGGACAGGTTGGGCCTGTGTCCTTGGAGTTTCAAAGTATGAGGGGGTGGCCTTATTCAAACATATAAGATCCTGAGGGGGTAGATGTTGAGATATTTCCACCTGTGGGAGAGTCACCAACAAGGGGCCATCGCTACAAACTACATGGCTGGTCATTGAAAATTGAAATTTGTTCTTTCAGAAGGTAGTGAGTCTCTGGAATTCTCTGCCTCTGAGGGTGGTGGCCAGATAATTAGATATATTTGAGGTGGAGATAGATAAAATTGAGGGTTATGGGGAACTGGATTCAGAGGAGGAGCTGGGCTGGCATGGGTCAGCCATGATCATATTGAATGGCGGGTTAGGCTAGAGGGGCCAAGTGGCCTACTGCTCCTATTTTCTTGTGTTTAATAAATAGGAGTTCCTTCTCATGTCAAGTCACCAGATGATCAATGTTGATGTCAATGCCAGGGCAAATGCTTGACTCTTGCTTGCCTTGGTTGGTGCTCCGTTGACTGTGAATCGGAAGCATTATAAAACCAACCCCAGATCCTTGAGCACATCTCCTGTGTTCATCTTTGAGTGCTTTAGTGGGGGTGCTACCTGGCTGGTGTATTGCCAAGGCCTTGGGTTGCTTGATTGAATGAACATATACGATCCTGTGGAGTTTTGAATAGAATTTTCCATTAGGGTTTGCATGCTCAGTGAAGACTCTTTTAACTTTGTCTCATTCCCTCACACTCTTCTCTCTTAATTGTTAATATTACAAATGTTTACCCACTTGCCTTTTTAAAGCTCTTTGTGGATTTTGCTGCTTCAATTTTATGACATCAAACCTCCATTTGAAAATAATTCCAAACCCTTCCCATTGACTTTGGTAATGGTCTTGAGCTTTGAGCTAATGTCTCACTGTCAAGTAGCACCAATTTTACATCAGATTTGCTCATATATTTGTATGTCTTTCACGTGGTCGATTGATCATATTTGTCCTAATGGAAAGGAGTCTAATTTGTCCTCGGAACTAACACTTCTCATCCCAGATTATCATCCTAATCAATCTCTTATCACTTTCCCCATGCTCTTGAAATCCTTCATAAACTGAGCATTCCAACACCCTCTAGTTACGATCTAATTAACAGTTTGTATATTTTTCGTATTTCCTTATAATAGAGAAGGAGGCCATTCAGACTGTCAAGTCTGGACTGGCTCTCTGAGCATTCCCATCAGTCCCATTCCACCACCTGTTTCCCTGTAATCTATCCTCTCCTGGCGTGTCGGTGAGTGGCTGGAGATTCAGTGGGTAGTTGATAGGTATGTAAATCAGCTACCCACTGAATCTCTAGCCACTCACCGACACACCAGGGGCAATTTACAGCGGCCAGTTAACCCACCAACCCGCACGTCTTTGGGTTGTGGGAGGAAACCCACACAGTCACAGGAAGAATATGCAAGCTCCACACAGACAACACCGGAGGTCGGAATCGAACCCAGGTTACTGGAGCTGTGAGGCAGCAAGACTGTCCACTGTGCCACTGGAGATTTGACATTAACTTCTCTTGCCTTCATCATGGATCACTTATGGTTTTGAATAGTGCATTATTATTGAAGCGTTCTCCTAATATGTGACGACAGTAAACCAATTACCATTGCCAATGTCCTGATCAACATTTATATCTCATCCAGGAGCATCAAAGCATAGGTTTAACCAATCACCGTAGTTTGTGGGTCCCAGTCAGCTGCAAGATTTGCCAAACTGATGATGGTAACAACACTGTGGACGTACTCTATTGCACTGAGGTGCTCCAGGAGGTCCTGGCAATGTGAAGAGCACAGTATGACTGAGAGTCTTTTGTACAGAATATTTTTCCAGGTTGCCGATAATGATCATATCCAGAGATTCATGATAATTTCTTTTTGTATGAGTCAACTGGTTTACAAAATGCTCCCCTACTTGGTTGCAAATTTGGCTCCTGGAAATTCTTGAGAATCAGTGGTGTTGAGGATAATGAGGAAGGTTATCTGAGTCCATAGCAGGATACAGATCAGTTGGAAAGTTGGTCAGAGCACTGGCAGACGTAATTTAATCCTGATGAGTGTGGGATGATGCATTTTGTGAGACCAAATAGGGGTAGGACGTACACAGTAAGCAGTAGGGCCTTTGTTGACGAACCAAGAGATCTTGCGGTTCAAGTCCATCATGCCCTGAAAGTGGCAAGACAGGTGGATAAGGTGCCGAAGAAGGCATATGGCAAGTCTGCCTTCGTAGGTTGGGACATAGAATGTAAGAGTTTGGAACAGCACACACTTTGTTTCAAAAGTCGGTAAGGATGTTTCTGCAGTTTTAATGCTCCTTACATTCACTACAGATATGTCATCCATCTGAAGAGATGGGGAGGAATAGGAAAATGGAGTCATACAGCAGGGAACCAGGCCTTTCAGCCCATCAAGTCCATGCTCACTATCATACACCCATTTCAATTAATTCCATTTTATTCACTTTGCTTCTGCTCCCCCCAGGTTCTACCACTCACCTTCACATTTGGGACAATTTATGGCTACCAATTAAGCTACCAACCCACACGTTTTTGGGATGTGCAAGGAATCCGGAGCACCTGGGGGAAATTCCACACAGTCACAGAGAGAGCGTTCAAACTCCTACACAGACCAGAGGCCAGGATTGAACCCGGGCTACTGGAGCTGTCGAGGCATCAGCTCTACTAGCCACAGCGCTCTGCCACCTGAAACAAGGCAGGCAAGAAGTACCGTGCCAGAGAAGGGACCCCCACCCCACCCCACCCCACCGCCAGCAGTGAAGTGAGGCTTGGCAAACATCTAGATTTGAACTAAATAGAACACAGAACAGTACAGCACAGGAACAGGCCCTTCGGCCCACAATGTCTGCGCCAAACACGATGGCAAATTAAACTAAATCTCTTCTGCCTGCACGTGATCCATATCCCTCCACTCCCTGCATATTTGTCTAACAGCCTCTTAAACGTCACTGTCGTATCTGCTTGCACCACTGCCTCTGGCAGCCTGTTCCACGCACCTCCAACTCTTGGTGTAAAAAAACTTGCCCCGCGCATCTCCTTTAAACTTTCCCCCTCTCACTGTAAACCTATGCCCTCTAGTATTTGACATTTCTAATCTGTGGAGAAAGACTTGACTGTCTACCCTATCTATGCCTCTCATAATTTCATACACTTCTGTCAGGTCATCCCTCACCCTCCAACACTGCAGTGAAAACAATCCAAGTTTGTCCAACCTCTCCTTATTGCTCATACCCTCTAATCCAAGCAGCGTCCTGGTAAACCTCTTCTGCACTCTGTCCAAAGCCTCCACATCCTCCCTGTAATGGAGCGACCAGAATTGCACACGATACTCCAAGTGCGGCCTAGCCAAAGTTTTATATAGCTGCAACATGACTTCCTGACTCATACTCAAAATGATCGAAACATTTTTGGAAGGCAAACTGTGCAGCAAAAATAGAAGATGGTATTTGTACTGTGTACTTTTGGCACATTAGGTACATCGCAATGTACTTTACAGTGAATTAACTTCTCTTGAGGTGTGGTTACTGTTTTTCTGAGACATAGCAGCCAATTTTTGGAAGTTCCCACCAACAGTTGGATGAGCATGGCCATAAAATGGATTAGACGTACGGGTAGGTTAATTTGGGTTTAAAATGGGCGGCGCGGACTCGTTGGGCCGGAAGGGCCTGTTACCACGCTGTAACTAACATTTTTAAAAAAATTTTTAGAAAAAAGAAACACAAGTCTCCTGCTAGTTCTTATATTGTTGTGTAATCTGTTTGACCACGGTTGAAGGATGTTCACCAGGGCTACCAGGGAACACTCTTTCCTGCTCTTTGAATAGCGTGGTGGTATTCTGAGAACGCAGTCGGAGCTTCAGATTAGTAACCCTCTGACATTGCAGCACTTCGTCGGCACATGAGATGTCAGGTTAGCACATAAATAAGGAGCCTACCCCTGTGACAGCAAGGGTGCCATGCGCTGTTGTGCAGTAATGTTACCTTGCAGTTCAAGAAACTGCTTTGGAGATGTTCATCCATTCTCTTCTTTTCCTTGGGATTGAGCTAACGGCGGTGGGAATGTTGGGAGAAGACATCCCACGTTTGCAGGTGTAGGACAGAGCATGCCTGGCCTCTTGCTGTCCTTCTGGCAGGAGAATTGAAATGTTACGCGCCGCGATTTGAAGGCAGCCTTTGATTTCCCTCCAAAACAGCAGAGGAGAATGAGGCTGTACTGTCGGCATTTCTTCAGCGATACCTGTGCTCATTTTGTTGCGCTGCTCCACATCCTGCTTGACTTGTTGGATTTACGTTGTTTCTCTCCATCTTTGTCTTCCCGCAGACTGCTTCCCACCGCGCATCCGCCTCCAGCCAGGGGGCAGAGATGCTCTGGACTGGCGGCACCTCTATCGTCTTCAGTGCCACTCTGCAATCAGCTGGCGGGACCTGCGGCTTGAGCAGGGTGAGTCCAACTTCTCCCAGTGTTATCTTCGCCTCCGCTCCTCCTGGTCTTCCTCCTTAAGGCGGACGTTGCCCTCCTCACTGATGAGGTCACCCCCCCCACCCCCATCCATTAACCCAGCTTAGAGGAGGCTAGAATCACCCAAGTTAGGTTGGTCAGCTGGAAATGCATCAAACTCAACCAATCATGGTAACTATGTTGATGGACCCTCAGCCTTCACCTTCCCCTCACTCTCCGGGGAGAAGGAGGGGGATTGAGGTTGAGAGGAAAAAAATCAGCCATGATTGAATGGCGGAGCTGACACAATGGGCCGAATGGCCTAATTCTGCTGCTGTATCTTATGGTCTCCCCTGAAGCTGGGAGTTCGTTCTATGGCAGAGAGAGAAAGACGAAGCCCATCTCATTCTTTTTTTCTCTCCCCGCCCATGTTACGTTGAGGGTAATTGTCACATGCAGCAATATCCTCTCAGAGTAACAGACTATGTTGAGGCATAAAGACTGCAGCCTTTGAAATCTGTATGGGATGGGATCACAGCACTTGATGCAGTTGCTCGTGAAATCTTTTGGGTCACCTTGCCTTCCACATGACAATATAACTCAGAAGAATGATTCTCGACATTGGGAATTTGCAGAATCTTGCCACTGAGTGAAATGGTTCCATTAATAACAGAGGGTGCTAACTTATGTCGCCTAGACCCTTCAGGCAAGTTGAGACTATCATATAATGAGGCCAATTTTATTTCTGTGCATCTTTTGTGCATCTTTCCACACTGGGACTGCAGAGGTTTTGTCAAAGGCTGACGTGTGTCTGGTCAGTATGTGCTACTGCTCGGAGCAAGTGCCCACAGCACGAACTAATGAAACACATTTGCCTCAGCGCGTGCAATTATCAGCATGTTACAGTATATTTCTGGATATAATAATTAATTCATGACATTCAGGTTATTTTTATCTTTATTTATTTTTGTAAAAAACAACAAAATATTTTGAATTTTTCCCTGCCTCACACTTTAGTTTTTTTCCCTCCTCTACTTCCTCCCTCTCCTCTCTGCTTCTCCCTCCTCTCTGCTTCCTTCCCACTCTCTGCTTCCCCCTCCTCTCTACTTCCTCCTCTCTGCTTCCCTCTACTCTCTGCTTCCTCCTCCTCTCTACTTCCTCCCTCTCCTCTCTGCTTCCTCCTCCTCTCTATCTCCTCCCTCTCCTCTCTGCTTCCCCCTCCTCTCTACTTCCTCCCTCTCCTCTCTGCTTCCTCGTCCTCTCTGCTTCCCCCTCCTCTCTACTTCCTCCTCTCTGCTTCCCTCTACTCTCTGCTTCCCCCTCCTTTCTACTTCCTCCCTCCTCTCTGCTTCCCTCTACTCTCTGCTTCCCCCTCCTCTCTGCTTCCCTCTCCTCTCTACTTCCTCCCTCCTCTCTGCTTCCCTCTCCTCTCTGCTTCCTTCCTCCTCTCAGTTTCCCTCTACTGTCTACTTCCTCCCTCCTCTCTGCTTCCCTCTCCTCTCTGCTTCCTCCCTCCTCTCAGTTTCCCTCTACTGTCTACTTCCTCTCTCCTCTCGGTTTCCCTCTCTTCGTTCTGTTTCCCACTCTTTCTGTTTTCCACTCCTCTCTCTACTTCCCCTCTCCTCTCTGCTTCCCTCTCCTCTCCCTACTTCCCCTCTCCTCTCCCTACTTCCCCCCACCCTCCTCTCTACGTTTCCCCCTCCACCCTCTCTCTCTGCTTCCCTTTCCCAAGAACACAAGAAAATAGGAGCAGGAGTAGGCCACTTGGCCCCTCAAGCCTGCCCCACCATTCAATGTGGTCATGGGTGATCTACGCTGGCCTCAACTCCCCTTCTGTGCCAATTCCCCATAACTTCCAATTCCTCAATCTTTCAAATATTTATCCAGGGTTTTGTGTTCAGTTTTAGTCACCCTGCTGTTAACAAAGATGTTATTAAACTGGAAAGAGTCCAAAAAAAGATTTGCAAGGATGTTGCCAGGACTCAAGGGGTTGAGTTATAGGGAGAGGTTGGACAGGCTAGATCTTTATTCCTTGGAGTGGAGGAGACTGAGGGCTGAGCTTACAGAGGTATATAAAGTCATGACGGGCATAGACAGAGTGAACGCACTCAGTCTTTTCCCCAGGGTTGGGGAATCAAAAACTAGAGGACATAGGTCTAAGGTGAGAAGGGAAAGGTTTAACAGGAACCTGAGGGGCAATGTTTTCAGACAGAGAGCATTTAGTACTTGGAGGGAGCTGCCTGAAGACATGGTTGAGGCAGGTACAATAACATCTTTTAAAAGGCAGTTGGAAAGGTGCATGGATGGGAAAGGCTGAGAGGGATATGGGCCAAACACGGGCAAGTGGGACTAGCTTGGATGGGAATTGGCATGGATCAGTTTGGCTGAAGGGCCTGTTTCCGTGCTGTCTGACTCTATCTACACCTTAACTATATCTAATGATTCGGCCCCCACCACCCTCGGGGACAGAGGATTCCAGAGATTCACTGCACTCTGAGAGGAGACATTTCTACACACCTCAGTTTTAAATGACTGGCTCCTTATTTTGCAGCTGTGTCCCCTTGTGCGTGACTCTCCCACCAGTGGAAACATCTCAACATCTCCCCTGTCAAGCCCCTCTTAGGATTGTATATGTTTGAATAAGGTCACCCCTCATTCTTCTAAACTCCACGGAATACAGATCCAGATTGTCCAGCCTCTCCTGATAGAACAACCCTCTCATCCCAGGATTGAGCTGGTGAATCTGCTTTGGACTGACTCCAATGTTACTACATCCTTTTTTAGGTAAGGAGACCAAAACTGCACGTAGTATTCCGGGTGTGGCCTCACCAACACCCTGGTACAACCGGAACAAAACCTCCCCGTTCTTAAACTCCAACCCCTTCGCAATAAAGGCCAGGATGCTGGTTGCCTTCCTAATCACTTGTTGGACCTGCCTGGTAACTTTTTGTGGTTCATGCAGCAGAACACCTCGATCCCTTCTGAACTTCACTCACTTACAGTCTCTCTCCATTTAGGTAACAGTCCGCCCTTTGGTTCCTCTTACCAAAGTGCATGGCCTCACACTTCCCCACGTTAGAGTCCATTTGCCAGGTTTTCACCCCATCACTCAATCTACCCATATCCCATTGCAGAATCACAATGTCCTCATCACAACAGGCCCTTCCTCCTACGTTTGTACGTTGGCAAACTTGGAAACCTTACATTCCACTCCCTCCTCCAGTCATTAATGTAAATAATAAACGATTGAGAGCCAAGAACAGATCCCTGGGGCATTCTACTAGTTATATCCAGCCTGAGCAGAACCAATTTATTCCAACTCTTCTTTTTTCTACACAACAACCTGTTTGCAATCCATGCTCACACACTTCTTCCAATACCTTGGAGACACAAGAGACTGAAGATGCTGGAATCTGGAGGAACTCAGCAGGTCAAGCAGCAATTGTGGAGGTAAAGGGATTGTCAACACTTCAGATCGAGACCCCACGTCAGGATTGAGAGTGTAGAGGGGAGATAGCCAGTACATAGAAGTGAGGGGGAAGGTTAAAGGCAGAAGCTAGATAGTATACAAAAAGTTCGATGACAGGTGGCACCAGATAGGTGATGGTTGGTAGGTGAGAGGTGGAAGGACGCTGGGCAGATTGAACCAGATGGGACAGGGGATAGGAGAGATAGGCCAAGTGAGAAGAGACCCAGGTAGATAGGTATGTGGATGATGGGCAGGTGGACCCAGGTAGGAGAGGGTGATGTTGAGGTAACGAAGAGTCAGGAGGATGAGGGGAACTGGTGGACAAAGAGAGAGAGAACCTGGATGGACTGGTGGGAGTAGGAAAGGAACTACTGGGGTTTGGGTTACCTGAAATTAGAAACAAAAATCAATGTTAATACCATTGGGTTGTGAGCTACCCTAGTGGGTTGTTCGTCTAGATTGTGTTTAGCCTCGCTGTAGTAGTGGAGAAGGCCGAGGACAGGCAGGCGGGGATGGAAATGGGAATAGGAAGTTCAAATGACATGCAACCAGAAGCTCAGGATGGCCTTTGAGGGCAGAGTACAGGTACTACGCAAAACGGTTGCCTGGTCTGCACTTGGTCTCGCCGATGCAGAGGAGGCCACGTTGCGGGCACCAAGTGCAATAGGCCAGTTTGGAGGAGGTCCACATGAATGTCTGCCTCTACCGGAAGGGTTTTTTAGGTCCCCGGATGGTGGTGAGGGAGGAGGTGAGGGAATGTGTTGGATCTCCTGTGGCTGCAGGGGAAAGTATGAGGGGATGGGGAGGGTTAGGTGGAAAGGAATGAGCAGACCAGAGAGTCACTGAGACGAGGGGGAGAGCTGGTGCCAGGATCACGTTGGAGCTGGCGGAAGCGAAGGATGATGTGCTGGATGCGGAGTACAGTGGAGTGAAACGTGAGGACCGGGTGAACTCCATCTCCGTTCTGTCTGGGAAGAGAGGGGTTAAGAAGGAGGTGGAGGAAATGCGTGTGAGGGCTCCATCAACCACAGCAGGGGGAAGCCACGTTTCCTGAAGAAGGAGGGTGTTTCAGAAGTCCTAGAGTAGAAAGCCTCTTGAGTACAGGTATGGCGGAGACAGAGAAACTGAGGGAAGTGGGTGGTGTCCTCACAGGAGATAGTAGGAGGAGGTGCAGTTCAAGTAACTATCGAGGTAGTTTTCCTCCAATAGCTTGGGCTCTTAATTTATGCACCAGCCCCTCTTATGTGGCACCTTGTCAAATGCCTTTGGGATATCTAAATACACTACATCTACAGGTTCCCCTCTATCAACCATCCCTGTCACACTCTCAAAGAATTCGAGAAAATGTGTGGAGCATAGTTTACCTTTCATAAAACCATGTTAGTTGAAATTAGCCCATATGATATCTTCGGGATATTTGCAGTGTCCTCATCAGTGGAGACTAATGCAAAAAAAATCATAATTTCTTTGTTTCCTGTTACTAATTCATTGTTTAACAACTATTTAATTGGTCTCTGAAGGTGCCACACCTACCTTCACCACCTTCACCACCTTCCTACCATTTATATATCCACAGAAACTCGTACTGTTTGTTTTGATATTACACGCAAGCTTTCTCTCATAATCAATTTTCACCTTTCTTAAGAGCTTTTTAGCCTTTCACCGCTGGATTATAACCACTAGTTCTCTAGCCTACCACCAACCATTGCCCATATCTTTGTCCTCCTTTGCAATTTAACATTATCCTCGAGCTCCTTTGTTAACCACAGATTGTGCCTCTTCCCCATGGAATCCCTCTTTCTAATTGGGATAACTGCTTACTGAGTGTTATGGGCCAGATGTTTGAATATCTGCCACTGTTCATCTACCGACCTGTCTCTCAGCTGACCTTTCCAGTCCACCTCGGACAATTCCAGCTTTGTACCATTATAATTGCTCTTCTCTAAGTTGAAGACAGTGGTTTTGGTGCTGCGGTGTTCATCCTTAAACTGCATCTGGAAAATAATTGGTCACTACCTCCTCGGGGATTGTTTGCCACAAGGTCTTTTATTAATCCTTCCTCATTACACTACCTCCTCTCTCTGCTTCTCCTTCCTCTCCCTGCTTCCCGCTCTTTCTGGTACCCTCTTTTCTCTCTGCTCCCCCTTCTTCTCTCCTGTGCCCCTTCCTCTCTTCATCTTCACCCCTCTGTTCCTTCCCTCTCTTGTCCTGTTCTCTCCCCTTTCTCCTCCTCGCTCTGCCTTGCCGCCGTCGCCCTTGGCTCTTCCCCTCGCTCAAATTGCCTGTGAGTAGATCAGGAATAGGACAGATGGCGATCAAATGCTGCAGTAATTCATAGAAGGTGGCACTTGGTGCAAACGGATGTGAAGAAAATGGAGCACAATGGGGCCAGGACTGAGCAGTGAAGCTTACGGAGAGTCCCTGGACTTTTACTTTGCTCTGTATGGGAATCCATTTAGAGAACTGTCCACCGGCAGCTGAGAAAGAATTTTTTTTAGCATGTTTGCAGAACCAGTGTCTCAAGTACCTCAAAAGTCCTTCCTGCTTCCTCTGCTCTCCTGCTGTTTATACAGTGGCTCTAAAAAGGGCAGAATAGGGAGGGCAGAACTGTATTGGGCAGAAAAACAGCCCGTGGTGATATTACACGCCTTCCAATGCGCCTGTGTGTTTCAAAACAGCAGCAACCAAGTCAATGAGCTAACCATAACAATTTTGCAATTACGTCATTGGCCCTTTAAGGCCAAGATTTCTACTGTGGCAAGCTTGAATAGGTGTATATATATTCTAATTCAGTTTTACTAAAAGCCAGGATCTGTCAGCAACATAATTCATAGCATGCGTTGTAGTCCTGTAGATTAGAAGCTTAGATAGCATGGCTATAACAACCATGCAGCTGTCTTTATTCCAAGCTGGGAATTAAGATGCTGTTTAATAGGGTTTAACGGAATTGCTATCCTGTTGTGTCTGCTTCTATTTTTAAAAAAAGTGATGACTCCGCTGGAGATTTTTCATAGTCAAATGTCACGTTCAGAGTGATCCTTCGCTGCAGGCAACAATGGCTCTCTGCCCAGCTTCACAGGGTAAACTGAAGGAGGTGTTAAGGAGCTTTAACAAAGCAAATGATAGCTTAGTCCTGGATGTCTAGTGTGCACGCGCGCGTGTGTGTGTGTGCGTGCATGCGTGTGGATATATGCGTGTGTGTGTGTGTGTGGATATATGCGTGTGTGTGTGTGTGTGTGTGTGTGTGTGGATATATGCATGTGTGTGTGCATGTGCATTTACACATGCATGTGCTTGTGTGTTCACCTGTGTATGTTTATGCGTCTGTGTGTGTTTGTGTATGTGTGGGTATTTGTGTGCATCAGTGATTTTCTAAGAAGCCACTTTATTCCTCACAGACAAATGATTCCAGGAAAATATGTTGGCTCTTTCCAGACGCTCCACAATGTTTACATTATTTAAGTGTGCACAGCTAGTGGATCCTCCTGTTCCCATGACCCAGTGTTAAGGTGGCTGGACTGGTGGATCCTCCTGTTCCCATGACCCAGTGTTAAGGTGGCTGGACTCTTTGTGCTGTGGCACCTCGATCTGCGAGTATTGTCTCCAAAAAATCCTCCAAACTCACTGGAAGGGCAAATGAGCCAACCTCGGCATCCTCTCCCAGGCTGGCATCCTCTCCCAGGCTAGCATCCCCAGTATTGAGTCTTTAGTTATTCTCACTTGACTATGCAGAGCAGATTATGTCAGTCACATATGAGCTGTGTCATGGGAAAAGATAACCAAGCGGACAGAGAGAATAGTTCAAGGATGTCCTGAGAGCCTCCTGGAAGAAATGCAAAATCCTCACTGTTTCCTGGGGATTGCTGACCCATGATTGCTCAAAGTGGAGCATTTCAGGATAATATTGGGAATCTCAAGCACACAGAGGCCCAGCATAAGTGCCTGCCCCGTCAACCACCATATGCCCCATCTATGAAAGAGTCTACAGGGCACCCACATTGGCCTCATCAGCCAACTCAGAATGGATAAAGGACCCCAAGGCACTGCTGAAGAAGAGGATTAATTCTTCTCTTCGTCTCCCCATCAGGTAGCTTCACCTCACAGCTGTATAGCTCGTGAGGAGCCGTGAGCGTGACTTCCACCGCACAACGCAGAGCACTGAGCCAGCGATGTTGATCATGTTGGACGATTCCTCCGGTTTCAGAAAAGGATTAGCCTTCCAGCAACCCCCCTGCAGCCCAGCTCTTGCACACTTCATAAATACTTGGGCTTGGAAAATTATAGGAAATCAATCATCTGATTTCTTTGGTAGCATTTACTGTTGAACTAAACTGGAGTTTAATCACATTCTCCTAACTTCCCCTATAAATCTAAGTGTCATATCTGTAGCCTACTCGTGTCTCTCTGAGACGAAGGGGGGAGATGCTGGAAACATTTAGCTTCTGTGGAGAGAGAAACCATGTCAAAGGTTGATGACCTTCCATCAGAACTGGGGAAAAAAATAGAATTAAGGAAGTCTTAAAACGCCAATGATGTGGTGGGGTGATAGAGCAGGGAAGAAATAGGGAAGGTTTGCAGTAGGATAGACGGCAGAGAAATCAAACGACAGATAATGATTTCCGGGATGAAGAGCTGATTACCAATGCAAAACCCAAGAGGTTATGGAATGGCAACTCAAACAAGGGAATCAACGGGGTTAGTGCAGGAAAGCAACACTGAAGTAAGACATCAGACATGATCTTGTCGAACGGCAGACCAGACTGGAGGGGCTGAATGGCCTGTCCCTGTTTCTGCTGCCTCACCACTCCAGCAACCTGGGTTCAATCCTGACCTCTGATGCCGTCTGTGGAGTTTGCACATTCTCCCTGTGACCCCGTGGGTTTCCCCTGGGTGCTCCAGTTTCCTCCCACTTCCCAAAGACGCGTGGGTTGGTAAGTTAATTGGTCACTGTAAATTGCCCTTGGTGTGTAGGTGAGTGGCAGAATCTGGGCGGAGTTGATGGGAATGTCAGGAGAATAGGTTATAGGGAACATTACTGGGGGAATGGGATTGCTCTGTGAACCAGCATTAGACTCGATGGGCTGAATGGTTAAATGGGAAAAGAATGAAGTCAGGATAAGAAGTAAGTACCATGGAGCAAGAACAGACTGAAGTGATGCATCTCTCTGGCACCTTTCCAATGGTGCATTTTACATTATGCACAGAAAATTAAGACCAGCCTTCAAACAGGCATTTGGTGTTAAATCCACCTTATCTGTGATTTCGTGAGATTTCACATATCTGCTCTCAAGTTGCTTTCCCAATCATAATTGCAAAGCGACAGAGAGTTCCAGAAACAAACGTAGAGATGTTTAAAGTGCAAGGTGCCTCTGTTGCAATTAAATTGTGTGTGTGTGTGTGTGTGTGTGCGTTTGTGCGTGCATGTGCGCGCATGCGGGGGGGGGGGGGTTAGTTCAGTCAAATAGGCTCTCTCCTTTTGACTCAATTGTCTAGTCTGTCTGCGTTTAACATTGTTTTACCAGAATTATTGTGTTTGCTCTAAGCAGTATAAGAGCAGCCTCTACTAAGCAAATGTCTAAATCACAAATAACAAAGTAGACTTAAAAACTTAAAAGAACCCTCTTTCATGATGTCAAGTTACGACCAATGATGTACAGCCAATGATGCGCAGTTGTACTTAAAACATAAGGGAGGAAGCAGTGATGAAGAGCCTTGCTTTGAAGGTCTGGTCACCAATGGTTTTGTAATTTCGTCAGTCTTTGTGAGATCCCATGCCACCTCCAATAACATTACTTGCAATGAAAGAGCACACTGGCTCCAAATACACTCGGGGATTCAAAAGTGAACTTTGCGAGTTATCTTCAACAGCTTTCCGAGGGAAAAGTCAGTGACATCAGACAGGCTGGCTGCTCCCAAGAGAAGCCACTGTTATCCTGAGCCATTTTAGTCTTTGAGTGCAGGCGTGTGTCAGAGAAACAGTCCAATAGCCATGACTTACTGACATGCATGGGTAGCTGGCACTCACCACAGACATTTGGGATAGAGCACAGCTGCTGTTATACAATCAGTGGCCACAGGAGATTTCTGTGCACACATTTGCTCATATAGGAGAATGTTTACCATTGCCCTGCAGAGACCGCGATGTGGAGAGAAGGGGTGTATGCATGTTCTCATTGCATGTGTCTTCAGACTTGTTTATAGCGTCCATCTGAGTGCATTCGGGTGTTGCATGACTCTTTGACAACCCTCTCATCCCCTGAATTGTATAAATGACAGAACTGCACCACTGGGTGGACTTTTATCTGTTAACCAGCAGTAAAATGTCAACCTGCTAAAGCAAAAGAGTCTCGCCCATGAATATCTGACATCAGTTATTAGATCATCTGGAAGGGATGTTAACAAGCACAGCTGTGCAGTACATTGAACTCCATCTACAACTTACTGCTGAGGTACAGTAATCATAGTGCATCTGTTTGACAATTCTGCATGGGAGCAACTGGAGGCCATTCAGCCCCTCAAGCCTGTTCTGCCATTTCAGTTCCCTCAACACCATTTGCACATCTTTGAGCAATTTGGTTTGCTGCTCCTACCGACTAAGCACCTGTGATTGCCAATTTAAAAACCTAAATTAACTCATAGTCATAAGGTTATGGAAAGAGACAGCACAGAAGCTGTGCTGTCCCTTGGACCCACCGAGTCTGTGCTGACCATCAACCACCCATTTACACTAATCTCACATTCATCCCATTTTCTTCCCTCACTATCTATAGTTTTCTGGGAAGGTAATTCCACAATTCCATGATGCTGTGTATTAAAAGGGTGTGATGATTTCACTGCGTGGATCTAATATGAGCCTTGTATCTACTCCCCCCTGCCAGAGGGAACAATCCATCTGTAATATTAAATTTCTTTATAACGCTAACGACCTTGGACCTTCTAAACTTGAGGGAAGACAAACTAAGTTTGCAAAGAATGTTATCCACTGAAATGACTTGGATGAGGATGTGGAAGGGTGGGTTAGTAAGTTTGCTGATGATACAAAGGTTGGTGGTGTGGATAGTGTAGAAGGTTGCTGTAGGTTACAACAGGATATTGATAGAATGCAGAGCTGAGCTGAGAAGTGGCAGATGGAGTTCAACCTGGATAAGTGTGAAGTGATACACTTCGGGAGATCGAATTCAAAGTCAGAATACAAGGTTAATGGCAGGACTCTTAACAGTATAGAGGAACAGAGGGATCTTGGGGTCCACGTTCATAGATCCCTCAAGGTTGCCACACAGGTCGACAGGGTTGTTAAGGAGGTGTATCGAGCGTTGGCTTTCATTAGTCGGGGTATTGAGTTCAAGAGCCGCGAGGTGATGTTGTAGCTCTATAGAACTCTGGTCAGACCACACTTGGAGTATTGTGTTCAGTTCTGGTCGCCTCATTGTAGAAAGGATGTGGAAGCTTTAGAGAGGGTGCAGAGTTTTGAGTAGAGTGTTCTGGGAGCAGCCCGCAAGTGTTGCCACACTTCTGGCGCCAGCACAGCATGCCCACAACTTCCTAACCTGTACGTCTTTGGAATGTGGGAGGAAACCGGAGCACTCAGAGGAAACCCACGCAGACACGGGGAGAATGTACAAACTCCTTACAGACAGCAGCGGGAATTGACCCCGGATCGCTGGCGCTGTAATAGCGTTATGCTAACCGCTACACTACCGTGAGTCACAGAGAGATACAGCATGGTTACCTTCCCTTCAGTCCACTGAATCCGCACTGATCCTACATTAATCCAATTTTATTTATTCTCCCCGCATTCTTATTAACTCCCCCCAAGATTCTACCACTCACCCACACACTAGGGGCAATTCACAATGGCCATTAACCTCCCAACCCACATGTCTTTAGGATGTGGGAGGAAATGGCAGCACCCGGGGGAAACCCACCCAGTCACAGGGAGAACATGCAAACTCCACACAGAAAGCACCCGAGGTCAGGATTGAACCCGGGTCTCTGGAATTGTGAGACAGCGGGGAGTCAGAAGGGGAACAAATCTGGAGATCTATGGTATAACTTACACAATTTTTTTTTCCTCTTCCTTTTTTTTCACTGCTAAAGTTGAAGCTTCACTTCCAGGGCCTCTGAGTGCGCTTGAGTGTGTGAACTTGTAGCTGATCCAGAGAGCTTTCATCCTCTGCTTACCTGGTCTGTTCTCCGCTGATGACTTCTGGTGAACTTTCCACTCGTTTTGTGATGTCGACCTAAGATATACCTCAAAAAGGTGGCTTTATGCAGAGAAAATGTCAATTGGCTTATCTCCAACTCTGAATGAGCTGGTGACCCAACCGACTCCCAGTAGCTCAAATGAATCAAATGGCTTGGCCTCCCCTCCATGTACCCATTTTTGGCTCATTCTCTACTCTCTAAAACCAGTGAGTAAGCAAGCTTTCCTCGTCCAGCAGCTGACTGATTCTTTTCTGTAGCAAGTCTCAGATGTGGGCTTTGGTTTGTGGTGAATTTAGCCAGGACTGCTGTTAAAGAGCCTTGGTTCTCAGAGATAGCACTTTATTCAATAGAAGGGGTTAGAACATAGAACAGTACAGCACAGGAACAGGCCCTTCGGCCCACAATGTTGTGCCGAGCCAATTACATTAGTAATAAAATGCCTAACTAAACGAATCCCTTCAGCCTACACAATGTCCATATCCTACCATTTCCCTCATATTCATGTGCCTGTCTAAGAGCTTCTTGAATACCCCTGTCATATTTGCCTCCACCACCACCCCTGGCAGCGCATTCCAGGCACCCACCACTCTCTGGGTAAAAAACTTGCCCCACACATCTCCTTTGAACTTCCCCCCATCACCCTAAATGCATGCCCTCTGATATTAGACATTTCAACCCTGGGGAAAAGTTACCGGCTGTCTATCTATGCCTCTCATAATCTGATGAACCTCTATCAGGTCTCCCCTCAGCCTCCACTGCTCCAGAGAGAGCAACCCAAGTTTGTCCAACCTAACCTCATTGTACATGCCCTCCAGTCCAGGCAGCATCTTGCTAAACCTCTTCTGCACCCTCTCCAAAGTCTCCACATCCTTCCTATAATGGGGCGACCAGAACTGAATGCAATACTCCAGATGCAGCCTAACTAAAGTTTTATAAAGCTGCAGCGTATATTCCTTACTCTTGAACTCAATGCCTCGACTAATGCATGCCATATGCCTTCTTTACCACCCTATCAGCCTGTGTACTCACTTTCAGGGAGCTGTGAACGTGGACCCCAAGATCCCTCTGCTCATCAACACTGTTATGGGTCCTGCCATTAACAGTGAACTGTCTCTTTACGTTTGATCTCCCAAGGTGCAACACTTCACATTTGGTCTGGTTGAACTCCATCTGCCTTTTCTCCACCCGTATCTGCAGCTGACCTATATCCCGCTGTATCCTCTGCCAGACTCCTACACTATCCACAACACCACCAATCTTCGTATCATCTTCAAACTTCCTGATCCACCCATGCACATTTTCATTCAGGTCATTTGTATACATCACAAACAGCAGAGGTCCCAGTACGGATCCCTGAGGAACACCACTCCTGAGGAACACAGACCTCCAGCCAGAATAAGTCCCATCGACCATTACCCTCTGTCTTCTACGGGCAAGCCAGTTCTGAATCCAAACAACCAATTCACCGTGGATCCCATGCATCTTAATCTTCTGGATGAGCCTCCCATGAGGGACATTGTCAAACACCTTACTAAAATCTATGTGGACGACATCCACAGCTCTACCTTCACCCTTGTCACCTTCTCAAAAAAACTCAATCAAGTTAGTAAGGCACGACTTGCCCTGCACAAAGCCATGCTGACTGTCCTTAATTAGGCTATGGTTTTCTAAATGCTCATAAATCCTATCCCTAAGAATCCTCTCCAGTAACTTCCCTACCACTGATGTAAGACTCACCTGTCTATAGTTAACAGGATTATCCCTGTTTCGCTTCTTGAATAATGGGACAACATTAGCTACTCGCCAGTCCTCCGGGACCTTGCCTGTGGCTAGAGAGGACACAAAGATATTGGTCAAGGCCCCAGCAATCTCATCTCTTGCCTCTCTCAATAACCTGGGGTATATCCCATCAGGTCCTGGGGACTTATCCACCTTAATGCTCTTTAAGAGACCCAACACTACCTCCTCCTTTATCTTGAAATGCCCAAACATATTAGCACACTCCACACTGATCTCCCTATCCTCCATGACCTTCTCCTCGGTAAATACTGATGCAAACTACTCATTAAGGGCCTCACCCACATCCTCCGCTTCCAAGCACACGTTCCCTCCTTTATCCTTGAGTGGCCCTACCCTTTCCCTACTTATCCTCTTGCTCTTGACGTACGTATAGAATGCCTTGGGATTCTCTTTAATCCTATTTGCCAATGACTTTTCATGGCCTCTCCTGGCTTTCCTAATTCCCTTCTTGAGTTCCTTTCTGGTTTCTTTATAATCCTTAAGTGCTCTGTTTGATCCGAGCTTCCTAAGCTTTACATACTTCAACTTTTTCTTCTTGACTAAATTCACCACCTCTCTCGATATCCAAGGTTCTCTTACCCTGCCATCCTTGTCCTACCTTCTTACTGGAACATCCCTGTCCTGTACTCTGTGCAGTTGGTCTTTAAACATCCTCCACATGTCAGATGTGGACTTGCCCAAAACAGCTGTTCCCAATTAATTCTCCCTAGTTCCTGCCTAGTGCTCCCATAATTTGCCCTGCTCCAATTTAATACTGTCCTGCAAGAGTAACTATCTTAAATCTTGAGGAGGAGACAGGTTGTTCAACCTGCTGTGTCTGTTTCCCTTGCACACTGAGTGCAATCTCTCTGTCCCTCTGCTTCATGGGCCCGATGGGGCTACGCTAAGAAGGGGAACATTGTAGAGCTGTAACTCAGAGACGCAAAAATTTCTGCAGATGCTGGAATCTGGAGCAATACACAAAAAGCGCTGGAGGAACTCAGCAGGTCAGGCAGCATCCGTGGAGGGAAATGAACAGTCGGCGTTTCGGGCCGAGACCCTTCATCAGGACTGGAAAGGAAGAGGGTAGAAACCAGAATAAGGGGGAGGAGGGGGAGGAGCACACGCAGGCAGGGGGTAGGTGAGCCCAGGTGAGAGGGGGATGGTATAGGTGGGTGGGGGAGAGGGAGAAGATGTAATAAGCTGAGAGGTGATGGGTAGAAGAGGCCAAGGGCTGAAGAAGAAGGAATCCAGTCAGAGAGGGCAGTGGACCATGGAATAAAGGATGGGGGAAGGGAGGAGAACCATGGAACTGCAACTCCTGCTTGTGAATTTGCTGTACTTGGACCTGATGGGCCTTAACATGAGATCATCTGCCATCAAACATTTATCCAGGCTCATTCTTACCATGACAAAGGGTGAGGCCATTCAGCCCATCAGCTTCCCAAGAGAGTAATTTGTATCCGTCTCAATCCCCCTCTTTTTCCCCGGGAGCTCAGCACCATTATTCCCTCTCATATGTCATAGAGTTATACACCATGGAAGCAGGCCCTTCGGCCCAACCCGTCCATGCTGACCAAGATGCCCTTCAATTCTTCTGCCATTTGCCCACATTAAAGAATAGGTTTACAGCAGTTAATCTACCAGCACCGTCTTCGGGACGGGGGAGGAAACCGGAGCACTCAGGGAGAAACCCAGGCGGCCACGGGGTGAACGGTGCAAACTCCACACAGGAAGCGCCGGAGGTCAGGACGGAACCGGGGTCTCTGGAATTGTGAGGCAGCCGCGCCACCTGTTGTACCACCCTGCCATCCTCCTGCCGCTCTGCTGCTTTGGTATAATAGCCGTTAGGACATAGCGCCAGAGGCTGCTTGATGATTCCATTTCCTTATGATGGCACATGGAGCCTGTAACTTCATCAGGGGGAGACAGGTGGGGCCTGGAAAATGAGGAGAAAGGCAAAGGGAAAATCTTTCCTCATTCGTGACTCATTCATCACTTTGTTTTTTTTAACAGAAGTAATCGGCACAGCGTGTGGTACATGATGTGGTAAAATAGAGAAACGCTAGAAGCACTCAGGAGGTCAAGTAGAGAGAGGAGCAGAGTCAACACTTCAGTTTAAAGACTTTTTAATCAAACCTAAAATGACATTGACTCTGTTTCTCTCCCCACAGATGCTGCCTGACCTGCTGAGTGTTTCCTCTGTTCTGTCTTTATTTCAGATTTCTAGCATCTGCAGTTTTTGTTTTGCTTTTCATACTTCTTGAGAATCTGTTGGATACATGCATTGTTTTCTGCCACAGCAAGTTCTGTAATATTATGGAACTCACGGAGAATATAATTGTGCCTTCCAATTCTACAGTGACAGTTTATGGTAAATGAGGTGCTTAAATGCACATTATTCATCTTCTCAAGAATTTTCAAATTCTTAAATCAAATAATCTGCCCTTATTTATTCAAGGGAATCCACTTTATCCACTGACTCAGAGGTATGAATCAAATGATCATGCCTGAATATTGAATCAAGTAGATGTTTTGGGCCATATTCGGTTATAGGTTTGAATTCTATATTGCTCGTGTCAGTATGTGAGGGGTTAACAACTTGGGTTCTTGCAGAAAATGACTGGTTTGTTGAATTCAAATTCAGCGCAGAATGCAGACAGGCTCCCTGGATAGGAAGTGGTGAAGGTGCTTCGTAAATGTCAGAATGTCTGCTATTAAATTGTGTCAGACAATGTTCATTGGATGCAAAATCACTGGAGCTGAAAGTAAAACAAAAACAGACTGCAAATGCTGGCAATCTGGGGGAATACTCTGAAAGTATGCTATAGGTCAGACTGCATCTGCGGCCAGAGCAGAAGAGTTAGTGGGTCAGAGAACTTTCAGCAGCTTTTGCAGCACACACGCAGTTCACACACCCCCATCTCACACACACACAATTCACACACACCCATCTCACACACACACACAATTCACACACACCCATCTCACACACACACAAATAGCACATACAATTCACATACACCCCTATCACACACACAATTCACACACACCCATCTTACACACGCACACAAATAGCACACACAATTCACACACACCCATCTCTCTCTCTCTCTCACACACACACACACACACACACACAAATAGCACATACAATTCACACACATCCATTTCACACACACAACCAACTAACACACACACACCATTCACACGCACACATCACACACACAAGAACATAGGCAAGCACGCACACATACGTGCATTGATAAGCACACATGCCCATAAACACACACACACACACACACACACATACGCAATAAATATTACTGTTTAGAAGCTGCTGTTGGTCGTTACCCTGCTCCTTCACATTGTTGCAGTTTTCTCCAGTATAATCACTGGAATGTAATGGACTGATGACAACCTAAACTATTTGCAAGCTGATCTCAATGGAACAATATTACCTCTTGTTCGAATGAAGTGTAATTCAGTTTTTAATGGCGTACTGACCCATAATTACTGCTTCAAAACCTCTCTGACCCGAAAAACACCTCACTATAGATTTGTGGATTGGCATTCCTCAATTAAACCTTTCAAACTTCTGCACCTTTTGAAAATATATTCACCCATAATATTTAAGCTTACTGCTAAATCTCATGCACATTTACCAATCTTAATTTCACACTCAGCAAAATTTGGTTGATATTGTGCCTTTTCCTTACTGTTTGCTGTGTTAAGTCTTCTGTCGATTGGCTGCTGAGCGTGCTTGATGACATTGCTGCTGCTGGACACCTTGACCTGATGTCTGACTGTTAATGACCTCAGGAAAGGGGAAGTACATGCCACAGAGATCATTAAGTCTTTGGGGACAGCCTTTTCTAAGCTCCATAGCAAGTCCAATCTCTTCACTGTTGGCTGCATATTCTGGACCATGTGGACTGGGACCCCTCCTGAGGACATTTTGGTATCATTCCTCTGAGCAGGGGGTATGATTGTAACCTGACTTGTTAAGTGGTTTCAGAGTCTGCAATGTAGCACTCTTCTGTCAGACAGGGTGTAGAAGGGTATTGTGGTGGTATAGTGGTGAAGTGACTGGGCTAGTAATCCAGAATCAAGAGTTCGAATCCCACCATGGCAACTGGAATTTAAATTAATTTAGGACAACAACAGTTTAGTCTTAGTATTGAGGATCAGACTGGGATCATTGTGAAAATCCATCTGGTTCACTCATGTTCTTCAGTCTCCATCCTCACCCTGTCAGACCTCCAGTCACACCCCTCGCAGCTGATTCTGAAATGGCCAAGCAAGCTTCTCAATTGTAAGTGGATCACCACCATCTTCCCAAGAGTAATTAGGGACAGGCAATAAATGCTGGCCTTGCTGGTGATGGTCAGATCCTGAAATGTAAGTAAATAAAATAAAAACAGGTGCTGCACCCAGTTCTCCCCAACTTTCTGCCAGTCGTGTTTGGTTAAAATTTTCCCCATCCTGTGTTTGGTAAGGTAAGATAAGATCTCTTTATTAGTCACATGTACATTGAAACACACATCTTTTGCATAGAATGTTCTGGGGGGTAGCCCGCAAGTGTTGCCACGCTTCCGGCGCCAACATAGCACGCCCACAACTTCCTAACCCGTACGTCTTTGGAATGTGGGGGGAAACCGGAGCACCCGGAGGAAACCCATGCAGACACAGGGAGAACGTACAAACTCCTTACTGGCGGTGGCCAGAATTGAACCCGGATCGCTGGCACTGTAAAGCGTTATGCTAACCGCTACACTCCCATGCCTGCCCACCCAGGAGAATACCTGTTTGGGCCTTAACTGTCAGACACTCTGAGCATTCAATGGTCAGAACATCATGTTGAAGTGCTGTGTTTGGTGAACAGGTTTCTCTGCGGTTGTCTGAACCCAGTGAACCAGTTTCCTGTCAACATCAGAGAAACACGCAAGGATTAATATTCACAGGGACAAGCCTGGTGATAAACTGACAGAGTGAATCCGTCAGCCACCCGAGACACCGCAATAGTCATTGATAGTGATGGAGAACAAAGCCTTGGATTCTCTCAGAAGTAGAAAAACAAGCATCGCAGAGAATCAGAGGAACGTACAGCAGAGATACAGGCCCCTTCGGTCCACCTCATCCATGCCGACCATCGCTAATCACATTTGCCTGCATTAGGCCCTCTCTACCTTTCCTATCCAAGTACCTGTCCAAACGCCTTTTAAACGTGGTAATTGTACCCGCACCTGCCACCTCCTCTGGCAGCTCGTTCCAGATAACCGCCACCTTCTGTGTGAAAAATTTACCCCTCAGGTCTCCTTTAACTTTGTCCGCTCTCACCTTGAATCTGTGCCCTCGAGTTCTAGATTCCCCTGCCCTCAGACAAAGTCTCTGACTATCTATGCCCTTCATAATTTCATAGACCACCATACACGTTGTGAATGAAGCATTAAGGGTGTTAATCTTTCACATAATCCACTCCAGCTGTGCACTAACCCATTACATAACCCATTCCAGATGTGCACTTGACCACTGCATCAGACACTCCAGCTGTGTACTAACCTACTGTATTACACATCCTACTCGAGATGTGTCTTGTTTATTTTGAAGGTGATCCATACTCAGTATCCCAATACCCAACACATTGATGCAATCACGAAGAAGGCATGCCCTCTTCTTGTTACTACCATCGGGGAGGAGGTACAGGAGCCTGAAGGCCCACACTCAACGTTTCAGGAACAGCTTCTTCCCTTCCACCATCAGATTTCTGAACAGTCCATGACCCATAAACACTACCTCATTATTCCTTTTTTCTTGCACTATTTATTTATTTTGTAATTTATCGTAAGTTTATGTTTTTGCACTGTACTGCTGCTGCAAAACAACAAATTTCACGTCATGAGACAGTGATAGGAAATCTGATTCTGATTGATTCTGTATCCCAGTTCCAGACCTATGGATGTTGTCACATTGGAGGGTTAACCACGAGGCAGTGCTGAGATTCAGATCAGATCGGTTTACTGTCACATACACCAGGGTGCAATGAAGTTCCTTGCTTGCATGAAGCTCACAGAGCAAACAGTGTACATGGTACTGATAAATGCAACAATAAGTACAGCGATGACCACGCAGCAACGGAATGATGCGAAGATTGTCATGCAGTCTGAAATAGTGCAAAAAGAAATGCTGAAGAGACAATAACAGAATAACTGAGAGAGGTAGAATTGAGAGTCCGAGAATGCAGCAACACCACCAGGAAGGGGATGTGAACGAGGTGAGTGGTTCAGAAGTCTGACAGCAGTGGGGAGGAAGTTGTTCTTGAGTCTGGTCGTCTGGGCTTTCGGGCTCCTGTGTCTTCTCCCAGAACGTAGAAGAGAGCAAACGGAACGGCCAGGGTGCAGGCATCCTCAACGACACCGTTAGCCTTCCTGAAGCAGCGCACCATAAAGGCAGACTGGATGGAAGGAAGTGACAAGCCTGTGATGGACTGGGGCTGTGTGTCCCACTCTCCTGTGGTTCAGCTGTAGGTGGCATCCTTGCCGGGAAAGGGGTGAGGCAGCCAAGGTTTGGGGTACCTGTTCCTACTTCGTGAAGGGTGAGCAGATGGACGTGGCGATCTGGTTACACCCCTATCCCAGCCTAGACCCCCCGACTACTACTGCCCAATTTGTGGCTGGTTACTGGATTCACTTCCCCTGTTAGCTGTGAGCTATTGTTTCCTGAGGCAGAAGTCCACTCACGGCACTTTTAACACAGATGAGCTGCGGATGCTAACAGGTGGACCGTCTTGACTAACTGGTGACCTAGAGCTTGTGGTAAGGAGAGTCCATGGTTACCAGAGATTCTCAGTTTGCTGAAGACC
The DNA here is from genome assembly GCF_009764475.1 of Pristis pectinata. Classification (NCBI taxonomy): domain Eukaryota; kingdom Metazoa; phylum Chordata; class Chondrichthyes; order Rhinopristiformes; family Pristidae; genus Pristis; species Pristis pectinata. The sequence continues at coordinate 47,142,898 of NC_067417.1, forward strand.
TCATTCTGCTTCATGGTAGCCCAACATTGTCATCAGTGTTATGGAGTGCAATGAGCCATAGTGCGTTATGATAACAACATTTAACAGGCTCTTGGTACTTAGAACAAGCAGGGAATGAAGGAATATAGACCACGTGCAGGCAAAAGTGCAGGTTAAATTGGTATCATGGTCGGCACAGACATCGTGGCCCAAAGGACGTGTTTCTGTGCTGTACTGTTCTACATTCCATGTTCCAGAGTGCAGAATCAGAACCTTCTGCCCACTGAGTCTGTGCCGACGGTTAAGCCTAGTTTTATTCTCCCTATATTCTCATCAACTCCCCCCAGATTCTACCACATTAGGGGGCAACTTACAGTGGCCAATTAACCTACCGACCCACACAATGTGGGAAGAAACCAGGGAATTCAGAGGAAACCCACAATCACAAGGAGAACGCGCAAACTCCACACGGATAGCACCGGCGGTCAGGATGGAACTCAGATCTCTGGCACTGTGAGGCAGCGGTTCTACTAACTGCGCCACTGTGCCCCTCCACAGTTGTCCACCGGAGGAAACCTTGAAGGAGGATATCACACTTGGTCTGGGTGGCATGATGGTGCACCGATTCGCCTCACAGCCCGTAGCAACCCAGGTTCGATCCTAACCTCTGTGTGGGGTTTGCACGGTCCCCCTGTGACCATGTGCGTTTCTGGTTTCCTCCCACATCCCAAAGATGTGCAGTTGGATTAATTGGCAGCTGTAAATGGCCATCAGGGCAGAGAAGGGACAAAAAGAATCAAAGTGGTGTTGATTGGCGTGTGAGTGAGAATAAGTTGTGAGGAAACAAAGAAATAAGGATAAGATAAGATAAGATCTCTTTATTAGTCACATGTACATCGAAAAACACAGTGAAATGCACCTTTTGTGTTGAGTGTTCTGGGGGCAGCCCGCAAGTGTCGCCACGCTTCCGGCGCCAACATAGCACGCCCACAGCTTCCTAACCCGTACGTCTTTGGAATGTGGGAGGAAACCGGAGCAGCCGGAGGAAACCCACGCAGACACACGGGGAGAACGTACAAACTCCTTACGGACAGCGGCCGGAACTGAACGAGGTATGGGATTGATGGGATTGCTCCCCTGGGAGCTGACATGGAACCAAAGAGGCAAGAGCCCTCCTGTGTTGTAATAAGTCAGGAATCTGATCTGTGTGCAACCTGTCAACCTTCGAGGAAAGAGAGCCTCCGGATGACATGGCCATGAGGGTCATTAGAACACAAGCCTCCCCCAACAATGATATCTGAGTCCATGGACAGGTCCAGCACTGTATTAATCTCTTATGTAACACATTCTAGCTGGTACTGTAATTTATCAGACTCCAGCCATGTTATATCAGCCCTAATCTGTTACACAACTTACTCCTGTGCCTGTACTTATCAATTACAGGACTCATTCCAAGCTTTCTGTTGTGGTTTGATTGGCAAAATTCTCTCCACTGAGTCAGCAGATTGTCAGCTTAAGTCCACACCAAGACCTGAGCAGAGAGATCTGGGCAGACAGTCCATTCGGTTGCTGAGATGCTCCTTTATGGACGAGATGATAAACCGAGATTTTTAAGACATAAAAATCCACTGAGGCTACATCAACTGGACATTACAATCCAATAGCACTCCTTCAGAGAAGACCAAGATGTTAAGAGTTCCAATCAATATTTATTCTTCAGTACAGATTATTTATGACATTCTTGCTTGTGAGAGCTGGCTGAGTGTAAATTGGCTGTTGCACTTCCAGGTGCAATAGTGACCACAATGGGCAATAAAACTCTTGGGAGGCCCAAAGGCCTCAAACGGGAATACATAAATGCAAGTCATTTGTTCAGTTTTTGCCAGTGTGCTGCTGATGATACAGTTCTCTGTCCCCGCTCCTTCCAGGCTCTGTACAAATCCATAAACACAACACATTCCATCCAGTGTACTGATCTGATGGTTAATGAACTCCAGTTTATCAATCCGTGAAGGTAGCGAGTTCTAGCTGGTGTATTAATCAGTTACAGAATGAGCTTCAGGTTGTGAATTATTTTGAATCAACATCCTTTCTGGCCAGTGTCCTAAACTATCACACAGTCCACTCCAATGTGCATTCTAATCAGTTACACAGTCCACTCCCACCTGCGCTCTAATCTATTACACAGACCACTCAAACCAGTGGCCTAATTCATTGCATAGTCCACTCACCAGCCAAGGTACTAATCTGCTGTCTGACGTCCTTCAGCCACTGTATGCATCTTGTATATAGAATGCTCCAGCTGAGACTAATACAGTACATTACCAAATCTGTCCAGTGCAATAACATAACATCCACTCTAACCAATATACTATCCTATTACAGAACTCTTTAAAGCCAGTGTAGTCGTGTATAATTTAACCCAAACCAGCTTATGTACCTGAACCTGTAATTACTCTCCATCGTAACTGATCATTAAAATGCATAAATTAACATGATATTTTAACTATGAGATATTGTTGGAACATGTAGTGCTTCATCTGAAGCACCTTCTAACGGAGTTAGTCTGCAGATCTGGCTGCAGAAATTGTGACGGTTGAATGGACAGAGAGAAGAAAACTTAATGTAACAAGTTTTGAGGATGGCCTTGCATTTTTGTGAACCTGGTTGTAGCAAACGTGAAGGTAATTAATCTAATTGTTTCCTTGCCTCTCAACATACTCCCATGTTACCTGTGAGTTAGCTGCCATACCAACTTGGTGATATAACAGGAGGTGTGTGAACCACACCGTCAGCTGTGGTTGAGCTTGCAGGTGTCCAGCCTCTGAGTCTGATGGCTGTTATCCCTGTTCCTGTCCTGAGAGCTGTGCCTCTAATCCAGGTTGAGGTCTGCTTTGCCAAAGGCATCTGATGTTAAACCAAAGTCCCATCTACAATCCTGTGGTGGTATTGGAAGTGGAGTAAAAACACGATGACGCTGGAGGAACTCAGCAGGCCGGGCAGCATCCGTGGAGAAAAGCAGGTGGTCAACATTGATCCGAAACGTCGACCGCCTGCTTTTCTCCACGGATGCTGCCCGGCCTGCTGAGTTCCTCCAGCGTCATCGTGTTTTTCATCTAGATTCCAGCATCTGCAGTCCTTTGCTTCTCTTGGAAGTGGAGTAAGGTAGGTCTCCTGGAGTCCTGAACAATAACCTTCACTCACCTATATTACTAAAGGAGAATATCTTTCATTTATCGTGCTGTGGTTTGTGGGAGCTTGTTGTGCATAAACGTACCACATTCCAACAACAACTGCAATTGAAAAGCACTTAATTGGCTGTAAAAATCCTTTGGAGCGTTGTGAGGTCAAGAAAAATTGTATATAAAGGCAGTTATAGAAACCAATGAAAGTACCCTATCTGGTTACATCACAGCTTGGTACGGCAACTGCTCTGCCCAAGACCGCAAGAAACTGCAGAGAGTTGTGGACACAGCTCAGTCCTTCATCAAAACCAGCCTCCCCTCCGTGGACTCTGTCCACATTTCTCACTGCCTTAGAAAAGCAGCCAACATAATCAAAGACCCCTCCCACCCAAGTCATTTGCTCTCCTCCCCTTTCCGTCGGGCAGAAGATACAAAAGCTTGAGAACAAGTACAACCAGGCTCAAGGTCAGCTTCTATCCCACTGTTAATAAGACTCCCAAATGGACCTCTTGTATGTTAAAGATGAACTCTTGATCTCACCATCCACCTCATCATGGCCCTTGCACCTTACTGTCTACCTGCACTGTAACTGTTTTATTCTGCATTCTATTATTGCTTTTCCCTTGTACTATTTTCAACGTACTTACGTTTTGAAATGACCTGTATGGATGGCAGGCAAAACAAAGTTTTTCGCTGTACCTCAGTGCATGTGACAATAATAAACTAATTCCAGCTCCATTTACTTTCTTTTAATGCCCGTTGTGTGTAGGTGAATGGTAGGATGTTAGGAGAATAAAATGAGATGAGTGTAAGTGAGTGCTTGATGGTCAGCACAGATGCAGGGGCCTATTTCCACACTGCATGGCTCTACGTCGTCATGAAACCATGACTCTCCTAACCCCTGATATTTTTTTCAGTCGTAATTCACCTTCCAGGTAATGCTGGCCGGGTCCTACAATGACTGGGATGTTCCTGCAGCTGTTGCTTTGACTTGATCTTCCTTTTGTCCCCCAATGTCATCGTTTTGAGCATCACCAGCATTTCCCAGGAGGATCGAGAAGGCAATGAACAAAGCCATCAGTTATCAGAAAGGGTCTCCGCCAGCGAGCTCATGCTTTCATACGGCCCAGGGGGAAAGGGAGCCTGCTTTGCATTCTGCTGAGCAGCTGCTGAAATGTGCCATTAATCTGCTTTTTATCTCTTGTGCCAATGGGTTTTCACTGCAAAAATTTGCAGATGGCAGATCAGCCTTCATCTCATACTCAGCACCTTTCTATCTTAATGCTAAGTGAATCAATGATCTGTCCAATACAGGGATTCACAACAGAAGTTCAGAATCCACCGAAATATTCACAGGGATCTCAAAATACTTTGAACGCTGATTTAATTAAGTTCTTTTTCTTTTGTGTTCAAGGTTCCAATGGTTCTTATTCAGTACTTATGACATTTTTCCCCATCCCCTGTTCAATTCTGCCTCTGCTGTAACTTGTTTGGCATAAGTTTAAGTAGAGGTGGCTCTTGCTCATTTGTTGAGTACAGGGGAATCAAAGAACTGCAGATGCTGGAAATCATTTGAAATAAAAACATAAAATGCTGGAAACGTGCAAGGACAGTACAGTGGTACAGCTGGTGGAGCTGCTACCTCACAGCTCCAGCGACCCCGGGTTCAATCCGGGTGCTGTCTGTGTGGAGCTTGCCCGTTCTCTCTGTGACCGCATGACCACTGTTTCCTTCCACATCCTAGAAACATGCAGATTAGTATGTTAAGTGATCGCTCAGGGTGTAGACGAGTGGTAGAATCTAAGGGGAGTTGATGGGAATGTGGGGAGAATAAAAGGGTAAGATTTGTGTAAAAACGAATGGTTGATGGACAGCATGAAATTGATGGGCTGAAGGACCTGTTTCTGTGTTGTATCTCTCAGCTCAGGTCAGCATGGTCAGCAGATCAGCTGGCCCAGCAGGTCAGACAGCATCTGTGAAAAGAGAAACGGAGTTAACTTTCCAGGTCTTGAGGAAGGGCCTTGGACTTGATCTGTTAACTGTCCCTCTCTCTCGCTCCACAGATGCTGCCTGATCATCTGAGAATTTCCAGCATCGTCTATTTTTATAGTTGAGCATTGATTAGTTACTTAGCTGTTACTCTTGAAGCTGCAACTCCTAGTTCTTCAACAACAGCAATAACAAGGTAGAGCTTTTCACATAATAAAATGTCCAGAAGCATTGTGATCGAACAAAACTGGTACTGAGATAATTTGGACAAAGACTAAAGTCATGAATAAGGAGCATCTTGTGACAGAAAGCAGAGGGGTTTTTTATTGAGTTGTTGACAGAATGGAATCACCACTGGCTAAGCCAACCATTATTATCCACCTGCAACTACGCCTGGATTGAGTGATGCAGGTAGATCAGATGAAAAGTTTGGCGGCGTGTTGGCAGATGGAATTTAATCCCGACAAATGCGAGGTGATGTGCATTGGGAAGTCAAATAGTGGTGTGATGCACAGACACCCCATGACATGGGAGGGGTTGCGTTCCTTGGAAGTGAACCCTATCGCAATTTTCCGCAAGATCATCTGCGCATGCGTCAAGGAATGTGAGTTGACGAATATAAATTTTGTGTTTATTTACCTTTTCCCACATAAGATAAGATTTCTTTATTAGTCACGTGTACATCGAAACACACAGCGAAATGTAATCTTTTTGCGCGGAATGTTCTGGGGGCGGCCTGCAAGTGTCGCCACGCTTCCGGCGCCAACATAGCACGCCCACAATTTCCTAACATGTACGTCTTTGGAATGTGGAAGGAAACCGGACCACCCGGACGAAACCCATGCAGACACGGAGAGAACGTACAAACTCCTTACAGACAGCGACGGGAATTGAACCCGGGTCGCTGGAGCTGTAATAGCGTTACACTAACTGCTACACTACCGTACCATGTCTCAAGGTTTTGGGTAGTGATCTGTGAATTCTGCAAGGACGAATTTCCATAACCTGAACGGCTGTGACATGGGGGTTACCTGTATACAGGAAATGGTAGGGTGCTAAGGAATGTGGATGAACAGAGGGACCTTGGGTTTGAAGTCCACCATTCCCAGGAAGTGATAATACAGGTCATTAGGGTGGTAAGGAAGGCATATGACACGCTTCCCTTCATAGATCAGGGTATAGCATATAGAAGTCGGAACATTATGTTGCAAGATTACGAAACAAGTAAGATCGCATTTGAGGTATTGAGTGCAGTTCTGGTTGCCACACTGTAGGAAGGATGTAGTTGCTCTGGAGAGAGCGCAGAGGAGATTCACCAGGACGTTGCCTGGATTGGGGGACTTTAGTCACGGGGAGAGATTGGATCGGCTGGGCTTGTGTTCTCTGGAGCGAAGGAGGCTGAGGGATGACCTGATAAATGTCCATAAAATTGTGAGAGGCTTAAGTAGTCAGAATCTTTTCCCCATTGTAGTGCTATCAAAAAGAAGAGGTCATAGTTTTAAGGTGAGAGAAAGGATTTTTAAAGGGGATCGGAGAGGTAAGATTTTTCCACAGAGAGCAGTTGATATCTGGAATGTGCTTCCAGAGGAGGTCCTGGAATCAGGTACGATTATTACATTTAAGAGGTATTGAGACAAACACTTAAGTAGGCAAAGTATAGAAGGATACGGACCTAATGCGGGCAAATGGGATTAGTGTAAATGGACAAAAAGGTTGGCATGGATGTGGTGGGCTGAAGGGCCTGTTTCTGTGTTGTACAACTCTATAACTCTGTGACTTCATCAGTGGTCTGGTCTGCCATTTCGTACGACTTGAGGGTGAGCCATGTGAGTCAGAGGTCACCTCAGCCAGACCAAATCAGGATGACATTTTTCCTCCCTTAGAGAACATTAATGGATCTCATGTTTTGTTTTTACAAGAATCCAGTTGTTTCATGGCCACCGTTACTGACCCTAGCTTTCATTATTATATGGATTTATTTAATTACGAATATAAATCCCCCAGCTGCCTTGTGGGGAGAGGTGGAGAGGTTTAGGGACAGAATTCCTGTCTCTAGGTCCTGGGGTATAAGTAACATTGGAGGAGCACAGATAATAAGAGCTCGAATAGGGCTGGAAAAGATTATTGAGATTGGGAGGGGTGACACTTCTATCTTTGATGGTGTCCAGAGAGATGGATAGAGTAGGTGGCGAGGAACAGAGTCTGTGGCAGTCACTCTCCCTTCTCCAATAAAATTTAGCTTTTTAGTCCATGTTTAAGATCCTTATGGTAGAGGCTGAGATGTTTCAACTAGTGAGAGAGTCTTGAACAAGGGGACAAAGTTACTCGATGAGACGGCAGTCATTTAAAATGAGATGGATGGGAAGTTATTCTCACAGAGAGTGGTGAGTCTCTGGAACTCTCTACTCAAGTTCAAGTTTCTTGTCTTCGGCATACATACCCAGGCTATAAACACCATGAAAGTTAGCTTTTTGCCGCAGCAGCACAGTATATTGCAAAAATGATAAACATAAGTTAACATCAACTTAAATTAACACAAATTGTACATAACTTACACGACAAAATAAACTGGAGGATTGTGGAGGCTGGATCACTTTAGAGAGGAGGTAGGTAAATGTTTGCGAGGTCAAGGAAGTGAGGACTACAAGGAAATAGCAATGAAGAGGCGATGGGGCCATGGTCATATTAAGTGGCTGGGCAAGCTTGAGGGGTCAGTTGGCCTACTCCTGCTCTTGTGTGTTCTCTTCAAGTGTATGAATCAAGGATGTGATGAGGACACAAGAGAGACCGCAGAGGCCGGAATCTGGAGCAACACACAAAACACTGGAGGAACTCAGCGGGTCGGACAGCGTCTGTGGAGGGAAACGGACAGTCGACGTTTCAGGTCGAGACCCTTCATCTGAACTCAGATTGTCGACTGTCCATTCCCCTCCACAGCTGCTGCCTGACCTGCTGAGTCCCTCCAAGGATATGATGGGGTCTGGAGTCCTGTGATCCAGGCAGAATCCAAACTGACCATCAGAGAGCAGTTTATCTGTCAGTCAATGGCACCACAATAGAATGGTCAAGCACTCCTCCCGTCACAGGAGAGGAGGCCCTGTCTGGAGTGGATTTTTTTTATACAAAATAAACTTTATTCATAATAAAAGAAACTATATATAATAATAAAACTGTTCAAACCTCTACATTCATGTACAGTTCAATTCTTAGTGTTACCTTTTTATATATAAAAAGCACAGCACCGATGCCACATGTGTGGCTCCCTGGGGTGATACCCCAATCCCATATTTACAACATTTGAGTGGCTTCCTCGCCTGACCCCACCCCTCCTTCTCCTGTGGCAGAAGGACCCTTGTCCTGCTTTCTGTGGAGAGTATGGATCTGGAGAAGCTGAGGAGCTTAACTGCAGAATAGCTCTGGCACAGATACCTTCTTAAACTCACTGGTGCCTCACACCCCCATAAATCATCTGAGGGACTTACTTATGGGAGGTGACTCACACTGTCCTGTCTACTTGTGTGATCACATAACCCAAGGGAGTAACACTGATATTCCCTTGCGACCTAAACTGGATATGTGTGCCTTTTCCAAGTGAGTTCCTGCAGTCTCTCCAGAGGCAGATTGAGTTCAGACCAGTCAGGGAGGGCTTAGTATGAATGGTAAACTGCCTTATTCCGCATTAAGGTGAAACATACCATAGTAATAGGTATGAATACAGTCACTCAGTTGAATTGGTACAACTTGCGTTTCCATAATATACTGTAGAATGAAGAGCGGTGCCTTCTCTCCACGAGCTCATTTTACCTAATTTACTCTCAGCATTCAATCTTCCAATCCGGGTAGAAGGTCCGTCCCTGCAGAATTCTGCCATTTTAAACTTTAAGCAATTCTTTTCTGACTGGCTGAGGATAGTTGCTGTCTTTAAAAGCCTGTTTACTCCATCGAAATTTTACTTTATACCTAATTATTCATCGGAAGTAATTGAAACCTTCCCAGCACGATGAGTATAACATACATTAAGATATCTTTATTAGTTACATGTACATTGAAACATAAAGTGAAATGCACTTTTGGGTGTGGTGTTCTGGGGGCAGCCCACAAGTGTCGCCACACTTCCGGCGCCAACATAGCACGCCCACAACTTCCTAACCCGTACGTCTTTGGAATGTGGGAGGAAATCGGAGCACCCGGAGAAAACCCATGCAGACACGGGGAGAATGTACAAACTCGTTACAGACGGCGGCGGGAATTGAACCCGGGTCGCTGGCACTGCAATAGTGTTACGCTAACCGCTACACTACCGTGCCTGCCCTTTAAACATTTAAAGAAATCACTTCATTGTTTGTGAAGCCCCATGAATGTCCTCAGGTGCTATATAAATGTATCATAGAATCATGGTATCATGTAGCACAGGAACAGTCGCTAACAGCCCACCTCGTCCATGCCGACTGTGATGCCAATCTACACCAGTCCCATTGCCTGTATTGGGCCCTTATTCCTTTGATCCAAGCACCCGACCAAATGCCTTTTAAATGTTATAGTTGCATTTGCCTCCATCACCTCCTCTGGCAGCTCGTTCCAGAAAACCACTGCCCTCCGTGTGAAAAATTTACCTCTCAGATCTCCTTTAACTTTGTCCCCTCTAAATAAACCTATGCCCTCTAGTTCTAGACTCACCTGCCCTGGGAAATAGATTCTGACTATCTATCCTATCTATGCCCCTCATCATTTTCTAAACCCACACAAGGTCCTACATTCCAGTGAGAGTAAACCCAGCCTATGCCATCTCTCCTTATAACCACAGCAACATCCCCAAAGAATCTCTTTTGCACTCTCTCTATTGGTACCACATCCTTCCTGTAGTCTAGCGATCAAAACTGTACAGTATACTCCAAGTGAAGTCTAACAGCTACAACAGTAAGTCATTCTTTCTGGAGAACAAAATCCAGGTTCCTACCACCTGTTGCCATGTAGTCTCAATGTAGGTTTGGTGTCTGGCGAAATAACACTTTATCAGCAAGGACCCTTGTCCCACCTACTTGAGCAAACATCCAAGGTTCTCTTTTCTCTTGAGAGAAGGGTGAGGGGTGACTTCATAGGGGTTTTTGAAATGGAAAGGGTGTAGTGAGAATGTTTCTGTTTGGATGAAGGGATTCATCCGAGGATATTGATATAAGAACAGGGAATGCAATGGGGAATTCAGAATAAACTTCTTGTCCCAAAGAGTGGCAAAGTTGTGGAATTCTTTGGAAGCTGAGGAAATCAATATTAATTTAAGGCGAGGCTGGGCAAGAGGATGAGGGGGAAGGGAGTGGAGTTTCATGCTGATCAGTTTGAATGAGATGGGGGATGAAGTGAAGCACAGACATTTGTGCTTTAGACCTGCTCCATCATTCAACATAGTCCTGGCTGATCATCCACTTCCGTACCCTGCCCCTGCCCTCTCCCCATGTTCCTTGATCCTTCTGGCACAAGCGAATATATCCCCTTTCTTCTTGGATATATTTCATGACTTGGCTTCAACTGCCTTCTGTGGTGGATTATTCCCCCAGTGCACCATCCTCTCAGTGAGGGACGTTCTCCTGGTCTCCATTCTAGATGGCACACCCCTTACCATGAGGTTGTGAAGAGTAAAAGGATGGCTAGGGAGAGAATGATCAGCATGGCTGTCTATGTGTGGAGCCACAGGAGATGGGTGAGATTTTTAATGATTATTTCTCATCAGTTTTTACTGTGGAGAAGATCATGGAAATTAAGGAATTGAAGCAAATGAGTTGTGATGTCTTGGACTATATACGAATAAATTGGTAAATTGGTTTATTATTGTCACATGTACTGAGGTACAGTGAAAAACTTTGTTTTGCCTGCCATCCATACAGATCATTTCATCACATCAGTGCGTCAAAGTAGTACAAGGGAAAAACAATAACAGAATGCAGAATAAAGTGTTACTGTTACAGAGAAAGTGCAGTGCAGGCAGACAATAAGGTGCAAGGCCATGACAAGATAGATTTCGAGGTCAAGAGTCCATCTAATTGTACTAGGGGACCATTCAGTAGTCTTATAACAGCGGGATAGAAGCTGTCCTTGTGGTGCATGTTTTCAGGCTTTTGTATCTTCTGCCCGATGAGAGGCGGGAGAAGAGAGAGTGTAGACATAGACATAGAAGATTACAGCACAGTGCAGGCCCTTCAGCCCACAATGTTGTGCCGGCATTTTATCCTGCTCTACGATCTATCGAACACTTCCCTCCCACATAGCCCTCCATTTCTCTGTCATTCATGTGTCTACCTAAGAGTCTCTTAAATGTCCCTAATGTATCTGCCCCCACAACCTCTGCCGGCAGTGCGTTCCACGCACCCACCACTCTCTGTGTAAAAAACGTACCCCTGACATCCCCCTTATATCTTCCTCCAATTACCTTAAAATTATCTCCCCTCGTGTTAGCCATTGTCGCCCTGGGAAAAAGTCTCTGACTGTCCACTCGATCTATGCCTCTATTCATCTTGTACACCTCTATCAATCTACCTCTCATCCTCCTTCCCTCCAAAAAGAAAAGCCCTAGCTCACTCAACCTATCCTCATAAGACCTGCCCTCCAATCCAGGCAGCATCCTAGTAAATCTCCTGTGCACCTTCTCTAAATGTCTGGGAAGAGAAGAAGAGAATTACCAAAGAGGAGGTATTGGTGGTCTTGAAGCCAGGGGAACAGGCCCTTCGGCCCAACTCATCCAAGGCTTCATTGGTCTGTTTCCGTGGAGTATTGCCCTATGACTCAATGACCCTGGTTTTGGACTGTCCTGTGATTGGGAATATCCTCCCTGCACCTCGTCTTTCTTGGTTTTGGTGAAATCTCCGATCCAATACTCCAGTGAATAAAAGCCCAAGCGACCCAATCTCTCCCCATATGTCAGTCCTACCATCCCGGAATCAGTCCGGTAAAACCTTGTTGCATTCCCTCCATCCTTCCTCACATAAGGAGACCAAAGCTGCAGATGGGGTCTCACCAAGGACCTGTACAGCTGCTGCAAGACATCCTTCTCCTGTCTTGCTGGAGCTGTACAGGGCCTTGGTCAGACGCCACCAAGGGTCCAATTCCTCTTACAATGAAGGCCAACATTTGCCTTCCTAACTACTTGCTGCACTTGAATGCTTGCTTTCAGCAGCTGGTATACAAGGACACCCAGGTCTTATTGTCCCTCCGCCTTTCCTAGTCTATCACCATTCAGACAACAATGTCTTTCTGTATCTGCTACTCAGCTCATAGATTTGCCAAAGAATTTCTTACATCAATTCCCTTCCACTCTTTTCTGCTGTAATGTTCAAAGGGCGGACTCTTTCTTCTCTCTTCCTCAATCTTTGTGGTATATGCATGTGAATAAGTCCAACTGAAATGGATCAAAGTCAAAGTCCAGTTTATTGTCATATCCACAAGTACATGTACGCAAGTGCAATGGAAAACTTACTTGCAGCAGCATCACAGGCACATAGCATCAGGTAAGCAGCATTCACAAGAAAAACATAAACATAAATTATACACAATTTTTACAAGAAAGAACACAATTTGAACAAAAAACACAAAGTCCATTTTTGTGCAAAGTGGTCATATTGTTGCTAAACTGTAGTGATTAGTGTTTTGCCGGTTGGTTCAAGAACTGAATGGTTGTTATACACAATTTTTACAAGAAAGGACACAATTTGAACAAAAAACACAAAGTCCATTTTTGTGCAAAGTGGTCATATTGTTGCTAAACTGTAGTGATTAGTGTTTTGCCGGTTGGTTCAAGAACTGAATGGTTGAAGGGAAGTAGCCATTCTTCAATCTGGTGGTGTGGGATGTCAGGCTTCTGTACCTCCTGCCCGGTGGTAGCTGCAAGAAGATGGCATGGCCCGGATGTTGGGGGTCTTTGGTGATGGATGTTGCCTTCTTGAGGCAGCACCTCAAGTAGATACTATTGATGGTGGGGAGGGAGGTGCCTGTGATGTATTGGGGCTGAGTCCACTACTCTCTGCAGCTTCTTATGTTCCTGTGCATTCGAATTGCCGTCCCAGACCACGATGCAACTAATCAGGATATTTTCAACAGTACATCTGTAGAAGTTTGTCAGAGTGTTCGGTGACCTCCTAAGAAAGTAAAGATGCTGGCACACTTTCCTCATGACTGCATTTATATGCAGTGCAGGCTAAGGATAGGATTATGTTTAACTGTAAGGTCCCAAATGATAGCTTCACTCTCTTTGACCTTGCAGGTTAGAAAGAGAGACAAACTTTCATTCAGCCTTATCCCAGTACGAATGAATCCCTGGAAACAATCAGCAGGTCAGGCAGCATCTGTGATGAGGGAAATAGAGTTAATGTTTCAGGTTAAAGACCTTTCTTTGAACTGCACTAGAATAAATCACAGCATGTTTTATTTCAAAGTCACATACAAGTCCTCAACCTGAAACTTTAACTGTTTTTCTCTCTCCACAGATGCTGCCTGACCTGCTGAGCATTTCTGTTTTTATTTCAGATTTACTGTATCTGCAGTTGTTTGACTTGCAGCTGTATCCATAGGAATTGGCATTGAGTCTGCTAATTTCACGTCAGAATCTCAGGGAGAGGAGGACTGCAGCGTTGGCTGGGTTTGAACCAAGGTCTCAGAAGGCAAGATGCAAATCATTAAAGCACTCTTGATATCAAAGTAAGGATTTTCTGATGCTGGTTATGAAGCCAAGTAGTGAGTGATGGAAGACATGTACTACCGCCAGACGATCAAAGGAATATTCACTGCCTTGCGTGCATTACACGCTACCATCTTTCAGCAGATTTTGGCAATTGTCTTGACTTGGTATGGTAAACCATGATAAATGTGGGCAATGTACTCATCTTGGGTCGCAAGTGTAAGGCAGTAGATCTCACTGAAGGACAGCCATTCGCAATACTGTTTTTTTTATGAATTATGCCAAGTTTCTTGCAGAAGTGAGTTTTCTCGTCAAGGCTCAGTCCTTGAAATTGTGTCCATTATGTCAACATGAACATGCCAGTGCAGTCATGCATTGTCATAGAGTCATGGAGTCATACAGCGTGGAACCAGACCAACTGGCCTACCATGTCCACGTCAGCACCCATCTGCATTCATCTCACCTTCCATAACTTGGCCTGTAGCCTTCTGCACTAAGGCAATTCCAGTGCTCGTCCAGACACTTCCTAAATGCTGCCGATGACTCTGTTTCCACCACTCCCTCAGGCAGTGTGTTCCAGGTACTCTCTGGGTGAAAATGGTCCCCCTCAGATCCCCTCTAAATTTCTTACCCTAAAATCTATGCCCTCTAGTTTTACCTGCCTCTGATATGGGGAAGAGTTTCTTGCAGTCCAACCTGTCTATACCCCTCGTCATTTTATATCAATCATGTCCCCTCTTAACCTCCTCCTCTCCAGGGTAAACAGACCCAGCCCCCCACACCCCCACCGCACCCCCCCCGCCCCAGTCTCTCCTCATAACTGAAAGGACCCATCCCAGGCAACATCCCGGTAAATCTCCTCTGTATGTGTGCAACAGCTCACAAGCTGTACGTATGTAAATGAAGGACTATGTACATCTGTGTAAAATACAAATAGTATAATGGATGTTATTATTACAGTAGATGAGATTAACCCACTCTGTTATGGGGATATTTCCCTTCGTCTTAATCTGTGCGCATTAAAATTGTTTATTGCTAAATGACTTTTGTTTCGAAGTGACATGCCAAAATGATATGCGTACATTGTTGGGCAGAAGACAGTTAAACATGATGATTTCTGTTCAACATCGAGCTTCTGGCAGTCACTCTGATAGCTGACTGAATACACTATCAATATGCAGCAATCATAGATCATTACGACTGATTGACAGTCTGGCAAAGGCAAGGAAAGGTTGGTGAGCTGTCAATCACTGATGAATGCCTGGTTCATTCCCAAAAATGGGGAGATAAAGTCGAGCAGAATGAAATATTTGCCCGTTCTTCAGCTAAATTAAATGTTGGTTTCGCTGAGTTTATTCGTTTGTATTTTTAGTGCGACCATGATCACAGAGGCGGTTACATGAGCAATGGTCTCAGACGCCAGACCTGTGCAGAACAGGTAGACCGCGATGTCAGTCCTTGAATGTTCATTTGTCATCAGAGCAACCAAAGGACCTTGAGGTTCCAGCCAATGACATGTGTTAGATGACCAAGGCAAATCCGACCATCGCACCAGGAGGAACTCCCCTCAGTCACTGACGTGTTTGTTGGTATCTGATTAGGTGGAGCGTTGGCGGGGAAGGGCACTGTGGTTTGAACTGGGGTTTCAGAGGTCTTGAGAAAGTGCTCTGGTTGAACTATCACCGAAACTTTGGTCAAAGGCTGTTGCTACCGGAAATGGGACTTTGACGGACATACTTTTGGCCGTCCAGCATCATCGGGAGATGGGGCCAACGGGGACAACTGGAGGGTGGAGAAGGAGGAGAAGAAGGTTCCTTGGTAGGAGGCTCCATCCTTCCTTCAACCAGCTCAGAGAGGAGCTGTGTCAGGAGACACCTTTGCCAAGGGAATCTCACTGTGGAACGCCAGACCCTGCAACCACAAATGCAGCTAGAGTGCAGGGCTGAGGAAGTCAGAGCACCAGGGCACTGCATCGGGGAGTTAACACACGCCCACGACTCCGGAGGAGCCACTTCGCCTCCTGCTGCCTGGGGTGATATCAAGAGGCAGCGTCAGCGGGGACCATAGGCTCCCTGGTGATGCAAGGAACGCCAACTGGCTCTTTGTCAGGTAATTGGGAAGTGGGAAGTGCAAGGAGCAGGAAGGGTGAGAGGAGGAGGGAGAAAATGCAGAGGAAGCAACACTGGAAGTTCCCTTCTGAACACCATTCAGGAGAAGGGCTAATCATATCACAATCTCAGGAAATACAATTCTAATTCCTCCCTCCATTGTACTTACGATCGACGTACTAGCATCCACTTCAGCCGACCCGCCAATTACCACACCAAATCAACATTACAAGCCAGACTTGTGCACCAAACATGAAACAAACTATTCTAGCATCAGCCAGTCACCCTTTTGCATCCACCTAGTGCTGGTTTTCCATGTGCCTGTCCCGCTGATGCAGTGGAAGAGTTTGCAGGTGGCCTCAGAGATGACCTCAGGCAGCGTTGGGCCCATTTTCAGACGGCAGCCTCTCACCATGACGATGGTGGTTGAGGCTGGTTGGCCGCAGGTTGTGGCAGGATGGCAGGGCACGCAGTGATCCCGGGAGAGGATGCACTGGCCTGGGCCAGGGTCTCAGCAATCCTGGCATCTGTTTGGGGATTGGTGGTGTTGGATTCGACTGTTTTAATTAGTTTTTAACATGTATAGTGTTTAATACACCTCCAGTGGCTGCACAAGGAATGGCCACTTACTAACTTATTGGTTCGTCCATCAGGTGAATATGTGGTTTTTTCCATTGGTTGGTTTGGCCACAAGTATCTAATAGGTTTCCTGATTGGACTATTGTTAGCTAAGGAGCATCTCTTATCTCAGGTATAAAAGGTGTCACTTTTTGTTAATCTCGCTCTTGCTCTTCCTGTCCCCTGGCCTGAGCTTTCTTTTGTTCCTTTGTCTCGGCTCATCAAAGCTAGTGCCATGTACGCTGTGACTGTTTCTTTGTTTTAAACTTTCCAACAAAGCTTTGTGAAGCACCAAGTTGTTTTCAACTCATTCCTGGACTCCTGAAAGAACCTGCGGATTCGAAAATAACCAGATCCGACAGTGGCTAGATGCTGTTCATGCTGGTAATCCAGAGCCATGCAGTCGGCTCAGCTCCCACTGGACATTGGGATCTCTGCTCGTGCTGCAATGGAGGTTGGGGCATTGTCCGTGCAGTCCTGCATCATGGGCGGTATTGGTTTACTGTCAGATGTACCAAGGTACAGAGAAAAGCTTTTGTTTGCGTGCCATCCAGGCAGATCATACCATACATAAGTACATTAAGGTAGTAAAAAGGAGAACGGAATGCAGAATATAGTGTTACAGTTACAGAGAAAGTGCAGTGCAGGCAGACAAATAAAGTGCAAGGGCCACGATGAGGTAGATTGTGAGGTCAAGAGTCCACCTTTATCGTACAAGACATCCATTCAATAGTCTTATAACGGCAGGATAGAAGCTGCCCGTGAGCCTGGTGGTGTGTGTTCTCAGGCTTTTGTATCTTCTGCCCGATGGGAAGGGGGAGAAGAGAGTATGACCGGGGCGGGAGGGGTCTTTGATTATGTCGGCTGCTTTGCCGAGGCAGTGGGAAGTGTAGACGGGATCAGTGGAGGGGAGGCTGGTTTGCGTGATGGACTGGGCTGCGTTCACAGCTCTCTGCAATTTTTGGATGGCTCAGTGAGTCCTCGGATCGGCCTCGCCGGGGTTGGCGTCGGCTCTGGTGGAGCACCGAGAAGACGATCAAACTTGACTATCTAGAGGACGTAAAAGTCGTAACAAGGTTTCCGTAGGTGAACCTGCGGAAGGATCATTATTGGCAGCGGCCCTTACTCCGGGCGCGGGGTGACCCAACAGAAACTCTAAGCAGGCTTGGGCTTAGAGTTACCTGCCATACCAATTTGTGGTACATCTGGTTAGGATGCCTTCTACGGTGCATCCTTCTGAGGAAGCAGAGGCGTTGGTGTGCTTTCTTGGCCGTAGCATCAACGTGGCTGGACCAGGAAAAATTGTTGGTCGGGGGGGGGGGTCGTATTGAAGAGAAACAGGCCTACTGAGTCCCCGTTGACCATCAAGCACCCACTTACACCAATCCCACACTCAGCCCATTTTATTCTCGCCACATTCCCATCGTCCCCTTACCCATACATGACATGCAATTTACAGCAGCCAATTAGCCAACCGACCTGCATGTCTTTGGGATGTGGAAGGAAAGCGGAGCACCCATGAAGGCAGGTCGGTACTTTAATTGGCCACTGTAAATTGTCTCTGGTCTGTAGATGACTGTTAGGATTTGGGGGGAGTTGATGGGAATGTGGGAAGAATAAAATAGAATTAGCGTAAGATTAGTGTAAATGGGTGGTTGATGGTCGGCATGGATACAGTGGGCCGAAGGGCCTGTATCTGTGCCTATGAGTCCGTGACCCAAAAGCCAGTGGAGATATAGAATCATCTCCCTTGAGAGGGCATCAGAAGAAGGCTGGGACTGATGGATATTTGATCAGCAAATGTACTTACAGAAGCACAGAAGGTGGCTTAGAGTTATGGTACAAGTCCCCTACATGTATAGGCAGCCAGGGTTTTGTACAGAACACAAGACAAAAGGAGTTGACAAAAAAAATTAAAATATAGCATTAAATTAAGAAGACGTTGCCAAAAATAGCAGTAGGCATGAGAATTGGGAGTGATTTTAGAACTCTGAATATGTTAAAGCCAGGTGATCTATTGTTATGTTCTTATTTTACTTTCTCTGGTATTTAAAGCCCCGTGTTGTCTGACAGCAGGGAAATAACTGCACACTCTCAATTATCAAAGTGGCTGGCACAGTAGTGTAGCGGTTAGCGTAACGCTATTACAGCGCCAGCGACCCGGGTTCAATTCCGGCCACTGTCTGTAAGGAGTTTGCACATTCTCCCCGTGTCTGCGTGGGCTTCCTCCGGGTGCTCCGGTTTCCTCCCACATTCCAGAGACGTATGGGTTAGGAAGTTGTGGGCGTGCTATGTTGGCGCCGGAAGTGTGGCGACACTTGCGGGCTGCCCCCAGAGCACTCTATGCAAAAGATGCATCTCACTGTGTGTTTCGATGTACGTGTGACTAATGAAGAGATCTTATCTGTCCGCGGTTCTTCTAGGACCAGCCTGCCAGTTCTGACTCCCTCATGTACACTGTGGCCAGCAGTTCTTCGGCACTGATCTGTAGTTGAGAGACAGCCTGCTATCAGCGCCTCGTTTGAATGGATGAACCTGATGAATAAGTCACAGCTTATTGTGGTGGTCTGGAACAGATGGTGCTGGGAATCAGATCTTCCCCCCAAACTCCCACCCACCTCTGAGTCTTCGAGTTGTGTGATTGACAATGAGTGGCCTGAACTGAACCTACTGACTCCTTTTGCAAATGATCCATCCTGAGGAAAGGATGAGACAAACAGAGGGAACAAAATAGGACAGGGATTGTGTTCAAATTTAAACGGGTGATTTTGGGATATGATGTAATGTGTTCGGAATAGCATGGAGTGAAAGTGGGATCGCAGGGAAGAATTCAATGTGTCACCAGCTAGTTCATGTCAGGAGCAGGCAATAAATTCCATCTCATCAAGTCACTCTTTCCAGTTCGCAGTCAGAGAGATGCACGCGTTTCCACAATTGGCAGCTCTGGGCATCAGATGCGACGGCCACAGATTATAATGGATGGTGTCCCGATCGCCTATTTTTACACTCGGTGCATCTGTCTTGTGTCTGCCGCCCAAGTGCCTCTGATTTAAAGGGACATTTGTAACCATGCAGGGCAATGTGCAGGGGCCATTGTCAGCTTCACTAAAGCAAGAGTGTGCTTGCCTAATTCCCAGTGTCTGCCCTGGTGTTCTTAGTCTGCACCACCCCACCTGCAGCCCCCCCCCCCCCACCCCCCACCAACCGGCCACTACCCCCAAGTTTCCTTCCTTCCCTGTTTCTATGTTACTGGCTCATGCTGGAGGACAGTTTCCAGGCCAGAGAGTGGTCCTTCGTTACCTGTGAGCTCAAGCAGTGAGCAAAGGGGTGTGTGTGTGTGTGTGTGTGTGTGTGTGTCTTTATACATATATGCTTGATTATACAGTATATATGTGTGCAAATCTGTGTACGCACGGAGGCATGCATATGCGTAGGTGCATGTACATGTGTATGTGTGTGTGTGTAGGTACATGTACATGACTATGCATGTGTATGTGGGTGCACGTGCATGTATGTGCATATCGATGTCCACACAGATGCATGCATACGTATGTATGTGCTGGTCTTTGCATGCTCCTCTGTGTGAGTCATAGAGAGGAGCAGCACGGAAACAGGCCCTTCTGCCCACCTAATCCATACTGACCACCAACCACCCATTTACACTAGTCCTCTGTCAATCCCATTTTATTCTCCCCACATTCCCATCAGCTCCCCCCAGATTCTACCACTCATCCACACACTGGGAGCAATTGGCAACAGCCAATTACCCTACCAGCCCGCTTTGTCTTGGGATGTGGGAGGAAACCAGAGCACCTGGAGGAAACCCACACGGTCACTGGGAGAATGTGCAAACTCACACAGGGGTCGTGATTAAACCAAGGTCTCTGGTGTTGTGAAGCAGTGGCTTTTTTAAATTTCTTAAGAATTTTTCACCTCAGTAATAATGATAACAATAAAATGTTTTACGGTATTCATTAATGACTGGATACAGTGTATTCCATTAATTATGGGTAGTGTTGGGGTGACTACTTAATGAAATGAAAGAATTACAGGAAGTGTGCAGAGCGATACGATATGGGTGGTTATAGAAGACAGACGTTTCTGACCGACGGAGAAATCAGCTTATGGACATTTCTCAGGAACGGAACCCTTACATAACCCAGGGGCTGCCCGTATTTCCTTCTAGTACTTCTTGATTACTTTTGAACAGACATGAATGTAAGAGATACTAAGCTGTTTGACCACTTTCATGCCAGGAAGTTTTGGGTAGAGATTCACCCATAATCAAAGCATTTCTGGGAGTGGGGTTTGAACTTCTGGCAGGAAGGCCTTGTGTGCAAATGTCCTGGACGGCCAACAAAGTAACAGGGATTTTACCTGCCTACCCATATAGCCAGACACTGCGGAACAAGGGAAACCTTGTTTGACAATCTTGCTAGAGGTTGTAACCATCAGGGTGGATAAAGGGGAACCAGTAGATGTAGCGTATTTAGATTTCCAGAAGGCATTTGAAGAGGTCCTGCATTTCAGGTTATTGCAGAATGTAAGAACATCCAGGTTTGGGGGGGGGGGGGGGCGTAATATAATGGTGTGGACACAAAGAACTTGCAAAGGGACAAAGATAGGTTAAGTGAGTGGGCAAGGTGAGGTATAGTGTGGGAAAATGAGAGGCTATCCACTTTGGAAGGAAGAATGAGAAAGCAAATTATTACATATATGGAGTAAAATATTGTGGTTAAAAGGGGATCGAGGGGACCGAATGCATGAAATACTCAAGGTGGGCATGCAGATGCAGGAAGTAATTAGGGAGGCCAATGGAATCATAGATTCGGAATCATACAGCACAGAAATAGGCCCTTCAGCCCATAATTTCCATCAACCACCCATTTACACCAATCCTACATTAATGGTACTTTATATTCTCCCCACATTCTCAACAACTCCCCCCAGATTCTACCATTCACTTACACACCGGGGCCAATTTACAGCGGCCAACAAACCTGCTGATCCGCGCGTCTTTGGGATGTGGGAGGAAACTTGAGCACCCGGAGGAAACTTAGATGATACGTGTACGCTCCACGCAGGTGACAGCAGAAGTCAGGATCGAACCTGGGTCACTGGTGGATCTCAGGGGATAGTCAATTCCCAGGTGGTATCCACAAATCTCTGGGATGGAAAACACCGAAGGTTTACATCGTTCTGCCACAAGCAGAAATCTCTTTATGCAGAGCGATGTAAACCTTTGGTGTTTGCTGTCACAGAGAGTTCTGGATATCACCCCGGAACTGACTATCCTCTGAGAGAAATCGAATTTGGAGTATCATTGGATATGGCGATAGGAGAGTGGACTAAACATATTGGATCGTCCATGAGATCTTGGTGAATGATGAAACAGGCTCAAAGGGCCGAATGGCCTACTCTTGCTTCTATTTCTAATGTTTTTATGTGACATTTAAGACCAAGTTCTGCTCGCCAGAAAGGATGCCAGTGGGTGCTCTTAGCCAATCGTAGAGTTAGGTTAAGGGTACCACATTGACCTCATTGTCATCAGTAGGGAAAGGAAGTAATGGCCACGGTTTCCCCAATCGTCTAATGCTCAGCGAGACTTAGGTTGTCTGGCGGATGTCACATGAGGACAGAAGTGGCTGTGATAGCACAATACTGAAGCTGCTGAAAACCTGAAATAAAGACAGGGAATGCTCGAAGTAGTCATTAGGTCAGGCAGCATCTGTGGAAAGAGAAACAGAAGCAACATCCTAGTCAACGACCTTTCATGCATAAAGTGATTTCCATTCTGTTGTTTATGGTTATTTCTATCCTAAATGGCTTATCCTCTGATCTTAGATTCTCCCAAGTATTTCCAGAATTAGCCACAACTAAACAATGAACCAGGGCTCCCTGGGCTCACGTCTCAGTTCCCTTAGAGTTTTCTTTCTAGTCCTTGCTTTGCAAAATGTTCTAAACATTCATCACGAGGCAGGGGGTAAATTCGTGTCAAAGTCGTTCTAAACTGCTCAGTTTGATTCCTCCAAATTTCCATGAGTATCCCTTGCTCTTTGAAGTAATAATTTGGATTAACCTTACCTGTAAGAATTAATGTTTAAGATTAATCCACAAGGTCCCTCTTGATCCAGCATTTCTCTCGGCCCTGGAGCTTAATTTTTCACATCTTGGCTCATACTTTATTCTTTGTTACCCTTGGAGTTCGTATGTTTATCCATTCTGTTCTGTTTCTAATTCAACTTAAGCAGGTTGTCTTGCTTGTTGCCATTTCTGTGCCCACCTGGAGCCCACAGAATGACCTGAGCATCAATGATTATTGCAGTGTGTGTGTGTGTGTGTGTGTGTGTGTGTGTGTGTGTGTGTGTGTGTGTGTGGGGGGGTGTGTGTGTGTGGGTGTGTGTGTGTGTGTGTGTGTGTGCGCGTGCGCGCGCCTTTAAGAACTATGTGTGCCACATGGCATGTTTTTTGATGCACTATTGTATCAGCCGCTGCTGTCGGATGTTGCTGACCTTAAGCAAAAAATGTTGGTTTAATAGCTCTCTCCTTCTGACTAAACAATCCAAAAAAGCCTTTGGATGCTACATTGGCAACGAGGATGTTAATTTAGTAGCTCTTCCCTTGTCACTAAACAACGATCTAAAAAAGCATAGGGATGCGACATTGGCAATGAGGAAAGTATCTTTCCTGAGCAAGTAGCAGGACAACAATCAGGTGCGGGGTGACGGAGAACAGGGTTCTGTAAGTAGAGCAGGTTGATGAGAGTCTATGGGGGTGGCAGGTACGTTGGTGAGTTGGGGAAGTACAAGGATTTCACAAGGATATATGTAGAATGAGCAATGATAGTCCTGAGAGCAAACAATATTATCGAGGTTCTGGGGGAAGGAGGCAGAACTGAGAACTGGGCCATACACAAGAAGAGGAAGGTGGTATTGTTACCAGCAGTAGGGCCAGAGACATGTAAGATGTTGGCATGTTTGCTATTGCCATATGGACAAGATCTCTTCTGAGGACATTATAATACAGTGTCTTTGGAGATCTTTGAGAGCAAGATGTTCTCAAAGATCTCCAGTGCAACATGACGTGCTAGTTTCCCAGCCAACCTACCTACAGACAGAGAAGAGGAAAGTCCCACCACCATTACCACTTTGGGCTGGTTTCCCCTCCACATTCCAGAAAAGCACTCTTGAGGAGAACTCGGTTACTCTGTTCAGCACCTTCTCCATACCAGCAGTGCCTTCCTTCAAACGTTAGGGCAGTCCATTTAGAATTCCCTCATTTACCAACCCATACATCAACCAGTCCGACAGTTCCCAACCCAACAACAAAACCAGGGACGGGGTGAATGTCTGGTGAAGATGTGATCAGGGTAAAAGGTGCAACTTTTCAGGTTTTTCAGGTTGTGGGACTTTCCTCTTCTCTGTCTGTAGGTTGGTTGGCTGGGAAACTAGCACGTCATGTTGCATTGCTAAAATTGGTGGTCTAGTGGACAGTGATGAGATTATCTGAGATTAAGACTGGACCTTGATCAACTGGGCCGGTGGGCCAAGGAATGGCTGATGGAGTTTAATTCAGATAAATGCAAGGAGTTGTATTTTGGTAAGACAAACCAGGGAGGATGGAGAGACCAAGGGGTGCAGGTACATCGTTCCTTGAAAGTGGCCTCACAGGTAGAGGTGTGAAGAAGGCGGTTCACACACTTGCCTTCATCGATCAGGATATCAAGTACAGCAGTTGGGACGTCATGTTACAGCTGTGCAAGACGTTGGTAAGGCCACATTTGGAGTACTGCCTACAGTTCTGGTTGCCCTGCTGTAGAGAAGATGTCATTAAACTGGAAAGGGTGCAAAAAAGATTTATGACTGGAGTCCAGGTCTGGAGGGTTTGAGTTCTGTGGAGAGGCTGGATAGGCTGGGACTGTTGTCCCTGGAGAAAAGGAGGCTGAGGGGTGACCTTATCGAGGTTTATAAAGTCATGAGGGGCATAAAAAGGTCACAGTCATTTCCCCAGAGTAGGAGAGTCCAAAATGAGAAGACATAGGTTTAAGGTAAGAGGGGAAAGATTTAAAAGGTGTCTGAGGGGCAACTTTTTCACACAAAAGGTAGTGGGTATACGAGACGAGCTGCCAGAGGAAGTGGTAGAGGCAGGTACGATAACAACATTCAAAAGATATTTGGACAGGTACATGGATAGGAAAGGTTTAGAGGGATATTGGCCAAATGCAGGCAAACGGGACTAGTTCAGTGAGACAAATTGGTCAGCGTGGATGAGTTGGGCCGAAGGGCCTGTTTTCCGTGCTGTGTAACTGCATGATTATGACTGTGTGAGTGTCAAGGGTGAGAAGGCAGTGTGTCCCGTGGATGTAATAGATTGGAGGTTTTGTCAGGAATGGTATGGGAGCCTCCTGTGCTTTGGAATGCCCATTCAACCTGCCACAGAACACGGAAGACTGCAGGGGAGAAACTGGTGGCAACTATTTCAGTATGTGAGCAGGTGAGAGAAAGACATACACAGAACATAAAACAGTACAGCACAGGAGCAGGCCCTTTGGCCCACGAGGTTGTGCCGAATTAAGCAAGCTAATGACACCTAATCCTTTCTGCCTGCACGTGGTACATTGATAACACAAGAAACTCTGCAGATGTTGGACTCTGGAGCAATACACAAAAATTGCTGCTGGATCTCAGCAGGTCAGGCAGCATCCATGGAGGGAAATAAACAGTCGACTTTGGTAAATCGGTTTATTATTGTCACTTGTACCGAGGTACAGTGAAAAACTTGTCTTGCATACTGTTCGTACAGATCAATTCATTACACAGTGCATTGAGGTAGTACAAGGTAAAACAATACAGAATGCAGAATAAAACATAACAGCTGCAGAGAAAGTGCAGTGCAGGTAGAAATAAGGTGCAAGGTCATAATGAAGTAGATTGTGAGGTCAAGAGTCCATCTTATCATACTAGGGAACTGCTCAATAGTCTTATAACAGTGGGATAGAAGCTGTCCTTGAGCCTGGTGGTACGTGCTTATAGACTTTTGTATCTTCTGCCTGATGAGAGAGGGGAGAAGAGAGAACTTCCAGGGTGGGTGGGGGTCTTTAGTTATGCTGGCTGCTTTACCAAGGCAGCGAGAGGTACCGACAGAGTCCATGGAGGGGAGGCTGGTTTCCTTGATGTGCTGAGCTGCGTCCACAACTCTCTGCAATTTCTTGGGGTCACGGGCAGAGCAGTTGCCACACCAAGCTGTGATGCATCCAGATAGGATGCTTTCTGTGGTGCGTCAATATACTGTAAATTGGTGAGGGTCAAAGGGGACACGCCAAATTTCTTTTGCATCTCGAGGAAGTAGAGGCGCTGGTGAGGTAAGCTTTCTTGGCCATAGTTGGACCAGGACTGGTGTTCACTCATAGAAACATGAACATGGTCCATATCCCTCTATCCTCTGCATATTCATGTGCCTATCTAAGAGCCTCTTAAACGCCTCTATCATATTTGCCTCCAGCACTAACCCTGGCATGACATTCCAGGCACCCACCACTCTCTGTGTAAAAAAAACTTGCTCTGCACATCTCCTTTGAACTTTCCCTCTCTCAATTTAAATGCATGCCTTCTCATATTGGATATTTTGACCCTGGGAAAAAGAGACCTGCTGTCTATTCTATCTATGCCTCACACAATTTTATAAACCTGTCAGGTCTCCCCTCAGCCTCCACCGCTCCAGAAAAAACAACCCAAGTCTGCCCAACCTCTCCTTATAGCGCACGTCCTCTAATCCAGACAGCATCCTGGTAAACCTCTTCCGCACCCTCTCTATAGCCACCACATCCATCCTATAATGGGGCGACCAGAGTTGAATGCAGTGCTCCAGATGCGGCCTAACCAGTGTTTTCTGAAGCTGCAGAGAAGATACGGCCAGGGGAAGGGAGTGTGGTGAGGTTCAACACCTCTCCCATGGAAGCAGGTGCAGTGACTAAGGTTGAGGCACTGCACAGGAAGTTGATAACTGTGGAGATGATAAGTTTGCCATTGAGAGGACAAGAAACATGAGTGCATTTATGTTCATTTAAATTTATAGTTGTTGAAGCTGTCTTTGTAAGTGATTAGTTCATCATATAATTTACAGCGAGTGGTTGATATATCTGGAACACGCTGCCAGAGAAGGTGGTGGTATCAGATGCAATTACTACATTTAAGAGGCAGTTAGAGTCCATAGAGCTTAATTATCTAAAGATAAGCTATCCCGTTTTTATTCCGATATATCTCCTCACTGTGACAAATGAAATAACGGAGAGGCTTCTTTAATTCACATGTTCTGGACGTGTCAGAGTCTTAAAAATTATTGGACAGAGGTGTTTCAAACTTTTTCTGTACTTTTAAAATAAATTTTAAACTTAATCCTTTGACTGCATCATTTGGGATCGTTGGAGAAAAAGGTATAACTTTGAAGGCTTCTGATCTACACATTCTGGCTTTTATTTCTCTTATAGCCAGGAGGGCTGTGTTGCTTAAATGGAAGGAAGTTACTTTGCCTACTCATGCTCAATGGTTACGGGATGTTATGTCATACCTGAATCTAGAGAAGATCCGTTGTTCAATTCTTGAATCTAACTTAGACTTTCAAACCCTGTGGGGACCTTTTTTGAATTATTTTCAAAACCTTTGATTTGGTGACTAAAATACACACGTTGGCTGACATTGTTACATTTCAAGGGTTTTTCCTTGTTTTTTTTATTAAACAGCTTCAGCTTTTGGTTGTTGGGAGTAGATTTTTGTATAATAAAATATCCCAATTTTTTCTTTGTTAACTATTACATGTGATTATTAATTTAGAGTATTGTGATCCTAAGTATGATTTAACACAATGTACTCAATAGTATTTTTACTCTCTTTTTTGATGCATGTACTCTGTATTTTTTTTTGTGGATTTAATAAAAATATTGTTATAGAGGCAGTTAGACAGACACTTAAATAGGCAAGGTATGGATGGATCGGACCTAAGGCGAGCAAATAGGATTAGTGTCAATGGGCGAAAAGGTCGGTATGGATGCAGTGGGCCGAAGGGCCTGCTTCTGTGCTGTATGACTCTGACTTCACATTGAGTCATTGAGCACTGCAGCACAGAAACAGGCCATTCAGCCCATTTAGGCCATGCCAGCCTGATTTTCTACCTAGTTCCATCTACCTGCACCCAGACCATATCCCTCCATACCTCTCTCATCCATGCACCTGCCCAAACCTCTCTTAAATGTTACAATTGAACCCACATCCACCACTTCCGCTGGCAGCTCGTTCCACACTCGCACCACCCTCTGAGTGAAGAAGTTTCCCCTCAGATTCCCCTTAAACATTTCACCTTTCACCCTGAACCTATGACCTCTAGTTCTAGTCTCACCCAACCTGAGGGGAAAAAGCCTGCCTGCATTCACCCGATCTATACCCCTCATAATTTTGTACATTTCTATAAGATCTCCCCTCATTCTCCTGCGCTCCAGGGAATAAAGTCCTAACTTATTCAACCTATCCCTGTAACTCAGGTCCTCAAGTCCCGGCAACATCCGTGTAAATTTTCTCTGCACTCTTTCAAGCTTATCGATATCTTTCCCGTAGGCAGGTGACCAGAACTGCACACACTCACCAATGTCTTCAACATAACATCCCAATTCCTGTACACAATGCCCTGATTTATGAAGGCTAATGTGCCAAAAACTCTCTTTACGACCCTACGTACCTGTAACACCACTTTTAAGGAATTATGGATCTGTATTCCCAGGTTCCATTGTTCTACCACACATCTCAGAACCCTACCATTACCTGTGTAAGTCTTACCCTGGTTTGTCCTCCCAAAATGCATCACCTCACACTTGTCTGCATTGAATTCCATCTCCCATTTTTCAGCCCATTTTTCCAGCTGGTCAAGATCACACTGCAAGCTTTGATAGCCTATCTCGCTGTCCACTACGCCCCCAATCTTGGTGACATCTGCAAATTTGCGGATCCAGTTTACCACATTATCATCTAAATCATTAATATAGATGATAAACAACAACGGACCCAGCACGAATCCCTGCGGCACACCACTAGTCACGGGCCTCCAATCAACCATCTACTACCACTCTCTGGCTTCTCCCGCTGAACCAACGTTGAATCCACTTGACTACTTCATCCTGAATGCCAAGCAACATAACCTTCTGGACCAGCCTCCCATGCGGGACTTTGTCAAAGGCATATATAAATAGTTCACGTGTATACAAATAGTTATATGACAGAATAATTTAACAGATGTAAATTATTATTGAAATGAGTTTGTCACATGTTGTTAAACAGGAAAGTATGTGTGCATATGTTTCTTTAAGACCAAGATGACCATGTGGTGAGACTTTTGATACATTGCAGTGCCAGCCACTGCAGTTAGATGACTGTTGCCTGTCTTCAATAAAGGATGTGGGTTAGCAGCTCTGTCTTCGAGGGCATGGGTTTCACAGTTCTCCACTTGTTACTTACCTTCCTAAGCAGCACAACCAACGAGTCCATGTATGTTAGTGGTATTGATCTTGAACCGTACGGACGAACCGTACAGAGAATGTGGCAAGTGCGGCGAATGCGCAAGCACATGGCCATACACATGCACGTGCCCATACACATGCACGCGCCTGCCAGAGCGACGACGCCATCCTATGCGCGAAACATCACCTTTGGCACGGGACTTTGGGGATTCGCGCGCTTAGGTCTCTGTCGACCCTCTCGTTGATCTACAACTGTAAGTTGCTCAGTCTTTCTTTTGGTTAATATGAATCAGTAAAGATGTTTATCCTACCGCACCGTTGTCGTTCTTGCTTCGTGCGTACATAACAGATCCAGTGAAGGAACACAAGCTAACGCTTCCCCTTCTTACGGACGTTTGCTGTGACAAATTTATGGGATACAAAATTAAAGTAGATTTGAATTCGACTGTTTTGGCTGTATATCCCAACTTTTTCCTGCTACTTTCTTGAATTTTTCCAGTCCAGTCTGCTAACCTAAGCCCATTCCTGTTGAACCATTCTGTGACTATAATGTATTGGCTGTGACTGTTTAGAGCTCTGTGTCGGCCACTGTAGGTGTGTCACACCGCTTAAAGGGGTTGGAGTTAGACAGTGTACCACGTGTATGTGGAGTGCGCGAGGTTGCAGCCTCTCTCTGCCTATCTGAAGGGGCTGCTGCTCAAGTTCTGGCTGTACTTTAGCCCGACGCTGCTGATCTACGGTCACCCGGTGCAGTGTGGGTCGCACGGGGGATCTCCTGACGGATCTTCTGCTGGGCCTGGCCAAGCTGGCCATCCACGGGTCGCGGCCGAGGGTTCTGGCCGGTCGGCCTGCATGCCCGCCCATCTTCCCTGCTTACATCTGCGCGCGGGTGTCCTTGGAGAGGGAGCACACGGTCTCCATGGGCACTCTGGTTGAGTTCTGTGCTCGGTGGGTCCCTCAGGGGATCGCGTGTGTCATGGACGGTGAGAATGTGATTCTTCTCTGAAGTGTTGCTTGGTGCGTTTCGCGGGTGTTGTGTTGCATGTGCGTTTCGCGGGTGTTTAGTTAGCGCTATTTTGCTGTAGTTATGTCGCTGCTTAGTTTGTTTTCTTCTCTTTCTGTATTAGTTGTAGTGGATTGACACTGGTTGTCCTTTTGTAGTGCTTTTAGTTAATAAACGTTTATATTAAAAAAAAGGGCTGGAGTTATACGGTGTACCACGTGTATGTGGAGTGCACGAAGTTGCAGCCTCTCTCCGCCTATCTGAAGTGGGTGCTGCTCAAGTTCTGGCTGCACTTCAGCCCGACGCTGCTGATCTACGGTCACCCGGTGAGGCGGGGGGGGGAGGGGGTGGGGGCAGGTCGCGCAGGTGACATCCTGGTGGATCTTCCCCGGGCCTGGCCAAGCCGGCCATCCACGGGTCCAGGCGGCGGGCGGCCAAGGGTTCCGGCCGGGCTGGGGCACCTGCCTGCCCCTCCTCCCGGGCACCCTGGGGGATTTCCACCATCGGTGGGCCCCTCAGGGGATCGCGTGTGTCGTGGACAGTGTGAATGCGATTCTTATCTGAAGTGTTGCGGGTGTGTTTAGCGGTTGTTAGTTAGTATTAGTGCTGTAGTTCTGTAGTTTGCATAGTTTTTCTTCTATTTGCTTGTATAGTTGTAGTATTTTTGACACTGGGTGTCCTTTTGTAGTGCTTTTACTGAATAAATGTTTGTAGAAATTAAAAAAAAGGGTTGAAGTTCCATCAACGGTCCAGGCGACGGGCAGTCAAGGGTCACCTCTCTGCCCCTCTTCCAGGCTTACGTCCATGCCCGAGTATCCTTGGAGAGTGAGCACGTGGTATCCGCAGGAACACTGGGGGAATTCTGGGATTGGTGGGCCCGACAGGGGATCGCATGTGTCGTAGATGGTGCTAATGGTGATTTGGTTTGAAGCAGTGTGTTTTGCCGTAGTTCAGTTTACATCTGCTGTCGTTGTGCAAATGTACAGTTCTTTTTGTTTCAGTGATTCTTGTGATATTTGATGTGGCTCTGCCGATGTTGTGCTTTTAGCTGAATAAACTTTTGTGTTGTTTCTATTTAAAAAAAGGGTTTGGAGTTCCATTTTTGGAGATTCCACTGGGGTAGGAAAATTCATCAGCTGGCAACCAGGGAGTGGGGATTTCTGCCCGGGAGGGTTTAAAAATCAGACACAGCTCCCTCCCTCTGTACCTTGTTTGCTCCTCCATTCATCACACTCGGAAGGGAAAAGCAGCTGTTTACGTGTGCATCTCACAGCCTAAAGTATTCATGGCTGGAGAGACACATGACCCTGGTGGATGGAGAGGAGCGGAGAAGAATGAGTATTCATTCCCTGCCAACCCGGAGTTCTTGAGCCAAGGAATAGATGCTGGAAAGGATGCGAGATCTGTTGTGACAAAGCTGGGAGAATGAACTTGAGAGAGGAACCAAGAAATATGACTCCCAACATTACTGGTTTGCACGATTGTGTCAGCTGACAGGTAAATCCCTTTGGGTTGGTCTGAGGGGAAGGGGCTTGTATTTAAATTTTTTTAATTTAAAATTTTATTTACAGCGTGGTAACAGGCCCTTCCCCAACGAGTCTGCGCCGCCCATTTTAAACAAAAATTAACCTACCCGTACGTCTTTGGAATGTGGGAGGAAACCGGAGCACCCGGAGGAAACCCACGCAGACATGGGAGAACGTACAAACTCCTTACAGACAGTGACGGGAATCAAACCCTGATCGCTGGCGCTGTAATAGCGTCGTGCTAACCACTACGCTACCGTGCCACCCCAAATTGGAGCCCCAAAGAAAGAGAGGGCAGAGGGAGAGAAATGGGCGGAGACAGGCGACGCCGCAGACGCTGGAATCTGGAGCAACAGACAATCTGCTGGAGGTGCTCGGCAGGTCGAGCAGCATCCATGGGGAGAGGGGGGGAGAGGAGTTGTCTGCGTCCCTGCTTCTCTCCATTTCTCCCCCTTTCCTCGGGCAAAACACAGACAGTAGCAGAGAAACAGCCAGAGTTAGGGATACAGGCGGCAGTCGAGAAAAAGACAACTGAGAAGCAAGCAGTCGCAGAGGAGACACAGTGGCAGAAACAGACAGAAGAGCAACAGTAGAGAAATGGCAACAGTTAAGGCTGATATGGCAACACAAACCCGGGCAACAGAAGAGAAGCAGGCAGCAGGGGAAACAGGCGACTGTGGCAGAGGAACAGGCAGAAGCAGAGAAACAGGCAAAACCAGAAGAACAGGCAGAACCAGAGGAACAGGCAGAACTGGAGGAACAGGCAGAACCAGTGAAATGGGCAGAACCAGAAGAACAGGCAAAACCAGTGAAACAGGCAGAACCAGTGAAACAGGCAGAACCAGAGAAATAGGTGGAACCAGTGAAACAGGCAGAACCAGAAGAACAGGCAGAACCAGAGGAACAGGCAAAACCAGTGAAACAGGCAGAACCAGAGGAACAGGCAGAATCAGTGAAACAGGCAGAACCAGAGAAATAGGTGGAACCAGTGAAACAGGCAGAACCAGAAGAACAGGCAGAACCAGAGGAACAGGCAGAACTGGAGGAAGAGGCAGAACCAGTGAAACAGGCAGAACCAGAGGAACAGGCAAAACCAGTGAAACAGGCAGAACCAGTGAAACAGGTAGAACCAGAGAAATAGGTGGAACCAGTGAAACAGGCAAAACCAGAAGAACAGGCAGAACCGGAGGAACAGGCAGAACTGGAGGAACAGGCAGAACCGGAGGAACAGGCAGAACCAGTGAAACAGGCAGAACCGGAGGAACAGGCAGAACCAGTGAAACAGGCAGAACCAGTGAAACAGGCAGAACCAGAGGAACAGGCAGAACCAGTGAAACAGGCAGAGCCAGAGGAACAGGCAGAACCAGAGGAACGGGCAGCAGAAATTGAAACAAGCTGCAGTAGGAAAAGAGACAGTAACAAGAAGTAAGTGAAAGCAGAGAAAGAGGCAGCCACCAAGTAAAGGGCACCAGCAGAGAAACAGGCCACAGCAAAGCAAAAACAGCAGCCAAACAACAGACAGCTGAGGAAAAACAGGCAGCAGCAGAGAGACCAGTGTCACCCGAGACATGGGCAGCAAAAGATAAAACCAGCGGCAGCAGGGAAACAAGCAAGTGCAGAGAGACAGAGGGTTGCCGAGGAACAGGCCAGAGCAGAAAAGGGGACGGCTGCAGAGAAACAGGTGGAAACAGAGAAACAGTAGCTGCTCACCTGCTACCTGTATCCCTACCGCTGTCTGTATCCCAACTGCTGTCTGTATCCCTACCGCTACCTGTACCCCTATTGCTACCTGTATCCCTACCGCTGTCTGTCTCCCTACCACTACCTGTCTCCCTACTGCTACCTGTATCCCTACCGCTGTCTGTCTCCCTACCGCTACCTGTATTCCTACAGCTACCTGTATCCCTACCGCTGTCTGTCTCCCTACCGCTACCTGTATTCCTACAGCTACCTGTATCCCTACCGCTGTCTGTCTCCCTACCACTACCTGTCTCCCTACTGCTACCTGTATTCCTACGGCTACCTGTATCCCTACCGCTGTCTGTCTCCCTACCGCTACCTGTATTCCTACAGTTACCTGTATCCCTACCGCTGTCTGTCTCCCTACCGCTACCTGTATTCCTACAGCTACCTGTATCCCTACCGCCGACTGTATCCCTACCGCTACCTGTCTCCCTACCGCTACCTGTATTCCTACCGCTACCTGTCTCCCTACCACTACCTGTATCCCTACCGCTGACTGTATCCCTACCGCTACCTGTGTCCCTATCGCTGTCTGTTTCCCTAATGCGGTGGAGATCAGCTGGAAGCAGAGAAAGAGCCAGCGCAGGGGATACCAACATCATCGGGAAACAAGGCAACAGCAGAGAAACAGGCAGCTGTAGGACAACTGGCCGAGTGGTGTTCCAAGGAACATGTGAGGACCCAGTGGTAGAGGAGACTTTGCCAGCTGCAGCCATGTTACACTGCTCCCTATTTCCTGCCGCTTGCTTTCGATTGAAAATTCAAGTGCGCTGAGCGTACAAGGAATGGATGAATGAATTCCGACCCAGCAGCCTGGGTTACCCCCCAACCCTGATCTGGCCTGTTGCTGAGCCATCAATCACAGCACTGCTCCGCCCATCTGACCTGGAGGCAGATCCCCATTGGCTACCCCCACCGCAGCCAACTAGACAGTTTGGAGCAGCTTTCTCCTGCTCGTTAAATGTCACCAAGCGCTGAAGGTTTTGGTACGCTCCTGCGATCCTGCCCCACGCTGACAGCAGACCTTCCTGCCGCCCACAGTTCGACGGAATCGTCTGCACGCCCATCCCTTCTCAGAATTCCTGCCCCGCTACGTCACAGGACACCACTCTCCAGCGCTCTGAAACGTCTATTCTCTCTGTTTCTCAGGAAGGTGTTGGAATAGACTCATTGCTGTTGATTTTTATTATGCAGGCTTCATTCTGACGGGCATGGTGGTGTAGCGGTTAGCGTAATGCTATCACAGCGACGCGGGTTCAATTCCCGCCGCTGTCTGTAAGGAGTTTGTACGTTCTCCCCGTGTCTGCGTGGGTTCCCTCGGGGTGCTCTGGTTTCCTCCCACATTCCAAAGACATGCGGATTAGGAAGTTGTGGGCATGCTATGTTGGCACCGGAAGACGCAAAAAGATGCATTTCTCTGTGTGTTATGTGATTAATAAAAATACCTTATCTTCTGGTGGCAGCTTGCTGTCCTGCATTCACTTGCACTGTTTCTCCAGAGGCGTGGCAACAGCTGCATGTGTGGCAAGGTCCCTCGCAGTGCGCGACCTCCTTTGTGTTGCCCCCGGCTTCGCAAACTGCAGGAGCTTGCATCAAGTAGACAGCAGCTCTTGTTAGTGTGGCCTCAGAGTGAAGAACCACACCCATGCTTTCGATGTATTGCGTTATGGCCAGCGATTAGTCTAGAAACAATTAAATTACCCACACATTTAGCAGGAAAACAGGCCCCTCAGCCAAATGAATCTGCAGCCACCATCAACCACCGCTTACTCTAATCCCATTTTATTCTCCCTGCATTCCCATCAATTGGCCTCGACTCTACCACTCACCGACACACAAGGGACAATTCACAACTGACCAGCCCGCGATTTTGGGATGCGTGAGGAGACTGGGGCACCCGAGGGAAATCCAAGCGATGACTGGGAGAACACGCAAGCTCCACACGGGCAGCAGCAGAGGTCAGGATCGAACCCAAGTCACCTCACCGAGGCGAGGAGGCAGCGTCTCTACCAGCTGCACCACTATGCCGATTAGATGGGATTCATACAGTCCCGAACTTTGGAAGATAGTGGGGGGCAAGGACTCATCGACTCTCCTCTGACAATTAAGTCTTCTGGAATGGAGCTGATAAATAGTCAGTGGCTAATGCACAGCAGTTCAACGTCTTCAAGACTAGGTATTGTCCTGAGCCGGGGAGATTCTTGTGAAGATCCCTGGCAGTTCATCTCGCAGCTCTTTGTTCCGAGCGGCAATCATAATGTAAGGTAAAATGCAGAACAGCAGAAAGTTTCTGGCCTTCATCCATCACCTCTTTGTTGTGGGAAGGGAGCTCTTTGAAGTGACAGAGTTGCACGATCTTAGCGTTTCAGCACACAACCAAGTGAGTTGTTGCAGTATCTGACCTGGCTCCATTTTCCCTCGGTCAGCCCCTTTCAAGACCAGAAGTCCCATGTTCTGGTTCTCTTGACACCTGCAGTAGGTCCAGATCATTGGATATATTTAAGGTGGAGACAGATAAATATTGGAAAGATCGAAGATTATGAGGAACGGGCACAGAAGAGGCCGGTGTAGATCAGCCATGATCATATTGAATGGTGGGGTAGTCTTGAGGGCCGAGTGACCTACTCCTGCTCCTGTTTTCTTGTGTTATAGAGTTGTACAGCACAGAAACAGGCTTTTCGACCCACCTTGCTTTAAGCCTGAATCCCTCCACACCTTTCCTCTCCAAGTACCTGTCCAAATACCCTTTAAGTGTTGTCATTGTACCCACCTCTACCAACTCCCCTGGCAGCTCGTTCCATATACCCGTGGCACGGTAGTGTAGCGGTTAGCATAACGCTATTACAGCGCCAGCGACCTGGGTTCAATTCCAGCTGCTGTCTGTAAGGAGCTTGTACGTTGTTCCTGTCTCTGCGTGGGTTTCCTCCGGGTGCTCCGGGCTCCTCCCACATTCCAAAGACGTACAGGTTAGGAGCTGTGGGCGTGCTATGTTGGCGCTGGAAGAGTGGCGACGCTTGGGGGCTGCCCCCAGCACATTCTCAGTAACACAAAAGGACGCATTTCACTGTGTGTTTCGATGTACATGTGACTCGTAAGTAAATTACATCTTATCTGATATACCCTCTGTGTAGAAAAACTTGCCCCTCAGATCTCCTTTAAATCCTTCCCCTCACGCCTTAGACCTGTGCCCTCTAGTCTTAGACTCCCCTGCCCTTGGAAAAAAACTGTGACTATCTACCCTATCTATGCCCCTCATAATCTTCAACCTCCATAAGGTCAACCCTCAGCCTCCTGCACTCCAGTGAGAACAAACTCATGACCTGTGGGAGGAAACCGGAGCTGCCGGGGGAATCCCAGTCAGTGACAGGGAGAACGTGCAAGCTCAACACAGGCAGCGCCAGAGGTCAAGATCGAACCTGGGTCGCTGGAGCTGTGAGGCAGCGGTCGCATCCTAATAGGTGTCACAATGTTGGATAAGATGGGCTCAAGGAGCTGTGTGAACTGGAGTGAACCTCTCATTGCTATTTGAGCCACCGTATGGCCACTTCTGTGGGGTTAAACAATGGAATATTTTGAACAAAGCCTGGTTGCTGGCAGTGATCTGCAATACAGGTTGATTGGAGCATTGCTCTCTGAAGTAGTTGTGGATACTCTGTGTGCGTGTGTGTGTGTGTGTGTGTGCGCGCGTGCGTGCGTGCGTGCATGCGTGTGTGTGTGGTTGAGTACATCCAGGGTCCATTGAGTGCAGTGACATGCAAAGTCAAAGTTGAGTTTATTGTCACATGCACATGCGTGCACAGGTGCAATGAAAAACTTACTTGCAGCAGTGCCGCGGGCAAAATGCATTAGATACGCAACATTCACAAGAAAAACATAAATTAAACATAAATTATGCACAATATTTAGAAGAAAGAACACAATTTGAACAAAAAAAAGTCCATTGGAGTGTAAAGTGATCATGGTGTTGCTATACTAAGATAGCGATTAGGGTTGCGCAGGTTGGTTCAAGAACCAAGTGGTTGAAGAGAAGTAGCTGTTCCTGAACCTGGTGGTGTGGGACTTCAGGCTTCTGTACCTCCTGCCCGATGGTAGCTGCGAGAAGATGGCATGGCCTGGATGGTGGGGATCTTTGATGATGGATGTTGCCTTGTTGAGGCAGCGCCTCCTGTAGATACTACCGATGGTGGGGAGGGATGTGCCTGTGATGTGTTGAGCAGAGTCCATTACTCTCTGCAGCTTCTTATTGTTCCTGTGCGTTCCATTTGCCGCACCAGACCACGACGCAACCAGTCAGGATACTTTCAACAGTACATCTGTAGAAGTTTGTTAGAGTGTTCGGTGGCATTTCCTAAGGAAGTAAAGACACTGGCACGCCCAACACTCATTGTGACTTCACTTCTACAAACACACACTGTATGGATACAGTCTCCTCATGCTATGAAGCCAAACGGCACTGAGAGACAGGCTTTCTTCGCCATAATTTCAATGTCTTCCCCACTGGCCCCAACACCCCGCTGATCCTCTCTCCCACATCTTCTCCACAATTGTTCCCCATTGGCCCAACCACTCGACAGCTGATCATCACCAGGACCAACATCTCAACCCCCAACCCCCCTCCTTCCAAATGCCTTGGCCAATTTCTGTGACCCTCCCCCTTCCCCACCTCCAATCATGCAAAGAGATGAAAGGTTACGGGGTTAGAAGAGAATGTGCACTTCAGGTCACCCTCCAAAATCCCTGGAGGTCTCTTATGCATCACTAACTTTCACCTCATCTTTGGCTACCTGGACCCCAAGCTCTACAATCCCACCCTGACCTCCTCTCCGGTATCAAAATGCAAAATGAGAACCAGCAGATGTTGGAAACACTCAGCAGGTCAGGCAACATCTGTGGAGAGAGAAACAGAGTCAATGTTTTAGGTCAATGACCCCTTCAGCAGAACTGGAAAACGACGTAGAGAGGGGTCTTTGACCTGAAATGTTAACATTATTTCTCTCTCCACAGATGCTACTTGACCTGCTGAGTGTTTCCAGCATTTCCTGTTTCGATTTCATTTCCCCTGAAGGTTGCTCCTTAAAACTGATCTCTTTGACTGACCTTCTTAAAAAACCTTGCCTGATATCTCACCCTCTGTGTCTTGACGTCAAATGTAGTTCCATACACCTCTTTTTACACCCAAGGCTGTTTCATTCGGGCAAAAGTGTTATATCGATCCAATCTGCTGCCTTTCCGCAGGGGTCAATGACTTTTCACCTTGTACGTTAAAGATCCAGATGAAGGA
Source organism: Pristis pectinata (assembly GCF_009764475.1). NCBI lineage: Eukaryota > Metazoa > Chordata > Chondrichthyes > Rhinopristiformes > Pristidae > Pristis > Pristis pectinata. The sequence goes on from NC_067417.1 coordinate 47,181,494, forward strand.
ACGGATGGCATTGTGGGCAAATTTGCGGATGATACAGAGATAGCTGGAGGGACAGGTAGTGTTGCGGAAGCAGGGAGTCTGTAGAAGGATGAGAAGTGGCAGATGGAATACAGTGTAGGGGAGTGTGGGGTTATGCACGTTGGTAGGAAAGATAAAGCTGTGGGCTGTTTTCTAAATGGGGAGAGAATTCAGAAATCAAGGTGCAAAGGGACCTGGCAGTCCTAGTGCAGGATTCCCTTGAAGTTAACTTGCAGGTTGAGTCAGTAGTAAGGAAGGCAAATGCAATGTTAGCATTCATTTCGAGAGGACTACAATATAAAAGCAAGGATGTACTGCTGAGGCTTTATGAGGCATTTGTTGACCGCATTTGGAATATTGTGAGTAATTTTGGGCGCCGGATCTAAGGAAGGATGTGCCGGCCCTGGACAGGGTCCAGAGGAGGTTCACAAGAATGATCTTGGGAATGAAAGGCTTCACGTATGAGGAGCGTTTGATGTCTCTGGGCCTGTACTCGATGGAGTTCAGAAGGATGAGGGGGGGATCTCATTGAAACCTACCGGATACTGAAAGGCCTGGATAGAGTGGATGTGGAGAGGATGTTTCCATCAGTGGGAGAGTCCAGGATCCGAGGGCACGGCCTCCGAATAAAGGGACGTCCCTTTATGAGGAGGAATTTCTTCAGCCAGAGGGTGGTGAATCTGTGGAATTTGTTGCCACAGAGGGCTGTGGAGGCCAAGTCATTGGGTGTATTTAAGGCAGAGGTTGATAAGTTCTTGATTGGTTAGGGGGTTAAGGGTTACGGGGAGAAGGCAGAAGAATGGCATTGAGAATAAATAAAAATCAGCCACGATTGAATGGCAGAGCAGACTCGATGGGCGGAATGGCCTGATTCTACTCGGATATCTTATAGTTTTATGGCCATTCAAAGAGATGCATTTGAGGTGGGGCTGCAAGTCTTTGGCATGGATGTGGAACCTTTTGTGATGTTGCTGATGAAAAATTCGAGAGTCATTATTTCAATGAATACTTGGGAGGGATTCTGCAGACAGCATTGTTGGAGCAGGGATGCAAAGGATTTTGGAAGACTGAGATCAATCAAGATGAAGAATTAACTCAGAAGCTGTTTTTGTGGGTCAGGTAACATTGGTGGAAAGAGAATCAGAGTTAATATTTCAGGTTGAAGACTCTTCAAATAGCATATCTTCAATATGCTTCTCGTAGTACTGTGAGTAATGAACAAAGGTAGTAGGTTGCACAGAAAAGCTCCAGATTTATGCTGGTCGGTTGAGGGAAGAAACGCAACAGATGACGTGCAATAGAAAGTCATCAAGCTGTAAACTCGCTTTGTTCTGATGAGAGGCTTTTGACCTGAAATGTTCTCTCTATTTCTCTTTCCACAGCTGCTGCCTGATATGCTGAATGGTTCTTGCATTTTCTGCGTTTATTTCAGAATTCCATTATGTGCAGTTTTTGTTGTGATTTTCAAATCAGGTCGAGAAGAGAGGAGGGGAGGAAGAGCGCAGGGCCGGAGTTAGGAGCCTGTCTAATGGGAAGGGTGCAAAAAGAGCTCAGAGCAAAGGAAGGCGAGATCACAGTATGGCATGGTGATAAGGACCACAATAATGGTCCTTTGTGTTGGATGCAGCTTGTTCCTTTAATCACAGTTTACGTTGTTAGTGTCAGGCACTGCTTTGAGTGCAGGATCCCGGGGCAAAACATCCCACTTGCACCACGCCCATTGTCAACGCCACTGCATTTAAATCTACGCTTACAATAACCGGATGAATCAAGACAAATTGCATGTATTTAAGTGGCCATTTGACAGTTCTTTCCTCTCTCTCGCTTGGCTTATGTGCTTCAAAGAAATTTATTGAGACGTTTAGTAGGTGGGAGGTGTGGAATTATTTATTTATGAACTGAATGTACAGGGACTGGCAGATCAAGAAGCTGTCAGCTTTAAATTTAATTGAGACTGAAAGGATTATCTGTACGCCTGCAGCTGGGAGATTGTGAGTTTGGCGGAGGTAGCCGGTGCTTCGCCGTCTCTCCTCCCCTCCCTGGGAGCTGGATGTGGTACAGTCTCCGGGTTGAGCCCAGCTGTGATGAGTTAGTGACAGGCTCGGTGTGAGTGTATGTGTGTCTGAGAGAGGCAGAGACTGCTGCTGAGTTTAACCTGCAATCTGTAACAGCTTCCAGCAGCCCCTGACAAACAGCAGTACAGGGCTTGGTATGACTCTCTTTAAAAGCAAGCGTCGCAACCAAAGACGTGAGTATTTTAAAATCACGCCCAAGGCGTTAATCCTGTTGGGGAAATATTAACCTCAGGACGGGGTTGCATGCTGGGTTGTGGGTAAAATCTCACCTCCTTCGCTCCACACAGCACAAATATGGAAGATCGAGAGAGGGGGAGTTGACCCACCACAAAGGTAGCTGGAGTGGGTTGAGGAGAAAGTGCCTTGTTGCCTGTGTGCGAGGTGCCTTGTAAAATTTGCAGTGTTGCATTATCGGAGCTACAGGGAGCTGTGAGAAATGTGTGTAATAGTTTTCCGGCTCGCTGAACAATGTCAGGGGTTTATAAATAAATAAAGATGTACATACCTGGGACCTGTTTTTTTTCCAGAAAGCTGCTTGCATGTCTAATGATAGTGCGTTTGCAACACGTTTGCAGTTCTGTGGCCTTATTAACTTGCACTCTACAACGAGAGTGCAACGGGAGTGCACACACGCTACACAGACAGTAGATGGGTTGAATGGCCTGTGATGCCCCTTAAAAGTATTGCAGGAATTATATTTTATCACCTCACTATGGGGCAGAATCTGTCACACATGATACCAAATCCTTGTGGATACCTATCCCTGTGTATTATACATGCCCTTTATATTCATCATTACTGAATGCTCATAATGACTAAATGTTTCATCCAAAGTCAAGCAAAGGTGGTGAACCACCTGGAAGTTTAATACCTGGTTACGTGAATGTAATTATTTCCTAAATCTGGAAAACATTGCCTGGATATAGGATGAGTAGATTCCTTCAATGGGGAAATCGATAAATGTTTCACAGGGAGAATTTTTTTCAGAACTAAGGGGAAACAGTAGTGGTGTGGGATTCAGTTGATAATTCTTTCAAAGGGGCTGAGTATCCTCTTTGTCCTGCACCATTCTATTTATTACGGATACACTGGCTGTCTATGAAAGTGATGGGCAGGAAGAAAACCAGCTGGTCCATCACACAGGACCCACGTCTGTATTGCCTGCAACACCGCCAGACTCTATCCCAGCAGCAAGCTAATCCCTCCAGACGGAGAGAACCAGGACCAATGACGGTGCATTCAGTCACTCTGAGACCCTATGTGGAGAAACAGGGACTCCCTCAACAGCAGAGTTGCTCCGGACTGGAATAGCAAACAGTAGGGCCAGTTCCCCATCCTTCCACGAAACAAGACTGCATCCCACAAGTGTAAGATCACTATATCAATCTGAGGACAATGTATACTTCAACCAGTGATGTACAGCTCAGATGTCCTGCGTGCTGTGCATCCTCAATGTTCACCTTCAAGTCACAAAGTGCCCCTGCTGCAAAGTTCTGAAGTGACTCAGAACACATACATTCCATCAGACTTGGCGTGGATGCTCACGAGCCAGATGACCATGGGTTCGAGCCAGATGACCATGGGTTCAACCCAGCTGGGCTGGAGATCCTTTGTCCATCAGGCTAGCTGGTTGCTGGAGCAAGAAACAAGCTGCTGAAGGAAGTCAGCGGGTCAGGCAGCATGGACGGATGGAAATGGACAGGCGACGTTTCACCTGGACTGGGGTTGGTGGTAGATGTGAGTGCGTATTTGTCTCCTGAGATGGAGAGATCTAGAACGGGGATAGCTATCGGAAATAGTCACAAGTGAATTTGAAGGCAGTGTGGAAGTCTGTAGAGAAGTTGATGAAATTGGTAAGTTCTGCACAGGTGCAGGAGGCAACACCAATGCAGTCATCGATGTAGCGGAGAAGGAGTTCGGGTGTGGTGCTGGAGTAGGTTTGGAATAAGGACTGCTCCTTGTAGCCAATGAGAAATTGGTAAATTGGTTTATTATTGTCACATGTACGGAGGTACAGTGAAAAATTTTGTGTTTGCATGCCATCCATACAGATCATTTCATCACAGCAGTACGTCGAGGGAAAAGAAATAACAGAATGCAGAATAAAATGTTACAGAGAAAGTGCAGTGCAGGCAGACAGTAAGGCCATGACGAGGCAGATTGTGAGGTCTGGAGTCCATCTAATCGTACAAGCGGTCCATTCAATCATTTTATAACAGCGAGATAAAAGCTGTCCTTGAGCCTGGAAGGCAACTGGTTGCTGGCTTGGTAGTGAAGAAGGGAAAACAATCGTCTGTTCATTATTTAGTGTCCCATCTTCCTTTCCCTACCCTCACTGAAGGGTGCAGATCTATCAGTAGGGCAGGGCCAGATGCCCCCACAGCGGAATACTCTTCAGATGCTAATCCTTTGGGCACGTGCATGAAGAAAGTTTGCTGATGCCTCCCATTTGCAATCCCATGGGAGCCAATTCCAGGACAGCAGAGAATGCACTGAATTGCGTGAATGGAGCTCACATAGTCACACTTTACGTCACTGCAAATTCCTTTGAGGTTCAATCCCACGAGCCATCTTCTGCAGTCTTCAAATATTCACAACCCCATTGGGGAAAAGAACGAGACGTTCTCTTGATGTCCTGGCCAGCATTCCAACCTAAATCAGAACTGCCAAAAACAGATTAACCGGTCATTTCCTCCCCTATATAAGTGCGGTGACTTCACTCCAAAGTAATTGAAGCATTCAAAGTTTTACTGAAGCAATGCCACGGTCTTATATAAATAAGATGCAAGGCTGTGACGAGGTAGACAAAGGCATCCATTTAAGGCGAGTGGAGGAAAGTTCAGGGGAGATGTCAGAGGTGGGCAGTGGGTGCCTGGAACATACTGCCAGGGGTGATGGTGGAGGTCGATACAAGAGGGACATTTAAGAGACTTTTTAGATCAGCACATGGATGTAAAGAAAATGGAGGGTTATGGGCTGTGTAGGAGGTGGGGTAGGTTTGTATAGGTCGGCACAACATCGTGGGCTGAAGGGCCTGTACTGTGTTCTAAATGCAGGTTTGAAGACTTGATGCAATTCACTCGCTCCACCACTAACAACATCACCCACACACAATGATGACAAAAATAATTTGGGGATTGTTGAACCTCAGCTGATAATATAACAGACTGCTATTTCACTGTATTGTTCAGGCAGTCCTCAGACTCTCAGTACTTACTGGGGTCTGGGGGTGGGAGTTAATGTTCCCAAAGAAGCAGGGGGAATGTACAATCCCCAGACTGCGTCAGTGTTTATTTGGGACTGTAGGAGGGAGTTAATATTTACAATGATTATGGAGTATATACAGCCCTAGAGAGTGTCAGTACTTGTGTCTGTGGGAGGGAATTAATATCTCCAAAAGTGCTAGGGAATATGTACCGTCCCCATATGGTTTCTGTGTTTACTGGGGTCTGTGGAAGTGAGTTAATATTTAGAAAGGAACAGAAAAGATGTACAGTCCCAGAATGTGTCAGCGTTTACAGGGATTTGTGTCAGTCAGTGAATATTTACAATACCTGGGGAGTATACGCAGCCCCAGACTGTGTATCAGTGTTTACTTGCGTCTGTGGAGTGAGTTAATGTTTGTAATGGGCCAGGGAATATATACAATCCCCAGACTGTGTGTCAGTACTTGGGTCTGCAGGAGTGAGTTAATATTTACAATGACTTGGGAGTATGTATGGTCCCTGACAGTGTCGGTATTTACTGGGATTTCTCTCCTTGCCTAATTTCCTCTCCCCGCCCTCTTTCTGCTCTGCAACCCCAGTACCCAGTGACTTTGCCCAGGACCCTTCACTGACAGCACATACTTGGAAATTTAACCCCTGTAGGGAGTACCCAGTATATGCTCTCTGCACTGTTTAAGGCAACAATTCAATTGATGATTTCTGCTGATGCTTTAGCTCTGCTGTCATGGTTTATTAGGCTCACTTGATTGAATTAATGCTTTAAACTCACTGCCAGGCATCTATTATCCTCTGTGGGACCCATAGATCAAAGAGTTCCCTGTTCCAACATGTAGCTGCATCTCTCTTCTGTCTGTGGCAAACCCTTCCATTTCCCTGATTATTCTATGACCTCTTCCTTGCCAGCTTCTTGGTGCTGCCAATTGGTTACCCAGCTGATGCACCAATTCCCCCAGCAGGGCGCCCCTGCTTTTGGTGTCAGTATATAGACTGAGATGGGTGTAACGTCTGTACTCGACGCTGCCCGGTTAGACATCTGCAGCCTCACCAACGCCTAAGTCATTGGTGAGGCCGCACTTGGAGAACTGGGTACAGTTTTGGTCACCCTGGATATAGGAAAGACGTGGTTGAACTGGAAAGAGTGCGGAGGAGGTTTACAAGGATGTGGCCAGGACTGGAGGGCCTGAGTTATAGGGAGAGGTTGGTCAGGCGAGGTCTTTATTACTTAGAACGTAGGAGAATGAGGGGCGACCTTCCAGAAGTGTTTAAAATTATGAGGAGCATAGATAAGATGGAAGGTAATAGTCTTTTCCCCAGGGTAGGGAAGTCCAAAACTGGGGGGCAGCGGTTTAGGGTGAGAGAGGAAAGATTTAAAAGGGACCTGACGGGGTAACTTTTTCACACAGAGGGTGGTGAGTACATGGAACAAGCTGCCAGAGGAAGTAGTAGAGGCAGGTACAACAGTATCATTTAAGAAGCACTCGGATAGGTACATGGAGGGGCGGGGCTTGGAGCGATATGGGCCGAACGCGGGAAATTGGGACTAGCCAGGTGGGCACCGTGGTTGGCATGGACTGGTTGGGCCGAAGGGCCTGTGTCTGTGCTGTATTGCTGTATGACATCTGTGCGGTGGGGTCTCCCTGGAGCATGGGAAAGAGGAGGAGGCCATTCAGCCCTTCAAGCTCATTGAGCCGATTGGCCAGATCATTGTCTTGTCATCACCTGCTTACCATGGCTTTGCGATGCAGTGCAGGCAAGGACTTGGGAGTGTGTGGGACAGAGTTCCAGGTTTTCCCTGGTCCTTCCCACGAGAATATGTTTCTTTGCATCGCCTCTAAATATCCCGGCGATGACTTTAAGGTTACATCTGTCTTCTTGTCAACCCCCCACCAGAGCAAATAGTTTCCCTGTATCGACCTTATCACATCCTTTTAATCAGCTTGAACTCCTCGTTTAAATCAATCTTCTAATGTCAAAATCTATTCTGGGCACCGTCCTCGCACGTTAACCCTTTAACTCCCAGGATCTTGTTTTCACCTGACCTTCAGGGTTCTAAGGCTCACGATCCTTCCTGCCCTTGTCCTGGCTGAGATCAAGTAACTCCTCACAGCCATTGGATGAAGCATTGGTCCTTCCTGCTTATGGGAAAAAATACCTCTGCAGCTCCTGACTTTGCAGTAGTGTCTTTGCTTCCAGCCCCCCGCCCCCCCTTCTCCAACAGCTGGTTCTTGGTGCCATCCAGAGTAGTTCGGGGAAGCTGGGGTGTGTGTGATGGATGCAACTTGTTCCCCCTTTGACCGACTCCTACTCACTCGGTGGACCTCGCTGGGGTGTGAACATCCAAAGGCACGACCTCTGCCGCATGACCACTGTGCCTTACTGGTATTGGTTTATTATTGCCACTTGTGCTGAGGTACAGTGAAAAACTTGTCTTGCATACCGTTCGTACAGGTCAATTCATTACACAGTGCAGTTACATTGATGTAGTATAGAGTGCATTGATGTAGTACAGTACACAGTACAAAATAATAACAGTACAGAGTAAAGTGTCACAGCTACAGGGAAAGTGCAGTGCAATAAGGTGCCAGTTCGTTGGCTTCTTGCTTTAGGATCAGGTTGAAGACCAGCCACAGCTCATGACGCACTGGGCAAGCATTAAACCCTGCCGGCTGCAGCTGGCGCGGAGGTTGCCAGCACAGCCCCCTTTCACGGGCCTGCTTGGAAATGGTCTTCCCTCTGCATTCAAGCACCCAATGCCCACCCCCACCCCGCCAGGCCAAGCACCACCATTGCTCAGTGCCCAGAGGGAGAACCTACTGCTGTCAACCTGGCAATGCCTGCCACCATTCTAGTCACTGATCCGCCCTCCCATCCTCAATGCACCCCTCCCTGCGGACAGACCCTCATCGGATGAACAGCTACAATCCCACACCGCTCGGCTGGGGGGGCTGCTGCCGCAGCAGGACATCCCAAGCTCTGATGGGACATCCACAGAAAGGTCCCACCTCACCCGTAAATTTGTTCTCAGGCTGGTGAGGTCTCAGTTAACGTAAAACAAGATGAGAGTAAATGGGTGCTTGACGGTCAGCAGTGACTCGATAGGCCAAAGGACATGTTTCTAAGCTGTGTGACTTTATGACTCCATCTAAAATGCTGGTGATACTCTTCAGGTCAGAGCTATATAGCACAGAAACAGTCCCTTTGGCCCGTCAATTCTGTACTGACCATCAACCACTCATTCACATGAATTCCATTTTATTCTCCCCACATTCTCATCAACTCCCCTTCAGATTCTACCCCTCGCCTACACACTGGGGACAATTTACAGTGGCCAATTAACCCACCAGCCCACACATTTTCAAAATGTTGTGTGGGGGGTGGGTTGGAAACAGAGCACCCAAAGGCAACCCACACGGCCACAGGGCGAACGTGCAAACGCTACGTGGACAGCGCCCCCAAGTCAGGATTGAACTAGGACCGCTGGGGCTGTGAGGCAGCTCCATTCCCTGCGCTTACAGGCGGCACCCGTGGAGAGAGAAGCAAAGTTAACGGGAGAGTAGGAGAGGAAAGCGGACAGCCCCATTCGGCACTGACGCAGTCTGGGTGTTGTGTGCGCTCCCTGGCACCCTTAGAAGAATTAACTCACTTAAGATGTATTGACTGTGCGCTTTAAGTTAGTTGTTTGCTGCACAATCATATTTAAAATTAATTAAATTGCCAATTCAGATTGGTGTACAGGCAGTCCCTTGATTTTAATTTCCTGACAACTGTCCATAAGCTGATTTCCCTGTGTCAGAAGCATCCATTTTCTACAGCTACCCTTGTCATATTGCTCTACCTACACTTGCTATTATTCTTACATTTCATTGAATAATCCCTTAACACCACCAACAATTAAACTAGTAGAAGAATTTAGGAGCTGAGAGGTATTGTTGCAGCTATATAGAATCCTGGTCACCTCACTACAGGAAGGATGTGGAAGCCATAGAGAGGGTGCAGAGGAGATTTACAAGGATGCTGCCTGGAATGCGGAGCATGCCTTATGAAAGCAGGTTGAAGGAACTCGGCCTTTTCTGCTTAGAGTGACGGAGGCTGTGGGGGGGCCTGATAGAGGTATATAAGATGATGAGAGGTATTGATTGGGTGGATAGTCAGAGGCTTTTCCCCAGGGCTGAAATGGTGGCCACAAGAGGACACAGGTTTAAGGTGCTGGGGAGTAGATATAGAGGAGATGTCAGGGGTAAGTTTTTTACTCGGAGAGTGGTGAGTGCATGGAATCGGCTGCCGGCAACGGTGGTGGAGGCGGATACGATAGGGTCTTTCAAGAGACTGTTAGATCGGTATATGGAGCTGAGAAAAATAGAGGGCTATGGGTAAGCCTAGTAATTTCTAGGGTAGGGAGATGTTCGGCACAGCTTTGTGGGCCGAAGGGCCTGAATGGTGCTGTAGGTTTTTCTATGTTTCTAATATATACCGTATCCAGTCATTAGTGCGCATCTGAGGTGAAGGACGAGCTGTGAACTTATTGACGGGAAAGCAGACAAGAAGGGCTGAATGGCCTAAAATTGCTACTACATCATCTTTCCAGATCTGCATTCCTGACCTCTGGCTGTTCATCCTGTTCTTTACTCGTTGTAATCACTGCATTTTCCTGTACAGTAGGTTGCTTCTGTGAACTCCGAGAGACGACAACCTGAAATATTTTATTACTAGCTTGAAAAATGTGTGGGGAATTTGCGTAAAGCCAGATTTTCTTAAGTCAGGTTGTAACCTGGGGAGCCCCAGACAGGTTTCTGTCGCGTGCTCTCCCCAGACTCTCCTGCTGTTTGCACTTCCAGAATCACAAATACTGCATATGCTGGAAAGCTCAAATAAAAACAGACAATGCTAGAGATACTCGTTAGGTTGAGCAGCATCTGTGGAGAGAGAAACGGAGTCAGACTCAGGCTTTCTTATCACTGACATGTGACGTGAAATTAGTTGTTTTGCAGCAGCAGTACAGTGCAAGACATAAAAGTTACTATAAATAAATAACAATGCTAAAAAGAGGAATAATGAGGTGGTGTTCATGGACAGAAATCTGGTGGCGGAGGGGAAGAAGCTGTTCCTGAATCGTTGAGTGTGGGACTTCAGGCTCCTGTACCTCCTCCCCGATGGTAGTAACGAGAAGAGGGCATGTCCCGGATGGTGAGAGTCCTCAGTGATGGATGCCGCCTTCTTGAGGCACCGCCTCTTGAAGATATCCTCGATGGCGGGGAGGGTTGTGCCTGTGATGGAGCTGGCTGAGTCTACAACCCTCTGTAGCCTCTTGCGATCCTGTGCATTGGAGACTCCATACCAGGTGGTGATACAACCAGTCAGAATGCTCTCCAATGTACATTTAACATATATCATACATCAAAGTTTTAGGTCAATAGCTTTCGTTGTGGTCTGGGAACAGAGGTGTAGAATTTTTCTTTAGATTTTATTTACAGTGTGGTAACAGGCCCTTCCGGCCCAAGGAGTCCGCGCCGCCCATTTTAAACCCAAATTAACCTACCCGTACGTCTTTGCAATGTGGGAGGAAACCGGAGCACCCGGAGGAAACCCACACAGACAGGAGAGAACGTACAAACTCCTTACAGGCAGTGACGGGAATCGAACCCCGATCGCTGGCACTGTAATAGCGTCGCGCTAACCGCTACGCTACCGTGCCGCCCCAATGGGAGGGCACAAAGAACAAGAGATGTCTGTGATAACATGGAAGCCAGGGGAAGTTACAGACGTATTGATGGTAAAAGGAACGGTAATGGGATAGGCACATAAACAAGTCCTGGCTGTGCAAGACAATGTGTCAATGGCAATAACAGAATCATTACTACCAGCTGCCCAGTAACATGGGGACAGTGGTCACCATATGAAATTCAGTGACCTCAGTGTTATATTCTGAAGGCTGCAAGGTGTCTAATCAGAAGATGGGCTGCTGTGACACGGGCTTACTTGAGGTTCCTTGGAGGACTGGAGGAGGTCAGGAAGTCCGAGGCAGACTGGGGTGGAGAATTCTTTGGACTTCAGATGCAGACGGAGCACAGGCGCCCAGTCTGTGTAGTGCAGAGGAGAGTGCGTCGTAAACAGCAAGGGCAGCGTGCTACGCTGAAAGGACAAGTGCTCTGCTGCTTTGTGAGGGGTTAAAAAGATCACCCCCGGCCCCCCCCCTTCGTTTATTGGTGAAGGTGCCACAGGTTGTGGAGGCATTGTTGGTGGTGAGTGAGGGGGCTCTTATATTTGCACCATCTTAATTGGTGAACAGTGGAAAATCTAGCTGGTAGTAAAGAAGGATGAATGTAGTTGAAGTGATCCACCTTTAAGCTGTGGTTTGTAAAAGTGAGGGGAGTTTTTTTTATGGTATCACTGACTTTTTTTGTGATCCTGCTATAATCTTACATTAATCGTGGCAGAGTTAAATTATTTGGATTTATGACTCAATCTGACGTTAACTTGGTACAATATCACTGCATTCCCATGTCAACCTGTTTGTTGTGAATCACGCAACTGGTGAAAACAGTTGCCCATGTACAGTATCTGTATCTCAGTGACAAGAAAACAGGATATTCATCCATTTGGAGTATTTATTAACCATTGCATGCTCCCGACCTGTAATGGTCTGCATGGTAGTGTAGCGGTTAGTGTAACTCTTGTTACAGCGCCAGCGACCCCAGGTTCAATTCCGGCCGCTGTCTGTAAGGAGTTTGTACGTTGTCCCCGTGTCTGCGTGGGTTTCCTCCGGGTGCTCCGGTTTCCTCCCAGATTCCAAACACGTACTGGTTAGGAAGTTGTGGGCGTGCTATGTTGGCGCCGGAAGTGTCGCGACACTTGCGGGCTGCCCCCAGAACACTCTACGCAAAAGATGCATTTCACTGTGTGTGTCGATGTACATGTGACTAATAAAGGTATCTTATCTCTTATCTGGCACCAGTATTACCCAGTTCTCACCTTCATGTTTTACTGGTAGGTTAAAAACTTGGGGGGGGGGGGGGCGGGGGGCGGTGGGGGAACTGGAAGAACAAGAGGGAACGTCTGCTTCATAGTGACCACAGACTCTGCCTTGTATCCCAGTCCAGAGGGAAAGTACCCTGGGTAATGGAGACACAAGAGACTGCAGATGCTGGAATCTGGAGTGGAAGGTAAACTGCTGGAGGGACTCAGCGGGTCAGACAGCAGCTGTGGAGGCAGAGGGGTGGCTGTCATTTTGAGTGGAAACACTGCACCAGGATTGAGTGTGCAGAGGGAAGAAGGCCGGTGTGTTAGGGACTGAGAGGGAGAAGTGAGACGGGGGGGGGCTGGAATGTGATAGTTGGAACCAGGTGAGGGAGGGGGATAGGACAGTTGAACCAAAGGAGAGGAAACTCAAGTAGATAGGTATGTGAGTGATGGGCTTATGGAAGCAGGTGCCCATCAATTCACACCCCACCCCCACCTGTGTTGGATTCGACTATTTTAAGTAGTTTTTTTAACATGTATAGTGTCTAATACACCTCAAGTGGCTGCACTAGGAATGGCTGCTTCCAAGCTCATTGGTGCGTCATCAGGTGAATACGTGTTTTCCCTTTGGTTGGTTTTGCCACAGGTATCTAATAGGTTTCCTGATTTGGACTATTGTTAGCGAAGGAGCACCTCTTATCTCAGGTATAAAAGGTGTCATTTTTTTTTGTTAATCTCTCCCCTGTTCCCCCAACACCCACCCCCCCCCCCCCCCCCCCCCCCCCCAGCCCTAGCTCATCTTTAGTTCCTTTTGTCTCGGCTCACCTCCTAGTAGTAAAGCTAGTGCCATGTGCTCTGTGACTGTTTTTGTTTTAAACTTTTCCAATAAAACCTTGTGAAGCCAAGTTGTTTTCAACTCATTCTTGGACTCCTGAAAGAACCTGCGGATTCGAAAATAACCGGATCCGACACCTGGTTCCACCTATCACCTTCCAGCCTCTTGTCTATTTATACTTGGTTGTCTTCCCTTTACACTCTCAGTCCTTGACCCAAAACATCGACTGACCCTTCCCCTCCACAGATGCTGCCTGACCCGCTGAGTTCCTCCAGCAGTTTATCTTTCATCCTGGGTAATCTGTCAGCAGCTGAACCCAGTCCAGGGGATTACCTGCCACTGACGGTGTTACCTGGTCGATGTGTACTTGCAGTCCGCCCTTATTTGCTGTTGGTTCATTACAGACATCTGATAACTAAGGATGGTTCGTAGATCACACTATTACTTCACTTCTGTTTGTTCTGTAAGCTTTTCTCTCAGTTTTTTAAATATAAAAGAAGCATTTTCCTCACCTTAGTGTAAATGCCATGATATGTCACAGAGAAGAGGGTGTGAAAATAAGGTAGGCAGTTGGTTGCTTTTTTTTACTTGAGACTGCCAGAGACAGTTAATGCTACTTCCCTTTTGCAAATACGTGCGCTCCCAACATTGGTCTAAAGGAGCAAGGACAAACAGTGGCGGCTCTTGAGGCATGGAGGGACAGATGGAAAACTACAGATGTTGGAAGCGGTCAGCAGGTCAGGCAGCTTCTGTGGAGGGAGAAGCAGAGTCAGCGTCTCGGGTCGAAGATCCCCTTGTGAAAGGGGCCCAAAGTCTTGGTGTTGCGTGCCTCGTTGCCTCACCCCTTCCCTCCCAACCTTCTTTTTCCACTGTTCTCGTTGGTCTTCACCTTAGTCGTATGAACAGATTAGGAGCGCGAGGAGGGGCATTCGGCCCCTCGAACCCGATCTGATTGTAGCCTCAATTCTGCATTCCTCTCCACCCCGGTAATCTTTCACCCCCCCCCCCCCCCTTGGTCATCGAGAATCTCTATACCTCTGCATTTTAAAAATAGTCAAAGACTCTATTTCCACCGCCCTTTGAGGAAGAAAATTTCAAAGCCTCGCAAACCTCTGAGAAAAGAATTCACCTCATCTCTGTCTTAAATGGGTGATCCTTTATTTTTAACCAGTGACCCCTAATTCTAGATTCTCCCACAAGAGGAAACACCCTCTCCACATCCACCCTGTAAAGAGCCCTCAGGATCTTATCTCTTTCAATCAAGTTGACTCATTCTGCTAAACTCCAGGGAGACCAGCCCAGCCAGTCCGACCTTGCCCAACCTCCCACTTGTTTCCTGTAGCAACAGTGCACTCTCAATTTTAGCTACTCTGCGAGCATAGACATTATACCAATCAATCCACTGAAGGTTTAAAAAAGCAGTCAATTTCTCTACGGAACAGATGGGGACTTCCTGCAGGGTCCCCGCTGTTAACTAAAATTACTACAAGGAAAATTTTGTTTTTTCCCTGTTGCTGTTTCTGACACATAATTTGGTTCAGAGTGGGTAAATTGCTTCTGCAATCTTTCCTCTTGAACAATTTGTTCTCATGCAAAAGTAATCTGTAGTTAAAGAGCAGTTTGACACAGTCAGGTTGCACTAGAATTGCTGAGCAGCAGATCAAAACACTAGTGAATGACTTGAATAGCAAATTATATATTCTTCACTGGGTATTTTTTATATAAAGGTATTAATGCAGTGCTGGCTTTGAGCCATCACTGTGCTTTCAGAACAACCCCTACTGTCCGTGAAACACTTCTGAACTTTGACGTAACACTTGCACGCCCGACATCAATCGCTTCGTCAGCAAGGGCCGCACAGTGGTGCAGCTAAGTAGAGCCTCTGCCTCACAGCTCCAGGACCGAGCTCCTGTCCTCCACACCGTCTGCGTGGAGTTTGCGCGTTCTCCCTGTGACCGCAAGCTCCTGTTTCCTCCCACGTCCCAAAGACGTGCGGGTTGGGAGGTTGATTGGCCTTTGTAAATTGGCCCCCCCACCGCGCCCCCCCCCCCCGGTGTGTAGGTGAGTGGTAGAATCTAGAAGGAGTTGATGGGAGGATAAGTAGAGAGGGAGCAGAAGAGATTCACCAGGGTGTTGCCTGGGACGGAACGTTTCACTTCTGAGGAGAGACTGGAGAGGGTTGGGTTTGTTTCCCTTGGAGTGCAAGAGGCGGAGAGGGGACCTGGTGGAGGCATGCAAGATCATGAGGGGGCGTAAGTAGGGTGGAGAGAGAGAGAAACTTTTCATCATAAAGGAGATGTCTACAATCAGAGGGCAGGGGTTTGAGGCCAAGGGTAAGAGGTTCAGATGGGGTCTGAGGAAAAATTTTTCACCTTGAGGATAGTTGAAATCAGGAACGCTCTGCCTGAGGAGGTAGTGGTGGAAGGTACTCTCGCAACATTTAAAATGTATTGAGATGAGTAGAATCGCCAAGGCATAGAAGGCTACAGGCCAAGTGCCGGTATATGGGATGAATATAGATGGGTGCTTGCTGGTCGCCATGGACCTGTTGGACTGAAGGGCCTGATTCTGCATGTATGGCTCAAGTGACTCTAAAAGAGGATTACTGTAGACGGGTACTTGTTGGTTGGTGAGGACGGAGGGCCCTCATCCATGCCATGTGTAACTCAGTTGTTCTGCCTCCCAACCCCTAAACTCTGCCTTGCTACCATATTAAAGCTCTTGTGCTCAACTTCCTTGATATCTCCCAACAGAGCTTTGGTCTTAATTTTGTTTGAAGGCCCTGCTCTGAATTGGTTTGGACTCTCTCCTTGGTTAATGGTGCGGGGTAATTAAAAACTCTTGTTGACTCGTGAAACCATCCCAGCAAGGTTAATCCAGCATACTCCACTGGGGCCAGTGAGGAGAGGCACGTCATGGCGCGTAGTTGTTGCCCTCATGGGTGAGGACTGCCTGCTTCCACAACAAGAAGCCACACCACCCTCCTTTCACTCTTGCCCCTTGTGGCCATGGCTGGGCCCATCATGGTATGAACCACAACCCAGTTGGTAGCAGTGTCCCTGCCATGGGTTGACTTGACCTCCTAAATGCTCTTTACCCTTCAGTGAATTTGTGCGTGACACAGAACACCCCAGATCCTTCGGCAGTTGGTCTTTTGGTGGCGCTACATGGCGTAGGTCGTATCTCGGCTTTGCTTCACTTACCTTTTAACTCTTTATGCACCACCCTTTACTAAGACTTTTATAATACTTTTACAAGGTTAATTTTGACTTCTACGTGTCGGAATGAATACCAGAGCTGATAGCAAGGGTAATGGAGACCCTCAACTCACTTTGGAAGCTATCTCTTAAACTGGATAAAAAGCTTGACCAGAGATTTGCCACTTTAGAAACACTGTGAAAAGGTATGGAAGACAGGCAGACCACACTCATACAGGAGAGTGTTAAACAACGGCAATTAATTGCTGAACTGAATCAAGCCGGCAAAGAGCGAGATTGCAGGCTGGATTTGCTAGAAAAAGATTTTATGGTGACTAAACAAAGACTGGAACAGCAAAGACAGAGGATTATTGATTTAGAAAGCCGCAGTCGGAGAAATAATGTGAGAATTATCGGTCTCTCCGAGAACGCCGAATCCGGTAATCCCATTGAATTCTTTTCCAAACTTCTGAAGGATGTGTTTGGCCCTGAAGTTTTTTTCTACAAGCCTTATACTTGATCGTGCCCACCGAGCATTAAGACCAAAACCTCCAGCAGAGCAAAAACCACGGTCAGTAATATTGAGATTTCATTCTGTCAGTACCTTCTGCAGTTCTTGAGGTACACATCGGAAGCTGGATTGATGCTGTAATGTAGGAGTAGCAAAGGATGGCTAAAAGATTAATATGGAAAGAAAATTCTTGTCCAAGATAAAGCTGGCAATATAAAATCAGACAGCACGGTTTTCTATAAATGTTTAAAGAAGAAAATAGTTAACAAACTGTGGCAAAAAAAAGAGATAAGGATACCTTTTATTAGTCACATGTACATCAAAACACACAGTGAAATGCATCTTTTTGCATAGAGTGTTCCGGGGACAGCCCGCAAGTGTCGCCAGGCTTCCGGCGCCAACATAGCACGCCCACAACTTCCTAACCCGTACGTCTTTGGAATGTGGGAAGAAACCGGAGCACCTGGAGGAAACCCACGCAGTCAAGGGGAGAACATACAGGCTCCTTACAGACAGCGCCGGGAATTGAACCCAGGTCACTGGCGCTGTAATAGTGTTACGCTAACCACTACACTACCGTGCCTGCCCTACGTTGCTGGAGTAAATCGGTTCAAGCAGCATCTGTTGGGGGGGAGGAATTGTTGATGTTCTGGGTCAAGACCATGTGCATTGGTTCTGTAGGAGGTAAGCCAGTGGGATTAGTAATAGAACACATGCAGATGGACTGAACGGGCATTTTTCTTCATTGTAGAGGATCTCAGAAATTGCTGAAAATCGAGAATTGCAAGCGAGGAGTTACTTGGGAATATTACAGTCACCAGGGAAATGGTACTGAGCAAATTGTCAGAGCTGCAGTCTGACAAGTCTTGGTGGACTTCGTCTGTTTGTGTGATGGTTTAAATTTTCCAAAACTTGCTGGATTTGGAAGAAGGTGTTCTTGGACTGGGAAGCACCAGATGTAACTTCTTTGCTCAATAAAGAGAGGGGGAGATAACGCAGGAAACTGCAGGCCAATTCACTTAACGTCTGGCACAGGGAAAATGTCAGAAGCCGTTCTCTAAAGATGTTACGGTCAGGCACTTAGGGGAAAAAAATGAAGATATAAAGACAAAGTCAAAATGGTTTTGTGGAAGGGAAATCACAGAACAGTACAGCACAGGAACAGGCCCTTCAGACCACTATGCCAGTCCCAACCAATCCAAACTAATCCCACCTGCCTGCACTGGTCTGTATCCCTCCATTGCCTGCCTGTACACATGCCTGTCTAAATGCTTCTGAAGTGTTGCCATTGTATCTGCTTCCACCGATTTCCCTGGCAGTGTGTTGCAGGCACCCACCACTCTCTCTGTAGAACACTTGCCTCATAAATCTCCTTTAAACTTTCCCCTTCTCACCTTAAAGCCATGGTTTTTGACATTTCTACCTGGGGGGGAGGGGATGCGGGGAAGGCTATCTACCCTATCAATACCTCTCATAATTTTATATGCTTCTATCAGGTCAGCCCTCAGCCTCCAACACTCCACAGAAAACAATCCAAGTTTGTCCAACCTCTCCCTGTAGCCACCACACTCTAATCTTGGCAACGTGCTGGTGAACCTCTTCTGCACCCTGTCCAAAGCTTCAACATCCTTCCTGTAACGTGCACGGACTTTACACTTTTCACCTTTAGCTTTAATGACGGCAGCGGAAGAGTTACTGTACCTGCTTCTGTTTGTTCACGTGCTTCTCTGTTGGATCAATTATCCTGTGAAGAAGTAACTGTGGAAAAAGGGGAGCCGGTGGATGTACGAAAAGCCCATGGCGTGCGTAGAAGATTGGCAGGCTAACAGGAAACAGAGTGGGCATAAATGGGTGTTTTTCAGGTTGGCAAGGTATAGAAAGTGGCGTGACGCAGAGATTAGTGCTGGGGACTCGGCTTTTTACAATCTGTTTCAGTGGCTTGGATGTAGACACTGAAGATATGGTTGCTAAGTTTTCTGATGAGGACATGAGGCTACAAAGGGACATAGATAGGTTAAGTGAGTGGGCAAAGATCTGGCAAATGGAGTATGATGTGATTAAAATAGATAAGCATGTTATCTAAATGGTGAGCGATTGCAGAGCTCTGAGCTGCAGGGGCATTTGGGTGTCCTAGTGCGTGATTCACAAAGGACTAGTATGCAGGGACTGCAAATAATTAGCAAAGCCAACAGAATGTTATTATTTATTGCAAGGGGAGTTAGGTGTGAAAGTAGAGAGGTTATGCTTCAGTTATGTTGAAAGGCCTCGATAGAGTGGATGTGGAGAGGGTGTTTTCAGTAGTGGCAGAGTCTAGGACCAGAGGGCACAGCCTCAGAATAGAAGGACATCCCTTTAGAGCAGAGATAAGGAGAAATTTCTTTAGCCAGAGGGCGGTGGATCTGTGGAATTCCTTGCCACAGATGGCTGTGGATGCCAAGTCATTGGGTGTATTGAAAGTAGAGGTTGACAGGTTCTTGATTAGTAGGGGTGTCAAAGGTTATTGGGGAGAAGGCAGGAGAATGGGGTTGAGAGGGAAAAATAAATCAGCCACGATCGGATGGTGGAGCAGAGTCGAAGGGCCGAGTGGCCTAATTCTGCTCCTCGTGGACATTGGTGAGACCACATCTGGAGTACTGCGGAAATTATTAGTCTCCTTTTAAGGAAAGATGTTAGTGCATTGGAAGCAGTTCAGAGAAGGTTTGCTGGACTAACACCTGGAATGGATAGTTATTTTTACTGAGAAAAGGTGTTCAGGCTGGGTTCGTAACCACTGGAGTTAAGAAGAGTGAGAGGGGACATGATTGAAACTGGTGAGGGGGACATGATCCTGAAGCATCCTGATGGGGTTAATGTGGAGGGGGTGTTTCCTCATGTGAGAGGATCAAGAACTAGGGGCCACTGCTTAAAAATAAGGGATTGCTTATTTAAGGTGCATTTTTTTTTTGTCTCCCTGAGGGTCATGTGTCTTTGGATCACCTTGCCTCAAAGGTGAGAAGAATATTTTAATGGTTGATGGCCATAAATCCTCAAAAAAAGGTCACCAGGTAAACTGGGTGACTTATTCACGCTCCTGTTTACATATTTGTATACTACATTGATGGCCACTTTTGTACACAGCAAGATCCCAACCTGAAATTCCAAGCCTGAATCGCAACCTTAACACAAGCTCTCTGCTATCACCTCCCCTACCGCTTCTTCCCTTGTCCAAAGTAATACTGGGAGAGTGCTGCATTGTCAGTGGTGCCCGTTCCCAGATGGGTCGTTAAACTTCCTCAGCTAAAAGGTTCCCCCGACTTTATTTGTAAGCAAGCAGGGGAGTTCTGGTATGCCAGCCAATAGATACCCCTCAACCATCATTGTTAGACACAGGTTTCTGGGTTACTGAGTATGGCGTCTTGCTGTGTCCCTGTGTGGCTTCTTAGTTCCACCAATAGTTATCATTTGGGAAGTATCTCATTGGCTCTGGGGTGAGCTGGGAACATGACAGGTGCTACATAAGTGCAAAACATGATGATGCTGGAGGAACTCAGCAGGCCAGGCAGCATCCGTGGAGAAAAGCAGGCGGTCAACATTTCGGGTCAGGACCCTTCTTCAGGACTGAAGATAGGAAAAGGGGAAGCCCAATATATGGGGGGGGAGAAACAGAGCAGTGACAGGTGGACAAAAGAGGGGAGGTGGGGTGGGCACAGGGTGGTGATAGGCAGATGCAGGCAAGAGATGGTGATGGGCAGGTGCGGGGGAGGTGGGGAGAGCAGATCCACCAGAAGGTGGGTCAAAGGTGAGGAGAAAGGGGGGGTGGGGGATAAAAAGAGACTTTCTTTTTCCCCCCTGACTGTGGTCGAGAGAGATCACACCCCCACCCCTCCCAGACCCAACAGGGATGGGGTCCCCCTTTTTGTCCTCTCATTTCATCCCACCAGCCTATGGATCCAACACATCGTTCTCCGCCACTTCCACCGTCTCCAACAGGACCCCACCACCAAGCATATCTTCCCCTCCCCGCCCCTTTCTGCCTTCCCTATCACTATCTCTTACCTGCATCTACCTATCACCACCCTGTGCCCACCCCGCCTCCCCTCTTTTGTCTACCTATCACTAGCTCTGCTTTTCCCTCCTGTATATATTGGGCTTCCCCCTTTTCCTATCTTCAGTCCTGAAGAAGGGTCCTGACCCGAAACGTTGACCGCCTGCTTTTCTCCACAGATGCTGCCCGGCCTGCTGAGTTCCTCCAGCGTCATCGTGTTTTTCATCTAGATTCTAGCATCTGCAGTCCTTTTGTTTCTCTTTATCAGTGTGGCTCTGTCTTTCCATTGATTGTCTAGGACACTTGTCATGTCAATCCATGTAAATGTTGTTATACAAAATATAAATGCCATGGCTTAGACAGAAGATACGATGAGGTGTACTGGTAGGCTTGATAAGATATGCAGCTTGCACTCAAGTTCCTGCAGGTTCCATTCTGACTGTCTGGTTCCCAGAGTGTTGGCTATGGGAGGTAAGTGAGGCAAGTGTAAACTTCAAGGAGAAGCCAGCGAGTGCCCATCGTAGCCCTCACAGCTACTCACAGGGCTACCTTGTCAAAGGCTGACCTCCCACCCGAGGGTTATGTCCCAGGAAGCAATCAAAAGGGCAGGAATAAATACCTTCAGTTTGTTTCTGTCAAAGCCAAATATTCGATGTTTGCGATGGGGCATATCCTTCTCAGCACATTGCAATGTAATTAGTAAATGTTCTCAAAACTGCTTGCTCCATTGATCATGCTGTATAGGAAGGGTGTGGTTGTGCTGGAGAGGGTGCAGAGGAGATTCACCAAGAATACTGCCTGGATTGGAGGACTTGAGTTATGGGGAGGGATTGGATAGTCTGGGCTTGTTTCTCCTGGACTGAAGGACGATGTAGGGTGACCAGATCAGAGTGTAGGTAAGGTGAGAGGCATGGATAGAATCTTTTTCCCATGGTAGGATTGTCAAAAACAGGAGGGCATCGGTTTAAGGTGAGTGGAAGGACTTCCAAAGGGGATCTGAGGGGTAAGTTTTTTGCGCACAGAATTGTTGGTATCAGCACTGCCAGAGGAGGGGGTGGAATCAGATACAGTCACTACATTGAGCAGGCATATAGACAGGCACTTAAATAGGCAGGGCATAGAAGGAGACAGACCAAATGTGGGCAGATGGGCAAAAGTGGCTGTAGTGGGCTGAAGGGCCTGTTTCTGTGCTGTACGACTCTATGACTATGACTCAGAGTTGTTGTTGTGTGATTACGAGGGGGCATCTGATACCTTCGTTCAGTCGTGTGTGGAGGCCAGCTGTTGTAGAGCCAACTCGTCCAGCTGTAGGCGACTTCACACCTACTCTGCCTGCTGGAACTCAGACCGAAGAATGAGTGGCTTCTTGGCCAAGATGCACAGAGGGCTGATGGTGACTTTCGTGTCGTGCACCGACAAGGATCAGGCCAAAACTGGTAGGCCAACAGACCACAAATCAGGCTGGGCAAAATGTGTCCTGGAGTCAGGGGTCCCAGATCAAGAGCAGACAAAATGTATCCCAGATTTGGGGCCCCAGGATTGGGAGGGGGCAAAATATGTCCAAGGCACATCCTTGGGTTACGTATTATATTTGTTGAAGATTCTATGGTGCAGGGAAGCCACGCCGTGTTGCCTTTCTCTTGTTGCCGTGGATTAAACTATAGATTGTGATTTCCACTCCCCACTCGAGCCCCATTCTCCCAGCTCCACAGCCTTCAGTTGGCACAAGTCCATAATTCCCAAAAGAATATTCATCAGCCTCTGTATCTTTGGCATTTCAGTGGAGAAATACAAATTCAAATGCAGTTGTATTAGTGTAATGGGGTCAGTGAATGTATACTTAACAAATGATAAATGTTTCAGTGAAGACTTTAAAGGAAATTGAGTTAAAATGTTCAGTCAGAATTAATGTTCATGTAACTTGTGAGGCAAATCTTTTGCTTGCTTTATCAAATGACAAGCACATTGCACCTTGATAATTACAGTGTATATAAATGTGTGACATCATGCATGGTGTACTTGGCCATGCATGTATTGCTCTGTGCATACGTGCAACATGAACCTTGAATAAACCAGGCAGACATTTCAGAGCAGTCCGCGTTTTTTGAGTACGAGTTTGCACATTGCTTTGCAGACCAGGGACTCTCGGGGATTGTACATTGCAGTGGAACATGGTGGGATGGAAGAGCAGTGAAGGTGGTCGATGTTATGAAGTTATGGACAATATGCTCGCAGTGGTGGGCTGAGCCAGACAAACTCAGCAGTAATCACAGTTACTTGAGTGTGACGGACCGGGTTTCAGACTCGAGCCCAGGAGAAATAAAAGAGGGGTGTGTGCAGATCATCAAATGGGAGTCTTGTGGCTGTTACAGTGGGAACAGTGCAGGCTAGCAACTCGGATCCAACCCGGCAGCACGGGGAGCCTTGGCATTTGTGATAGAGCACGGGACCCCTTTGGAACTTGTGATACTGTTATGTCATGCGGTGGGGGGAAAAGAAAAGAGAGCGTACGACCTCCGCAACAGAAGTCTTAGTCGTGAGTCCATCCTCGGGCAATGCACCACCATTCATGCACTGAACCTTGGATGCAATGTCTCCAATTATACAAACATGAATCAGGAGCAGGAAGAGGCCACACAGCCCAATGACCTCTACACCATTTAATAAGATCATGGCTGATCTGACTCTATTCCATTTTCCTATCTCTCTGTGGTCATCTTTTATCCACGTGCTGATCAAGAATCTATCTACCCCTGTCCTTTAAGTAGTTAAAGATTCTGCTTTGGGGAAGAGAGTCCCAAAGACTTACAACCATCTGGGAGAAGAAATTTCATACCTGTTTTTAAGTGGGAAATACCATGATTTTTAAACAGTAACTCCCAGTTCTTTATTCGTACTCTCCACATCTGCCTTGACAAAACCCCTTAGCTTCTTATTTGTTTTGCTTGTTTTGCTCATTTTGCCTCTCCTAAACCGCAACTGAGGAAGCTGTGGTAGAGGTAAGCCACATAATATACAATAGCCAGGCAAAACCTTCGCGTCGTGCACTCCGACCAAGAGCGAGAGGGATGTCTCCCAAGTGGAAAAGTAGGCATCAGGAATCATATTTGTGACCAACACGTTCAACCTGTTCTTGCTCGGCAGCCCCATCACACTGGTCAGCAACCACAAGCCATTGTTGGCCCATAAGTTCCCCCAGTGGCAGCCTCAAGAATGCAATGGTGGACCATCCTCCTGTCCCAGAACGATCATGATATTGCGTATCAAGCATCCAAACAGAATGCCACAGCGGACTCATTCTCAGGGTTGCCGGAGGGAATGGAATACCCAGCCGATGGGTAGTCAAGGCCCTTACTGTAACAGCGGTGGAGATGGTCAAGGGGATCCAATATTGAGACAAGGATAGCAGTTTGAGTGGCTGGACTGATTCAGACACAGGTTTGGAAGCGAATGAAAAGCCTTTGCACCATAGATAATACGAGATGTCCACAAATCGGGGCTGTATCAAGTGGTGTCCCAGTGCAGTTCACCCAAAGAGTTATGAAGCACTGTAATGGAAGAACAAAGCACTTGGGCATTGTTAGCATGAAAGCAATAGCTTGTGTCTACAGAAAGAGACAGGGGTCTGGAAGATCAAGGCAGCAAGTGCACAGCCTCCTTGCACTGCTGATCGTGGCCATCATGGGCTCAGCTCCAAATGAGGGAACAGCCCATTCTAGCAGGCCCACATAGACAACATCGAGAAAGGTGTGGACGACCTCCTGGGGTTGGTGGACGGTCACTCCACCTGGGTTGAGGTGACAAACGTGGGCTCATCCACCATCACGGATTTCATTTTGCGCTGTTTGTGAAACAAAGTAGGACGAAACTTCACTTGGCCTGGGTGTTAAGAAGGCGTATGGTGTGTTGGCCTTCATTAGTTGGGGTATAGAGTTCAAGAGCCACGGGGTGATGTTGCAGCTCTATAGAACTCTGGTTAGACCACACTTGGAGTATTGTGTTCAGTTCTGGTCGCCTCATTATAGGAAGGATGTGGAAGCTTTAGAGAGGGTGCAGAGGAGATTTACCAGGATGCTGCCTGGATTGGAGAGCATATCTTATGAGGATAGGTTGAGTGAGCTAGGGCTTTTCTCTTTGGAGAGAAGGAGGATGAGAAGTGATTTGATAGAGATGTACGAGATGATAAGAGGTATAGATCGAGTGAACAGTCAGAGACATTTTCCCAAGGTGACAATGGCTAACACGAGGGGGCATAATTTTAAGGTGATTGGAGGAAGGTATAAGGGGGATGTCAGGGCTAAGTTTTTCACACAGAGAGTGGTAGGTGCGTGGAACGCACTGCCAGCAGAGGTTGTGGGGGCAGATACATTAGGGACATTTAAGAGACTCTTAGATAGCCACATGAATGATAGAGAAATGGAGGGCTATGTGGGAGGGAAGGGTTAGATAGATCTTCGAGCAGGATAAAATGTCGGTACAATAGTGCTAACAGATGAAGCAGCCTTGTAGCTTATCAGCAACCCATTTACATTGAGGACTATCATCTGTTTATTCAAGAAGTTGTACTTTCATTCCCGTTCCTCACTTAGTTTGGATCCTTGCTCTCGCACAGATAGTTTTCAGTTTAATCAATATGAACTCCATCTGCCACCTCGTAGCCCAGTTTTCGAAGAGAATCATATTGACCGTGGGTGGCCTGTTCTCATTATTTGCCCTGATTTGTAAGCAAATTATAAGCAAATATTAGTTGTAAGCAAATATTACAAATATTGAAATTGTAAGCAAATATTAGACATATCCAAATTGTATGTGCTATATTATCAGAGATGTGAAATAATTGTATCAAGCACCAGTTTGATTTAAACCTTAATGCAAAATCACAATTTATATGTGGGAAAAATTCCCATTGTAAAAATGCCACATCTCATGGTTACTAGTCTGGAAGTTAATTAAAAAGGTTTCTAAAGATCTGAGTGCTCCATTTCCATGATTAGGGACTGTGCACCAATGATATGTTCAATCATTGTCTTTGAACAAGATAGATCATACACTCAAACTCTGATTAATACGGTATATGAATTCCTGATCGTTTGGGATCTGGCTCACCGGATAACTTTTGCTGTGCTCTCTTCCTGGGCTCCCATTCAACTCACTGGGACTCCATTTCCCACACTCTCTCCAAACTGGCCTGGATCTCATTTCCTGCACTCCCTTTGGACTCGCCGAGACCCCAGTTCCCGGGCTCCCATTTCCCACGCTCTCTTCAAACCGGCCGGGGTCCTGTTTTCCACACTGCTAATGTCCTGAGCGTGCCGGATAATCGGTGCTTTACTGCGGCTGGAACCCAGCCTCTCTGCCTCCATGTGCCCTTACCCTGCTGTTGCCAAACCAGGATTTCAACACTTACTTCATTCTCATACTTGGTCACGGCTGCGTCCACATTTACTTCTCACTGGAAATCATGCAACGTTTGAACCAAAGATTTTAGTCTCAAATTTGGACCGAATGGCCAGGAATTGACATTCAAGTTGAATACAGTTGAGTGTTGCTCTGCTCTGCTTCCAGCATTGCCTCGGCTGAGGAACATGGGTTGGGGAATTAGGGCAGAAGTGATGAACCTATCGGAGTTGTGTTGTATTGAAGCACGGCTTCTTGCTAGGACTGTTGTATTTATGTGTCTAGTGTTGTGTGATCTGTTTATTAACTCGTACTTAAAATGGATATGCTCAATAAAATACAGACCAGAAATGCAAATGAAAAGCTTTGAATTGATTGAAATCTTTGCTGTCACATGTATTGTCCGCTCTTTGGATTTGTATGAAGTACAGGTTGAAACTCTTTGGTCTGACATTCTCTGTGGTCCAGCATGTTTTGAATCTGTGCTACAGATCTGGGCTAATTAACTGAGATAAGATCTCTTTATTAGTCATGTGTACATCCAAACACACAGTGAAATGCATCTTTTGCGTAGAGTGTTGTGGGGGCAGCCCGCAAGTGTCGCCACGCTTCCGGCGCCAACATAGCATGCCCGCAACTTCCTAACCCGTACGTCTTTGGAATGTGGGAGGAAACCCACGCAGACACGGGGAGAACGTACAAACTCCTTACAGACAGCGGGCGGAATTGAACCCAGGTCGCTGGCGCTGTAATAGCATTACGCTGTAATAGCATTACACTAACCGCTGTGCTACCGTGCCTGCTAAGATCCAACTAAGATCTAAAATTAAGTACCTGTACTAAGCTGTAGCTAATTAACCTACCAGCGCTGCTTTTGCAATCTCAGCCGACAGCATTTTCGACCAGTGGAAACTTCAGGTTACGGCGAGTTCTTGGAACCCTTACGTCACCCGGGGAGTGTCTCTACTTAGTTCTCCTTCTCTGAGGAAGATGATCAAGGGGCAATTTCTGTGGTCTGACACAAATCTGGTCCCAAGGATTCCGGACCAGAGAGTTTCAACCTGTGTTTCAGCTCTTGTTACACCCACATTGTTGAAGGCTTCCCATTTTGCATTTGAGGCATAATCCATCCCTTTGAAATTCAGTAAATGTGGAGTGAAGTTGGGATCAACTTCTTCCTTTTCTTCAGAAGTATAGTGGAGGTGGAGCTCAATGAAGAACAGGTAAGCTTGGGGCAAGAGTAAGTCACTTGTTCCTTCAAACCTGTTCCGTCATTCATTGAGGCGATGGCCAACCCTCTGGAGTACCATCTTCCTGCACCATCTCCATTCCCTTCAATTCTCTCAACATCCAGAAATCCATCGATCTCTGTTTCATGTGAACTCAACAATTGAGCCTGTGCAACCTGCTGAGGCAGAGAATTCCAAAGATTCACCACCCTCTTAGTAAAGAAATTGTTCCTCATCTCATTCTAAAGCACCCTGGTCCATTTTTCTCCAACTGTGCCTCCTGGTCCCAGAGTTGATTGAGGGTTCCTTCCGCCGCCTGGATTTATGAAGTTTCCTAGGATTGGTGGAAGAGGAGCTGGTGACGGCAGAGGGTGCCGAGTGCCGATGTGAGTGTTGCAGGAAGGTCTTCTAGGCACTCCCCTCCCAATTCTTGTGCTGCAGGTGTAGGAAGCCCACACAGTAACATAGTTCAATAAGTGTGGCTGATGGCGTTCAACGGTCATGAAAAATCAGCTGAAGACACAGGAAGATTGCCAAATTCATAGGCGGACTTGGAATTATTGATTGAGCCCCTGATCACTTTCCATATTGAAGTCTACAAGCTGCACAGAGCCCCCTTCTTTCTGTACAATGTCTATGCTACAGAGGGTCAGCAAAAATTTAGCCTGTATCTTTCCAGTATGGGTGCATTCGGTGATTTTGTCGGAACAGCCAACTATTTGAGTTCATATTAGTTTCGTAGTTCATAGGTGTCTGCATTGAAAGCAGTTTGTGCTTCACTTGATTGGATGCATTGGAAGTTTAGAGGCAGGTTAAACGAGGTGCTTAAGCCCGTAGAGAGATTCAGTGGGTGGATAGAGAGAGACTGGGCGGGTGAGTCAGGAATGAGGGAATAGGCCTGGGGCAACTAATTACTAGAAGCAGAGCTAATGTGTCAGCTCAAAGACCCCCTGCCAGGACTGTCTTTGATCTGAAACATTGACTGTTTCTCTTTCCACAGATGCTGCCCGACTTGCTGAGTGTTTCCAGTATCTTCTGTTTTTATTTCAGATTTCCAGCATCTGTGGTTTTTATTCTGATTTTCAAGTTCTTAATTATAACAAATATATTAATAAAAATGTTCGTATTCAAACAAAGGCGAGATATTCATTGAAATGTGGGTGCATGCCACATGTGTTGGACGCTGTCTGGATTTAAATGAAGCTGTAAGCTCTTGTTTACACTCGCGTCAATGAAGGCTTCCCATTTTGTGTTGGCAGCACCGATCATCCCTGAAAAACTTCGAGAGAAAGTGGGGTCAACTTTCCTCTTTGAGCATGGGAAGCCCTGGGAGGAGAGGAATGGGTGGAGTCTAATTGATTGTAGGTTCCTTTCTTTATACGAGGGGTCGGGAGGCTCGCAGATCTTGAGAGGCTTGGCTGTCAAGGAACATAAGAAAATAGGTGCAGTCTACTCGGCCCCTTAAGACTGCCTTGCCATTTAACACAACTCCATCTCCTCTTCCGTGCCAGTTCCCCATAGCCCTCAAGTCTACGATCTTTCAAGAATTCACCAACCTCCTATTTAAATACCTCCAGTGATGTATTGTTTTATTATAGTCACTTGTACTGAGGTACAGTGAAAAACTTGTCTTGCATACCGTTCGTACAGATCAATTCATTACACAGTGCATTGAGGTAGTACAGGGTAAAAACAATAACAGAATACAGAGTAAAATGTCACAGCTACAGGGAAGTGCATCGCAGGTAGACAATAAGGTGCAAGGTCAAACAAGGTAGATTGTGAGGTCAAGAGTTCATCTCATCGTATAAGGGAACCATTCGATAGTCTTATCACCGTGGGATATGTGCCCTCAGGCTCCTGTATCTTCTGCCTGGTGGGAGAAGAGAGAATGACCCGGGTGGGTGGGGTCTTTGATTCTGCTGGCTGCTTCGCCAAGGCAGCGAGAGGTAAAGACCATGGAGGGGAGGCTGGTTTCCGTGATGCGCCGAGCAGTGTTCACAACTCTCTGCAGTTTCTTGCGGTCCTGGGCAGAGCAGTTGCCGTACCAAGCCGTGATGCACCAGATAAGATGCTTTCTATGGTGCATCGATAAAAGTTGGTGAGTGTCAAAGGGGACACGCCAAATTTCTTTAGCCTCCTGAGGAAGTTGAGCTTTCTTGGCCATGGCATCTACGTGGTTGGACCAGGACAGGCTATCGGTAATGTTCACTCCTATTAACTTGAAACTCTCAACCCTCTCGACCTCAGTACCATCGATGTAGACAGGTGCATGTGCACCGCCCCCTTTCCTGAAGTCAATGACCGGCTCTTTTGTTTTGCTGACATTGAGGGAAAGGTTGTTGTCATGACACCATGTCACTAAGCTCTCTATCTCCTTCCTGTACTCCAACTCATCATTATTTGTAATACGGCCCACTACCGTGGTATCATCTGCAAACTTGTAGATGGAGTTAGAGCAGAATCTGGCCATGCAGTCATGAGTATATAGGGAAGAATTACAGAGGTTTACCACCCTCTGTAAGAAGTTGCTACGCAAAACAGTTTTAAATGACTGCCCCCTCTAATCTTGTAACTACGACCCCCTCATTTGAGACGCTCCCAAACATTTCAACATCTACCCCCTGAGGAACCTGGAGCAACAGAGGGTAACTTGAACCCTGATCCCATTAAATGGGGAAACGGGCCAAAAAGACTTCATTCCTGTTCCTTCAGCCTGTCCTGTTTCACAAAATATCTTAAAAATCACATCCCAGAAATCTTAATTTCAAAAAAATTTATCCATTAAGTGACGGGAAGCCAAACATTTCCTGTTTGAACATTTAATAACCTGGCTTGTGCTCAAGAAAAGATAGAGTGGACAGACCCAAACAACAATTGAACCTTCCCCAAATCAAAAGCAGATGCCTTAAAGAGGCAGGTCACATTAATGCATCCAGCACAAACATGCACCAGAACAAAGATTACCTCTGCCACAAGGAGTGCAGTTGGCTTTGGATGTAACATTAGTTGCTTCTCCCCCAGCCCCCAGAAGAAATGTCCAGCAAGTTAGATAAACAGGGTCTCTGTTCCAAATCCAAGCCTTCCACAAATTCCAACAAAATCCATCTATCTTTCCCTCTCAACCTTTCCCTCAGTGTCAGCTAAACAAAAGGCATTGACTTCAGGAGCATGTGTTCCTGTCTGTGTCAACGGTGCTGAGGTCGAGAGGGTTGAGAGCTTCAAGTTCCAAGGAGTGAACATCGCCAATGGCCTGTCCTGATCCAGTCCTCAACCAAGTACATGCCACGGCCAAGAAAGCTCACCAGCGTTTCTACTTCCTCAGGAGGAAGTAGAATAAGAAATTTAGCACGTCCCCTTTGACACCAATTTTTATTCATGCACCATAGAAAGCATCCGATCTGGATGCATCACGGCTTGGTCTGGCAACTGCCCTGCCCGTGACCCCAAGAAACTGCAGAGAACTGTGGACACAGCTCAGCACATCAAGGAAACCAGCCTCCCCTCCGTGGACTCTGTCTACACTTCTTGCAGTTTCTCCCCTCTTCCATCAGGCAGAAGACACAAAAGCCTGAAAGCACATACCACCAGGCACAAGGACAGCTTCTATCCTGCTGTTATAAGACTATTGAACAGTTTCCTAGTTTGATAAGATGGATTCCTGACCTCACAATCTACCTCGTCATGGCCTTGCACCTTATTGTCTACCTGCACTGCACTTTCTCTGTAACTGTGACACTTTATTCTGCATTCTGTTATTGTTTTACCCTGTACTACCTCAATGCACTGTGTAATGAATTGATCTGTACGAACGCTATGCAAGGCAAGTTTTTCACTGTACCTCGGTACATGTGACAATAATAAACCAATTCCAATTCTTTCAGTCCAGATAAAGGGTTTTGACCCAAAACATCAACTGTCCATTTCCCTCCAATAGATGCTGCTCGACCTGCTGAGTTCCTCCAGCAGATTGTTTGCTGCTTCAGATTCCAGCATCTGCAGTCTCATGTCTCCAGCAAATTACTGCTACCCAGAATGAGGCCCTTCAGCCCATCGAGTCCATGCCAGCTTGCAGGGGATCAGTCCCATTCCCTCTCCTTAATTCCCTGTACCCCGGTAATCTATTCCCTCTCACATATGCCCATCAATTCCCCTTTAATTCTTTTTGCCACTTACCAGCACTAAGTATAATTTACAGTAGCCAGTCATTGTTTACATCATTGGGATGTGGGAGAAAACCGGAGCACCCGGAGGAAACCCACGCAATCGCAGGGAGAACGTGCAAACTCCACACAGACAGCACCCGAGGTCAGGATTGAACCTGGGTCTCAGGAGCTGTGAGGCAGTGGCACTAACTGCTGCGCACAGTGCCATCCACATAGAATTGGCGGAGAATACTCCCGCAGTTTGTTTAATTGACAGGTCTTGATTCTCCAAGTTTACTACTTGAACCATGAATAATGCACAGTTGTCAGCTTCATGGAAATATAATTTATCATCAAAATGATTTATCGTCAAAATGAGATCACAATCCTATTTAAACAGCTGAAGCCCTGTTTACTATGAGGAGGGAAGTATATCAAGATTGGTTAAATCTGAATAAGTGCATTTTTGGAACGTGGTTATGACTTGAAGGGTCCAGTAATGGACTTATAGTAACCACTTTTCTATTCTGTCCTGAACTTAAACCCATTTAAAAAAAAAAGTAATTTACAGTTTCAATAACCTCGCTGTTCAGTCTGTATGTGGCATTAAATTATTTGGGCTTTCAAAGATTGAAAAGTTACTTGGTATGGAACTTGCACACCTTTAAAAGAAGCGCAATTCTAGAACTTGGAGTTGTTTAAGTCATGGAAGAGACACGGTGTGTGGGGAATCTGAAGGTCAAAATGGGACACAATTTGTACCTATTGTTAACACGGACATTTATTTGAATACATTCACTGGTACAAATATGAATAACTCACCTGAGTTCCAGCTGCTCCATCTGTACCACACAGCATTTGATGTAAACTTCCCGTGTGTGTGTGTGTGTGTGTATATATATATATACATATACACACACACACACACACACACACACACACACACACACATATATGTCTATATATGGGATTGGTTTAAGGAGCAGCTGGGCAAAAGCTCATTTCTCATTGGGCTTAGATCTCTAAAGAGAGATCCAGTGAGAGAGCATCAAATGCTCTGCATGAATGGCTCTGAATTTGTGGGGTCTGTGGGAAGTCAGGGCATTGAGTATTGGAGTTGGGATGTCATGTTACAGTTGTACAAGATGTTGGTGAGGCTGCACCTGGAGTATTGTGCACAGTTCTGGTCGCCCTGTTACAGGAAAGATGTCATTAAACTGGAAAGAGTGCAGAGAAGGTTTACGAGGATGCTGCCAAGACTCAAGGGCTTGACTTATAGGGAGAGGGTGGGAAGGCTAGGACTTTATTCCGAGGATATGGGAGACTGAAGAATGACTTTATAGAGGTGTATGAAATCATGAGGGGTACAGATAGGGTAAATGTACATTGTCTTTTTCCCAGGGAAAGGGAACCAAAAACCTGAGGGCATAGGTTTAAGGTGAGAAGAGAAAGATTTAAAAGGGATCTGAGGGGTAAGTTCTTCACACAGAGGCTGGTGCGTATATGGAACGAACTACCAGAGGAAGTGGTTGAGGCAGGTACAATAACAACATTTAAAAGATATTTGGATAAGTACATGGATAGGAGGGGTTTAGAGGGATACGGGCCCAACGCTGGCCAAATGGGACGAGCTTGGTGGCCACCACGGTCAGTATGGACGAGTTGGGCTGAAGGGCCTGTTTCCGTGCTGTATTGCTCTGTGACTCTAGTGCTTCAGGTCGACCACCCTGTGTCAGAACAGAACCCATAAAGCCACCCAATTCTGCATACTTTCCTCTACCATCTTGCTGAATTACTTTATTGGGAGGTGGTCTAAATCAGATTGAAGTCAATGCAAGTACTCTATATTTACTTACGTAATGCAAATACTCTCTGACCCTACAAGTACACTGATCTGGTGGGATGCATTCAGCAGACATGGTACGCGCAAAGTCGACAGTTTCCTGCCTAAATCTTTCCACTTCTTCTGCTCTTTCCTCCTTTAAGCCTCTGCCTGAAACATACTTTTGACCACACTTTTGTTCTCCTGGTCTAATCTCTCCCTGTGTAGTTCAACATGAAACTTTGATCACCATTGCTTCTTTGATGCACCTCAGGAAATGTACTGTGTTTAAAAGCATTAAATAAATACAAATTGTTGTTTTGAGGCTTGGAACTAAACTGGAGTATTGCTTAATTTAGTTTTGTATTGGGAGGATTAGATGGAAAGTTACGCAGCCGTTTTTCAGAAGATTGAATTGCTTTAGTAGAGTCATTGATTGAGTGGATTGTTCATGGTCCATGGAAGGAATGGATTTGATGGATCAAATGGAGTCTTTTTTCATTCCACACTTGAATGGATGTAGATCGGGCAATTTGTCACAATTTCTGCTGTACTTACCGGCTCTGTGGATTGGCATTCACGGAGGAAGAGCAAATGGCTTCCCGCACAACGTGGTATAGATGCAGAGACCGGTCTTCCTGCAGCATAATGCTGTCAGAGTCATATTGTCATACAGCCCTCTGGCTGACCATCAGGTACCTGTATGCACTGATCCCATTTTTTTTTATCCTCCCCACATTCCTATCAACTCTCTCCAGATTCAACCACTGACCCACACACTAGGGGTAATTTTCAGTGGCCGTTTAGTCAACCAACCTGCACATCTTTGGAGCGCGAGAGGAAACCGGAGCATTCGGGAGACTCACGGGGAGAACGTGCAAACTCCACACTGGCGGCACCAGAGGTCAGGATCGAACCTGGGTCGCTGGCGCTGTGAGGCAGTGGCTGTGCCAGCTGCATAACTGCTGTTGTGTTATCGAAGAGTCCTCTTTATTGTGGGGTCCATTGCACAAGACTTATAGCAATATATTAATGCAAACACTAGTGCGTCATTTGAATTAAAAGCTGATGTGCCAGTGGACTCCAAACAAATGCGAAGTAAGGCTTGATAAACAGGATATTTTTTGCTTGCGAGAACAGAGGTTGCAAGGCAATGTAACAAAAATCTTTAAAACTCTGAGGAAATGAAGCAGGGCAGAGCAATGTATACTGGTGGTAAAAGGATTAAGAACCAGGGAGAACATGTGCCCCATTGTATGTGGGTGGAACAAAACAGGAGGAGAAAGTGTGGGTGGGAGTCGCACTTTCTCCTCTTGGCGAGAATATTGTGCACTTGCCTTGTGTTTCGATTACAAACCTATAGCTAGGTGTTTGTTTCTTTAGATGTAAGAAGCACTCGGCCTGATTAAGAGACAGTTGCAGAAGGAATGCGTGTCAGTACACCCATAACACTGACCCTGTCACTCATGGTCACATTTACGCCATCCTTGTTTCTGAACTTAATATTAAGATTTCTTTACACACACATCAAAACACACAGTGAAATGCATCTTTTGGTGTAGAGTGTGCTGGGGGCAGCCACAAAGTGTCGCCACGCTTCCGGCGCCGACATAGCACGCCCACAACTTCCTAATCCGTACATCTTTGGAATGTGCAAGGAAGCCGGAGCACCCGGAGGAAACCCATGCGGACACAGGGAGAACGTACAAACTCCTTACAGACAGCGGCTGGAATTGAACCTGGATTGCTTATGCTGTAATAGCGTTACGTTAACTGCTACACTATTGTGCCTGCCTACTGTCAAAAGACACCTGTGGCTGGCACAGGATGGAATTTCATGGCATTCTTGGCTTCCATCACCATGAAAGTCATAATCCTACAAACCAAATTAACTGCAAGGCTCTTAATGGTTAGCAGGTTTGACTGGATCCTTTCATCTCCTGGACCCTTTCATCTCCTGGACCACACAAGCACATTTCTGAGTGCAGGATCCAAAACGTCTCCAAGATTATGGTACCCTCGATGGAACTTTGAGTTCAGGGATGTACTCACGCGGTTTCTCCCTGTTTTGATTGTGTGTACAAAGTCTACAGCTCTCTGTTTTCTGGAACCATCATGGGTTGAGGTGCAGAGAAACAAAGGACTGTAGATGCTGGAATCTAGATGAAAAATGCTCTGATGCTGGAGGAACTCAGCAGGCCAGGCAGCATCTGTGGAGAAAAGCAGGCGGTCAATGTTTTGGGAAGTCCTGAAGAAGGGTCCTGAACCAAAACGTTAACTGCCTGCTTTTCTCCACGGATGCTGCCCGGCCTGTTGAGTTCCTCCAGCATCATTGTGTTTTTCATGGGTCGAAGTGTTCTTCCTGCCTCGGGACTACCTCTGAAGCAAACGTGTTATCTGTAGATCCCTAGGAGCTCCATCGGTGAGTGAGCAACACACTTTGGAGCCACTTTCTCTCTCCACTCCAGCATTCAACGCCTGCTCATCTTCAAGGCCTTTCCAGATCTGGGAGATTATTGGCTACAACAAATGTCCCCATCCTCTCTGTATTCAGGAGCGATTCACAGGCCATGTAACACACCCCAACCTGCCTAGAGACCCCGCTCGCCATTCACTTTCTTTACCCACCAAAGCAGGTCGCAGTGTGTGTTGGCACTTTTACTCCCGACCTGCTCCACTATTTGCACACATGCACTGCCTGATTTGCTGTAATTTTACCCTAACGATCGGCCGGTGCAGCTTCAAGAGCAACTGTCACCTCTGTCCCACAAGCGAACACAGCGAACTATCCTTCTGCCACTCTCCCTCTGATCTGGCCCCCGGACTTGCGCAAAGTCGACTGACTGAGCTAATGTAGGGAGGGCAGATCTTCGCTCTGCGTTTCTGTCACCTCTCGCTCCTTTTTCTGACCGCTACAGAGGCTTTCACAATTTCCACAAAACAATTACGCCCTCTTAAAGGCAAAAGGCCAGCACAGATTTTTTTTAAATTTTTCTGATTGTGGTTGCAAATTGCAATGTACCCTAAGGACCTTTTATATGCTGCTGGGGACTCTGGTAGGTTCTGCTTACAATAACAGTTATGGGACATGCAAGTTTAGTTTGCCTCTTACTGCCCATAGAGCTCACATCATTATATTCGATGACATCGCTGGAACCTCTCATCCATTGACTTACTTACATAATCATATGCAAATATTGTCACACCCCGTAACCACTAGCAAAATGCAAGGATAACTTGTTTAGATTCCAGCAAAATACAGTGACATCTTTAAATGTGATCTAGCCTGGCGTCTGCAGAGTGCTGGCAATGGAATTGACCTTTGACTATCTTTTCCTTGTCAGCCTTTAATTAGTCCCCAGTCTCATCTCAAGAACCTCATACCTGCTGAAAAGCTCCCTTTTTGTAAGAAAAAGGTTGAGATTCAGAGACGTGTCTTTGATGATACTTGGGAGGAAGACTCTCAGTTGTTTGACCATTTGTGGGTGTTCCCCCTGTGGCAATTTATCTTCCTCCCAGAAGTCGTGTCTGACTTCAAATGGAAGTGAGAGACCACAGGGAATTAATTGAAGAAGATTGGGTTCTCTCCTGAACACTGGCAAATGTTTAATTCTCAACTAAAATTACTTAAAGCAGGTTACCTGGTCATTATCTCATTGCTGAAAAATAACAGAAGAACTGCAGAGTAGTGGAATGACTCAGAGTTAAAGTGACAGGTAAATGAAAGTTCAAGATGCTCTGCAGAGCAGGCCCCCAATGTGGAGGCAACCACACCGTGAGCACTGACTGCACTGCACTAGATTGGAAGAAGTGCAAGTGAATCATTGCTTCAGTGCTTGTTTCCCCTCTTTTCCAGTTCTGGTGAAGGGTCTTCAACCTGAAACGTTAACTATGTCTCTCTCCACGGATGCTGTCTGGCCTGCTGAGTGTTTCCAGCATTTTTTGTTTTTGTCATCTCATTGTTGGAAATTGCGATGCCCGCTTTGGATGTGTTGTTTTTTTGTACCAGGGACTGCAGTGCACGAGAGTTTTATTTTCAGTGAGGTGCTGGGGGATGTGTGAGGTTACTAAAGGCAATAGAAATTCAGATCTTTTTTCTATTTTGTGATATTTTACACAGGACTGCTTGGGTAAGTCCAACGTTGTTTACAAGTCTGTTATTGTACTGCCGTGCCTCTTCACAAACATTGTTATTCACCTTGTGTCTTGTTTCCCAGTATTAGCTGTGTTCTTGTGCCCACTGTCCACTCCTTTGGGTTCTGGCCTCTGTGTTCAAGCAACCTTGCACCCTCAGCCAAGGCACAGTGGCAGCTCTCTTGTCACTGAGACAGGAGGTTGTGGGTTCAAGCCCCACTCCAGAAACTACCGGGCAAAAATTTCAGATGCCTGTCAGGAGCACTACTGAAGAAGTGTTGTAGTCTCAGATATACTGCTTTTTAAATGGGACATTCCCCGAGAACGGTCCCCTAGTACAATAAGAATGGCTTCTTGACCTCTCAGTCTCCCTTGTTATGGCCCTTGTACCTTATTGTCTGCCTGCACTGTACTCTCTCTGTAACTGTAACACTTTATTCTGCATTCTGTTATGGCTTTCCCTTGTACTACCTCAGTGCACTGTTGTGATGAAATGATCTGTACGATCGGTATGCGAGACAAGTTTTTCACTGTACCTCAGTACATGTGACAATCATAAACCAATTTACATTAAACTGAGACCACTTCTCTCTCATGTGGATACAGATAGATTTAAAAGAGCGGGAAAGTTTTCCCCACCGTCAGATTTAATCTTCAACCAATACATAAAAGTAGATTATTTGCTTGTTACAACATTGTGGTTTTGGGAGCTTGCCGCTATTTCCTACAGCAGTGACCAGACTCATAGAACATAGAACTAAGAACATAGAACAGTCCTGCACAGGAACAGTCCCTTCAGCTCACCATGTTGTGCCATAACTACTTAATTGGCTGTAAAGCACTCTGGGGCATCCAAAGGCCATGAAAGGTGCTACGTAAATGGAAAGATCTTTGTACAACTCTGGCAGTCTGGCCTTCCCTGCAGGGTAGATTATCTTTTGCATCGGTCGGTTTTGAGGGTGACTTGTTGTCGGGAGACCTACAGCTCGTCGACAGGCCCTTTGGGCCACTGAACCCACCCTGACCCATTTACACTAATTCCATTTCTGTCCATCTCACTCTTCCTTTAAACCCCACCCCCCGCCCCCATTCTACCACTCACCCTCGCTCTGCGAGCAATTTACTGTGGCCAATGAACCTCCCAACCCGCATGTCTTTGGGATGTGGGACGAAATCCATGCAGTCACGGGGGTGGTGAGGGGGGCGGTGGGGGGGGGGGGCGCGAGCAAACTCCACACATCCAGCGCCCGAGGTCAGGATCGAACCCGGGTCGCTGGAGCTGTGAGGCCGTGGCTCTACCAGCTGCGCCACTGTGCTGTCCCCTTAATTCATCTGCCAGGTGACCCTATAACCAGACAAGTCTGTGGCTTGTTGCATTGTGCCATTAAAATCGAAGGAGCTCGGAGCAGCACCTGCGTTTCCCTGTCTGCTCTTGGAAGTTAATCAGTATTCTCAACTTTGCATTTGTGTGTTGCCGCTTTACGTTTGAACAGCTATCGTTTGGGCTCTAGGGGGCCCTTTTTAAAGGTTTATTAACCTATTTGCATCATTCTCAATTTAGTATTTGCAAGTATGCATCATATACAACATTGCCATCCATGTGTAGGATGCACTCTAGCCCCTGTGGTGACCATTGGTTCCAGAAGGCCAGTGGACATCACGTGCTCTCTCTCCAGGGATACTCAGGCACGGACTTATCCCTGGAAGGGCTCAGGCAGAACCCTCAGCCCGCTGCCTGGACCTGTGAATGGCCACGTTGGCCAGGAGCAGACCAATGACGAGGTACCCCCACTGACTCCCCCTCCCTTCCCCAACCCCTCACTGGGTGCCCAAAGATCAAGGACTGAAGTGCAACCAGAACATGAAAAGCAGCTCCTCAAACAGGGGCTGCGACCTCTCACGCTCGGTAAGTGGACAGAACGTGGGCTTCTCCAGGCTGCAGAAATGGCAGGCGGCCTGGAAGTCTGTGAACCAACTTAAAAATCCTGTGACAGGCTCTGCTCTGGGCAGCGCTCTTGAATTTGTACAGTCCCTGACTGTCCAATAGAAACTCGCTCAATAGCAGTGCATTGAAAGAGCTTTCCTTCTCACTGTAAATTCTTTCTGATAATGGACTAATCCATTTCTAATAAATTAGATTAATATTCAGGGTATATGTGAGTTTTTTTTTCCTAACAATTCCAAGTAAAATCCACCCTTTAATATCTCAGGGTCTTTCATGCATTCTGCAACTGCTAAGCATTTTGCTTTTGCTGTCTGAGTTGGAAGTGCCAACACAAATCGACCTCTGATGTTAGGAGCATGTAAACCACTTCTCCCGCTCCCCAAAGACAGCCTTCGATTATAACGTGGTTGGAGCCATCTCTTCTGTCACACCCAGTGTTATATCTACTTTATCTCCCTGATTACCAGTACTGGATGCAGTTCATCTTCCAACACACGAGTTCTGGATGTGGCTTCATTTCAATCACCCTATCATTTTTCAGTAATTAGAAATCTTCATCTATTCCCACAGCTCGTTACGTCTGTAGATAGGGTAAATATTGCAGCATTCTTTCAGGTTTTGATAATTATCTCGTTCTTAATATAGTTCAATTGATATAAGACCATAAGGTACAGGAGCAGAATCAGGCCATTCAGCCCATCGAGTCTGCTCTGCCATTCAATCATGGCTGATTCTTTTCAACCCCATTCTCCTGCCTTCTCCCCGTAACCCTTAACCACCTTATAATTTCCATAAATGCTAAACTGTAATGATGTATCCTTATAAAGCCCAAGGAAGACCTCAGTTATTGAGTCTCATGTTACAGAAATGATATTCAGACTTTAGAAGTACTCCACACAGATTCCCTCAGATAGTAAAAGCAAAATGCTGCAGTTGCCAGAAATGTGAAATAAAACTGGAGGATGCTGGAAATACTCAGAAGGTCAGGCAGCGTCTGTGAAGAGAGGAACAGGGTTTTCGGGTCATCAGAACCTTTCATCTAGCCACATTAACTCTGTTATCTCTCCAGAGGTGCTGACAGATCTGCTCAGGATTTTCACTTTACAACACACTATTGCAATCTACTAAAGTTCCCAACGGTTCAGGGGATTCTGTGTGTTGTCTGTACCTATGTATCTGTGATGCTGCCGCAAGCAAGTTTCTCATTGTACCTGACCTTGTGCACACGACTTTACACTTGACTAGACTTGACTGGATGCAATAGAATAGTGGCTAAGGTCCTGGACTAGAAACCAGAGGCCTGGACTATTGATTTGGAAAGTTGAGTTCAAATCCCATCACAGAAATAGGAGGAATGTAAATTCAAGTCATTGAATAAATCTGCAGTAAAAATGTGGGTGATTTTTAACCACCCCGTAAAATAATGTGCAAGTTAGAGGGCAAATCAGGAGGGATAGTTGCCAGTGACAACCACGTTATACAAACATGTGTACTAGGAGCAGGAGTAAGCCATAACATCATGCATTGTGCATTCCTTCCTACCTACCTGTGGTAACCTTTCATCCACCCACACCCCGCTTAAAAAAATTTGCAAAGATTCTATTATCATTGCCCATTGAGGAAGAGAATCCCAAAGATTCATGAACCTCTGACGGAAATAAAATTTGGCCTCAAATCTGTGTTAAAGAAGTAACTTCTTATTTTTAAACAATGACCCCTAGTTTCAGATTGCCCCACTGAAAGAAATATTCTCTCCACATCCACCCTGCTGAGACCCCTCAGGATCGTTTATGTTTTAATCAAGATGCCTCCCACTTTTCTGAACTCCAGTGGGAACAAGTCCACTGCTTCTAACTTTCGACACACGAAATACTGCAGTATAAATAAACTGTCTTCTACCTATCACCTCTCAGCTTATTACATCTTCTCCCCCTCCCCCACCCACCTACCTTCCCCCTCTCACCTGGACTCACCCATCTCCTGCCTGCGTGTACTCCTCCCCCTCCCCCCCCCCCCACCTTCTTAATCTGGTTTCTGCCCTCTTCCTTTCCAGTCCTGATGAAGGGTCACTGCCTGAAACGTTGACTGTTCATTTCCCTCCGT
The DNA here is from genome assembly GCF_009764475.1 of Pristis pectinata. Lineage (NCBI taxonomy): Eukaryota > Metazoa > Chordata > Chondrichthyes > Rhinopristiformes > Pristidae > Pristis > Pristis pectinata. Next base: position 47,223,113 of record NC_067417.1, read on the forward strand.
GGCTGCTGCCTGACCTGCTGAGTTCCTCCAGCACTTTTTGTGTGTGTCTAACCTTTCCTCCTTAGACAACTCATCCAGAGTTCAAAATTGAGTTTATTGTCACATGCACAAGTACATGTGTACACAGGTGCAATGAAAAACTTACTTGCAGCAGCATCATAGGCACATAGCATCAGGTAAGCAGCATTCACAAGAAAAATATCAATTAAACATTCCAGTTGTCAGTGTCACAATCATCCTTTGAGCTGTTTCCAGTTCATTAGCATTCGTTCTTACCTAAGGGGACCAATGCTGTACACAGTACTCCAGATGTGGTCCCACCAATACATAAACAAAGTTTAACTTCCCTACTTTTGTATTTAATTTCCTCAGCAATAACCGATAGTATTATACAAACCGCTGGAGGAACTCTGCAGGTCAGGCGGCATCTGTGGAGGGAAATGGACAGTCAACGTTTCGGGTCGAGACCCTTCTTCAGGACTGGTAGGGTGGAGGGTCTCGACCCGAAACGTTGACTGTCCATTTTCCCTCCACAGATGCCGCCTGACCCGCTGAGTCCCTCCAGCGATTTGTTTCTTGGCTCCAGATTCCAGCATCTGCAGTGTCTCGTGTCTCCAACGATAGCATTATGCTGGCTTTTCCACTGACTTACCATCCCTGCACACCAGCTTTCTGAGAACTCATGGACGAGAATACCCAGATCTCTCCTTCACTGCTACTGTCCCGAGCGGCAAGATCTGGCAACAGGCAGGCTGATAGGATTAGCTGAGGTAACATTTGCCAGGCAGTAACTACCCTTCACCAGTCAGGGTGTAACCACTAGCATGAGCTTTCCTGAATCTACTGTTAATATATATGAGAACCCCATTGATCAGAAACTTAAGCCATATTAAAATATTGTAGCTAAAAGAGCTGGCTATCCCGTAAGTAAGTGACCCACTTCGCGACACCCCAAGATTTTTCCACCATCTACAAGGCAAAATGCAAGAACGTGAAGGAATTTATTTTACCTGCCTGGACAGAGCACAGGTCCGACAACTCGCAAGGAGCTCGACACCGTCCAAGACAACACAGCCTCCTTGACTGGTGTCCCTTCCACTCACCCGAACATTTATTTCCTCCCCCACCAGCGCACGATGGTCGCAGTGTGTCGTGTTGAGTAAATGCTCGGTGGCAACTTGCCAAGTTGTGTCCAGTTACACCTCCCAAGCCCACAGTCTTGTAGCGCCAGATATCCGGGTTCAATCCCGACCTCTGGTGTTGTCCGTGTGGAGTTTGCACTGTTCTCCCTGTGACGCCTGCATTTCCCCCGGATGTTTCGGTATCCTCCCACATCCCAAAGATGTGTGGGTCGGCAGCTCGGTTGGCCGCTGTAAATTGCCCCTAACGTATAGATGAGTGGTAGAATCTGGAGGGAGCCAATGACAATGTAGAGAGAGTAAATGGGATGAAGGCAGGATGAGGGTAAATGGGTGGTTAGTGGTCAGCACGGACTCGATGGGCTGAAGGGCCTGTTTCTGTGCTGTATCACTCTGTGACTCTGCCATTTAAAAGAAGGGCAGCAGATACTTGCAAACACAAACACCTGAAAGTTCACCCAAGGTACGCACCAGTCCAACTTGGAAATTATCTACACTTCACTGTTTTTTTGCTTGCTCCATTTGTGTATCATAAGCTTCCATAAACAGAAGCCAGATAAATGACCAGCTTGACGTGATTTTTGGTGTTGGTTGAGGGATATATATATTGGCAAGGTGATCATGGAGAACTCTCCCCACGCTGAATGGTACCTCGGGAATTTTTCGATTCACCTGAGAGAGACCAGTGAAGTTGCAACTCATCCAAAATACCATGTCTGCACAGGACTTCCTCAGAGGTGATATTGTTGCCAGTTGATGGAAAGGGTGCAGAGGAGATTCACTGGGATGTTGCCTGGGATGGAGAGGTTCAGTTACGAGGAGAGGCTGGGTCCGTTCTCCCTGGAGCAGAGGGGGGTTAAGAGGGGATATTCGAGGTATATAAAATTATGAGGGCTATAGATAGGGTAGACTGCAGGAATTTTTTTCCCTTATCAGATAAAACTAGAGGACAGAGATTTAGGGTAAAAGGGTAAGAGATTCAGAAGGGAAACAAAGTGGACCACCTTCACCCAGAGAGTATTTATCCCATCCAGAACTTGGCTCATTGCCTTCTATGCCCAGGCAATTCAAGTGCTCATCCAGACACTTCTTATTCCGATTCTGATGATTGCTGTCAGTGACCCAACTTCCACCACTCCCTCGGGCAGTGTGTTCCAGGTACTCACCTCTCTCTCTGGGTGAAAAAGGTCCCCCCCTCAGATCCCTTCTAAATCTCTTACCCTTATCCGAAATCTATGTCCTCTAGTTTTATCTACCTCTAACAGGGGGAGTGGGGGATATTACTGCAGTCTATATCCCTCATCATTTTTTATACCTCAATCATGTCCCCTCTTAACCACCTCTGCTCCAGGGGAAGTCGACCCAGTCTCTCCTCGTAACTGCAACACTCCATCCCAGGCAACAGCCTGGTGAATCTCTTCTCCTGCACCCTCTCCAGAACTATCGCATCCTTCCCGTAGTGCGGTGACTAGAACTGCACGCAGTACTCCAGCTGAGGTCCGAGCAATGTTTGATAAAGTTGGAGCATAACCTCCCTGCTCGAGTATTGACTGCCCCAACTAATGAAGGACAGTATCCGATATACTTTCTTAACCACATTATCTACCTGCACTGCAGATGGACAGAGAGAGAGAATAAGTTGCAGGCAGGGCGATAGGGAAAGGTCTCTGACCGCTGGTACCCTCCCTGTCGAGTTTCTGACCCACTTCCCTCTTCATCCTGACCCAGCATGTGTCATGCCAGTTCAGTACTGCCTAAGGTCAAACCAACCATTGGTTTATCATGTAACAACCAGACCATTGTCCCATTCTGTGCAACCACAATTTCAAAGTCAAAGTCGAGTTTATTGTCACATACACAAGTCCATGTGTGCACAGGTGCAATGAAAAACTTACTTGCAGCAGCATCACAGACACATAGCATCAGATACACAACATTCACAAGAAAAACATAAATTAAACACAGTTTTTACAAGAAAGAACACAATTAGAACAAAAAATTGTGATCAAAGTGGTCATAGTGTTGCTATACTGAGGTAGTGATTAGGGTTGTGCCGGTTGGTTCAAGAACCAAATAGTGGAAGGGAAGTAGCTGTTCTTGAACCTGGTGGTATGGGACTTCAGGCTTCTGTACCATTGTGTCTCAGTGAGGAATCTTCAATATCTGATTGGATAAGGTGACAGCATGACTTGCCTTGTTCACACTGGTCCCGGACACCCTACTGAGGGCAATGCACCTGTTTACCCCACACCCCCCACCACCACACTGCTCTGAAGGTTCCACAAAACCTGCAGATGGTAACATTGGGCTGAAACCTGAGTGAAAAATCTGAGCCATGCTCTTTATTGTTTACCTGCCGTCACTTCATTACCAACAATTACAGACACAAAGTTATAACAATAGAGGGAGCACCTGCTGAGTATCTCATTCCTGTGCAGTTTTGCAAAATGTCAAACCAAATGTCTTTTTCTGCAGTTTGTAAATGTTGTGACAATTATTGAATGTCAAATCCTTCATTTTGTAATCAGCACCTGCCTAATTCTGGTAACAAAAGTGAAGTACATCCATACAGTATTATATTGAAGCGAGAAAACAAACTGTTGGAGGAACTCAGCGGGTCAGGCAGCATCTGTGGAGGGAAACGGCCTGTCGACGTTCTGGGTCGAGATCCTTCTTCTAGACTGAAAGGTAGACGGGAGATGGGCAGTATAAAGAGGTGGGGGGAAGGGGTGGAGCAAGAGCTGGCAGGTGATAGGTGGATCCAGGTGTGGCGGTGGGGGTGATAGGCAGATGGAGGAGGGAAGGGGTGGAGATAGCGGCAGAGGCCGGGAGATGAGAGGTGGAGGCGACAAAGGGCTGCTGGTGATGGAATCTGGCAGGAAAGGGTGGCGGATGGAACCAAATGAGGGAGGTGGGGAGGGCAGGTGGGAACACATAGCCAACACCCCCACCAGCTCCCAATCACCCTGTTTCTTTCCCTTCCTCCACCCATTCAATCTGTCCATCACCCACACACCCCCCACCCCCCCCCCCACTGGCTCTACACCCACCACTGTTCCCATCTGCCCACCCAACCTTGGCTGCTGTAAATTACCTCTTAATGGTATTGGTTTATTATTGTCACTTGTACTGAGGTACAGTGAAAAACTTGTCTTGCATACCGATCGTACAGATCAATTCATTACACAGTGCAGTTACATTGAGTTAGTACAGAGTGCATTGAGGTAGTACAGGTAAAAACAATAACAGTGCAGAGTAAAGTGTCACAGCTACAGAGAAAGTGCAGTGCAATAAGGTGCAAGGTCACAACAAGGTAGATCGTGAGGTCAGAGTCCATCTCATCGTATAAGGTAACCGTTCAATAGTCTTATCACAGTGGGATAGAAGCTGTCCTTGAGCCTGGTGGTACGTGCCCTCAGGCTCCTGTATCTTCTACCTGATGGGAGAGGGGAGAAGAGAGAATGACCCCGGTGGGTGGGGTCTTTGATTATGCCGGCTGCTTCACCAAGACAGTGAGAGGTAAAGACAAAGTCCATGGAGGGGAGGCTGGTGTCTGTGACACGCTGGGCTATGTCCACAACTCTGCAGTTTCTTGTAGTCTTGGGCAGAGCAATTGCCGTACCAACCCGTGATGCATCCAAATAGGATGCTTTCTATGGTGCATTGATAAAAGTTGGTGAGTGTCAAAGGGGACATACCTAATTTCTTTAGCCTCCTGAGGAAGTAGAGGCACTGGTGAGCTTTCTTGGCAGTGGCGTCTACGTGATGCATAACAGTGGCAAAAGATGGAGCATGTGAAAAATTGCAGGGCCTCACCAATGCCCCCTGTAACCGAAGCATTATTTCCCAGCTTTTGTATTCAATTCTCCTCACAATACACCATAACATTCTGTTAGCTTTTCTAATTACTTGGTGTGCTGACATACGAGCTTTTTGTGAATCAGGCACCAGGGCATCCAGTTCTCTCTGCATCTCACAGCTCTGCAATCTCTCACTATTTAGATAATGTGCTTCTTTTTATATTTTTCATGCCAAATTGGACAATTTCACACTTTCCCAAATACTCCATTTGCCAAATCGTTGCTCTGTTATCAAACTTCTCCATATCCCTTCGTAGCCTCCTGATGTCCTCGTTGCCACTCGCTCTCCCACCTCTCTTTCTGTGAACAGCAAAATCAGCAACTACATCTTCAGTACCTCTGTCCGGGTCATTTATATCAATTATAACATCGTGGCCCCAGAACCAATCCCTGTGCCATAAAACTCTGTGCATCTTACCAACCAGAAAAAGACCAATTTATGCCCACTCTGTGTCCTGCTCGTCATCCAATCCATCCATGCCAACATGTATCCTCCTACACTCTGATCATTTATTTTCCACAATAACCTTCAGTCAGCACCTTATTTAAACTCCTTCTAGAAATCTTAGTACATCCACCAGCACCCCTTTATCCACAGCACACGTTCAGACGTGATTTCCTTTCACAAAACCATTTTGACTTTGCCTCATTTTATCCTTTTTTCTCAAGTAACCTGCCATAAAATCTGCAATAATAACTTGTATCATTTTCCCCATGGTGTCATTATCACTATTAAGCTGACCGTCCTGTAGTTTCCTGCTTTCTGTCTTCCCCCTCCCCTGCCTTAGACTTCCCGAATACCTGTACCTGGTATAATAGAACCTCCCCCAGATCTAGGAAATGTTGGAAAACTAAAACTGCTGTTCCTAGTAACTCACCAGCCACTTCCTTTAAGATCCTAGGGTGAAGTCCGTCAGGATCTGGAGATCTGTCAGCCTTGCAGCTCCAACGATTGACTCAGTCCCTCTTCCCTGGTAATGGTAATTTTCCCGAATTCCCATCTACCTCCCAGTTCCCTATTCACAGCTATTTCTGGGATGTTAGTTATACCCTTTATGGTGAAGGCCGTTGCAGGATACTTGTTTAATTCATCTGCCACCTTCTTATTTTCCATTTTTACTTTCTGTAGGATCGCCACTATCTTTGTTAAATCTTTTCTCTTTCAAATATATATGGAAACTTTTGCTATCCATATTTATATTTCTGACTGGCTTTATTTCAGACTTCTTTCTTCCTCATGAATCTCCCAATCATTCGCATCGTGTAAATGAACATAAGGGTTGACCATGACAACGCATAAGGTGTGTACTGCTATGGATAGCTCAGTGGCCCATGTTTAGCTGTGAAAAGTCGCGGTCACAAAAATATTCAGTCACAGTTTCATTAAATTGATTGTTACTGGAGAATGCTGGATTGAAATTCAACCAGCTTACAACTCCGCTTTAGAGTCAGAGATGGAAACAGGCCCCACAATCCGTGCTGTGTATCAACCACCCGTTTTTACATCAACCCTACCCTAACCCATGTTTATCCTCTCCACATTTCCATTGACTCCCTCCAGATTCTACCACTCATTTACACACTGGGGGCAATGTACAGTGGCCAATTAACCTACCAAGCCACACATGTTTGAGATATGGGAGGAAACTGGAGCACCCGGATGAAACCCCAGCAGTCACAGGGAGAACATGCAAACCCCACACTTCGTTATTTAAAATTGTAAGCCACGTCTTCTATTGTCTGCTGGGGCTAATTTGGCAAAAAATTGTCATGACTTCACTGGGTAGAATCACAGTTTGAATAAACTGTCTGCTCAAAGCACCAACACCGTGTTTTTCTACAACCTGGTTGCATGAAAAGAATTGGAAAATATGCACCAGGCAGGAGGCAAATTAGTTCATGGGTGGGAAGAGAATTTCAGAGTGGTACTCTCAGAACATTTATGAAGCATCTCGACAAGTACTTGAACCGCTGAGGCATGAAGGTTACAGACCTAATTGGTTAGTAATTGGTTTATTATTGTCACATGTACCGAGATACATTGAAAAGCTTTGTTTTTCATGTCCTCCATACAGATCATTCACAAGCATCAGTACATTGAGGTAGTACAAGGGAGAAGCAATGACAGAATGCAGAATAAAGTGCAGTGCAGGCAGAACCTAATGTGGGTCAATGGGATTAGTGTTGGTAGGTACAATGGACAGCATGGATGTGATGGGCCAAAGAGCCTGTTTCTGTGGTATACGACTCCACGACTCTCAGTAGCGATGGAATGGAAGGAGATAAGGTGGGACTGGGAAAGATTTTGGAGGATGGGGAAGGGGGTAGGAAAATGGATTGGATGGACAGAGAGAAGCAGTAATGTTGGATGGATTTCAGCGTGTGGAATTTGTGTCGGGGCAGAGCACGGAAACATCTCTTGCAATGCTTCAAGAATGTGAATTATTTTACAGCGTTGCCAGCTGTAGTAGTGCCCAGGAAAAGGTTAACAATGGAACACGGGTCTCTCCACACCTGGAATCGTGTGGTGTGGATCCTGCTGGGTTTTGCTGGCAGTTCCGTGAAGGCAGAGCTCCTGATCTCCGTGGCCCACGCGCGCTGGAGATCTTCCGGCTGTGATCCACAGCTGGACCATGCAGGGAGCCCAGCGGGGAAGGACAGCTGCTTGCTGGAATATCGCAGCAGTTTCTTTACGGACCAGCTGTTGGATTGTGCGTTGAGTATTTTCACATTTTAAAATATATTTTATGTTTCATATATATATAATTTACGTTAACCGCTACATCTGCCTTGTTATATAAAACAAAATATATTTTCATACAATAGAGAAACAGGTTGGTCAGTCCATCGAGTCCGGCTCTCACAACATTCCCGACGATTCCATCCCTCCTACTCATTTCCCTGGAACCTATTTTCTGTCTCGTATGCACAACAACTCCCCGTGATTCTCCTGTACTCGGGGCAATCTACAACAACCAATTAACCTACCAGCAAGTCTTTTGGGACATGGGAGGAAAGTGGAGCACCTGGGGGGAAGCCACACAGTCGCAGACCACACCTGAGGTTGGGGTCGAACTGTGGTCGCTGGAGCTGTGAGGCAGCAGCACTACCTGCTGCGCCACCTGGGTCTGGATCTGCAGGCCCATTAAATGGCAGTTGTACTGCTGTCAGGAGGAAATGGAACAAAAAGATAACTTTTACTACTTAAAAAAATAATCTATTTTCTTTAATGTTATCAATTACTGAAGCAGTTTAATTTAAAAAAAAATATTATTCTTTTATTTTATTTTTGCTTTAAATATTCCCAAAATTCCCAAAAGTCAGATTTTCAGAAACGTGAAAAATCATTGACAGTTGACTAAGCTGGGGGACAGGGGAGGGCAAGTTTTGCCACCTGTCAATAACTTCGAGGAGAGGTATGTGGGCGGAGCTTGTTCTGGCTTGCCTCTGTCACCTGATTAACCTGTTTGAATCACATTGGCTGCGAGGGGGGGTGAGCCTGGCTTTTGGGCTCAGGACTAGCTTCAGTCAATCAGAAGTAGCCTTTCACATCCAGTGGGGAAGGGGCAGAGCTGTCGTCTTCCCTGCTGCTGTGAGAGAAGAGGGAGTGAGCCTTGTGTCAGAGAGAGTGAGCCTTGTGTCAGAGAGAGTGAATGAAGCGTGAGGGTCAGAGCAAAAGTTTTTGAGATGAAGAGAAAGAAAGCCAAAGTGCTTCATTTTAGAGGAGAAGGCAGTCAATGCCAGGGGACTAAAATGGAGAATGGAGAGTTGTGCAGCATGGAAACAGGCCCTTCAGCCCAGCTGGTCCATGCCGACCAAGATTCCCATCTAAGTTAGTCCCATTTGCCCATGTTTGGCCCATATCCCTCTAAACCTTTCCCATCCATGCACCTGTCCAAGTACCTTTTAAATGTTGTTAATGTACCTGCCTCAACCACTCCCTCTGGCAGCTCGTTCCATATACCAACCACTCCCTGGGTGAAAAAGTTGCCCCTCAGATTCCTATTAAATCTCTTCCCTCTCACCTTAAGCCTGTGCTCTGTAGTTCTTGATTTCCCCAACCCTGGGGAAAAGGCTGAGTGCATTCATGAGCTTGTGTTAGAGAAGAACAGGGAGACTGTATGAGGGAGGGAGAGAGTGATGCAGGGCAACTGTGTGAGGTTGGGAGGGAACGAGGCAAGTGTAGTGGTTAGCGTAACACTATTACAGCGCCAGCGACCCGGGTTCAATTCCCGCCGCCGTCTGTAAGGAGTTTGTACGTTCTCCCCGTGTCCGCGTGGGTTTCCTCCGGGTGCTCCGGTTTCCTCCCACATCCCAAAGACGTACGGGTTAGGAAGTTGTGGGCGTGCTATGTTGGCGCCGGAAGCGTGACGACACTTGTGGAATGCTCTACGCAAAAGATACATTTCACTGTGTGTTTCGATGTATGTGTGACTAATAAAGAGATCTTATGAGGTTTGGCGGGAACGAGGCAGGGTGACTATGAGGTTCAGAGGGAACGAGACGGTGACTATGAGGTTTGGAGGGATCGAGGCAGGGTGACTATGAGGTTTGGAGGGGTCCAGGCAGGGTGACTCGGAGAGTGGGCTGCATGTTAAGGAGTTGCTGACGGAGAATTTGCATGTTAGATGGGGCATTGAGACAGTGCTGTGAGCAGGAGCTGAAAACCACAGCTTTCTGTTGAAATCGAGACACAGAAAAGAGAGGCTGGCAGATGTATGACAGGCTTATGAGAGCCATTTATTTCCTGTATATTTAATCATACTTTATTGACCAATGATGCTGAAGGCCTCCTGCTAACCTTTGACTTTATTGGTGTTGGACTGGAGGAAATATGTCAAAATTAACAAACAATTTGGATTATTTACTTGTTTTCAGGTGAAAATCGGCAATATTGACTAGCCCTCTGATTGCTGGCGGATCTACATTACTGTGTGGATCTTGTACTAGTGTTAGTGTGTGTTGGTTTGGCTACTTGTTCTGAACCTACCGTGGGTTACATCTTCACTCCCTGTATCTCCCTCACACTGAACAGACTACCAGTACCACTGGCCATTCATGAGGGTTCAGAGTGTGGGCTACCAAGACTCAGAGTGGTGAAGAGACCGGAGTCCGCCCTGGGTCTCGAGAGGGTCATTCTGCAGGTTTGTGTTTCCAGTTCAGAGTAAGACACTCCTGCAGTTGAGAAGAGTGGACTGAGTGACAGGGGGCCACTATTGTATTTTTGTCATTGTTTGGCATCTGCGTGTTTCTGGCAAGATCTGTATTTATTGTCCATCCGCTGAGGAATGGACACTTCACCTTCCACGACTGGGATGTCATCTACTGCGGTTGGGATGTTATGCCTTCCCCTCCCCCCCCCCCCCCCCCCCCCCCCCCCCCCCCCCCCCCCCCCCCCCCCCCCCCCAATCTGGGGTATTATCTCCCCCAGTGACTGGAATATTATCCCCCCAGTGTCTAGGGTATTATCCCTCCCAGTGACTGGGGTTTCATCCCCTCCAGTGACTGGGGTATCATCCCCTCCAGTGCCTAGGGTATTATCCCTCCCAGTGACTGGGGTATCATCCCCTCCAGTGACTGGGGTATTATCCCCCCCAGTGTCTGTGGTATTTTCCCCCCAGTGACTGGAATATTATCCCTCCCAGTGACTGGGGTATTATCTCCCCCAGTGACTAGGATATTACTCCCCCCCCGCTGTGACTGGATTATTATCCCTCCCAGTGACTGGAATCTTATCCCTCCCTGTGACCAGGGTATTATCCGCCCAGTGACTGGGTTATTATCCCTCCCTGTGAGAGGACTATTATACCCCAGTGATTGGGGTATTATCCACCAGTCACTGGGGTATCATTCCCCCCCTTGTGACTGGGGTATTATCCCTCCCTGTGAGAGGGGTATTATCCACCAGTGACTGGGGTGTTCTAAATTGGTAAATTGGTTTATTATTGACACAGGTACCGAGGAACAGTGGAAAAACTTTGTTTTGCCTGCCATCCATACAGATCATTTCATCACATCAGCACATTGAGATAGTACAAGAGAAAAGCAGTAACAGAATGTCGAACAAAGTGATACAGAGAAAGTGCAGTGCAGGCAGACAATAAGGTGCAAGGTCATAATGAAGTAGATCGTGAGGTCAAGAGTCTATCTTATCATGCTTTTCGATAGTCTTATAACCGTGGGATAGAAGCTGTCCTTGAGCCTGGTGGTACGTGCTTTCAGGCTTTTGTACCTCTGTCCGATGGGAGGGGGAGAAGAGGGAATGTCCGGGGTGGGTGGGGTCTATGATTACGATGGCTGCTTTACCAAGGCAGTGAGAAGTATAGACAGAGTCCATGGGGGGGAGGCTGGTTTCCATGATGCGCTGAGTTGTGTCCACGACTCTCTGCTGTTTCTTGCAGTCTCAGGCAGAGCAATTGCCGTACCAAGCCGTGATGCTTTCAGATAGGATGCTTTCTATGGTGCATCGGTAAAAATTTGTGAGTGTTAACAGGGATATACCAACTTTCTTTATCCTCCTGAAGAAGTAGAGGTGCTGGGAGTTTTCTTGGCTGTGGCGTCTCCGTGGTTGGACCAGAACAGGCTATTGGTGATGTTCACTCCTTGCAATTTGAAGCTCTCAACCCTCTCGACCTCAGCAACAGGAGTGTGTGATCTGTCCTGCTTCCTGTCGTCAATGACCAGCTCTTTTGTTTTGACGGAAAGGTTGTTGTTATGATACCGTCCCACTGGGCTCTCTCTGTTACCAGGATACTATCTCTAACTGGAGTGTACTTCCCTCTAATCAGAGTATGGTTCTCTGTGCTCCATGTTACAATACACTGCCACCGTGTGTAGCCCAACATCAGTGGGGTCAATTCACAAGATGACGTCTTGATTTGCTTTTGATGGTTACACTGCTTTGTTACTGTTAATTCCACCAAGCCAGTGCTTCATTATCGTCTGAGTCAGGAGCTCTGAATGATCTATTATCCCTTCAACACTCCATTGCTTTCTGTATCCTTCTCTCTTTGGCAATCAGACTCCAACCTGCAGCTCATTGGCAGCACCCTCACATCCCATCCCGAGAAAGCATCCTATCTCGATGTATCACAGCTTGGTATGGCAACTGCTCTGCCCAGGACCGTAAGAAACCGCAGAGAGTTGTGGACACACCCCAGCGCGTCACAGAAACCAGCCTCCCCTTCATGGACTCTGTCTATACCTCTCGCTGCCTTGGTGAATCAGCCAGCATAATCAAAGACCCCACCCACCCGGGTCATTCTCTCTTCTCTCCTCTCCCATCAGGCAAAAGATACAGAAGCCTGAGGGCACATACCACCAGGCTCAAGGACAGCTTCTATCCGACGGCGATAAGACTATTGAACGGTTCCCTGATATGATGAGATGGACTTGTTTGACCTTGCACCTTATTGCCTACCTACAATGCACTTCCCTGCAGCTGTGACACTTTACTCTGTACTCCATTATTGTCTTTACCCTGTACTACCTCAATGCACTGTGTAATGAATTGACCTGTACGATCGGTATACAAGTTTTTCACTGTACCTCGGTACAAGTGACAATAATAAACCAATACCAATACCAAAGGCCAAATTTGACAGGTTGAGTGCACAATCCTGTGTGATGCTTTCCGGCATCACTGTGAGAACCCTGCACTGTCACAAGTGCTGTGTTGCAGGTTGTTCTTAAAATCTCATGGCTCTTGTTAATGAAGAGCTATTTCTGCCTGATACCTTGCACGATATCTTCCTCTTTTCTTTCTGAAGGACTTCAATGATGGTGCCTTCTGCCCTGAAGTGAAACAGCAGCAATCTGCCACTTGCAACTTTCAAAGAAAAATTATGAAAGCTTTTCACCAACAAGTACTAATTTTCCCCCAGGACGAAATAAAAGTATTGCAAATAATTGTACTCATCAAAGTTGATCTCCAGTAATATAAGCAAAGCAAGTTTTGTATGGCCTCATGGTGTTGATAATTACTTGAGAAGATTATAATCAACATCACATTAGCTTTAGCTTTTGCCCTATTTATTAATATTGCTGCAGTCATTACATTCACACAGTGCCGTTAACCTAGTGTGACATCTTCTGAGTGCTTCTGAGAAGATTTCACGGTGAAACACATGACAGAAAAGCAGCTGAAACTTTGATCGGAGCACTGGGTTACAGTTTTGAGGAGGGAATTGATAAATTAGCTAGGAAGGAGCTGCCAGCACTGGTGGAGCTCAGAATATTGAGGAGGGCGGTAGCCCAGAGATCTCACAGGTTTGTAGAGCTGGAGGAGACTTGAGAGAGGGGGAAGAAGGACAGTTGGGCACGAAGGGATCCGAAAACCGGTATTGGAACGTCAAAAGCGAGGGGCTGCCTGTGATTGGGAGCCAGTGTCGGTCAGCAAGCTGATGGCTGAGCAGCACTGGGTGTGGGCTGGGAAGGAGGCACTGAAGGGTTAGTTGTACCTCGTACCTTTCCTCCTGCTTCCATACAACAGAGAGGCCATTTGGTCCATCAAGTCTGTGCCGGCTCTCGGAGCAATCCCATTTCCCTACATTTCTCCATTCTCTCAATGACACCGGGAGCAATTAATCTATCATTTAGCAAGTCTTTGGGATGTGGGGAGCGACCGAAGCACACGAAAGAAACCCACGTGGTCACAGGGAGAACATGCAAACTCCACACAGACAGCGGCAAAGGCCGGCATTGAACCTGAGTCACTGAAGCCATGAGGCAGTGGCTCCACTAGCTCCAACACTATGTCAGCTTAATGGAGGAGGCAGGTTGGGAGATGGGCCAGTATTGTAATCCTCGAGTCCCAAGGCAAAGGTATGGACTGGGTGGGGGAGAGTGCTGAACCAGTTGCTACTGCTGCCCAACAGGATGATTGCGTCCATTAAGAATCAGAGTCAGGTTTATTATCAGTGGCATATCTTGTGAAATTTGTTGTTTTGCAGCAGCAGTACAGTGCAAGACATGAAAATTACTATAAGTTGCAAAAACAAATAAATAGTGCAAAAGAGGAATAACGAGGGAGTGTTCATGGGTTGATGGACCATTCAGAAACCTGATGGCGGAGGGGAAGAAGCTGTTCCTGAATCGTTGAGTTTGGGTCTTCAGGCTCCTGTACCTCCTCCCCGATGGTAGTAACGAGAAGAGGGCATGTCCCGGATGGTGCGGGTCCTTAGTGATGGATGCCGCCTTCTTGAGGCGCCGCCTCTTGAAGATGTCCTCAGTGGCGGGGAGGGTTGTGCCCGTGATGAGTCTACAACCCTCTGCAGCCTCTTTTGATCCTGCGCATTGGAGCCTCCGTACCAGGCGGTGATGCAACCAGTCAGAATGCTGTCTACCATACATCTGTAGAAATTTTCAAGAGTCTTTGGTGACATACCAAATCTCCTCAAACTCCTAATGAAGTAGAGCCACTGGTGTGCCTTCTTCATGATTGCATCAATGTTTTGGGCCAGAGATACATCCTCTGAGATGTTAACATCCAGGAACTTGAAGCTGCTCCACCGCTGACCCCTCAATGAGGACTGCTGTGTATTCTCCTGAATTCCCCTTCCTGAAGTCCACAATCAGTTCCTTGGTCTTGCTGATGCTGAGTGTGTGGTTGTTGTTACGACACCACTCAACCAGCCCTTCCTTCTCACTCCTGTACACCTCCTCATCGCCATCTGAAAATTTGCCAACAACCATGGTGTCATCGGCGAATTTATAGATGGCGTTTGAGCTGTGCCTAGTCACACGGTCATGAGTGTAGAGAGAGTAGAGCAGTGGGCTAAGCACGCAGCCTTGAGGTGCACCTGTGTTGATCGTCAGCGAGGAGGAGATGTTATTACCCATCCGCATTGACTGTGGTCTCCCGATAGGGAAGTCAAGGATAAGGAAGACACAGAGACTGCAGCTGCTGGAATCTGGAGCAAAAAATGAGCTGCTGGAGGAACTCAGCAGGTCAGGCAGCATCCGTGGAGGGAAATGGTCAGTTGACACCGCAAGTTGAAATCCTCAAAGAATGGAGGATATAGAGGTGAGGGGAAGAGGTGGAACAAGAGCTGGCAAGCGATGGGTGGATCCAAGTGACAACATTAATCTCCGAACACAGTGCTCAGGGGGACTTGGTACAAAGCTCCTTTAATGCCCAGTGTTGACTGAAAGCTGCCTCCCACGCAGAGGCATACAGCACAGAAGCAGGCCTTTTGGCCCACTATGTCTGCATCAAATACCTATCTACGCTAATCCCATTTACCAGCACTTGGTCCGTAACCTTCTATGCCTTGACGATTCCAGTACTCGTTTCGATACTTCTTAGACATGGTGAGAGTACCTGTCTCCACCACCTCAGGAAGGGTGTTTCAGATTCCATCCACCCTCTGGGTGAAAAAATTCCTCCTGTAAACTTCTTCCCCTTTACCCTGTTTTGCACTCGTTGTTGCATTTATCATTACCGTGTACACTGTTTACTCTGTGAGCTTCATGTGAGCACGGAATTTCACTGCACCCTGGTGTATGTGACAATAAACCAGGCTAACCTAAACCTCTGCCCTCTAGCTTTAGACACTACTGCTATGAGGAAAAGTTTCCTACTGTCCACCCACACCAGCCCAGTGGTCCATCAGTTTCCGGCAGCCTACTTTCAGCAGGGTTGTTGGAAAGTATGGAGAGCACTGTACTGCCCAAAGTACTTTGGAGAACCTGTCACTTTGTGGCACTGAAAACTGCGAAGGGAAGCATATTTTACCATGTGATTTACACACAGACGTTCCCCGGAGTCAGCCCAACAAAGGAATTCAAACTCGACACTTAATATGCATTACAAACTGACAGCTCTAGCCAGGAAAGTTAGTCTGCACTGCTAATTGAGGTTACTGCTCTGAACCTCATGACTATTATTTAATTCAAGTTTCTTTTATGAGCAGATTTCTCATTCCTTTTCGCAGGTAAGTTGGAATCATAACCTGATACAGGGCAGAGGCAGGCATGTTCCTGGGCTTGCACTTTGAAACTTATTTCTTTTACTTTACCTCTGCAAGTTTTCTCTTTTTCAATTATTTATCATTTTGAAAGTTTCTATTGAATCTCTCTCCACCGTCCTTTCAGATATGGACTCTTGGTCACGTTGTCTCCCTGAAAATAGCACTCGCTTCATCTCTGTGCAGTTCTTTCTGCTTGTAGATGTTTCATTCTTTCTTTCCTGCTCCCTTTTCCTCCTCTTCTGAAGGCATGGAGCAGTTGAGGCACAATCCCACCGGCAGTAATCACCTATTACCGTTTGACAAGGCTAAGCATCACTTTTGATCTGGGTGCCCCTTCATTCTGGACTCGGTGACCACACCAGAAAGTACGTTTATTGAATGGAGACACAAGAGACTGCAGATACTGGAATCTGGAGCAAAAAGCAAGATGCTGGAGGAACTCAGCAGGAGAGCAGCAGATATCACACGTGGGGACGTCAACTGTCCATTTCCCTCCACAGATGCTGCCTGACCCTCTGAGTTCCTCCAGCATCTTGTTTGTAATGTTTATTCAATGTTGTTTGAGGCTGGGAGTCTCAGTTGTCTGTGATTAACTGATCAAACCAACTTGAGGGACTGTGGGTTTGATTACTCATCAAACAGCGGCCATCGTGGCTACAGAAAGGGAGGACCCAAGGTCTATATTTGTGAATAGCCCCGACTTCCAAAGGACAGTTGATGAATGGTTCACCAACGATTTAGTTAAACCTAAACTGCTGTGGGTTCAGATGGATAGATGAAGAATTAACGTAAGGAAAGGAACCAAAGAGGGAAGGGTCAGAACTTAGTTCGAGAAGTGAAAGAAAATCCAAGACTTGGATTTCTGCAGTGCTTGTAAACTTCAAAGGTCAGCGCAGCTAATTCTCTGATCCGGGCTACCGCTGAAGGAAACCGGACCAGGAAGTTTGCAAAATTAACCCTGCGATATATTTACATAATCACTGTGTTCTTAATGTAGTTGAACCAGTATTTTTTCATGTTGGACAGATTGGTCTTTGCCAATACCAAAACCTTGTGTTGTCCTAACAAGGGGTCGGGGGGGGGGGAAGGTGGGTGGGGGGGGGGGGGGTGGGCTCCAACCTGAAACATTAAACGGGTCTGGAGTGAATGAGGAGACGAAAGAGATTAGCATTAGTACGAGCTTAACGCAGTACAAGTTTTGATATCGAGCAACCACGAGGGACAGGGAATGCCGGTTAGTCAAATATATGCCCAGTAAAGAATTAAACATGTTTCCGCACAATCAATATTGCTAAAGGTTATAGAATAAATGGAAATGAAATGCTGTGCTCTGCTGTCCTCACCAATGAGTCGGGAGTCAGTGCTACCTTGCAGGTAGGTACAACGATGGAAGCTGTGTGCGGTGGCAGAGGATGTCCGAGTGCTCCAGTAGGTGCGGGCCCAGGATCACCCTCAGTGCTGCCCCAATATCAGCCCTGATTGTCTCTCAGCGCTGCCCTGAGGTGGGGTCTGGGCAATCCCTCAGATGTCAGCTCAGGGTGGGGTGCAGGGGGAGGTTCTTTGGCAGTGCCCTGATTCTACTCCAAGCGCTCCCTCTGAAGCTTTTACACTGCAGTGGAGAAATTCATGCAGTTGGGAGGTCCTGATCACCCACGGCCTCGGGTGTTGAAGGAAGTGGCTCTGTCGATAGTCGATGCACAGATGTGCCATCTCCCAAAGTTCCGTCAATTCCAGATCAACCCCCACACATTGGAAGGTATCAAATGTAACCCCATGATTCATGAAAGGTGGGGAACCCTGATGTTAGAGGCAGGAAAATGTTGTTCCTATTAGTATGAAAGTGGAATTAATAACAGTGAGGTCAAGTGGGGCCATTGTAGGAAGGGGAATTCAGGCTGAGTACGTCTTTTCAACTTTCTTTTTGACGTTGTCACGAACGGGACAGATAACGGGTGGATGTGGTGCTTTTCCAGCTTTCAGTTCAATGCCGGAGAAGTGTGCAATTCCTGTTCTGGTTTCCTTCCACATCCCAACAATGTCACGGTTGGTTAATTGGCCATTGTAAATCAGCCTAGTTGGAGGTAAGTGGTGGGAGAATTGAGAGGGGGATTGTTAGTGGGTATGTGAGAGAGAATGGGTTATAGAAAAATAACATAGAACAGTACAGCATAGGAACAGGCCCTTCAGCCCACGGTGTTGTGCCGAACCAATTACAATGTCCAACTCAACTAATCCCTTCAGTTTACACAATGTCTGTATCCTACCATTTCCCTCACATTCATGTGCCTATCTAAGAGCTTCTTAAACATCTCTACTGTATCTGCCTCCACCACCACCCCAGGCAGCGCATTCCAGGCACCCACCACTCTCTGTGTGTAAAAAAAACTTGCCCTGCACGTCTCCTTTGAACTTCACCACTCTCACCTCAAACGCATGCCCTCTGGTGTTAGATATTTCAACCCTGGGGAAAAGATACCAGCTGTCTACTCTGTCTATGCCTCTCATAATCTTATAATCCTCTATCAGGTCTCCCCTCAGCCTCCGCCGCTCCAGAGAGAACAACCCAAATTTGTCCAACCTATCCTCATAGCACATGCCCTCTAATCCAGGCAGCATCTTGATAAACCTCCTCTGCACCCTCTCCAAAGCCTCCGCATCCTTCCTATAATGGGGCGACCAGAACTGAATGCAGTACATGATGGGGCATAATTTTAAGGTGATTGGAGGAAGGTATAAGTGGGATGTCAGGGGTAAGTTTTTTACACAGAGAGTGGTGGGTGCGTGGAACGCGCTGCCTGCAGAGGTTGTGGGGGCAGATACATTAGGGACATTTAAGAGACTCTTAGATAGACACATGAATGATAGAAAAATAGGGGGAGGGAAGGGTTAGATAGATGTTACAGCAGGATAAGATGTCGGCACAACATTGTGGGCCGAAGGGCCTGTACTGTGCTGTACTGTTCTATGTTCTCCAGATGCGGCCTAACTAAAGTTTTATAAAGCTGCAGCAATAACTTCCTGACTCTTGAACTCACTGCCTCGACTAATGAAGGGAAGCACGCTGTACGCCTTCTTTACCGCCCTATCAACCTGTGTAGCCACTACACGGGGGGGGGGAATGGGATTGTTCTGAGAGCTGGCATAAACTTGATGGCCTGAATGACCTCCTCCTGTTGTAAGAAAATATATGGACATAAATGAGTACTTCACATCAGTCTTCACCAAGGGGAAAAGGTGCTGTTGTAGTAGCAGCATTGGAAGATGTAGTCGAGATTCTGAATGGGCTGAAAATCAGGAGAGGAAAGGAACTAGAAAGGCTGCCTTAAAGCAGATAAGTCACCTGGTCCAAATGGGATGGATCCAAGGTCGCTGAGGAAGGTAAGGAAGGTGTTGGCCTGAAGAAATCAAAAATCTGCAGAACAGGTATCTGGAACAAGTCAGGGGTGGTGGATGAGAGACAGAACAACTGTCTGAGTTCTTGCCGGGCGGTGGAAGAAGTGGAGGCTGTTGTTTCCTGAGTTAACTCTTCCGGGATTGAGTTACTTGGAAGTGGACATAACGAAGGCCTCTCCGATAATCTGCTAATCAAAGATCATTTCCAAATGGGGAGTTATTTGTGGGATGAGACAGAAGAAGATGGGCTTATGAGAGGAATAGACGGTGTCTGTGAACTGGAGTGGCTTGAGCCCAGTGCCTGACTTGAACTGGCTATAATTGGTGTGAAATCGTCTAATTCAGCAGGAAAATGAAGAAATGACATCAGAGGTGTGCAGTGAGGGGCTGCCACCTCTATCCTTAGGCCAGAGCCATTGAGGGGTGGACACAGGATGGCCCGATGAATCAAAGCCAACAGAATCAAAGTAGAATGGTGCAGAACCGATAAAAGTAGAATAATGAAGGTTTTTGGAGGTAGAGCAAGGACTCAGGAACTAACGAGTGAGGACTCGGGAGACTAACAAGCGAGAACTCCAGGGAGACCAATGAGCGAGAACTCGGGGAAGACCAACTATCACAAGGAAGACCACTGTGCCTGGGGCAAGGAAAAGAAGGATCAATCAGTTGGCCAACAGGACTTTTGGTGAAAGTGAGTCTGGGTGAGGATTGGTCCAAAAGGAACAGTAAAATTCAAGAATTAGGTGGATATTTGCGTTTGATATAATAAGTTGATACATTAAAGTTGTGAGTAGTTTGAATTAATTAGACTTTGTGTGGTTATTCACCGGACCTAAGTTGGTTGACCTAGGTAAGGGTCAACGGAGGAAAATGCATAGACCCTGTCCAGATAACATTTGGTTTGGAGGTGGAGCCTTGTGACTAGTAAATTACAGATGATTTGCTCTTGTTCTGAATAGAATGTGAGGATCAGTTCAGTGACTATGGATCCGTCAGTGCTGAGGGAGTTTCCAGAGGCAGAATTAGCAGCCACTTAGAACAATTGTAGATTGATTAGAGAAAGCAAGCATGGATCTTTTAAAGGGAAATTGTGTCCGACTAGTTTGGTGGAGTTTTTTGATGAAGCAGCAGGGAGGATCAATGTGGGAAATATGGTTGATGTCGTGTATGGACTTCCAAAAATGTGTAATAGTACCTCAGGGGTCAGTACTAGGACCACTGTTTTTCTTAATATATATAAAATGTTGGATTTGGGTGTACAGAGCACAATTTCCTTATTTTTAGTTGGCATGGCACTTGGATGCATGTGAACGAGAAAAGTAGTTAATTCAAGCTTGATAGGTTGATGGAATGGATTGATGAGAGTCAATGCTGAGAAATGTTACATGGACTGAGCTCCACCGTCCTAACCCGACCTCAGCAATGGAACGCTACAGACCACCACTTGCACTACCATGGACTTGTCTCTGATTGTGTTTTTTTAGTCTCTAATATCTCGTTTTCTACTTGCTTTATTTTTCTTCACTGCCTGGTAGAGTTTACGTATAGGTTATATATAATTTATGTTCTGTGTGTTGTCCGAACCTATGTGCCTGTGACGCTGCTGTTAGCAAGTTTTCCACCGTACCTGTACCTCACCGTACTTGTGAACGTGACAATAAACTCAACTTGACTTGACGATGTTGGTAAAAGAAAGAGAAGGGGCAGTATAAACGAGTTCGAATAGGAATACTGGCACAGGGAGAGCTGGGGTATGTAAGTGTAGTTCATCGAAAGTGGCAGGGCAATTTGAGAAAATGGTTAAAATAACATTTGGGAATGTGGGATTTATAAGTCGAGGCTTAAAGTGTGAGAGTGAGGAAGTCACAATGGACCCCTATAAACACTGGTTCTATCACAGCTGAAGTGCTGTGTCCATTTCTGGGCTCCACGCTTTGGGGAAAGATTTTGGAGAGGGTGCAGAAGAGACTTCCTGAAGTAATTTCATGGATGAGAGGCCTTAATTCTGTGGATAGGCTGGAGAAGCTGCGGCTGTTCTCCTTCCAGCTGAGGAGCTTGTGAGCAGATGGAGAGACGCAGGAGACTGCAGATGCTGGAATCTGTTGCCACAAACAATCTGCTGGAGGAACTCAGTGGGTCGAGCAGCATCTGTGGGGGCGGGGGATGGAATTGTTGCCGAGAGGGAGAAATTGTTCCCATTGGCGGAAGGACCGCAAGAACAGAGGAGCAGGAGTAGGCCACTCGGCCCCTCAAGCCTGCCCCACCCTTCAATATGATCACGGCTGATCTATGCTGGCCTCAACTCCTCTTCTGTGCCAGTTCCCTGTAACCCTTACTTCCTCAAACTTTCAAATGTTGTCTAAATCAGTGCATGTTGAATGAAGGCATGCAGGAGTGAGGTGAGGAAAGAGTTTTTAGGCCATGATCAGGAACTGGAATGCACTGTCATGGGAGTAGCAGAGGCCGATTCAACTGAAGTGTTCAAAGGGAAGCTGAGTAATTATCTGAAAGGCAATAATCTGCAGGGCTCTGGGGAGAGGGAGCAGTTGGATCGCCATTACACAGGGTCAGTACAGAAACAATGGGCTGAATGGCCTTCATTCGTACAGTAACCACTCTGTGATTTTGGACAGCACGCCACTGGCAAGGGTGAGGGGCAGTTGGTCAGTGGTGGGGTTTGGCTGAGGATAGGCAGCGAGTTGTGGATGTTGTTGGGGGCACTGCAGGTTTAAGACACAGCTTGCTGGAAGGTGGACTTGCTGGCAGCAGCCCAGGGACCGACCTGCCCTTCAAGTGATGCCAGCATGGATCTGAGTCCTCCAGCAAGAACCAGCTTCAGGTTCTGTCGGTGGCGGAATCTGTCGGTAGCCGTACGTGGCTAGTGGACTCAGAGAGCTGGTGGTCACGCTGCACCCCAATGCCGCCAGCAGTTTCGGCTGGGAGCACTTCTGCCTCGACCTGAAAATGGCCCTCTGAGTCCAAATGCCCTGGGAGCCTTCAATTGAGACTCTTGACCTCATGATCTACCTCGTTGTGACTTTGCACCTTATTGCACCACACTTTCTCTGCAGCTGTGACACTTTGTACTGTTATTGTTTTTACCTGTACTACCTCAATGCACTCTGTACTAACTCAATGTAACTGCACTGTGTAATGAATTGATCTGTATGATCGGTATGCAAGACAGGTTTTTCACTGTACCTTGGTACCAGTGACAATAATAAACCAATACCAATACCAAGTAGTGGTAATACAGGGGAAGGTTGACTTAATATCAATGGGTAAACTGGAATTGGACGAAGTGACAATCGGGAGTGTGGTCAGATTTGGCTTTGTCTCCGAGTCAGTGGCACGGTTGCACTGACCCTCCCTCAGGACTTCAGTGCACACCTCAAGCCGGCAGTCCCACTCCATGCCCAGCGAGGTCAATGGATGCTCAGATGGAAATAGGTAGTTAATATCCCTTCGGACTGTTTGAGAAAGAGCAGAGAATTCCCCTGCTGTTCTAGCTCCTTCCCTCACTTGGATCCACCTATCACCTGCCAGCTCTTGCTCCACCCCTTACCCCTCCTCCACCTCTTTATACTGGCCACCTCCCCTCTTTATTTCCAGTCTTGATGAAGGGTTTTAACCTGAGTTCCTCCAGTGCTCTGCGTGCTGCCCCTGCTGTCTTTAGGCAACAGTCTCACCATCACCAACCTCGCAGATGCACAGATCATGGGTCCTCCGCTCCAGGGAGAATGGACCCAGTCTCTCCTCATAACTGAAGCGTCCCATCCCAGGCATCATATATCTGACGGAGTCTGGATGTATGCAAAGTGCTTTGGGAGGTTTCCAAGAGAACAAATGAAGGTCCAGAAGAAATATGGTGTAGATTTTGTTAACTTCATTTGGAGGGGTGGAAGATTTAGTGGCTTGAACTGCTGCTTTGCTATCCCCATATCTTCCTTGCCTGTTTTTTTTTAGTGTGGCTCCTCCCTTTGCTCATGGCCAGTTCCAACTCCACATGCACCGCACACCCGCCTTTCTGAGAGTCGCGCAGTGCTTGGAAGTGGAGGGGCAGTTCTCCGCCACAGAGGTGCAGCTCAAGAAGGAATACCTGTTCAGCAACAGGACCGAGACCATCACTTTCCCCAACCCAGGATTGTCCCACTCCTACTCTGTCCCGTTAGCCTGCGGCCTTCTCCACAGCCGTAGTGAGGCCTGACGTGAACGAGAAGAAACATCTTATCTTTTATTGAAGCAATTTGCTACCTCCAGGAATGGACACTGGAATTCTCCAACTTCATGTAAACTGCTCTCGCATCGTTTCCCATTATCGTGCCGATGTCCTTTTCTAATTTCTATAAAATTCCTCGCTAGCGATCAGAGCTCATGCCCATCACCTGAGGTGTCTTAACCAATCTCCGTATTATCCTTTGCCTTGCACCTCACTCCTGCCCCCACAGCCCTGCTTTGAAAGGTGACATCCCTCCACTCTCCCTCCCAGTTCTGTGGAAGTGACCCCGATGCAGGGTCCCAACCTGGAAAATCAACCATTTCTCTGCCTCCTCAGATGCTGCCTGACCCGCTGAGTTCCCCTAGCAGTTTGCGTGTTGCTCCACATTCCAGCATCTGCAGTCTCTTGTGTCTCCCTCACCTGAAACTTAATTGGTTTCTCTTTCCACAGATGCTGCTTGACTGGCTGAGGTCTTCCAGCATTTTCCGGTTTTGTTCTTGCCAATCACCTGGTTACTATGGGGCTGACACTTGCTTTATTCCTTCCCGACTCACCTCATCACTTCACTGCTTAATCAAGGCTGAATCATTTTTGGAAGCAGTTTTCTTTGCCAGAAGTTGTTTGGATTTTTCGTAATTTAATAGCCTCTCTTTTTATTGCTCAGAGTCGGCTCATTTCTTTAATGATGAAGAGAATGGGAAGAACAAATAATACAAAATGTACCTTCACGCTCAGGCTGAGGAGTTTAGACTATTAACCAGACTCTCAGCCATTTCATTAACATGCCTTTCACTCTATATACATTTTGGAGCCTAATTGTCTGGGCCGACATTATTATTCTGACACTTAGGTATTTAATCTGTTAGCAGGTAATAATAGGATATGCAAGGCCTGCCAGACTTCTTCACTGACTAGAAAGGGAGCTATAATGAGGGTATCATTTCAGTGAAGTCGGTGCCTTTCCTTGACTTGATAAATAGTGTAATAAGCTATTGTATGGCAGTAAATGACACTTAATTGTGACTCAAATTTAGCATGTAAAGCATTATTGAATATAATGTCCAAGAAATTGTAATGCACCTGAAAACACACATCAAAGTGGTTTTGTGTGAGGCTGCTCACCAGCAATGGCGATATATAGTGTGGTGCAACAGTGTTGGGTGCAATTGAGCAGGCACAAGGAAGCTCACACAATGGGCTCATCCCTCAGCCATAGAGTCGTACAGCACAGAAACAGGCCATTTGGCCCACCGCATCCATACTGACCAGTGGTTACCCATCTCTATTAATCCCACCTTCCAGCACTTGGCCCGTAGCCTTCTGTGATTCAAGCGCTCATCCAGATACTACTTCAATGCTGTCAGTGACTCTGCTTCCACCACTCCCTCAGGCAGTGTGTTCCAGGTACTCAATGCCAATACCAAAGAAAACTGCTTCCAATACTAATAGACCCCGGTTCAATTCCCGCTGCTGTCTGTAAGGAGTTTGTACATTCTCCCCGTGTCTGTGTGGGTTTCCTCCGGGTGCTCCGGTTTCCTCCCACATTCCAAAGACGTACGGGTTAGGAAGTTGTGGGCGTGCTATGTTGGCGCCGGAAGTGTGGCGACACTTGCGGGCTGCCCCCCAGAACACTCTACGCAAAGAGATGCATTCACTGTTTCGATGTACATATGACTAATAAAGAAATCTTATCTCAAAAGGACCCCCTCAGATCCCCTCTAACTCTCTTTCCCCTCATCCTGAATCTACGTCTTCTAGTTTTATCTCCCTCTGATATGGGGAAACATTTCCTGCAGTCTACCCTATCTATACCCCTCATCATTTTATATTCCTCGGTCACCGACCCTTCTTAACCTCCTCCGTTCCAGGGAGAACAGACCCAGCCTCTCCTCATAACTGAAACATTCCATCCCAGGCAACATCCTGGTGAATCTCCTCTGCACCCTCTCCAGTGCTGACACATCCTGTAGTGTGGTGACCAGAACTGCACGCAGTTCTCCAGCTGAGGTCTAACTAATGTTTTATAAAGTTGGCGCATAACCTCCTGCTCTTGTATTCAATGCCCCAACTAATGAAGACCAGTCTCCCATAAGCATTCTTAACCAGATTATCTACCTGCACTGCCATCTTCGAGAATCTTTGGACTTGCACGGCAAGGTCCCTCTGTTCCTCAATACTCCCTGGGACCCTACCATTCATGGTGTACATCCCAAGTACTCCCTTGCAAGTACTCCCAAAATGAATCAGCTCACATCTGTGTGGATTAAGCTCCTTCTGCCATTTCACAGCCCATTTTACCAACACATCACCATCACTCGAGACTGCCTTCCAAACCATCAACAACTCAAACCAACTTTCTTGTCATCTGCGATCTCACTGATCACGCCTCCTACATCCGCATCTAAGTCCTTCACAAACAGTGGATCACCACTAGTCACAGGCATCCAATCCTTTACTATCAGCCTCTGTCTCCTATCACCAAGCCATTTTTGGAACAAATTTGCTAACTTGCCCCGGATCCCATGGGCCCTCACCTTTAGGACCAGGACCTTGTCAAAGGCCTTACTGAAGTCCATGTAAACCACATCTACTGCACCGCCCTCATCAATACACTTTGTTACCTCCTCAACAAATTCAGTCAGACAAGATCTGCCCTTGACAAAGCCATGCTGGCTATCTCCGATTAGTCCCTGCCTTTCCAAGTGATCATTAATTCTGCCCCTCGGAATTTTTTCCGGTAACTTCCGTGCTGCCGATATTAGGCTCACAGGTCTGTAATTACCAGGCTTTTGCCTGCTGCCCTTCAGGGAAAGGAGGGACCACATTTGCCATCCTCCAGTCACCTGGTACCTCACTTGTGGCCAGCAAAGGTATAAAAATCTCATCCGGAGCCCCAGCATTCTCTTCCCTTGCCTCCCGCAGCAGCCTGGGATAAATGTCATCCGGTCCTGGGGATTTATCCATCTTCAAGCCTTTTTGTTTGTGGAAACTTGCGCTAGAATTTCACCTTCCCCTTCACTGAATCCTTCAACTTCAACGTCTGTTTCCTTTGTGCACACTGATGAAAGGTTTTAATTTAAGACCACACGTATACCTTTCGGCTCGACGCAAAGATTGTCCCTGATGGGCCCTACTCTTTCTCTAGTTATTCTTTTAACCTAAATATACTTATGAAATACTTTTGGATTTGCCTCACTCCTGTCCACCAGTGCCCTTTCATGATCCTTCTTTGCCTTATTAACTTCCTTTTTAAGCTTTTATTAGTCTCTCACCATGGAGAAGTAAGGACCCCTTGATGAAGGGAGTTCAGAATTAGGAGCTGGAGTAGGACATTCAACCCCTTGAGGCTGCACTGCCATTTAATAAGATCATGGCTGATCTGATTGCAGCTTCAATTTTCCATCCCTGGTAATCTTTCACCCCTTTGCTTATCAGGTACCCATCTACCACTACCTGAAACATATTCTAGGACTCTGCTTCCACAGTTCCTCTGAGGAAGAGAGTTTCATAAACTCAGAACCCACTGAGAGAAAAAAATTCAAGTCATCTCCGTCTTGAGTGAGTGGCCCCTTAATTTTTTTAAACACTGAACCTCATTTGAGATTCCCCGACAAAGAGGAAACACTCTCTCCACATCCACCCTGTCAAGACCCCTCTTGTATGCTTCAATCAAGTTCCCTCTCGTTCTTCTAAACTCCAGAGGGTACAAGCCTAGCCTGTACGAGCTTTCTTCATGTGACAACTTGCCCATTCAAGTTTTCAACCTCATAAACCTCTGAACTGCTTCCAATGCATCAATGTCCTTCCTAAACAAGGAGACTAGCACTGTCCTTGGTGGTCCAGATATGATCTCATCAATACCCCGTCTGACTGAAACATAACCTCCCTACTTTTACATATTCAGTTCCACTTGCAATAAATGATAACGTTCTGTTGCCTTCCTAATTATCTGCTGTACCTGCATACTCGCCGTGTACAAACCTTGCACTAGTTCACTCTGCCGTCTCAACTGTCTTTGCTCCAAGGGGAATGGTTCTCTGCCATTCTCTGTATGTGCAGCGAGCAATTCAACGACAGTTCATTGGGTTTCAAGTGTATGAGAGCCGGAAAGTCAAAGGGGATTAATACGGGAGTTGCAGGGTGTGACCTGGCTGCTGCAGATGAGCTGAGAGGAGGATAAAAACATCTGTGGTGGGGAGGGGAGGGGTGGTGAGATCGCACAACTGGAGGTTAGGATCCTGGTTCTAGGAATAGGGCAGGAAAGTTGGCTCCAAAGTCCAATCAGCCATGATCTCATGGCCAGGTGGAGCAGAGTTAAGGGGCTGAACAGCCAGTTCAATCCATCTCTTGCATTCTTTTTTGTCTGGACTCTCTGGTAGACTTAATGGTTGTTTCTCGGTCCAGTCGGGGGCTGGTCTCCAGTAGTAGATTGGTGGGTAGGGTTATGGTGTGCTGGTTAAGTAACTGGGCCGATAATCCCACAGTATCACCCAGAGACGAGAGATCAAACCCCGCCATTGTGGGAATTTAAGTTTGCGTAATGATGTGGTTTTTAAAATGAAGACCAGGAAGCTATAGTATTGTTGTACAAGCCCATTCGGTGTACTAATGCTCTGCCTGGAAGGAAATCTTTCATCCTTAATCTATATGTGACTCCAGACTAATAGCAACGTGGTTGATCCTGGTGGTAATTAATTGCCCTTGCCAATAATACCCACATCCTAAAGGAAATGAATGAATGAAATCCCTCAGCTGCCAACCCTGATCGCCAATGACTTGTTGTGTCCATGATATTTTTTCCCAGCTACAAGCCCCCAGGATGGGTTGAGTGACAGCACTGGCAGGGGAGCAATGTGTCCTCATCTGTTGGCCACAAGTATTCAACAGGCTTTCTTTTACACTGGGGAAGGCATACATCAGGAAATCTGTGCTGCCGTGGTGACAGAGATACCATCTGCACCTTGTCTCTGCAAACAGATGTTTCATTGCTGCCTCTTATCGATATTCCTGCTGCCTCGATGCAGTCGTTGGCTTTGTTTTCATCTCGCGCGTCGGGTTTGGATGTAGCGACGTGTAGCAGCAAACCTGGTCACTATATTGTCAGTGGAGACACTCCGTTCCCTGCCTCCGGTCCAGTCACCACAACCAAATGCACGGTGTTCTGGAATTCCTGGATCCTGCAGGATTGCTTGGCTTTGGCAGGGAAAACTATGGCTGCAGTGAAATGAGGGAGTGTGAGTTTTTCACGGAGTTCCCTCTAGGACTAGGTTTGTCTTAGGGGCACAGATTAAGCGGACTGGGCCCATTCCTCCCATGAGTTTAGCCATGAGTTAAAAGAGAGTACAGCACAGAAACAGGCCCTTCATTGATTCCGTGCTGACCATCAATCACTCATTTACACCAATCATACATTAATCCCATTTTTTTTATTTTTTCACACATTCTCATTAACCCCCACCCCACAATATTCTCCCACTCACCTACGCACTGGGGGCAATTTACAGCAGCCAATTAGCTTACCAATCCACACGTCTTTGGGATGTGGGAGGAAACCGGAGCACCCGGAGGAATCCCACGCAGTCACGTGGAGAACCTGCAAATTCTACGCCGACAACACCTGAGGTCAGGATTGAACCTGGGTCTCTTACTAGCTGCGCCACTGTGCTGCCCTTTGGTAGAATGAGAGATGATTTCATCAACTTCTTAAGGGGCTTGACGCAGTAGATGTGAAGAAGATGTTTTCCCTGGCTGGAGTGTCCAGAACCGAGGGTCACAGTCTCAGAATAAAGGGTCAACCATTCAGGACAGAGATGAGAAGAAATTACTTCACTCAGAGGGTGGTGAATCTTTGGAATTCTCTCTCCAAGAGGGCTGTGGAGTTCGGTCACTGAGTATAGCACAGTGGAGCATCCGGTAGAGCCGCTGCCTTACAGCTCCAGCGACCCAGCTCCCAGCTTCAATCCTGACCTCCGGCGCTGCCTCTGTGAAGTTTGCACCTTCTCCCTGTGACCGGGTGGGTTCCCCCCCCCCCCACCCCCCCAGATGCTCCACTTTCCTCCCACATCCCAAAGGCGTGCAGGTTGCTGGGTTAATTGGCCGCTGTAAATTGTGCCTTGTGTGGAGGTGAGGGGTAGAATCTGCGGGGGTGGAGGGGGGGGGTTGATGGGAATATGAAGAGTAAAAAAATGGGGTTAGTGTAGGATTGGTGTAAGTGGGTGGTTGATGGTCAGTGTGGACTGGATGGGCCAAAGGGCCTGTTTCTGCATTATGTGACGCTATAACTCTAGGGATTGATAGATACTCACATCTTCAGAGAATCAATAACAGGGATCCCTGGAGTGGGAGATTTCTGAAACTGTGGGTTCACTGGTGTGAAATTCACTAGTTGTTGAGTAGTTCCTCAGAGGACACTGGTTGGCAGAGGGATTGGCGTGGAGGTCACGGAGAGAGATCCCAGCTGGAAACTGGGAATAGTTCTTTGACGTAGAGATCACTAAGATACAAGGTTCAGCAATGTGGGAATTGGTGGTTGGCACGGGCTTACTGATACAGGGACCGCCATCTGATACTGGGTCCCCCCGTGGTGCTGGGATCCCTGTGGGACACTGGTGCCCTGTCTGGTATCGGGACTTCCGTCGGATACTGGGATCCCCAACTGACATTGGAAACATTGGTATTGGTTTATTATTGTCACTTGTACCAAGGTACAGTGAAAAACTTGTCTTGCATACCGATCGTACAGGTCAATTCATTACACAGTGCATTGAGGTATTACAGGGTAAAAACAATAACAGAACAGAGTAAAGTGTCACAGCTACAGGGAAGTGCATTGCAGGTAGACAATATGGTGCAAGGTCACAACAAGGTAGATTGTGAGGTCAAGAGTCCATCTTATTGTACTAGGGGACCATTCAATAGTCTTTTCGCAGTGGGATAGAAGCTGTCCTTGAGTCTGGTGGTACGTGCCCTCAGGCTCCTGTATCTTCTACCTGATGGAAGAGGAGAGAAGAGAGAATGACCCGAGTGGGTGGAGTCTTTGATTATGCTGACTGCTTCACTGAGGCAGCGAGAGGTATAGACAAAGTCCATGGAGAGGAGGCTGGTTTCTGTGACGCGCTGGGCTGTGTCCACAACTCTATGCAGTTTCTTGCGGTCCTGGGCAGAGCAGTTGCCATACCAAGCTGTGATACATCCAGATAGGATGTTTTCTATGGTGCATCGATAAAAGTTGGTGAGGGTCAAAGGGGACATGCCAAATTTCTTTAGCCTCTTGAGGAAGTACAGGCGCTGGTGAGCTTTCATGGCCGAGGTGTCTACGCGGTTGGATCAGGACAGGCTATTGGTGATGTTCACTCCAAGGAACTTGAAGCTCTCAACCCTCTTGACCTCAGCACCATTGATGTAGACAGGTGCACGAACACCGCCCCCTTTCCTGACGTCAATAACCAGCTCTTTTGTTTTGCTGACATTGAGGGGGAGGTTGTTGTTGTGATACCACGTCACTGTCTGGCACTTTGACTGTCGTCTGGCGCCTGGTCCACTCTCTGGAGCTTTGACCGCCATCTGGAGCATTGATCGCCGTCTGGAGCTTTGACTGCTGTCTGGCACTTGGTCCACTGCCTGGCACTGGGACTGCCATCTGGCCCTTGCCCTGCCACCTGCACCTGGATCGGCTTCTAGCACTGGGACCTCCATCAGGCGTCAGGACCCCTTCTAGTGTTGTGATCCCCGTCTGCCCCCGAGCCCCCCCCCCCCGACCCATTTGCTGCTTAGATCAATGATTACTTGTTCAGGTTCACCATTACACACAATACAACTTCAAAACATCTCTTGAAATTGAATTTAAAAAAAACTGAAATTTAATTAACTTTCTGATTAAGTCTCACTGGCCTACCAGGCTCCCTGTGGGAAATCACTCTTCAAGTACATGCTTTCAGGTGAGCTAAACAAAGCTCATGTCCTTCCAGCTGCTACTCCACATCTGTTTTAATGTTTAAGAAGTGTTTTTCTTTAATCCTACGGTGTAAGTACCAGCCAGGCTGTGAGAGTTAAAGGCGCAGGTCAGAATCGGATGTTTATCGGGTCGTTTAAAACGCCAGTCCATCCATTGCAAGTGACATTGACCTCTGCACAGCCGTACCGTTCTTACAATAATCCAAAGAGAGATGGAGATTTGGGAATAAGAAAGGAAAATCCCAGAAATTCAGCAGGTCAGGCAGCACCTGTGAAGAGAGAAGCCAAGTTGATGCTTCCGGTTGATGAGCCTGTGTCAGACCAGGAAAAGCAAGTTCTTGGCTGTGGAGAGGGGGAAGGTGGGGAGAGCAGAGGGAGTAGTGTCATCGGCTGGAGAGCAGTCTGGGGATTCATTTCTGGTTCATGTTTATTGATGTCATAGGCATACATTCACAGGGTATAAATGCCATCAACGTTCGCTTGTCACAGCAGCAGCACAGAACATTACAGGTTGAGGATAAACGTGTTAACACTTATGTTAACATAAATTGTACATAACTTACATGTGTACAAAATAAATGACAGAAAGTATACAACGCCACTGGTGCAAGATAGAGAGAAAAATATAAATTGGTACATTTGTTTATTATTGTCACATGTATCGAGGTACAGTGAAAAACGTGTCTTTTTTTTATTTATACAGCACAGTAACAGGCCCTTCCGGCACAAGCCTGTGCCGCCCAACTACACCCATGTCAACCAACTAACCCGTACAGCTTTGGAATGCGGGAGGAACCCAGAGCACCCGGAGGAAGCCCATGCAGTCATGGGGAGAACCTATAAAGTCCTTACAGACAGCGGTGGGAATTGAACCCTGATCACTGGCACTGTGATAGTGTTATGCTAACTGCTACGCTACCATTGCGTCCTATTCAATCTCTCCCCATTAGACAAACACGTTAACCCTGGAACCAGTCTATTGAACATGCACAGAACTTTGACACACTTTCCAACTTTGTAATGCCATTACTTTATCAGAATTATGTCGTGGAATTTCTAGGCCATCATACTTAACAAACTTCATAAACTTTACTCAGTAAGTGGCCAATGAAATAGATACGATAAATGGTATCTTGCATACCGTCCATACGGATCATTTCATTACAACGGTGCATTGAGGTAGTACAGGGTAAAACAATAACAGAATGCAGAATGAAGTGTTACAGTTACAGAGAAAATGCAGTGCAGGTTGACAATAAGGTGCAAGGCCATAACGAGATAGATTGTGAGGTCAAGAGTCTATCTTATCGTACTAGGAGACCGTTCAACAGTCTTATAACAGCGGGATAGAAGCTGTCCTTGAGCCTGGTGGTACGTGTTTTCAGGCTTTTGTATCTTCTGCCAGATAGGAGGGGGGAGAAGAGATGGGAGAGTGGGTAGGGTCTTTGATTACGTTGGCTGCTTTACCAAGGCAGTGAGAAGTGTAGACAGAGTCCATTGGAGGGGAGGCTGGTTTCCGTGATGTGCTGAGTTACATCCATAACTCTGCAATTTCTTGTAGTCACGGGCAGAGCAGTTGCCATACCAAACTGTGATGCATCTGGATAGGATGCTTTCAATGGTGCATCGATAAAAATTGGTGAGGGTCAAAGGGAACATGTTGGATTTCTTTAGCCTCCTGAGGAAGTAGAGGCACTATATATATATATAGTCCGAGGTAATGTTAGGGTTTTCAAGGTCGATTCAAGGACATGAGGACAGTGGAGAAGAAGCTGTTGTTGAACCTTGAGGTGTGGGTCTTCAGGCTCCTGTATCTCCTGCCCGATAGCAGCATCGGGAAGAGGGGACGGAATGGGGCCCCTGATGATGGATGTCTTTGCCTTTGGAGACTGTCTGGGGCGGTAAGGTTTGAGTGTCTGGACTTTCTTGCCGATCTGCCTGGGGGAGTGGAGGAAGATGAGTGAGGGCAGGAGGGAGGGAGCATTAAAAACAAGCTGGAAGAGGGAGAGGCATAACACAGGAGCCGCTGGGAATGTGAGTTCAGAAAGAACACTAGAAACAGCCAGCAGGTCAGGTAGTGTCTGTGGAGAGGGAGTTGCTGAGGTAATGCTCCCCCTCCAAGTTCAATATATCCTTCCTCAGCTGCGATGCCTCACACTGTTCACAGCACCCAATATTTGTTCTAATCTGGCCTTTGTGTAGCTCCTTGTACTCCAGTGTTCTAGGTATAAAGATAAGCTTTCCATTAGCCTGTTAGATTATTTCCTCTCCTGGTCCTTAATATTCTAACGAACAATGCGTACAACCCCTCCAAGCCTACATCCACTGTTTCCAGTTTTACGCCATTGAGAAAATACTCTGTTCAGAATGGATCAATTCATGTGTTGCAGAGAAATCCATTTCCCACCACTGGGTCCATTCAATTGATGCCTTGGTATCTCTGTGTAATTTAATGCTTGGGTCGACACTGCTTATAACATTGGTTGCCTTTGAGGGGTGACCTCATTGAAACATATAAAGTCCCAAGGTGATGTGGCAAGGTAGATGTTGAGATGTTTCCACTTGTGGAAGAGTCATGAATGGAACACAGTTACAATCAGGGAGATTTAAGGTGCGTCGGAATTTCTTCTCATCGAAGGTGGTGAATCTATGGAATTCTCTTATCCTGACATAGCCTGTTCTCACATTGGTCTGAGGGCAGACAGCCTCAATGCATCTGAAATTTACTGCCTTTCAGGTGCTAACAAGTTGGATTCATCAACTACATTAGAGTCAAAATTGGTTACTAAAACCATCCTTTCGTTTCATCTGTAACCACCATTTCATCTGCTGTCACTAAAGCCAACCTTCCCCCCCCACCCCGCCTTCAGGAAAACAAAGGACTGCAGATGCTGGAATCTAGATGAAAAACACGATGATGCTGGAGGAACTCAGCAGGCCGGGCAGCATCCGTGGAGAAAAGCAGGCGGTCAACGTTTCGGGTCAGGACCCTTCTTCAGGACTGAAGATAGGAAAAGGGGAAGCCCAATATATAGGAGGGAACAACAGAGCAGTGATAGATGGACAAAAGAAGGGAGGCCCTTGTGCCCACCCCATCTCCCGTCATTTGTCCACCTATCACTGCTCTGCTTTTCCCTCCGATATATTGGGCTTCCCCTTTTCCTATCTTCAGTCCTGAACAAGGGTCCTGACCCGAAACGTTGACCGCCTGCTTTTCTCCACGGATGCTGCCCGGCCTGCTGAGTTCCTCCAGCATCGTCGTGTTTTTCTTCACCTCTTTCAGTTACCTACCTTTCCTGCAGACCTTATTACCTGGTGTACTTCCCATCCGAGTCCTGTCTCAGTAATGGCTATCATGGCATGTCCTCCAAATTGGATTTACAACTGTGGGTCATTCAGTTTCTCTCCCGTACTCCATTCATTTGTGTGAGGAACATTTATTTGCCCTATGGAGAGACAAGAGATCGCAGATGCTGGAAATCTGGAGCAATACACAAAGGAGCTGGAGGAACTCAGTGGGTCGTGCAGCATTTGTGGAGGGAAATGAACAGTCAATGTTTTGGGTCAAGACCCTTCATCAGGACTTGACTGTTCATTTCCACCCAGAGACCTGCCTGACCCGCTGAGTTCCTCCAGTGCTTTATGTGTTGCTATTTATTTGTCCTATATATGTTTCACTTTTACACTTATCTCTTTCTCTCTCTCTCCCTCCCTCCCTCCCTCTGTCCCTCGGCTAATTACATGACATCCTTTAGCTTGCCCATTCTCCAGAGGTACCGTTTCTGACATCAAACTTATCCTCGTTAATTTGCTTCAGTAGTAAAAATAACCTCATATCGCCAGAGACCCGGGTTCATTCCCGACCCCCGGTGCTGTCCATGAGGAGTTCTCCCTGCAACTGTGTGGGTTTCCTCCGGGTGCTTCAGAGCCTTGTCCCAAAGGTGGGCAGGTTGGTAGGGTAATTGGCCACTGTAAATTACCCCTGGCGTGCAGGTGAGAGGTCGGATCTTGGGGAGAGGTGACGAGAAATGTAAATGAGAAATTTACAGGGGAATGTGGGGAATTGAATTGGTGTGATTGCCCTGAGAGCCGACATAAACTTAACGGGCTGGCCTTTTCCTACGTCGTAAGAAAATATGAAGAGAAACTTATTTTATCCTCCCACTCCTTCCCTTTGCAGCTGAAAGCCCATTTTCAAGTGAGTATGGTCCTTTCTTCCCTTTCAGGCAGTGCGTTCCATAACATAACCACTCCTTGTGTAAGAAAATAGCTCCTTGTGGAAGAAAATGTCTCCGTATCCCTTCTCCCGGTCTTCAGACAATTGCCTGGAATCTGGTCCTCAGGTTGCATTAGCAGTAATAAGTCCTGCGTATAATCTCCTGCAAAACTGTTTGTGCTTCTGAAAGGGGTATCGGATGGTGAGAAGGTGAGAGGGGGGAAGCTGAAGGAGATTTACGAGGCAAGTTTTTTTTACACAAAGAGTGGTGGGTGCCTCGAACCTGCTGCCTGGGGAAGTGGAGCAGAAAGATACAATAGTGACATTTAAGAGGCTTTTATACTGACACATGAACAGGCAGGAATGGAGCGATATGGACCATGTGCAGGGCAGATGGGATTAATCCTCCAAGTAGTATTGTTGTACATCTCCTCTGTAGCTGAAGCCCAGTACACAGGACTGAACGCAGTACCAGAGCCAGTGGGAAGGCAGCATCACAAAGAGGAATTCAGATTCAGTTTACTTTATTGTCATACACACCAGGGTGCAATGAAGTTCTTTGCTCGTGTGAAGCTCACAGAGTAGACAGTGTACATGGTGATAATACAACAATAAATACAGCGATGAGCACGAATCAACAGAATGGTGCAAAGGTTGTACTGCAAACTGAAGTAGTGCAAAAAGAAATGCTAAAATGACAATAATGGAAGAGGAAGAATTAAGAGTCTGAGAATGCAGCAGCACTGGCAGGAAGGTGATTGGTTCAGAAGTCTGACAGCTGTGGGGAAGAAGTGGTTCTTAAATCTGGTCGTTTGGTCTTTCAAGCTCCTGTGTCTTCTCCCAGAAGTTAGAATAGAGCAAAGGGAACGGCCAGGGGGGCAGGCATCCTGGGCAATACTGTTAGCCTTCCTGAAGCAGCGCATCGTGAAGGTGGACCGGATGGAAGGAAGTGACGAACCTGTGACGGACTGGGTGGTGTGTCCCATTCCCTGTGGGTTCCATTGGTCCAGAGCAGAGCAGTTGCCATACCAGGCTGAGATACAACCTGTCAGGATACCTTCTCTGGCTCATCTGGAGAAGTTCAACAGAGTCCTCACGGACAAGCCAAATCTTCTCAGACGCCTAAGAAAGTGAATGCGCTTTCTTGATCCCATATCAATGTGAAGGGGCCAGGAGAGGTCGCTGGTGATATGGATGCCAAAGAACTTGAACCCGTCGACCATCTCTACAGCAGTTCCGTTGATGAGGACAGGCGTGTGTTCACCCCACCCCATCTCCAAACGCCAGCTCTGAAATAAACGGAATTGGGTTTACCAGGAGTGGCAGATTGCTCCCTGCAAGTCACAGCCCTGACAGAGACAAGAGCAGGACGCCAGATTTGTTCATCAAACCAAACCTTAAAGTACGACCTTTGAATCAGATGGCTTTGATCTTGCAGAGCTGTGTCTCGGAGGCCCCATCGTGCAGGGCACTGGCGGAATCAGATCGATTATGGGCACGTGTGAGAGGACACACAACAACATTGACCCACGACCTGTGGGTGCAGTGACACACTCAATCAACACCGCGCTGCTGAGGAAGGAAGAAGTTCAGCTGTGAATGGCAGCTAATTCCGTTACCACGGCAACGTGCCCTGGTGATGAAGTAGCTCATAAGAAACAGTTGACAGTCATCAGAGATGCTTGCTAATAAAAATCAATATGGACAGGACACAATAGTACCTCGGGGAGGGAGAAATAATTGCAGATGTTGAAAATCTGAAATAAAGCTCAACATGGTAGAGATACTCATCAGGTCTGACAGCACTTGTGGAAAGGGGAAGGGCTCATGTTTCAGGTGTGGGTCCCTTCGTCAGACGCGCAGAGGGGGATGGCGTCTGTGGCTTCAAGTCAGCTCAGCAGCAGTGACTCCTGTTGAAAGCAACACACCCAAAATGCTGGAGGAACTGAGCAGGTCGGGCAGCGTCAGTGGAGGGAAATGAACAGTCGACGTTTCGGGCCGAGACCCCTTCATCAGGACTGACTCCTGTTGAAAGGCCGCTCACTTTAAACGTCCAGTGATTATCAATACTGGACTACATGTATGAAAAATTGAAAAAACTCACTTTATATTGTAATGGAGGCTTGGCTATGGTGCAGATTATAAGCATTTACCTTGGGTTGTACCTGGTGTTAGAGCAAACTTTGTGATTTGCTCACCAGGACATTATCTCCCGCACTATCACTGACCTCATCACCTCGGGAGATCTCCCCCCCACCACCAGCTTACAACATGATAGTCCCGTAACCTAGGACTGCCCGCTTCTATCTCCTCTGAGGGTGTAGGGAGAGGGGGAGGGTGTAGGGAGAGAGATGGGGAGGGTGTGGGGAGAGAGAGGGGGTAGGGTGTGAGGAGAGAGAGGGGGGTAGGGTGTGAAGAGAGAGAGGGGGTAGGGTGTGGGGAGAGGGGGAGGATGTAGGGAGAGAGAGGGTGGGGGGAGGGTGGGGAGAGAGAGGGGGGAGGGTGTGGGGGGGGGGGGTGCAGGGAGAGAGGGTAGGGTGTAGGGAGAGAGAGGGAGGAGGGTACAGGGGAGGGTGTAGGGAGAGAGAGGGGAGGGTGTAGGGAGAGAGGGGGGTGGGAGTAGGGAGAGGGTGAGGGTGTCGGGAGGGGGGGTTGAAGGTGTCGGGAGATGGGGGGAGGGTATGGGGAGAGAGAGGGGGGCGGGTGTAGGGAGAGAGAGAGGGGGAGACCCAATGTAGGGTTAATATCTTAGATTGAAGACCTTTCGTCAGAACTGGCAAAGAGATTTCAAAGAAAGCAGTTTAAGGTTGCTGGGAAGCGGGAGATCAACAGACGACAAGGAATCTGCCTGACGGGGTGAGTCGGGGTTGCTGTGCGGATGAGCCATCCAGTCAGTGGTTCTTGTGGGCCGTTAGGTGCTGATTTCCCTCTTTGTCTGTGTTGTGCGTTGCTAACGCTGGAGGTGTGGAACATGCCCGAGGTCAGGCTGCACTGTCGGAGAGAAGATAACTGAGTCCGTGTCACAAATCACTCACAGCACAAGTGGCCAGATCTGATAGCGACGGTTAACCCAAAGTTGTAGAGTTCAATAATGAGTCCAGGAGGCTGCAACGTACCCAGGTGGAAGATGAGGTGCTGTTCCTCAAGCACAGTACAGGAGAGCACAGAGCAATAGGTTAAAGTGGGAGTGGAATGGAGCATTGAAGTGATAAGCAGTCAGAAGCTCAGGGTCTCTCCCGTGCACTGAGCACAGGTGCTTTGCAAAGCGATCACCCAGGGACACTGACACAGTTAGTTAGGGAGAGCCAGGGTTCAGAGCCAATGACGGTGAATGGTGTATGATGGAGATTTTGAATGGTGTGTGATGGAGGGGAAGCTACAAGTGGTGGTGTTTCCATGTGGCCGCTTCTCTTATTCTCTGTCCTGGACTTAGAGACGAAGAACGCTTAACAGTTACCGCAGTGCATCTTGCGGAAGGTTGCTGCAGTTGTTTCGAAAAGCTCTGGTAATCTGCTCTGGCGTTGTCTGGGAGTGTCACACTCACGTTAAGCACATTGAGGCCCCCTTCCCACACTCACTTTAAGCCCCCTGGAGTCTGTCTGTGCAGCAATGATCTGATGTTTTTATCTTTCCTACTGGTTGTGAAGAGGTGAAATGTCCTGCCTGAAAGGGTGTGGACACCAATTCTGTAGGAACATCCACAGAGTGATTGAATACATAGCACAACTTGCTGTGCTTGGGAAAAGAGCTGTGGTCTGGGTCTAAATTGGACGGTTCTTTCAGTGGGTTGGCATAGGTGTGAGGGGCCAAATGGCCTGTACCCGCACGGTAAAATTCTTGTATTAGGGTCTTTCATCAGCATGAACAATCCTGATTCCCCTTAAGTATATCAAATCTCTATCTTTCAATCAGTACATATTGCAATGTAAGTAGAAAATGTTGGAAACACTCAACAGGTCAGGCGGCGACTGCGGAGGGAGAAACAGAGTTAGTACTTCAGGTCCGGGACCTATCATCAGAACTGGACAGACATGCGGTTATATCCGTCAGGACCTCAGGACGTCCCAGGTTGCTCTCAGTCAGTGTTCCTGCAGTATAGTCCGTGCAGGAAACACTGCAGCTAATTGGCGTACAGCAAGCTCCCAAAAACAGCAAGGGTTCTTGTTTGTGTCAGACCTCTGATGTAAAGTCATTGACCTGTAACATTAACTCAGTTTTTATTCTCTCTCCACAGATGCTGCCTGATCTGCCGGGTACTTCCAGTATTTTCATTTGCAACTGTAAAAAAAACTGCTGGAAACACTCAGCAGGTCAGGCAGCATCTGTGGAGAGAGAAATAGTTCATGTTACAGGTCAGGGACCTTTTGTCAACATTGCAACATGTTGCACTTTCTTACAACTCCTTGGATGGAGACATTTTCTCCAGAGTTCCTTCTTGGATTTATTTCCAGCCGCCTTAACTAATGGCCCCACTAGTGTTGACTTCGCCATCTACCTGAGATTCAAAGTCGAGCTTATTGTCACATGCACAAGTACGTGTACGCACAGGTGCAATGAGAAACTTATTTTAACAGCAGCATCACAGGCACATAGCATCAGATTAGCAGCTTTCACAAGAAAAAACATCAATTAAACAAACTATACACAATTTTTGCAAGAAAGAACACAATTAGAACAAAAAAAAAACTAAGTCCATTTTAGTGCAAAGTGATCAGATTGCTCAATATTTCATGACAGTTGTGCTCTCTAAGTTCTGGTACTCTGAGTCCAACTTGTACTGACGATGCAAGGTCACTGGGAATATCAGGGTGGGTGGAGTGGAACATTCCCGGGAAGGTGAGGTTGAGTAGATGAAGTGACGGGAAGAGTGATAGGAGATCTTCAGGAAGGTTGGGAAGAGAGGAGCCAATCACAGAGTGTGTCGACAGTGACGCCAGTTGTCAAGTGAAGGGTTCACAACAGGAGTGACCATGCGGAGCTGGGTCAGTGCAAACAGCTAGGCTGAGAAGTTGTACACGGGCATGGTGGTGTCCCAAAAGTTAGGTTACCGGATTAGTAACCCAGAGACTCGGACTGACTAGTTCAAATTCCACAACGGCAGCTGTGGAATCTAATTCAATTAAACAAATTGTCATTAGTAATGATGATAAAACTACCAGATTGTCTTAAAAGCTGATCTAGATAGCTTGTGTCCTTTGAGGTTGAAAATCTGCTGTCCTTGCACTGTCTGGTCTATGTATGTGACTCCAGACCAATACCTGCATGGTTGGCCCTCAAACCCCCTCTGAAATGCGGATGGCTGTGGACTGAAAAATGTATTAAAGAATTTTCATGTGCTGGTGTTAGTGAATAACAATGGTGCTTGCTGGCGTGCTGAATTCAGATAGGAATGTTAGGAAATGGGAGCAGGAGTAGGCCATCCTGATCTTCTATCTCAGCTGGTTTCCTCCACTATCCCCATATCTCTTGGTTCCCTTAATGCACAGAAATCTATTGATCTCTGTTTTGAGGGAACTCAGTGACTGAGCCTCTTCTGCCCTTCTGGGTAGAGAATTCCCAAGATTCACCGTCCTCTGACTGAAGACATTTCTCCTCACCTCAGTCCTGGATGGTCTACCCCCTATTCTGACACTGTGCCCCATGATTCTAGTCTCCTTGGCCAGGGGGAGCATCCTCCCTGCATCCACTCTGCTGAGCCTTATGAACATGTTGAAAATTCCACTGAGATCTCCTCTCATTCTTCTGCAATCTAGAAAGTACATCTCTCGACATACAGCGAGCCCGCCATCCCTAGAACCAGTCTGGCCGTGGAGAAGATACAGTGGCACAGCTAGTAGATGTGTTGCCTCACAGCACCAGGGAGCTGGGTTCGATCCCGACCTCCGTCGCTGTCTGCGTGGTGTTTGCATGTTCTCCCTGTGACAGTGTCGTGGGTTTCCTCCGGATGCTCTGGTTTGTTCCCACATCCCAAAGACATGTGGGTTGGTGGGTTAGTTGGCCGCTGTAAGTTACCTCTGTGAGTGGTAGAATACGGGAAGAGTTGATGGGAACGTGGGGAGAATAAAATGGGATTAATGCAGAATTAGTGTAAATGGAGATTGATGGTCAGCATGGACTCAGTGTGCTGAAGGGCCTGTTTCCAAACTGTATCCCTCTATGACTCCGTGACATCAAAATTATACACAATGCTCGATATAATTAAAGTAAGACATCTATCCTTCTGTACTCAAACCTTCTTCTAATATGGGTCAGTCTGCCATTTGCGTTCCTAATCACACGGTAGTGTAGTGGTCAGCGTAACGCTATTACAGAGCCAGCGACACGGGTTCAATTCCGGCCGCTGTCTGTAAGGAGTTTGTACCTTCTCCCCGTGTCCGCGGGGGTTTCCTCCGGGTGCTCCGGTTTCCTCCCACATTCCAAAGACGTACGGGTTAGGAAGTTGCGGGCGTGCTACGTTGGCGCCGGAAGCGTGGCGACACTTGCGGGCTGCCCCCCAGAGCACTCCACGCAAAAGGTGCATTTCACTGTGTGTTTCTATGTAACTTATAAGATCTTGTATCTTATTTTATAATTGCATCCCGCACCTGGACATTAGCTTTCAGTGACTTCGCAAGGACACTCAGATCACTTTGAACATCAACATTTCCCAATCTCTCACCATTTAAAAAATAATCTGCATTTCTATTTTACGTACAGAAGTGGATGACCTCATGTCTCCACATTATATTCCATTGACCGTGATCTTGCCCACTCATTTATTGTGACTACGTCGCCTCGAAGATGCATTTTAAGAGGAAATATGCATCAGAAAGCTCTCCTTTGAACTCCGGCAGGATGAAATTAGTGAGCACTGAGAGACGAGTGAATAAGCAACATTCAGTGTGGATTTGTGAAGGGCACACTGTGCCTGACTCACTTAATTGAATTTTTGCGAGGATCACGGAACAGGATATGACCAGTGCCCTATCTAAGATCAAATCCAGCTCTGCTCAGCTGCTTACAGATAGTGACCCCACTGTGACTAATCACACGAATGTCGTTTGGTCTCAAGTTAGACCATTAACGAGGAATAAATATCTGTGTTCCATCAGTGACATTGCCCCATTGTTCCGAGGCTGCAATCAGTAAAATTTACCAGTCCTCGCACATATCGGAAAAGTGCGACAGGTGAGATCTGTCCCGATTTCTGAGAGAACACAGTTGAGAACAGAGACACAAGAGACTGCAGATGCTGGAATCTACAGCAAAAAATAAACTGCTTGAAGAACTCAGCAGTTCAAGCAACATCTGAGCATCTGCTTCCACCAATGCTGTTTGACCATTTCAGTTTTTCCAGCAATTTTTTTTTGCTCCAGTTGAGACGAATCTGTGTGTGTGTGTGTGTGTGTGTGTGTCTGTGTGTTTATGAGTTTGATGTGTGTTTGGGGTATGTATGTGTCCGTGTGTGTGGTTGCAGTGTGTATTTACCTGATAAATTGGTAAATTGGTTTATTATTGTCACATGTACCAAGGTTTGTTTTACATGCAATCCGTAAGCGTCATTTCATTACAACAGTGCATTGAGGTAGTACAAGGGAAAGCAATAATTTAATGCAGATTAAAGTGTTTACAGTTACAGAGAAAGTGCAGCGCAGGCAGACAATAAGGTGAAAGGCCATAACGAGGTAGATTGTGAGGTCAAGAGTCCATTTTATCGTACTAGGGGACCGTTCAATTGTCTTATAACGGCGGGATAGAAGCTGTCCTTGAGCCTGGCGGTACATGCTTTCAGGCTTACGTATCTTCTGCCCGATGGGAGGGGGGAGAAGTAAGGATGTCCGAGGTGGTAGTTATGATTTCTGTGCACGCCGGTCAGGTAACACTGGGAGCCCAGGCTGAAGGAGATCCAAAGTATTGGCTCCTCTGAAGATCAGAAGTGCTTCTATTGATTATAAATTCAAAACCTTCTACCTGGCTGCAGACCTCGGTCGATTCTTCTTGTAAACAGGACCTCATTGAGGAAGGGAAGTCCATTGCTGAGTGCTGTTTGCACAGATTAATATTCAGTCAATATTGTTACCCAAGTAGGCTGCAAGAGTGGAAAATGATAGTGAGCAGAAATATTTTTCCTCAATGCGTGGGCGTGTTACCAATATTTTAAAACCATAAATGACATATTAAATATATTCAAGAAAGTCCAAAATTCAAAGGCAAAGATTTTGTTTTCATTGCTAAAAAATCATGGCATTTAATCATTGCTTAACCGTGATTAAAATCACTATGAATCATGATTTTTAATTGCTTGATAGTCCTTCCATATCCATGCATCAATAAAATATACTTAATACTGTTGTTCTGTGCAAGTTAAGCAAACTGCAGACATAAGTTTAAAAATGTATTAAAACTAAGTAGACTTTTCAATACTTAATGGATATTTACTTACATCGAACAAATATAAACATATAAATTTATCTTTGGATCTAGAGTACCTAGATATACTGTATGTGCTATTAGAGTACAAGTTGATAATCACAAGATAATCTTTATTCACCACAAGTTTGATGGCTAATTTGGTTCAAGTTGTCTGATCCGTGACACCTTATGTGGCCATAATTGGGTGGGAAGGGTGGGTAGCACAGTGATGCAGCTAATGGAGCCACTTCATCACACCTCCAGTGACCTGGATCTCATGCTGATCTCCAGTGCTGTCTGTGTGGTGTTTGCATGTTCTCCTTGTGACTGCATGGGGCTGCTCTGGTTTCCTTCCACTCGTTGGCAGGTTCATTGGCCGCTGGAAGTTGCCCGTCGTGTGGGTGAGTGGTAGTAGAATTGGGGGGCATTGATGAGCATGTGTGAGAGAGGGCAGATTACAGGGAAATAACTGGGTGAATGAGTCTGAGGGGAATGTCTCCCTTCTGTGTATCTGGTCTTGGGAGGACAGAAAGTCAGGCCAGTTTCTTCACTGGCTGATTGTTTTTCAAGTAATCCTCACTGCACTGTGGGAGAACAGTGAACAGAAGTAAAAATAAATGCCAGCAATGAAATGAACTGACCAAAATACCATTTAAAATTCTGCACCGTACAATGATTTGTGTTGCAAAAACTGTGCTACAAAACACCGCAGT
Organism: Pristis pectinata; assembly: GCF_009764475.1. Lineage (NCBI taxonomy): Eukaryota > Metazoa > Chordata > Chondrichthyes > Rhinopristiformes > Pristidae > Pristis > Pristis pectinata. Next base: position 47,267,967 of record NC_067417.1, read on the forward strand.
ATTGCTTTGTAAGTCAATACATTCCCGAAAATAGCAATTTTAGAATATGACTCAGTTGCTTCACTTTGATTATGGGTTTTAATTTTGAGACTGTTTAATAGTAAACCCTGCACAGTTACCATAAATATCCATATATAAATGTCATTTCCATATTTAGCGAGTATGTAAATTAACTTGCCAAGTGGGTTAGTGTGTAAAGGCACTACCTGACATGGTTAGTCAAAATCTTTTTCCCTTAGTAGGCACATCAAAAACAAGAGGGCCTCGGTTTAAGGTGAGAGGAAGGAGGTTTAAAGGGGGTCTGAGGGGTGAGTTTTTTTTACACAGAGAGTGGTTGATATCTGGAACGTGCTGCCAGAGGAGGTGGTGGGATCTGATATAATTACTATGTTTAAGGGACGTTTAGACAGACACTTAAATAGGCAAGGCATGGAAGGATATAGTCCTAATGTGGGCAAATGAGATTAGTGTAAAAAGGTCAGCATAGACGTGATGGGCTGAAGGGCCTGTTTTTGTGCTGTATGTCTCTATGATGGCCTTCTTCTGGGGCAGTCTCTTGGGATCAAGGACGACTGGCTTCCACTCTTGCCAACGCAGACCAGATGAAGGGTCTCAACCCGAAACGTTGACTATCCCTCTCCCTCCACGGACGCTGCCTGACCCGCTGAGTCCCTCCAGCCGGCTGCTGTTTGTTCCACTCTGCTTCGGTGGGTTCCCAGGTGTCCGATGAGGCCAGTGTGGGACCCGCAGACTCGTGCACCGATGGGCCAGGGGGGTAGCCGATGGAGGAGGTGGATGGCTCGCTGGTTCATTCCTTTCCTTGTTTCATGCAGGGCTTCTGTGTGCTCCCAATCCATGGCCTTGCGTCCCCAATCCACTTTGAGTGGTCATGGCCAGAGATTCCCAGAAGTCATAGAGTTGAACAGCAGGGAAAAAGGCCCTTCGGCCCATACTTGTCCATGCAGACCAAGATGTATATTCAAGTTAATCCCATTTCCCAGCCCTTGGCCCATATCCCTCTAAACTGTTGTCATCCGTATACCTGTCCACATACTACTCGAGTGCATCTGTTGTACCTGCCTCAACCACTTCCTCTGGCAGCTGGTTCCATATACCTACCACCTGCTGTGTAACGTTTGACATGTGATGGCTCTGATAATGTTGGGAAAGTGGCATCCAACTTAAGCACAGCAAGGTCCCACCATGAGCAGCTGCCATTTTAGATGTCGGTCCAGGATCAATCCTCGACAAGCTTTGCTCGAGAGAGTTGCTGTGAATTTAGTTTTACATTCAGCGGAGGGGGTAGGCAAGACCTTGCGGCTCATCCACAGGTCAGCTCAGAAATCGTACAAGGACTCTCTCTGCGCTGCAGTGGAGTGACATCCTCATAGTTTGGCGCCAATGTATCTGGAGTGGGATTTGAAACCACAGCCTTCTGAAACAGAGGCAAGAGTGCTGTTGTCTGAGCACACCTGAGGCCGAGGAACAACACCCCAGTGGAGACGGGAAGGGATGTTGGACCAAGATAGGATTGGGCATCACATCTCCTTCCAAGTGAATATTGATCCAGCCTGCAGAGACCTAACAGGATCAGGGCAGCACAGTGGCACAGCGGGTAGAGTCGCTACCTCACTGCACCAGAGACCCAGGTTCAATCCCGACCTCTGGTGCTGTCTGTGTGGAGTTTGCACGTTCCCCCTGTGAATGCATGGGATCCCCCCAGGGTGCTCCGGTCCTCCTCCCACATCCCGAAGATGTGCTGGTTGGTGGGTTAGTTGGCCGCTTGTAAATTGCCCCGTGTGTGTAGGCGAGGGGTAGAATCTGGGGGGAGTTGATGAGAATGTGGGGAGAATAAAATGGGATTAGTGTAAATGGGTGATTGATGGTTGGTTTGGCCTGATTCCAAGCTGTCTCTCTCTGTGACTCCATGACCAGGACCAATTGGGTTTATGTCCTTCCCAATTTAACTCCCTGTTGGAGTCAAACCGGGCTGCTAACGCACTCCCATCTTGCTGATAGGGTTGGGTTAGTGTGACTCCAGCTGAACAATTGAAGGGTGAGCACTTTGATGGGGAGCAGAAGGTCCCAAGACCCATGGGGACCCAGATATCAGGAGCGTCAACTCCCTTGCATTCTGACGCCGGTGCAGGCTAGACAGTTCAGTACTTCACACTACAGAAACGGCTATTCAGCCCAACTGGTCCATGCTGCTGTGTGTTCTCATTGGAATCATACACCACGGAGACAGGCCCTTCGGCCCAACGAGTCCATTCCAACCAAGATCCCCATCTAAGCTAATTCCATTTGTCTGCATTTGGCCCATATCCCTCGAAACCTTTCCTATCCATGTACCCGTCCGGTTACCTTTTTAACTGTTGTTGGTGTACCTGCCTCAACCACTTCCTCTGGTAAACTCATTCCACATACAGACCACCCCTGGATGAAAAAGTTTGCCCCTCAAGTACCTGTTAAATCTCTCCCCTCTCACCTTAAAACCTATGTTCTCTAGTTCTTGATTCCCCAACCCTGGGAAAAAGACTGTGCGCATTCACCCTAGCTATGTCCCCTTATCATTTTATATGCCTCTGTAAGATCACCCCAATGAAAAAAATCCCAACTTGCTCAACCTCTCTCCATAACTCAGTCCCCTCAAGTCCCCGCAACATCCTCGTAAGTACCCTCTGCGTAGTTCTCCTCCTCTCTTACTTTATCAGAATCCGTTGGCTAAACTCTTGCTTCCTTCTTCCTCCCACTGGGTTTAGCTCCAGATGTTACTTCTGAGCCCGGACACAAACCGTGCCCACAACAGAATTCTTAAACCTCCCAAACTCACTGCACCTCTCAACAGAGCCAAGCTGGACGACCAACAGGTCAACACACTTCACGCAGATTTACTTTTAACCCAGAAAAAAAGATGTTGTGACGACAGTAAGCTTTTAACCAGCTCCATGTTTGCTTCACTAGTTGAACTTATGGTTCAGAGCCCTTTGTTATTCTACTGATACAGTCATGATGTGACTGGACTATGAATGCAAAGGCCCAGAATAATACCTCCAGAGCACACAACTTTAAATTCCACCGTCGCAGTTTGGGAATTTGAATTCAGTTTTTTTTCTAAACAAAACATCGGAAGTTTAAAGCTGTTATCTCTCGGAGCTGTTGGAATGTTGCAAGAACCCAGCTGTTTTACCAATGCCCCTTTGAACAAGACAAACCTACACTGCCCCAGTTTATACGTGACTTCAATTCCAAACAAAGTGGCTCTCTCAAAGCACTCTAAAGTGACAGGGTAAGTGAACAAGCGAGGACATAGCAGACAGAATGTAATTCATATAAAAGAAACGTTAAGTCATCCAAGTTTAGTGGAAAAAATTGAAAGGTGGAACATTTTTTAAATGGTGGATATTTGAAAGGTGTTGGTGTTCAGAGGATGTCATTGTGTATGAGTCACTGAACATCAGCATGCAGGTACAGTAACCAAATAGGAAGACAAAGAGCATATTGGCCTTTATCATTACAGAGTAATGGTTATAGCGCAGTAGGAGGCCATTTGGTCCCATTACGTCCATGCTAGCTCCACCAGACCAATTCACTGGTTCCGCTCAACTGATCCTTGCAGAGTTTTTTCTCCGCCGTGTATTTGTCCATTCCCTCTTGAAGGCCACAGTGGAACCTGTCTACCTGTCTCCACCACATCCGCAGGCGGCGCATTCTTCATTGCAAGAGCGGGTGAGCGCAAGAGTAGCGATGTCTTGCACCCCCCCAGTGAGGCCGTAACTGGGACCTTGTAGAATATTGCAGTGCAGTGGCACAGCTGGTAGAGCCACTCCTTCACAGCGCCAGAGACCCGGGTTCGATCCTGCCCTCAGGTGCTGAGAGTGCGTAGCTCTGCCTGTGACTGCGTGGGATTCCTCCGGGTGCTCCAGGTTCTTCCTACATCCCAAACCCGTGCGAGTTGGTAGGTTAATTGACCACTGCAAATTGCACCTAATGTGTTCATGGATGGTAGAATCTGGGGGGGTGGGGGCGGTGGAGTTGATGAGAATGTGAAGAGAATAAGAAATGGGATTAATGTGTAAATGGGTGGTTGATGGTCAGCACAGACTCGATGGGCTGAAGGGCCTGTTTCTGTGCTGTATCTCTCTCTGACTCGGTCTGGTCTCCATTTTAGGTCTCCTTACCTTAGGAAGGATGTACTTGCGATGGAGGGGGTGCAACAAAGCTTCACCAGTTTGACTGCGCGGTTGTCAGATTTGTTGTAGGAGAACAGGTTAAGCAGGCTTGGTCTCTCTCATGTTCAGGAGAACAAAAGATGATCTCTTTGAAGCAGGCAAAATTCTCATGCGGCTGGTCAGGTTAGACACTGAGTTGATGTTTCCCCGAGTTCGCATGCCAAGAACCAGGGTCAGGGCCTCCAAATAAGGGTTGGCCATTCTCTTTTTTAATTGGTAATTGGTTTATTATTGTAATGAGATCCAGTGAAAAGCTGTTGTTTGCGTGCCACCCAGACAGATCATTCCATCTATAAGTACACTGAGGTTGTACACAGGGAATAAAAATGAATGCAGAATATAGTGTTGAAGTTACAAAGAAAGTGCAGTGCAGGTAGACAAATAAAGTGCAAGGGCCACGACGAGGTAAATTGGGAGATCAAGAGTTCACCTTTAGCATATGAGAGTTTCTTTCAAGAGTCTGATTACAGAAGGGTAGTGAGGCGGTGTAGGATTAATGAACTGTATTCATATCTTAAGACGGATGAGAATTATGGCTGCTCGAAATACTGATTTCAAAAGTGTCCTTCAGGCCAGAACAGCCACACCACTGCTCTCCTGGGCTGGGTGCTGTGTGGTAATTGCTGTGTCTGGAACTTAATTGGATTCCCATTATGTTTGACTCTGGAGATGATGGTCAATCATAACGGGAAATGGGAAGGCTGTCTCAAACAATGAAGGTGATACCTGCCTTCGTCTCACCCAATTGCAAAACGATGAGCTGAACCTGGGGTGTGAGGCTGCTCTTCATCCATCTGCAGTAGCCCTTTGTCCGTTTCCTGCTCAACCAAGAACTCGGGCTCCTGACTCATTAAAGTGTGCGTGACAATGTTTGTATAAATTACTGTCTGCCCCACCTGTACCTCGGAGAACCCCGCCGCTGACTCTGCCTGAGAGTCAGGAGGTTTATCCCTAGCGATATATTGCTAAATAAAGGCGTTTGAATTAACTTGTGGCACTGTGTGATTTACAGCAGACGGAAGTGGGACTTCAAAATCGGGTTAACAGTAGAAGCTGTCCTTGAGCCTGGTGGTACATGTTCTCAAGCTTTTGTGTCTTCTGCCCGATGGGGGGGGAGAAGAGAGAATGTCCGGGGTGGGCAGGGTCTCGGAAAAACAGAGGACAGTAGATGCTGGAATCTGGATGAAAAACACGATGATGCTGGAGGAACTCAGCAGGCCAGGCAGCACCCGTGGAGAAAAGCAGGCGGTCAACATTTCGGGTCAGGGCCCTTCGTCAGGACAGGGTCTTTACTTCGTTATTAGTCACATGTACATCGAAACACACAGTGAGGTGCATCTTTTGCGTAGTGTTCTGGGGGCAAGTGTCGTCACGCTTCTGGCGCCAACATAGCACGCCCACAACTTCCTAACCCGTATGTCTTTGGAACGTGGGAGGACACCGGACGTGCAAACTCCTTACAGACTGCAGCGGGAATTGAACCCGGGTCGCTGGCACCGTAATAGCGTTATGCTGACCGCTACACTACCGGGCCTGTTTTTTGATTATGTTGGCTGTTTTTCTGAGGCAGCGGGAAGTGTAGACAAAGAGTCAATGGTGAGAAGAAATTTCTTCACCAACAGGGTGATGAATCTTTGAAATTCTTTCCCCAGGAGCTGCTGAGTATACTCAAGGCAGATATTAAAAGACTTCATGATATTAAGGGAGTCAAGGGATATGGGATTAGTGCAGAAAAGTGGTGCCGAGATAAAAGCCAACTGAAAGCTGGGGCAGGTAATAAGGAGCCAAATGGCCATCTCCTGGTTCTATTTCTTAGGTTCTTATGTAGAAAGTCATTCAATTGAATAAAATTGTTGCAAGGTTTTTGTAATATTTAAAAAGGTTGAGATAATATCTGCTTAGAATTAAATCAGCTTCAGCACTAGCACAATAGGTCACCATTCACATCTGGTACAAATACGCGAAATCTGAAGTAAAATCAGAAAATGCTGATCGTTTCCAACATTTTCTGCTTTTTAGTTGAAATCGGGACTCCTCCTCAAGACAACAAGCTGATAAATGTTGTTGTTTTGAAGAAAAGCAGTTGGCATTGGCTCATCTTGCAAAAGGTGGAAGGAGTTGTTCTTTTGTGGGTATCAGGGCACTCAGCCCTCATGTGTTTGTTCTTTTTATTACCTCACTGTAGCAGCCATTTTGATCTGGCCCATGGCTTCATTCCCATAATCTAATCTCATTTGCCTTTATCCAGTGCAGACTGGGGTTATGTTGAAGAGTTCATGCTAAATTTCCTGTGTCTCTAATATTGGGTGTAAGCTGTTGAAGGAGAAGAACTACATAGATTCTTGACGACATTGAAAATATGCCATTTGGCCCATTGAATCTATGCTGCTTCTGTGCAATCCCATTCCCCATTTATACCCCGTTTACCTATTCTCTCTCCACGTTCCCATCCACGTCCCCCCAGAGTCCACCATCCACCCACCTACACACATTGCAAATTATAGTGGCCAATTAACCTGCCAATTTGCAGGTGTTGTGGGAGGAAACCAGAGCACCCAAGGGAAACCCACGCGGTCACGGTGGGGGGAGCGTGCAAGCTCCACACAGACAGCACCGGAGGTCAGGATCGAACCTTGGTTGCTTGAGCTGAGAAACAGTTGCAATGCCACGACCTGCAACGCCACTATGAAGCTTAGTCATGAGGTAGCTGGGTTGGGAGGCTGGGATGTTTTGCTCGGATTAATGAAGATTTCGTTGGGGTTGGGGTTGGGGTTGGTATTGTGGGTGGGGCATTGGTGATGTATTTTTGTGAATCCACCCCAACGCTTTAAACGTTGGCGGTACTGGGAACAAAAATTGAAAATGGCTGAAATAGTCAGCAGGTCAGTCAGTGCCTGTGAAGAAAGAGACAAAGTTATTCTTTCAGGTCAATGACACCTCATCAGAACTGGGAAAGTGAGAAAACGAGTTTCAGAGGAGGGCAGAGAGGGGATGTGTGTGATAGAGTAGCAGGTAACAGCTGTACAAAACATCGGTGAAGCCGCACTTGGAGTATAGTGTGCAGTTCTGGTCCTCACACTAGAGGAAGGATGTGATTAAGCTAGAGAGGGTGCAAAAAAGATTCACACTGGATTAGAGGGCTTGAGTTATCAGAAGAAATTGGATAGACTGGGTCTTTTTCCCTCGGATTGAAGGAGGCTGAGTGGTGACATGTTAGCAGTATATAAAATTATGAGAGGCATAAACAGTTTCCATTTCCCATGGTATGAGTGTCTAAAACTAGAAGGCATAGGGTTAAGGTAGGAGGGAGGAAGTTGAAAGATCTGAGGGGTAAATTTTTCCCACACAGAGTGGTTGGTATCTGGAATGAGCTGCCAGAGGAGGTGGTGGAGGCAGGAACAGTCACAACATTGAAGAGGCATCTGGGCAGGTATTTGCGTGAGCAGGGCACAGAGGGATGTGGAATTAATGCAGGCAAGTGGGATTAGGGTAGACAGGCATGACGGTCAGCATAGACGTGATGGGCCGAAGGGCCTATTTCTACGCTGTACAGCTCTATGACTCTGTGTAACATAATTGCTTTCAGCACTGGGAATTAGTGAGACAAAGGGGAAAAAAACACTCAGCGGGTCAGGCAGCATCTGTGGAGAGAGAAACAGAGTTAAAGTTTCACGTCTATAAAAACTGGCCGGTTCTGACGCCAGCTGGTTATCTGAAATTGTTGAATACAACACTGAGTGTGCTGGAGTTGCCATCTTTGCCTGCTACTCACCTTGGAACACACAAGGGCCAACTGCATGCACGGAAGTAAGACTCTTGCGCTTCCCAAGGATAAGTCCATCGGCAAAGCTACAGGATGCTGGCTCTCATGAGCCAGTGTGTGCCTCTGGTGCTGGGGATCCACCCTACAGTTGAAGGGTCTGCCTCCAGTCAGCCCATACCACGGAGCCTTCTCAAGAAGTCCTTCAGCAGGCCGCTAAGTTATTTCATTGACGTTTGACCCCAGGGTGAGGGCACACGCTGAATGCCTTGTTGCTTCGTGTAAGTCTTTCCGACCAGGACATGTGGCGGCACAGTTTGCGAACGGCAGTGCTTTGCCGCTTTGCTGCGCTGTTAAGCACTGATGCATCCTTTCCGCTGGACTTCGATGGCAGCTCCCTGTGCTAGCGCTCATGGACTCCATCGGTATGTCGCGATAGCCTGCTGTCTGCCCCTCACCTGCTCGCTCCACGTCACCACGAGTGGAGGTTCACTTCAGCGCAGTTCCCCTGTGATCTGAGAAGCTTTGTGCGTGGCAGGAATTAACAGCTGATGGCAGGGCCTGGCTCCTTACAATGTGGAAGGAGATCCTGGGGAATGAACTAATGCTTTTAATTACATTAGGTCAGGGTGAATAGCTCAGCTGCAATAAAATGAAGCAGGACAAGCACATTGAAGTGAAGGGAATGGGTGGGGCAAAGTCTTAGACAGCACAGAAACAGGCCCGGTAGTGTAGCGGTTAGCGTAACGCTATTACAGCACCAGCGACCCAGGTTCAATTCCTGCCCGCCGCTGTCTGTAAGGAGTTTGTGTCTTCTCCCCGTGTCTCCGGGTGCTCCGGTTTCCTCCCACATTCCAAAGACGTACAGGTTAGGAGATGCGGGCGTGCTATGTTGGCGCCGGAAGAGTGGCGACACTTGCGGGCTGCCCCCAGCGCATTTTCAGTAATGCAAAACAACGCATTTCACTGTGTGTTTCGATGTACATGTGACTAATAAATAAATATCTTAAGATCTTAATATCTTATCCTTTGGCCCAACTTGTCCATGCTGACCAAGGTGTCTATCTAAGCTAGTCCCATTTGCCTGCATTTAGCCCTTATTCCTCTAAACCTTTCCTATTCATTTACCTGTCCAAGTGTCTTCTAAATGTCGTAATTGTACCCACCTCTACCACTTCCTCTGGCAGCTCGTTCCACATACCCACCACCGTCTGTGTGAAAAAATTGCCCCTCTAAACCTTGTCCCTCTCACCTAAAACCTATGTGCTCTAGTTTTAGATTCTGTTATCTATGCCCTTCATGATTTTATAAAGCTCTATAAGGTCATCTCTCAGCCTCCTGCACTCCAGGGAGAACAGTCCCAGCCCGTCCAGTCTCTCATTATAACTCAAGCCCTCCAGTCCCGGCAACATCCTTGTGAATCTTTTCTGCAGGCTCTCGTTCGCATCCTTCGTACCGCATGGCGACCAGAACTCCACACAGTACTCCAAGTGCAGTCTCACTAATGTCTAGTATAACTGTAACACGTCGTCCCAGCTCATTCTCTAACCATTCCATAGATCGAGTGGACAGTCAGAGACTTTTTCCCAGGTACAGTGGGGATGCCAGAAGTAAGTTTTTTTACACAGAGAGTGGTGGGTGCATGGAACCCACTGTCGGCAGAGGTGGTGGTGTTGGCAGAGGTACATTAGGGACGTTTAAGAGACTCTTAGATAGGCTCATGAATGATAGAGAAATGGAGGGCGATGTGGGAGGGAAGGGTTAGATAGATCTTAGAGCAGGATACAATGTCAGCACAACATCGTGGGCCAAAGGGCCTGTACTGTGCTGTAATGTTCTATGTTCTATGAAAGCCAGCATGCCAAACGCCTTCTTCACCACCCTGTCTACCTATGTTGTCACTGTCAGGGCCCCGAGGTCCCTCTGTTCTAAAACACTTTCCAGGGCCCTGCCATTCAATGTGTAGGTCCTGCCCTGGTTTAACTTCCCAAAATGCATCACTTCACACGTGTCTGAGCTAAATCCCCTCTGCCATTCCTTTGCCCATTTACCCAGTTGATATAGATCCTGCTGTAATCTTCGATAATCCTCTTCCTGGGCAGGAGTATGAAAAGTAGTACTGTCAATGGACGATGGTTTCAAGTGTCGTAAACTCTCTGCACCTCTCTGGCTGCTTCCTCGTGATCATGTGAAGCAGGAGCAGGAGTGGGCCACCAAGCCTCTCAAGTTTTTCTATGCTGGCCTCAATTCCTCTTCTGTGCCGTTTTTCCATTCCCCTCAATTCCTCGATCTATTCACCACCAATTTAAATGCTTCTTTTGATCCAGCTTCCACCACATGCTGGAGTTGAGAGTTTCAGAGATTCATCACCAGTACATCAATGTACCATCAGTACGTTGAGGTAGTACAAAGGGAAAAGCAATAACAGAATGCAGAATATAGTGTTACTGTTACAGAGAAAGTGCAGTGCAGGCAGACAATAAGGTGCAAGGGCCACACAATGAGGTAGATTGTGAGGTCAAGAGTTCACCTTTATCACACAGTTGGTGTAAATGGGTGGTTGATGGTCAGAGCAGATTCGATGGGCTGCTTCTGCGCTGCACGAGTCTCTGATTTGTGACAAGAAATTTCTGCATACCTGTTTTAAATAACCAGCCTCTGCTCTTGTATTTATGCCCCCTTGTTCGAGACACAGCTAGTGAAAACGTCCCGACATCTACCCTGTCAAGCCCCCTTAGGATCTTCAATGTTTCAATAAGGTCACCCCTCATTCTTCTGAACTCCAAGGAGTACAGACCCAAACTAATTAGTTTCTCTTGGTAGGACAGCCCTTCCGTTCCAGGAATTAACCTCATGAATCCCCTTTGCACTTGCTCCAATGTTACTTTAGTTTTTATTAGGTAAGGGGACCAAAACTGTGTGCGGTATTCCAGGCGAGGCCTCACCAACACCCTGTACAATTGCAACAAAACCTCCCTATTTTTGAACTCCAACTCTGTCTTCTCACCCCCAATAACTTTTTATATCAAGAATCTATCTACCTCTGGCTTGAAAATATTCAAAGTCCTTGCTTCCATCGCTCGAAAGGAGTTCCAGGGCCTCAGGACTACTCTGTCAAGACCCCTCAGGATCTTATGTTTTGATCAAGTCCCCTCTCTTTTAAACTCCACACATACAAGCCCAGCCTGTCCCACTTTTCCCATTCCAAGCATTCCCTTATTTCTTCAAAATTCCAAATGTGCTATCCTGTGGACAAATCCCCATGTTGCTCCTTATTGAACTCTAATCCCATTGTCCAACCCCTCCTTTTCTCACCCTGACTCTTAGTCCCCTAGGCTTAGGGACAAGGTGAAGTCTGTATTGTTGCAGAGCCTTGAGTGGAGCTCACAGAGTCATAGGGTCGTACAGCATGGAAACAGGACCTTTGGCCCAACTCATCCATACCAACCAAGATGCCCATCTGAGCTAGTCCTATTTGCCTGCACTTGGACCATATCCCTCTAAACCTTTCCTGTCCATGTACCTGTCCAATTGCCTTTTAAATGTTGTTAATGTTCTGCCTCAACCTTCCTCTGGCACCTTGTTCCATACACGCACAGCCCTCTGCGTGAAAAAGTGGCCCTTCGGGGTCCCTTTTAAATCTTTCCCCTCTCACCTTAACCCTATGCCCTCTAGTTTTTGATTCCCTTTCCCTGGGAAAAAGACTGTGTGCATTCACCCTATGTATGCCCCTCGTGATATTATACACCTTTATAAGGTCACCCTCAGTCTCTTATGCTTCAAAGAATAAAGATCCAGCCTGTCCAATCTCTTCTTATAACTCAGGCCCTCGAGTCCTGGCAACATTCTCATAAATCTTCTTTGCACTCTCTTCAGCTTTATGACGTCTTTTCTATAAAAGGGTAACCAAAACTGTACACAATACTTCAAGTGCAACCTCATCAACAACTGTAATATAAAGTCCCAACTCCTATACTCAACGCCCTGATGGATGAAAGCCAATAATTTAATCGTCAGCCGAACTGGTAGCATCACTGCCCTGTCCACCTGTGACGCCCCTCATGTAAGCAGTAGCACCAGATAAGAGAAAAGATCTCTTTATTAGTCACATGTACATTGAAACGCACAGTGAAATGCATCTTTTTGCGTCGCGTGTTCTGGGGCGGCCACGCTCCCGGCACCAACATAGCACGCCCACAACTTCCTAACCCGTACGTCTTTGGAGTGTGGGAGGAAACCGGAGCACCCGGAGGAAACCCACGCAGACACGGGGAGAACGTACAAACTCCTTACAGACAGCGGCCGGAACTGAACCCGGGTCACAACTCCTCATTGTTAAAGTCCTACACTGCAGAAGGAGCCAATCAGTCCATCGTTCTAGCTCTTTTGAATGAGCAATTCAGTCAGTTCCACTCTGGTGCTGTTTTCCCTTGTCACTGGATATTACTCCATGTCTCCAAGTATATTTCCCTGTTTGTTTCGACCCAATTCCAGCATTCTTTTAGGCAGCACATCCCATAACATAGCATCTCACTGCATTCATCGAACCCTTCACTTTTGGCCTTGATCTCTTTTGCTTCTTGTCCTAAACTGACACTGAACCAGTGAAAGATTACTGATTGTAGCCACATATTTCTCTCCATATGTGTGTCCGGATGACTCGAGATGAAGGATGCATGTAAATCAAAAAACTGCAGACGCTGGAAAGCTGAACTGAAAACAGAAAATGATGGTACCACACAGCAGGTCAGGCAGCATCCGTGGGAAGAGAAACACAGTTAAGGTTTCAGGTTAAAGTTGCTGCCCAGAAGGTGCTTTGACCTGAAGTGTCAACTGTTTCTCTTTCTCCAGATGCTGCCTGACCTGCTGAACATTACCAGCATTTTCTATTTTTATTTTAAGTATATGAGTATTTAGTATTACTTTCTACTTAAATGTGAGAACCAATTTGCAAAACCCCGTCACTGTACCTCGCCTCTTTCCTTCCCACCCCACCCCACCCCACAACAAACTACGCAGATCCAGTGTCCCTTCTCATCTTCCTTGGTCTCCTTCCTTTCCAAACCTCCAACTTGCTGGTCAGCTGAGAACTTGCTCGTCTGACAGCACTCCGTCTCCAAAACCCCGCCAACGCTTCAATGAGGGAATGAAGGCGTGCTGCACCACCGGAGATGACTTTAGGTTGAGGTCCCACTTTCCCTTTCAACTAAAATTTTTCGGTGGCAGTATTTCAAAGAAGAACAGGGAACACTTCCCCGTGGGTCTTGGCCACTGTTAACCTCTCATCATAAACATCTTATTTGTGGGATCTTGCCGTGTGTTAACAGGCTGTAAAAATTCCCTGTTCTTCAACAGTGGCTACACTACATTGACTGTAAAGTGTTTGGTGACTTGTGAGATGAAAGCATAAGAAATAAGGAACAGAAGCATTCACATCTCCCCTGAACAAGACCACGACTGATGTTTTATCTCAGCATCACTTTCCTGCACTTATCCCAAAATGATTTCCATAAAATCTGAAATGATCCATTTATCTATGTCATTAATGTACTAAGTGACTGGGCCTCCACAGTCCTCTTGAGTGTATGATTCCAATTCACAACCGATTTCTTTTCAGCTCAGTTCTGAATGACGAACCCCTCATTCTCAAACAGCGACCACTGCCCTCCCCCTGGTTCGAGACACCCCACCCAGGGGGAATCATCAACTTTGCATCTACCTTGTCAAGCCCCCGAAGAATTTAGTACGTTTCAATGAGACCGCATCTCATTCTTGTAGACTTACCCTCACAATTCCTGCATTTGAATCAATGCCACTGTTTTTATTTGAGAATTACAGTCTCCGTGTTGCTCAAGTACCCAATCCATTAAAGTAATTGTTTCATCGATTGTGAAATGATTTGTGTTTGTAACTGTGTTCTGGTAATCAGGAGGCTTATTTTTCAGCTGACCTGATTCTGATAGAAACTTGAAGTCAACGGTTCACGTTACAGTCTCTCTGCAACCAATAATTTAATCATCAGCCGAACTGGCAGTTCCCTTCGCCCTCGTTAGCTACAGGTATCTCATGGCGATGAATTTCTGGGAGGGAATTCATTGAAGTGAACAGTCGTAGTCATGGGGAAGGTCACGTCTATTTTCATTCATTCCGACCCCACATGCAAATTGCCAGCATTGTATGAGGGAGCAGCTGTCTAACCTGACAGTGGAACTGCTTGTCCAATTTAACAGACTTCCAAAGTGTCTCAGGACAAAGGAATCAATTGATTTGTCACCAATCACATGTGAATCAAAATCAGCAAGGAACGTCATTAAGATGCTGACAAGTTCCTGTGAAACAGCAACTGTTCATCCATCATTTTTTTTTAACCATGCCACTTTTTCCAGACCTTTAAACCTTTTCGCAAACTTTATGCAAAAAAAGAACAGAAACACAATGAATAACAAAACTGCTCTTAAACAGATTTTTAAAATATGTGTCAATTTAAAACTAGTGGCCTGAGGGCAAAGTTTCATCAAAGTCTTGATTCCCAGCTGCAAAGAGACAAATGCAAGTTTAAAAAAGTAAAAAGAAATTGCTTGAAACATTCAACAGGTCAGGTTGAGTATAAAAGTTGGGAGGTCGCGTTGCAGCTGTATAAAACTTTGGTTAGGTCACATTTGGAGTATTATATGCAGGTGTGGTCACCACACTCCAGGAAGGATGTGAAGGCTTTGGAGAGGGTGCAGTAGTGTAGCGGTTAGCGTAACGCTATTACAGTGCCAGCGACCCGGGTTCAAATCTGGCCACTGTCCGTAAGAAAGTTGTACATTCTCGCCGTGTCTGTGTGGTTTTCCTCCGGATGCTCCGGTTTCCTCCCACATTCCAAAGATGTACAGGTTAGGAAGTTGCGGGCATGCTATATTGGCGCCAGAAGTGTGGCGACACTTGCAGGCTGCCCCCAGAACACTCTACGCAAAAGATGCATTTCACCGTGCGTTTCGATGTACGTGTGACTAATAAAGATATCTTTAAAAAGAAGGGGTTCCTCAGGATGCTGCCCGAATTAGAGTATCAGCAATAAGGAGAAGTTGCACAGACTTGGATTGTTTTCTCTGGAGTATCGGAAGGTGAGGGACAATGTTATAAAAGTATTTGAGATTATGAGAGCCACAGATAGGTTAGATACAGTCTTTTTCCCAGGATGGAAATGGAGAGTAGAGGGCATAGCTTTAAGGTGAGATCTAAGTAATTGTAAGTTGAAAGGAGATTTACAAGGCAAGAGAATGGTAGGTGCTTGGAATGCGCTGCCGGGTAAGCAGATACAAGAGCAACGTTTAAGAGGTATTTAGACAGACACATGAACAGGCAGGGAATGGAGGGATACGGAGCATGTGCAGACAGATGGGATTAGTTTGGATTGGCATCATGGTCGGCACTTCAATTCCCTCCGCTGTCCGTAAGGAGTTTGTATGTTCTCCCCGTGTGTCTGCGTGGGTTTCCTCCGGGTGCTCCAGTTTCCTCCCACATTCCAAAGACGTACGGGTTAGGAAGTTGTGGGCATGCTATGTTGGCACCGGAAGCGTGGCGACACTTGTGGGCTGCCCCCCAGAACACTACGCAAAAGATGCATTTCACTGTGTGTTTCGATGTACATGTGACTAATAAATAAATATCTTATCTTAACATTGTGGGCTGAAGGGCCTGTGTCAGGCGACATCTGTGCAGAGAAGAAGAGTTAACAGGGTTGAACATGGACAGACGTGTATATATATCCTTTGGGACCCAGGGGGTCCCAGAATGCTGCACATGCAGCGCTTCTGCTGTATAATCAGTGCAGGAAGCACAACAGCCAGTGGGCACACAGCAAGCTCCCAAGAAGCCAGGGCTTCCCGTTAGTGTCACAACTTCTGAAGTAACATGAAGTATTGTGGAGTGTTGTGTGCGGTTCTGATCACCGCACTACAGGAAGGATGTGATTGCACTGGATAGAGTGCCAAGGAGATTCACTATGTATTCACAAAGAAAGCAGACTGTCGGACGATTCAGCGAAAGGCAAGGTGAAATTGTAGTGCAAGTCTCCATAGATAAAGAGGAGCCACGCAATTCCTTTGCATACGTAAGGGTGGATAAATCCCCAGGACCGCATGACATTTATCCCAGGCTGCTGTGGGAGGCAAGGGAAGAGAATGCTGGGGCTCCGGATGAGATTTTTAAACCTCTGCTGGCCACAAGTGAGGTACCAGATGACTGGAGGACAGCAAATGTGGTCCCTCCTTTCCCTGAAGGGCAGAGGGGTAAAGCCTGCTAATTACAGACCTGTGAGCCTAAAAATTGGTAGCAGGGAAGTTACTGGAAAAAGGAGCTCCACAAACCTCAGGACCACTCTGTCAAGACCCCTCAAGATCTTATGTTTTGCTCAAGTCCCCTCCCACTCCTTTAAACTCCATGCATACAAGCCCAGCCTGTCCACTTTTTCCCTCTTAAAGATTCAGCTATTTCTTCAAAATTCCAAATGTGCTATCCTGCAGACACATCCCCATCCCCACGTTGAACTTCAATCCTATTGCCCAACCTCTGCTTCTCCCACCCTGACTCCTAGTCCCCTAGGTTTAGCGACAAGGTGAAGTCTGTATCATTGCAGATCCTTGAGTGGGGCTCATAGAGTCATCGGGTCATAGAGCATGGAAACAGGCCCTTCAGCCCAACTCGTCCATGCCAACCAAGATGCCCATCTAAGCTAATCCTATTTGTCTGCATTTAACCCATATCCCTCTTAGCCTTTCCTATCCGTCCCTGTCCAATTGCCTTTTAAATGTTGTACCTGCTTCAACCACTTTCTCTGGCAGCTCGTTCCATATCCGCACCACTCTCTGCGTGAAGAAGTTGCCCCACAGGTTCCTATTCCGGACCTTTGAGCCCACATCAGTAGCAGGGAAGCTGTTGGAAGAAGTTCCAAGGGACAGGATGAATGATCACTTTGGAAAGGCAGGGACAAATCAGAGATAGCCAGCATGGCTTTGTCAAGGGCAGATCTTGTCTGACCAATCTGATTGGATACTTTGAGGAGGTAACAAAGTGTATCGATGAGGGCGGTGTAGTAGATGTGGTCTACATGGACTTCAGTAAGGCTTTTGACAAGGCCCCGCATGGGGGACTGGTCCAAAAGGTCAGGGCCCAGGGGAACCAGGACATGTTGATAAATTGGATCCAAAATTGTCTTGGCAGTAGGAGATGGTAGAGGGTTGTTTTTGTGATTGGATGCCTGTGACCAGTAGTGTTCCACAGGGATCAGTGCTGGGACCCTTGCTGCTTGTAATGTATGTGAATGATTTGGATGGAGGAGGAATGATCAGTAAAGTTCACAGATGACACGAAGACTGGAGGAGTTGACAATGTGAAGGATAACCTTAGGCTATAGGGTGATAGCAATGTGTTGGTGAAATGGGCTGGGAAATGGCCGATAGAGTTTAATCCTGATAAATGGGAGGTGATGCATTTTGGGAGTATTGGTGAGGCTGGGATGTACACCATGAATGGTAGGGTCCCAAAGAATATTGAGAATCTTGAGGGACCAAGGTATGCAAGTCCAAAGCTGGCAGCGCAGGTAGATTATGCAGTTGAGGACACATATGGTATAGTGTCCATCTTTAGTTAGGGCATTGAACGCAAGAGCAAGGAGGATAGGCTCCAACTTGATAAAAATGTTCTTCAGACCTCAGCTGGAGCGCTGCGTGCAGTGTTGGTCACCACACAACAGGAAGGACGTGCCAGCGCTGGAGAGGGTGCAGAGGAAATTCACCAGGATGTTGTCTGGGATGGAGCATTCCAGTTATGAGGAGAGCAATCCCGGAACCATGCACTCCCGGGCCCACTCACTCCCAGACCCACTCAATCCTGGGTCCACTCACTCCCGGGCCAATCACTCCTGGGTCCAATCACTCCTGGGCCCACTCACTCCCGGGCCCACTCACTCCCAGACCCACTCAATCCTGGGTCCACTCACTCCCGGGCCAATCACTCCTGGGTCCAATCACTCCTGGGCCCACTCAATCCTGGGTCCACTCACTCCCGGGCCAATCACTCCTGGGTCCAATCACTCCCGGGCCCACTCACTCCCACCCACTCAATCCTGGGCCCACTCACTTTCATGCCCACTCACTCCCAGGCCCACTCACACCAGGACGCACTCACTCCCAGACCTGGAGTGGAGGAGGTTAAGTGAGACTGACTGAGGTGCATAAAATGATGAGGGGTATAGATAGGGTAGACTGCAGGAAACCTTTCCCCATATCAGACACAGATAAAACTAGAGGACACAGATTTGGGATAAGGGGGAAGAGATTTAGAGGGGATCTGAGGGGGGACCTTTCTCACCCAGAGAGAGGTGAGTACCTGGAACACACTGCCGGAGAGAACGGTGGAAGCCGAGTCACTGACAGCAGTTAAAAAGTGTCTGGACGAGCACTTGAATTGCCCAGGTATAGAAGGCTTTGGGCCAAGTGTGGAAGATGGGACTAATGTGGATAAGAGAGTATGTTGGAAGACTGAACAGGGCAAGGAAAATGTGACCATCCACTGCTCCCGTGCGATCTTTGTTGTGACAACAGGAACAACAATTGAACACTGGAGTCCATGATTAATGTGCCAGTTCTCTGGAGGGTACACAGCTACAATAGATGCTGTATTCTGGCTCTGAAACCCAGACGTCAACATATACATGGCAGCCAGTAGCATACAATGGGAGGAAAGTTACATGTAACATTGCTGTGATAGTGCACTGTATAGATGGAAGTCTTTTTATCTCAGTGGTAGAGCCACACCCAGCTTGGAAGTTATTATAACCTGTACAAGAACAGAGGACCAGGAGTAGGCCACTAGGCTCCTCAAACCTGCCCCACCATTCAATATGATCACGGCTGATCTATGCTGGCCTCAACTCCTCTTCTGTGCCAGTTCTCCAGAAGTCTCAATTCCTCCATCTTTCTCATATTTATCCACCTCCACATTCAATATATCCAATGATCTGACCTCCACCACCCTCAGGGGGCTGAGAATTCCAGAGATTCACCACCCTCTGAGTGAAGAAATTTCTACACACCTCAGTTTTAAATGACTGGCCCTTATTTTGTAGCTCTGTCCCCTTGTTCTTAAGCAACACATACAAAATGCTGGCAGAACTGTCTCATCATGTTTGTCTTATGTCTTATGAGGTCTTAATGCTGTCTTATGAGGTTTGTCTTATGAGGATAGGTTGAGTGAGCTAGGGCTTTTCTCTTTGGAGAGGAGGATGAGAGGTGAATTGATAGAGGTGTACAAGATGATAAGAGGCATAGATCGAGCGGGCAGTCAGAGACTTTTTCCCAGGGTGACAATGGCTAACACGAGGGGGCATAATTTTAAGGTGATTGGAGGAAGATATAAGGGGGGATGTCAGGGGTAAGTTTTTTTTACAGAGAGTGGTGGGTGCGTGGTACGCACTGCCGGCAGAGGTTGTGGGGGCAGATACATTAGGGACATCTAAGAGACTCTTAGATAGCCACATGAGTGATAGAGAAATGGGGGGCTATGTGGGAGGGAAGGGTTAGATAGATCTGAGAGCAGGATAAAATGTCAGCACAACATTGTGGGCCGAAGGGCCTGTACTGTGCTGTAGTGTTCTATATGTTCTATATAACTTAGCAGGTCAGGCAGCATCTGTGGAGGGAAATAAACAGTTGACGTTTCGGGTCGAGATCCTTGTTTATTTCCCTCCACAGATGCTGCCTGACCTGCTGAGTTCCTCCAGCATTTTTGTGTGTGTTGCTCCAGATTCCAGCATCTGCAGAATCTCTTGTGTGTCCCTTGTTCTGGACTTGCCAAAAACTCTTGCAGATGAATTACTTATCCTCTATAGAAAGCCCTTTGCTTTGCCAGAGGACTCTCTGGCCTTGGAGTATAGCTGTGCTCAGTCAGTCAGTCATGGTATCCAGGGAATGCAGGTGATAACCACTCAATTACGGGCTGCTTTGGAAGAAGGTGTTCGCGTTTAACGAACTGTCATTAGAGCAAGGAGGCAGTGAGAGCTTGCCGGTTCCCCGTTTCAGTTCTTCTGCTGTCAGAAGCTGTGGGAACGAGGTGGGATGGTGATGAGGGAAATGCAGTGATGAATTAATAGCCTAATTTAAAAGATAAGCTCATGAAGGAATTGAGCCTCAGGAAGTCTGCTACCAGTGGTTTAGTAATGGGGCTAAAATTAATAATTTAAAAGTGAAAAACTGTACTGTTACAATAAGGCCCAATGTAGAATTCAGGAAAAGCACCTCATCTTTCGTCTAGGCAAGTTGCAGCCTTCTGGGCTTAATATTGAATTCTACAACTTCAAGTTGCTTAATACCTGTCTGTACCAGATGTCTGTCTGTGATATAGGCTCAGTTTGCTTGTTTTGTTCCTTGGTATATTCATTTATAGTCACCTTGCACTGAAATAATCAGTACTGCACAGCCCAGCTTCTCGCTCACCGGGACAATTTCTAGGTCGCTGTCTTTTGCACGAGATTTTCCACCAAAGCCTTGCTTGATCCTTCAGATGGATTTGGAAGATCCTGGAGCATAATTGGAGAGGCAGTGTTGTCTGGGCCAATATACACCCTCTCCCCACAGCACTAAAAGCAGATCATCCGATTAATGTTTTATTAGTTTGAGTCAAAAATTGCTTGCCGTCTTTCACTTTCCAAAAGCACTTCATTAGCTGTTGAATACATTGGAACAGCTTATGGTCATGAAAGGTGCTATATAAATGAAAGTTCTGTGTAACGCTGAATGTTTCAGGATCAGATCTACAAATTCTATGCTATGCGTAACAGCTGTGGAAGATCACCTATGGAGCAAAAGGGAAGGGAGAATATGCTGGTAACAAATTGGTGCATGTGCAGGGATTGCTTCGCAGGCAGGGGGCAGCACTGCGTTTGGGCGCGGAGAGCTCGTGGATTGAGTTGTGGGGTAGGAGAAGAGGTTGTCGAGGAGGTGAAGCTCCTCAAAGTCCCTGGCCCTGATGTGATCAATGATCACCATTTGAAAGCATTCGTGCACACAGTGTCACTCAATTAGACCATGCATCAGAGCAACACTCACCCACCAATGCTCCTTCCTTCAGGTGACCTAGTGATCTCAGACAGCCAGTGAAGCCTTAGGGGGAAATTCCAGAGGTCCACTGGTCCGTGATTAGATACTTGAACTCCACTTCCAAGACTACGACCTCTTATTCTTGTTCAAAGGCAGAAGTTTATCTGCATTGACCCTGCTAAACTTTTGCCATTGACCCTGTCAAGTGCCCTATCCAGATAATCCGTCATCAAACAAAGTCAAGGTGCAGCCATCTTTCGATTTGCAAAAGGAAAGCACTTTGTTGTAAGCAAAGTTTTGTGAATCTTCCCCCTCTACCCCATCTGCCCATCGTCCCTTCCTCACCTGGTTCCACCTATCACCTACCAGCTCCTGCCTCAGCCCTCCCTCTCACCTCTTTCTACTGCCTCTCTCTCCTCGACACTCTCAGTCCTGAGGCGGGGTCTCGGCCTGAAACGTCGACCATCGCTTTGCCTCCACAGACACTGCCCGACCTGCGGAGTTCCTCCAGCAGTTTGTTGTTGCTGATGGCCACAATAGCTGACGTGGACTTTACCCGACGAAGGACTGTAGCTACCACACAAAGGGAATCCCACTATCACCACAGCTTGCTCACGTCCCTTGTGATAGCAATGGACCGTACACAAGCCCTTAACTTTCCAGGACACAGGCGGTGCAGGACGTTACTCATAGGGTGGTATACCGCAGATGCAGGCCCTTCGGCCCACCATGTGCATGCCGACCTTTTTGTACTTCGCTAATCCCTTTTGCCCACATTAGGACCCTGTCCTTCTATGCCTTGCCTATTTAAATGCCTGTCTAAATGTCTCAAATGTAGTGATTGTCTCTGATTGCATCCCGTCCTCTGGCAACACATTCCAGACATCAGCAACTTTCAGTGAGTCACACGTGACATAAGGATAGATGAGAGTTGTGATTCATTTGCAATAAATCACGCAAAGTGGGAAGGTCCCAATGAATTATTAAACTCCTGCAGTTGGCAACCAATAAAAGAACAGTGTGGCACTGAGAGATGCAGATGACAGGAAAATGAAACATACAAGTGAATGGAGCAAACGTACTTGTGCACAGAGCGGAAAACGGGATAAAATGTCAACGCCACCGCAGACAGGATATATCTAGACAGTCTACAATGCGAGGCTTTCACAGGGAGAGCGGAAGTGTTCTTTACTGTGAGTAGTATTCTCGATATCGGAGCTTAGATTGAAAATGCACTGGGTAAGAGATTGTTGGAAGGTGGAGATTGGTTCTGGGGCCTATCACACACTCAGTAATCTGGTCAGATAGCCAAAGGTGTTTCATTCACTGAAGTAGTGCAGGATTTAGAGGATTAGTTCAACCCACGCCCATTTAACATTGAAAATTTGGTGTGATCAGTGGGAGAAACAATCAGTACAATATTATTGCATTGAAGTGGGAATCCAGACATTGCAAGCTTTGGTAAATTCTTAAACCATGTGCGGATTTTTTTTAGAAACAATGATCGGATTCAGTCCAAACTGTTAAGCACGGAGTTTGTGATTGACTTGGCTTGCCAAATTGCAACCTCGATGGAAGTAGCAGCAAAAAATGCCAAGGAGTTTCCTCTATCATTGGCATCAAACACAATGGCAGCTTGTAGCCAGAGGCAGTAGCAAAAGTTTGATTCTCAACATAAAGTCTGCATCAACTGTGCGATTGCTACAAATACTTGCTATAGATGTAATGGCAACCATTCACCTCTCATCTGTAGTTTTAAGGGGGCAGGTATTTCTGTCCGTCAAGGATGGGACATATAACAGTAGTATATAAATCCAAACTCAGTACAGTGCTAACAATGCCACCCTTCACAGAAAGGAAATTTATCCAACGGGAATGCACAGAGAGGGAGCTTGTATGACGTTGATTCAGACAGAGGAAAATGAGATATGCAATGGAAGTAGTAAAAAGCCATGGGGTAGATGATCAGCGGATTGAGAGGAAGCTAGACAGCAGCAAATTGTTTGATCGTGGATAGATAAACTTGTATAGAAAATTTGAGAAATCTTCCTTTGACTGAACATATAGTTTGTCACAAGACATACTCTAGCTGAATAACAAAGGTACCAAGGCAAATTAAATGCTTTGTATGTTATGGTGGTGAATAATTAGATTTGCCAGTAGCCTTGGGTAACTACACAGCGTTACCATCGTTTCTAGGCAAGGATTGATTAAGGAAACTGAATATCATTTGGAGAGATGTACTTGGTGTTCAAACAGATATTGCAAAGCCACGCTTGGAAACAGTAATCCGTAAATTAAGAAGAAATCCTTAGGAACAGCAATTCTGGCTACCAAACATGCATCAAGGCTGACTCCAACGCAGTACATTGCAAACTTCAACAAGTGCTATATTCACTATGACATCAGGTGGAAAAAGAGTTTGACAAATTCAAGTAAAGATGAGTCTGAGCGAATGGGAAACCCTAATTGTGGCCGCACACAGCACAAGAACAGGCCTTCCGGCTCGTGATGTTGTGTCAAACTAATTCAGCTAATAACACCTAACCCCTTCTGCCTGGCACATGGTCTATATCCCTCAATTCCTGCATATCATATGGCCTATCTAAGAGCCTCTTAAGCGCCTCTATCGTATCTGTCTCCACCACCACCCCAGACAGCACATTCCAGGCACCCACCGCTCTCTGCGTAAAAAAACTTACCCCGCACATCTCCTTTGAACTTTACCCCTCTCTCCTTAAATGCACGCCTTGTAGTATTGGACATTTCAACCCTCGGAAAAAGATACCAGCTGTCTACTCTATCTATGCCTCTCATAAACTCCTTTCAGGTCTCCCCTCAGCCTCTGACACTCCAGAGAAAACAACCCAAGTTTGTCCAACCCCTTCTCATAGCAGCTCCTTCTAATTCAAGCAGCATCCTGGTCAACCACTTCCGCACCCTTATGCGGGGTGCCTCGCACAGGTTTTGACATAGACCGTGGGAACATGATACTTAACGACACTGTTACGGCTACAAAACTAGCTGAGACAACTTAAGACTTAAAGGTATAGAATAGCAGGAGCAGGCTGTTGGCCCTTTCCGTTGCTCCACGGTTCAACAGATCAGACCTGATCTTTCACCTCAGCTCAGGTCCTTTGAGTCCCTGAATATGCTTCAGTAGTGAGTCCATGAGCTCACCCACAAAGATTGGATTGATTCACATCAGCCTCCGAATGTGGCAATGTTACAGGAGAGTATCCAAGTTATCCACTGATGGAGGATATCCAAAGTGGGGACATGGAATGGTCATCCCCAGTGTCCTGAGAGAAAGAATCATGGATGAATTATGCACAGGAATGGGAAAATGAATGCTCTTTCCAGAAGCTGTGTGTATTGCCCGGGTATTGACACAGATGTGGAAACTTTTGTGCTAATGTGTGCAGACATACAGAACAGAATGACAAAGGTCCCCCCACATATTCAGAGGTGGCCAGCATAACTTGTTCTGAGTGTTGGTGTCAATTGTTGTCAGAGCAGCTCTCCAGTCCTTGAATCAACCATCCTAAATTGAAATTCAACATGTGGGATTGCGTAGAATGTACACTGGAGGAGCCGGCACTTGTTTTTGCAACCCAAGGTATATTTTCGACAGATTGGGGAATTGAGGGCTGTGGGGAACTGGCACGGAGTAGAGATGAGGCTTGGGGGAGATCAGCCATGATCGTACTGAATGGTGGGGCAGGTTTGAGGGGCTGAGTGGCCTACTCCTGCTGTAGTTTTCTTCTGTTCCTCTGGCTGGTGTGTGCCTAGAACCAAGGACCACGGTCTCAAAATGAGGGGTGAACTATTCAGGACTGAGATGAGAAGAATTTTTTTTTTACCCAGACGTTGGTGAATCTGTGGAATCCTTGACCCAACAGGGTTATGGAGGCTCAGTCACTGAGTATTTGGGATGAAACGATATGGGGTTTGTGCAAAAGACCGGTTTGATCTTACTGAATGGGAGAGTAGGAATTAGGGGCTGAATGGCCTACTCCTACTGTAGTTAAAAAGGGTTAAGTATCTGCAAAAACCAATCAATAGAATGTATAATGGCAGTTTGCATATTAAATACTCTATCAAAGAGGGAAATCAGTTTGGAGTATTCGTGTGTAAATATGTAAATAAGTCACGTGTGCAAGTAACACAAAAGCATATAAAATAGTTACAGATTTATGCAGCACAGAAACAGGCCCTTCAGCCCAACTGGTCCATGCCGACCGAGATTCCCATCTAAGCTGGCCCCAGTTGCCCACGTTGGCCCTTATCCCTCTCAACCTTTCCTACCCGTGGACCTGCCCAAGTACCTTTCAAATGTTATTAAGGTACCTGCCTCAGCCTTGATGGCTCAGAGCTTAATGGTATCTTTCCTATAGCAGGGTGACCAAAACTGAACACAGTATTCCAAATGCAGTCTCACTAACGTCTTGTGCAACTGCGACATAACATCCCAGCTTCCGTGCTCAGTGCCCTGACTGATGAAGGCCAGTGTGCCAGATGCTGCCTTCACCACCCTGTCTACTTGTGACGCCACTTTCAGGCAGCCGTGTACCCGTGCTCCTAGGTCCCTCAGTTCTGCAGTTGTAGTATACTCTTGTTAGCAGCAGAACTGAGGGGAAGCAGTCCAACATCCCGTGTTGAGGCCGAGTCACACATGCTGAGTTGGCCATGCCCTTCACACGCCCAACCATCCCGAAACATTCCCAGCTCTGTCGCCGGAAGAGATTGCCAGGAAAAGCTTCAAGGATGCGCTGGCCCCTTGAAGGAAAGTGACCTCCCCGCTGACTCTCAGGAATCCCTGGCCAATGGTCGCTCAAAATGGAGGAGTGTCTGCGATGGTGTTAAGAACTTTGAGTCCATGCATCAGGAGCACATAAAAGCCCTGCATAAGCAGAGGAAGGAGGGCCCCATCTCACAAGCTACCCTTTCACCTCCACTTCCCTCGTCCACTTCCATGCACGTCCTGTCCCATCTGTGGAAGAGTCTGTGGGTCCTACATTTGTCTCATCGGGCACCCCACAAGACCAGAATGGAAGCAAGTCACCCTCGATCCTCTTCTCGCAGAGGGCGGTGTATCTCTGGTACTGTCTGCCCACGAGGGCTGTGGTGGTTAGATCCTTGAAGGAAACGTAAATAGATTTTTTGAAAGATCGGGGAATTGAGGGCTATTGGGAACTGGCACAGAAGAGGGCATGAGGCCTGGGTCAGAGTTGAGGGGCCGAATGGCCTTTTGTGTTCCATTTTCTGGCCTATGTGGCCAATTTTCTTGAGTTCTGATGATGCCAAGGGGCTGCCTGAGAAGAAGATTCCTGTGAAACGCTCAGCAGGTCAGGCAACATCTGCAGAGAGAGAGACAGAGTTAACGCCTCAGGTTCTGCCTGACCTTCTGTGCGTTCCCAGCATGTTCTGTTTTTGCTTTTGATTTATGGTGTCTGCAGTGTTTTGCCTTTGTAAAATTTATTTGAACTCTGATTACTAATGGCCTTTCCATAAAACATCTAATTAGCAGCAACTGATCTAATCATGAGCAAAGCTGGACAAGCCGTTGAAATGACTGGAGGATAATTACAAGTATATTTGAAGTCTCTGCTAACTGTTCTACAGTGGCGGATCTCTCATGAAGCAAAATATCGCAAATGCTGGAAATCTGAAATAAAAGCGTCAAATTCTGGAAATACTCAGCAGGTGAAGCAGCGTCTGTAGAAAGGGAAATAGAGTTAATGCCTCAGTCCCATTCCCCTGACTTTTCCACATTTCCTTTTTCCTACAAAGTTCTCTCAAGTTCTTCTCCAATTCCCATTCGAAGACACTGCTTGATTCTGCTCTCCCTTCTACAGGGAGTGAGTTCCAAACCAAAACTGCTCTCTGAATTAAAAAAAGGTTTCCTTCAGATCCCCATTGTATCTTTTTCCCAAAATTTTAAATAATTGCCTCTGGTTCTTAAACCAAGTGCTAAAGGGAACAGTTCAAAGTCAAAGTCGAGTTTATTGTCATATGCACAAGTACATGTACGTACAGGCTCAATGAAAATCTTATTTGCAAAACAGCATCATAGATACATAGCATCATATAAGCAGCATTCACGAGAAAAACATAAATTATGCAGAATTTTTACAAGAAGGAACACAATTAGAACAAAAAAAAATCCATTTTAGTGCAAAGTGATCAAAATGGTCATAGTGCTGCTAAGCTGCAGTGATTAGGGTTGTGCAGGTTGGTTCAAGAACCGAATGGTTGAAGGGAAGTAGCTGTTCCTGAACCTGGTGGTGTGGGACTTCAGGTTTCTGTACCTCCTGCCCGATGGTAGCTGCGCGAAGATGGCCTGGCCCGATGGTGGGGATCTTTGCTGATGGATGCTGCCTTATTGAGGCAGCGCCTCCTGTAGATACTCCCGATGGTGGGGAGGGAAGTGCCCGTGGGGAGGGAATTCCCCTTATAATCTTCCCTATCTAAACCAGTCATGATCATCAACTTTCTTTCTTCTAAGGAGGACTGCCCCTTTCCTACATCTAAACCAGCTAATCCCTCTGTAAATTTAATCATGTCTAGTGTTTTAGAGAAAACTGTGTATACAACGTTAGCAAAAAGTTCAGGACCTCAGAAATGAAGTTTTTTTTGCTTTAATTGCAGATTCCAGCTTTTTGATTTTATTTGTTTATATTACCAGTGAGATCTTTGGAACGTCAAGGGGCAGGTTGTAAAATATTAAGACCTGGATTCCAAGATGTTTTCACATTCATTCAGTCCATCGGTTTCACATTCAATCCAACATCAAAGCTGAAAGACCTCAGCAACTCGAGCAGCATCTGTGGAAAGAGAAACCAGTTAATGTTTTGGGTCAGGGACCCTTCTGCAGGACTGAGGGAAAAAGTGGAGGGGTGCCCGTCTACCCAGCAGTAGTCTTTGCCCGCAAGTCTTGCTTCTGGAACCTAGCATCAGAAAACTAGGGCAGATGTTAAAACCTTGGACTGGCTGCAGAGATTTACTGGAATTATAATGTAAGGCAGGACGTAGGATGTAAGCCAAGTATTCTGTCCTTGCATCAGAGAAAGTGAGGTGGAGTGTTGATTGAGACAATCAAAATCAGCATGGGCTTTGATGGAAGAAAGGGCTGTTTCCAGTGTTGGTAAACCAGGGGACATGGATTTAAGAGAAATGGAGAAAAGCCAGAGATGAATTGGGAATTCCTTTTCATACGGAGTGAGTTGTGGTCTGGAATGTGCTGCCTGAAAGTATAACAAAAGTAGATTTCATGTTTCCCTTTGAAGGGGAATTGGATATAAATGCACAAAGGAAAGACAATTGAAAGGGTGCACTGGAGGGGGAGGGGAGTTGGATATAATTGGATCGGGCAGCAAAAGATTCAAGATTCAGGATTCAAGATTTGCTTTATTGTCATTTCTCTGAGTATTTACATACACAAAAGAAGATGAAATACTGTTTCTCACCAGCTCATATCAGTGCAACAAAAAGAACAGTGATAAATATCTAAAATAGTCTAGAAAAACATCTCTAAAACAAAACTAAAAACATATCAACACCACATATTCATTTCTGTTAAAATGTGCTTATGTATTAATAAGTGCTTATTCAGCTCGAGATGAAGTTCAACATATCAGGTAACTAACTATCAAAAGCCGGCGTGGACACAAAGGGCTGAATTTTTTTAAATTTTTAAAAAATTTTTAAAAATTTTTAAAGTTTTATTTACAGCGTGGTAACAGGCCCTTCTGGCCCAATGAGTCCGCGCCGCCCATTTTAAACCCCTAATTAACCTACCCGTACGTCTTTAGAATGTGGGAGGAAACCGGAGCACCCGGCAGAAACCCACGCAGACACGCGGGGAGAACGTACAAACCCCTTACAGACAGCGACGGGAATTGAACCCCACTTGCTGACGCTGTAATAACGTCGCACTAACCGCTACGCTACCGTGCTGCCCGTTAACATTTATTTATTGGGATGGAAGTGCGCATGGTCCAACTTATGACTTAAAGGATTATTCGTCACGAGTCTGGCAAAGGATTTCACCTGTGGATCCAGGGCCCAGATTCAGCCAGAACAGTGGGACGAGAGTCTTGATTTCCTGTTAAATGACAGGATAATTCCAGATTAGTAACCCATGAGGTCCCTCTTGTCTTACCAATGTGAGACGATCTCAGGTCTTGGAATTTAGAATGAGAGGTGACCTTACTCAAACATATAAAATCCAAAGGGGGCCTGACTTGGCAGATATTGAGGTGTCTCCACCAGTGGCAGAGTCACGAACAAGGGGACAGAGCTACAATATAAGGGGCTGGTCACTTAAAACTGAGGTGCGAAAAACCTCTTCTCTCAGAGTGAAATATAGAAAACCTACGGCACAATTCAGGCCCTTCAGCCCACAAAGCTGTGCCGAGCACAGTGCAGTGAATCTCTGTAATTCTCAGCCCCCGAGGGTAGTGGAGGCTGGATATTCAAGTATATTTAAGATGGAGGTAGATAAATATTTGAAAGTTTGAGGAATTAAGGGCTCAAGGACAGCTTCTATCCTGCTGTTATAAGACTCTTGAACAGACCTCTTGTACGGTACTCTTGATCTCCCAATCTACCTCGTCAGGGCCCTTGCACCTTATTGTCTACCTGCACTGCACTTTCTCTGAAACTGTAACACTATATTCTGTATTCTGTTATTGCTTTGCCCTTTGTACTACCTCGATGTACTTATGTTTGGAATGATCTGTATGGATGGCATGCAAAACAAAGCTTTTCACTGTACCTCAATACAAAAGTAAACCAATTACCAGTTATGGGGAACTGGGGCAGAAAAGAAATTGAGGCCTGGGGTAGATGTTGAGTGACGGGGCAGGCTTGAGGGGCCAAGCCTGCTCCCCACTCCTATTTTCCTCATGCCTCGAGTGACTCCAGAGTATGCATCACCATTTTGGAACACTTCCGTGGTTTGACCAGACTTTGCATCAAGAACGTTTCCTTTATCATGTCCTTGCCCTATCATTAGATTGGGGTCATTTTTGCACTTTCCTCTGTTTACGTGTCCGGTTTGGTTGCGGACCCGCCTTTTTGAGACCTCCTGTCCAGGCAGATAAGACAGGACACCTCTGTGATGTACATGAGCTCCAGCGGTGGTCCCTGCATGAAAGCACGAACCACAGGAAAGAGAGTCACGGTCCCAGTGGTAGCAAATAATTACTTGGTAATTAATCTCCAACTAATTCTGACACAAATTACTCTTCAGTGAAGTCAAATGACATTATATGAAAGGTAATGGAATTGGTGAAATCCCATGTGATTAATCTGTTAGCTCCACCTTTGGATGCTGTCAGTTTGCAGAGTCCTTGAACTATCTAATGAGGAGAGTCAGCCAGAGTCCCCGTGCCCCACACAACCTGGGTGGATGGCGTCAGGCTCAGACCCTCCCGTTGTTGAGTGACCTGTGCGTATTCACAATCAAGGCACCCTCCCGCTTGTAGGATGGAGTCTGGTGTCAAGCAGCAGGGTAAAGCGAACTTTGCAACAGCAGCTTTCATTCCTACAATGCCTTCAATGTTGTAAATTGCCTCATGGTGCTTCAGAGAAGCCTGACCAGGCAAACATTGTCACCAAGGCACATCAAGAGATGTCAGGGTGAGAGCTTAGTTGAAAAAAGTCCCAACCTGCTCAACCTCTCTCCATAACTCAGTCCCTCCAACCGCTGCAACATCCTCGTAACATCCACATGAGAGCAGTTACTTATAAAGTAGAGGCTGTAGTCACACTTTCAGTTTAACCTTGAGCCACATTCACAAACTGTTCCAAAATCCTGGGGAACATAAAACATAGAACATAAAACACTACAGCGCAGTACAGGCCCGTCGGTCCACAATGTTGTGCCGACATTTTATCCTGCTCTGAGATCTATCTAACCCTTCCCTTCCACATAGCCCCCCATTTTTCTATCATTCATATTTGACTGCTTGCATTTTTGGGATGTGGCAATTTATTATCCAAACTTATTTGCCCTTGAAACAAGTGGCTTTTGAGGCCATTTCAGTGGCCATTTTGAGTCTTCCACATGGGGTAGATTTGGAGTCAAGTATAGGCAGACTCCCTCCCTTGTAGGATCTTTTGGGTCTTTCAATCAGTAGTTTTCATGATCAATTCTAATTACTTCTGGATTAATAACTGAATTTATATTCCAGAGTTGCCACAGTGGGATTTGAACTCACATCTCTGGATTTTTTTCATGCAGGCCTCTGGACTACTAGTTTCATAATTTACCCAATTCACTACCACCGCAGAGAAAGCAGGAGGATTTACATATGCATGCAAATAATGAGTCACATTTTGCCTCTTGTTTGTGCGTTCTTGCAGATATAAACATGGCTGGGGAACCCAAACCATATCGACCCAAAGCAGGACAGAAACGACCCATCAGCGCGTTGTATGGGTGAGTACAACACGAAATGTAAACCTTGCATCGCAGTGCACCGGCAGAGGCTTGGTTTGAGTCTGTCTCGGGAGCAATGCTGCCTTCTCTTATAACCAGAGTAAGGTTTCTGGTGGTCAGTGCAACATTCTTGATTCCCAACTATTAACAGAGCAAATTGATTTATCATTACCGTGGCAACCAGTTAGAGGGTAGGTAGAGGGGGAAGAAAAAGAGTTTTAAACAAACAAAGAAAAGTATGAAAAATGAGCTCTGTGCTGCAGGAAGATAATTTATGAACCACGATTAGTTTCTAAATTGCTTTCTCAGGTGGAGTACACTCCACATGTAGCCAGCTCATGAAAGCATTCATTTAAAAGAGAAAGGATCAGCATGTTTGTCTTTATCTATATTTACCACCTTCCCACTTAAAGCAGGGACCTGCAGTTCTCAAAGCCTCTGTCCGCTTGGATGGAACTGAGGCGTATTTATTATCATCTTGTAATCTTTGTATTAGAAAGGAAAATTACAATTGAAAAAATAACAGCGTCATGCTGCTTGCATTTTGCATCCTGTTTTATATTCCAATTCAAGCTGCCGCTCGTCAAGTTGCTGCACGCTTCGAAGTTTTGCTTTATTCCCAAGCCACAGAACCTGGGGATGAGCACAGTCGGTTGTGTGGAGGCAGTGAAGAAGCGGAGATTTGGCGGCTGAGGTTAAGGGGTGATTTGACAGAGCTGTTCGAAATGCTGGAGTGTTTTGGGAGGTGAAAGCAGACTTGCATTTAAACAGCACTTCCTATGCCCCATTCTGAATGCTGCTTTTACCAGTTAGGTATTGTTCTGTGTGAAATATGCACATGGCAAGATCCCACAAATGATCATGCAATTATGACTAGTTTATCTGTTTTTTAGTGATGTTGATTTGGGGATAATTATAGACCAGGATCTGGGGCATTATTTCTGGCTGTTTTTCAGAGTAGGGAATGAGATCCTTTAATTAATGTGAGAGTGTAGAGGGTCCTTACTCTAATCAGGGTCAGTTTAGCCCATCGTTTAGGGAGTATTGGGATCTCCAGGCTTATATTGCTAAAGTTGTCACTCTGGTTTTGAGCAGTAATGTGCCTTGGGCATAACCCTCAAATCTCTGTGACAACAGGCACTACAGTGACGACACTCTTGATGTCTCCAGCGTTTCTGCAAGTGCTAACACTCTGCTTGTGACTGACTTGAACTGTAGTGAATATTCATGAGCAGAACTTTGGATCCTGTCACTCCGATCTTATTGGTGTCTCGAGGAATGTGGTTGAACTGGAGAAAAGTTCAAACCAAGTCAAGTCGAGCTTATTATCATGTGCACAGGTACAGTGAGGTGCAAGTAGAATGTAAAACTTGCTTGCAGCAACATCACAGGCATGTAGGTACAGACAACACACAGAACATCAATTATATATAAATCATACTGGATAGTAAAGAGGAACAAAAAGACTCTGCAAAACAAGACAATGCAAAAAACCACAATCAGAGACAAATCCATAGTGGTGTAAGAGGTGGTCTGTAGTGTAAGAGGTGGTCTGTAGTGTAAGAGGTGGTCTGTAGGGTAAGAGGTGGTCTGTAGTGTAAGAGGTGGTCTGTAGGGTAAGAGGTGGTCTGTAGTGTAAGAGGTGGTCTGTAAGGTAAGAGGTGGTCTGCAGTGTAAGAGGTGGTCGTAGTGTAAGAGGTGGTCTGTAGGGTAAGAGGTGGTCTGCAGTGTAAGAGGTGTAATGTGTAAGGGGTGGTCTGTAGGGTAATAGGTGGTCTGCAGTGTAAGAGGTGGTCTGCAGTGTAAGAGGTGGTCTGTAGGGTAAGAGGTGGTCTGCAGTGTAAGAGGTGGTCTGTAGTGTAAGAGGTGGCCTGTAGTGTAAGAGGTGGTCTGCAGTGTAAGAGGTGGTCTGTAGTATAAGAAGTGGTCTGTATGTTAGAGCTTCTGTAGTGTAAGAGGTGGTCTGTAGGGTAAGAGGTGGTCTGTAGGGTAAGAGGTGTCTGTAATGTAAGAGGTGGTCTGCAGTGCTCCTTCCTGCATTTGGTTCATGATAAACTTGTGGTGCTTGGACATGACAATCATGTCTCATTCCTGCTCCCCCGACCTGGAACAACTGGTGGTTAAATGCCAACAGTTTTACCGACTCAAGCTTCCTCCGCCGTCATCCTGACTGCAGTCTACATCCCGCCTCAGGCAGATGTCAAGCTAGCACATGGGGAATTGAGTGCTGTGATCAACAAGCATGAAACAGCGTACCCTGACGCCGGGGACTTCAACCAGACAAGCTTGAAGACAAGAGACGGCAGATGCTGGGATCTGGAGCAACTCACAAGATGCTGGAGGAACTCAGCGGGTCAGGCAGCATCCGTGGAGGGAAATGGACAGTTGACCTATTTCTCGACCCAAAATGTCGACTGTCCATTTCTCTTCATGGATGCTGCCTGACCCGCTGAGATCCTCCAGATATCTTGTGTGAAGCTTGAAGAAGTCTCTGCTTCACTGCCGTCGGCACGTCTTCTTCAACACTAGAGGACCAAAGTTCTAGTGATTACAGGTCTGACAGTGAACGTGGTTGTGGGAGTGAAATGAGGCAACGAGCAGTGAGCACTTCACAC
The DNA here is from genome assembly GCF_009764475.1 of Pristis pectinata. NCBI lineage: Eukaryota > Metazoa > Chordata > Chondrichthyes > Rhinopristiformes > Pristidae > Pristis > Pristis pectinata. The sequence continues at coordinate 47,302,103 of NC_067417.1, forward strand.
AAAGTGCATTGTATTAAAGTACCTTCACTTGAGATTTTCCATTAGGTAAAGCAGATGCCACAATTTCACACTAACTTGCCAATATCTGTTTTGTAAACCATTGTTATTGCCACTATATAGGGATAGGCCATTCAGCCCACTGGCCAGTACCAGCTCCGGGAGAACAATCCCATCAGTTCCATTCCCTCTCTCCTTATTTCCCACTACCGCTTCAACTTACTGTCTCCCACTCATGTCCATCACCTCCTCTTTGATTCATTTTGCCGAGAATTCACACTGAGTGCCAGTTTACAGTGGCTAGTAAACCTGCCAGCACACCTTTGGGAACCGGAGCGCCCGGAGGAAACCCACAGGGGTCACAGGGAGAAGGAGCAAACTCCATAGAGACAGCACCGGAGGTCAGAGTCGGATGCCGGTCCCGGGAGCTGCGAGGCAGCGGTGCTGCAGAGAATTATGAACCTTTCTTTCTTCCCTCCTAAAGTAACCGTAATTTCTAAACTAAATCTGGGGACGGACGGACGGGCACAACAAAAGAAATGGGCTCACCAGCACTAACGTAATGGCAAGACGAAGCTCAGTTATTGGCTGAATCTCTCCGATGAGTATAGCTGTTTCAGAACTTTCTAAAAGGATGGAACGAAGATTGTTCTGACAACGAGATGGCCTTGCAATCCTGTGCTTGGATTTTTCTGTTACCCACAGGCTGCTCAAGACAGGAATTACCCTCTTGTCCTGGAACATTGTTTCCAGGAGCACAAAGAGTCAGTTCGGCCGCTATTCCATTGGTGTGTGTGTGACTGAGACTTCTCTGGAATGCCTGGTCATCCCATGTCCCACAAGCTGCAATGGCTGGCAAAGTCGCAGGGTCAGTTGTCACATTCGCATGCTCCTTCTACAGTCGCTCCACTGTGAGACAAATAAGAAACATCAGCCCTTGCTTCTCTTTCCTTTAGTCGCACCACTTGTTCTGCAGACGTGATGTATTTTAAGCAGGACCCTCTTGGAAAAAGTCAGCAGGGGCCTCTGACACATGTGGAAAATGGGCAAGGCTCAGGTTCTGATTGGGAATCTTCTCACTGTATCCTAGTTCTCTCAGTGACTCACTGCGTGAACTGTTTTCCACTGTTATCCATGACTTGCTGTAGCTCTCATTCTCACCTATTATTTGCGCCAGTTCCCACTGTAACCTGTTATTTGCACTTGTTCCCTCTATAACCTGTTACAGGTCCTCCCCAGCTTACGAACACCCAACTTATGTACAGCCTGTACATCCGAATGAGCATTTGGGAGACCGGCGGGTTAGATTTGACGCTGCTGCAGGGCTGCTGGCATCTTCTGCTGGATGGGAACTGTTCACAGTCCCATTTCCAACTTGCAAACTGTTTGGGCTACGAACAGTTCTCAGGAATGGAATCCTGTCGTAAGCTGTATTTGCATGAGTTCTCACTGTAATCTGTCATTTGCACCAATCCCCTTGGTTACCGGTTATTTGCACTAGTTCCCACTGTAACCTGTCATTTACACTAGTTTTTACTGTAACCTTTTTATTTGCACTAGTTTTCAATGCAACCACAAAGCCCAGCTATGGAATTTTTTTAACATACTTCCTGAATCAGAACTGACACAAGAATCAATAAGACACCTTTGAAGTGCAAGTAATGTTTATTATTCCAAAATCTAAAAGCTGAAGAAAATCTGAAGTACAAGCAGAAATGTCAGAACCACTCAGCAGGTCAGCCAGCGTCTGTCGAGAGAGAAGCAGATTTGGGAGTTTATTCCTTGGAACGTAGGAGGTTGAGGGGTGACCTTATTAAGGTATATAAAATCATGAGGGGTATAGATAGGGTGAATGCACATAGTATTTTTTCCCAGGGAAGGGGAACTGAAAACTAGAGGGCATAGGTTTAAGGGGAGAGGCAGAAGATTTAAGAGGGTCCTGAGGACCAATTCTTCATGCAGAGGGTGGTGTATATGTGGAACGAGAAGCCAGAGGAAATGGTTGGGGCAGGTGCAATAACAATATTTAAAAGACATTTGGGTAAGAGGGGTTTCAAGGGATAAGGGCCAAACACAGGTGAATGGGATTAGCTTGGTGGGCACCATGGTTGGCATGGACAAGTTGAGCCCCAAAGGGCCTGTATCAGTGCTGATTCTATGACTCTCGTGCTTGCAGGTTGACCACCCTGTGTCACAACAGAAACCCATTTAATGATCCAATTCTACATACTTTCCCCCACCATCTTGCTGAATTACTTTATTGAGAGGTGGTCAAAATCAAATTCAAGTCAATGCAGCCATTAGCTTGTGACTGTAATAGCTGTGAATGGACGCTGTGGTGCAGTAGTTACGTCACTGCCTTGGATTAAGGAGGGAGACATCAGCCACGACTGCAGATCCTGCTGGCCATCCGGTGACTCGAGGTAATACGAGTGTGTGGCGTCGACTGGAAGAGGACAGGAGAGGACCTGCTAGTGACTCCATCAACCTCTTGCTGATACTGACCAGGTTCAGACATAGAGATTATTTTGATGGGAGCCATGGATATATAGTCCAGGAACATTTATAGTTGGTAGATTTTCAGCCCTTTGAAGAATTTCTGTTTGTCTGATCCTTGCCTCTTTTGTGCCCCTGATTTCCTTTGCTCAGCTATTGGCTGCCGAGCGTTCAGCTGTCTGGACCCTCAGCAGGAGATACCCTTTCCTGAGTCTCTCCACTTCTCCTCCTCTCTCATAAGCCCCTCAATGCTTACCTCTGATCCAAGTTTGCCCACCTTTCCTCGTATCATCTTGTGAGACCTCATGTTGATATTGATAACCATCTTCTGATCAGATCCCCCGACTATGTTAAAAGGGCTGTATAAATGGGAGTTGTGTTCTGTTGTTGTTTGAGGGCTGATGATCAACTACAATGCTCATTGTATGTTTTCAAGAATGTCAAAAGCAAAACTATTCTGAAAAGAAATCTGTTCAACTTGACCACGTGTGTTAGTTCACAACGTCAATCATCCAAGCCATTGTAGGGGCTGAGTCTCTCTCTCTTTCTCTCTCTCTTTTCATCTCTTCTCACTCTTGCTCTCTTGTCATTTTTTTCTCTCTCCCTTTTCTCATTCTCTCGCCCGCTCTTCTTTCAAGCTCTCTTCTCTCTCTCCTTCTCAGGTGGCTCAACTGTCCGTTGTTTAATTATCACGTCAGTATGGCCAAGGTGGTTTTTTATTATTAATAGATGAGTCACATTTGCATTTTGCTTGTCCTTCAACACCTTTCGGAGTGAAGTAAGTAAGGGAGCCATATGCCATACACATAGCCTGTGCATCCATCCCAGTCACCAGATAGATGTGGTACTGTTATCTTTATCTTGAGGCTTATGTCTTCTGCTGTTGTGCTGGTTTCTCTCCAGTAACTGGCATCCAATCTGCAGCATGCTTACGATGCACATAAGGCAATCGACACGAAGACATAACTGAACTGCAGAGCACACAGATGTGTCTAAAACTGTAGTAGATGCATGTAGATTGCTAGGTATTAATCAGTGTGAATTATAGAAAGGATAATTTTCAGGTGATCGGAGGAAGATATAAGGGGGATGTTAGAGAAAAGTTTTTTTACACAGAGAGTGGTGGGTGCGTGGAACGCACTGCCGGCGGAGGTTGTGGGGGCAGATACATTAGGGACATTGAAGAGACTCTTAGATAGACACATGAATGATAGAGGAATGGGGGGGCTATGTGGGAGGGAAGGGTTAGGTAGATCTTAGAGCAGGATAAAATGTCAGCACAACATCGTGGGCCGAAGGCCCTGTACTGTGCTGTTATGTTCTATGATGGATCAATGCATATCTAACCTGGATGAAACGCCATGCAAGGATAAATCCGTTACCAAATCAATTGTTACCAAATGATATTTTACAGATTCTCCTCAGGCCAATTTACATCTTTTTTTTTAATTCATTATCGTTAAATCTTCTCCCCAACCCCGCCAGTGTCCGGACTTGCTGGTTACAGGTTCACAGATACCAGGCAGTCCCATCCACCCTTCCACCTTGCACAGCCCAAGTCGACACAATGCATCTTGGCAGTAGTGTTGTCTGCCCTGGTCGGCCAATATTGTGACGTGACCTTTAGCCTCCAACCATCCTTGACGCCCACACTCCTCCTGTTAATCACAGTGTGCTGTCTTCTCACATCAGTTGGAAACTTTACAGATTTTGCTCCCTTGACCTGTGATTCTTGCCTTTTTACCTCATCCAATCTTTTCCTGAATAATAATTTGTTCAAGGAATCTTTTATTTGAAAACCTGGAATATTCGCAACTAATCCGAGACTCCAGGGCAGTATTGGAGAGCTGGAAAACTGCACTGAGGGCAACTTAGTTCAGTCTGATTGTCTTCGATCCATGTTCACTCACACACTTCATTTGGAAGCTCTGGTGGCGATGGCCCCAACAGGGGAAACAGTTTAGTATCTCCCCCTTCCCCTACTTCTGTTCCTAACCTAGGGAAAGCCAGGAGTCATCGGGGGCCATCAGCCTTTGAAGCTCACACCAGACCCTTGAGCTCAGTTGACCCATGCATGGAGACACAAGACACTACACGTGCTGGAATCTGGACCAAAAAAAAACAAGACTGCTGGAGGAACTCAGCGGGTCAGGCGGCATCTGTGGAGGCAAGGGGATGGTCGACGTTTCAGGTCGAATGCTCAGCGTCTCGACCCGAAACATCAACTGTCCCTTTTCGCCTCCACGGGATGCTGCCTGACCCGCTGAGTTCCTCCAGCGGTTTGTCTTTAACCCATGCATGGACTTGGCTTCCAACAAGCTTGTTGTCTCAGCAGGCCAGGCAGCATCTGTGGAGAAAAGCAGGCGGTCAGCGTTTCGGATCAGGACCCTCCCTTCAGGACATGAAACGTTGACCGCCTGCTTTTCTCCACGGATGCTGCCTGGCCTGCTGAGTTCCTCCAGCATCATCGTGTTTTTCATCTGGATTCTAGCATCTGCAGTCCTTTGTTTCTCAAGCTTGTCATCTCGGTCTTTTCCTTAATGGAAATCAAACCCGGGCTTTCTCATTCAAACTTCTGTAGGCTTGGAACCACAAAGCACAATGAAATGTTCGAAAATCCCTCATCCATTGAATTCTTATTTTTTGTAATCCTTTTTAAAACCAATTTCTGTGTCTTTAATCCCAGGACTGCACTGGGTTTGAATTCATTAAATTTTCTCTCAACTTTGATAGGAAGGGATAGTGCACTTTCCTGATAATGTTTTACAAATCTCTTGTGGCTTTATTCTAGGGATTGGTATTCCCTACATAAGAGCCTTCTCCCTCTCCCTCTTTCACTGTAGCTCTGTCCTTATCAGTATGTTGAAGGAATGTGTTTCCTCCTGGGGGCTTGTAACTTCAGTTATTCTCTTAATATCAGTAAAAGCAGAGCTAATCAAAATCTCTCAGGGTGTTCAAAATGAAACGCAATTTCATTTGGCTGCCTGGAGGTTAGTGAGGGGAGAAAGAAAGTAAACTAAATATGGAGCTCGAGGAAATTGGGAATAATTCTGTCATGGCCAAAGATATTGCAGGAGAAAACATTACATTGCCCGCGGCCGATAGCAAGAAGGGAAGGTCAGGGACAAGCAGAATTCACTTTTGAGGAATGAGATCATTATCGCTTAATTATCAGCACCTGTGCAGATGTCGCTGCTCACTTAAATGATTAAAACCTTGTTCAAAGACGGCGAGGGACCCATGTTACTTCACTGTAGGATTGCAGGCTCTGGTTAAACGTTCTCCTGGAGATTTCAGCACGTAACCTCCCGCCTCCCCTGCCTCCCACCATCCAGAGAGTGTAAATATGCAAAGGCAAGAAAGAAGGGTTTATTTTTTACATTCTCTCTTGATTTTTCTCTGGCAGATTAAGAGATTAATTCCTTGGAACTCTGTGTCAAGTCGACTTACGGTCATTGAGCCATACAGCACGGAAACAGGCCCTTCGGCCCAACTGGTCCGTGCCGACCGGGATTCCCATCTAAGCTTTCACCTATCACTCTCTAAGATCCAGCCATCGCCCACCAGGTCTTGCCCCACCCCTTCCCTCCACCTTTTTATGCTGGCCACCTCCCCTCTTTCAGTCCAGATGAAGGGTCTCAGCCCAAAATGCTGACTGAACATTTCCCTCCACAGGTGCTGCCTGACCCGCTGAGTTCCTCCAGTGCTTGGTGTGTTGCTCCAGATCCCAGCGTCTGCAGTCTCTTGTGTAACTGTGTTCCCATCCAAGCCAGTCCCATTTGCCCATGTTTGGCCCATATCCTTCTAAACCTTTCCTATCCATGTACCTGTCCAAATGCCTTTTAATTGCTGTTAATGTACCTGCCTCAACCATTTCCTCTGGCAGCTCATTCCATATACTGACCACCCTCTGGGTGAAAAGGTTGCCCCCTCAGGTTGCTATTAAATCTCTCCCCTCCCACCTTAAACCCATACCTTCTCGTTCCTGATTCCCCAACCCTGGGGAAAAGACTGTGTGCATTCGCCCTATCTATGCCCCTCGTGATTTTATACACCTTAAAAAAAATCACCCCTCCTTCTCCAATGAATAAAGTCCCAACCTGCTCAACCTCTCTCCATTACTAAGTCCCTTGGATCCAGGCAACATCCTTGTAAATCTCCTCTGCATGCTTTCCAGCTTAAAATGTATGACATAGAAGGAGACCATTTGGCCCATCGCGTCTAGGCTGGATTCTCATCATCCCCATCCCCCAATTATCTTCCCTGTAATCCATTCGCGCTCTCCCATGCCCATCAACTTCTGCCACCCACTTACACCAGGGCCAATTGACCTACCAGCGCTCACGTCTTTGGGATGTGGGAGGAAACCAGAGCGCCCCGTGGCAGGGAGAACGTGCACACTCCACACAGGCAGCGCCGGAGGTCGGGATCGAATGCTGGAACTGTGAGACAGCAGCACTGCCTGCTTCCTATGGTGCCACCCATTCCAGGCATTCAGGGAGTCCCGGAAGCTGGATACCAGCAGTGCCTTGTGCGCAATGCCTCCGAAGCTGTGGTGTTGACTCCGCCCTTCCTCCAGGGCTAGGTCCTGCCTTCGGTGGGAAGATGAGAAGTACACATCGGTGTTCTGGAGAGCGTTAGGTGGAAACCCTAATAGGGTCATAGAGTCACAGGGAGATACAGCACAGAAACAGGCCCTTCGGCTCACTGGGTCTAGGCCAACCATCAACCACCCATTTGCACCAATCCTGCATTAATCCCATTTTTTATTCACCACCCCCACATTCTCACCAACTCCCCCAGATTCTACCCCTCATGTACATACAAGGGGCAATTTACAGCGACCAATTAACCTACCGACCCGCACGCCTCCCAAAGAGGAGAGGTCGAAGATGAGCCGCGAAGCCGCGGGATTATTCCCAATTTCCTCGAGCTCCATGTCTCGTTAACTTTCTGGAAAGTTAATATCTAGTTAACTCCTCTCGCTGACCTCCAAATCGCGTTTCATTTTGAGCGCCCTGAGAGATTTTGATCAGCTCTGCTTTGACTGATATTAAGAGAATAACTGGGTGCTCTGGTTCCCTCGTTTCTTTGGGAGGGAACCAGAGCACCCAGGGGGAACCCACGTGGTCATGGGGGGAGTGCGCAAATTCCACACTCACAGCACCCAGTGGTCAGGATCGAACCTGGTTCTCCGGAGCCGTAAGACAGCAGCTCTACCAGCTGTGCCACTCTCAGCTGGCTGAATGGAGGTGGCAAGGCGGTGTTATGAAGAGTGTGGGGAATGCGGAATTGTGGGTGTCAGGGCAAAACTGTCACAGTCACCTTGTAGGACCATCTCAGAATTAGGAGGCCGTTCAGCCCTTCGTGTCTGGTCTACCATTCAGCCAGAGCATGGCTGAGCTTCTACCCCAGCACAAATCCATATCCCTTGATGCCCTAAATATCCATTTAATCCATGAATGCTGTTGCCGGTATCCCTGGGATAATTTGTGGTTCATGCTCTTGTGGCCGGCTGAGGGAAGAGGTCTTGTTTGGCAGGCATCATGGGAACCCCTATCCATGGCTGCATGTGTACTGGGAGGTGTCCAGGCCCCGACCCAACCGCTCAGTGTGTGTCACCGCAGAGTGCCCAGCCAACACCGTGCTTTAAGATCACCGATAAAACTGCCTGAAGTCCACAGAGCTGAGCGCTTACTTTTCCCTTCCGGGATGCACAATGTTTCCCTGTGGGCGGGTTACATCCCACTCCCTGGCACCATGGGTGAGGTCGTCAAGGTCAGAGATTTGGGGACCCTTGGCATGGTGCTGGGGTAGTGTTGATGTTTACCCGGCTAAGCTAACAGAGCCTCTTCACGTGCAGCAATGGGGAGCTGCCCATTGAACAGAGGACATAGAACAGTGCAGTACAGGAACAGGCCCCTGGTCTGTGCCGACCTTGATGCCAATCTAAACTAATCCCATCTGCCTGTGCATGGTCTATATCCTTCCATTCCCTGCTGTTCATGTGTCTAAATGCCTCTTAAACGCCACTATCATATCTGCTTCTACCACTTCCCCTGCCAGTGTATTCCAGGCACTTAAATCTCTCTGTGGAAAAAAACTTGCCCTGCACATCTCCTTTAAACTTTCTCCCTCTCCTATGCCCTCTTAGTATTTGACACTTCCGCCCTGGGAAAGAGACTCTGTCTGGAGACTATCTCTGACTGTCAATGACCACCACGGCTTGCCTGGTTAGGGCCCACTTCATGCTTTGACCATGACCGCACAGTGTTACGTGGATCCAAGCGGGAGGAGCACTAATTCCAGTTACCTCCAGATCCCATAAATGAGCAACTTCACTCACTTACTCATTCCAGCACAGGAGGCCGTTCAGCCCAATAAATTCTGCATCCTAGCTGAGCTATCCCATGAGTCGCATTCCCTTCTCCTTGTTTTTCTGTATCGCTGCAATCTGTTCCTTCTCACGTGTTCATCAACTTCCCCCACTGATTAATTTGCCACCTACCTACACTAAGGGGTAATTTCCAGTAGTCAACTGACATAACAGCACATCGTTGGGATATGGGAAGAAATCAGAGCAGCCAGTAGTCTAATCAGGCCCTCAGACCTACCCCACCATTCACTGAGATCATGGCTGATCCGTCGCTTACCCCCTTCCTCCCCATAACCCTCGACTCCCTTGGAGGTCAAATGTGCTTCAATCTCTGTCTTCAGTGACTCTGCCACCACAGTTCTCCAAGGCAGGGAATTCCAAGCAGTCACAACCCTCTGAGAGAAGACATTCCTCCTCATCTCTGACTGAAATAGCCAACCCCTTGTTCTGAAACTAACCCCCACCCCCATTATTTCAAGGTATCCCCTTGAGAAGAAACATCCACTCAGTATCCACCTTGTTAATCCCCCACAGAACTTTTAATGTAAGAAAATTCTATCGATGAGATCAGATATTTATTTATTAGTCATATGTACATTGAGACACACAGTGAAATGCGTCTTTTTGCGTTACTGAGAATGTGCTGGGGGCACCCCGCAAGTGTCGTCACTCTTCCGACGCCAACATAGCACGCCCACATCTCCTGACCTGTACGTCTTTTTGGAATGTGGGAGGAAACCGGAGCACCCGGAGGAAACCCACGCAGACACGGGGAGAATGTACAAACTCCTTATAGACAGCGGCCAGGATTGAACCCAGGTCGCTGGTGGATACACCCCAGGTTATTGAGAGAGGCAAGAGATGAGATTGCTGGGGCCTTGACCAAGATCTTCATATCCTCTCTAGCCATAAGCAAGGACTGGCGAGTAGCTAATGTTGTCCCATTATTCAAGAAAGGAAACAGGGATAATCCTGTTAACAAGAGACTGGTGAGTCTCACGTAGTAGTAGGGAAGTTACTGGAGAGGATTCTTAAGGAAAGGATTTATGAGCATTTGGAAAACCATGGCCTAATTAGGGACAGTCAGCATGGCTTTGTTCAGGGCAAGTTGTGTCTGACTAACTTGATTGAGTTTTTGGATGAGGTGACGAGGGTGATTGATGAAGGTAGAGCTGTGGATGTCGTCCACATAGATTTTAGTAAGGTGTTTGACAATGTCCCTCATGGGAGGCTCATCCAGAAGATTAAGATGCATGGGATCCACGGTGAATTGGTTGTTTGGATTCAGAACTGGCTTGCCCGTAGAAGACAGAGGGTAGTGGTCGATGGGACTTATTCTGGCTGGAGGTCTGTGTCTAGTGGTGTTCCTCAGGGATCCATACTGGGACCTCTGCCGTTTATCATGTATACAAATGACCTGAATGAAAATGTGCATGGGTTGATCAGTAAGTCCGAAGATGATACAAAGATTGGTGGTGTTGTGGATAGGGTAGGAGTCTGGCAGAGGATACAGCGAGATATAGATCAGTTGCAGATACGGGCGGAGAAATGGCAGATGGAGTTCAACTGAGCCAAATATGAAGTGTTGCACCTTGGAAGATCAAATGTAAAGAGACAGTTCACTGTTAATGGCAGGACCCGTAACAGTGTTGATGAGCAGATGGATCTTGGGGTCCAAGTTCACAGCTCCCTGAAAGTGGCTACACAGGTTGATAGGGCAGTAAAGAAGGCGTACGTCATGCTTGCCTTCATTAGTCGAGGCATCGAGTTCAAGAGTCAGGAAGTTATGCTGCAGCTTCATAAAACTCTGGTTAGGCCGCATCTGGAGTATTGCATTCAGTTCTGGTCGCCTCATTATAGGAAGGATGTGGAGGCTTTGGAGAGGGTGCAGAAGAGGTTTACCAGGATGCTGCTTGGATTAGAGGGCATGTGCTATGAGGAGAGGTTGGACAGACCTGGATTGTTCTCTCTGGAGCGGCGGAGGCTGAGGGGAGACCTGATAGAGGTTTATAAGATTATGAGAGGCATAGACAGAATAGACGGCTGTTATCTTTCCCCCAGGGTTGAAGTGTCTAATACCAGAGGGCATGCATTTAAAGTGATAGTGGATAAGTTCAAAGGAGATGTGTGGAGCAAGTTTTTTACCCAGAGAGTGGTGGGTGCCTGGAATGCGCTGCCAGGGGTGGTGGTGGAGGCAAATATGACAGGGGTGTTCAAGAAGCTCTTAGACAGGCACATGAATATGAGGGAAATGGTAGGATATGGACATTGTGTAGGCTGAAGGGATTCGTTTAGTTGGGCATTTTATTACTAATGTAATTGGTTCGGCACAACATTGTGGGCCGAAGGGCCTGTTCCTGTGCTGTACTCTTCTATGTTCTGTGAAATTGGAGTGGGAGACGACACTCGGCCCATTAAATCTGCTCTGCCATTCAATATCTGCCCTAGACCTCAACTCTTCTTCCGTGTTAGTTTTCCATGGCCTCCAGTCATTCTACCTCCTCTTTAAGTATCTCCAATGATCTAGCCTCCACAACCTTCCAGGGTCTGGAGTTCCAAAGATTCACCGCCCTCTGCAAGGAGAATAAGATCACCTCTCTTTCTTCTCAACTCCTGTGTGTATAAACTGTCAACCTATCTTCTTACACCAGAGCAGAGGATGGTGCAAAGAGTTTATGGACCCTTGCTGGAGATCCCCCAGAAGTCCAGATAAGATACCTTTATCAGTCACATGTACATCGAAGCACACAGTGAAATGCATCTTTTTGCGTAGTGTTCTGGGGGCAGCCCGCAAGTGTCGCCACACTTCCAGCGCCAACATAGCACGCCCACAACTTCCCAACCTGTACGTCTTTGGAATGTGGGAGGAAACCGGAGCACCCGGAGGAAACCCACGCAGACACGGGGAGAACGTGCAAACTCCTTACAGACAGCGGCGGGAATCGAACCTGGGTCGCTGGCGCTGTAAAGCATTATGCTAACCGCTACACTACCGTGCCTGCCCAATGCAGGAGGTCACCTTCCCTCCAGTGACATTACCTCATCACAAATATACACACTCGGATAATATCGGAAAACCATCTAGAGTTGTTTGAGCATCCAGAGGTTCAACCCCATCAAATGTTTGGCAAGGGTGAAGGGAACCCAGCCCCTTTTATTTTCCTTTTATGATCCTCTGGAGAGTTTTACTGTGAAACTTTCCACAGAGATAAACACAGGAAGAAATGATTTACTCTTCATTGATTGAGTTATTGTCTTGCTTGCCCTCCTGGTGGAGGCTGTAAATCTATAACTTACAGACTGTTATAAAATGCTGCCTTCAGCACCAAGCGACCAGAAAAACTATTAAGACTCTAATCGACCCTTCCCTTGATGACAGTGACACACACACTGGGGTCCACCAGTATTTCAATGGCAGGAAACCTGGCAGGTATATTTACCAGAGATGTTGGGTCACACTGACAAGTTTTGTTGGTTTAGCTTAGCTTGGCTCTTTTCACAGCTTCCTTTGTCAAAAAAAATAAAACAGGGCACTGCTCAGCCATCTTCACAGAGCTTGTACACCATTTAACATGCCAGGTTTCAGGTCACGGGACCAGGAAAACAACACTGTCATCAGGATTTTTTGGCTTGCCAAGCAGAAGTTGTTCAATAACCTGCTCATCTGAACATTAAATGAACATTAACCTCTCAAGGTTTAATGGGGTGGGTATTCGTTCTGAATTGCATTGTATCCCAAGTCTTTCAATAGTTATGCTAAGTGCACGGAGTTCAGTTTATCGCTTTTCTCTCCTCTTGGGGTACAAGAACACAAGAAAACAGGAGCAGGAGGAGGCCACTCGGCCCATCAAGCCTGCCCCACCATTCATAGAACATAGAACATTACAGCACAGTACAGGCCCTTCGGCCCACAATGTTGTGCCGACATTTTATACTGCTTTAAGATCTATCTAACCCTTCCCTCCCACATAGCCCCCTATTTGACTATCATTCATGTGTCTATCTAAGAGTCTCTTAAATGTCCCTAATATATCTGCCCCCACAACCTCTGCCGGCAGTGCGTTCCACGCACCCACCAATCTCTGTGTAGAAAACTTACCCCTGACATCCCCTTTATAGCTTCCTCCAATCACCTGAAAATTATGCCCCTTTGTGTTAGCCATTGTCGCCCTGGGAAAAAGTCTCTGACTGTCCACTCGAACTATGCCTCTTATCATCTTGTACACCTCTATCAAATCCCCTCTCATCCTCCTTCTCTCCAAAGAGAAAAGCCCTAGCTCGCTCAATCTATCCTCATAAGACATGCTCTCCAATCCAGGCAGCATTCTGGTAAATCTCCTCTGCACCCGCTCTAAAGCTTCCACATCCTTCCTGTAATGAGGCGACCAGAACTGAACACAATACTCCAAGTGTGGTCCAGCCAGAGTTCTATAGAGCTGCAACATCACCTCGCAGCTCTTCAATATGATCATGGCTGACCTGCCCCAGGCCTCAACTCCTTCTCGGTGTTGGTTCCCTCAATTATCCTATTTTGCAAATGATCCAACCTCTCAATTCTCTGGGGTAGAAAATTCCAGAGATTCGCCACCGTCTGCGAGAAAAAGTTTCGATAGACCTCGGTATGAAATGACTTGTAACAATATCCCCTTGTTCAGGACTCTCTCACTTGTAAAAATGTCTGGACATCTACCCTGTCGTGTCCCCTTAGGGTCTTATATTATTTCAGTAAGATTACCCGTCATTCTTGTGAACTCCAAAGTCAAGTTGAGTCTATTGTCATGTGCACAAGTACTGTGAGGTACAGGTACAATGAAAAACTTGCTTGCAGCAGCATGACAGGCATGTAAGTACAGACAATAAACCGATATAAAACATACGGAAATTAGACATAAATTGCACAAGACATGAAGAGAGAGAAGAAAAGAGACTGTGGAAAAACAAAATATTCGTGCAAACAACAGACACAATCAGAGACAAGGCCACGGCAGTGCAAGAGGTGGTCCGTAGTGTTCTGTTGCTGAGGTAGGGTTAGGGGTGTGCAGGTCGGTTCAAGAACCTGATGGTTGTAGGAAAGTCGCTCTTCCTGAACCTGGTGGTGTGGGACTTCAGGCTTCTGTACCTCCTGCCCGACGGTAGCAGCGAGAAGATGGCGTGGCCCAGATGGTGGGGATCCATGGTGATAGATGCCGAGATGTCTACTAATAGAGGGCAGGCATTTAAAGTGAGAGGGGGTAAATTCAAAGGAGATGTGTGGGGCAAGTTTTCTACACAGAGAGTGGTGGGTGCCTGGAAAGTGCTGCCAGGGGTGGTGGTGGAGGTAGATACGATAGAGGTGTTTGAGAGGCTTTTAGGTCAGCGCATGGATGAAGAGATATGGACGTTGCCTGGGCAGAAAGGATGAGTTAGTTAGGCATTTAATTACTAGTTTAATTAAAAGCCGAGGGGCCTGTTCCTGTGCTGCACTGTTCTGTGTAAGCACAGGTCATGAATGGCTGCAGACGAGAGGTAGTGGAGAGTGGGGGCAGTTGTTGGGTAGCACTTCACTGTCCCACAGCCAGTATCACACAGGTGGCCTGTGCAGAAGCAACCTGAATCATGCCCTATTGTTGCTCAGTATTAATAATTCTATCCTTGGCTCCTTAAGTTATTTGATGACAAGAATGCCTCTTATTTATGACAAACAAAAAAGGAAGCACTTTATGTTCAAAGCGCTTCCCAATTTGTTCTGGGTTGCACTTTCTTATTAAGGATTCCTCGACTGAAAAATTTCAGATTTTCTGTATTTATCATTTTAAAGATCTCAATTAGATTAAGCCAAAACTGAAAGGAAAATGAACCTTGTCTTTGCAAGCTGCCCTCTTTATTTCAGCCCATTAAGTCCCGGTATCACTTTGGTGAATCTGTCCTGCCCACAAGGCCAATGTAGCATTTCCGGGGAGTTGGATCCCGACCCGAATCTGTTATAAATGAGATCAAAACAGAGCTTTGTGTAACTTTACTATCACTGCCTTCCATCTGTAGCCCTGCTCCTTTGAGATAAAAATCAGTCAGAACCAAACAAAACAACAAGTCAGAAAATGCTGGAAAAACTCAGCAGGTCAAACAGCATCTGTGGACAGTGAATCAGTGAACGTTTCAGGTTGAAGACCCTTCATCAGAACTGCAAAAGAGAGAACAAATTAGTCTCGGCCCTTGTTTTTCCTTGCTTTACTCTCTTTCTCAGTTCTGACGAAGGGTCGCAGACCTGAAACATTGACTCTGTTTCTCTCTCCACAGATACTGCATGATCTCCTGAGATTTTTTGGCAGTTTCTTCTTTTATTTCAGGTTTCCAGCATCTGCAGATTTTCTTTAGATTTTCAAAAAAACAGTCAACCTGATACAAGTCACTGAGAAGGCTTTGTTTTCACTTTCTGTCATGGTTCTTAAATGAACATTAACCTATAAAGACTTCACAGAGCAGATATTAATGCTGGGTATGTGTGTCAAGCGTGATGTATGAGAAAATTCGCAACCTTCTCTTCCACAGTTCACTTCCATTGGAAGGAGAGCGGTGGGCTCACACAGTGATACCATACATCAAGTGCATGCAGCAGAGGACGAATGTCTAACCCTTAAGTTCACATCATGTGATAGTATTGAACTCACAAAATGACCACCATTATGTTCTCTCTCCCTTATTGGGTTTTAATTATAACCAACTGGACCAGCCGGAAATCAGTGGGAGCTGCTGAGGTATGAGAACATAGAAGAGCACAGTACAGGATCAGGCCCTTCGGCCCACAATGTCTGTGCCAACCATGATGCCAATTTAAACTGCACATCTGCCTGTATCCCTCAGTTCCCTACCTTTTCATGTGCCTGTCTCAATGCCTCGTAAATATTGCTATTGTATGTGCTTTCACGACTTCCCCTGCAGTTGTTCCAGGCACCTAACTCTCTCTGTGTAAAATAACTAGCCTTGTAAATCTCCTATAAACTTTCCCCCATCACCTTAAACCCATACCCTCTAGTATTTGACATTTCCACCCTGGGAAAAAGACTCTGTCTGCCTACGCTATCGACGCCTCTCATAATTTTATTTACTTGTATCAGGTTGCATCCCAGTCTCCGACACTCCAGAGAAAACAATCCAAATTTGTCCAACCTCTCCTATAGCTAATATTCTGTAGTCTGGGTAAACATCCTGGGGAACCTCTTCTGCACCTTTTCCAAAGCCTCCACATCCTACCTGTGATGTGGCAACCAGAACTGCACACAGTACTCCAAACATGGCCTCACCAAAATTTTATAGCTGCCCGACTTTAACGCTCAGCACTCCGACTGATGAAGGCAAGCATGCCGTACACCTTCTTTACCACCCTATCTATTTGTGTTGCCGCTTTCAGGGAGCTATGGACTTGCCCCCCCACTCCCCACCCCACTGACTCCTCACCAGATCCCTCCATACCTCAATGCCACAAAGAGCTCCACCATTTATTTCACACTTTCCCCTTACATTTGACCTCCTAAAGTGAAACACCTCACACTGGTCCAGATTAAACTCCATCTGCCATTTCTCTGCCCACATTTCCAACTGGTCTACATCCTGTTATATCATTTGACAACCTTCGTCACTACCCACAACTGCATCAATATTTGTGTCATCTGCAAACTTACTGATCAGCCCACCTACATTTTCTTCCAAATAAATTAAATATATCACAAGCAATAGAGGTCCCACCACTGATCCTTGCAGAACACCACTGGCCACTTCCAGTCAGAATAACACCCCTCCAGCTCTACCCTCCGTCTTCTATAGCCAATTTTGAATCAATCTACCAAGTCTCCATGGATCCCATGTGCCTTAGTGGTGGTTGGCTGATTTCTCATTGGAGAGCTTACATTAAAAAAGACCCCATTCATTCTCATATAATTTTTCTCTTCCCCCAAAGTCCGTCCACAGGTGATATTGGTCAGTGGCAAAACTGAAGCCAATTGCGACCTTTACTAGCACATGGCTCACCGCAGGGGTGACATTCAAAGTGTTGCTGCTCTGCATGTTCACCAGTGTTCACTGACCACTGGACGTGGGCAGAGACAACCATGTGAATGCCATGGCCAAGAAACCACACCAGTGCCTCTGCTTCCTCAGGAGGCTAAATAAATTCAGCATGTCCCCTTTGACCCTCACCATTTTTATAGATGCACCAGAAAGCATCCTACCCGGATGCATCACGGCTTGGTATGGCAACTGCTCTGCCCGAGACGACAAGAAACTGCAGAGAGTTGTGGACACAGCTCAGCACGTCACGGAAACCAGCCTCCCCTCCATGGACTCTGTCTATACTTCTCGCTGAATCGGTAAAGCAACCAACATAATCAAAGACCCCACCCACCCTGGACATTCTCTCTTCCTCCCCCTCCTATCAGGCAGGAGATACAAAAGTCTGAAAGCACATACCACCAGGCTCAAAGACAGCTTCTATCCTGCTGTTATAAGAATATTGAATGGCCTCTTATACGATAAGATGGACTCTTGACCTCACAATCTACCTTGTCGTGGCTTTGCACCTTACTGTCTACTAGCACTGCACTTTCCCTGTAACTCCCAACACTTCGTTCTGCATTCGGTTATTGTTTTCCCTTGTACTGCCTTGATGTGCTGATGTGATGAAATGATCTGTATGGATGGCATGCAAAACAGAGTTTTTCACCGTACCTCGGTACATGTGACAATAATAAACCAATTTACCAATTTACACTGGATGTGTTAGCCCGTGTTCACTGGACACATTCAAGGACAATGGACACTCCAGTGTTCACTGAGCACTGGACATAGGGACACTGGACATGCTAGCCAGTGTTTACTGAACACAGGCGAGGGCACTGGGTATGCACGCCATTGGACATAGCCAGGGACACTGGACGCTCCAGCAATTGAACACAGGCAAGGACACTGGACACACAAGTAACTTGTAACTTGGCACAGGCAAGGATGCAATTAAGAGCATTGGAGCTGGAAGAAGAAGAGGTGGCGTTCCAGTAATTGCATTGTGCAACAGTAATAGATCTGATGAGCAATCAGCAGTCAGTCTCCATTAAATAGTGTATTACAGACTCAGACAAACAGAACAGTACAGCACAGAACAGACCCTTCGGCCCACAATGTTGTGCTAACATAGCTAATCTCTTCTACCTGTAGAAATCCCATATTCCTCCATTTCCCTCTCAGTCAATTGCCCATCCAAGCCCCTCTTAAAAGCCCCCAATGAATTTACCTCCACCACCCTATCAGGCAAGGCATTCCAGGCATCCCACCACTCTCTCAGTAAAAAATGTGCCCCTCACGTCTGTTCTGATCCTACCCCCTCTCACCTTAAACGCATGCCCTCTGGTATTGGATCGCTCAATAATGGGAAAAAGATATTGCTTGTCCACCCTACCTATGCCCCTTATAATGTTATACACTTCCAACAGATCACCCCTCAGCCTCCACCGCTCCAGAGAAAAGAGACCAAGTTTGTCCAGCCTCTCCTGATAGCACGTGCCCTCTAATCCAGGCAGCATCCTGGTAAACCTCCTCTGCACCCTCTCTAAAGCCTCGACATCCTTCCTGTAGCGAGGTGACCCGAACTGCACGCAATACTCTAAATGCAGCCTAACCAGAGTTCTATAGAGATGCATCATAACTTCTTGACTCCTGTGCTCAATACCTCGATTAATGAAAGCAAGCCTTCCATAAGTCTTCTTTACCAACCTATCTACCTGTGTAGCCACCTCTGCTCTTCAACACTGTTCAGGGTCTTGCCCTTTAGAGTGTACTGCCTCTCAAGGAGCAAGGAAAACCTCAAGTGCAAGATATAGGCCCCAATACCACCCACTTCTTCCAAAATACTCATCTACTCTATCCCAAAGTGTTCTTAAATCTTCCTCATCTGGTTGCAAACTGGGTGTTAGTTAAAGAGGGAGGCAGCTTGGATGATTTATTGTTGATGCTTTCTGTGATGAATGATGTGTAAAACCAACAGATCAGTAACTTCTGGAACAGGGCCAGTGTGGTGTTACCAAGGACAAACATACTGAACAGTTCAATATAAAACCTTAATGCTGTCTTCTACTGTGAGTTTGTTGTCTGGGGCTCGTTGCTGATCAGCAAGTTGTCGGAACTTTCCTACTGGAAATTTAAATCATTCCCACACCAGAACATTCCAAGCTATTGGTTGTATCTAAAGTTGATCTGCCCACCTCTATTTTGAGAGACCAAATATCACTTGGTTCTCCAAAGTGTTGCAGAACAGAGAGACCTAACGATACAGGTACATAGTTTCCTGAACATGGCGACACTTGTAGACAGGGTGGTGTAAACGTAACGCTATTACAGTGCCAGCGACCCAGGTTCAATGCTGGCCGCTGTCGGTAAGGAGTTTGTACGTTCTCCCCGTGTCTGCGTGGGTTTCCTCCGGGTGCTCTGGTTTCCTCCCACATTCCAAAGACATACAGGTTAGGAAGTTGTGGGCACGCTATATTGGCACCGGAAGTGTGGCGACACTTGCGGGCTGCCCCCAGCACATTCTCAGTAACGCAAAAAGACACATTTCACTGTGTGTTTCAATGTACATGTGACTAATAAATAAATATCTTCTCTTATATCTTATTTGAAGAATGCGTTTGGCACACTTGCCTTCATCGGTCGGGGCACTGAGTACGGGAGTTGGGACGTCATGTCGTAACTGTAGAAGTTGTTGATGAGACCACACTTAGAGTACTGTGTGCAGTTCTGGTCGCCCAGCTATAGGAAGGATGCGATTAAGCCAGAGAGGGTGCAGGAAGGATTCACAAGGATGTTATCGGGACTGGAGGGCTTGAGCCATAGGGAGAGGCTGGATAGGCAGGAACTAGGAGGCTGAGGGGTGACCTTATAGAGGTATATAAAATAATGAGGAGCTTAGAAAAGTGGATGCTCACAGTCCTTTTCCCAGAGTAGGGGAGACTGAAATGAGAAGACATAAGGTGAGAGTAGGAAGATTTAGAATGAACCTGAGGAGAAACTTTTTCACACAGAGGGTGGGTGGGTATATGGAACGAGATCCCAAGGAAGCTGTAGAGACGGGCAATAATTACAGTGTTTAAAAGACATTTAAACAGTACATGGATAGAAAAGGTTTAGAGGGATTTGGGCCGATCACAGGCCAATGCGACTAGCTTAAAAAGACGTCTTGGTCAGCATGGACGAGTTGGGCCAAAGGGCCTGTTTCCATGCTATATGACTCTAAACATATGCCACCTTCTCCAGTGTTCCGCTAAGACACAATTCCATGGAGAGTGAGCATTTTATTCAACTGCAGCAGAGGCTGTGGTTAAATCTAATGCTATTTCCAAGCCAGGCAGGTCGAGGTTCAAGTCAGACGGCATTCCTTTCTGGCTTGTTCTCACCCTGCTCTGCACTGACAGGGGCCGGGCTAAGATCAGCTTCGTCCCGGGGGCAGGACCCCGAACTTCCACGGTAATGTGTTGCAGTCACAGAATGGGGCACACACACACACACTTACTCAGTAACATGAAGAATGCTGCTTTAAAGCCAATACATTTTTTGTCCTGCACACTCCCGTCAGTAGCATCCCCAACTGCTGCTTTCCCTGTGAACAGCCATCACCATGAAAACCAGGGCAAACTGTGCTGGGGGTGCCAGATCACGGAGGCATCATTGGCACAGAACAGTTACACTCTTCCACCAGCCTATCTTTGATGCCATCCGTTTTAACTCTCTTTTTCGACCGTTAGACTTGACGAGCTTTTAAACAGAAGATTGGAATCATTTCACTCGATAAACCTGCGGCAATTAGTTGAGCAACTGCTGGAGAAATTGGACACAGATGGAACAGAATGAATGACACCTGTGATGCTCCAAACCAAATCTCCCCAAAGCATCAGCACTGATGTAGTTCTGATGTCCCTTGTTCTCTCTACCGGAGCACAGCGTTAAGGACGCCCAGCGTTTGGTCAGGTTCCAGAGTTAGTGGTTGTCCGTGTAACACAGCGGTGAGGTGAACATTTTTTCCTCTCAGTGGGTCATGATTCATTGGGACTTTCTTCCTCAAAGTACAGTGGAAGGGGAGCCTTTGAATATATTTAAGGGGGAGGCAGACAGTTTCCTTGCACAACAAAGGGGAACGATTTGCTTTCCTTTTACATACAGTGGCACACATTGAACGTAGAATTTAACAGCACAGTACAGGCCCTTCGGCCCACAATGTTGTGCTGACATTTTAACAGCACAGTACAGGCCCTTCGGCCCACAATGTTGTGCTGAGATTTTATCCTGCTCTAACTTCTATCTAACCCTTCCCTCCCGCATAGCCCTCCATTTCTCTGTCATTCATGTGTCTATCTAAGAGTCTCTTAAATGTCCCTGATGTACCTGCCCCTACAACCTCTGCTGGCAGTGGGTTCCACACACCCATGCCTGATATCCCCCTTATACCTTTCTCCAATCACCTTAAAATTATGCCCCTCATGTTAGACATTTTTGCCCTGGGAAAAAGTTTCTGTCTGTCCACTCGATCTATGCCTCCTATCATCTTGTACATCTCTATCAAGTCACCTCTCACCTCCTTATCTCCAAAGAGAAAAGCCCTAGCAACACAGGTAGATAGGGTGGTGAAGAAGGTACATGGTATACTTGCCTTCATAGTTGCCGTGCAGGTTGATGGAGTTGTTAAGAAGGTGTATGGTGTAGAAGAGAGAACATTACAGCACAGTACAGGCCCTTCGGCCCGCAATGTTGTGCCGACATTTTATCCTGCTCTAAGATCTATCGAACCCTTCCCTCCCACTTAGCCCTCCATTTCTCTATCATTCATGTGTCTCTCTAAGAGTCTCTTAAATGTCCCTAATGTATCTGCCCCCACAACCTCTGCCGGCAGTGCGTTCCACACACCCACCGCTCTCTGTGTAAAAAACTTACCCCTGACATCCCCCCCTTATACCTTCCTGCAATCACCTTAAAATTGTGCCCCCTCGTGTAAGCATTGAAGTGAACTTGGCTATCTTGTCCGCACCCACCCAGACCTTCCTGGCTGGGGCCTGCCAACTGCTCTCTGCCCACCTCCTTCATTCCCCTCAACTTGGCCTCCTCTGGATCCGGAAGGTCAACCTTGGTAGCCCAGACAGTGAGAGCCAGTGCACGTGGGGAGGAGAGGAGGTTGGGTGGGGGTCATCATGATCACGGTCATAGCCATGAAAATCCTCCCAATCTTTCCCATCTAACTTCCTCACCAGATCCTTCTGTTCCCCTCTGCGTGGACTGCTTTGTGCTGCTGCTCACATAAGCTGAGAGTTCTCACCAGGACATACTATATTGGAGGCAGTGGCTCTCAACTAATGGCAGCACCTGATACAACAATGTATCCAGGTACACCCAGTTCTTAAAAATGACTTTTTTATAGATGCACCATAGAAAGCACCCTATCCTGATGCATCAAGGCTTGGTATGGCAACTGCTATGCCCATAACTGCAAGAAACTGCGCATCACATAAACCAGCCTCCCCTCCATGGACACTGTCTACACTTCTCACTGCCTCGATAAAGCAGCCAGCATAATCAAAGACCCCACACACCCCGGACATTCTCCCTTCTCCCCCCTCCCCACCCCCCCCTGCCCCCCATCGGACAGAAGATACAAAAGCCTTAAAGGACTTACCACCAGGCTTAAGGACAGCTGCTATCCCGTTGTTACAAGACTTGAATGAACCTCTTATACAGTAAGATGAACCCTTGACCTCACAATCTACCTCATCGTGGCCTTGCACCTTATTGTCTGCCTGCACTGCACCTTCTCTGTAACTGTAACACTTTATTCTGCATTCTGTTATTGCTTTTCCCTTGAACTCCCTCGATGCACTGATGGGATGAAATGATCTGTATGGATGGCATGCAAGACAAAGTTTTTCACTGTACCTCAGTACATGTGTCAATATTAAACCAATTTAAGGTCACTCGGCAAACAAAGGCCAATCACCTGCTCGAACCCACACCCTGGTTTAATAAGCTCGTGGCTGATCTCACTGAGACATCGACCCCACATTCCCACCTACCCCCAGTCACCTTTCACTCCTTTGTTTATTAAGAATCTATCGACCTCCCCTTAAAAGTATTCACAGACTCTCCGTCCACTGTCCTTGGAGGAAGATTCCGATGATCCATGAGCCGAGAGAAAAAAACTTTCACCCCATTGCTGCGTTAAATGGGCAGCCCCTTATTTTTAAACAGTGACCCCTAGTTCTAGATTCTCCCACAAGAGGAAGCATCCTCCTTGCATCGAGCCTGCCAAGACCCCTCAGGATCTTGTATGATTCCGTCAGGTCCCTTTTACACTTCAGTAGACACAAACCAAGCCTGGCCTCACTCAGTAGTCTGGTAGTACCTCAGAGCTGCTTGTCCTTTAATAAGGAGACCTGTGCTGTACACAGTGCTCCACATGTGGTCTCACCAATAACCTATACAACTGCAGCATTACCTCCCTACTTTTATACTCAATTCCCCTTGTTAGCTTGCTGTACCAGCCTTTTGTGAAGCATGGATTTGGAGACCTGGGGTATAAACACACTGTACTCTTGAGTGCCTCTGTTGAGTTGTTACCCTCAAATATTCATTATCAAGCTAATCTCCACACGTGCACAGAACTTACCCCAGACTACTCTGCGGAGTTTATCAATGATTAAACTTATGGGCGTGCATCTGGGTGTAAAACCCTTCTTAGGAAGCCCTCCAATGACCTTGAAGACCTCTCTCTGGTAATGCCCTCTCAGTCTGCCCTCTCCTGCAGACGTTAAGGCTATTGCCCACCCTGGTGCTGTCCGCAACAGCAAAGCTAGCAAGTCTCCCAGAAAGAGTCAACTATGTGTCGCCGTTGAAAGGTGTGTGAAAACTGAAAGGTTATTTTAATGAGAGCAAGATCAGACAAATGGATTTTGGGAATGCCCGAGTGGTTAAATGGGAGTTGTTAACTGTAATGCCAGACTGCTTTACGACCAATGTGCCAGGAAGCCACAGAAGTGCACATCTTGACTTAATAATGCTAAATGATCCATTTAATAAGCTGGAACCATGCCCCTATTGTGGCATTGTTGTGATGAAGCAAGAAGAAATTCTAAAGATTCAGCTGCCATCTCGCTGACTTTTAGAAAGCTGATTCCTGGAAAAGCATGAACAGAATTAGCGGGACACTTTTAATGCCGTGGTCCTCAGGATCAGCAAGCACCATGTAACCAGCCAGGCCTAAAAAACAAGGCCGAAAGTTGACCGATACCATTTCAACAGTGATACCACCATCTACATGGGACCTTCAGATACATTGTAAAGATGCTGGATGAAAGGTTAGAAGTTAGAGTTGGGTTTGGGAGAAACAAAACTGCCCATGAAGAGTTCACAGGATGGAATTCTTTGCATGGTAATCGCAAGAGGATAACCTTCGCCTTCAACCCAAAACCTTGACTCTGTTCCTCCTTCCACAGACGCTGCCTGACCTGCTGAGTGTTCCCAGCATTTTCTGTCTTTATTTCCGATCTTCAGCAGCTGCAGATTTTGTTTTTGTTTTCGTTTTCGAGGAGTAAAAGACAATTGGTTCCTCCCTTTAAATATTCAGAAACACCTCACCAAACCTTGGAGCACGGAGGGATGCCATTAGGCCCATCGTAGGGATACTGGCTGTTTGCTGGAGCAGTCTAATCCCACTGCTCTGCTACCTCCACAGAATCCATGTGACCCTTCTGCCCTGTGATGCTGCTGCAAGTAAGTTTTTCATTGCACCTGTGCATACATGCACCTGTGCATATGGCAATAAACTCAACTTGATACTTAATACTTAATACATACTTGTTTCTCTCTCTATCAGGAAACAGCAGTATCTGCCTCAACCATATTCCATACTGTGTTTGTTCAGTAAGAAAGGATTAAGCATACTGGAGCTATAGTCTCCTGAATCACCGAGTTACACAGCACAGAAACAGGCCCTTCAGCCCAACTCATCCATGCCGGCCAAGGTGCCTACCTGAGTTAGTCCCATTTGCCTTCATTTGGCCCATATCCCTCTGAACCTTTTCTGTTCATGTACCTGTCCAAATGTCTTTTGCACTACCACTTCCTCTGGCAGCTCGTTCCATATACCCACCACCTGTGTGAAAAAGTTGCCCCTCAGGGCCCCTTTAAATCTTTCCCCTCTCACCTTAAACCTGTGCCCTCTAGTTTTAGACTCCCCGACCCTGGGAAATAGACTGTGACCATCTCTACCTCTATAAGGTCACCCCTCAGCCTCCTTCACTCCAGGGAACATAGCCGCAGCCTGTCCAGTCTCCCCTTATAGCTCAAGCCTTCCAGTCCAGACAACATCCTTGTGAATCCTTTCTGCACCCTTTCTGGAATAATCACATCCTTCCCGACCAGAACTGTACAGAATACTCGAGGTGTGGCCTGAACAAAGTTTTGTACAATTGTAACATGACGTCCCAACTCTTGCACTCAGTGCCCCATCTGATGGAGACAAGAGTTCCCAACGCCTTCTTCATCGCCCTGTCTACCTGTGTCACCACTTTCAGGGAACTATGTACCTGTACCCCGAATTCTACAGCACTTCCCAGGGCCCTGCCATTCACTGTGTACATCCTGGCCTGATTTAACTTCCCATAATCCATAATTTCTCCAGTTCCCTTCTGCTTCCACTGATTCTGCCAAGACCCCTCAGGATCTTGTGTGATTCAGTCAGGTCCTCTCTCACCCTTCTCCACTCCAATAGACACAAACCCAGCCTGGCCTCACTCATTCAGTCTGGTAGTACCTCAGAGCTGCTTGCAATGTCTGTCCTTTAATAAGGAGACCTGTACTGTACACAGTGGTCTCACCAATAACCTATACAACGGAAGCATTACCTCCCTACTTTTACACTCAATTCCCCGTGTTAGCTTGCTGTACCTGATGAGAGTTAGGATGAGAGTAAGATGAAGGATGGGAGTTACTAATTCCAGGCAGGAGCAATCAGCCTTGAGCGTTCCCGTGGGATCTGCCTGTACTGGGCTTCAGTCTGTCCTTGCAGTGCGTGCTCCATGCCTGCAGTGACAGATGACAGTCATTCTCCTGGAGGTAGAGACGACTGCTGGCTGTGCCAAGCTGTCATGGTTCCAAGTGCTGGCCGTCGATTCGGCTCCATTGATGGTGCCTTGTTGTGCAGTACATGGTTTCCATGCACCACTAATCGCATAACCACACATACCTGAGCCCCATCAGGAGACTTGCATAAGAACCCTGGTTTCACTAGCACTCGTTGCCAGAGTATTGGTCAACCTTTGGGTATGCTTTGTCTCCTGGCTGCTCAGAGCTGTCAACTCCAGAGCAGTCCCAGTTTCGCTGTTTCCTGTAGGATATCCTGTTTCCATGTCGGGACTCCACCTCAGAGCCCCGAGGCAAGGTACCTTCTGGTCACCGCCTGCGTTCGGTTCTGAGGAAGCATCCTGACTCCAGTCTCGTACCGGTGTGCTGCATTTGGGTTCTCCGCTGTTAACCCAATTTTGAAGTCCCACTTCCGTCTGCTGTAAATCACACAGTGCCACAGGTTAATTCAAACGCCTTTATTTAGCAATATATCGTTAGGGAGAAACCTCCTTACTCTCAGGCAGAGTCCACGGCGGGGTTCTCCGAGGTACAGGTGGGGCAGACAGTAATTTATACAAACATTGTCATGCACACTTTAATGAGTCGGGTGCCGGAGTTCTTGGTTGAGCAGGAAACGGACAAAGGGCTACTGCAGGTGGACAAAGAGCAGCCTCACGCCCCAGGTTCAGCTCATCGTTTTGCAATCGGGTGAGACAAAGGCAGGTATCACCTTCATTGTTTGAGACAGCCTTCCCATTTCCCGTTACGATTGACCATCATCTCCAGAGTCAAACATAATGGGAATCCAATTAAGTTCCAGACACAGCAATTACCACACAGCACCCAGCCCAGGAGAGCAGTGGTGTGGCTGTTCTGGCCTGAAGGACACTTTTGAAATCAGTATTTCGAGCAGCCATAATTCTCATCCGTCTTAAGATATGAATACAGTTCATTAATCCTACACCTCCTCACCGCAATCTCGCTCTTTGCTCAACATTGTGACACAAGTGGGCCCAGTCTTGCCATGAGTGAGATGTTCTACAGCGGTGGGGGGGGGGACAGTGGGAGGAAGGGTGAGGTGCAGGATGGAGGATTGGATACAAACATTGGCCAGCAACCTTCCCTTGCTAACGACTGAACCTCTGAACAGCACAGCCCACCCTCTAAAGAACTTAGATGTCTATTCTTTGGAGTTTTGAAGAATGGAGAGGTGGGGGGGGGGGGTGATCTTCTTGAAATAGATAAAATCCTTAAGGGGCTTGACAAGGTAGATATTGAGATGTTTCCACGAGTGGGAGAGCCTTGAACGCAGTGATGTAGTCACAAGCTTCGGGGGCAGTAACTTAAAACCGAGGGGTATAGGAACAACTTCTCGCGGAGGAGGGTGAAGCTCTAGAATTCTCTACCCCAGAGGATTTTGGAAGCTGGATCATCGGGGGGATTTAAAGACGAAGAAGATAATTTTTTTTAAAGATCGGGGAATTGAGGGCGATGGGGAACTGGCACAGAAAAGGAGTTGAAGCCTGGGGCAGATCAACCATGATCACATTGAACGGCAGGGCAGGTTTGAGGGGCCGAATGGCCTACTCCTGCTCCTATTGTCAATGAACACTCTCCCCCAGCCACCTGTACACTGCTGCGTCGTGTGGTGATGCGCAGCCTTCAAGAGAGGAGAGCCAGTGGCTGTTCAGCTGGGGACTGTGTGCATGGTGTGGGCTGTGAGTGTGAGGGTTGGAGGGGTAGCAGGTGTGTGAGGGTCATGGCATGGATGCTGGCAAATGGGATTCATCGCTGCTTCACTGACCTTCACTTGTTGCGTAGGGTCATGAAATTTCTCTCTGCACTGGGAGCCTGTGCTCAGGGCAGCAAGGCAGCTATTAGACCTCTCCAGAGAAACAAAGGATCGCAGATGCTGGAATCCAGATGAAAAACACGACGATGCTGGAGGAACTCAGCAGGCCAGGCAGCATCCGTGGAGAAAAGCAGGCGGTCGACGTTTCGGGTCAGGACACTCTCTAACCTCCTTCTCCCACTGCCCCTTGGCAGCTTTCTAGGCCACTGCATCCAGCTGTCCTCTTCTCAGTGCAGCATGCAACCCCTCTCAACTTGTGCTGCTTTACGTGTCACAGGGGGCTTCTCCAGCTGCACACTGGCTTCCAGCAGTGGTAGGACTTGGTGGCTGTCTCTTTGTCCAGAGAGCAGGTATAATGTCAGTCAGCACCGGTAGGCTTTAGCAGGTGTGACTCCTGAAGTCATGGCACAACATTCGCTATTGGGGAGGGACAACGCAATTGGTGCCTCATTGGCACACAGTGTTTCCATGTGCAAATAAATCTCCCACCCTTTGTGTTCACTGCGAGCAATTCTCTTTCTTCTACCTTCTGGGAGAAGATACAGGAGCTTGAAAGCCCAGATGTCCAGATTTAAGAACAAATTCTTCCCCACTGCTATCAGACTTCCAAACCAATCACCTGTTTCACATCCCCTTCCTGGTGGTTCTGCTACGTTCTCGGACTCTGAATTCTACCTCTGTTATTGTCACTTTAGCATTTCTTTTTGCACTACTTCAGACTGCACCACGATCTTTGCACCATTCTGTTGATTTGTGCTTGTGGCTTCATTTATTATTGTCATTACCACGTCTACTGTTTACTCTGTGAGCTTCACACGAGCGAGGAATTTTATTGCACCCTGTGGTATATGACAATAAACTATCTGATCTGAGTTAATTGACTTTGGAAATCCACAGTGGCGCAGCTGGTGGAGCTGTTACTTTTTGGCTCCAGTGACTCAGGTTTGATCCTGACCTCGGGCGCTGTCTGTGTGGTGTTTGCACGTTTTCCCTGTGACTGCATGAATTTCCACCGGGTGCTCCGGTTTCCTCCCGCATCCCAAAAGCATGCGGGTTGGTGGGTTAATTGGCCGCTGTGAATTGCCCCTAGTGTGTAGGTGAGGGGTAGAATCTGGGGAGAGTTGTGGAAACATAAGGAAAATATTTGGCATTGATAGGATGCAGTCCTGGGCTGAGAAGTGGCAGAGGATGCTCTTTGGAAGATCGAATTTGAAGGCAGAATACAAGGTTAATGGCAGGACTCTTAGCAGTGTGGAGGAACAGGGATCTTGGGGTCCACGTCCATAGATCCCTCAAGGTTGCCACGCAGGTCGATAGGGTTGTTTAGAAGGCGTATGGTGTGTTGGCCTTCATTAGTCGGGGTATTGAGTTCAAGAGCCGCGAGGTGATGTTGCAGCTCTATAGAACTCTGGTTAGACCGCACTTGGAGTATTGTGTTCAGTTCTGGTCTCCTCATTATAGGAAGGATGTGGAAGCTTTAGAGAGGGTGCAGAGGGGATTTACCAGGATGCTGCCTGGATTGGAGAGCATGTCTTATGAGGACAGGTTGGAGTGAGCTCGGGCTTTTCTCCTTGGAGAGAAGGAGGATGAGAGGTGACTTGATAGAGATGTACAGGATGATAAGAGGCATAGACCGAGTGGACAGTCAGACTTTTTCCCAGGGCGAATGTGGCTAATGGGAGGGGACATAATTTTAAGATGATTGGAGGAAGGTATAAGGGGGATGTCAGAGGTAAGTTTTTCACACAGAGAGTGGTGGGTGCGTGGAACGCACTGCCGGCAGAGGTTGTGGGGGCAGATACATTAAGGACATTTAAGAGACTCTTAGACACATGAATGATAGAGAAATGGAGGGCTATGTGGGAGGGAAGGGTTAGATAGATCTTAGAGTAGGATAAAATGTCGGCACAACATCATGGGATGGCACAACATCATACTGTGCTATTGTGTTCTATAAAGAGGAGTAGTGTGAATGGTTGATGGTCGGTGTGACTTAGTGGAATGAAGGGCCTGTTTCTGTGCTTTAAAACTCTGTGCCTCTATAACTTAATGTGATTTCTCAACATCCAAATGATTTGTAACATCCTGTAGACACAATAAAGCACTTTGTAAATGCAAGTTCTGTCTTTCAATCAACTGAACCAGCAGGAGGTAAATGGAGTCAAGCTGCTTTATATGTAGAATAGGGCAGCTTGGAGCGACTAGAAACGTTTCCTAGTTTGATGATTAAACTGGCAGATTTGGCAGGTAATTCCATAATTTAATTAGTGAGAATGGAAGGAAGGAATTGTGCAAAAAGTAATGTGCCGTGGAGAAAATATCTTCCCTCGAAATGATCAGGGTTTTAAAGGCTGCTTTGAAAGAACAAAATGGTGGTAAAGTATTATGATGGACATTTCTTATTTAATTCTGTCTTGTCTGTCGAGTTTAAGTAATGAGCGTTGGTAACAATCAGGAGACTGGCTTGGAGGAGTTGATGAGGCAGAGAAGGGGTGAGAGCTAAATGAATGTGCATGGTTGAAATGAGAAGATAGCTGGAATCCTCTCAGCAACCATCAGCCTGCAATCACTAGCGACTGGGCACAGTAACTCCTCCCCAACACTGCACCTGGACTCCCTCTTGTCGACCAATCGCTGTTTAATTGCCAGCGTTCCACGATCTCAGCCGGAACTACGAGCAAGCTGCGCTGAGAGGCGTCAAACTTAATTCAGCATTCAGATTTTAAAATAAAAGTCACCTCCACCGCAGTTGAAGGGGATCCGAGGGGCAAGTTCTTCCAAGCAGGAAGTAGTAGTTATCTGGAACGAGCTGACAGAGGTGGTGGAGGCAGGTACAATTACACTTGAGAGGCCTTTGGAGAGGTACATGGACAGGAAAGGAATGAAGAGGTACGGGGCTAATGCGGGCAATGGGATTAGCGTGGGTAGACATCACGGTCAGCATGGATGAGTTGGGCCAAAGGGCCTGTTTCTGTGCTGTACAGCTCCATGACTCTCTGACACAGAGCAATGTCACCGAGCTGGTTTCAAATGGTGGGCTGATCCCTGTTTGTGACCCTGATGGTGATGCCGGTCCTCTCCAATTCTCACACCAGGCCCATAAGTGCATTGTCATAGAGTCATGCCATAGAGAAACAGGCCCTTCGGCCCACCCTGGCCCTGCCGGCCATTGTACCCGTCGATAGTACTGCGAAGTTGCTGCTTCACAGCTCCTGCCACCCGGGTTCGACCCCGACCTCGGGTGCTGTCTTTGCGGAGTCTGCACGTTCTCCCTGTGACCGCGAGAGCTTCCCCCGGGTGCTCTGGCTTCCTCCCACATCCCGAAGACATGCAGGATGGTGGGTTAATTAGCAGCTGTGAAGTACCCCCACTGTGTAGGTGGGTGGTAGAATCTGGGGGGAGCTGACAGAAATGTGGGGAGAATGAAAAATGGAATTAATGTAGGGTTATTGTAAATGGGGTGATTATGGTCAGCACAGACTCAGTGGGCCGAAGGGCCTGATTCTGTGCTGTTTGACTCTATGACTCTATACTCATCCCATTTCTCTATACTCATGGTCCAGAGCATAACATTCCTCAGTGGTTCAAGTATTCATCCAGCTGCTTCTTAAGTGGGATTGGGATTGGTGCAGGACCAGGCCAGTTTTTTAATCATACCTCATTCAGTAGCACTGAGCAAAAGAACATGCATTTATACGGCACCTTCCCCAGCCTCTGTGTGGCTCAAAGAGCTTCAGCATCAGTGAAGTCCTTTTGGAAGTGCAGTCACCACTGCAACCCTTTAAAACGCAGCTGCCAACTTAACAAGCTGATGGTGACCAGGTCATTTGTTCTAGGTATGGGGTGAGGAGAAGGTGCTGGAAAATAAAAAAAAAACCCGCAGATGTTGGAAACCAGAAACAAAACCAGAGAATGTTGGAAACACTCAGCAGGTCAGGCAGCATACGTGGAGAGAGAAACAGGGTTAACATTTCAGGTCGATGACTCTTTGTCAGATCTGGGACAGAGAGAGAAACAAAGTTTGAAGTTGCAGAGAAGGTGGGTGTGGGATTGGGCAGAACAAAGGGACTGTCTGTGATAGGATGGGGCCAGGGTGACTTTGGGGGTGGGTTAGAGGGACAGTTAGAGGGAGACAAAAAAGTGTGACGTGTTGAAAATAGCAGATCAGGGTGTGTGACTGGAGAGGGAACCCCAGTCACCCCAATTTTGTCCTGTCAGAGACACTCCCCTCCCTGCAGCTTGTTGAGCTTCTTTTGACTCCTTCCCAGTTCTGATGGAGCGTCTTTGTCCTGAAATATTATTGCAGTTTCCCCCTCTGCAGATGCTGCCTGACCTCTGCTGAGAGTTTCCAGCGTTTTCTGGTCTTATTTTAAAATTCCAAGACCTGCAGTTTTTTTTGATTTTCAGGAAACTAAGCCAGTGTCACAGACAGATGACTTGCAGCAAGGAGATGTCCAGTTCTGACATAAACAGAGAACACGCGTTATTGGAAGTTGGAGAATTCAGTATTGAGTCCCGAAAGCTGCCATTTCCTGCTCTTTTTTGAATACGTTTATGAGAGACAATAGTGGAGAATCACTTTGTATAAATGGTGTTGGATTCGACTGTTTTAAGTAGTTTTTTTAGCATGTATAGTGTTTAATACACCTCAGATGGCTGCACAAGGAATGGCTGCTTCCCAGCTTATTGGTTCGTCCATCAGGTGAATACGTGTTTTCTCATTGGTTGGTTTTGCCACAGGTATCTAGTAGGTTTCCTGATGGGACTATTAGCTAAGGCGTATCTCTCGTCTCAGGTATAAAAGGTGTTTTTTTTTGTTAATCTCTCTCTCTCTTGCTCTCTTCCTCGTGCGCCCCCCACCCCCATCAACCCAAGCTCACTTAGTTCCTTTTGTCTCGGCTCATCTCCCAGTAGTAAAGCTGGTGCCATGTGCTCTGTGACTGTTTCTTTGTTTTAAACTTTTCCAATAAAACTTTGTGAAGCCAAGTTGTTTTCTACTCATTCTTGGACTCCTGAAAGAGCCCGCGGGTTTGAAAATAACCGGATCCGACAGTGGTTAACAATTAGCAAGTTAGCAATGGTTGGTATGTTCAAATAATTTTTTTTTAAAGTCATCCAGAGGAGCCACAAGCCAACTCTACAACCATGGCAATTGCAGCCACAAACTTTCCCCAGACCCCTGTGTAACACCACTATGAGCTTCTGCCCAGTGAGGACCACTCCTCCTCTTTGTCGATAGGCTTTGTTGATGTTAAGGATATGGGATTGGTGCAGGAGGGTGGCACTGAGGTAAAAGGTTGAATGGTAGGTTCGGTACAAGGGGCGGAATGGCCTACTCCTGTTTCTCATGTCCTCAACTATCAACGATCCATTGGGTGAGGCCAGTACCCGGTGTTGGTTGGCTGGCACACACCTGAATGCAGTCATGGAAGGCAATTCGTGTCAGGGAATTAGGAGGTGGGAAGAAACTGGAGCACCCACACGCGCATGGTCACAGGGAGAATGTCCACACTCCACACAGACAGCAGTAGAGGTCAGGATCGAACCCAGGTCTCTAGAGCCGTGAGGCAGCAGCATTACCTGCTGCGCCACTGCACTACTGCCTGTGTTGGAGACAGAAACCCCTGTCACATTTAAACAGTAATTGGATGTGAACTTAAAGCCATCATCTGCAGGGCTACAGACACAGTGTCGTAGAGCCATACAGCATGGAAACAGGCCCTTCGGCCCAACTCATCCATACTGACCAAGATGTCTATCGCAGCCAGTCCCATTTGCCCGCGTTTGACTCACATCCCTCTAAACCTTTCCCATCCATGTACCTGTCCAAATGCCTTTCAAATGTCATAATTGTACCCGCCTCCACCACCTCCTCTGGCTGCTTGTTCCATAGACCCTCCACCCTCTGTGTGAAAAAGTTGCCCCCTGGTCCCCTTTAAATCTTTCCCCTCTCACTTTAAATGTATGCCCTCCAGTTTTGGACTCCCCTATGGTGGGGAGAAAACTTTGGCTATTCATCTCATCTATGCCCCTCATGACTTTATAAACCTCTATAAGGTTACCCCTCAGCCTCCTACACTCCAGGGAAAACAGTCCCGGCCTATCCAGCCTCTCCTTATAACCCAAGCCCTCCAGTCCTGCCAATATCCTCGTAAATCTTTTTTGCACCCCCTCCAGCTTAATGACATCCTGGGTGACCAGAAAAGTGTGCAGTGCTCCAGGTGTGGCCTTACCAATGTCTTGTATGGCTGTAAGATGACATCCCACCTCCTGTACTTTGTGCCCTGACCGATGAAAGCAGTGTGCCAAACCTTCTCCATCAACCTGACTGCCTGTGTTGCCACTTTCAAGGAATTATTTACCTGCACCTCATGGTCTCTCTGTTCTACAAGGTGGGATCGCTGGGTCGCTCTTTTCAGCCAGCTCAGAGATGATGGGCTGAATGGCCTCTGTCTGATTCGTAAATTTTTCTATCTCATTTGTGGTTCGGTCTCAAATTTTGTCTGATAAGATTCCTAGGTTGTGAGACATTATACTGCATTAAAAGTGCTGTCGAAGTGCAAGTTGCTATAATTGTATTAGCTGATGGCTGTGCTCTTTAATATTCACAGCATGCCCCGGAGTTTCCATTACTTAATCCACAGCTTCATAGTTTTGTAGAGACTGTTTACTTTGATTCAGTCCCTGATTTGACTGCAATCAAAACTCACAGTTGGAAGGTGTAATACATCTTTAAGCATGGAACATGTGTTTCCTCTGTATCTCTGTGTGTGTATTTACATTGATCCCATACGATAGCAATGTCAAGTGTTGCTCCTGCTTCTCAGACAATGTAGAAGGCATTCTCTTCTGCACCAACACCTTAAGGGTGGAGATATAACAGTTTGTGTGTTGCCTTGTAAATAAACCTCTACCTCTTCGATACAATGTGGCTGTAACATAACTTCCTTACTCTTACACTCAATGCCCTGACCAAGCATGCCTACGCATCTGAAGATATTACAGATTGGTAAGAACAATGGGTTAGTATTCGTTGAAGGACATTGTTGTCTCTCACTTGTGGGTGAGTTTGTAGCTCCAATTTTGTTTGTCTAAGGCTTCTGTGTGTAATCTAGAATTGTGGAGCACAGTAGCGAGAAACAGAGGTGTAGACATCCCTCGTCTGTCTCCCACTGCAAGTTTAGATGTGTCACTGTGGGATAGGGAAGCGACAACATGTCTACCGTGATTGGCTGTACCGAGAGCCTCGGCATTTATGGCCAAGTTTGAGGACCATTCATCAAAGAAAGGGACCTTATCTTGACGGCGAACCAACATC
Organism: Pristis pectinata; assembly: GCF_009764475.1. Lineage (NCBI taxonomy): Eukaryota > Metazoa > Chordata > Chondrichthyes > Rhinopristiformes > Pristidae > Pristis > Pristis pectinata. Next base: position 47,337,266 of record NC_067417.1, read on the forward strand.
CCAGAGACTGATGAAGGTGATGATGTGAGAGCCCAAAACAATGTGATAAATAAGTGTGAAAAGACAAAGGTAACAATAGGCAGGCACGGTTGCGCAGCGGTTAGCGTGATGCTATTACAGCGCCAGCGACCCGGGTTCAATTCCCGCCACTGTCTGTAAGGAGCTTGTATGTTCTCCCCGTGCCTGCGTGGGTTTCCTCCGGGTCCTCCGGTTTCCTCCCACATTCCAAAGACGTACGGGTTAGGAATTTGTGGGCGTGCTATGTTGGCGCCGGAAGCGTGGCGACACTTGCGGGCTGCCCCCAGAACACTCTACGCAAAAGATGCATTTCACAGTGTGTTTTGATGTACAGGTGACTGATAAAGATATCTTATCTCATCTCATCTAGATTGAGCCAGAGGCAGGGTGGTAATTAGTGAGTGTTCTCTCCAACACGGGCAGGGGTAGGGTGGCACAGCAGGTAGCACTGCTGCCTCACATTCCAGAGATCTGGGTTCAGTCCTAACCTGCGGTGTTAGCCTTGCTCTTTCCCATCCTGCAGCTCTGGGTTCATAATGTACACAAAGCTCCACTTCTTGAGTTAATTGTAGAGTTTAGCAGCGTTGAAACAGGCCCAGTGACAGCTTTGTCCTCTGGGACTCGGCCAGCTCAGTCAGTGGTGCTGGTACCAACCCACTCTTGGTGATGGACATTGAATTCCCCACCCTGAGTACATCCTGTGCCCCGTCTACCCTCGGTGCTTCTTCCGAGTGTTGTTCGACACGGAGAGGTGCTGGTTCGTCAATTGAGGAAGGTAGTATCACATATTCAGCAAGATGTTTCCTTGCATCACATTTGTGATGGACCAGAGCCAACTTTGGGATCCCCCTAGTCCACTCCATCGTGGCTATATGCCATTGTAGTGCTACCCCGGGTTGGTCCACTGGAATTGTAAGATAAGATAAGATTTCTTTATTAATCACATGTACATCGAAACACACAGTGAAATGCATCTTTTGCGTAGAGTGTTCTGGGGGGCAGCCTGCAAGTGTCGCCACACTTCCGGCACCAACATAGCATGCCCACAACTTCCTAACCTGTACGTCTTTGGAACGTGGGAGGAAACCGGAGCACCCGGAGGAAACCCACGCAGACACGGGGAGAACGTACAAACTCCTTGCAGACAGTGGCCAGAATTGAACCTGGTTTGCTGGCGCTGTAATAGTGTTACGCTGACCGCTACGCGACCGTGCCTGCTACAAGATTTGTCTTGGATTTGTTCCAAGATTTGTCTTGGCGAAATCGGCCGTAAAGTATTATTATGTGGATACGAGGCTTAGGCTGTTGCTTTGGGAAAACTGTGACAATGTTGGCACGTGGAGTGTGCCTTGTTTATGCGCAGTATCTAGGTTGACATGCAATGGTCCATCTGGGTTTGTTTATTTTGAAACAGATTGAGAGACACCATATATCTCACTTGACCATTTCCAAGGGTGGTTAAAAGTCAAACTTCCTATCGTCCAGATGAGCGTTTCAAAGCATTAATTTAAATCTTAAACCACAAAGGACTTCAGAAAAAAATAGCTTGACAATAACAGTGCACGAACTGTGTGATACTCATTCCTTTGTGCACTATTTTGAAAACTAACCCATTCTGTTCCAACTGGAGAGGACTATTAGAGTCGTAGGGCGTGGATACAGGCCCTTCAGCTCACCCAGTCATGCTGACCATCAGGCACCCATTTTCACCCAATCCTACACTAATCGCATTTTGACCTTAAACTTTCTTCCACTAATACTGTGCATGCTTTTTGCTAGTTGTGTATCTATTCCAACCATCAAGGAAGTTCTATTTTCTACACTGGGAAGAATTATTATATATTGCAATTATTATATGTTGTAATCAAATAAAATGTGCTTTGCATGGGGAATTGAATTTCTGCTCTTGTTACACCTGATTGACTATCAGGGTTTGAAATCTAATTTAATGAACATCAAGGTTACTTCACTTGACGTCACTGCACTTCTCCTCTCTAATACAAATAGTACCACGACTTGCCTTGGCCATGGCTGCAGGTATGGAAACAAACCTCTTGCAACGTTGCACGAGCCAGCCATGAACTGCAAATCATTCACCACAGTCTGCAGGATGAATGATCTAAACACTTGGTGCAATTGCTTAAGAATTATGTACGTTAAACCTACCCGTAAAACTTTGTAGCTGTCAAGCAATTAAGGAAATCAATTGTGATTATTCTTGCAATTAATAAAAATTAATTGCAGTTTTAATTGCAATGTTGGACAAGGATGGAATCCCGTTTTTTTTAAAGGGTATTCCAATGGAAAATGTCCTGGCACCGTAATCTCTAATAATCTAATGATGTGAATTAAAATTCTCATCATGCTGAAGTCCCCCATCGTGTTAGCTCTTCGCCTCTCCTGCAACCTCCAGCAGTTCAACACCTCTTTACCGAGCTCCTGTTCCAGCTCCTTGAATATCCCTTGCCCCACCAGTGGCGACTGTGTGACCCATTGTCGAATGGGTCAGTGTAACCAACCCATGGCTGGTTACACAAAGAATGAGGTGCTGCAAGGAGAGAGGATAAGATAAGATCTCTTTATTAGTCACATGCACATTGAAACACACAGTGAAGTGCATCTTTTGCGCAGAGTGTTCTGGGGGCAGCCTGCACGTGTCGCCGCACTTCCGGCGCCAACACAGCACGCCCACAACTTCCGAACCCATACATCTTTGGAACGTGGGAGGAAACCGGAGCACCCGGAGGAAACCCACGCAGACACGGGGAGAATGTACAAACTCCTTACAGACAGCGGCCGGAATTGAACCCGGGTCGCTGGCGCTGTAATAGCATCACGCTCACCGCTTCACTGCCATTCCTGCCCTACACTGCTGTGCTGCCCTACTGACTGAGGGGCTCAGAGAACAGGGAGGAGCCCACAGTTGCAGGTCCTGCTTCGACCGCCCCTCCCTCTCCATCAGCTCCAGGACTGATCCACAGTCACAGGACATGGCAGATGAGCTTAAAGCATGGATCAGATCCGGATCAGGATGCTGACCTTATGTGGAACCTGTTCCCATACTCCCACTTCCAGAACAACTGCCCCACCGACTGCACCCTGTGCTTTGAGTAGAATACCAAAGTAAAGCCGACTTAAATCCAACTGCAAAACGTTCTCCTTGGCACAAAAACTCTTGCTTAATCGTGTGAGACAGCAGCTGGGAAGGCGATGGAAGTTACGTCGAGTGGAAGTTTTTAAACGCTGCTTTGCAGCTGTAACGTGGCACCAAGCTACGTGTAATATCACTGGGGCTAAACACCTAGCTCATTTTACGACGTGCTTGCACTCTCGTTCAACCAGCTGTGATGCACGGCTGGTTTCAGTCCAGCCCTACAGGACATCTGCTGCCATCAGTCTTCATTTGGTCTTCCAGTGGGATCTGATGAGCTCCGACAGCTTGCCGTTGCACCATAAAATGAGTTCCTTTTTACACCATTGTTGTTCTGGACCTGCCTCATATCCAAGTGGTTCTGTTAATGGGTGAGCATCTGAGTGCCTTTGCTGGGATAGAGTGCTTCAATGCGACGGTACAGCCTTAGATCATCTGAGGGAAAGGGTGTTTGAAAGTCAAGACATCAGACCAGGCATGAAGCTCATGTTAGTGGTGATCGCAGACTTCCCTAGTGTTTCTGAGATCAGGACAACCCATAGCCGGGATAACACCATTACAGTCTCCAAATCCACTGGGAGGAGAAGGGAACCAATGTCAGTGTCTTCTCCCAGGCCAGCGTTCTCAGCACCGGGACCCTAACAACCTTCAGTCAGCTCCGTGGGGCAGACCAAGTTGTTCAAAAGCCCCACAGTATGCTGAAACATGACTTATTCTGAGGTCTGTCATGGGACGAGGTTACCGGGGGGGGGGGGGGGGGGGGGGGGGGGGGGGTTGCGCGGACAGAGGAAAAGATTCAAGGGTCCTTGAAACAATGCAACATCCCCACTGACATAAAGTCATGGAGAGATACAGCACGGAAACCAGGCCCTTCAGCCCACTGAGTCCTTGCCGACTATTAGCCACTCATTTACACCAACCCTACATGAATCTGTCTCTCCCTACATTACACCACACTCCGGCAATTTACAGCGGCAAATTAACCTGCCAACCCGCATGTCTTTGGGATGTGGGTCTGGAGCACCCGGGGGAAACGCACGCAGGCAGAAGGAGAACATGTAAACTCCACTAGGATACCCTTGGAGGTCAGGATCGAACCGGGGTCTCTGGCACTGCGAAGTTGCAGCTCTACCTGCTGCGCCACTGTGCTGCCCCACTGCAGTGACTCCTGGGATCCTCTAAGCTCACAGCCACTCAAGTTGGAGGACCTGGGATGGGAATGAGAACCTCGGCCACTCGGATGCAAGCAGAGACGAGGGCTGGGTCGGGCCTAGCAGAGCTGGGAGTGCTGAGCAGATCCATTCGCTCACTCACTGAGGTACTGACAGCATTCCTACAGAAGATTCAGGCCGTCAGACCAGGCTGGGAAATTCAGCAGAGTTTCAGTAGGGCTGAGATTGGGGGGTTGAGCTAACTGATGACCTTCGGATGTTTCAAGGCATGTAAGGTAACTCTTTCTTCCACTGGAGAAATCCTGAACAAGGGGCATAATCTTAAAGTAGGGGAAGACCACTTGAGGGGTGAAATGAGGATCCCTTCCCCTTAAAATGGGACATGGAGAAGTAGGAACTTGTCTTGATTTTTGTAAGGGAAGACGATTGTGAGATAACTTAAAGTACAGATCAATGGTGAGAGAATTTAATGAGAGAACTGCCTCAATGGTTTGCCTAGGCCAGACTTGTCTCTAGTGCTTTTTCCATGAATTAGAGGGAATATTACTGAACCTATAAACTTTTATCTGGAGTTATAAAATCCAGCACACTTTTTACTGGCATTTCAGCGTGAGGGGCAGTGTCAAGGGAAAGGCTGGGTCAACAAAGGGGCAGTTCCAATTGAAGGTGCCAAGGAAGGGGCAGCTCTGAGGGAGGGGTGCTACCAAGGGAGGGGCAGAACCGAGGGAGGGGTAGTACCAAGGGAGGGGCAGAACTGAGGGAGAGGCAGTGCCAGTGGTAGGCCCAGGGTAACACTTGACTAACCGACACCTGTCATGCCTGGTAACCAGGTAAGTGTCTCAAGGACTTTGAACTTGTCAACGCAGAGTGCAAGTTCGTCACATGTGGATGTTGGACCATACATGAATTCAGAACCATGGACAACAGCACAAGAATCTGGCAGTTCAATAAAGGGCTACAATAAATGTGGGAGTTATGTGCGTCTTCTCCACCGGGAAGGTCCAAAACCACTCTTCTGTACAACAATAGGTTTTTGACCATTCAAACCTGAGTGGAATGATTAGCAACACTACATAATCTGAGTGGCAACACCAAGCTCGGGAGGAGTCACTAACACTTGCAACAACCCTCCTGCCCACCCCCAACTGTTTTTCTTCACCTCCCAGATCGTCAATGCACAGACCTCCAGCCCCTCATTCACAGTATCTTGTGAGTGAGTTTCGCATCCCTCAGAACAGTACATTCTGCCCGTCTCCATCATGTGTATCACCTTTTATTAACCCGTCTTCCCTGCCTGGTCTCCTTTTATTCTGTGCCCTTCCTGGGCTCCAGTTTATCCCAGCTACCTGTTACAAATGCACCTCATCAACATTGAGTCATACAGCAATGAAACAGGCCCTGTTTGACCTTGCACCTTACTGTCTACCTGCGATGCACTTCCCTGTAGCTGTGACACTTTACTCTGTATTCTGTTATTGTTTTACCCTGTACTACCTCAATGCACTGTGTAATGAATTGATCTGTACGAATGGTATGCAAGACTCTTGACCTCACAATCTACCTTGTTGTGACCTTGCACCTTACTGTCTACCTGCGATGCACTTCCCTGTAGTTGTGACACTTTACTCTGTATTCTGTTATTGTTTTACCCTGTACTACCTCAATGCACTGTGTAATGAATTGATCTGTACGAATGGTATGCAAGACTCTTGACCTCACAATCTACCTTGTTGTGACCTTGCACCTTATTGTCTACCTGCGATGCACTTCCCTGCAGCTGTGACACTTTACTCTGTATTCTGTTATTGTTTTCAGCTGTACTACCTCAATGCACTCTGTACTAACTCAATGTAACTGCACTATGTAATGAATTGATCTGTACGATTGGTTTGCAAGACAAGTTTTTCAGTGTACCTCAGTACAAGTAACAATAATAAACCAATACCAATATCATGACCCGCTTTTCACTGCACCTCGGTACAAGTGACAATAATAAACCAATACCTTTGGTCCACTGACCATCATTCACCCATTTCCACAAATCCTACCCTAATTCCATTTTATTCTCCCCACATTCCCATCAACTTCCCCCAGATCCCACCACTCACTTACACACCAGGGGCAATCCTCAGTGACCAATAAACCTCCTAACCCACACATCATTGCAATGTGGGAGGAAACTGGAGCACCCGATGGGAAACCCGCACGGCCGCAGGGAGAACGTGCAAACTCCCACACAGGCAGCACCAAAGGTCATGATCGAACCCGGGTCACTGGAGCTGTGAGGCAGCAGTTCTACTATTTGTGCCACTGTCCTGTCCCACATGTTGGGATCTTCTCTTGTGACCTTGTGTCTTTAATCAGAGTGGTTAGGTTAGTTAAGATAAAAATAATGTAGCTTTACAATGTTAAGGACCAGAGCAGCTAAACCCCCTGTTGAAGACTTTCCTCCCAGTTAAATAATTAAATGAGATAAAACACTTGTCAAAGTTTGTGTTTGTCACATCTTGAGAAAGTGGTTATCCATATGAAGAGTCCGTCCCACACCCCGTGTCGTAAAAAGTTAAACACTTACATTGGATTTCTGGTTTGAGTTCCTTTCCTCCAGAGGTTGGTCACTGACTTGATAAAACCTTCAAACCTGTGAAGACGTTAGCCATGCTTTCAACCTAGGGAACACCAGGGCTAACATATGCAGCTCAGCTGACTTTTTGCTCACCGAAAAGAGACAAAATAAACAAGAGAAACCTACTGCTGGAAATGAGAACAGATGCTCAGCAGGGCAGACGGCATCTGTGGAGAGTCAGTGTTTCAGATTGATGACCCTAGATCAGAACTAGAAGAAGATAGTGTTTTAATTGCAGGGAAGGGCTGGAGATGGAATGCCTGTGATGGAAAGTGAGATGCCTGGAGTGGAGAGCATGTCAGGATAGGTTGAGCGAGCTAGGGCATTTCTTTTCCGAGAGAAGGACGATGAGAGGTGACTTGATAGAGGTGTACAAGATGATAAGAGGCATAGATCGAGTGGACAGACAGAGACCTTTTCCCCAGGGCAAAAATGGCTGATGTGAGGGGGCATAATTTTCAGGTGATTGGAGGAAGATATAAGGGGGATGTCAGGAGTAATTTTTTTTACGCAGAGAGTGGTGGGTGTGCGGAAAGCACTGCCGGCAGAGGTTGTGGGGGTAGATACATTAGGGATATTTAAGAGACTCTTAGAGAGACACATGAATGATAGAGAAATGGAGGGCTATGTGGGAGGGAAGGGTCAGATCGATATTCGAGCGGGATAAAATGTCAGCACAACATTGTGGGCCGAAGGGCCTGTACTGGGCTGTAGTGTTCTATGTTCGATGTCCTTTATGGGGGTGGTGCTGGCTGATAGAGGGTAGTGAAGGCTTGTTGATCACAGCTGATGTGCTGGGGGCAAGTTGTAAGTAGAGGGAGATGAAGGAGAGCAAAGGAGAGAGAGGAGTAACACTGGAACTGGGATTTATGCAACACTGTGGTTCTGCAAATCTGAAGTGCTTTGCTCTGGCTTATTTCCACCAGCTTCAAAGAAAAGTAAAGATCTTGAACTTATATAGCACCTTTCACCACCACAGGATATCCCTAAGTATCCACAGCCAGTGAAGGACAGGTTCAGTCGTGGTTATAAGGCAGGAAGCAAAAGTCTCCCAATTGCATGGATCAGGATTGAGATAATTCATGATCTATTCTGCTGAGGTTGGTTAAGCAATAAATATTGATCAAGAACTCCTATATTCCTTTTCGAAATAAGTGTCGTGGAATCTTTTCCACCTGATTGGCCAGGCCGGGCTTTGTTTCAATATAGATAAGAAATAAAAGCACTCGGCAGATCTGGCAGCATCTGTGGGAAGAGAAACACAGTTAACCTCAGTTTAATATCAGATCTCAAGCTTTAACAGTACGATGCTCCCTCAGTGATCCGAGATTATATTCCCCAGGGACTGGAGTCAGACTCAGGCTTCTGAGTGAAAGACAGGATCGTTATGAACTGAGCCACAGTTAACCAACCAAATGCGAGGTGGCCCAATGAGGAGGATTATTCTAATGCTGCATGTACAAAGGACTGGGACAACTAATCTGTCAATGAGCATATTTCTATATTAACCAATTTCTGCAAAATCACTAACCTTTTTGGAAAAGTGAACAATAAGCAGTGTATCCCCTGCAGGGACCCATAACACGTTTTTAGCCAGCACAATTAGCTTCCATTCTGCTTGCAGTTTGCTGATTCCAAGTACTTCTGGTACCGAGCAAATTTGCGGGTAATAGCTGTAACAGCGAGGGAAAATGTGCTTGCCTATGAATAAAATTAAATTGTAGCCCGCCCCTCCCACCACAGCTTCCCCCTGCCCATCCCCCAGAAGTGCAATTTGCGGGCTGTGCAGTTGAGCTAGCAGCCTCTAATAAGTTTCCTTATTGCAAATTGTGAGGTTGTCTGTAACTTTTTAATATCAATTTTCCAACAGCCGGCTCAGCACTATGTGACAAAGCGGCCTGTGTGCTTTTTGCCTGAATTGAGATTCCAGTAAATAGATTACTGCAGTAAAATTTAAATAACTTTTAAAAAGGATGTGCAAGAAAATGAAAGGCATCCAAGTGCAAGGACAATGCACTTTATCTCCTTTTAATAGGTTTTAGATAGGCTGGTGAAACAGCTACAAAGGGAAGAGACTGCAGAGGTGGTTTCAGAGTATTTAAATCCATAACTTTAATTTCTCCCAAGGTCACGAGACTCTGAGCTGAATTTTCTCCGACTCTGCAGACTGCAAAGTGTACCTGTGTGTGTGGAGTGTGTCTGTACCTGTGTGTGTGGTGTGTGTTACTGCTTATGTGTGTATGTATGGTGTGTGTCTGCACCTCTGTATATGGTGTGCGTCGGTGCTTTTGTGTGAGTCTGTATGTGTGGTGTGTCTGTGCATGTTTTTTGGTGTGTGTCAGTGCTTGCATGTGTGATGTGTGTGGTGTGTCTGTACTTGTGTATGTGGTGTGTGTCACTACTTGTGTATGTTTGTGTGGTGTTTGTGTGTGATGTCTGTCTGCACATGTGTGTGTGTGTGTGTGTGTGGTGTGTCTGCACCTGTGTGTGTGTGGTGTGTCTGTACCTGTGTGTGTGTGTGTATGTGTGTGTGTGTGTGTGTGGTGTGTCTGCACCTGTGTGTGTGTGGTGTGTCTGTACCTCTGTGTGTGTGTATGTGTGTGTGTGTGTGTGTCTGCACCTGTGTATGTGTGGTGTGTGCATGGTACGTGTCTGCGCCTGTATATGTGTGTGTGTGTGTGTGTGTGTGTGTGTGTGTGTCTGCACCTGTGTATGTGTGGTGTGTGCATGGTATGTGTCTGCGCCTGTATATGTGTGTGTGTGTGTGTGTGTGGTGTGTCTGCACCTGTGTGTGTGTGTGTCTGCACCTGTGTATGTGTGGTGTGTGCATGGTATGTGTCTGCGCCTGTATGTGTGTGTGTGTGTGTGTGTGTGTGTGTCTGCACCTGTGTATGTGTGGTGTGTGCATGGTATGTGTCTGCGCCTATATATGTGTGTGTGTGTGTGGTGTGTCTGCACCTGTGTGTGTGTGTGTGTGTGTGTGTGTGTGTGTGTGTGTGGTGTGTCTGCACCTGTGTGTGTGTGTGTGTGGTGTGCGTGTGTGTGTGTGTGTGTGTGTGTGTGTGTGTGTGTGTGTGTGTGTGGTGTGTCTGCACCTGTGTGTGTGTGGTGTGCCTGTATCTGTGTGTGTGTGGTGTGTGTGTCTCTGTGTGAGGTGTGTCTGCACCGTGTGTGTGTGGTGTGTCTGTACCTGTGTGTGTGTGTGTGGTAAAAGGGGAATTGGGGAATTGCCTGCTCTTGTTTCTATTTCTTAAAAGAACATAAGAAATAGGAGCAGGTGCAGTCCATCTGGCCCTTCGAGCCTGCTCCGTCATCAAGATCATGGTTACCTTCTGTCCCAACACCACTTCCTGCCCTATCCCTGTATCCCCTGATATCCAGAAAACTCTCATCTCTGTTTTAAATAACCCAGTGACTGAGCCTCTTCAGCTCTGTAAGGCAGGGAATTCCAAAGATTCACCACCTGACTCTGTGCAAATAACCAATCTACTGTTCAGAGACAGTGACCCCTGGTCCTGATCTCCTTCACCGGGTGAAGCGTCCCACCTGTATTCAGTCTTTTAAGCCCTGTGAGAATTCTGTAAATTGCAATGAATCCCCTCTCATTCTTCTAATGAGGGGATACAGCCCCAACCTACTCATTCTCTCCTCATTCGGAAAGCACGCCATGCCTGGGGCCAATCTGATGAACTTTCATGGCACTTTCTAAGACAACTCCATCTTTTCTGAGGTAGAAGACCAAAACTGCACCCGGTACTCCAGGTGCGGACTCGCCAGCATCCGACATGATTGGAGTACGACGCCTTTACTCCTCTTATCATAAAGACCAACAAACCATTTGCTTTATCGATCGCTTGCTGCATCTACATGCCAGCTTTCAGTGACTTGGGGGCAAGGATACCCAGGTCCCATTGAGCATCAACATTTCCCAATATGATACCATGTAGAAAATGCTGTCTTGTGCACCAAAGTGAATAGCCTCACGTTTTTCCATTTTAGATTCCATCTGCCATGTTCTTGCCCACTCACTCAGCTTGCCCATGTCTCCTTGAGGGCTCTTTGCACCCTCTTCCCTAGCTTTGTGTCATCCGTGTCTCCCCTTGTCCAGTCCCTTCCCACCTGCATCCAGGACACCTCGCATGCCCCTCCAGCGCATCTCAGGTTAAAGACCCTTCATCAGAACTGGGAAGGAGACAGAAGAAGCTGCAGGGAGAGAGTGCCGGGGGGGGGAGTGCCTCTGATAAGGTGAAACCAGGGTGACCATGGGGATAAGCTGTAAACAAGGTTCTTTGGTCGATGAGTGAATGGGAGTAGCTGGAGAGTGAGAAAAGAATTTAGGAGTTGTGAAATGCAGAGCAGGAGGACATACCCGGCAGGTCATGGTGGGAATGTCCTCCACTCCCAGAGAGAAAAAAAGAAGGACGAAGTGTTGGGGGAGAAAGAACAAGCAAGCTGATGCTGTTCTCTATCGACCCCAGCACACGTCCTTCCTCACTGGAATGGAGGTTCATTTGTTTCTGCCCTCCTCAGAGCCCAGGCTGGGGGAAAGCTGAGGCCGCTCAACATCACAGCTGCAAGGCGGCTTTCTCACAGCAGATGAGGAGGCGCACCCGGCTCCACCCACCAGATTAAGATTAAGATTTCTTTATTAGTCACATGTACATCGAAACACACAGTGAAATGCATCTTTTGTGTAAAGTGTTCTGGGGGCAGCCTGCAAGTGTCGCCACACTTCCGGCGCCAACATAGCACGCCCACAACTTCGTAACCCGTACATCTTTGGAATGTGGGAGGAAACCGGAGCACCCGGAGGAAACCCATCAGGTAGAAGATACAGGAGCCTGAGGGCACATACCACCAGACTTGAGGACAGCTTCTACCCCACTGGGATAAAACTATTGAACGGTTCCCTTATATGATGAGATGGACTATGACTTCACGATCTACCTTGTTGTGACCTTGCACCTTATTGCACTGCACTTTCTCTGTAGCTGTGACACTTCACTCTGTACTGTTATTGTTTTTACCTCTACTACCTCAATGCACTCTACTAACCCAATGTAACTGCACTGTGTAATGAATTGACCTGTACGATCGGTATGCAAGACAAGTTTTTCACTGTACTTCCGTACAAGTGACAATAATAAACCAAAAACAACACCAGACACGGGGAGAACACACAAACTCCTTGCAGACAGTGGCGGGAATTGAACCCGGGTCGCTGGCGCTGTAAAGTGTTACGCTAACCACTATACTCCCGTACCATCTCCCGTTTGCACATGCTGTCCATCCACTGGGCCACTCGAGATTCCTGAGGTGAGCCAGTATTGCAATCCACAAGGTCACTTCCCCTTCAAAGAAATTTATTCTTCCAGAGGGTGGTGAATCTCCAGAATTCTCTGCCCTCGAGGGTGATGGAGACCAGATCATCAGACGTTTAAGGTGGAGGTGGATAAATTTTTGAAAGATCGAGGAATTGAGGGTTTTGGGGAAGATTCGGATGGGTTTATTGCCGCATACACCAGGGTGCAATGAAATTCCTTGCTCGCGTGAAGCTCACTGAGTAAACAGTATACATGGTAATGATAAATGCAACAATGATGAGTGTAAGGCAGCAGAATGGTGCAAGGTGCAGCAGCGCAAACTGAAGTAGTGCAGAAAGAAACGGTAAAATGACAATAACGGAACAACCGAGAGGGGTAGAGTTACCGAGAACGTGGCAGCACCGCCGGGAAGGGGATGTGAAGGAGGTGACTGGTTCAGAAGTCCGATGGCTGACGGACGAAGAAGCTGTTCTTGAGTCTGGCCATCTGGGCTTTCAGGCTCCTGTGTCTTCTCCTCAGAAGTAGAAGAGAGAAAAGGGAACGGCCAGGGTGAGTAGGCATCCTTGACGATACTGTTAGCCTTCACAATACCGTTAGCCTTTATGAAGCAGCGCACCATGAAGGCGGACTGGATAGAAGGAAGTGACGGACCTGTGACGGACTGGGCAGTGTTTACCGCTCCCTGCACAGAAGAGGAGTTGAAGCCAGCATAGATCAGACATCATCATATCGAATGGTGGGGCAGGTTTGAGGAACCAAGTGGGTTACTCCTGCTCCTATTTTCTTGTGTTGTTGTATGTTCTATATGGCATCCACGCATCTCAGGCTGCAGGTTCCCTCGAGAGCACCCATCAGAAAGGGAGTGGCTGTAGTCTGTTTGATATCACAGCCAAGTAGGAACAGGGAACTCGTGCTCTTTGCTCCGGAGCTCTTGTCACTATTTGGTGGTGAGTACTTTTGAGCAAGATGTCAGAATGTAGCATCGTGATCGGTCTTCTCTCAAACCTCTCAGTTGGTGCACGCTTTGAACCTTCTTCCATGAACTCAGAGATCCTGCTCAGCTGTGTTCTCCCAGAGTGGTAGAGTCATACAGCACAGAAACAGGCCCTTCAGCCCACCGAGTCCATGCCAACAACCAAGTACCCGTCCATGCTGATTCTATTTACCAACACCTGGTCCACAGCCTTCTCTGCAGTGGTAATTCAAGTGCTCTTTCATCCTTCCTACTTCTCCATAGTGACAGCTCAGTGGCGCAGCAGGTAGTGCCACTGCCTCACAGCTCCCAGGGTTTGATCCCGAATCCGGTGCCGTTGGAGTGTGCCCTTTCTCCTTGTGACCATGTGGTTTTCCCCTGGGGGCTCCAGTTTCCTCCTCCATCCCAAAAGATTCTTGGTCGGTAGGATGACTGGCCACTGTAAATTAGCCCGAGAAGGGTGGTAGAAGGATCGGGGGGGAATTAGTGGGCACGTGAGAGAGAATAGGTTACAGGGCAGTGGGATTGCTCTGTGGGCCAGCATTGAATTAATGGGCCAAATGGCCTCCTTTTATGCCATAAGAAAAAATGAAATATGGTTTGTCCTTGATCTCCCTACATTCACCACTCCGGAACCACGTCACCCCTCCCAGTCTGTGATCACGGTTACTCTGTCTCTCCCACCCTTGTGACACAAAGACTGGAGCACAGTCATCCTGATTTCCTCAAGAGATAATCAAAACCTCCTTCTTTCAGACCTTCAAGGTTAGATTCTCTTGGTCCCTCAGGGTTAACACTGCTCCATGATGAGATATGGTAGCAAGGCAGAGTGGGACCTGGGAATAAAGCACTTATCTCACAGAAATCCAGATGCCTCGACTAATGATCCAGAGACATCATCTCAAATCCAACCACAGCAGCTGGAGACTTCAAATTCAGTAAATTAAATACATTTGGAAGAAAAGCCTAGTATCATTAATGTTGACCATGAAATGATGGGATTGTCATAAAAACCCCATCTGGTTTACTAATGTCCTTCTACACGAGGAAATCTGCTGCCCTTATGTTGTCTGTGCTTTATGTGACTCTGGAGAGATGTGGTGAGTATAGCTGCCCTCTATAAAACCCTAACAAGCTGGTCAGCTGTACCAAAGTGCTGCAGCAAAGTATCAGAGGAGTGAAAGTAGACTGACCACCCAGCTTTTGAGTATGGATGGAGCAAGTCCACACACAGTCTGGGTCCGCACAATGTAGAATCTTCCTCGAAACTATCAAGGGGCTTGTGCCAATGTTGGGAGAGCCCTTCTCCTAACAGGTTAAGCAAGAGATTGACGTAGGTTCAACTTTACGTCACCTTCCCTGGGTATGTCCCATCCCACTGATAAAGACTGACCCACCAGAGTTAACAGGCACAGTGGTGCACCTGGTAGAGCTGCTGCCTCACAGCTCCAGTGACCTGGGTTCAATTCTGACCTCTGGTGCTGTCTGTGTGGAGTTTGCACGTTCTCTCCGTGCCCGCGTGGGTTTCCCCCCTGGGTGCCCCGGTTTCCTCCCACATCCGAAAGACGTGCGGGTTGGTAGGTTAACTAGCTGCTGTGAATTGCCCCCAGAGTAGGTGAGTAGTAGAATCTTAGGGGAGCTGACAGGGATGTGGGGAGAATAAAACTGGGATTAGTATAACGGAGACACAAGAGACTGCGGATGCTGGGATCTGGAGCAACAAACAAACTGCTGGAGGAACTCAGTGGGTCAGGCAGCATCTGTGGAGGCACAGGGACTGTCAGTGTTTGGGGCTGAGAGTCCCGACAAAGAGCCTTGACCTGAAGCTGTCCCTTTGCCTCCACAGATGCTGCCTGACCCACTGAGTTCCTCCAGCAGCTTGTTTTTTGCATGGAATTAGTAGCGATGGCTGCTTGATGATCATCGTGGACTTGATGGTCTCTGTGACTCTATTGAGTGGTTTCAGTCAGGAGGAAGTGACCCTAGAAGACATCAAGGTTGAGTCTGGTCCCTGTAAAACCTTGGCAAGGAACAATTACCAACAGTCAGCTTATGAGATGATCCTCCCGTAGTTTGGAAGTGGTGACTGAGTGCAGCAGTGCCACAGAATGTACTCTGATAGGGTCTTCAGTAACCAGCAACAGCACAGAGAGATGGTGCTGGCAGGTATGACAAGCAGAGAACCTCATCCTCACCTGTATTTGGGAAAGTGGTTGGGGGCGTACCCTGTTCACCCCAGTCCACCTGGTGAAGGTACACTCATGGTACTGTTGGGTAGGGAGTTCCAGGATTTCCAGTGATACTGAAGGAACATTTATAAGTCATTTATACAGAGAAGCTGGAGATGCTGGGACTCTTTACCCTGGAGCTTAGGAGGCCAAGGAGTGAGAGATTTATAAAGTCATGAGGGGTGTAGCAGGCATGGTAGTGTAGCGGTTAACATAACGCTATTACAGCGCCAGCGACCGGATTCAGTTCCGGCCACTGTCTGTAAGGAGTTTGAACGTTCTCCCCGTGTCTGCGTGGGTTTCCTCCGGGTGCTCCGGTTTCCTCCCACATTCCAAAGACGTACGGGTTAGGAAGTTGTGGGCGTGCTATGTTGGCGCCGGAAGCGTGGTGACACTTGCAGGCTGTCCCCAGAACACTCTACGCAAAAGATGCATTTCACTGTGTGTTTCGATGTACATGCGACTAGTAAAGATACCTTATCTGAGGTGGATGTCCTTTTCTCAGGGTACAGGAGTCAAAAGCTATTAGACAAAGGTTTAAGGTGAGAGCAGAGAGATTTAAAGAGGACCTGAGGGTCAAGTTTTTCACACAGAGGGTGGTGAATATATGGAACAAGCTGCCAGAGGAGGTAGTAGAGGCGGGTACAATTAAGATAAGGTATCTTTACTAGTCGCATGTACATCGAAACACACAGTGAAATGCATCTTTTGCGTAGAGTGTTCTGGGGACAGCCTGCAAGTGTCACCACGCTTCCGGCGCCAACATAGCTGCCCACAACTTCCTAACCCGTACGTCTTTGGAATGTGGGAGGAAACCGGAGCACCCGGAGGAAACCCACGCAGACACGGGGAGAATGTACAAACTGCTTACAGACAGCGGCCAGAATTGAACCCGGGTCACTGGCACTGTAATAGCGTTACACTAACCGATACCTGGCAGGAGATCTGCTGATGATCTCCAATCTGGAACTCATTGTTTGGGGGTGTGACACAGTGGCACAACCAGTAGAGCTGCTGCCTCATGGCTCCAGCGACAAGGGTTCAATCCTGACCTCGGCTGCTGTCCGTGTGGAGTTTGCACGCTCTCCCTGCGACCGTGTGGGTTTCCTCCCATGTCCCAAAGACGTGCAGGTTGGCAGGTTAACTAGCTGTTGTAAATTACCTCGGGTGCAGGTGGGTGATAAAATCTGGGGGGGGGGGGGCGGGTTACCGTGAATGTTGGGAGAACAAAATGTTGGGAGGGTGGGTGGTTGATGGTCGGCACAGACTCGGTGGGCCGAAGGGCCTGTTTCTGAACTGTGTATGATAATGCTGCGGAATATGAGCGGGTCAAATTCAAATTAGAAGCCGGCCATTTATCAGGGAAATTGGGAAGGAATTTCATACTAAGTCAGAATCCACTCCCCAAAGGGATGAAGGATTCACTTAAATTTCCAAGACTGAGGGATGGATCGAGGGATGTGGATGAATAGAGACCCGTCAGCCATGCGCAAAGTGAATGAACAACTTGTTTCTGCTCTGGGGTCTGTACAAGGTGAGATCAGGCAAAGGTAACTGACTCCTCCCAACACCCAGCCTTCCGATTAATCATCCCAAAAAAGGCCATAACCTGAGGTTATGGACGCGGACACCTGCTCCATAAAGCTGCCCCACTTGTGCTGGATGATCAGGATGATGGTGGGTCACGTGTTGGATAGGTCATGGGCAGTTCCTTGGAGAGCTCCAGCTGTGATGAGCTGGAGCTGAGCAGGTTATCCTCTGACAGACACAACCATCTTCTGGTGCCAGGAGTGAGGCACTGTTTAATGGCCATCCTTCATTGCGCCTGAATTGAGTGGCAGAGGGCAGTTAAGTGTCATCGTGTTGCTGTGTTCCGCAGTCGCGTGACTACCAGATGGGTTTGTAAAGCAATGCAGTAATATCACAGTCACCATGACTGGCAGTAGTTTTTCATTCAATGTTTATTTAATCCCATGGTGGGATTCAAACTCATTTCTCTGCATCGGTAGTCCCAGCTTCTGGAACCAGACCCGTAGTGCGATGGAAATCACAACTCCGACTGACTCCAGTTTTATTGGTGTTCCTTCGTCCCATACTCGATCGAGTTCTGCCTCCGGTGACAAGTGCATTCACACTTCGGATTCTGCTTGCACTGTGCGGAATGCAAACTGAGCAGGTTACGGGTGTGTGAGCAGCAGGCTTCCGTCGGGTCGGGACTGACGTGGCACTGATGCGGTGGTAGTTGGCCAGACTGGATTTGCTCTGGGTTCTTAAGATAAGATAAGACAAGATACATTTATTAGTCACATGTACATCGAAACACACAGTGAAATGCATCTTTTCGCGTAGAGTGTGCCGGGGGGCAGCCCGCAAGTGTCGCCACGCTTCCGGCGCCAACATAGCATGCCCGCAACTTCCTAACCCGTACGTCTTTTGGAATGTGGGAGGAAACCGGAGTACCCGGAGGAAACCCACGGAGTCACGGGGAGAACGTACAAACTGCTTACAGACAGCGGCCGGAATTGAACCCGGGTTGCTGGTGCTGTAATAGCGTTACGCTAACAGCTACAATACCGTGCCCACCCTATCCATTACTGGGATAGCTGGGTGGTAGTTGCACAGGAACGTTTGCTCAACAGGTAGTCCTCAAGTTTTCAAGGCTGGTCCCTGGATGCTGCCGGGGCAACCGCCCTTGTTTTACCCAATAAGTGCGGCCATCAGGAAGGATCATTAGAGGAAGAAAGTAGTAGCAATAATAATTGGTTTATTATTGTCACATGTACAGAGATTCAGTGAAAAACTCTTTACCATTGAAACATATCACTCCATGCATAAGTACATCGAGGTAGTGCAAAAAGAAAACCAATAACAGAATGCAGAATATAGTGTTGCAGTTGCAGAGAAAGTGCAGTGCAGGCGGACAATAAGGTGCAAGGGCCATGACAGGGTTGATTGAGAGATCAAGAGTTCACCTTTATTATTACAAGAGTTCCATTCAAGAATCTTATAACACTGGGATAGAAGCTGTCCTTGAGCCTGGTGGTACGTGCTCTCAAGCTTTTGTATCTTCTGCCTGACGGGAGAGGGGAGAAGAGAGAATGACTGGGGTGGGAGAGATTTTTGATCATATTGGCTGTTTTCCTGAGGCAGTGGGAAGTGTCGACAGAGTCCATGGAGGGCAGGCTGGTTTCCGTGATGTGCTGAGCTGTATCCACAGCTCTCTGCAGTTTTTTGCGGTCTTGGGCAGCGCAGTTGCCGTACCAAGCCATGATGCATCCGGAGAGGATGCTTTCTCGAGTGCAGCCGTAAAAATTGGTGAGCGTGCTTAAGAGATTCACCAGGATGTTGACTGGAATAGATGGCTGTATAAGAAGAGATTGGACAGACTGGGTTTATTCTCACTGCAACACAGGAGGCTGAGGGGTGACCTGATAGAGGGTTATAACATCATAGGGGGCAATTCTGAGTTGAAGATTAGCCGCTAGATCAGGGTGACCTCAGGCGTAGGCCAGTACTGATTATCCATTTGTCACTCGTGGCTGGAAATAATTGCAAAGGCATCCTCCTTCGTGTATTTCCTTATGACAGAGAAGGTGACTATTCAGCCCATCAAGTCTATGCCAGCTCTCAAAGCATTCATGTCAGTCCCATTCCCCGTTTTATTTCCCCATCCTCTCTCTCACGTGCCCACCAATTGATTCCCCTGCCACTCACCCACAACAGAGCTACTTTACCGTGGCCATTTAATCTACCAGCATGTCTTTGGGTTGTGGGGAGGAAACCAGAGCAGCGGGGGGAGCAGTGACAGGGACAACGTGCAAACTCCACACAGACAGCACCGGAGGCCAGGATCCAACCTGAATGCTGGAGCTGTTAGGCAGCAGCACTACCCGCTGCGCCACCATGCCACACTGTGCAACGTACATCCATACTTCTCATGGGATGTGGCCCACGAGTAACCTGATTTGGCTGCGTCCAGGTCTATCGCAGTGACATTGCTGGGCTTAGACGTTACCAGGTGACCTCCTGGAAATGAACGCACCAGATATTGCAGACAATCATGGCAAACACCATCCCTCTGTCTCTCCCAAACGCCTCTTTCTCACACTAAGTACTTCAAAGTTGCTCTCAGGAGTCTATAACATCAGCGGTCAACACATCAGTTTCTCTTCTCACTCCTGAACCTCCTGGGACGTCTCCTTAAAGAAAGATGTTTACCTTCTCTCTCTCCCTCTTCTAAACTCAGGACATCCAGGAGCAAGAACAAATGTAAACCTGCCACCTTTTTCTTTTCACAGCCACATTGCTTAACTGTAGCTCTCCTGTATTTTTGTTTGCAGGAACATATATTCAATAAACTGGGCGCTGGGATCGATTTCCCACTTTACTCCTGGATGTAACGATCCATAATTTTTTCTCATAATTATTTTGGTCCCCAGTCTTCAGAACAGAGAACTGCACAGGAACGGGCCCAATGTCTGTGCCGAACGCGATGCCAAATTAAACTAACCCCATCCGCCTGCACATGATCCATATGCCTCCATTCCCTGCAGGTTCATATTTCTGTTTAAATGCCTCTTAAATGCCACTGTTGTATCTGCCTCCACCACCACCCCTGGCAGCACGTTCGGGGCACCCACTACTCAGTGTAAAAAAAACTTGCCTCGCACGTCTCCCTTTAACTTTCCCCGTCTGATCTTAAATCTATGCCTTCTACTATTTGACATTTCCACCCTGGGAAAGAGACTCTGACGATCCATTTATTTTGTTTTGTTTGATTGATGTCCACTTATTCCTTAACGAATGATGTCAAGTTTAATTTCCCATGTACGTTCCCGTTTCTTGTTAGTCCTGGTTTGGCAGAGTGTCAGAGAAAAGTCATAGAGTCACACAGCACAGCAACCCTCGGCCCCACCAAGAACCATCTACACTCATCCCATTTTATTCTCCCCACATTCCCATCAGCTTCCCCACCCCCCCCCCCCCCCCCAGATTCTACAACTCACCTACACACTAGGGCTAATTTACAGCAGCCAATTAACCTCCCGACCTGACCTGCACATTGTTGGGATGTGGAGAGCACCCAGGGGGAAACCCGCACAGTCACAGGGAGGACGTGCCAACCCCACACGGACAGCGCCGGAGGTCGGGATTGAACCCCGAGTCTCTGGAGCTGCGGGGCAGCGACTTTACCAGCTGTGCCACTGTGTCATCCAAAAAGCAAATGTGTTTTATAAGGGGAGTCCTGGAATTAATCTGTTTTGGAAGGTGAAAGACATGGACTTGAAGCATTGCATTGGGAATGGATACAACGGCTGCGGATATTTCCCTGTATGGCGCCAGGTGGAGGACAAGGGAAGTGAGTGGTCTGCAAGCCCAGGGAGCAGTGTGAGAAATGTACTGCAGGGCACTTGCTGACTTATGGATCCTTACATCCAGGAGTAAAGTGGAAAATCGATCCCAGCGCCAAGTTTATTGAATATATGTTCCTGCAAACAAAAATACAGGAGAGCTACAGTTAAGCATACTTATTGTAGTATCTGAAACAAGAGTGCATTTTTTTTGATTGGTTTCTTTTCTGTGAGTTGGAATGTTTTAATGAGCATTGCTTTAAAGCCCAACCGATCAAACTAGGAGCATTTTCTTGGCAGCAACCAATTAGATTGCTGAAAAGCAACATGTTTTGTCCAAAATGCATGCACCTGTTCGTGTTTTTAGAGTTGTAAGGATTTATTCAGGAAAAGCTATAATGGATTTGTTTACCCTGTAGTGTTCCCATGGGTTATTGTGGGAATAACGCACATTAAGCAAACGAGACACTGAGGAGGATTTTGACTTGTCGCTCGTTACAGAAGACACACAATTTTTATCTTTATTTCCATTAACAATTGATGTCCAGTGATTAAGCAGCAGAACCACCTCAAGGGGCTGAACGGCCCAGTCCGATTCCTATTACCCTAGAGCCTGACATCTCTGATTAAAACACAGGAATGGCCAAGTGGGAGACACAAGAGATTCTGCAGATGCTGGAATCTGGAGCAACACACACAAAGTGCTGGAGGAACTCAGCAGGTCAGGCAGCATCCATGGAGAGAAATAAACAGTCGACGTTTCGGGCCGAGACCCTTCATCAGGACTGGAAAGGAAGAGGGCAGAAGCCGGAATAAGAAGGTGGGGGGAGGGGGAGGGGGAGGGGGAGGAGCACATGCAGGCAGGGGATAAGTGAGTTCAGGTGATGGGCGAGTCCAGGTGAGAGGGGGATGGTAGGTGGGTGGGGGAGGGAGGGAAGATATAATAAGCTGAGAGTGAGGTTGGAGGCTGTAGAGGGGAGGTCTCCGGAGGCGATGAGGTCCATGATAGTGCGGGAGACAATGGCCTGATGCTCCTTGGTGGGGTCCAGGTTGAGGGATAAGTGAGAGGGGGTGTCCGAGAATTGACATCTGGCCTCGGCAATGCAAAGGTCAGTCCGCCAGACTGCAAGAGCACCGCCCTTGTCTGCGGGTTTGATAGCGATACTAGTATTGGTGCAGAGGGGTTGAGTACCCTTTTCAGATGAAGATTAGTGGACAGGTATCACCTCCTTCTCCTCCCATCTGGAGCAGCTGTGGCAGAGTTGTCTCTTTACTCCTGTGAAGTGGCAAGTTGCTGAGGAACACAATGCAGATGTGAAGGGGAAATGAAGCTTGTGTTGGAGACTTCAATGACCCATCCTTAAAAGTAGATTATCTGATCACTATCTCAGTACAAGTGACTGGAATCTGGAGCAAAAAATAAGCTGCTGGAAGAACTCAGTGGATCGAGCAGCATCTGTGGGGGCAAAGGGACGGTTGACACTTCGGGTCGAGACCCTGTATCAAGACTCAGACAGCAACGGAGGTCAGGATCAAAGCTGGTGATGCAGAACCATGGGGATTTTCAAACAATTGGATGGCCCACTTTTTTTCTGCAACTGCATTTCAACCCCAGATCTTCGAGCTAAGTTGACTGTCAAGCCCACCAATTCTTTGAATGTTTCTGAATATACCTTTACAAGCCTTGTTGCTTGCAAAGTGCATGTGAAATTGGAGTATTCTGTGTAGGTCTGGTCACCACTCTATGGGAAGGATGTGGTTAAGAGAGAGTGGGTGCAGGAAAGATTCAGAAGGACCTCACCTGGATTGGAGGGCTTGAGTTATCAGGAGAGATTGGATAGGCAGAGTCTGCTTTCCCCGGAGTGAAGAAGGCAGAGAGATGACAAGATATAAAATTATAAGAGGCATAGTTTGGGTAGATAGCCAGAGACTCTTCCCCATTGTAAGGGTGTCTAAAACTAGAGGGCAGAGTTTTAAGATGAGAGAGCGGAGTTTTAAAGGGGATCTGAGGGGTAAATGTTTCACACAAAGAGTAGTTGGTATCTGGAATGAGCTGCCAGAGGAGGTGGGAACAGGAACGTTTCATAGGCATCTGGACAGGTACTTGAACGAACAGGGCACAGAGCGATATGGAATGAATGCAGGCAAATGGGATAAGTATAGATCGACAAGACGGCCAGAATGGACGCAGTGGGCTGAAGGGCCTGTTTCTATGCTGTAGAACTCTGTGACTCTTTGAAGTTCTGAGGTCTTAAATGGTACCAAGTAAATGGGCAGGCACGGTAGTGTAGCGGTTAGCGTAATGCTTTTACAGCACCAGTGACCTGGGTTCGATTCCAGCCACTGTCTGTAAGGAGTTTGTACGTTCTCCCCGTGTCTGCGTGGGTTACGGCCGGGTGCTCCGGTTTCCTCCCACATTCCAAAGACGTACTGGTTAGGAAGTTGTGGGTGTGCTATGTTGGCGCTGGAAGCGTGGCGACACTTGCGGGCTGCCCCCAGAACGCTCTACGCAAAAGATGAAATTCACTGTGTGTTTCGATGTACATGTGACTAATAAAGAAATCTTATCTCTTATATAAATGCAGGTCATCAATCAGTTATCTAATCAGATGCAATTTACCTTACTTCAAAAAAGTTGCATTCAAAAGTTGTGGCTGAAAATTATAGGGTAGCGAACCCTTACCTTCAAGACCTTTGTCAAAGATATTGTGTGATGGAGCCACAACAAAGAGAGCCGCCATTCTCTTCTTCGAGTCAAGGAGAAAGCCCTTGTCTCTTCTGTGACTTGTTTTCATGCAGAAGTCACAGAGCCCATAACTAGTGTAATTAGCAAACCTCTAGCGTAGAGTTATCTCTAGGTTGGCATTCTTTCTTTCTGACTAAAGAACAAACTGGAGAACTCAAAGTGGGGTCTTTGTGCAGATGAAAACATGGGATGATGTAGGCAGTATGGCTGTCACAGTTGTGATGAGTAGAAGTGCTATTACCACCAGAAAATCACACCCATCTACCATTCAGATTCACAACATGCGGATTCTGCTAACATCTTACAGGACAGCTACCCCTCAATTACCAATGTGGACAAGCTGAAAAGTCAGTCCTTATTACAGTGAGTTCTTTCAACAATACTTGCTTCTTCCTCCTGCAAATGCACAATTTTACTGTACACTAAACCTCTGATAATCCGCCGTCCCGATTGTTCGAAAATCCCGACATGTCTGCATCACCGGCTTTGATCCTGACTTCCGGTGCTGTCCGAGTCCTGATGCAGGGTCTCAGCCGGAAACATCGACCATCCCTTTGCCTCCACAGATGCTGCTCGGCCTGCTGAGGTCTTCCAGTGGTTTACTTTTTATTAAAGACTCCAGCATCTGCAGTCTCTTGTGTCTCCGGTGCTGTCTGTGTGGAGTTGACACCTTCTTCCTGTGGGTTTCCTCTGGGCGCTCCGGTTTCCTCCCACATCCCAAACACGTGCGGGTTGGTCAGTTAATTGATGGCTGTAAATTGGCCTGAGTTTGTAGGTAGGTTGGTAGAATCTGAGGGCAGTTGACAGCTGGGGTTTCTGTGCTGAATAACTCCATAACTCGATAAATAAAATAAAACCCTTGGGTCAAAATTCACAGCTACAGATAAAAGGGGATAGCACGCATACTATTCCCTGTCTGTATAACTTACAATATGCAGATGTAAAAAATTTGGGTCCAGTGTTATAAGCATTTCATTGGGTCCAGTGATGTTAGGCTACAACTTCTTGGAAGTGTTGGCATTTCTCAGTATTTGACGTCAAGCTCAAACGCAAATTTGTCAGACTTGCCGGCAGCTCTTTGCCAGTGACTCCTTTACCTCCTGACAAGGTTGAAGTTCTCGTGGTGTCTGATGCTGGAGTGCAAAATTGTTGCAGTTCCCCAGCACTTAGACCTACTGCAGGAACACTGGAATAGAGAGGAATGTCTGGGATGGACCCAGATACATGTGAAGTATATTCAGAAACATTCAAGTGTTCGGCAGATTTGACAGTCAACTTAGCTTGACGGTGTGGGGTCGATTTCTCCCACTGCCGCACAGTGAGCGTTTTACCACGTAAGGCCTTACTGCCATTCAGGGCCTCAATATTTCGGACAGAGGCATCTTTAGTCAACATTGGAACTGGCTGGCATAGAATATCTAAGCTCAAACATACTATGTAAGTCAGTGACAAGCGTGTACAACTCCCAGCTCATGGCCCAGCATTTTATTCTATAAGGTCTGATCGGTTTACTGGTATAATGGTTGGCTCAAAGTGCCTTAAGTCAGCTTGTGCAGTGGTGTGACTTGTTAGCTCCCTATGACTTGAACTCGATATTCATGTTCTTTGAGCATGTATTCGTTCAGTCGCTCCGAAGGGTCAACAAAGCAAATGTGTGTGAGCTAAAACGTGATATGAATCTTTATTTCCCAGTGAGGTGAACAGCCAGAGCAGCAAGTATGATTGCAGTCACTTCTGCACCCATTACACTTATCTTTGTGTAATAATTCTAAATTAAGAATGTTCTGTGCTTCCACTCATCAGGGGTCTTACTCAGACAAGATGACGTTTGATCACTGAAGCTGAAAGGTTAGCACTGCTAATTTCAATGACTGAACCTCCACAGCCCTCTTGGGTAGAGAATTCCAAGCATTCACCATCAATTGTGTGAAGAAGTTTCTCCTCGACATAGTTCTAAATGCTTTAGACCTTACCCTGATCTATTCCCTGTCATCCTCGACCAGCTCAGGGAGAGAAGGCCGGTTCACAGCTTCTACTCATTCAGGACTCTCTCAGAATCTGTTATAATAGACATGGCAGGAACCAGCCATTCCTGCCCCTCATCAAACTTCTTTCTTGTCTGCTCTTCGAGTGCCCTTAACAAACAAACCTTTCCATTGTGGCAAGATTTGTTACAAAAGGAACGGGGATAAGTTCAAATCATTAACAACTGAGTCAGTTTTCATTTCTCCTAATGTCCAGTGAGCATTTAGGTCATTTCATGGGAACAAGAGCTTGCTTCCAGGCCACTTTTGTGGTTGTCCAGCTTTGCCTGATGTTGGTCTACGTTGGGATTGGGTCTGCTGTAGACTGTTTGGTTAAGATAACAGCTTCCAATGCCATACGCTTGATCCGTTTGGAAGTCAATGAATGCCAACCCTTTCACTTCAGTGATAGCCTATGGCACTTCTTAAAGTAAATTTGGTTGTGTCTTTGCCTCATTGTTTTACTTCTCACAGTTCACTGTCGCAATGAGATCACAGATTTCCCGATATAATAATTTGAAGTGGTTATCAATTACTGAGACAAACTAGTTGTTTGCTTTGTGTTCATGGTCTTTGGAGAACTATCATTAGCTTTTAAATCACCTCTCTTCTTGTTCCCATTTTTGGAAAAAGAGGTTGGTTTGAAAGCTGTACCATTGCGAATCAGTGCATTCCCATATCTTCTCTGGTGAGCACTCGTTTACAAAGTACTGACAGATCATTCGTGGGAAAGGCTGAATTTCCAGTGGGCAAGCAATAGACATGGCAGGAACCAGCCATTCCTCCCCTTCATCAAACTTCTTTCTTGTCTGCTCTTCGAGTGCCCTTAACAAACAAGCCTTTCCATTGTGGCGAGATTTGTTATAAAGGGAACAGGGATAAGTTCAAATTATTGACAACTGAATTGAAGGCATAATCAGGAGGTAAGCAGGAAAACAACTGCTGGTGGTAACTAAAAGTGGGTAACATGATGTGGTTTAAACAAATAATTTTCAGTGAGAATCTGTTAAGATAGTAGTTCTTTTGGCCCCATTCATCATTTACAAAGAGAAACCAAACTGAAGGCAGGTCTAATAAACTGAAAGCAGGAGGCGACCACAGTTTCCTCTCACTGTCACGGTGTGGGAGCTGTTGCCTGCACTCCCTGGTTTAGGATACATGCCGGCTCTCTCCAGTGTTATAAGATGCAGTAAGTCAGCAGTCAGTCAGAAATCCCTTCACTCCTGGTTGACATTTCCATTGACTCAATAAAGATAACACACGGGAGACATAAGATAGCCTGCTGCTTTATAATCACCTGTCTTATACCATCAGGCAAAGGTAAATTCTACAACAAAAAGTTACACAGCAATCTCAGTGTTGTGGGCAGCAAAAGTATCTGGAATCAATGTTAAAACAGAGCTTGCTCGAAACACTCAATAGGTCAGGCAGCATCTGTGGAGAGAGAAACAGAGTCAATGTTTCCGGCTAACGACCTTCCATAATTCTCCGTTTAGATAAGATCTTTATCAGTCACGTGTACATCGAAACACACAGTGAAATGCATCCTTTTGCATCGAGTGTTCTGGGCGCAGCCCGCAAGTGTCGCCACGCTTCCGGTGCCAACATAGCACGCCCGCAGCTTCCTAACCCATATGTCTTTGAAATGTGGGAGGAAGCCGGAGCACCTGGAGGAAACCCACGCGGACACGGGGAGAATGTACAAACTCCTTACGGACAGCGGCGGGAATTGAACCTGGGTCGCTAGCGCAGTAATAGCGTTACGCTAACCACTACACTACCGTGCCTGCCCATACTTTAGATTAATGTCGGATTAGTGTAAATGTTTGGCATTTTTTGTTAATGGTTGTTGATAACCATCAACCACTAGTTGATGGTCAGCATGGACTCAATGGGCCGAAGGGCCTGTTTCTGTGCTGTATCCCTCTACGACCCTATAACAACATTTTCTTTCATTTTTAAATCTGAGTAATGCTAATTTTGACACAATATGGGGTTGAATTTAGAATTTAGAATTGGTTTATTTTATTTCATTTATTTGGTTGATATTGAAACCAAAGGTAGTGATGCTCCTACCAAACCGGTCATGTCGGTGTCTTACTTGAAACGTCTTCGAATACTTGCTACCTGCCAAATTACACTCTCCCCATTGAAACACATTCCACTTAGCTGAGACCACAGAGCCTTCATGGTGAGTCAATAATTAGGGACCTCAAAATGTATGCACCAACAGCAAGTTACATTTACATAGCACTTGTAGCATCGTATAGGCATCCCAAGGTGCAGCATGACAATCCCAGGTCAGTATGTGACCACTCAGAGGCATGGCAACGTGGACAAGTGGTCAGGGGAGTAGGTCTTAAGTGGCGTCTTGGGAAGAGGTCAAGTGTGTGTGTGAGTTTTAGGGAGAAAAATCCAAGAGATTATGACTTAAGGATCTGAAGAAAGAGCCACCAATGTGGGATGATGGTGTTTAAGCAGCTAAAACTGTCTATCCTGGAAAGCACCCCAGGCCCCAGTCCTCTACGCTCCACTGGTGAACCTTCCTTCTCCTTTTAGGCACACCCTCAGGACCAAAGGTGACTTGCCCCCACTCCATTGCTGTGGGTTCTGAGGCGAATGATGAAGCCAATGTGGGGTTCACCCTCTGTGCCAGTCTCCCAGTGCCCTCAATCCCCTGATCTTTCAAAAATTTGCCTCCTCTGTAAATACACCCAGTGATCCAGCCTCCACAACACACCCGGGTAGAGAACTCCAGGGATCCTGGGAGAAGTTCCTCAGCTTTAAATGACTGGCCCCTAATCATTTAACTATGTCTCCTCATTCAAGATACTACCACGCGATATCTACCCCCTAAGGATCTTACATATTTTGGTAAGACCAGTCCTTATTCCTCTAAATCCCAGGGACCATGCTGATCTTTCAACGACTAAAGTGCTAACCGTCTGACAACACTGTGCACTCATGATTTTTTTTCGTTCACTTGATTGGACACACTGGCAATGCCAGCATTTATCGTTCATCCTTGATTGCCCCTGAACAAAGAGGGCAGGTAGGGGTCAATCGTTTAGGTAGGTCTGGAGTCACACGTAGGCTAGACCGGGAAAGGCTGGCAGAGTTGCTTCCCTGAAGGACATTATTGACCCAGATGGGTCTTGAAGAAAATCCAATGATTTCATGGTCCTTGTTACTGAGACGGTTGTTTAAATTCCTGAGCAGGAATACTGCTTTATTTTCGGGAATGCCTAATAAAGGCATTTCAGTGCTTGCATGCACAATGCTCAGCCAGCCCGATATTCCCGCAGACATGGAACACAATGGGGAGAAGTGACGGACAAGAGCTCAGTTCCTTTGTTGACAGGAGCTGCCTGCATTGCCCTTGGTTGGTGCGGGCCGGAGTCTGACAAGGGGATCATTAGTCAAGTCGAGTCTAGAGGTAGTATGGCCATGGGTGAAGGCAACGGATCAACTGAAGCAGAGGTGGGGCTCAGTGACGGCACGTCAGTCAACTTCAGAAGCTCTGTATTGTCGTTTTTATAACAAGGCTGAGACCGAAGCTGCTATTAGTTCAGTCAAGGTCACAGTACCCTTCCCAGTTCATCTTTGGACTTCAGTCTCCGGTTATGTGGCAACCAGCGTTAAGGCATTTACTTCACAGTCTCCAATAAAGTCCACTGACTTCAGTGTGTGTGAAAGAAACGAGACAGTGTACTGTGGCTGCCAGCTGTAAAGAATGAAGTGAAAGCCAGTATATCATTCATCAACTAATTGAATCTCACTTCCAAAAAGCAAATCATTTAGATCGGCAATGATTGCATTTTGGATTGCGTGTAGAGTGGCTGCAAGTCACTGGGTAGGTTTTTCTCCCCCTCACATTGGTGCTGAAAGCTAGCATAGTCTTTATTAACATGTGGTCCCCAGACGCACAGTGTAATTACAGAATGTCAGAGCTGTTCAGCTTCACGCCTGAGTGAAACGCAGGGATTGGAGGTGCATATAATCAGGCACACTCATGCGCTACCTTCCCAGAGTCAAGCGACAGCTTATCATGGCATTTAATGGAATAAGTTAGCCGCCGGTGCCTAAAGAGATGCTTCGGGTGGAGGGGTGGAGCTGAGGGAAGGCAGGATGGAGCACTGTGCCCAGACAATGTGAAAGCCTCTTGGTAAAGGCAGTGCAAGTGCTGCAGCAGGTCAGTCCTTTGTCTTAAATGAAGGCTGCTGGACAAGAAAGAACAGAAAGCTGTGCAAAGTCCAAGGGACTCGGACACCACCCTGACCCCTCCATTACTTTTCGTAAGGATGCTGAAAACGTGTACCAGCAGGTTCAAGGGCAGCTTCTATCCTGCTGTTATAAGACTCTTGAATGGACCTCTTGTACATTAAGATGGACTCTTGACCTCTCAATCTATCTCGGCATGGCCCTTGCACCTTATTGTCTACCTGCACTGCGCTTTCTCTGTAACCTTAACACTATATTCTACATTCTGTTATTGCTTTTCTCTTGTACTGCCTCAATGTACTGATGTTTTGAAATGATCTGTACGGATGGCATGCAAAACCAAGTTTTTCACTGTACCTCGGTACATGTGACCATAACAAACCATTACCAATACCAGTATATTCAGCAGATCAGGCAGCCCCTACAGGGGGAGAAATAATTAATGTTTCAGTGTTGATGGTGCTGGGTTGTGGTTCTGTGGACTCTGGTCTGGATCCCCGTCTTGCCCCCACAGAGTCAGTTACCTTTGGCAGTCAGGACCGACTGCAGAGACGTCACAAAGCAACATCGCAAGACCCTCTTATTCAGTAAAACTTACCGGAGAAGAGACTGTCAGCAGTCTTTTTTTTACAACGTTCATCAATGTTTCAGTATTTCATTGCCCTTCTTTAAACCAGCACTAAGGTTTGCAGTGCTGGCTGGAGTGCAAAGCCTTTGTGGGTTTTTTTAAGCAGCTTTTGACATATTTTGTGAAAACGACAGATAATACAGAGAGGTGCAGTGGATGGATTGACTGCCTCACAGCTCCATCCTGATCTGATCCTGATCTTGGGTACTGTCTGTGTGGAGTTTGCACGTTCTCCTTCTGTGGACCGTTCTTCCCTCGAATAATCTTTTCCACAAATAATGGATTGTAAAATAACAATTAAAAAAAAACTTTACTACAAGGTGTATTTTCTTTTCAATTTTTATTTCTACATTCTATAAAAGGCTTAAAGTTAGTTCCAAATTGCGCTTTCTTCTTCGTGGTTTGCTGTCTGTGAGAACGCTTCGATGTGTTGGCTCGAGACACTGCAGATGCTCGAGTCCAAAGTGAAAAACAAACTGCTGGGGGAAGTGTGCAGTGAAGATGGTAAGAAGGACGGGCAGGTGAAAAGACAGGATAATTTGCTGAACAATAGAAATACAGTGAAATCGGTAGCAGATACTGGAAAAAATGTACTATATTTAAATGCACGTAGCTTTAGAAATAAGGTGGATGGCCTAGTGGCACAGCTACAGATTAAAAAATATGACATTGTGGCAATCACCGAGTCATGACTTAATGACGGATGTGATTGGGAACTGAATGTCCAGGCGTACACAGTGTATAGGAAGGATAGGCGGGTAGGCAGAGGGGGTGGTGTGACCCTGATAGTTAGTAATGATATAAAATCAGTAGAAAGAAGGGACATAGGGTCAGAAGAAGTGGAATCCTATGGTTGGAGCTAAGAAATGGCAAGGGTAAAAGGACGATAGCAGTTATATATAGGCCCCCTAACAGCAGCCGGGATGTGGACTATAAGTTACAGTTAGAAATAGAAAAAGCGTGTCAGAGAGATAACGTCAAGATAATTATGGGGGATTTTAACATGAAGGTGGATTGGGAAAGCCAGGAAGGCAGTGGATCTTAGGAGAACGAGTTTGTGGAATGTCTACGGGGTGGCTTTTTGGAGCAACTTGTTGATGAGCCCACCAGGGGATCGGCTGTTTTGGATTGGGTGCTGTGTAACGAACTGGAGGTGATTAGGGAACTAAAGGTAAAGGAACCATTAGGAACTAGCGATCACAATATGAATGAGTTCAGTTTCAAATTTAAGAAGGAGAAGCTGATAGCAGGTGTGTCGATATTTCAATAGAACAATTACAGTGGCATGAGAGAGGAACTGGCCCAAGTTGATTGGAAAAGTAAGCTAGCTGGAGGGACGGCAGAGCAGAAATAGATGGAATTTCTACAAGAAATAAGGAAAATGCAGGACAGATATATTCCAAGAAAACAGAAAGTTATGAATGGCAAAATGGCACAAATGTGGATAACGAGAGAGGTGAAGGCTAAAATAAAAGCAAAAGGGAGGGCATACAAGGAAGCAAAAATTAGTGGGAAAACAGAAGACTGGGAAACTTTAAAAAACTTACAGAGAGAAACTAAGAAGGTCATTGGGAAAGAAAAGATGAATTATGAAAGGAAGTCGGAAGATAACATTCAAAAAGAGTTTTTTTTAAATATATGAAGAGTAAAAGAGGGAGACAGGTTGATACAGAACCAATTGAAGACGGTGCAGGAGAGATTATAATGGATAACAAAGAGATGGCAGAGGAACTAAATAAGTATTTTGTATCGGTCTTCACTGTGGAGGACCGATATACCTGATAGTCAGGGGTCTCAGCAATATACCTGATAGTCAGGGGTCTCAGGGGATAGAACTGAGTTCAGTCAAGATTACTAGAGAGAAGGTGCTCGGGAAGCTAAATGGACTAAAGACAGATAAGTCTCCCGAACCGAATGAAATGCACCCTCGGGTTCTGAAGGAGGTGGCTTTAGAGATTGTGGATAATTTTCTAGGTATCAATAGACTCCGGCATGGTTCCGGAGGACTGGAGAGTCGCAAATGTAGTTCCGCTGTACAAGAAAGGTGGGAGTCAGCATAAAGGAAACTACAGACCTATTAGTCTGACATCGGTGGTTGGAAAGTTATTGGAATTGATCCTCAAGGATGAGGTTATGGAATACCTCGAGGTGCAAGGCAAGATAGGTCCAAGCCAGCATGGTTTCATGAAGGGAAGATCCTGCCTGACCAACCGATTAGAGTTTTTTGAGGAAATCTCAGGTAGGGTGGATAGGGGAGAGGCTGTGGATGTTGTGTATTTAGACTTTCAAAAGGCCATCGACAAGGTGCCGCACAAGAGGCTGATTAATAAAATGAGAGCTCACGGAATTGCAGATAGGATATTAGAATGGGCGGAGCATTGGCCGGTAGGCAGGAAGCAAAGGGTGGGAATAAAGGGATCCTGTTCTGTTTGGCAGCCGGTTACCAGTGGTGTTCCGCAGGGGTCAGTGTTGGGGCCGCTTCCTTTTACATTCTACATCAATGATTTGGATTATGGAGTAAATGGTTTTGTGGCTAAGTTTGCAGACAACACCAAGATAGGTGAAGGAGTAAGGAGTGTTGAAGAAACAGGAAGGTTGCAGAGAGACTTAGATAGTTTAGGAGCATGGGCAAAGAAATGGCAGATGAGATTCAATGTTGAGAAATGTGCGGTTGTACACTTTGGAAAAAGAAATAAACGGACAGATTATTATCTAGATGGGGAGAAAATTCAAAGTACAGAAGTGCAAAGGGACTTGGGGGTCCTCGTGCAGGATACCCTAAAGGTTAACCACCAGGTCGGATCAGCGGTAAAGAAAAGCGAATGCTATGTTGGCATTCATTTCGAGAGGTATAACGTATAGAAGTAAGGGAGTGTTGATGAGGCTCTATGGGGCACTGGTGAGGCCTCATTTGGAATACTGTGTGTAGTTTTGGGCCCCTTATTTTAGGAAGGATGTACTGATATTGGAGAGGGTTCAAAAAAGATTTACGAGGATGATTCCTGGAATGAAAGGGCTTACATACGATGAGTGTTTGTTGGCTCTTGGACTGTACTCACTGGAGTACAGAAGAATGAGAGGGGACCTCATAGAAACATTTGGAATGTTGAAAGGACTGGACAGAGTAGATGTGGCTAAGCTGTTTCCTTTGGTGGGTGAGTCCAGGATTAGAGGGTACCGGTTTAAAACAGAAATGAGGAGAAAATTTCTTTAGCCAGAGGGTAGTGATTTTATGGAATTCTTTGCCACATACAGTTGTGGAGGCCCAAGAGGCCCGATCACTAGGGGAATTTAAGGAGGAGATTGATAGGTATCTAATTAGTCAGGGTATCGAGGGATATGGGGATAAGGCCGGAAATTGGGGCTAGATAGGAATAGTTTTAGTTTAGCTCATGGAGCAGACTTGATGGGCCGAATAGCCTACTTCTGCTCCTTTGTCTTGTGATCTTGTGAAGTCAGCGGGTCGGGCAGCATCTGTGGAGGGACATGGACAAACGACGTTTCAGGTCGAGACCCTTCACCTGGAGTGAAAGAGTGCAGGGGAGATGAAGAGGTGCGGGGAAGGGGTGCGGCGAGAGCCGGTAAGCGATCGGTGGATCCAGGCGAGGAAGGATTGATTGGCAGATGGAGTCAGGTGAAGGAGGGAAGGGTGGAGATAAGGACAGAAGCTGGGAGGTGATAGGTGGGAGCAAACTTCTGTTTCAATGTGATTGGCTACCCTGCTTTCTCGATGACCAAGGGTTCCTTGGAGCTGGCTCTTGACAGCAACTCATGTCGGGAGAGGTGAAATCCAGGCCATTGTAATTATTGGAGCACCCTTCCTTTGCAATTGGCTACAAGTTTCAGGCTAAAGTGTCTTGAGTCATTTTTATAAGTTTTTAAGTTATTGGCTTTGGGGGAAAATGACCTTTTGACAAACTGATCAGAGAAGGTTAACCGACTCGAGTTACAAGAAGTTTGCTTGCACAAACCACTGGGGCAAGTGTGGGTCAGACTGCTTAGTCCGAATCCTTCAACAGCCCTCTTGGTAGAGAGAGGTAAAAGTTCAAAATAAAGGGGTGAAATAATACAGGAGGTGAGCAAACTTTGAAGGACAAGCTGAATTAAGATTTCTGTACTCATTTTACATGCATGGATTCGTAACTGCTTAAAAGTTGGAAAATGTGCTTTTTGCTTCCCGGTTCAAACTCCGTGACAATTTTTCAATGTGATTGGCTGCTTGGTATCGTCTCTATTACTGGGCGCCGGGGATCCCTTGGAGCTGACTCCTGATAGCAACTGATAAGGGCCAAGGGGAAATCTAGGCAACAGAGCTCAATGGAGAACCCGTCCTTCACCACACAACGTGTGAGTGGGACTGGGAAGGCATGGGTGTGGAGGGGAGGGCACTCCTGCTTATCCTGGCTTCCAAAGAATTTGCTTTAAAGGCCATTCAGCGACGTGATCGCAGAGCGACCTGGCGCTGTGCAAGTATGACGATTGGACCACTGCTGACACTAATGAATGAGGAGATGAAGGTAGGGCTGAGGGAGGGGTGACTTGGGCATTGTTGTTGCCCAGTAGGATAAAGGAGACACAGGAGACCGCAGAGGCTGGAATCTGGAGCAACACACAAACCGCTGGAGGAACTCAGCGCGTCAGGCAGCGTCTGTGGAGGGAAATGGACAGTCGATATTTTGGGTTGAGACCCTTCATCTGGACTGTATCAGGATCAATAGGAGTTCTTAATAATGTGATGGGGTGGGGGTTGGGTTCAGATCCTTAGCTTAGTGTGACAGAAGGGGGAGTCCGTATCTGGGTGCATCACGGCTTGGTACGGCAACTGCTCTGCCCGGGACCGCAAGAAACTGCAGAGAGCTGTAGACACAGCCCAGCACATCACGGAAACCAGCCTCCCCTCCATGGACTCTGTCTACACTTCTCGCTACCTCAGTAAAGCAGCCAGCATAATCAAAGACCCCTCCCACCCCGGACATTCTCTCTTCTTCCCCCCTCCCAGCGGGCAGGAGATACAAAAGCCTGAAAGCGCATACCACCAGGCTCAAGGACAGCTTCTATTCCCACTGTTATAAGACTATTGACAGTTCCCTAGTATGACAAGACGGACTCTTGATCTCACAACCTACCTCATTATGACCTTGCACCTTATTGTCTGCCTGCACTGCACTTTCTCTGTAACTGTGACACTTCACTCTGCATTCTATATTGTTTGACCCTGTACTACCTCAGTGCACTGTGTAATGAATTGATGTGTATGAACGGTATGCAAGCAAGTTTTTCACTGTACCTGGGTACAAGTGACAATAATAAACCAATACCAATTCCAGTGGGAGTGAATGGGGATTCCAGTTCAGAGTGACACAGTAGCCAGGGAGGGTTGTGTAGCGAAGCATGCATTGATGGACAGTAACATTGAGCTGGAGTTCACACACATCCCAGCCTTGACTGAGACCACCTCCGTGCTTCTCTTCCTGTCTGTCTGACCAAGATAAGCTTCACAGTCCAAAGAAGATTGGCACATTATTTGTTACTTGCATTGTACCTGTCTTCGTTCAGATGTCGGGGAATCAGTATCTCCGTTATCTGTGGAGAGGCTTGGCAGGGGCAGAGGAGGGAGAAGAGGAAGGAGACTCCACTTAATGACAGAGGTTAATGTGAAAACATGTTCGGCAGCTGAGTGCAAACCTTTACCATAATGGGTGGCACGGTGGCACAGCTGGTAGAGCCGCTGCCTCACAGCGCCGGAGACCCGGGTTCAATCCTGACGTCGGGTGCTGTCCCGTGTGGAGTCTTGCACGTTCCCTCTGTGACCGCGTGGGTTCCCCCCGGGGCGCTCTGGTTTCCTCCCACATCCCAAAGACGTGCTGGCTGGCAGATTAATTGGCCACTGTAAATTGTCCCCAGTGTGTAGGTCATTGGTAGAATCTGCGGGAAGTCGATGAGACAGTGGGGAGAATAAGGATTAGTGTAAATTGGCGGTCAGCACAGGCTTGGTGGGCTGAAGATCCTGTTTCTGTGCTGTGTTACTCTCTGACTATCCACGATTGCATGAGGGATCTCCAAGAATTGAAGATCACTTCCCGAGACTTTGCCAGGAGCAACATAATGGAAAAATAATAGGATTATCTCAACTCCTGTGCTTACTTTAAAATAAAAGCCCAGCGTGAGAAGACAAGACCATTTGACAAAGTCAGTTGGGTAAAGGTAGGTTTGTTCACTTCTTACCTGCCTTGGTAAGATGTCGGGCGAGGAACATCAGAGTGAGGCACCCCCAGGGAAAAGACCACCCCCCCCCCACCCCAAGATGACACCCACCCAGTCCACAGTTCCAACCAAACCCCCTCTGGCAGCTTTCCCTGAAAGTTCATACCTTGTCGTCATTAGATATCACCGATGGGGATCTTGTGGGTTTATTGACCACAGCGGAACCTTTGGACGTGGCTTTTTTTTTCAGGGTCTGGGAGAGATTTGTCTGTGGTCATGGGACTGGTTTGATTGTGTCATTTTATCAGGAATAGTTCCTGACTGGCGGTGATTGTACTTATTGTAGTGACTGAAGAGAGATTGTGACTGAATCCTTCTGCTATTTACTGGCTCCTGGAATCAGATATTGCGAAGACAGCAGGTCATATTTTTGGGTCTGGCATTTTAAGCTGGGACTTTCATCTTTACTGCCCAGAAATTTTGAATCACCGAGTCGTTGAGCACGGAAACAGGTCTCTCGGCCCGATGTGTCTGCACCTGCCGTCGAGCTCACATCTTACCCAAGTTTTCCCCTCACAGTCCCATCAACTGCCCCCACCCCCATGGTTCTTCACCCACACACCCGGGGCAATTTACAGAGGCTAATTCACCTCCCAACCCGCGCGTCTTTGGATCGTGGGAGGAAACCGGAACACCCGGGGGGAAACCCACGCAGACACGGGAAGAACGCGCAAGCTCCCCACAAACAGCAGCCGTGGACAGGATCGAACCCGGGTCGCTGGAGGTGTGAGGCAGCAGCGCTCACCCAGCTGCCCCTACCCACTGCACCACTCTCACGATAAAGTGGTTCTGCCATAAAGTGATTGGGTGTGTCCAACAGATCCTGCTGTGGAAGGGAGCAGTGGGAGAGGGGTTGAAAGTTGGGTGTCCAGCAGGGAGCTGGGCAGAACGAGGAGGGGAGGGGGTTGGATAGAATGGAAACTGTTGGGGAGGTTGGTCAGAGACGGGGGAACTGGGAGGTGTGTGGCAGCAGGAATCCTGAGAAGTACTGGCATGGCAGGATTGTCCCTTTGGGAAAGCTCAGGCAGACTGGCGTTGCATTCCCTGGAATTCAGAAGAATGAGAGGTGACCTCGTTGGAACGTGCAGTGTTCATACAGGGCTTGATGTGGGGATCGGTTCAAAGGTAAGGGCCAAGTGCTTTAGGAGGGAATCTGAGGAAGAACTTCTTCAGTCAGAGGGGGTTGGAATCTGGAGCACACTGCCTGAGGGTGCAGTGAAGATAGAGACTCTCTCTACATTGAAGAAGTATCTCGATGAGCACTTGAATCATCAAGGTAAAACAGGTATGGGTTCAATTCCGGCTGCTGTCTGCAAGGAATTTCTACGTTCTCCCTGTGTCTGCGTGGGTTTCCTCCGGGTGCTCCGGTTTCCTCCCACATTCCAAAGACGTACGGGTTAGGAAGTTGTGGGCATGCTACGTTGGCGCCGGAAACGTGGCGACACTTGAGGGCTGCCCCCAGAACACCCTACACAAAAGATGCATTTCCCTGTGTGTTTCAATGTACATGTGACTAATAAAGATATCCTATCTTATATTCAAGGCAGATATCATTAGCTTTTAGACATTATTGGTGACAAAGAAATAAAATTGAAAATTTTGGAAATACTCAGCACGTCAGGCAGCAGCTGTGAAGAAAGGAGCAGAGGCCTCTCATCAGATCTAATTTAGAAATCAAACACGTATTGAATTGCGGAGAATGAGGGAGGGAGGAGGGTGGATAGAACAATGTCTGTGGTAGGGTGGAGACTGAGAGAGGCTGGACGACAAAGATAGTGGTGGTGCTGGCTGAGAGAGAGTGGTTAAGGCTTGTTAGTTGTAGCTGCTCTTCCTGGGAGAGGAGTAGCAGGAGCTGAATGAGGACATAGATAGATAGAGAGAGAGAGAGAGAGAGGGGGGGGGGAGAAAGGGAGAAAACCAATGCTGGAGGTACAGAGCACAGAAATCTGAAGTACTCAGCAGGTCAGGCAGCGTCCGTGGAGAGAGAAACAAGAGTAAATGTTTCAGATTGAATACCTGTTGTTAGAACTGACCAGTGCTGATGCAAGGGGAAAGACTCCAGTGTGGTTTTAACAACAGCATCGACTGGTTGTTCAGAGGAGCCTGTTCTTGTGTTGCAAGTTCTATTTAAATCCATCGTAAAAACAGAGCATACTTGTAATGGAAATTATGAGCTAAAATGACTTCAGGACAATTGTATTTGCATGTCAAGCATTTACTCTTCTGGCTCTCATTGGTTAATAGTTACACAAATTTACAGCTGCTGCTGTTACCACTTAGACAATGGATAATATTCACAGCAATCCCAGTTTATGTAATTGCAACACACGAAATTATAACCTATTTAAGGGCTATTTACCTTGTCACCCTGATTCTTGAACTGCCCGCCCACCTCTCCAACCCCTCCCCCCTACAGCTTTGCTCTACCTTGTCATTATCTATAAGCATCATTGTGAAGGGAAGCTTTCAAAATTCCAATTAGCGTGCAATTAATTAAGAAAAAGGCTTGCGGGAGGAGGAAAAAGGAATTAATTAATACATTCCAGCTGACGCTGTCTGGCAGAGGAGGGTGGTTTGCATGCCTGATGTTCTGCACAGCGATGGAAGTAAAGGTCCTTTCACGTTGGTGGTGGACAAGACCATTAATTCATGGCCTTCACGCAAGAGGCAGAAGGGATTCTGCCCCAAAAGCACGCTTCTAATACTTGGTTTGTGAACAGTGAAAACTGCATTTGACTCACTCAGCCATGGTGGTCCTGATTTTAGTTGTAAATCATTGGGAGAAATGGTTTCTGGGTTTAAAATGTAGGAAATGAGTCAAGGCCGGCCAATCTTGGATGGAGCTGAAGATGGCTTTGTAAATCATTCCTCAAGAGATGTGCTTTACCACAAAACTTCCACATTGCAGAAGATCCCAGCTGATGATGTGGCAGGCTAAATATTCTCTCCACATTACACGCAGGCGAGTCCGTGCATCTCAAACAGCACCTTGGAAAGTCCACCGGCCCTCAGTTGGGGTGCCATGTGGAAGTACCCAGCAGGTCGAGCAGCATCTGTGGAGAGAGAAGCTTATGCGGAGTCAATAACAAAGGGGCTGTGAAGATAAGATAGTGGCTAATTAATGAAGGAAGTGTGTATATCCAGAGATGACTGAGGATTTGTAACTTGCTGCTGCTATAATGGTTGACATGATGAGATACCTGACTTTAAGGGCAAGCTCGACCAGGGCATCAAGGGAACAGGAGGATCGGCAGATCAATCCTGGTGGGAAAAGTTTTGTGTGGAGCATTAGTGCCAGTATGAACCATTTGGGCCGAATGGCCCAGGTAGGGGATAGAATGAAGCGTAGTCCCTGCTGTCATACCTTTTGAGGAATCTTACCACAGCCCACAAGATCAGCAGGTGCGAGTAGCAATTGGGATGCAAACCCTAAGTTGACTGGGAATTTCATAATCATAGAGAGGTTCAGTACAGCAACAGTCTGCACCGACCAGCAACTGCCCATTTTCACACTAATTCTACACTAATCCCATTTTATTTTACTCTCCACACATTTTCTTCAATGCTGCCATTCATCTGCACACCAGGGGCAATTTACAGCGGCCAGTTAACCTACCATCCCGCACATCTTTGGGATGTGGGAGGAAACTGGAGCACCCGGGGGAGGGGGGGGGGAGGGAGGGGGGAACCCACGTGGTCACAGGGAAAGCGTGCAAACTTCTCCTACAGCACCGGAGATCAGAACAGAACCCGGGTCTCCAGTGTTGTGGAATAGTGGCTCCACTGGCTGTGCCACTGTAGTCCTTATTGATCACCAGCCTCGGTCAGGGAGCTCTTGGTTCCAAAACTTTTATGACCAGTGCATGAATCTGATCAAAGGAAGACCGCATGGTGCAAAGTTCAGATCCATAGGGTATAATATTTGGGGACTTTGCATGCTGATTTGCCTCTCAAGGTCATGTGCAGTGGAAGACGTGGGGGCATCAAGTTGATGAGAGCATTACTGTGCACACAACTAATGGTTGAGAGAGGGTGCAGATTTGGGGATGTCAACAACCAGAGATTGGGGAGTTCAAATCCCACTGTGGCAGCTGGGGAATTTAATCTTAAGTAATCAATTGGATCTGGAATTTTATGAAAAAAGCTGTTCTCAGTGATGATGACTATAAAGTTACTGGATTGGTGTTGCCTTATGATGGTTGGTGCAGACCTTCACACGAAGACTGTGGTAGGGAGTAGGGCAGGAGGGGGGTGGCCAACAGAGAGTAGGATCATTGCAAGGGATAAGATGGAATTAAGTACTGCGGTGGTGCATTGTGACCTATGCACCGGGCAAGGTGCCGTGTGAAGGCTCATTTTACTGACATTGAGAAATGAACACGGTTGTCCCTCCGTGACTGAGTTGACCGTTTCCACTGACTGTCTGGAGCGTGAATCAGACCTGAGAAATGGTTCCTTTTCAATGAGTGTGCCCATTAATACTTACCACTGCTGCTGATATGCTGCCATAGATTCAGTCCAGTTCCATTATAACTGTGCGTACGATGGTGTCTCCTGACAATAGACTGCAAGTTATTAAGTGGTGACGGTACTTAATCCTTTCGGTAGTGGCTTCCTTGTATTCATGCCCAAATAAAAGTTGAATGTGCTCCCTGTAGACCTGCATTACACCGAGTCAGAAAGTGTTACAGCACAGAAGCAGGCTCTTTGGCCCATTGAGTCCATGGCAACCCACTTGTATTAATCCTACACTCATCCCATTTTATTCTCCTCAAATACCCTTAACCTCCCCCCCAGATTCCACCCCTCACCCACACACAAAGGGCAATTTACAGCAGCCAGTTAACCTTCCAACCCGTACGTCTTTAGAACATGGGAAGACACTGCAAAACAAAGTGAAGCTGGTCTTTGCAATTGCTCCATGAAGTTTAGGTGCTGTGTGATAGCAACAATTGGCCCACAGTGAACCCTGCAGAATTGTTTTGAAGTTTTCAGAAATTAAGGACTAATGCCTTGGACAGTGCAAATTAATAAGTGATAATTTTTTTTTAATAAGTTTCTTCAAGCACTTCTGTTTCTTAGTTGTATAACGAAGAGGGCTGCTTTGTTCTGGTGTGTGTCTTTTGTGTACAAGGCTTTCAGTCGAGGGTGATTCTTTCAGGTAAGAAGCTGATGTCACCCAGGATGATTTCATTTAAGATAAGATTTCTTTATTAGTCACATGTACGTCGAAACACACAGTGAAAGGCATCT
Source organism: Pristis pectinata (assembly GCF_009764475.1). Taxonomy (NCBI): domain Eukaryota; kingdom Metazoa; phylum Chordata; class Chondrichthyes; order Rhinopristiformes; family Pristidae; genus Pristis; species Pristis pectinata. The sequence continues at coordinate 47,379,245 of NC_067417.1, forward strand.
TTTGCATAGAGTGTTCTGGGGGCAGCCCGCAAGTGTCACCACACTTCCGGCACCAACATAGCACGCCCACAACTTCCTAACCCGTACGTCTTTGGAACATGGGAGGAAACCGGAGAACCCAGAGGAAACCCACGCAGACATGGGGAGAACGTACAAGCTCCTTACAGCGGCGTGAATTGAACCCGGGTCGCTGGCGCTGTAATAACGTTACGCTAACTGCTACACAGCCTATGATCAGACCTGGAACTTGAACTTTGTCGAGTTGTGACCGACTCCTTGAATTAGATTCCTTGCCTCACGATCACTGCCAGACATCCAGTGCCCAGAAATAGTTCTCTCATTGAGCAGGTGCGTTTGCTCAGAACATGCTGAACTCTCTGGTCGGGACATGGTGTGAGCAAGACCAAATGAGGCACATTTTGGGTACAGTGGCGGCTTCATGGTTAGGTATAAAGTGAAAAGTTGCAGTCCCAACACTGACCCCTTATCCCCACTCTCTGCCCTCTGCCAGTCATCCAATCTTCTATCCATGCTAGTACCTTGCCTCTTAGACCATTATGCTTCAAAATAAAATGTTGGCAGTGGGCTGTTTGAATTAGGGATTATCCAGTTAAGAAAAGGAGTTTAATCACTCACTCTCTGAATGTCCGACTTTACCAACGTTACAACAGGAACTACATTCTGAATGGATTCTATTGATAGGGTGCTGAGGCATATTCTGAAACTGAGCTGTATATAAAGTTCTTTATGAACTTGGGGCATAGATAGGGTGAATGTGCCCAGTCTTTGTCCCAGGGTTGGGGAATCAAGAGCACAGGTTTAAGGTGAGAGGGGAGAGATTTAATAGGAACCTGAGGGGCAGCTTTTTCACCCAGAGGGCGGTCTATATATGGAATGAGCTGCCAGAGGGAGTGGTTGAGGCAGGTACGTTAACAACATTTAAGAGGTACTTGGACAGGTGCATGGATAGGAAAGATTTAGAGGGATGTGGGCCAAAGGCAGGCAAATGGGGCGAGCTTAGGTGGGAATCCTGGTTGGCATGGACCAGTTGGGCCAAAGTGCCCGCTTCTGTGCTGTATGACTCTATGAATGTCGGTGTGTGTGTGTGTAAGTGTGACTGTGCATGCTTTATTCACCAAAGTGCATTAGTCAGCTGGCTCAGTACAAACCAGAATTTTATCCATGAATCACATCTGAGGAAGAATTTCGAGAGAGCTGATGCTGGTTTATTTTCAGCAATGTGTCTAAAGTGTTCCCTGGTCAGGTATGCACATGAATAATGGTCTGCTGTTAGTCACAAGGACTGGCAGAGTCAGTTGGAGCACGAGTTGAGAGGAGGAATCAAGGGCACTGAAAGTCAGGAGCAGGATAGGCCATCTGGCCCTTCAAGCCCGTTTTGCATTTCATCAAGATCATGGCTGATTCTGGAGGTCATTTTCCTCCACCATTCGACCTTTTATATCCTGAAACCTATTGATCTCTATTTTGCGAATGAAATTGGTGACCGAACCTCGACAGCCCTCCAAGGGAGAGAATTCCAAGTGTTCACCACTCTCTGAGTGAAGACAGTTCTCTTCATCTCAGTCTTAAACGGCCTACACTTGTTCTGAGATTGTGACCCCCCTGGTTCTAACATTCAACAGCCAGGGGAAACGTCCTCCCTGCATCTAGCCTGTGGAGCCCTGGAAAAGTGTTGTAAGCTTGGTATTAGTTTATTATTGTCACATACATAGAACATTAAAGCACAGTACAGGCCCTTCAGCCCACGATGTTGTGCTGACATTTTATCCTGCTCTAAGATCTATCTAACCCTTCCCTCCCACATAGCCCTCCATTTCAGCAGGATAAAATGTTAGCACAACATTGTGGGCCAAAGGGCCTGTACTGTGCTGTAATGTTCTATGTTCTCTGTCATTCATGTGGCTATCTAAGTGTCTCTTAAATGTCCCTAATGTATCTGCCCCCACAACCTCTGCCGGCAGTGCGTTCCACGCACCCACCACTCTCTGTGTAAAAAACTTACCCCTGACATCCCCCTTATACCTTCCTCCAATCACCTTAAAATTATGCCCCCTCGTGTTAGCCATTGTCGTCCTGGGAAAAAGTCTCTGACTGTCCACTCGATCTATGCCTCTTGTACACCTCTATCAAGTCACCTCTCATCCTCCTCCTCTCCAAAGAGAAAAGCCCTAGCTCGCTCAACCTATCCTCATGAGACATGCTCTCCAATCCAGGAAGTATCCTGGTAAATCTCCTCTGCACCCTCTCTAAAGCTTCCACATCCTTCCTATAATGAGGTGACCAGAACTGAACACAATACTCCGAGTGTGGTCTGACCAGAGTTCGATAGAGCTGCAACATCACCTCGCGGCTCTTGAACTCAATAGCCCAACTAAATGAAGGCCAATACTCCATACGCCTTCTTAACAACCCTATCGACCTGCGCCGCAACCTTGAGGGATCTATGGACGTGGACCCCAAGATTCCTCTGTTCCTGCACATGTACCGAGATTACAGTGAAAAACTTTGCGTTCCATTCAGGCAGGTCATGCCATACATAAAGTACATCGAGGTAGGAGAAAGGAAAGAAAAAGCAGAATACAGTGTTGCAGTTACAGAGAAAGTGTAGTTAAAAAGTAAAGTGCAAGGGGCCACGACGAGGTAGATTGTGAGATCAAGAATTCACCTTTAGCGTACAAGAGGTCCGTTCAAGAGTCTGAGGACAGCAGGACAGAAGCTGTCCTTGAGTCAAGTGGTACGTGCTTTCAAGCTTTCGTATCTTCTCCCTGACGGGAGTGGGGAGAAGAGAGAATGACTCCATGCCGTAGGACGAGGCCACACTGCCCTGACGTGCTGTAAGTAGGAGATGATTACCCAGCGTCACACCACAATAACTCAGTAGCTTCAAGACAGTGGGAAGAAAACACTTTCATTCATAAGTGGCTGTTTTTTATATTGAAACCTGATCACAGCTCCTTTCCAAACAGGTTTGCTGAGTATGCATTCAGATCTGAGGAACCAGAGGTCACTGTTTATCATATTTAACCAAATGGTCCCTCTCTGGAGAATTATTCATCATCTTCAGGAGGGATAATTCCCAGCAGCTTGATGAAGTTGACATCTTCAGTCTACTTTTACTGCAGAGAGGGGAACTGAAAAGTAATGACTATGGCAAATAGCAGTTTTTCAATCGTCTGCTGTTAAAACCTCCTGTCCCATTTAGGCTTTGTGTTTTGTTTATTTTGTCAAGACGTGCAACGTTATACACGTACTCCCAATGAGAAATGAATGTGGCTGTGTGTTTATCACCACACCCAGCTGTAGTCCTCAGCTGCTTTACTGATCTCATGTACAGATTAACAGGCAGTCGATCCTGCTGAAATGAGATGGAAACACAACTGGGAACAAGTTTATGAATATTTTGAGGCATTTCAATGAAACCAATCTCCCAAAGTTGTTTATTAAACAGACCTGCAAGTGAAACTTTATTAAACCACGATGCAGTTTGCATTTATATTGTAGCTTGAATGTAGAGATATGTTCCAGAGACAGTTTGACCTGAGCCACACAGGTGATCAAAAACATAGGTATTAAGGACTGAAGTTTGTACTTCTCGGAGTTTAGAAGAATGAGGGGTGACCTTATTTGGACATATAAAATCCCAAGGGGGTTGACAGGGTAAACGTTGGGATGTTTTCACTGGTGGGAGAGTCACAAACGAGGGGACACAGCTGCAAAATTTGGAGACGGTCATTTAAAACTGAGGTACATAGAAATTTCTTCTCTCAGAGTGCAGTGAATCTCTGGAATTCTCAGCCCCCGAGGGTGGTGGAGGTCAGATCGTTGGATATATTTAAGGTGGAGATGCATAAATATTTGAAAGATCGAGAAATTGAGGGTTGTGGGGAACTGGCACAGAAGAGGAGTTGAGGCCAGCATAGGTCAGCCATGACTACATTGAAGGGCGGGGCAGGGTTAACGGGCCGAGTGGCCTCCTCTTCCTCTTAGCCTTGTGTTCTTGAGAGTTTGAGAGGTATTCCAAGCTCAGGGCCTGGATACTGGAAGGTGCCATCACTAAGTGGCCAGCATTGAAAGAGCACAGGGGGGTTGTTGGGAGGGGCAAGGGGGGAGAGGCATTTGGGAACAAAATCAGACAGAGAAAGGGAAATGGTTATTTCTCAGTCGGTTACAGAATACAAGCCACTGCTCCAACAGATGTAATGACCTGGTCTGAATCCTCCAGCAGCTGCCTTGTGCCAGTGGTGAGAAAAGTCACAGTGGAGTTTACCGTCATATAACTAGGTGCCCTTGTGTGAAAGCTGATGTGCAGACGTTGCAAGCAATTACACAAGTGATTTGCTGGCCTTTGTTAGTAAAGATGCCTTACTGCAATTAAGCGGGGTCTTAGTGAGACCACACCGGGAATATTACGTATAGTTTTGATCTCCTTACCTGAAAAAAGCCATACCATCAAAAGTCAAGGTCAAAGTTGACTTTATTGTCACATGCACAAGTCCATGTGTGCACAGGTACAATGAAAAACTTACTTGCAGCAGCATCGCAGGCACACAGCATCAGATAAGCAGCATTCACAAGAAAAACATAAATTATGCACAATTTTTGCAAGAAAGAACACAATTAAAACAAAAAAAAATGTCTGTTTGATCACACTATGGAACAGCATGGTGAGACGGCATGGAAGCTGAAACCGGAGAAAGCGGTGGAATATTCCCCATGAATCACAGGTCAGGCGGAGCAAGCCGTGCCCCCGAACTCGGTGGACAGAAGGGGTCTGACCTAGCACCTGCTAAATGCCCCGGTCAAAGTTCAGTTTTGTCGCAATCAGCGGAGCAAAACATAGGATGAGGAGTGGGACGGGCAGCCAACACTGTACCACCCGAGGTGAACCTTTGTGGCCAAGCACCCCAGTTTCAAACTCAGCTCAGGTCAAACGAGGAGAAATCATATCATCGGTATATTTTAATTGGTAGGCTATTTATTGGTGGGGTCAATAAAATCATAGAGAGACACAGCAGGGAAACAGGCCCTTCAGCCCATCGAGGAAATACTGGATCTTGGAGCAATCCCATCCTGCTACTTATTTCCCTGTAACCTCTTCTCTCTCTCATGCACACCTCTGATTCTTCTACCACCCACCTACACACATGGTATAATTAAGAATAACCAATTAACCTACCAACTCGCACGTCTTTGGGGTGTGGGAGGAAACCAGAGCACCCGGGGGGAAATCCACGCGGTCACAGGGAGAACGTGCAAACTCCACACAGAGAGTGCTGGAGGTCAGCATCGAACCTGTTTTCCCTGGAGCTGTGAGGCAGAAGCTCTGCTGGGTGTGCTACTGCTTAAAACTCCAGCCTCACTCCAGCCTGTTGCATTAATGGAAGTTCTCAGGGTTTCTTGATGCATCTGGAGGGTGTGTGATTGTCTATTGTAGTGATCATCCCAGAGCTGAGACAGGATTGAAAAACTGTGGCAGCTAAACTTAGCATAACAATGATATTATTATGGGCAAGCCAACGTGGGCAGGGTGGAAAATTGGAAAGCGTTCAGTGAATAGCTTGTGCCACTTTTGAATCTTTGCAAAACGTTGCCCTAGAATGAACTTTCTAGTAATCTCTGGCTGCCTTTGAATGTTTTGACTGCCAAAGCCAGATCACAGGGCAAATATTTCCTTCTAAATAAGGAAGGGCGTTTGTTGCTCTTGCCCTGGAAATTTATTACCTCAAGTGCCAGCAGGATATCAAGTGTTGAAGCAATCACGGCAAACCCTTTGTTCCTTCGAACAATTGACTCATCTTCCCCTGCCTGTTTTGGAAACTTCTCCCTCCGTCACCGCAGCTCGACACATACTGGACCCTACATAACTCTGTAGGACGCTCCTCAACTCCTCACCACAGTCCAGCACAAACTTGACTCCATACAACCCCATAGGATCCTCCTCAATCCCTCACCACAGCCCTACAGAAAGTGGACTGCACGCAATCCTCCTCCGACACAACTGTTCTCTATAACCTAATTATAGTCCTAGACAAATTGGACCAAACACAACTCTAAGGTACCCTCCTCCATTCCTTGGGATAGACCTACATCAATTGGATTTACCTCTCCTAAGGTGGAATCATTCATTGAACCAGCACTCCCAGGTAATACTCCCAATCTGATCTCACCACACCATGTGTAAGAGCTTCTGCATTTACTCTTGGGAGGTGGGAAGTGGTGTGCATCCTTGGCAGTGTGCTGCTCACTGCCCATTCATAGTCAATGAGATAATTTGAGGGTGGAATCGTAAGGCGGCACACGGAGTTGGGGTGGCAAATACCCTTCGCCGAAGGGCATTGGTGAGCCAGTGCATGATTTTTTGGGGGCAACTCCTCAAAGTGTAGCGGTTAGCGTCACGCTATTATAGCGCCAGCAACTGGGTTCAATTCCGGCCGCTATCTGTAAGGAGTTTGTACGTCCTCCCCATGTCTGTGTGGGTTTCCTCCGGGTGCTCCGGTTTCCTCCCACATTCCAAAGACGTACGGGTTAGGAAGTTGTGGGCATGCTATTTTGAAGTGTGGCGACAATTTCGGGCTGCCCCCAGAACACTCTACGCAAAAGATGCATTTCACTGTGTGTTTTGATGTACATGTGACTAATGAAGATATCTTTAAAGATCTTTTAAAATGTCCAGGAGGGGATTTAAAGACACAGGCCACACACTGGATGGACAGAAGGTGAAACAGTGCTGGGTGGGGAGTGGTTTACAGCCCCTGCTATTTCAACCCCTCTCAGGGAAATAACAACACTGAAGTTAAGGTGCGCTAGAACTCTTATCTCCCAGTTTTCTGAGCTCACCTCTCTTTGCAAGCTCATCCATGTCTTCAACCACTGCATACATTCCCTAGAATTTTTCTGTCCAAACCTTCTGGATTTAAGAGCCCAGTCACATTATTCAGGAGGGCGGATGTCATTGGAGGGCCAACACTTACTGCCTGCTCCCAAATGCCATTTCAGGGGCTGTCGCTAAGAGTCAAAAATGTTGCTGGGGTCTGGAGTCGCAGGTAAGCCAGACCAGATAAGGATGTCAGATGTCCATCCCTGAAGGACCTCTGTGAACCCATGGTGTTTTTATTAAAATTCTACAGTTTTAAAACAAAAATCCAAATGATTAACCAAATGTACTAATTCCACAGCTGTTGTGATGGGATTTGAAGAATGTTACCAGGACTGGAGGGCTTGAGTTACGAGGAGAGGCTGGATAGGCTGGGAATTATTTCCCTGGAGCGTAGGAGGCTGAGGAGTGACCTTACAGAGGTCTATAAAATCAGAAGGGGCATAGATAAGGTGAACAATCACACCCTTTTTTCCAGGGGAGGGGAGTCTAAATCTAGAGGGCAAAGGTTTAAGGTGAGAGGCGAGAGATGCAAAGGGGACCCAAGGGGCAACATTTTCACACAGAGGGCGGTGGGTATGTGGAACGAGCTGCCAGAGGAAGCTGTAGAGATAGGTACGATTGCAATGTTCGAAAGACAGTTAGACAGGTACATGGATAGTGAAGATTTCGAGAGATATGGGCCAAATGATAGCAAATGGATCTAGCTCAGATAGACAACTTGGTCGGCATGGACAGGTTGGGATGAAGGACCTGCTTCCGCGCTGTGTAACTCTATGCAGTCAGGATTGCTAAGACCATGAATTTGACTGTGTAATGCACTCTACTGGCTTTGGAGGCGGTGCAGAGGAGGTTCACCAGGTTGATTCCGGAGATAAGGGGGTTAGCCTACGAGGAGAGGTTGAGTTGCCTGGGACTATACTCGCTGAAATTCAGAAGAATGAGAGGGGATCTTATAGAAACATAAAACTATGAAAGGGATAGATAAGATGGAGGCAGGAAAGTTGTTTCCACTGGTAAGTGAGATAAGAACTACGGGGACATAGCCTCAAGATTCGGGGGAGTGGATTTAGTACGGATATGAGGAGGAACTGCTTTTCCCAGAGAGTAGTGAATCTGTGGAATTCTCTGCCCAGGGAAGCAGTGGAGGCAACCTCATTAAATATATTTAAGACACAGTTAGATAGATTTTTGCACAGTAGGGGAATTAAGGGTTATGGGTCGGTGGATCTGAGTCCACGGCCAGATCAGCCATGATCTTATTGAATGGCTGAGTAGGCTCGACGAGTCAGATGGCCTCCTCCGGCTCCTATCTCTTATGTTCAGCACCATATTGACATGGCCTCTACACTGTCATACCTCAGAAATTTTCCTCAGAAAACCACAAGGTGTAGCAGCTGGGGCATTAAATAGTCTGAGACACGTTCCTGGGCGCAATGTTTAGAGTGCTTGATTGTGCTCGACACTAACCTGGGAGTTACCAGGTAAAGTGATCACTCTGAGTAGGATTTGTTCAACTTAGCACAGTATTTTCAGGAGAAACAAAGCCATATCTACTGGCAGGGAGCATGTTAGCCCTTGGAACATGACTAATAAAGGGTAAATAGCTGCCTGCGCACATTCAGCAGGCGTCTGAGGAGTCCCAGGCAGTTTGAAGGAACTGCAGGGGAGAAAGGGACAATTGTGGTGGAGCTGTGGCAGGCTACAATCTGCCGTGGAACCAGGTTCTGATGAGCGAGAAGCATAAACCCCAAGATATAATCGCCTGTTCTGACCATTGTAGTGTTTCTCTGCAATGCAAACCTGACAATCTGCATTTAATCAGCACTTTTCACAGCCGGGGAGCAGTTTTGAAATGCAGTCATCCTTTTAATGCGGAAAATGCAGTGTTGAATCTGCTCACACCGGGCTCCCAGAGGAAGCAATGAGAGAAATGACCACATTTATCCTCCAAACTCATGTGGACAGATTGCCGTTTACTGTCAGGTACCAGCAGTCATTTCATTTACGGAATCTTGCTGAAAATCCCATTTGGCCTTGGGTGTATCTAAACCATTAAAATGTTCAGGAATAAAATGTGCTGCCGGGGGCCAACACCCAATTCAGGGAGGGAGTCACGAGGGTCTGACAGATACCTGTACGGGGATCAGGTGGGCTGGAGCAGCAAGAGCCCGAGGGAAAGGAGGGATTGTTGCCTGCTCCATGTTCAGTTGGGAGGGAAGGATATCGGGACCTGGAGCGGGAGCCAAGGATCGAAGGTGGTGGCTGGAGATGGAAGCCGAGGAATGAGGAGTTGAGGTCACAGCTTGGGGGTTGGGGTCAGGACCCCACTGCTGCCTTAGGTAGTGGGTCGAGAGGTGGTAAGGGACTTGGAAGGATCAGAAGGTTGGGAGGGACCTTCAGGGCTTGAACCTTGGAGTGGTGGGAGCTTGGAACATCAGAGCTGTGGCAGATACCCACCAGTATTGGCACAGGAGAGGCAGGTATCCACCAGTATTGGCACGGGAGAGGCAGGTATGCACCAGTATTGGCACGGGAGAGGCAGGTATGCACCAGTATTGGCACGGGAGAGGCAGGTATCCACCAGTATTGGCACGAGAGAGGCAGGTATGCACCAGTATTGGCACGGGAGAGGCAGGTATCCACCAGTATTGGCACGAGAGAGGCAAGTATCCACCAGTATTGGCACGGGAGAGGCAGGTATGCACCAGTATTGGCACGGGAGAGGCAGGTATGCACCAGTATTGGCACGGGAGAGGCAGGTATGCACCAGTATTGGCACGGGAGAGGCAGGTATCCACCAGTATTGGCACGGGAGAGGCAGGTATCCACCAGTATTGGCACGGGAGAGGCAGGTATGCACCAGTATTGGCACGGGAGAGGCAGGTATGCACCAGTATTGGCACGGGAGAGGCAGGTATCCACCAGTATTGGCACGGGAGAGGCAGGTATGCACCAGTATTGGCACGGGAGAGGCAGGTATCCACCAGTATTGGCACGGGAGAGGCAGGTATCCACCAGTATTGGCACGAGAGAGGCAGGTATCCACCAGTATTGGCACGGGAGAGGCAGGTATGCACCAGTATTGGCACGGGAGAGGCAGGTATCTACCAGTATTGGCACGGGAGAGGCAGGTATGCACCAGTATTGGCACGGGAGAGGCAGGTATGCACCAGTATTGGCACGGGAGAGGCGGGTATGCACCAGTATTGGCACGGGAGAGGCAGGTATCCACCAGTGTTGGCACGGGAGAGGCAGGTATCCACCAGTATTGGCACGGGAGAGGCAGGTATCCACCAGTGTTGGCACGGGAGAGGCAGGTATCCACCAGTATTGGCACGGGAGAGGCAGGAGGGTGAAAAGCGGGAAAGGGAGTTCCCAATCCAGCACGGAAGTGTGAAGACCAAGTTGCCCTTGGCATGCCCATGGATAGTGCCCCTGGGTCACTTCCATCTGAGGTGCCCACAGAGCTCCAGAAGAAGCAGTTCGTAGGCATGGACTCCGTCTACGCTTCTCGCTGCCTCGGTAAAGCGGCCAACATAATCAAAGACCCCTCCCACCCCGGACATTCTCTCCTCTCCCCCCTCCCATCAGGCAAAAGATACAAAAGCCTGAAAGCACGTACACCAGGCTCAAGGACAGCTTCTATCCTGCTGTTATAAGACCGGTCCCCTAGATGGACTCTTGACCTCACAATCTACCTCATTATGGCCTTGGACCTTGTTGTCTGCCTGCACTGCAGTTCCTCTGTAACTGTAACACTTTATTCTGCATTCTATCATTGTTTTACCTTGTACTACCTCAGTGCACTGACCATAATGAAATGATCTGTATGGATGGCATGCAAAACAAGGTTTTTCCCTGTACATCGGTACATGTGACAATAATAAACCAATTACTGTAGCGGTTAGCGTAACGCTATTACAGCGCCAGTGACCCGGGTTCAATTCCGGCCGCTGTCTGTAAGGAGTTTGTACGTTCTCCCCGTGTGTCTGCGTGGGTTTCCTCCGGGTGCTCCGGTTTCCTCCCACATTCCAAAGACGTACAAGTTAGGAAGTTGTGGGCATGCCGTGCTGGTTTTGGCAGTGTGGCGACACTTGCGGGCTGCCCCCAGAACACTCTATGCAGAAGATTCATTTTACTGGGTGTTTCGATGTATATGTGACTAATAAAGATATCTTAAAATTTACAGTGATGCCATTACACCCAACTGCACAAGGTGTGGGTGACATCATGCCTAAGGGTTGCTCACGCCGGGAAGTGACCACTCGAATTTCCAGAGTGACACGGAGCAGTTGATAAAGCATTTCATTCTGGGAAAGACCGTTTCTGGCTGCGAGATGTTAAAAGTAACACGGTTATGCGATTGAATTTCCAGCTACCTATTTACAGTGCTGCTGCTTGAGGGAAAGGATTGAATATTCTCACAGAGACACAGAGAGGTACCGCACAGACACAGACCCTTAAATCCACTGAATCTGCACCGACCACCAAATACCCATTCACACTAATCCTACATTAATCCCACATTCCCATCAACTCCACCCAGATACTACCACTCTACACTCTAGGGGCAATTTACAGCGGCCAATTAACCCACTTCCTCAGGATGTGGGTGGAAACAGGAGCGCCCCAGGGGGAAACCCGCCCGGTCACAGGGAGAACAGGCAAACTCCACACACAGGCAGCGCCCGAGGTCAGGATCGAATCCGTATCTCCAGTGCTGCGAGGTTGCGGCTCTACTGCTGCGTCATCTGCACGGAACGGTGTGCACTATTGACCTCTTGGTGAGAACTGGGGGCTGGGTGGGGCTGAGATCTCAAATCTCTCACCGAAGAGGGCAGAATGGTCCTGGGCTGGACATCTCAGAGAGAAAAAAAATTTCTGGTGTCACTGTTCATTCTCTTGCCTTAGGATTCCTTCATCAGTGAGCACAGCCTCCCACTGGGCCCCACTTCATTCTACATACCTCCATCAAGTTCCCCATCTGCTTTCGCTGAAGAAAACCATCCCTGTCTTTCTAACCGATCCTTGTAACTGTTGCCGATCATCCCAGGAGCCATTCCCGGAAATCTTTCCTGGGCCCTCTCTCATACCTTTGTATCCTCCCTATAGAGAGGCAGCCAGAATTGAACACAGTACTCCAATTGAGGCTGGACCAGTGATTTATAACGGTTTACAATAACTGCGCTGCTTTTATCCTCTCTGCTGCTATTGATAAAACCCGGGATCGTGTTTAGTTTATTAACCACTTTCCCAGCTTGTATTCCTGTCCCCACCTTCACCCCCCCCTCCCCCATCACTCTCTCTGCCTTTTTGTCTGTTCCACCCGTCATTCCTCACCTTCCCTCGGGGTCTGCCTATCACCTGCCGGCCACCCGCCCCGCCGTCTCACACCTCCGCCTCTCCTCTTCATACCGCCTGTCTCCCCTCTCCGCTCTCGGTCCTGAAGCAGGGCCTCGGGCCCGAAACGTCGACAGTTCCGTCCGTCCCGCAGATGCTGCTCGACCCGCTGAGCTCCTCCAGCAGATCGTTTCCTGCTCCAGGTTCCAGCGTCTGCCGTCCCTGGCGTCTCCGTGCTGCCCTTTCTCGCCCTGCCCTGCCGCTTTCGACGGTTTCCTCTGATAGAGAGCTGCTGTGGACACGATGGACCAAGTGCCCACCAACCCCCCCCTTCTGTCCCGTAACCATTCTCGGATGACAGCACCTGCAACAGTGCAGCACCTCCCTCGGTACTGCGTTGGGAATGTGTTCAAGGCTCCAGAGTGGGACTTGAACCCACGGCAGTCGGGGAATAAGGCTGCAAGGGACTGAGCCACAGCTGACACCTGCTGTGTAAATGGCTGCCTCCTTTCCACCTGCTTGTTGGGACCCCAGGTGCACAAGAGGTTGAATGGAAAGGAACTGCAGAGATTTGGAGTCAGCTCTGGGCAGAGCACTGGCCTCTTCATACTAAACTTTCTGTAGCAAGTCAAAGTTGAGTTTATTGTCACTTGCACAGGTGCAATGAAAAACTTACTTGCAACAGCATCACAAAAATTGAGTGTTGTTTATGTTTAATTTCTTGTGAATGCTGCTTATCTGATGCGATATCAGACACGCATCGCAGGCATATTGCATCAGATAAGCAGCATTCACAAGAAAAACATAAATTAAACATAAACTATACTCAATTTTTTACAAGAAAGAACACAATTAGGACAAAAGTCCATTTTAGTGCGGAGTGGTCAATGTGTCGCTGTACTGCGGTGATTAGGGTTGTGCCGGTTGGTTCAAGAAACGAATGGTTGAAGGGAAGTAGCTGTTCCTGAACGTGGTGGTGTGGGACTTCAGGCTTCTGTACCTCCTGCCCGATGGTAGCTGCGAGAAGACAGCATGGCCCCCTGATGGTGGGGATCTTTGATGGTAGATGTTGCCCTTTTGAGGCAGCGCCTCGTGCAGGTACTACCGATGGTGGGGAGGGATGTTCCTGTAATGTATTGGACTGAGTCCACCCAACCAGCCCCCTTCCCTCTGTCATAAGCAGAAATGTACAGCAGCAGTTAGGAATTCTGTACCCAATGGGGCTGCAGAAACTGCTCGCTTGGTATATTCAAGACATAAGCAAGTCAGATCTTTTGATCTTTATGGAGTCAAGGGATATGCAGGGAAATGACACTGAGATAACAGATTCGCCCTGATCTTACTGATTGCTGGAACAGGATCGAGGGGCTGAACAGCCTACTCCTATTTCTAAAGTTCTTTGGGCAGATCTGGCTGGAGATTGAAGATCAAGCCTAACCTGCGGTGCTCTGATGGAATAACCAGCACTTGGCCACCTTCACCATAAACTGTCCTCTGAAGTGGTTCAAGTCACCAGACTGCATGAGTCTGAATTGCCTCTGGTGAAGCTAAATAGCAGAGGCAGATCCATTAAAAGCACCTGAAACAGATCAATAATTGCGAAAGGTAAGTACCCAGGCTTTCCTCCGTCTGGTAGAAATCCTTTACTAACCCTGACACCATGATGGAAGATTTCGGAGATTGCAGACTCAATGGCAGAGCAGTTCTGACAGAAGTTTATTGGCAAACTGTCTCAATAACGCATTGTGCACTCAGAGCTTCACTGTTCGACTGGCCAGGAGGAGGGAAGGAAATTGCATTTTCAAAGCAACGCCAGATAATACAGTTCTATCAATGGAAAATTGCAGTCATATACGGCATTATACAGCTGCTTTCTGCTCCACATGCGTAAGCCCTAAGCGACATGATCATTTTTCTCTCTCCACCTCTATCTCTTGCGACGGAGTTACTCACGGAGGCTAAGCTGCCTTTGGGTGAATTGCACACAGATACACTTGTGATCTGGGGTAAAATTACAGGTGCATTCATGTAGGGTGTCAATCAAGCCTACATCTGTGCATGCTGTGTAGAAATATAGTGCTAAATGCCAGGAGGTCACAACTTAAATCCCTGAATTTTTGGCTTGTTTCTCTATTTGCACCCTCCGTGACTTTTGAATGAGTCTGTTTCTCTCTCTGTGGAATTGCATCTCACTATTTCCTCTGCCACCTTCCATTTCCTTCCCCCGTTCTCTGCAGCGCGGCTTGGTATGGCAGCTGCTCTGCCCGCGACCGCAAGAAACCGCAGAGAGCTGCGGATGCAGCCCAGCGCGTCACGGAAACCAGCCTCCCCTCCATGGACTCTTGTCTACGCTTCCCGCTGCCTCGGTAAAGCAGCCAGCATAACCAAAGACCCCTCCCACCCCAGACATTCTCCCCCCTCCCATCGGGCAGAAGATACAAAAGTATGAAAGCGCGTACCACCAGGCTCAGGGACAGCTTCTTATAAGGCTATTGAACAGGCCCCTAGTACGTTAAGGTGGACTCTTGACCTCGCAGTCTCCCTCGTTACGACCTTGCACCTTATCGTCTGCCTGCACTGCACTTTCTCTGTAACTGTAATGCTTTATTCTGCACTCTGTTATTGTTTTACCCTGCACTACCTCAATGCACTGTCTAATGTATTGATCTGTATGAACGGTATGCAAGACAAGTTTTTCAGCGTACCTCGGTACACGTGACAATAATAAACTAATTTATTAATCTTTCATTCGTCTCCCTCAACCACCACATCTTGCGCTTCCCTACTTTCTTCCTTCTCCATTCCCCCCCCTCCTTCCTACTGTTTCCCTTTTATTCCCTACCTCCTTCTCTCCCCACTCATTCCTTCCTTCCGTTCACCGTCCTTTTGACTTCTACCGTCATAGGATTGTTATACCACAGGAGGCCATTCAGCCTATCAAGTCGTTACTGGCTCTTTGCCCATTTGGTCCTTTCCCCCAACTCTTTGTGAGTTCGGTTGCTACACCTTCACAGGCAACACGTTCGAGATCATCGCTACGCTCTGCGTGAAAAGAGGCTCTCATATTCCCCGCTGTATCTTACGCCCATTATTTTAAATCCATGTCCCTGCCCCTTAAACCGACCCTCGAACGGGATCCATTTCTCTCTCTGTGCTGCATCTGAAAACGTCACGCCTTGTACTTGTCTATCAAACCTCCGCTCAAGGAGGAGGTCCACAGCCTCTCCAGTCTAACCCTGGAGCTGAAATCCCTCATCACAGGGCCCATTCACATCCTTCCAGAAGTGTGGTGACCGGCGTCGGGCACAGTACTCCAGTGATAACCGAACCAGAGCTTTGGGCCGGTTTGCCGTCTGTGCTTCTATGACCCTCGTGCCTTTCCAACCACTCCCTCCCCAACATGTCCTGCCATCTTCAAAGATTTGTCCACTTGCACATCTCGGTTCCTCCAGTCCTGCCTGCACTTTACAACAATGATACTTGGCCTGCATTGTCTCTTTGTGTTCTTTCTCCCAAAGTGCGCCAGGTCACATTTCCCCATGTGAAGTTCTATCTGCCATGTCCCGTTCCGTTTATTTTGCCAGCCTGTGTCCTTCACCAGTCAGTTACTATCTTCGTTGCCATTTGCACTGAAACTCGCTATCTGCCCACACCGATACTGATGTCTCTTTCTTCTGTTCATCCTACTCTGTAAAGCATTCCCACTAATACAGGTCCTCCCCAGGTTACAGCAGGGTTCTGTTCCCGAGAGCTGTTCCCAAATCAGAAATGTGTCTGCCCAGCAATATGTTAAAACATAGGCCAACCAAAGGCAATGTGTAGTTAAACCAGCACCTTTAACTCAACCACTCAGGTTTCCCTGCAAGATGCAGTGATATTGTTGTTGCAGTAAAACTGTTATCCACACTCAGTAATGTCTGTGCTCTGCGTGGAATGAAGGACTGGTTTGTTTCATTTGTACTAAGTGAAGGTAGAATGTGTACTGTCATCCCAAACTTGCACCAGAGCCCCAGACCGAGTTCCCACAAGGCAGAAGGTGCTTGCAGTCCCACAACAAATGGCAAATCCATCCTGCCGGTCTCCCAATGCTCATTGGTATTTACAGGTTGCACATTACTGGCACAACTCCTCATGACTACAGTACAGCAACACCATGGCCACTTTGATCGCTTTGCACTAAAAGGGACTTTTTTTTTTGTTCTAATTGTATTCTTTCTTGTAAAAGTTGTGTATGATTTATGTTTATGTTTTCTTGTGAATGCTGCTTATCTGATGCTCTGTGCCTGTGATGCTGCTGCAAGTAAGTTTTTCATTGCACCTGTGCACACATGGACTTGTGCATTTGGCAATAAACTCGAATTTGATAAGTCAGGTGTTCGTTACCTGGGGAGGACCTGTATTGGGATGTACATAAAAAGTAATCACGTAATTGCTGTCACTTGTTAAGTTAAGATAATGATGCTACATTCTGAAATTCAGCCTTGGAAAAATAAACAGAGTTGCATTTACAACTTCAGAATGCAGCAAAGGAGCTCCTCCAACTCCTGCATTCCTGCAATCTATTTAGTGGCTGATTATCTTGCACGTTCAGCATACAGCGCCAGCGATCCGGGTTCAATTCCGGCCGCTGTCTGTGAGGAGTTTGTGCGTCCTCCCCGTGTCAGCGTGGGTTTCCTCCGGGTGCTCCGGTCTCCTCCCACATTCCAAAGACATACGGGTTAGGAAGTTGTGGGCATGCTATGTTGGCGCCGGGAGCGTGGCGACACTTGCGGGCTGCCCCCCAGCACATTCTCAGTAACACAAAGGGATGCATTTCACTGTGTGTTTCGATGTACATGTGACTAATAAAGAGATCCTATCCTATCCTATGCTTCTCTGTCATTCCCATATTCTAGAAACCTGGGTGTTGACTTACACAAGGAAAGGTCCCACAGGTAACAATGTGATTGTCAAATACCAAAGTGGCAGAGTGGCTCAGCGGGTAATGCCGCTGCCTCGCAGCACCAGAGACCTGGGTTCAATCCTGACCTTCGGTGCTGTCTGTGTGGAGTTTGCACATTCTCCCTCTGACCACGTGGGTTTCACCCAGGTGCTTCTATTTCAACTCACACCCCTAAGACGTGCGGATTGGTAGCTTAGTTGGCAGTGAGGCTGTTACAGTTGTGCCAATAGAAGTGCTATTACCACCAGAAAATCACACCCATTCCCCATTCAGATCACAACCTGTGCATTCCACTGATACCTTAAAGGGCAGCTACCCCTCAGTTACCAGTGTGGACAAGCTGAAAAGTCAGTCCTTATTTCAAAACTTGCTTCTTCCTACTGCAAATGCACGGTTTTACTGCACACTGAACCTCTGATTATCCGCTATCTGATTGTTTGAAAATCCCGATGGTTCTGCATCACCAGCTTCCACCCTGATCCCCGGTGCTGTCTGAGTCCTGATGGAGGGTCTCAACCTGAGATGTCGACCATCCCTTTCCCTCCACAGATGCTGCACGACCCACTGAGTTCTTCCAGCAGTTTTTTTTTGCTCCAGATTCCAGCATCTGCAGTCTCTTGTGTCTCCGATGCTGTCTGTGTGGAGTTTGCACGTCCTCACCTGTGGCAGCATGGGTTTCCTCCAGTTGCTCCGGTTTCCTCCCACATCCCAAAGACCTGTAGGTTGGTCGGCTAATTGGCCAGCTGTAAGAAGGCCCTAGTGTGCAGGTGAGTTGCAGAATCTGGGGAGAGTTGATGAGAATGTGGGGAGAATAAAATGGGATTATGTAGGATTCGTGTGAATGAGTGGTCGATGTTTGACACGGACTCAGTGGCTGAAGGGCCTGTTTCTGTGCTATTTCTCCCCGTGACTCTCTGTAATAATAACCAGTTAGCCTCGTTGGTGATGAGGGAACTTAGGGAATACGACTGGATCTTGAACTCTGACCCAAGAGGGACCTCAGTATAACATCACTCCAGTGTGAGATTGAATTCAGTGGTCAAGCGGCAGCCAGATCGGGAGGGCAACTTGGTTATTCACTGCCCTGTTTATCTTTCCTCTCACAACTTCTGGTTCATCAAACTTGCATCAGGATTCATGAAGCCCTCTCTTTGCACTAACCCCAGTAACAGACCTCTCAGTCGCAGCTTTGGAAATGCCCCTCTGACCTCTCCACCTTTCCAATTCTCTCTCTGTCTATAGAAAACATCTTTAGCCATTAGATCTGCAAGTTTCAAAGCTGGTATTCTTATTTACCTCAACTTCCCTTTCTGTAAAGTACCTTCAGATACTTTGGCTTCTATAACTACCAAGGCATGACCTTGGAACAGAGGAAGTTTACGCTGAGGAAAACTAGAAACATGGGTTTCAGGTGAAGAGGTTTAATTTCACCCAAACTGCTGCTTAACAGCTGCATTAACCCACTTGGTCTCACCCTATCAGAGATAGTTCTTTTGATTTACCCTTTCCTCACCCACCTTCTGCGCCACTAAAAACTAACTTGTTTCTGGTAACCCCACCCCCTCCTTTTCTTCCCCCCTCCCCCCCAACTCTTCCCTTATTCTTGTGGCTCCCTTCCCCCACCTCGATGACCTGCCCATCTCCTCTCCTCCCCCCCCCCCATCCTTTATTCCACAGTCCACTGCCCTCTCCGACCAGATTCCTCCTCCTTCAGCCCTCGGCCTCTTCTACCTCTCACCTCACAGCTTCTTACATCTTCTCCCCCTTCCCCACCCACTACCTTCCCCCCTCTCACCTGAACTCACCTATCCCCTGCCTGCGTGTGCTCCCCCCCCCCGCCACCTTCCTATTCCGGCTTCTGCCCTCTTCCTTTCCAGTCCTGATGAAGGGTCTCGGCCTGAAACGTCGACTGTTTATTTCCCTCCATGGATGCTGCCTGACCCGCTGAGTTCCTCCAGACCTTTTTGTGTATTGCAACAGACACATCCAGCATCTGCAGAATCTCTTGTGTCTTTGTTTTCTCTCTTCCCTATGTAATCTGATGGAGGCTCCTGGACCTGAAAGGTCAACTGCTTCACCTTCCACAGGTGCTGCCTGACTTGCAGCATTTTCTGTCTCTGCTACAGATTTCCAGTACTTGGCAGTTTTTTTTATTTTCTTCGATGTCTTTGAGTTATCTTTTACCCGATTTCCTCTCTGACAGTCGAGAGGATGGAAGAGGGGTAGGGAGAGAGAGAGCAGAATTTGGAGGCTAGGAGGGTGTGAGGTTAACAGGGAAAATTTTGCTTTGATGTTGGCATCCTCTGCCTGCCTGGCCTCAGATATTGATGGACATCATGCCGTCCAGGGTAGCAGTTAGCGTCCTTTGATTGTACAGCAGAGAAATGACACCCCAAAGCAGCCAGTGTTCATGAATTTCTAATCTTTGTTTTGCTGTAAGGTGTAATATTTTAGTAACTGCCTAACCGCTGAACTGGAACTCATACTGACTGGGTAATGGGGTTGCTAAGTAACACATTTTGACTGCAGCCCAATGCACTGCTGAAATCATTGGTTGTTTGTAATTTCCTCTCAAGAATTCCTTTTTCTGTTTTCTCTTATTTGAGGGAAATGTAAAACCCTCAGTATTTCGTTTGTTTTCTTCTTCTCAAATGTTTCAGCTGGGAAGGAAATCTGGAGGTATTTTTGCTGTCAATGGACTTGATGCACTTGGGCAGGAAGTCCTTTGCAGTAACTTACCAAATAAAATGTACCAGTAAACAGAAATAGAACGGCAGTGGGAAGCGTTTTGGATAGAGGCAGTAAAATCCTGGGGAAATAAGTTCCACTGAACATTAAGAATAAAGCAGAATCAGAATCATATTTCATATCTCTGACTTATATGACCTGAAATTTGTTGTTCTCTGGCAACAGTACAGTGCAAAGACATAAAATTACTATAAATTACAAAACTAAACAGTGCATAAAAGAGGAATAATGGGGTCATGTTCATGGGTTCATGGACCATTCAGAAATCTGATGGCGGAGGGGAAGAAGCTGTTTCTGAATCGTTGAGTGTGGGTCTTCATTCTCCTGTACCTCCTCCCCGATGGTAGTAATGAGAAGAGGGCATGTCCTGAGTGGTGAGGGTCCTTAGTGATGGATACCACCTTCTTGAGGCACCGCCTCTTGAAGATGTCCTCGACGGTGGGGAGGGTTGTGCCCGTGATGGAGCTGGCTGAGTCTACAACCCTCTGCAGCCTCTTTCAATCCTGCTCATTGGAGCCTCCGTACCAGGCGGTGATGCAACCTGTCAGAATGCTCTCCGCCGTACATCTATTGAAATTTGTAAGAGCCTTTGGTGACGTACCGAATCTCCTCAAACTCTTAATGAAGTAGAGCTGCTAGCATGCCTTCTTTGTGATGGCAGCAAGTGAGGATACACTATTGACGAACATAAAAACATGAACATAACAGACAGCCGACTGCAGGTGTAAATGTAATAAAGACGAACATCTCAAAAGGAAATACATAAAAAATTCCGATAATCTGCTGTCCAACTATTCGGAAATCCCAATGCTCCAGCATCTGGCTCCCCAGCGGCTGATTTCGACACTCCCTTCCACACACTGGGGCCCCAGTTCCTTCACGATCTCAAAATGTACCTGGTTCTGTTTCCTACACTCTCTCGAAACATATTGAATTCACTGAAATATTTATTATTCTACTGTACAACACCTTAAACAAAAAGTGAACTGAAAGTATGTTGGAGCATTAATGGAATGACATCCGATAGTCCGGAAAAGCGGCTCACCTGGTACCAACAAAGCCCCAAGCGTGCCGGATTGACAGAGTTTCACTGTATGACGATATTGCAGGCGTAAGGTTGACACATAGAGGTTAGCCCAAAGCTCAGCGCAGGGCCAAATTTTATACCACGGGTAAAGGCAAATACAAACACAAACACCTGTAAGGAAGAGGGACGAGGCTTGTGGTGAGCACCTGACGCACTTTGGCTTTTATTTTTCATGGAGTCATGCAGCTCAGAGACAGGCCCTTCTGCCCGAAGAGTCTGCACTGGCCATCGAGCACCCATTTATACTGACCCCTTTTTATTCTCCACACATTCTCATCAACTCCCCCAGATTCGACCACTCAACTGCCCACCAGGGGCGATTTACAGCGGCCAATTAATCCACCAGCCCGCACGTCTTTGGGATGTGGGAGGGAAACAGAGCACCCGGGGGAAACCCACACAGTCACGGGGAGAACGTGGAATCTCCACACAGCGCCGGAGGTCGGGATTGTGAGGGAGCCGCCCTACCAACTGCGCCACTGTGCTGCCCTTATGGGATGCTCAACAGAGTCACAGACTGCAGACAGACCAAGGTGGATGAGGAGGTGGATAACTTTTCTCTCGGTCACAGACTCACAAGCTGTTGTTTCAACATTGTGGCTAGGGTGGGATTCAAACAGCGAGTTCAGGGAAAACTGGGCTGAGATTTTGGAGGTGACGTCATGTCCCAGGACTGTTGAGAAGATCAGCAGGTTGGAGATGGGAAGGTAGTTCACCAGAAATGCAGGATGAGAGGTTTTGGCGCTAACTTTAATGGAGAGTGGGACATTACTTGAGAGGATTGAACTGTCCACGCCCCTGACTTGTTGGCGGTGAAGGGCAGGGGATAATATGTCATGGTGACAAAAACGTGGGAGGGTTATTTTTACATGGGGACCGTCAGAGAGGAACTGAGCCTGATATACAGCACATGATCCAGCAGTGAATGGCTAAAAAGGCTGCCCAAAGTATCCGACACAAAGATCGGTGGTATTGCAGATAGCATAGAAAACTGCCAAAGGATACAGCCGGATATAGATCAGCTGCAGATACGGGCGGAGAAATGGCAGATGGCGTTCAACCCGGCCAAATGTGAAGTGTTGCACCTTGGAAGATCAAATATAAAGAAACAGTTCACTGTTAATGGCAGGACCCTTAACAGTGTTGATGCACAGGGGGATCTTGGGGTCCAAGTTCCCAGCTCCCTGAAAGTGGCTACACAGGTTGATAGGGTGGTAAAGAAGGCATATGGTATGCTCGCCTTGATTAGTCGAGGTATTGAGTTCAAGAGTCAGGAAGTTATGCTGCAGCTTTATAAAACTTTAGTTAGGCCGCATCTGGAGTATTGCATTAAGTTCTGGTCGCCCCGTTATAGGGAGGATGTGGAGGCTTCGGAGAGGGTGCAGAAGAGGTTTATCAAGATACTGCCTGTATTAGAGGGCATATACTATGAGGATAGATTGGACAAACCTGGATTGTCCTCTCTGGAGCGGCGGAGGCTGAGGGGAGATCTGACAGAGGCATAGGTAGAAAGCCAGTATCTTTTCCACGAGGTTGAAATGTCTAATACCAGAGAGCATGCATTTAAGGTGATGGGGGTAAATTTGAAGGAGACGTGCAGAGCAACTTTTTTACACAGAGGGTGGTGGGTGTCTGGAATGCACTGCCTAGGGTGGTGGTGGAGGCAAATTTAATGGGGGCGTTCAAAAAACTCTTAGATAGGCACATGAATATGAGGGAAATGGTAGGATATGGACATTGTGTAGGCTGAAGGGATTCGTTTAGTTGAGCATTTTATTACTAATGTAATTGGTTCGGCACAAATTGCGGGCCAAAGAGCCTGTTCCTGTGCTGTACTCTTCTATGTTCTGTGACACATCCACAATCCTCAGGGAGCAGAACAGCCAAGGTGAGAGTGAGTGATGGTCTCAGTGGGTGCCAGGCGACAGGAGTGTGTGAATGTGCAAACTGGCAGCTGAAGAAACGTCATGCAGTTGCTTGTGAACTGAGAGAGTTTTGTTCTGGGGCAGTTTTGAGGCTTTATAAAGAAGCCTTTTAAGATAAGCTAAGCTATCTTAATTAATCACATGTACATCAAAACAGTGAAATGCATCTTTTGCGTAGAGTGTGCTGGGGGCAGCCCGCAAGTGTCGCCACGCTTCTGGCGCCAACATAGCATGCCCACAACTTCCTAACCCGTACGTCTTTGGAATGTGGGAGGAAACCGGAGCACCCGGAGGAAACCCACGCAGACACGGGGAGAACGTACAAACTCCTCACAGCTGTGGGTCTCTGGCACTGTAATAGCGTTACACTAACCGCTACACTACCGTGCCTGCCGTAACATGAGACCGTAAGAGGTGGCAAAGTCGAAGAAGGGAGTTGATGTGGAATGGGACTTGAAAGGGGAATGCAGAGCCAGTGGGCTCGGAGGACAGAGAGCATGAACCATTGAAATGGAATCACCAAAACCAAGGAGTAATTTGGCCAGAGGTGAGGGAGGAATGTGCTGAGGATATCCCAGTGAGAAATGGTCTGGTGGTGGAGACACTGCATATGGTGAAGATATTGAGAAATGGGTTGGTACCGAAGACTGATTTTAAACTGACGAGTGGGACAAGATGAGAGGCTTGAAGAAGAGGAATGTGCCAAGGGAGAGACCCTGGTGTGGCTTGGTGAGAAGAACTACACAGCTCGATAGAACTCTGGTCAGACCACACTTGGAGTATTGTGTTCAGTTCTGGTCGCCTCATTTGAGGAAGGATGTGGCAGCTTTAGAGAGGGTGCAGAGGAGATTTACCAGGATGTTGCCTGGATTGGAGAGCATGTCTTATGAGGATAGGTTGAGTGAGCTGGGGCTTTTCTCTTTGGAGAGGAGGAGGATGAGAGGTGACTTGATAGAGGTGCACAAGATGATAAGAGGCATAGATCGAGTGGACAGTCAGAGACTTTTTCCCAGGGCGACAATGGCTAACATGAGGGGGCATAATTTTAAGGTGATTGGAGGAAGGTATAAGGAGGATGTCAGGGTAAGTTTTTTTACCCAGAGAGTGGTGGGTGCATGGAACGCACTGCCTGCAGAGGTCGTGGGGGCAGATACATTAAGGACATTTAAGAGACTCTTAGATAGACACATGAATGGTAGAACAATAGGGGGCTATGTGGGAGGCAAGGGTTAGATAGATCTTAGAGCAGGATAAGATGTCGGCACAACATCGTGGGCCAAAGGGCTTGTACTGTGCTGTCGTGTTCTGTATTCTACGTTCTAAGCTCAACAGCCTGGAAGAAGAAACTGGTGAAAGCTATGACCAACGAAAAGGCTTCATTGTGGGAAATGGGTCAGCACCTCTCACCTACTGCTCAGCCAAGCCATGATCCCAGTGCAGTGAACCTCAAGGTATTTGTGGCTAGCAGGGTTTTGTTGAAACATGAGTGGTCATGGTGGAGTGAGATGCAGGGAGAAGCAGTGAGAACTGGCAGTGGGTGGGAAGGGTCAGAGAGAGAGAGTAGGAGAGGCCAGTTGCGGAGGCTGTTAAATTAAATTAAATTTTTAAATTTTATTTACAGCGTGGTAACGGGCCCTTACGGTCCAATGAGTATACCCCATATTAACATACCTGTACGTCTTTAGAATGTGGGAGGAAACCAGAGCACCCAGGACATGATGCAGACATGATGGGCCCATTTTAAGAGAGGCACATTGGAGCTGTAGGCTTATCTAAGATGGAGTCAAGCCAAGGTTCAGTGGGAGAGTCGGGAGGTCAGGAGTGCTGAAGAGAATTGGGCAAGGCTTTGGTCGGACAGAGCATCAAGAGGGAAGATGTGAAAGAAGTCCAGCTGACAAGGGAGAGGGAGGGAAGGAGTGGGGTAAAAGAAACCAAAAAAAAAACAAGCACAAGGAAGTTGAAAAAGAAGAGGCGAGCTGGCGTCCATGGTAAGAGCCAAAACGTGCAGGCAATTGGAGACGAGGAAAATACTCCCATAAATAGTACATCTTGAATGGGGAATGGAGAGGACGTGACAGGAGGATTCTGGAGCTGGAAGACAGAGAAGTGACGATGAGATAATGTTGATACGGATAGCATAGAGCTTGGATCGTTGATGAACTCTTCTTCAGGTTCAGAGGCAGGTGCAGTGAGGAGGTAAAGACCAGGAACCCGTTGGAGGGTAGAGTGTCAGAGTTCACACTGATGGAGGGATTTCTACAGCATTAAAAATTCAGGAAGTAGGCCAAGAAAAAAGTGGCAAGGTTGGAAATCACTAAAAGAGTGAAAAGTGGTGGGGGAATGTATTTTGCTAAGAACCGCAATAATACACCCATTGTAGTTGAAGCGGACTAAGCCTCACAGCTCCTGGGAAGGGCTGTAAGCTGAATAAAGCGACATCAGGATATACACAGCAAGCAGAAACATGAAATATTTGCTGAAAGAAAAAGCACAGTAGAGTTGACATTGAAGGGGGGAGAAAAAAATCAGCAAAGACACATCATGAAAAGTGAATCAAACTTGGAATGAAATCCTTGTCCTGGATGCATTTGTACACATTAAGAGAAGTGAGAGCAAATGTATCAAAGGTGCTATGAAATATATGCAGAAATTTATTTGGAAGAAAAGTAATGGCAGAGCGCTGGAGGACAGTTCTTTTATTTTTTTTATGAATTTAGAAAGGGAGGGAAGAACTGCAGAATAATTTGCTTTAACATTGATAATAAAAGAGAGAATAAAATCTTCAGAGATATAATGGAAAAAAACCTCATTCAAAACAGATTGCAATGGATTGGATAGATTTTGCTTGACTAAATTTATTGAGTAATTAGGAGATGTTACACATAGGAAGGATGAAAGTAATGTAGAGATTGGAATATTCTTAGAATACCATCTGGCCTAAGTTTAATGAAGTTTATTTATTCCTACATTGTGTCTGAGTTTTGCAGCACATAAAGCCATTCACTCACTCCTCATTGTTTGTGAACTCGTTTCTTAACTGTGGTCCTCCCAGTGAAGAGACTGGCACAGTGCAGTTGAACGGGGAGTTGTGTCCAGTGTCAATGAAGGAAGAGCAATATATTCCAAGTCAGGATGGTGCATGGTCGAAAGAGGAACCCTGCAGGTAGAGGTGTTCCCCAACATACCTTTGTCTTCCCAGCTGGTAGAGTTTGAGGGTTTGGGAGTACTGTCTAAAGAGTCTTGACAAGTTACTTCAGTGCATTTTGTAAGGTTGTGCGCACTGCATTAGGATAGGGAGTAAACGCTTAGTGTGTGGATGAGATGCCAATCAAGTGGCTGCTTTACCCTGCATGACGCTGAACTTCATAACAGTTGTGGGAACTCTGTTCACCGAGGCACGTGGAGATTACTCCATCACGTTCCAGACCTGTGCCTTGAGGACTTGGGAAGCCAAGAGATCAGTCACTTGCTGCAGGCTACTCAGATTCTGACATACCGCCGACGCCATTGTGTTTATGTGGATGGTCCATTTAATTGGTGATGGACAAGCACATGGAACATCAGAAGGCAGGAGCAGGAAGAGGCCACTCGGCCCCTCAAAAGTGCCCCACCATTCAATACGATCACGGTTGATCTGCCCCAGGCCTCATCCCCTCTTCTGTGCCACCCTGATGAACGAGAATGGACAAACTTGGGCTCTTTTCTCTGGAGCGGTGGAGGCTGAGGGGTGATCTGTTGGAAGTGTATAAAATTATGAGAGGCATAGGTAGGGTGGACAAGCAATATCTTTTTCCCATTATTGAGTGTTCCAATACCAGAGGGCGTGCATTTAAGGTGAGAAGGGGTAGGTTCAGAACAGACGGGGTAGGTTCAGAACAGACGTGAGGGGTAAGTTTTTTTACTCAGAGAGTGGTGGATGCCTGGAATGCGTTGCCTGTTGGGGTGGTGGAGGCAAATTCATTGGGGTCTTTTAAGAGGGGCTTGGATGGGCACTTAATGAGAGGACTATGGAGGGATATGGGCATTCTGTCGGTAGGAGCGATTAGCTATGTCGGCACAACAACGAGGGGCCTGTTCTGTGATCTAGAGTCATGGAGTTGTACAGCACAGAAATGGGCCCTTCAGCCCACCGTGTCCGTGCCGACCTTTTTGCCCTTCGACACTAATCCCATTAGCCCTCGTTTGGACCGTATTGTTGTTAAACGTCAAGGGACAGTGGCAAGAAGGCACTTGTGTAGCACAAGTGTTGTCTGCCATGGAATCGCATACCAGACTCTGGACTGAGCTCAGGATGAGTGGAGTCAAAGGAAAGAATAATGGAGAGCAGGATGGCTACAGGGAGTAAGGGTGAGAGGTAGTTAGGCAGACCGTCAAGGGGCGTGAAGGACTGGTACCGAGGCCATCATTCACCATTCACAGGAACAACTTGCTTTCTGGAACTAAAAACACAATCTCACAGGCTGCAGATTCAAGCCATGAATGATGCAGGGGAGGACTGCAACAAGATACAAGATTTTAGTAACTTGCAAAAATAGTATACGATAGGCAAACGAATAGTGCAAATAAATGGGAGGTGGTATATGTTTCATGGGGAAACCAGAGAGTCCCCATACTCATTGAAAAAAACATGGGTGGATGGGAAGAGAGGTAGAGGGATCTGGGATACAGATATGGCATGCTTGTCTCAAACCTTGGTAAGATCTCACAGAGTAGTGTCGTCACTTCTGAGCTCAATTTCCTGAAATGATATCAGAACTGAGATATTCCAACTATAGAAGGGACTGAACAGGCTGGGGTACTTTTGTTTCTTGAAATGAGAGGGCGAGGGGGAGGCTGATAGGGGTCTTTATGATAGGGTTCAGAAGAGTAAACATAGAACATGCAGAGAACAGTACAGCACAGGAACAGAGACTTCAGCCCACTGATCATGATGTCAAATTAAACCAATCCCTTCTGCCTGCACATGGTCTATATCCCTCCATTCCCTGCCCAATCATGTGCCATTTTAATGACTTTTAAACATTGCTATTGTATCTGCTTCCACCGCCACCCCTGGCAGCACGTTCCAGGTACCCACCTCTCTCTGTGTCAAAAACTTGCCTTGCACATCTTTTTAAACTTTTCCCCTCTCACCTTAAACCTAAGCCCTCTAACATTTGACATTTCGACCCTGGGAAAAAGATACCGGCTGTCTACCCTATCTCTGCCTCTCATAATCTTATAAACCTCCGTCGGGTCTCCCCTCAGCCTCCGACGCAGCGGAGAAAACAACCCAAGTTTGTCCAACCTCTCCTTATAGCTAATACTCTCGAATCCAGGCAGCATCCTGGTGAACCGCTTCTGCACCCTCTCCAAAGCCTCCACATCCTTCCTGTAATGTGGCAATCAGAACTGCACACAATACTCAAAGTATGGCCTATCCAGAAAATGTTTTTATTTTTGGGGAAACCAAGAAAAAAGATAGTCATTAATAAATCTCATAGGACGTACAGACTGGTGCAATGGCACAGCTCGTACAGCTGCTGCCTCGCAGCTCCAGAGACTCATTGTGTGCTCATTGTGTGTTCTTGCATGTTCTCCCTGTGACCTCATGGCTTTCCCCTGGGTGCTCCGGTTTCCTCCTGTGCAATTTGTTAGGTTAATTAGCCCTTGTAAATTTGCCCCCAGTGTGTAGGTGAGTGGTAGAATCCGGGGGGAGGTGATGGGAATATGGTGAGATTATAATGGGATTAGTGTAGGTGGGTGCTTGATGGCCAATACAGACCAGATGGGCTGAGAAACAAAGGTCTGCAGATGCTGAAATCTAGATGAAAAACACGATGATGCTGGAGGAACTCAGCAGGCCAGGCAGCATCCATGGAGAGAAGCAGGCGGTCAACGTTTCGGGTCAGGACCCTTCTTCAGGACTGAAGGTAGGAAAAGAGGAAGCCCGACGTATAGGAGGGTAACCGTGATCTGCACCTCCCCATTGCCAGTCACTTCAACTCCCCCTCCCACACTATCACAGGTATGTCAGTCCTCGGCCTCCTCCACTGCCAGGAATATTTCAAGCACAAACTGGAGGAACAGCACCTCATTTTCCGTCTTGGAACCTTGCAGCCTAATGGCATGAACATTGAATTCTCCCACTTTAAGTAACCCCCACCCCCCTCCTTCCCCATAACCCCCCCCCCCACCACGCTTCTTCTCTCCTTCCCTTTCCTAGCCTCTTTTTTCTACTTTTTTTTTTCCTTTCTCTCCTTACCTTTGACCCGTCCCCCAGTGGATCAGCTCTCCCCTCCTCCCTCGCACCTGCCTATCACCATCCCTTACCTGCATCTACCTATCTCCACCCTGTGCCCACCCCGCCTCCCCTCTTTTGTCCACCTATCACTGGTCTGCTTTTCCCTCCTGTATATATTGGGCTTCCCCCTTTTCCTATCTTCAGTCCTGAAGAAGGGTCCTGACCCGAAACATCGACCGCCTGCTTTTCTCCATGGATGCTGCCCGGCCTGCTGAGTTCCTCCAGCATCACAGTGTTTTTCAGACCTGATGGGCTGAAGGGTCTGTTTCCCTGCTTGAAAACTCTACAAAGAAGACAGATAAAGCCTTTGTTTTACAACACATCTGTAAATGGTCCAGCGCTCCCTCGGAACTACAGTCTGGATCCTGCACTCATCTCTAAAGTGGTTCTTGAACACATGTTCTTGAGAAATAGAGATTTGGACAAAGAACCAGAAAGTGCCAATGAAACTGGACTTCAGCATGGTGCTGAGGAAGAGAAAGCAGTGAGAAATTAGATGAAAAAAGTGGAGCATCTTCATAATTTGGGTGCAGATGTTTAAGCCTGCAATTATTATGCAAAGCATTGGACCCAAGAGTCAGCAGCTCCAGGAGAGGAGGAAAAAACACCGGCAAAAGTTTCAACAAGGCACCGAAGGACAGAGGGTATTCCAGAGGGAATTAGTTACAGGATATGTGCCTGCCACGGCAGTACTGGGTCAGTATTTGGTAGTTGTGTAAATGGGAACTGTAGTGAACAAGGAAATTACAGTGAATTAGCAATTGAGGCATTAAAGTCTCCGGGACAGTATGTTGTGGATTCATTTCCAACTCCCGGAGACCTGCGCCCATGGCCCTGACGAATATTGCAGTACTGAGGGAGTGCAGCACCTTTGGAGAAGCCGCCTTTCAGGTCCGATGTCAAACCAATGTCCTGCTTCCCCTCTCAGGTGGAAAGAGAGAAATCGTCACAACTCAAAAGCACTTAATTGACTGCAAAATGCTTTGGGATATCCCTGATGAGCGGCGCTGACATAAATCCAGGTGCAAGGTCCAGATCTCATCAAGCAGTGACATCAGTCTCGCTCTGCCTGGTCGCAACGACGGTGGTGGTGGTTCGAGGGGACAGGCTGCGATCGCCTCTCCATCTTGTCCTTCCAGGAGCAGTGATATGCCAGAAAATTAAAATGTATTAAATGCCACTCAAAACTGACAGGAGCGTCTGCTCCCCAGGAGACAGGTGCAGGGGTGACTAATGCAAAGCCGACAACACAAAGTTCCCCTCCGATAGAAGCGACAACACTGACAGTCTGACAGTAATGTCTTTGATTTAAAACAAAACTCAAAGTTGTCTTGACATGAGGTTCCAGTGGAAGTGTAGCCGAGCATTAATCTCACACTTATCGATTCCTGAACAGCTGAGATGGCAGGAAATCAAATTTACACACCATTAACACTGACACAAGGCCCCCAGTATGATTTATTGCAGAGTGGTGAGCTTTCTCTGCATGAATATTATCTGAAAATAAATCAGTCTGAAAGTACAGACTCACGACTCGGAGCAGGTGTTGTGTAACTGTTTTGGTAGTGGCAGTGGGTGAGTGTGGGGCGTTGTGGTGAGGGGGAGGTACTGTTGGTCTTTGTGCCAAGAACCTCGGAAAAGCCGTATGGCGCACTTGCCTTCATCGATCGAGGCACTGAGTACAGGATTGGGACATCATGATGCAGTTGTACAAGATGTTGGCGAGACCACACTTGGAGTTACGTGCGTATTTATGGTCACCACACGAGAGGAAGGATGTGCTTAAGCTGGAGGGGTGCGGAAAAGATTCATTGCTGGTACTGGATGGCTTGGATAAGGAGGGATTGGATAGGCTGGGCCTGTTTTCCCTGGAATGAAGGAGACTAAGGGGAGACCTGATACAGATTTACCAAATTATGAAGGGAATATATCAGGTGAATGGCCACCATCTTTTTCCCAGGGTAGGGGAGTCTAAAACCGGAGGGCACAGGTTTAAGGTGAGAGCGGAAAGATTTAAAGGGGACCCGAGGGGCAAGTTTTACCACACAGAGGGTGGTGGGTATATGGAACGAGCTGCCAGAGGAAGTGGTAGAGGCGGGTACAGTTAAAATGTTTAAAAGACATTTGGACAGGTACATAGATAGGGAAGGTTGAGAGGGATATGGGCTAAATGCAGGCAAATAAAATTAGCTCAGATGGGCATCTTGGTAAGTAGAATGAGTTGGGCCGAAGGGCCTGTTTCCATGTTGTATGACATGATGAAAGGAGCCAAGACTCAGGAGGCCATGGTCGATGTCAGAGGGAAGTAGGTGCCTGGGAATGGAAGGGTTGAGGGGATCCTACAATCCAGCGCATTCAAGTAATCCACCGGAAGCCCTGAAAGTGGACATTGGGTTGTGATTGGTCTCAGGGTCGCATAGCCTCCCGTGTCAACACTTTCCAGAGGCCAGTTTAAGCAGAATAAACCCAATGGGGAATCATTCTCTGATCATTCTCTGTCAGGTGAATGTGGGTGTCGGGCACGGAATGGGTTGCAGGGAAAATTGGAAATCAGAAAAAACTGCAGATGCTGGAAATTTGAAACAAAACAGAAAATGCTGGAAACATTCAGCAGGTGAGGCAGCATTTGTGGAGAGAGAAAAACGGTCAACAGCTAAGGTCTGTGACGTCTTGTCAGGCTCGTTCAACAATCATCAACAATCAGCCACAACGAGTTTCAAGCCTGGACACCAAGCTGAAAATCTAACCCGTATACCATTATAAAAGTGTCCTTAGAGTTAAATATCATGCTCCAGATGACTGGAGAACTTTAGTTCATGATGTTGAGAGTTATGTAGATGATTGAATGCTTGGAAAAACCTTGGTACAGGGAGCAAATGCTTCCAGTACAATGGGCAACATTGGAAATCCATTTCCTTTGAGTTCCCTCATCATCTGCCATAAAGTCATAGAAAGGTATAGCTCAGAAACAGGCCCTTCAGCCCACCCAGCCTGTTCCAACCCATTAACGCTAATCCCACATTTATTCTGTCCACATTCTCGTCAACTCTCCCCACTCACCTGTACACCAGGGGCAATTTACAGTGGACAATGAAGCTACCAACCCGCTCGTCTTTGAGATGTGGGAGGAAACCGGAGCACCCGGGGGAAACCCACCCGGTCACAGGGAGAAGGTGCAAACTCCACACAGGCAGCGCCCGAGGTCAGGATTGAACCTAGTGCGCTGGAGCTGTGAGGCAGCGACAATACCAGCTGCGCCACTCTGCCACCCCATAAATGGTAATCACTGCAGTTAGAGTCATACAACACGGAAACAGGCCCTTCGGCCCAACTGGTCCGTGCCGACCAAGATTCCCATCTCAGCTAGTTCCATTTACTTGCGTTTGGCCCACATCACTTGAAACCTTTCTCATCCATGGACCTGTCCAAGTACCTTTTAAATGTTGTTAATGTACCTTCCTCAACCACTTCCTCTGGCAGCTCAGTCCATCTACTGACCACTCTCTGGGTGAAAAAGTTGCCCTATTAAATTTCTCCCCTCTCACCTTAAACCTATGCCCTCGAGTTCTTGATTCCCCAGATCGGTGACTAATTAAACCACAAACCTCTCGAGCCTCCACAAAACGTCAGGTTGCTTGAATCAGCCGACTGGCTCTGGTTGTGAGCCTGAATTTCCCACTACATAGCATGAGTGCCTTGGACAAATGTTCCCTTGACCAAGAGAATTGTTGGTGATGGGAGTCGGGCTGTGTTGGAGCTAAGATTGTCAAGGACAAATACAAGGCCTGAACAAGTGGGATCGATTCCATTTTAATTATCTGCAGAAAATGGAATATTTATGATAATCTCCTATTATATTTGCATTTGGTTCGGCTTGGTGCATGGGACGTGACTTTGAGCATTAAAGAGGATCTCTAATTAGCTACTAACCACGGGATGCTGGTTTCCTATTTAAATTAGGCTTGCAGTGTCACGTTTGGACACTGAGCTTTTACATGAATCCAGCAGTACAACACCGAGCGTTGGTCTGTAGCCCATGACACAGAGCACAGGGAACATAATTAAAATGTGTTCATTATGGGGAAAAGGCTTAGCAACGCGTCTGCCAGTGTTTTAATTAAAATTAAGTATTGAGATACAAGAAGGCGGGAAAAAAAAAGCATTTTCCTGGTGGACAGTAACCTCTGATTCAGATGCTCTCCAAGGCAGATGTTTGCCACAGAAACAATGTGAAGAGAAGAAGTAATGAGTTCAAATGTTGTGGTTTTGTTTAATTTATTTGCGTGTGTCAAAAAGTGGAAGGTGAGTCTTTCACGGGAGCTCCCTTTCACCCTGAATTCCTCTGGAGGCCTCTCATTGCCTCCAACGTTCACTCCTAAGCCTCCGTAACCTGCATGTTTGAGTGAGAGGGAATGCACTCCAGCGACCATGGTGCCTCTTGGGGCGATGTCAGAAGGATGTACGTGCCCAGGGATAGAGCGGCGGAGGGGATCCTGCAAGCTGCAGTTGGCCCCGGCAGGTTCAAGCCATTTATCTGCAACCTTGATGTTGGACGTTGTCACCAGATTCTACGGTGTGCGGAGCGTGTCAACACTTTCCAGAGGACAACTTGGGCAGAATA
The DNA here is from genome assembly GCF_009764475.1 of Pristis pectinata. NCBI lineage: Eukaryota > Metazoa > Chordata > Chondrichthyes > Rhinopristiformes > Pristidae > Pristis > Pristis pectinata. The sequence goes on from NC_067417.1 coordinate 47,413,089, forward strand.
AGTCCAATGGGGAATCATTCTGAGCCAAAGAAACAAACAGCTGGATGAATGTCAACCATCCATCCCTCTCCCTCTACAGATGCTGCTCAACCCACTGAGTTCCCCAGTAGTTTGGTTTTTTCGCTCCAATTTCCAGCATCTGCAGTCTCTCTTGTGTGTCTGTTATCATTCTTCACCAGGTGAGCCTAGGACGGGGAATTGGTAAATTGGTCTATTATTGTCACGTGTACAGAGGAACAGTGAAAAACTTTGTTGTGCATGCCATTGAGGTAGTACAAGGGAAAAGCAATAACAGAATGCAGAATAATGTGTTAGAGTTGCAGAGAAAGTGCAGTGCAGGCAGACAATAAGGTGCAAGGGCCATGACAAGGTAGATTTTGAGGTCAAGAGTCCACCTTATTGTACTAGGGAACAGTTCAATAGTCTTATAACAGCGGGATAGAAGCTGTCCTTGAGCCTGGTGGTACGTGCTTTCAGGCTTTTGTATCTTCTGCCCGATGGGAGGGGGGGGAGAACAGAGAATGTCTGGGCTGGGTGGGATCTTTGATTATATTGGCTGCTTTACTGAGGCAGCAGGAAGTATAGACAGAGTCCATGGAGTCTATGGATTACAGAACAAATCGAGCTGTTTCATAAGAACAGAAGAAAATAGCAGAAATTGGCCACTCGGCCCCTCAAACCTACCCTGCCATTCAATATGATCATGGCTGATCTCCCCCAGGCCTCAACTCCTCTTCTGTGCCAGTCCCTCTCGAATTTCCTGATTTTTCCTCTTGAAGTACCTCCTGTGGTCCAATCTCCACAATCTTCCGGGGTAGAAGTTTCCAGAAATTCACATTCCCTGTGAGAAGAAATTGCTAAGTGCCTCAGTTTTAAATGACTGCCCCCTTATTTTGTAACTTACGTCCTCCCATTCGAGATTCTTCCACGTGAAAATCTCTCAACATCTACCCTGTCATGCCCCTTAGGATCTTATATGTTTCAATAAGATCAACCTTCATTCTTTTAAACCCCAAAAACTGTCGATCTAACGTTCTTAGCCATTCTTGATAGGACAACCTCTCATTCAGGAATTAGCCAAGTGAATCCACGATGCATTAGCAACCTTCAACAGCAGTTATTACACCTGGACCACTCCAAGGACTTCTCCATTCATCTGAATTGCGTTCAAGCCTATATCAACATCACTTGAACCTTCCCCAACCTCTGTTACTCCAACCTGAAGCCCAAACTCTTCTATCAATGTTATTCCAACCTGTCCCCAAATCTCAGTCAATTCACTCTTTCATCTATCGCCAGACCTCTGTCGCTGTCACTCTGATCTGCATCCAAACCCTTGTCAATGTCACTGTGGCTTGTCCCCAAACCCTTGTCAATGCCTTGTGGACTCAAACCCTCCCATCACCATTGCTCTGACCATTTTTCAAAGGCCTGTCAATGTCAGTCTGAACTATTTCCAAACCTTCATCAATGTCACGATAGTGTAGCGGTTAACGTAACGCTATTACAGCACCGGCGACCCGGGTTCAATTCCGGCCGCCGTCTGTAAGGAGTTTGTACGTTCTCCCCGTGTCTGCGTGGGCTTCCTCCGGGTGCTCCGGTTTCCTCCCACATTCCAAAGACGTACAGGTTAGGAAGTTGTGGGCATGCTATGTTGGAGCCGAAAGCGTGGCAACACTTGTGGGCTGCCCCCAGAACACTCGACACAAAAGATGCATTTCACTGTGTGTTTCGATGTACATGTGACTAATAAAGAAATCTTACATTATCTTACATCTTACTTCCAAAACTCTGTCAATGCCACTGTTCCTTGCAACCAAACTTCTGTCAATGTCTCTCTGATCAGCTCCCAGGTTCTTATCATTATTACCTTGACCTGTCCCCAAACCCCCACAATATCACTCTGACCTGCTCCCAAAATTCTGCCATTGTTACTCCGAGCTACCCCCAAACCCTCCTCAATGTCACTTCCACCTTATCTCACAGCCCCGTCCATGTCACTCCCACCTGTCCCCAGTCACTCAGGCCCACTTCCAAACCTTCACCGGTGTTTCCATTGACCCAGTCCTAAAGCATCTTCCAGGCACGGTAATGTAGCGGTTAGCGTAACGCTTTACAGTGCCAGTGAAAGATGCCTTTCACTGTGTGTTTCGATGTACATTTGACTAATAAAGATATCTTATCTTATAATGAGTCCCTACAACTGGCTGTTCCCAAACTTCTGTCAGTTTCACCCTGACCTGCTCCAAAATCCTTGCCACTTCGATCTTTTCCGAAACCTCAGTCAATCTCATACTGGCCTTTCCATTCAGACATTTTTAGGATTTGCAGGCAAGGCCCACATCTAATGCCCATCCCTAACTGCTCTTGGAAAGGGACGGTGAGCCAGTTTCTTGAACCACGGCAGTCCTTCCAGTAAAGGTGCCCCCACAGTGCTGTTGAGAAGGATTTAGACCCTACAATTATGAAAGAACGGCAGGATGTTTCCCCTCTAAGTTAATCTGAAGACAGTGTGCTTCCGTGTACCTGCTGCCTCTACTTTGTGGTACAGTTCACGGGTTTGGGAGGTGCTGTTGGAGGAGCCTATGTGAGTAACTGTAGTGCGTTTTGTAGATGGTACACACTGGGCGGTAATGAGCCAGATTCAGTTTGTCCTGGTTTTTGTGAACAGGACACGCCTGGACAATTTTCCACAGTGTGGGATAAATGCCAGTGCTGATACTGGACTGGAGCAGCTTGGCAAGAGGCACAGCTGGTCCTGGAGAGCAGGACCTCAGTACCACAGCTAGGACATTGTCTGGTCCAAGCACCTCTACTCTGTCCAGTGCTCTCAGCTGTTTCTCGAGTTCGCATGGGGTGAGTCAAATTGGCTGAAGCCAGGTTTCTGCGATGCTGGGGATCTCAGAAGGAAGCAGAGATGGATCATTCATTCCCCACTTCTGGCTGAACATGGTTCAAATTGCCTTGCCTTTAGCTTTCACGTGCTGGGCCCTGCATTCACCAGGGATGGGGAGGATCTTGGAACCTCATCTTTCCATTAGCTGTTTAATTGTCTGTCACCGTTCATGACTGGAATGCTTCGATCTGATCAATTAGTTGTGATATCGCTTAGCTCTGTCCATTGCATGCTGGTTTTTGCTGTTTAGCATGCAAGTAGTCTTGTGTTACAGCTTCACCAAGTTAGCCTCCCTTCTGCACTCCTCTTTGAACCAGGATTTATCTCTCAGCTTGAGAGTAATGGTGAGGCTGCTGGTTGTGATGGCGCATGTTTCCGTTGCCGTTAACGGTCTGCGGCACCTCATGGTGCCTCACTGTAAGCCATATCTGTCCTGAGTCCACCCCACTTGGCACGGTTGTAGTGCCACACAACACAGTGCAGGGTGTCCTCGATGTGAAGATGGGACTCTTGTGTGTGGTGGTCTCTGCTATCAATGCTGTCACGGATAGGTGCCTCTACCGCAGGTAGATCAGCGAGGACGAGCTCAGGTTGGTTGATTCACCTTGTCGGTTCACTCGCCCCCTGTCGCAGACCCAGTCTTGGCAGCTCCTGTCCTTCACGACTGCCCAGCTCAGTCAGTAATGGAGTCACAAGATCACAAGACAAAGGAGCAGAAGTAGGCCATTCAGCCCATCGAGTCTGCTCCATGAGCTAAACTAAAACTATTCCTATCTAGCCCCAGTTTCCGGCCTTTTCCCCATATCCCTTGATACCTTGACTAATTAGGTACCTATCAATCTCCTCCTTAAATGCCCCCAATGATTGGGCCTCCACAGCTGTATGTAGCAAAGAATTCCATAATTTCACTACCCTCTGGCTAAAGAAATTTCTCCTCATTTCTGTTTTAAATGGGTACCCTCTAATTCTAAGACTGTGCCCTCTAGTCCTGGGCTCACCCACCAAGGAAAACAGCTTAGCCACATCTACTCTGTCCAGTCCTTTCAACATTCTAGATGTTTCTATGAGGTCCCCTCTCATTCTTCTGTACTCCAATGAATACAGTCCAAGAGCCAACAAACGCTCATCATAAGTAAGCCCTTTCATTCCGGGAATCATCTTCGTAAATCTTTTCTGAACCCTCTCCAACATCAGTACATCCTTGCTAAGATAAGGGGCCCAAAACTGCGCACAGTATTCCAAATGAGGCCTCACCAGTGCCCCATAGAGCCTCATCAACATTCCCTTACTTTTAAACGTTATACCTCTCGAAGTGAATGCCAACATAGCATTCACTTTCTTTCCCAGAATCACCAGGGAACTCCTGGTGGTGGACCTCGGACCCCACCCAGAGTGCATTCTGTACCCCTGCTGTTTCCAGTGCCTCCTCCAAGTGTCATTCAACGTGGAGGAGCACTGATTTGTCAGCTAAGGGGGGGGGGGGGTGACGTAGAGTGGGGTGGGGGACGGTGGGTGGTGAACAGGAGGAGGAGTCCTTGCCCATGTTTGACCAGATGCCAAGAGGTCTTCTGTCAGTGGACAGCCTTCGCCCAGGTCGTGGACTCACCAGTGACTGACACAACATCCTTCCAGCGCTCTGTAATTGAGCCCTTCCACCTCTCTGGCCCCCACTCCAACCAGTGAGCTACTTTGTGCAAACATCATCACACCGTTGCTCATCAAAGGAGATGACCCCTCACACTGTACACAGTTATACATTTGAAAAGCAGGTGAAAGATGCCGAACCTTCCTCTCCTTGGACAGAGAAGGCTGTGAAGGTACTTAACTGAGGTGTGTAAAAGTGTGAGGAGCAGGCTGCAGTCTGTTTAAATTGTGGCAGTTCTGACTCCTGGACTGGTGTGTCCAGGAGGAGGTACAGGAGCCTGAAGACCCACACTCAACGATTCAGGAACAGCTTCTTCCCCTCCACCATCAGATTTCCGAACAGTCCCTGAGCCCATGAACACCACCTTGTTGTTTGTCTTTTGCAGGCACGGTAGCGTAACGCCATTATGGCGCCAGCGACCCGGGTTCAATTCCCGCCGCTGTCTGTAAGGAGTTTGTACGTTCTCCGCGTGTGCCTGCGTGGGTTTACTCCGACTGCTCCGGTTTCCTCCCACCTTCCAAAGACGTACGGGTTAGGAAGTTGCGGGCGTGCTATGTTGGTGCCGGAAGTGTGGCGACACTTGCGGGCTGCCCCCAGAACACTCTACGCAAAAAGATGCATTTCACTGTGTGTTTCCATGTACATGTGACTAATAACGATATCTTATCTATTTACTTTTGTGACTTACAGTGATCTTTCTGTCTGGCACTGTACCGCAGCTGCAAATTTCATGACATATGTCAGTGATAATAAACCTGATTCTGTGAAGGGCAGGCTGGTATTGTTCTGATGAGTCTTAGTCACTGATCACTAAATTAAAGCTAGCTTGAGAACTCAGAGTCATAGTCATACAGTATTGAACCAGGCCCCATTGTCCATTGCACCCACTTACACTAATCCTACACTAATATTGCTTTATCACCCCACACATCTCCCTCCAGATTCTACCCCTCACCTACTCGCAGTAGTGGGGGGGAGGGGTGCGGAGATTTGTAACGGCCAATTAACCCACCAACCCGCAGGTCTTTGGGATGTGGGAGGAAACCGGAGCACCCGGAGGAAGTCCATGCGGTCGCATGGAGAACGTACAGACTCCGCACACAACAGCACCCGAGGTCGGGACCGAACCTGGGTCTCTGGCGCTGTGAGGCAGCGGCCCTACCCACTGCGCCACTCTGCTGCCTCAATCACTGGCGCAGTGTCAGTTTTCTCCCCGACTTGCTCCAGCCTTGTGGCTTTTCCAAAATTAAAGGTGCTATATAAATGCAAGCTGTTGAGGTGCACTTCACATTGCAAGACAAAGTAGCTACTGCACAAGCTCAAGTAACGCCTTACTTGTGTCTCAGCTCAATCTCCAGCCCCGATGTCACTGTCAGAATAAGGGTTGGGTTGTGTTCATTAATCATCTCTCCTGTTTGAAGGAAAGTTTGCAGCTGAATGAAGACAGACACAGTTGACTTCAGGATGTTCACTTTGCCTTTCAAATCCCTCCCTGGCATCAATCTGCCTCAGTTTGGCAATATCTGCTTGGCGTGTGTGCCTCCAATGGAAACTGAAAATAAATCCTTTCACGATCCACCCACCACGGGCGGCAGAGTGGCGCAGCTGGTAGAGCTGCTGCCTCACAGCTCCAGCGGCCCGGGTTCAATCCCAGCCTCCGCTCCTGTCCGAGCTGAGACGAATGACTCCATTTTATGGCCCACGCTGTGACTCGCTGATGGGTCCGCTGCTCCAGCCATGCCGGTTCGATCCCGACCTCGGGTGCTGTCTGCGTGGAGTTTGTACGTGGTCCCTGAGACCATGTGGGTTCTTCTCCCCACTCCCCCGCCCCCCCCCCCCCACCAGGTGCTCCAGTTTCCTCCCACAGCCCAAAGGCGTGCAGATCGGAAGGTCAATCAGCTGCCGTAAGTTGCCCCTGGTGTAGGTTCGTGGAGGAGCTGAGCAATAGGATAGGTTTCAGGAGAACATTAGGGAATGGGATTGATGGGATTGCCGTGCGAGCTGGCATAGACAAGATGGACCAAATGGCCTCCTTCTTTGTCATATGGCAAAAAAAACTGCAGGGCCACTCCAAAAGGTCAGTCCTGCCGTTTGCTGTACTGTCCCCAGCTGCTTCAATGAACTTTGCTGTGTCACGGAGTCCTACAGCATGAAAACAGGCCATTCGGCCCACCACGTCCACACTGACCGGTGGGCACTCATCCATATTCAGCCCATCTAACAGCACTTGGCCCGTAGCCCTCTATACCTGGGTGATTCAAGTGTTCATCTGGACACTTCTTAAATGCTGTCAGTGACTCTTCCACTGCTCCCTCAGGCAGTCTGTTTCAGGTACTCACCACTCTACGGGTGAAAAAGGTCCCCTTCTGATCCCCCGTGTCACCTCCCTGTGCAGTACTCTGCACTCCACCCCCACCAAAATCCTGCTTTTCAAAGTCACTTGAAGATAATTTCTTAAAATATATTCTTGGGAGCAGACAACCAACTGAAGCATTTAAGATCCTGAGGGGTCTTGACAGGGTGAGTGTGCAAAGGATGAATATAAAACTGGGAGTCTCTCTTTAGAAATAAGGGATCACCTGTTTAAGACTGAAATGAAGCAAGATATTTTTCTGTCGTAGGACTTTGATGCTTTTCTTTACCCCAAAGGGCAACGGAAGCAGGGTCCTTGAATATATTTAAGGCAGAGGAAGATGGATACTGGGGTAAATACCTGAGTGTGTCACTTATACTGGGGAAAGAGACCAGAGAGATAACAGAGGGTAGTGAGTACCTGGAATGAGAGGCAGCGGTCGAGGTGGGTATAATTGCAACATTTAAGAGGCATTCGGAGAGGTAATAAATTTATCAGTCACATGTACATCGAAACACACAGTGAAGTGCATCTTTTGCGTAGAGTGTTCTGCGGGGCAGCCCGCAAGTGTCACCAATCTTCCAGCGCCAACATAGCACGCCCACAGCTTCCTAACCCGTACGTCTTTGGAATGTGGGAGGAAACCGGAGCACCTGGAGGAATCCTACGCAGACACGGGGAGAACGTACAGACTCCTCACAGACAGCGGCCGGAATTGAACCCGGGTCTCTGATGCTGTAATAGCGTTACGCTAACTGCTACACCACCGTGCCTGCCCAAAACATTGACTATCTATTTCCCTCCACGGATGCTGCCTGACTCTATGAGATCCTGCAGCAACTTGTTTGTTGCTCTAGATTCCAACGTCTCCAGTCTCTTGTGTCTCCAGCTCTGAATTCATATGTCCGCATGTATCTCCATGTGATACAGACAGTGCTCTTGAGCTCACTGTTTATTGCCGTTCTCTCTGACCCAGCTACAACCCATGTGGTGATGCTGTTTCCGTTATGAAGTAATACAATCCAGGGCTTTGATCCAGTGGTAATAAATGTGCCCAGGTTAGACTTGTCTGCAACTTGGAGGTTATGGACTTGCTGTCCACTCTTGCTCTGCCCTTCCTTTGTTTGTCCTCTGACAAGCAGCTTGAGATCTCTTCATTCTTTTGAAGGCCAAAGGTTGTGTGGACTCTGGGTGCTCTGTAGAATAATCCTCAACATAAAGTCAGGAAACAAAGCAAGTCTGAAAGAAAGAATCAAAGGAACGATGTGTATTAACAGTTAGGGCAACATTATAAGCTGGTGGGAGTTGCAAAGGAAGCTGAACTTCCATTGAAATTGCAGTTTTCATCTTTTCAGGTTGTCACATTGTGGGTTCAGGCCAATGAAGTCCTTCTGTAAGTGAAAATCAAAAAAAATCTGCAGTTGCTGGAAACACTCAGCAGGTCAGGCTGCTGGAGAGAGAAGGTCGCATCTGTGGGAAGAGAAACAGAGTCAACGTTTCAGGTTGAAGACCCTCCGTCAGAACTGGGCAGGAGACAGAAGAAGTTTCAGGGAGGGTGCAGGAGGGGGTGATGTCTCTGATAAGGTAAAACTGGGGTGATCATGGGGTAAGCTGTAAACAAGGTTATCTGGCCAATGAGTGAATGGGAGCAGTTAGAGAGGGAGAACATAGACAAAAGAATGTAGGAGTTGTGAAATGCAGAGCAGGAGGACGTGCCCAGCAGGTCAGGGTGGGAACGTCCTCCACTCCCAGGGAGGGATAAAGGGAAAAAAACCAAGCTGAACCAATATCACAGATGGATGACTGATACAGACAGAAAGTGAGCTACCTGAAGCTGTAGAATTTGATGTTGAGTCCAGGAGGCTGCAATGTACCCAGAGACACCATGAGGTGCTGCTCCTCAAGCTTGCGTTGGGCTTCACTGTGACAGTGCAGGAGGTCACAGACTGACGGGTCAGAGTGGGAGTGGGATGGGGAATTAAAGTGGCAGGAAATAGGAAGCTCGGGTTCACCCCTGTGGACTTTTGTGATGTAGGGAACATGGTAATTTGCACCCAGCAAGCTCTCACATGCACTATTGGTATTGGTATCGGTTTATTATTTTCACTTGTACCAAGGTACAGTTAAAAAACTTGTCTTGCATACCGATCGTACAGGTCAATTCATTACACAGTGTAGTTACATTGAGTTAGTACAGAGTGCATTGATGTAGTACAGGGTAAAAACAATAACAGTACAAAGTGTCACAGCTACAGAGGAAGTGCAGTGCAGGTAGACAATAAGGTGCAAGGTCACAACAAGGTAGATTGTGAGGTCAAGAGTCCATTTCATTGTATAAGGGAACCTTCCAATAGTCTTATCACAGTGGGATAGAAGCTGTCCTTGAGTCTGGTGGTACGTGCCCTCAGGCTCCTGTATCTTCTGCCTGATGGGAGATGAGAGAAGAGGGAATGAGCCAGGTGGGTGGGGTCTTTGATTATGCTGGCTGCTTGACCAAGGCAGTGAGAGGTATTGACAGGGTCCATGTAGAGGAGGCTGGTGTCCGTGATGCGCTGGGCTGTGTCCACAACTCTCTGCGGCTTCTTGCGATCCTGGGCAGAGCAGTTGCCGTACCAAGCTGTGATGCATCCAGATAGGATGCTTTCAATGGTGCATCAGTAAAAATTGGTGAGGGTCAATGGGGACATGCCAAATTTCTTTCGCCTCCTGGTGAGCCTTCTTGGCCTTGGCATCTACGTGATTTGACCAGGACGGGCTGTTGGTGATGTTCACTGCCAGGAACTTGAAGCTCTCAACCCTCTCGACCTCAGCACCATTTATGTAGACAGGTGCATGTACACCGCCCCCTTTCCTGAAGTCAATGACCAGCTCTTTTGTTTTGTTGACATTGAGGGAAAGGTTGTTGTCATGACACCATTCCACTAAGCTCTCTATCTCTAGACAACCCGCATTAGTGATGTTTATTGAGGGGTATACAATAACGTCAGCATAGTAAGGCCTGGCCTTTGGAAGAGCTTGCCTCAAGCTCTGGGATCTTCTCCCTCCCTCTCTCTATCTGTCCCTTGAAAATACCCCTTTAAACCTCTGTGACCAGCCTGACTAAATATGCCTCTATGTGGCTTGTTAGTTGGTTTAAGGACATTCCAATAAAATGCCTTCCTGTATTAGATATTCTTTATAAATGCCAGTTTAGTGATGGGAAAATTTGTGCAGCTGCATCACTTAAGTTTTCAACAGCACTGAGTTTGCCCGGAGTCCCAGGTGAGAAGGGCCTTTGGCTCATGTGGAAGGAGTTTGAGGATTCTCAGTCCAAGTCCCACTGCAATGCAAGAGCAGATTAACTAATTGGTAAGTGATTTGTTATTGTCACATGTACCGAGGTACAGTGGAAAACATTGTTCTGCATGCCATCCATACAGATCCATTCATCACATCAGTGCATTGAGGTAGTACAAGGGAAAAGCAATAACACAATGCAGAGTAAAGTGTTACAGTTACAGAGAAAATGCATTGCAGGCAGACAATAAGGTGCAAGGGCCACGACGAGGTAGATTGCGAAATAAAGAGTTCGCCTTCACCACACAGGAAGCCTGTTCAAGAGTCTGATAACAGCTGCTGCCCTTGAGCCTGGTGCTGCGCGTTTTCAAGATTTTGTAACTTTTGCCGCACATCCTTCCTGTAATGGGGGCAACCAGAACTGCAGGCAATCCTCCAAATGCAGCCTAACCATTGGTCTGCCCTGCTAAGTTTTCTGTGGGATGGGTTAGGTTCACTGCAGACTCTGATACATAGGGCAAAGGCGATAGAACAGTACAGCACAGGAACAGGCCCTTCGGCCCATGATGTCAGTGCCAACCATGGTGCCAATACCTTATGAGATCCACCATGCCCTGGCACATTGGCACAGCTTGCAGAGCCGCTGCGTTCCCAGCATTTTCAGTGTTTATTTGCAGGCAGCACTGCATAGCCTCCCAAGGTATGTTTGGTCACCATAATGTACGAGGACCCACGCAGATATCGTGGATTGGCAGTGGTGTGTGTCACCTGGCTGAAGAGACTTGTTGGCAGTTTCAAAAACATCGCAGTCGAGGAGTTTGTGCAGCAGAATTAATGGAAGGTTTTGAAATCTTTCTCCCAACTATTTCACCGATGAAATGTTATGCCTCGTTCCTTTGAACCTGCCCGTAAACTTGTCTTAATCCCTGTTCTTCATTGCCCCGGGATCACTGCCTATCACAGCCGTCAGCTGAGGCTCATTCATTCCGGCACCTCAAAACTGTGCTGCGCTCCCTGCTAACCACCGTCCTGCAGCTCCTGAGACTCAAGGTCAGCGGCACTTAATCGGCACTTCTTAATCTGCCTCCCACACTGTTCAGCCTTGATGGTGATCTGCACTGCTCCCCTGAGTCTTGATTGAAATGAGCAAGTACATTAATGAGGCCCAAGGTTATGTAAATGTTACTGACATTGTCAAATGAGTTCAGCTGAGACAGTTCTGTAGCTGAAGGGGCTGTCTTTGGTCATCAGAATTCATGCATTTCTCCGAGTAACCCTGTGCTTACAGACAAGACAGTGTATTACCAAGAAAACAAGATGCAGAATGCTGGAAGAAATCAGTAGATCAAGCAGCATCTGTGGAGGCAAAAAAGGTGTGTGTGTGTTGATGGTTCGAGTCGAGACCCTGCATCTCAGGACTGAGAGGGAAGAAGAAAGATAAGACAGGATTTCTTTATTAGTCACATGTACATCGAAACACACAGTGAAATGCATCCCTTTGTGTTACTGAGAACGTGCTGTGGCAGCCCGCAAGTGTCGCCACGCTTCCGGCGCCAACAGAGCACACCCACAACTTCCTAACCCATACGTCTTTGGAATGCGGGAGGAGACCGGAGCACCCGGAGGAAACCCATGCAGACACGGGGAGAACGCACAAACTCCTCACAGACAGCGGCCGGAATTGAACCCGGATCGCTGGCGCTGTATGCCGAATGTGCAAGATAATCAGCCACTAAATGGGTCGCAGGAATGCAGGAGTTGGAGGAGCTACCTTTGCTGCATTCTGAAGTTGTAAATGCAACTCTGTTTATTTTTCCAAGGCTGAATTTCAGAATGTAGCATCATTACCTTAACTTAACAAGTGACAGCAATTACGTGGTTACTTTTTATGTACATCCCAATACAGGTCCTCCCCAGGTAACGAACACCTGACTTATCAAATTCGAGTTTATTGCCTTCAAGACTGTAACTTCCTGGTTCTAGTTAATTAGTTAATTAATTAGTCATGTTCAACAGGGTGCCATGAAACTCCTTGCTCGCACACATGAAGATACCCCAAGCAGGGGAACATATTGTCTCCTCATCTACTCTGTCCAATCCCCTCTCACTTTCCACTACAATGGACTTTGTTGTTCTAATTGTGTTCTATCTTGTAAAAATTGTGTATAATTTATGTTCTATTTTCTTGTGAATGCTGCTCAGGTGTTGCAATGCACCTGTGATGCTGCTGCAAGTAAGTTTTCCATTGCACCTGTGCATACATGTACTTGTTCATGTGACAATAAACTCGACTGACTTTGATTACTGGGGGTTTAAATGATCACCTCTCATTCCTCTAAACAAGATGGGTACAGGCCCAGGCCCTTCGGCCCACGATGTTGTGTTGAACTAATTAAACTAACAATGCCTAATTAAACTAATCCCTTCTGCCTGCATGTGGTCCCTATCCCTCCAATCTCTGCACATTCATGTGCCTCTCTAAGGGCCTCTTAAATGCCTCTATCATACCTGCCTCCACCACCACCCCTGGCAGCGCATTCCAGGCACCCACCGCTCTCTGGGTAAAAAACTTGCTCCACATATCTCCTTTGAACTTACCAACTATCACTTTAAATGCATGCCTTCTGGTATTAGACATTTCAACCCTGGGGGAAAGATACTGGCTGTCTACTCTATCTATGCCTCTCATAATCTTATAAACCTCTATCAGGTCTCCCCTCAGCCTCCGCTGCTCCAGAGACGGCAGCCCAAGTTTATCCAACCTCTCCTTAAAGCACATGCCCTCTAATCCAGACAGCATCCTGGTGAACCACTTCTGCACCCTCTCCAAAGCCTCCACGTCCTTCCTGTAATGGGGCAACCAGTCATACAACAGAGCCTCCAGCCCTGGATGGAGGCTCTGTTGACTGATTGACCTGCTCAGTGCCACAGATGGGCTTAAATGCCTCACTGAGCAATGTCAGATCAGGACTACATGTACTCTCACTTTGCCAGAACATCCACGTCACAGAAATAGCCTGCTTGCCTGCGAAAAATGGCAGAACAGGTGGAGCACTAAATATACAGAGGTGGTGTGGAAATCCCCTGAGATATGAACTTTCAGAAGTGCATTGAGTTCCTGCAGAGACAATCATCTGTTCCCATTGGAGTGAGACGCATTGTCTTTGGCTGGGAGATTTTTTTCATGCCATTGCACCTTTCTAACTAACTCTTGCCTGCCCCCACTGCACTGACTGGCAGGAGTCCACAGTTACGTGAGGTTTCAGATATCGTGTATTTTATTTCAGTGTAATTGCAGCTGGTATGATAGAGTCATGGAGTGTGGAAACAGGCCATTCGGTCCTTCATCTCCATATTGACCAATGGGCACCTATCCGTGTTAATCCCATCTTCCAGTACTTGGCCCCTAGCCTTCTATACCTGGGCAATTCAAGTGCTTGTCTAGGCATTTCTTAAATGTCAGTGACTCTGCTTCCACCGCTCTCTCAGGCAGTGTCCAGGTACTCACCTCTCTCTGGGTGAAAAAGCACCCCTCAGCTCCCCTCTAAATCTCTTACCCCTAAACCTGTGCCTTCCAGCTTTATCTACCTCTGATATGGTATTGCTATTGGTTTATTATTGTCACTTGTACCGAGGTACAGTGAAAAACTTGTCTTGCATACCGATCGTACAGATCAATTCATTACACAGTGCAGTTACATTGAGTTAGTACAGAGTGCATTGAGGTAGTACAGGTAAAAACAATAACAGTACAAAGTGTCACAGCTACAGAGCAAGTGCAGTGCAGGTAGACAATAAGGTGCAAAGTCACAACAAGGTAGATTGTGAGGTCAGAGTCCATTTCATCGTCTAAGGGAACTGTTCAATAGTCTTATCGCAGTGGCATAGAAGCTGTCCTTGAGCCTGGTGGTACGTGCCCTCAGGCTCCTGTATCTTCTGCCTGATGGGAGAGGGGAGAAGAGAGAATGACCCGGGTGGGTGGGGTCTTTGATTATGCTGGCTGCTTCACCAAGGCAGATGGGAAAAGGTTTCCTGCAGTCTATACCCTTCATCATTTTATATACCTCAGTCATGTCTTCTCCTAACCTCCTCCGCTTCAGGGAGAACAGATATCTGCGAATGTAACATACATTCTAGCTGTGATCCGCGTAGAATTCAGCACAGACTCCAAGCGGAATTTAAGACATACGCAGACCATGTGTTTCCATCTCCAAAGCATCCCAGGCTAGGAATTCTGTCATCCTGAACTGCGCATTGTGTGTTACAGGAGTGAAAAACCCACTTGCTGGAAGTGACCAGGACCTTTGTCCTGTGTACAGCGTACTTCTCCGGATGTGGCCAGGGCTCGCTCAATGTGATGCACACGCTCAAAGGCTGGCGCACACAAGGAGTGTGTCGGAGGGTTGGCGGTACAGAATTTGATGTCGCATCCACAAAAGGCAAATGCGCAGTTACTGTCAACCACACATCAGATGAAACAGGCCGTAGCTGGGGCCTGTCTTAGCCTCAGTTAAAAGGGGCAGACTTACTGGCACACTGCTGAGCTATCCACTGACCTACAAGCAGGTACTCCTTTAAGGCCTTCCTCGGTCAGAGTCAGAATCAGGTTTATTATCACTGACATATGTCGTGACATTTGTTGTTCTGCAGCAGCAGTACAGCGCAAGACATAAAGACTTAAAAATTACTATAAGTTACCAAAATAAATAAATATTGCAAAAGAGGAATAACAAGGTAGTGTTCATGGGTTCATGGACAGTTCAAGAATCTGATGGTGGAGGGGAAGAAGCTGTTCCTGAATCGTTGTGTGTGGGTCTTCAGGCTCTTGTACCTCCTCCCTGATGGTAGTAACACAAGAAGGCATGTCCCGGGTGTTGAGGGTCCTTAATGATGGATGCTGCCTTCCTGAGGCACCGCCTCTTGGAGATGTCCTCGATGGCGGGGAGGGTTGTGCCCGTGATGGAGCTGGCTGAGTCTACAACCCTCTGCAGCCTCTTTCAATCCTGCGCATTGGAGCCTCCGTACCAGGCTGTGATGCAACCAGTCAGAATGCTCTCCACCATACATCTGTAGAAATTTGCAAAAGTCTTTGGTGACAGACCAAATCTCCTCAAACTCCCAATGAAGCAGAGCCGCTGGCGTGCCTTCTCCATGACTGTATCAATGTGCTGGGCCCAGGATAGATCCTCAGAGATATTGACGCCCAGGAACTTGAAGCTGCTCACCCTTTCCACCGTTGACCCCTCAATGACGACTGGTGTGTGTTCTGCCATAGAACCATAGATAGAACAATACAGCACAATACAGGCCCTTTGGCCCACCACGTTGTGCCGACCTTTAAACCACAGCTAAGACTATCTAACCCCTTCCTCCCACATATCCCTCTATCTTAAATTCCTCCATATGCTTATCTAACAATCTCTTGAACTTGACCAACATATCAGCCTCCACCACCACCCCAGGCAACACATTCCATGCACCAACCATTCTTTGAGTGAAAGTCCTCCCTCTGATATCTCCCTTGAACTTCCCACCCATTACCTTAAAGCCATGCCCTCTTGTATTGAGCATTGGTGCCCTGGGAAAGGTGCTGGCTGTCCACTCTATCTATTCCTCCTAATATTTTGTACACCTCTATCAAGTCTCCCCTCATCCTCCTTCTCTCCAGTGAGTAAAGCCCTAGCTCCTTTAGTCTCTCCTCATAATCCATACTCCCTGATCCAGGCAGCATGCAAGTAAATCTCCTCTGCACCCTTTCCAACGCTTCCACATCCTTCCTATAATGAGGCGACCAGAATTGGACACAGTACTCCAAGTGTGATCTAACCAGAGTTTTGCAGAGCTACTCCAAGTGTGGTCTAACCTAGACCCCTTCCTGAAGTCCTCAATCTGTTCCCTAGACTTGGTGTTCGCTCCCTTCCCCGCTCCCTTGTCCGATCTGATCCAATCAAATACAGACCATTTATACAGACAGGGAAATCACGTCAGCTGAAGTTGTGGAATTCAATATTGAGTCCAGAAAGCTGCGGCGTGCCCAGGCAGAAGATGAGATGCTGTTCCATGAGCTTGCATTGGGCCTCATTGTAACAGCACCAACGGTCCGATCTGTGGGAGTGGGATGGAGAATTAAAGTGGCAGGATTGCCCGACCAGACTGAAGACATGTGCTTGGCAAATTGGTTTATTATTGTCACATATGTACTGAGGTACAGTGAAAACCTTTGTTTTGCATGCCATCCATATAGATCATTTCATCACATCTGTACATTGAGGTAGTACAAGGGAAAAGCAATAACAGAATGCAGAATAAAGTGTTACAGTTACAGAGAAAGTGCAGTGCAGGCAGACAATAAGATGCATGGCCATAACATGGTGAATTGTGAGATAAAGAGTCCACCTTATCGTACTAGGGGACCGTTCAATAGTCTTATAACAGCAGGATAGAAGCTGTTCTTGAACCTGGTGGTACGTGCTTTCAGGCTTTTGTATCTTCTGCCCAATGGGAGGGGGGAGAAGAGAGAATGTCCAGGGTGGCTTTGCAAAGAGATCTTCCTGTGAGCATTTGGTTCATCCAGTGCACAGGAGTCCGCATTGTGAACGCAGGAATTTTAGATCCGAAGATTGTGATTTTCACTTGCTCAATCAATTGGTCAATCAATTGGTCAGATTTTCTCTCTCCAACGAGGGCAGTTGGAGAGAGAAAATCTGAACAAAAGAACTTAAAAGCTAAGAAATCAGGGCAATTAGAAAGTTGTGAGGAAAATAAAGGTTGTGAAATGCAGGACAGTAGGACACGTCGGACAGGTCAGGCTGTACTCATGGAAAGCGAGAAACCAAACCAATATCAGAGGTGGAGTGAGCAGTTCTGAAATCGAGAAAGCTG
Organism: Pristis pectinata; assembly: GCF_009764475.1. Classification (NCBI taxonomy): domain Eukaryota; kingdom Metazoa; phylum Chordata; class Chondrichthyes; order Rhinopristiformes; family Pristidae; genus Pristis; species Pristis pectinata. The sequence continues at coordinate 47,430,141 of NC_067417.1, forward strand.
GCAGATTTGATGTCTTGAACAACCTGCAGTTGAAGCTCTGACCCTAATGATCTCCATCACCAGAACGGATTAATTTTTCTTCAGCAGCATTGCAAAAAGATACACGTCTACCTCAGACATTTGGTCATTGAAATCTGTCATCTTCCTCACCTTTGAGAGCTCCACAAGCTCTGTGCCTAGAAATCTTATCATAGAACACGACATCTTTGTGCGGCATGCCATGGAACTTTATCAATTGCCGGACCCTTTCAGGTTCAAAGGTCACCAGATTGCCTCAAGGTTCCCATGTGCATAGAGATACCTGGATATGCACGGGGGTAATTTAAAGGAAACCTTCCTGACCGGGTCCGAGGCTGTGGAATCTGGTGCTTGGAACCACCTCCAGGTTTGTCCTTTTAAGTTGCCCGGTTAGCTTCACTCACGGTCAGTGACTCCCAGCTCATTCCCCACCACCCAACCCTGGCTCAGTCACAACCCCCAACATATGACTGCAATCCTAACCCATCAGAACACTCTCCCAACCAGCCTCGACGGGCTCCCGCTTCTCTCCTAACAGAACTCCTGCTCTCCTGATGGACTGCCGCTTCTCTCCTCCTTGTGTCTCCATGCAGTCAGACACTCAGCCAAGATCCTCAGCCAGCTTCACAATAAGCATGCATCACTGGTTCAACGTACCATTGCTTCCATGGGACGATTTCTGGGCCTGCAATTTCTTACCCTACACTCCCCTCAGGGACCTATTTTGACTCCCAGAGTTATTGAGTCATGGATTCATTAACCAGAGAGACAGGCCCTTCAGCCCATCATGTCCATGCTGGTTATCAGGTGCCTCTCTTTCCTAATCGCATTTACCAGCACTTGGTCACGTTACCGCTGTACCACTCGTTGGTTAGGCCGCACTGTGCATGTTGTGTGCAGTTCTGGTCGCCACGCTATGGGAAGGATGTGATTAAACTGGAGGGGTTGCTGAAAGCTTCACGGCACTGTTGCCTTGTCTGGAGCGCTTGAGTTGCAAGGAGAGATTGGAGAAGCTGGGACTGTTTTCCCCGGACTGAAGGAGGCTGAAGGGTGACTTTGTAGAGGTTTGTAAGATTATGAGGGGCATAGATAGGGGAGATAGTCACAGCCTTTTCCCCAGGGTAGGGGAGTCTAAAACGAGAGGGCATAGGTTTACGCCGAGAGGGGAAAGATTTAAAGGGGACCTGAGGCTGGTGGGGATGTGGAACGAGCTGCCAGAGGAAGTGGTAGAGGCGGGTACAACTAGAATGTTTAACGAAACACTTGGACAGGTTCATGGGACAGAAAGGTTTGGAGGGATATGGGGCAAATGTAAGCAAATGGGACTGGCTTAAATGGGCACCTTGGTCGGCGTGGATGGGTTGGGCCTGTTTCTATACTGTGTTACTCATTGAATCTATGGTCAGTCACCTTCCATTCCTTGATTGTGCTTGTCTAGATCCTTCCTAAATGTTGTGATTGTACCTGCCTCCATCTCCCCCTCTGACAGTGTGTTCCAGATTCCAACCACCCCTCTGGATGAAATAAATTCCTCCTCCAATCCCCCCTTAACCTCTTACGCATTACTCTAAACCTTTGCCCTTTCGATCTAGTCCCCTCTTATAACATTGCTGTCTGTCTTTAAATCATAGAATCATAGAACAGTACAGCACAATGCAGGCCCTTCAGTCTGCAATGTCGTGCCGACATATAAACCTCGCCTGAGACTATCTAACCCCTTCCTCCCACATATCCCTCTATTTTAAATTCCTCCATATGCTTATCTAGCAATCTCTTGAATTTGACCAACGTACCTGCCTCCACCACCACCCCAGGCAGCGCATTCCGTGCCCCAACCACTCTCTGGGTAAAAAACCTTCCACTGATATCTCCCCTGAATTCCCACCCATTACTTTAAAGCCATGCCCTCTTGTATTGAGCATTGGTGCCCTGGGAAAGAGGCGCTGGCTGTCCACTCTATCTATTCCTCTTAATATTTTGTACACCTCTATCATGTCTCCCCTCATCCTCCTTCTCTCCAAAGAATAAAGCCCTAGCTCCCTTAGTCTCATAATAGATACTCTCTAAACCAGGCAGCATCCTGGTAAATCTCCTCTGCACCCTTTCCAATGCTTCCAGATCCTTCCTATAATGAGGCGACCAGAAATGGACACAGTACTCCAAGTGTATTCTAACCAGAGTTTTGCAGAGCTGCATCATTACCTCACGGCTCTTAAACTTGATCCCACGACTCATGAATGTTAACATCCCATAAGCTTTCTTAACTACCCTATCCACCTGTGAGGCAACTTTCAGTGATCTGTGGATATGAACCCCCAGATCCCTCTGCTCCTCCACACTGCCCAGAATCCTGCCATTAACTCTGTACTCCGCCTTGGAGTTAGTCCTTCCAAAGTGTACCTCCTCACACTTCTCCGGATTGAACTCCATCTGCCACTTCTCAGCCCAGCTCTGCATCCTATCAATGTCCCTCTGCAAGTTTCTACAATCCTCCACACTATCCACAACACCACAAATCCTTCCTTCCCCTCTGCTTCCTTTGTGGCTTTCAGTTCCTCCAAGTCCAAACTGTTACATCCCCTTTCTCCATCTGACTCCTCACTCCCAAGCCCTTCTGTCTCCCCCACAGTTCCTTTAAGAGCTCAGAATCTCTCTCCCTCCCGTATACGACATCAGCCCAACAAATGCCTTAGCAGTGTGGAGGAACAGAGGGATCTTGGGGTCCACATCCATAGATCCCTCAAGGTTGCTGCGCAAGTCGATAGGGTTGTTAAGAAGGCGTATGGAGTGTTGGCCTTCTTTAGCCGGGGTATTGAGTTCAAGAGCCGCGAGGTGATGTTGCAGCTCTACAGAACTCTGGTCAGACCACACTTGGAGTATTGTGTTCAGTTCTGGTCGCCTCATTATAGGAAGGATGTGGAAGCTTTAGAGAAGGTGCAGAGGAGATTTACCAGGATGCTGCCTGGATTGGAGAGCATGTCTTATGAGGATAGGTTGAGTGAGCTAGGGCTTTTCTCTTTGGAAAGGAGGAGGATGAGAGGTGACTTGATAGAGGTGTACAAGATGATAAGCGGCATAGATCAAGTGAGAGACTTTTTCCCAGGGCAAAAATGGCTAACACGAGGGGGCATAATTTTAAGGTGATTGGAGGAAGATATAAAGGGGATGTCAGAGGTAGGTTTTTTACACAGAGCATGGTGGGTGCGTGGAACGCACTGCCGGCAGAGGTTGTGGGGGCAGATACATTAGGGACATTTAAGAGACTCTTAGATAGACACATGAATGATAGAAAAATGGAGGGCTATGTGGGAGGGAAGGGTGAGATAAATATTGGAGCAGGATAAAATGTCGGCACAACATCATGGGCCGAAGGTCCTGTACTGTGTTGTAATGTTCAATGTTCCATAAATGCCATCCACTACCCACTTCCAACGGACTGCCAACCGAGACCCGGGCCATTTCTCATACTGATAGTGCCATCTAAATGAAGGTTGTTGTGTGCCTCAGGTCTTCACTGGACAGATCATTTCCGCTCCTAAGCAGTAGTGGTTCCCAAGAGAGAGAGAGCAGCGTGTTGCAAAGGCGGTAGGTAACTCCCATGATAATGTGGCCTCCATATTGTTATCAACCCATTCCAGAGACACAGAAGACACATAAAAGGAGCCCACAGATTTGACAGCACAGTGATGAGCTTGCTAGCACTGAATAGTGGAAATGAGATGGGAAATAATCAGCACACTCATTTAGAAAATAGTGCCGACTGCAGATCTAAAAGTCAGAAGGAATCCAAGCTGAGGAAATGTCTGCATCACTTGATTGAACTGTTTCTGTTTTGTGTAACCCTTGCTCGTTGAATGAGCACAGCTGCGAAGCACTGTAGCTTGCATAAGGAGGGAAACTGACAGTGCGGAGCCATACGCCGGCTTATATCATGCTGAACGCATTTCAAGTCTGGAAGCAGCACTGCCATTGAAAGCATTAACCTTTCTCTGCCTGCGTGTATGCATGCAGTAAGGGTATCCAAGTTTTCGGAGAAGGATCAGATGCAGTCCACTGAGGCAGAATGTGCTGGGAATAGAATGCCCATTAACCCCCAGGTGTAGGAATCCTGGCAAGGGCAAAGTTGATGCCCGTCCTTAATTACTGTCAATAGGTGGTTGTGGGACAGTACCTTCGAGCTCTGTATAATGTAACTGTGCAGCAGGCTCGGGCAACATTGAGAAGTTGATGATCAACCATGCTGGTGTGAAACAGGAGTCCAATATAGGACAGTGATTTACTTCACCAAAGGGCTGGGACCCAGTTGCATCTTTACAATAATCCACAGAAGGAATTACAGTAATTCCTCAATTTATGTATGTTTGTCTTACAAATTCTTTCTCCAATGATGTTGGCTCTTTAGGAGTGTGTCCTCGATTTACAGATCTATTATTCACCATAGCGATTACCTTCCACCCGAGAAATGCACTGCATCAACACACCTGCAATGTACTTTGCCCTGCCTTTTTTGGTTTATGGAATTTCACTTCACAAAACGAACCCATCCCTTTCATGGCTTGATCAGTGAAAGTGAGAGTGCCACTGGGGGTGGCCTCGTGGTGTGCCTGTAGTTGGTTGGAAGGGAGGAGAGAGAGTGTAGGGATAGAATGTCCAAGTGGTGTTCCTCGGGGGGTGGGGGGGGATCTTCACTGAGTTCTGAACTTTTCACCACATACCGATGACTTACATGAAGGAACGGAGAGTTGTCGACTGGAGCTCGGTTGGTGCTACTCCCACCTCTAGGTCAGTAGACCTTGGACCGAAGATCCAAGTTGACACTGCAGCCCAGTGCTGGGGAAGACAGAAATGACCCCATGCCATGATCTTTTTTCATAATTTTTAAAATTTTATTTATTAGTCACATGTCCATCGAAACACACAGTGCAATGTGTCTTTTTGCGTTACTGAGCCCGCAGGTATCGCCACTCTTCCGGCGCCAACGTAGCATGCCCACAGCTCCTAACCTGTACGCCTTTGGAATGTGGGAGGAAACCAGAGCACCCGGAGGAAACCCACGCAGACACACGGGGAGAACGTACCAACTCCTTGCAGACAGCGGCCGGAATTGAACCCGGGTCGCTGGCACTGTAATAGCGTTACACTAACTGCTACACTACCCTGCTGCCCCTCAAAGAAGAGCAGGGAAATGTTCCTGGAACCCTACATAATATTTACTTCTCAAACAACGTCACAAACCAAATATGCCTGGATCATGTAGTGTCATGTTTTTGTGCACTATGTGATCCAATTTCTGTAAAAGCTCAAGCACTTATAAACAATGGGGACAGTTTTGCCATCCACGATTTTTGTTAGGGGCTCCTCTGTAGTTTGGAACAGGGGGGTCCCCAGGAAGTGCCAACGGCGGGCAGTGGTGTTGCTCCCCACCAAGTGCATTGCCTGATGCTCATCCAGAATTCCAGTCACCACAACCCGCCACACGACCATTCCAATGATACCTTCCTCCAGCTGGGAATTTCCTTCCACACTGCCAGTTGTGCTCTCAAGTGCCAACACCTCAACCAAGACCCCATTCTGAAGTCCAAAAAGAAGGTGGAGAAGATCGAGATTTGGACTCACCAAGATATTTAAAATATCGAAGGGATCGGACATGGTAGAAAATGATTCCCCTTTGTAGGGGACTCCAGAACGAGGGACTATGATTAGGAATCAGAGCTGCCCCAGAGCAAAATCAGGAATCGCACCTTCACACAGAGAGTGGCAGAAATCTGGGGGCCCTTTCCTCTAACAGACCATGGATGTTGAAGGTCATTTGGAGTGTTCAAGACTGAGGTTGATGGGGTTTTGATGGCTGGGCATCTCAAAGGATTAGGAGTATATGGAGTTGAAGCACAAATAACATAAGTAGGTGGACTGAATGGCCTCCTGCTGCTATGTATTCGGGCAATGCCTCTGAGCTGGAGCAGCTCTTGACAGCTAAACTCCAACCTATCAACACAGCCGGTAATTCAGCTCTGTGCACAGCCAGATAAGAATCATCCTTGGGATCTTACAGCACAGAGGGAGGCCATTCAGCCCGTTTTTCACATGCCAGCTTGCACCCCACAGCCTTTTCCCCGTAAAGCAGCAAACTAGTCCTCTTCTACCTCATGTGATTCCCTGCTTACCCACCGTGCTTTCAGTCTTAACAATTCCTCTGGGTGAAGAACGTTCTCATTTCCTGTGGATCTGTGTCCTCTGGCAACCAATCGTCCGCAGGAGAAAGCAGCTGTCCTTTCCATTCTCTGTCAAAACCCCTCATCAGTTCCCTTCTCCTCTGTTACTTGATGATGTTACTTGGTTAACCTTCTGTGTCAGGAGGAGAATGAACAAGTCAAGTCGAGCTTATTGTCATCGGCACAAGTACAGTGAGGTACAGGTACAATGAAAAACTTGCAGCAGTATCTCAGTGCAAAAACAAACACAATCAAAGACCAGTCCATGGTAGTGAAAGGGGTGGTCCGTGGTGTTCCGTTGCTGAGGTAGGGTTAGAGTTGTGCAGGTCGGTTTAAGAACCTGATGGTTGTAGGAAAGTAGCTGTTCCTGAACCTGGTGGTGTGGGACTTCTGTACCTCCTGCCTGACGGTAGCAGCGAGAAGGGGGAGTGACCCAGATGGTGGGGATCCTTGATGATAGATGCTGCTTTCTTGGGGCAGCGCCTCCTGTAGCTGCTGTCAATGGTGGGGGAGGGCTGTGCCTGTGATGAACTGGGCTGCGTCCACTACTCTCCGCAGCCTCTTGCGTTCCTGTGCGTTTCCATCTTCTTCAGTCTCTCCAAATTACTGGTAAATCTCTGTATCCGTATAGTGACCAGCTTTGGTTGCAACAGACCATAAGAGCGTGAGATGCAGAAGTAGGAGAAGGCCATTCAGCCCATCGAGTCTGCTCTGCCATTCAAAATGCCTGATCCAACATTCCTCGTCCACTCTCCTGCCCTTCCCCCATAATCCTTGATTCCCTCACTGATTAGAAATCTCTCACTCTCAGCCTTAAATATACACAGAGCAGCACAGTGGCGCAGCGGGCAGAGCCGCTGCCTCACAGTACCAGAGACCCGGGTTCAATCCTGACCTCGGGTGCTGTCTGTGTGGAGTTTGCACGTTCTCCCTGTGACCGCGTGAGCTTCCTCCTGATGCTCCGGTTTCCTCCCACATCCCACAGGCGTGCGGGTTAATTGGCCACTATAGATGCCCCTTGTATATAGGTGAATGGTAGAATCTGGGGGGACGTTATAATAAAATAAAATAAATTGGATCAATTTAGGATTTATATAAATGGGTGGTTGACGGCTGACATAGACTCAGTGGGCTGAAGGGCCTGTTTCCATCCTGTATCTCTCTATGACTCTATCACCCGAGACGCTGACTGACCTGCTGAGTATTTCCAGCACTTAATGATCTTATTTACGAATTGCAACATCTGCAGTATTTTGCTTTTGATTAATTCATATATTAATGTGAAACGATAGCCCTGAGACCAGAAAAACTTGCTGATAGATGTGGAATGTCTTGCTGCTGATATGCATGTGGTATTTTTGCTTTGGTGAATTTTAATTTATTTCGGACCTATGTGCCTGGAAATCGGAACACTTTCTCTTACCAAAGTGCATAACCCCACACTCCCCTACACTGTATTCTATCTGCCACTTCTTTGCCCGCTCTCCCAACCTGTCCAAGCCCTTCTGCAGGCTCCCTGCCTCCGCGACGCTGCCTGTCCCTCCACCGATCTCGGTATCGTCTGCAATAGTTGAATATAAAGGCAGGAAGGTCATGCTGAAACAATTGTTGTTTCACGGTCTCCTTCACCTGGCGAACAGGTGGTTGACCCTCCCCATTGGATGCTGGGAATCTGGCAATGTTCATCCCTGCCCGATCCCATGGGAGAGGAGGAATATGACAAACTGTGCTGACTTGAAGTGTGTCAGAGAGGGAGGCCGTAGATTTGCCAGACTTCACCTCAGAGCCTCTGTGCAGAGGTGCGTGACCTGAACAGCAGCAGTTCTAACCACGTCGAGTGACTGGAGCCTTGGGCAGTTATGGTCTTCACTGTGTCCTCCATTACCTGAACAATGCCAGACCAGTACATCAGCATGAAGATCCTTCAGAATCAGATCTATTATCACTGACTTAAGTGACGTGATATTTGTTGTATTGTGGCAGCAGTACAGTGCAAAGACATAAAACTACTACAAATTACAAAAATAAATAGTGCAAAAGAAAAACGATTAGCGAGGTGGTGTTCATGGGTTCATGGACCGTTCAGAAAGCTGATGGCGGAGGGGAAGAAGCTGTTTCTGAATCATTGAGTGTGGGTCTTCAGGCCTATGTACCTCATCCCTGATGGTAGTAACATAAAGGGGGCATGTCCTGGATCCTTGGTGACGGATGCCACCTTCTTGAGGCACCGCCTCTTGAAGATGTCCTCGATGGCGGGGAGGATTGTGCCCGTGATGGAGCTGGCTGAGTCTACAACCCTCTGCAGCCTCTTGCAATCCTGTGCATTGGAGCCTCCGTACCAGGCGGCGATGCAACCAGTCACAGTGCTCTCCGCCGTACATCTGCAAAAATTTGCAAGTCTTTGGTGACTTACCAAATCTCCTCAAACTCCTAACGAAGTTTTTTGTTGGTGCTGTTTGAAACAGTGTTGGAGAGTTGGCAAAGGCTGCTTCAATGCTGCAAAAACAGTGTAAATTTGCTGCACCCCTGTTACTTATTTGGTAACCCACCCTTTATCCAGAATCATACTCCCATCAGCATTACTTTTGATTTTCTTGTCAGCAATTCCAAATTAACACTGACTATACTTTAATAACTTGATCGTGTCAATTTTTTTCAAATTTGACCCAAAATAGAGCACATGCTGCAATATTCATCAAGGGACTGTTGGAAGGGCCTAACATAATGCTCCCTCCATCTTACAAAGGGCAGCACAGTGAGTAGACCTACTGCCTCGCAGCACCAGAGACCCGGGTTCAATCCTGACCCCGAGTGCCATCTGGCTGAGTTTGCATGTGGGTTTCTCCCTGTCGCCTGTGGGTTTCTTCTGGGTTAGTCAAGTAACAAGATTTGAGCTTCGAGTCAAACATCGTCCACTGAAAGGTGAATTCAACCAGCCACAGTGGCTGTATCAACAGTTATACCACAGGCTGGCTGTGCTTCACTTGTGGTGAACGATAGAAATATACAAAGTAATGAGAGGGCCAAGGTAGGAAACGTTTGACCATGGCAGAGATGTCTGAAATCGGAGGGCAGAGATCTAAAGGAAGGGGTAAGAGGTTTAGAGGGGATCTGAGGAAGAATTCTTTCACCCAGAGGATGATTGGAATTGGGAACGTGCTGCCTGAAAGAGGAATGCAGGCAGATACTCTCACCACATTTAAGAAGCATCTGCAAGAGCATTGGAATCACCAAGGCATCGAAGGCGATGGACCAAGTGTTGGTCAATGGGATTGGTGCAGATGGTTGGCATGGGCCTGGTGAGCAAAAGGATTTGCTTCTATGCTGACACATGGTGAACCCAACTTTTAAAGGTCTATCCGCTCAAGGCTATGAGGGAGGGAAGGGTTAGATAGATCTTAGAGCAGGATAAAGGGTCTGCACAACACTGTGGGCCAAAGGGCCTGTACTGTGCTGTAATGTTCTATGGTCTATATGTATGACACTTTAGCTCTAAAACTATCGGTCTCAGTCTTGAGGATTCCAGTTGACCCCAGCATCCACAGAGAGCCCTCCATTTCCACAGGACACAGGAACCGACCACACTCAGTTTATCAGTCAACAATGTGCACCTTAAGGTACCCATGGACTTGTGGCAACCATTTGCCATGTTTTCTCGTCAGATTAGTTTACAGTGAATACAGTGAATTGTATATAGCTTGACCCTGTGTGCTTTAACTCTGCCCATGGAACAAAAAAAACTCCATGCAAAGTTCCAGGTGTGTGAGTGTGTGTGTGTGTGTGTGTGTGTGTGTGTGTGTGTGTGTGTGTGTGTGTGTGTGTGTGTGTGTGTGTGTGTGTGTATGTGTGTGTGTGTGTGTGTGTGTGAGAGAGAGAGAGAGAGAGAGACAAGGAATTGGCAAACACCAAGTGCCTGGAGGTGACTAGGCCATGCGCTGGAATTGAGTGGGGTTGGAGGGGCACGAATAGACATCCCTAATGTTATCGGGTGAATGCATGGGGGGGGGGGGGGGGGGGGTCTGCTTGCCCAACTTCTACCCAACATGCCCCTAAGCCGACTGTAGTTAACGGCTGTCAGCCCTCAGAAGAACAGCTGTTTCTCGATGGAGGATGTGTGCCAAGCTAGCTAACTCTGGTCAGTAAGCTGGACCTTTGAGCGATCCCATTCAGTGTCTCCTGATGGCCAGTTACGTGAGTTGAGATGCAGATCAGCCGTGTGTAATGGAGCAGGTTCAAGCTGCCTGCTCCTTGTCATGAGGGAGTTGTGTTAACTGGTATTTCAAGGCTTGAGCAGTAGTACGTTGTGCAAAATCTCATGCCTCAAGCTTCATTTAAACTCCATGTTTTCAAACCCTGTAGCCTTGGCATGGATGAGAATCACCACTCCTCTCCCCTCTCCTGGGTCCCTGTTCCAATTATATTAGGCTCTGGTGACATGGCACCTGGGGTATTGTGTACAGGTCTGGTCTCCCTGCCGAAGGAGGGGCACAATTGTGATTGAAGGCATGCAGCACAGATCAATTCCTGAGGTGGTGGGGTTGTCCATTGAGGAGAGGTGAAGCAGACTGCCCTCTGCTCTCATGGCCTTAGCAGAATGACAGGTGGCCTCATCGAAACGTGCAAAATTCTTCACAGAGCAGATGCAGGGAAGATGTTTATTTTCTCTTGGCTGGGGTCTCTAGAACAAGGGGCCACAGTCTCAAAATAAGGGGTCAGCCATTCGGAACAGAGAAGAGAAGAAAGATAAGATTTCTTTATTAGTCACACGTACATCAAAATACACAGTGAAATGCACCTTTTGCGTAGAGTGTTCTGGGGGGCAGCCCGCAAGAGTCGCCACGTTTCCGGCGCCAACATAGCACGCCCACAACTTCCTAGCCCGTACGTCTTTGGAATGTGGGAGGAAACCAGAGCACCCGGAGGAAACCCACGCAGACACACGGGGAGAACGTACAAACTCCTTACAGACAGCGGCGGGAATTGAACCCAGGATTGCTGGCGCTGTAATAGCGTTATACTAACTGCTGCGAGGAACTGTTTTACCCTGAGGATGGTGAATCTGTGGAACTTTCTACCCAAGGGGCTCAGTGGTTGAATATACAGTCATAGAGTAATGCAGTGCAGACGCAGGCCCTTCGGCCCAACACATCCATGCTGACCATGGTGCCCACCTAATCTAGTCCCAATTATCTGCATATGGCCCATATCCCTCTAAACCTTTTCTATATATCTATCTATAAATAAATAAATAGATAGATTTATATATATATATATATATACACACATATACACCTATATATATATATATCCAAATGTCTTTCAAATGTTGTTATTGTACCTGCCTCAGCCAATTTCTCTGGCAGCTCATTCCATGTACCCTCTGCATGAAGAAGTTGCCCCTCAGGTCCCTTCTAAATCTTTCCCCTCTCACCTTAAACCTGTACTCCTTCCCTGGGAAAAAGCTAATCTATACCCCTCATGATTTTATACACCTCTATAAGGTCACCCCTCAATCTTCTACGTTCCAAGGAATAAAGTCCTGGCCTGCCCAACCTCTCCCTGTAACTCAGGAGGCCCTCGAGTCCTGGCAACATTCTTGTAAATCATCAAGGTAGATTTTTATTTAGTAGGGGATATGGGGTGAGTTCAGGAGAGCGGTGGTGAGGTAGAAGATGGGCTTTGATCTTGTTGAGCAGACACAAGGGGCTGAATTGCCTTCTCCTGCTTTTTTGTTAATAGAGTAACAGAGTCATACAGCACGGAAACAGGCCCTTCGGCCCAACTGGTCCATGCCAGCCAAGATGTCTACCTGTGCTTATCCCATTTTCCTGCATTTGACCCATATCCATCTATTCCTTTCCAATCCACGTACCTGTCCAGATGCTTTTTAAATACTGTGATTGTTCCTGCCTCTACCACCTCCTCTGGCAGCTCGTTCCATATACCCGCCACCCTCTGTGTGAAAAACCTGCCCCTCGAGCCCCCTTTCAATATTTCCCCTCTCACCTTAAACATGCGCCGTGCTTCGATTTCCTATGCTGTGTTAGCTTTTGTTCCCGCCCCTTTACGTCTTCATTTGTCCTTCCCGTTTCCCTCCCCCCCCGTCCTTCCTTCCCGCCCCCTAACACCATGGCACCAATGCCATGAAGCACCCTGCATCACAAGACCCATCTCCCTGCCAGCCAGCAATTTTTGAACACAAGCCCATAAGTGTGTGTATGTCTGTGTGCGAGAGAGCGATCTATTGCAGAAGTCCTGTGAACGATTCAGAGATAAATCCTCCACAAGACTCCAGCTGCTGAACCCCAGCCACCATTCAATGCTATCTAACGCATGGGAAAGTTTTCACTGCACAACCTAATGGACAATCGGAAAATGAGGTAAGGTGTTAGCCTGCAAGCAAAGGCAGTTTTAAATCACCGTCAGCTGCAGTTTCGGATCACTATCAGCTGCAGTTTCGGCAAATACAGCAAATCAGTGCAACAGAAGATCGCAGGTAAAACAAATTTAATTTCCCAAACTGAATGCTACCCTGTGTCTGATGCATTCTGCTGAACAGTATCACCGCCAGTTCAACCATTGTCAGTGGAGGAACGGTGATCCGAGACTGTAAGGAGGCATTAGACACAGTGCACAATCCTATCAAGCAACTGAGCGAGCTTGTTCCTATCGACGGACAGGAGAAACAGATGTTGCCAGCTCAATGGATACTTCCTCGCTTTATTAACAGTCTGAAGACGGCATTGAAATCACAAGCAATGTGTCTTCATGTGATGCTTTGATCGCTGAGTTTTCCAGCTCTCAATGATACTGTTTCCTGTGGGCATTTGTTATAATATAGATTTTAAATGAACAAAAGAGAACAGCCTATCTTATGATTCCTGCTGCAAATAGTCTGCTCAGAATGTACAGTTCCTGACTTGCTTAAATTCAATAACCATTAATTGTTGGCAGCTAATGGTACCCAGTGCATACGGTCGTAGCACTCTTTGTTTGTTTTACTTTGGTAGTCACCATTAAGAGTTTAATAAATAGCGCTTTTCCAATGTATGCTTTTTTTTAGAAGATAAAATGTTTTATCTTGGTTAGCCTGATCAGTCAGCCGTGCTGAGACAGGTAGCTGGTTTTTAGTCAAAAAACATAGTTAGATGCCACTAAGTAGTTGACAATGCCTTAACTGTTTGTGTGTTGTAAGGCCACTAGGGAATGACTTGACCCTTTAAAGTTACCTACACTTAGCTCAGGTTTTATTAAGTGTAAAGGTGAAGATCTGATACTCTCGTACATGAATTATACGGAAATTATAAAGACAGCTGCTGCCTCCGACTCAGTTTCAAGCTGTGTAACATCAGGATTGAATGTCATACGTCAGGCAACAGTCACTGTTTGGTGAGTCACAGTGGCACAGCGGTTAGCATCGCTGCCTCATATGTCCAGGGTCCCAGGTTCGATCCTGACCTCGGGAGCCGTCTCTGTGGATTTTGTGCGCTCTCTCTGTGACCCTCGTGTTTGTGCTGGTTGGTCGTTTAATTGCCTGCTGTAAGTTAGTGCAGGTTAAGGTGCAAAACATGAATTAATGAGGGAGGAGGAGTTGCAGGGATACATGGGAAATAAGGAGATGGGGCATGGGACTTATGGGATTGTTACCCCGGGACCAGCATAGGACTGATGGGCCGAACATCCTCCTTCTGCGTCAGAGCAGTTTGAAGTGATGAGGTAGGTTTAACACAGACCCCGAGGTGCACTGCCATCAATATGACAAGCAAACCTTGTGACTGTAGCGGAGTTTTAAAGGATTCGCACATGAATATCTGCTTGCAAAGTCCTGCTTCAAAATTATCCTTGCATTTCAACAAAGTTCAGGTAATTGAGCAGACGTTTATGCTGGGAGCTCTGGCCAAGAACATTGTAATGTTAACACCAAATTTCAACCCATTCCGAGATGATTAAGAACGCAGAACACCCGATCATAGGAGCAAACAACAGCTTTCAGCGCAGACAGAGGCTACTTGGCTCATCTTGACCGATCCATTTCCAGTGCTCGTTTCCAGTCTGGTTGGTCCGTGCAGTCGCACGGAGGCTCAGGACCACTTTGTACACAATCCGCTCCCTGCTGAGCCACACACTTACTCGCCTGGCTGCTGTCAGGCGACTCTGTGGATGTGCAGGGGAGGGCGGGATCTCGGAAGATGAAATGAGGTGGAGGTGGGCTGGATCAATCGACGGAGGAGGCAACGGGGAGGAAAGCCGGGGGATGGAGACTAGCAGCCAGGCTATAGAGAGGGGGTGACTGACAATGAAGGAACGTGCACGACCTCTCCGAGCAATCTTAGAATCATAGAGAGAAACAGCACAAACACAGGGCCTTCGCCCCGCTGAGTCTGCAGATACCCTCAACCATTTTCCATTAATCCTACACTGATCCCATTTTGACTCCCATCAACTCCCCCCAGATTTTACCACCCACCTCCACACTAGGGGCAATTTACCTACCAGCCTGCACGTCTCTGGGACGTGGGGGAGCACCCACGCGGTCACGAGGAGAACGTGCAACCTCCACGCAGGCAGCACCTGAGGTCGGGATCGAACCCGGGTTGCTGGGGCCGGGAGGCGGCGGCTCTACCCGCTGCGCCACTCTGCGGCCTTTGCTTCCCGAGTTCATTCCCCGTGACGATTTGGTTGCGTGCTCCTCTTTGACAAAGAAGAAGGGAGGCACGTGGCTCCTCCCTGTTCGAGTTGCTCGGAGCGGTCATGTGGCCGTCGATGTTGTGGTCAGTGGTTGAGGGAGGACAGAAAGGGGAGGGCTTTGTCAGATCAGTCAACGAGGGTGAGAAAATAGTGGATGTGTTATCGTCAATCTCACCAGTACACCCTTCCCCTTCTGTCTTTGCACAATGAATAGGATAGCCAGCCACAGTCCCAAAAGAAGACAGGATTAATTCCTCCTACACAGTTCTATCAAAGCAGCCCAGATGCTCTTAAATTGATTTTATTTCCATTTCAAAGCCTTTCCTGCCAGTGATTCTCCTGAGCTCTTTGAAGTATACAATCAGCGAGGGAAGCTTTTATACCTTCCAGTTTGTATTATATATATTCTCTCGTTGTCGGCACCCATGTGTGATTGAAATGCCCATATGAAGGTCAAGTGCCAGTTGAATCCAAGAACACATTATATTGTCACTGTGACAGCAGCCATGTGAATGTCTCTGACCGTGCGCAGGCAAATAGAGCAGGGCTGCCGAACTTACAGAGGACTCCTAATTTCAAGAACCTGCATGAAGTATCAGGACGAGCACTTGAATCGCCAAGGTGTAGGATGCTACAGACCAAATGCTGGAAAGTCAGTATTGATAGGTAGTGGGCATGGACATGATGGGCTGAAGGGCCTGTTTCTGTACTGGAGACACAGAGTCATAGAGTCGTACAGCACAGAAACAGGCCCTTCAGCCCACCATGTCCATACCGACCTTTTTTGCTTACCTACACAAATCCCATTTGTCCGCATAGGCGTGCGTCCTTTTATGCCGTGTCTATTTAATTGTCTAAATGTCTCTTAAACATAGTAATTAAATCTGAATCCAACACCCCCTCTTGGCAGTGCATTCCAGATATCAACCACTCTCTGTGTAAAACCTAACCCTCAGATCCCCTTTCAATCTCCTACCTCTCATTCTAAACCTATGCTCTCTTGTTTTTGATATCCCTTCCCTGGGTAATACGATTTGACAATCTACCTTACTTGGGCCTCCCATAATCTTATATACCTCTATCAGGTCACCTCTCAGCCTCCAGGGAAAACAAGCCCAGCCTGCCCAATCTCTCCCCATGACTAAAGTCCTCCAATCCAGGCAACATCCTGTGGAATCTCTTCCTCACTCTTTCCGGCTTCTGACTCTAGTAACTTGCACCTTCATGCTTTATCATAGATCAATATGTCCGTGCAGTTGGCTTGGTCTTGGTAGTGTCCACAGGTCTAGAATCCAGTTAATTTTGCTGATCGTTAGTCAGGTTTAGGAAACGACGACGTCTGGTATCCAAGCTGAATTATTTTGATCAGTGCCTAAATCCAGTCTCACCTCTTTAATGGTTTGATGCAGATTCAGAACAAGATATCCTTAATTATGGAGACCAGGACACTCTGCAGTACTCCACATGTGGTCTCACTGGAGCTCTGTAATATTGAATCAGAACTTCCCGACTATTGTATTAAACTGGAGAGGGTGCAGAAAATATTCACGAGGATGTTGCCGGGACTGGAGGGCTCGAGTTATAAGGAGAGACTGGACAGGCTGCTACTGTTTTCCCTGGAGAAAAGGAGACTGAGAGGTGACCTTACAGAGGTTTGTAAAATCATGAGGGGCATAGGTAAAGTGAATGTTCTCTGGGTAGAGGAGTCTAAAACTAGAGGACGTAGGTTTAAGGGGAATGACAACACAGGAAAGCTCACACAGCATAGGAAACAGAAGCAGGGTGCATGTTTAAGGTGAGAGGGGAAATATTGAAAGGGGATCTGAGGGACATCTTTTTCACACAGAGGGTGGTGGGTGTATGGAACGAGCTTCCAGAGGAGGTGGTAGAGTTAGAATGTTCAAAAGACGTTTGATCAGCTACACGGAGAGGAAAGGTTTAGAGGGATATGGGCCAATCGCAGGCAAATGGGACCAGCTTAGATTGGCATCTTGGTCAGCATGGACGAGTTGGGCTGAAGGGTCTGTTTCCCTGCTGGATGAGTTTATGGCTCTATATTCCGTACCCCTTCCAACATTCCATTGGCCTTCCTGATGACCTGCTGGACCTGTGTGGCATCCCTTTGTGTTTCCTGTACTGGGATCCCTCAACATCTGTAAACCTCTTCCATACCTCCTTCCTGGTGGTGCTGTCACATTCCCCATCCCTCAACTCGACCTCTTCTGTTATTCTCACTTCAGCATTTCTTTTTGCACCTCCCATTTGCCCTGCAATCTTTGCACCATTCTGCTGCTTTGCGCTCGTCGCTGTATTTATTGTTGTATTTTTCATTACACTGTTTACTCTGTGAGCTTCACGTGAGTAAGGAATTTCATTGCCCCCTGGGGTATGTTGCAATAAGTGAATATAATCTAATCCCCATTTTGTAGTCTTGCTCTGTTTAGATAATTTGCTTTTTCTTTCTTCCCTCCAAAGTGGAATCCAAAGTCATTCCAAAGTCCAAACTTTTCCCAAATTATACTCTCTCCACCAACTTCTTGCCCACTCACTTAACCTGTCGATATCCCACCGCAGGCTCTGTGCATCCTCCTCATGGTCTTAGCAATGGCTGTGGCGCCGTCACTTGGAGGGGTGGACTGGGTGCATCGATGTTCGGGGTTGGGGCAGGAGGTGATGGTTTCAGAACACAATTTCTCATTTATTTTTGTATTTCCTTGCAACATTGAAGGAGGTTGTTCATCCCCTCAAGTCTGCTCACAGAAAAGTGCCCCCAATGAATGAAAATTAAAAAACTCATGCAGATGCTGGGAATCCGAAATAAAAACAGAAAATGCTGGAAACACTCAGCAGGTCAGGCAGCATCTGTGGAGAGAGAAAAACAAAGTTAATATTCCAGGTCTGAGACCATTAAGGCATTTTAATCTCTGACAGAGTTTCCAACTTGAAATGTTAACTGTTCCTCTTTCCACAGATGCTGCCTGACCTGCTGAGTACACACATAGAACATATATCCAATGGTTTCTGTTTTAACTCTTCAAACTAGTTCCCCCCACACTTACTTCCCTGTTACCTATTCTCTGTCACATGCCCATTAACCCTCCAAATTGTCCTGCCATCCACCTACGCTGGGGGTAACTTACCAATTGACCAACCATCCTGCACATCTTTTGGATGTGAGAGGAAACTAGAGCAATGCAGTCACAGGAAGAACATGCAACCTCCACACAGACAGCACCAGAAGTCAGGATCGAACTCGGGTTATTGGAGTGTGAGGTAACAACTTTACATGCAGCACCACCCTTGCATCTCCATGCCATACTGTGGAGGGAGGAATTTGAAATAAAATTTAAAGAAAGGAACTTGCAGTTGTACCGTGCTTTTCAGTGTGGTCTGAAGATCTCCAAAGCCATTGAAGTGCTTTTGAAGTGTAATCACCGATGAAAGATTGGAAATTGCAGAGACGTAACTGCAGCCCAGACCCTCACGCAAACCAGCCTCCCCTCCATTGACTCCGGCGACACTTGTCGCTGCCTCGGGAAAGCAGCCGACATAATCAAGGACCCCTCCCATCGGGCAGAAGATACAAAGAGCACGTACCACCAGGCTCAACGACAGCTTCTATCCCGCTGTTATAAGACTCTTGACTGGACCTCTTGTACACTGAAAGATGAACTCTTGATCTCCCAATCTCCCTCGTCGCGGCCCTTGCACATTATTTGTTTATCTGAACTACACTCTCTCTGTAACTGCAACACTATATTCTGCATTCTGTTTTTTTTCCTTTTTACTACCTCTATGTACTTATGTACGGAATGATCTGTCTGGATGGCACGCAAACAAACACTCTTCACTGTATCTTGGTACATGTGACAATAATAAATCAATTCCTATTCCAATGTGGCAGCTAATTCAGGCACACCATCTCACTAACAGTGATGTGATAGTGGAGAGATTAAAAAAAGTACTTAAAATCTTCTCTTTAGAATTCATTACCTATATTTCAAGAAAAAACATAAAGTCCATTTCCAGTCTGCCTCGGAACTGTTCCTGCTGCTATATCCAGAGTCGGATTGTGATATCCTTTGATCGTTTGGCCGTCTCTGAAGGGTTAGTTGAATGCTGTAGTTGAACAGGTGACAAATTGCCCAAAGAGGTCTCCACTCAGACCTGTTTATCAAAACACTCCTTGGGTTTCTCTCTGAGGAGTGAATCAGAATCAGGTTTATTATCAGTGACTTAAATGACCTAAAATTTGTTGTTTTGCAGCAGCAGTACAGTGCAAAGACATCAAATTACTATAAATTACAAAAATAAATAAATAGTCCAAAATGAAAGGAGTAATGAGGTGCTGTTCATGGGTTCGTGGACCGTTCAGAAATCTGATGGCGGAGGGGAAGAAGCTGTTCCTGAATTGTTGAGTGTGGGTCTTCAGGCTTCCTGTACCTCCTCCCCGATGGTAGTAACGAGAAGAGGGCATGTCCCGGGTGGTGAGGGTCCTTAATGATGGATGCTGGCTTCTTGAAGATGTCCTCGATGGTGGAGAGGGTTGTGCCCGTGATGGAGCTGACTGAGTCTACAACCCTCTGCAGCCTCTTGCGATCCTGTGCATTGGAGCCTTCATACTAGGCAGTGTTGCAACCAGTCAGAATGCTCTCCACTGTACATCTGTAGATGTATGGTATGAATACTGGGCAGAGGAGTGAGCTCAGATTGCAGTGTCATGTCCAACCAAGTAGCATGAGCAGCAGTGGAGATAAAATGAAAATTCCACATAAGGATTAATCAACAGGCCCATCTGCTTTTGAAAGGCAAGACAAAAGTAATGTTTCAGGTGGGAATCCTTCATCCTGGCATCTCTTTGATGCTTTTAGACCAACATCGCATTTGTAATATTTTCAATGTGGAAGCAAGTTGCCTCTGAGGAGAACGAGGTTAATGGTAATCAATTAATGACTTGGATGAGGGGATAGAAGGGTGGGTTGGCAAGTTTGCAGATGACACAAAGGTTGGTGGTGTTGTGGATAGTGTGGAGGATTGTTGAAGATTGCAGAGGGACATTGATAGGATGCAGAGCTGGGCTGAGAAGTGGCAGACGGAGTTCAATCAGGAGAAGTGTGAGGTGGTACACTTTGGAAGGACAAACTCCAAGGCGGAGTACAGAGTTAATGGCAGGATTCTGGGCAGTGTGGAGGAGCAGAGGGATCTGGGGGTTCATATCCACAGATCACTGAAAGTTGCCTCACAGGTGGATAGGGTAGTTAAGAAAGCTTATGGGATGTTAGCTTTCATAAGTCAAGGGATCGAGTTTAAGAGCCGCGAGGTAATGATGCAGCTCTACAAAACTCTGGTTAGACCACACTTAGTGTACTGTGTCCAGTTCCGGTCGCCTCATTATAGGAAGGATGTGGAAGCGTTGGAAAGGGTGCAGAGGAGATTTACCAGGATGCTGCCTGGTTTAGAGAGTATGCATTATGAGGAGAGACTAAGGGAGCTAGGGCTTCACTCTTTGGAGAGAAGGAGGATGAGAGGAGACATGATAGAGGTGTACAAAATATTAAGAGGAATAGATAGAGTAGACAGCCAGTGCCTCTTTCCCAGGGCACCAGTGTGCAATACAAGAGGGCATGGCTTTAAGGTAATGGGTGGGAAGTTCAAGGGAGATATCAGAGGGAGGTTTTTTACCCAGAGAGTGGTTGGTGCATGGAATGTGCTGCCTGGGGTGGTGGTGGAGGCTGATACGTTGCTCAAATTCAAGAGATTGTTAGATAAGCATATGGAGGAATTTAAAATAGGGGGATATGTGGGAGGAAGGGGTTAGATAGTCTTTGGTGAGGTTTAAAGGTCAGCACAACATGGTGGGCTGAAAGGCCTGTGTTGTGCTGTACTGTTCTATGATTCTATGATCGAGTGGAACGGCACAAAACATGGTCTTAAGCCCAACAGGACCACACCAACCATCAACTACCCTTTGACACTCATCCCATTTTATTCTCCCCACACTCCTCAGCCAGAGGGTGGTGAATCTGTGGAATTTGTTGCCACGGAGGGCTGTGCAGGCTAAGTCATTGGGTGTATTTAAGGCAGAGATTGATAGGTTCTTGATTGCTTCGGGGGTTACGGGGAGAAGGCGGAAGAACGGGGTT
Organism: Pristis pectinata; assembly: GCF_009764475.1. Lineage (NCBI taxonomy): Eukaryota > Metazoa > Chordata > Chondrichthyes > Rhinopristiformes > Pristidae > Pristis > Pristis pectinata. The sequence goes on from NC_067417.1 coordinate 47,451,202, forward strand.
GAAAAAAAATCAGCAATGATTGAATGGTGGAGCAGACTCGATGGGCTGAATGGCCTAATTCTACTCCTACATCTTATGGTCTTATCTTGGGGTCTACTTCCCCAGATTCTACCACTCACCTACACACTAGGGATAACTTATGGCAGCCAATCAAACTACCAAACAGCCCATCTCTGGAAGGGAGGAGGAAACCAGAGCACCCAGAGGAAACCCACGCGGTCACAGGGAGAGCGTGTGAACGTCACGCAGACAGCACCGGAGGTCGGGATTGAACCCGGGTCTCTGGAGCTGTGAGGCAGCGGCTCTGCCCGCTGCGCCACTGTGCCACCCGTACCTTGCATTTAGTAGGTTGCCTTGTTTCTTACATTTTATTTTGCGCAGCAGTTCTTGAAGGTTTAAGGTTACTGTTGATCTGTTTTGTCAAACTGTGTAAAGATCACAGAGACATAAACTCTGTCCTGTAATAAGGATGATAAAATATCTCTGCAAGGTTACTGCAGTTGGTCAGTCATTCGATTAATCACTCTTCTACTCTGCAAGTTCTAAGTCCAGTGATAAAAAGCTTCAATGGACTGAAATATTTTTAAAGTGAACTCCTTTCAAAACACCATAAAATGTTAAGAGAGTTGTTTCATACAAATGGCATGCGAGGGTGAAATGTCCCTCCGCGTCAAGCTCGTGCTGAGCTAGTTGATCTTCACTGGGGCTCCACAGTTGACGGAGACAGGACGTTGAGCCAGGAAGGTGGACCAGTGTCCCTGATGGTCTGTGCTGGATACGTGTGTATGTGGTGAGTGAGCACGGGCTGTTGTGTTGACCCCCTGTGGCTGGACTTGGATGCTGAGTATCACCACCGTGTGAGTAAAGCGAGAGTATTAGAGGGTAGGGGGGGAGGGTCACCATTGGATCGCTGCTCTGCGTTGAAAGGAGAGGAAGGTAAATGGAGTTGATATGCCACACCTGGCCGGTGAGTCAATGTCTTAGTGTGGCCACACCTATCGACAATGACCATTTGTCCAGCCTTTCAGATTGAATCATGTATAGGCTAGACCTGAAGCCTGAAGAGAATTAAGACCATTCATAATAATGCAAGAACAGAAGGAATTGATCCTTGCGCATTCAATAAGATTTCAGCTGATGATTATCTTCATTGACTTGACACTGAACAGGTCTAACCAATGCAAAGCAGCAACTAACAAGCCAATAGGACACAGAATGACATTGCAGAGACAGTATGGGTCACAGGAATCGAATGATCGGACCTTGGAGTTATCCACTCAGACATCCCCTTTGTGTACTGCATCGTTAACAATAGTTAAGAGAGGTTGGGGAGTCATTCAGGGTCTGGAGGCAGCACAGAGAAGAGCCAGAAGGTAGAACTATGGTGTGGTATAAGCGTTAGCAGGAAAGGCTGGGGAACGGTGGGCAAGGCATACTGGAGAAACAAAATCCTGAGCAACGCTGCTCTTCAAAAGCCAGGTACTTGTTGGGAAAAGAGTTCGAATCAATCTACCTTCACAAGATCACAAGACAAGGGAGCAGAAGCAGGCCATTCAGCCCATCGAGTCTGCTCCAAGGAAAGGGAAATAGAAATGAGAAATGGGGAATGGGGGAAGAAGAAGAAGAAAAAAAACTATTCTAATCCCAATTACCGGCCTTATCCCCATATCCCTTGATATCCTGACTATTTAGATATCTATCTATCTCCTCCTTGAACGCCCCCACTGATCTGGCCTCCACTGCTGTACGTGGCAAGGAGTTCCACAAATTCACCACCTTCTGGCTAAAGAAATTTTTCCTCATCTCTGCTTTGAAACTGTACCCTCTAATTCTAAGATTGTGCCCTCTGGTCCTGGACTCACCCACCAAGGGAAACAGCCTAGCCACATTTACTCTGTCCTTTCCTATCAACATTTTAAATGTCGCTATGAGGTCCCCTCTCATTCTTCTGTACTCCAGTGAGTACAGTCCAAGAGCCGACAAACGCTCCTCATACGTAAGCCCTTTCATTCCTGGAATCATCCTCGTAAATCTCCTCTGAACCCTCTCCAACGTCAGCACATCCTTCCTAAGATGTGGGGCCCAAAACTGCGCACAATATTCCAAATGAGGCCTCACTAGTGCCCCGTAGAGCCTCATCAACACTTCCTTACTTTTATACACTATACCTCTCGAAATGAATGCCAACATAGCATTCGCTTTCTTAACCACCGATCCGACCTGGTGGTTAACCTTTAAGGTATCCTGCACGAGTACCCCCAAGTCCCTTTGTACTCCCGTGCTTTGGATTTTCTCTCCTCCTAGATAATAATCTGCCCGCTTATTTCTGCTTCCAAAGTGTACAACTGCACATTTCCCTACATTGAATCTCATCTGCCATTTCCTTGCCCATTCTCCTAAACTGTCTAGGTCCCTCTGCAACCTTCCTATCGCTTCAATACTCCCTACTCCTCCCCCTATCTTGGTGTCATCCGCAAACTTAGCCACGAAACCATTTATTCCATCATCCAAATCGTTAATGTACAAGGTAAAAAGGAGCGGTCCCAACACCGACCCCTGCGGCACACCACTAGTAACCGTTAACCAACCAGAATGAGATCCTTTTATTTCCACTCTTTGCTTCCTGTCAACCAGCCAATGCTCCACCCATTCTGTTATCCTACCTATAATTCCATGACCTCTCATCTTATTAATCAGTCTCTTGTGAGGCACCTTATCAAAGGCCTTTTGAAAGTCTAAATAGACAACATCTACCGCCTCTCCCTTATCCACCTTACCTGTGATTTCTTCAAAAAACTCCAATAGGTTGGTCAGGCAGGATCTTCCCTTCACAAAACCATGTTGGCTAGGACCTATCTTGCCTTGCGCCTCTAGGTATTCCGTAACCCCGTCTTTGAGGATAGATTCCAATAACTTTCCCACCACTGACGTCAGACTAATAGGTCTGTAATTTCCTTTATGCTGCCTCCCACCTTTCTTAAACAACGGAACTACATTTGCGACCCTCCAGTCCTCCGGAACCACACTGGAATCTATCGATTTCTGGAAAATTATCGCCAATGCCTCCGCTATCTCTAAAGCCACCTCCTTCAGAACCCGGGGATGCACCTCATCCGGTCCGGGAGACTTATCAGTCTTTAGCCCATTTAGTTTTCCTAACACCTTCTCCCTAGTAATCTTAACTGAACTCAATTCCATTTCGTGAGACTCCTGACTAACCGGCACATTGCTGATGTCCTCCACGGTGAAGACCGATGCAAAATATTCATTCAGTTCCTCTGCCATCTCTCTATCGTCCATTATAATAGCTCCTGCACCATTATCAATTGGTCCTATATCAACCCGTGTCTCTCTTTTACTCCTTATGTATTTAAAAAAACTCTTAGTATCCTTTCGAATGTTATCCGCCAACTTCCTTTCATAATTCATCTTTTCTTTCCTAATGACCTTCTTAGTGTCTCTCTGCAGGTTTTTAAAAGCTTCCCAGTCTTCTGTTTTCCCACTAATTTTTGCCTCTTTGTACGCCGCCCCTTTTGCATTTATTTTAGCATTCACCTCTCTCGTTATCCACATTTGTGCCTTTTTTCCATTAAAAACCTTCTTTTTTCTTGGAATATATCCGTCCTGCAATTTCCTTATTTCCTGTAGAAATTCCTTCCATTTCTCCTCTGCCGTCCCTCCAGCCAGCTTACTCTTCCAATCAATTAGGGCCAACTCCTCTCTCATACCATTGTAATTTCCTTTGTTCTACTGAAATATCAATACACCAGTTATCAGTTTCTCCTTCTCAAACTTGAAACTGAACTCAATCATATTGTGATCACTGGTTCCCAGTGGTTCCTTTACCTTTAGTTCCCTAATCACCTCCGGTTCATTACACAGCACCCAATCCAAAACAGCCGATCCCCTGGTAGGCTCTTCAACAAGTTGCTCTAGAAAAACGTCCCTTAGACATTCCACAAACTCCCTCTCCTGAGTACTACCGCCATTCTGGATTTCCCAGTCCACCTTCATGTTAAAATCCCCCATAATTATCTTCACGTTGTCACCCTGGCATGCTTTTTCTATCTCAAACTGTAACTTATCGTCCACTTGCTGACTGCTGTTCGGGGGCCTATATATAACTGCTACTATTGTCCTTTTACCCTTGCTATTTCTTAGCTCCACCCACAAGGATTCCACCTCCTCTGACCCAATATCCTTCCTTTCTATTGATTTTATATCACTACTAACCATCATGGCCACACCTCCCCCTCTGCCTACCCACCTATCCTTCCTATACACTGTGTACTCCTGGACATTCAGTTCCCAATCACATCCATCATAAAGCCATGACTCGTGGTTCCAACTCGTGAAGGTTAGCTTGAGGACTGCTTTCAAAAACTTCCCTTCATGTGTGTGGAGCAGAGGAGACATGAATCCCAGACTTCATTTGCAGAACAATTGCATGCTTCCTCAGGGGATGTTAAGATCTCTCCGGGTGGTTAAAAAGAAAGTGGACGGAATTGGTTTCCTCATCCATGATTAGCGTTTGAACTTCTGATGAGTTTCGATTTGAGTAAAGATTCACCAGGAGCAGACAATTAATATATTTGCAGTCAAGAATACAAAGAAGCAAGGTTTATTTCTCGAGGCATGGTCCACACTTCTTAAGATGTCTGGCATTGAACTGTTGCTATGGTTTTAAGTGGTGTGCACGGGCAGTGGATACCTCCTACAGTGAACCGCCAAGGAGAAGTGAAAGAATGACCTTACAGGCACGGTCTAGGTCAGTGAGTTCATCTTCAACCAAATACACCATGAGCCCAAATGCTCCTGAAATCACCACAGCCCTTCCTTCCCCAAGCAGCAATCTCTGCAAGTCAGACATTCCTGGTCTCTTCTTACACCCACAGAAAGCACTGTCACAGGCCTCATGGCCACAGCTTGCACACACAGCCAGCCTTCCAAACCCGACAGACACGGCATGCAACAACGTTACATGAGACCCACCTTCCTCTTGCTTTTGGTATTGGTTTATTATTGTCACTTGTACTGAGGTACAGTGAAAAACTTGTCTTGCATATCGATCGTACAGGTCAATTCATTACGCAGTGCAGTTACATTGAGTTAGTGCAGAGTGCATTGATGTACTACAGGTAAAAACAATAACAGTACAGAGTAAAGTGTCACAGCTACAGAGAAAGTGCAGTGCAATAAGGTGCAAGGTCACAACAAGGTAGATTGTGAGGTCAGAGTCCATCTCATCGTAGAAGGGAACCGTTCAATAGTCTTATCACAGTGAGGTAGAAGCTGTCCTTGAGCCTGGTGGTATGTGCCCTCAGGCTCCTGTATCTTCTGCCTGATGGAAGAGGAGAGAAGAGAGAATGACCCGGGTGATTATGCTGGCTGCTTCGACGAGGCGGCGAGAGGTATAGACAGAGTCCATGGAGGGGAGGCTGGTTTCCGTGATGTGCTGAGCTGTGTCCACAACTCTCTGCAGTTTCTTGTGGTCCTGGGCAGAGCAGTTGCCGTACCAAGCCGTGATACATCCAGATAGGATGCTTCCTATGGTGCATTGATAACTCGTCACCATTGGAGGGAAGAAAATAAGACAGAACCATGGTCCTTGAACGGGGGGAACGTGGACATTACTTTTCTCTGGAAAATCCATCTGCAGTAGTCACAGTGCATGGTTTCAGTTGCATCAAACAGTATACACCATCAGAAAACGCAACCAAAACTTGACGTTTGTGAGGACAGCGTAAAACAGGCTGATAAGCTGGAACATGTCGATATTAAGAAAGAAGATGTGCTGGAACTTTTGAAAAACATTCGGATGGATAAGTCCCCGGGGCCAGATGGGATCTATCCCAGGATACTACGGGAAGTGAGGGAAGAGATTTCTGAGCCCTTGGCGATGATCTTTGCGTCCTCACTGGCCAGAGGAGCAGTACCAAATGATTGGAGAGTGGAAAATGCTATTCCTTTGTTCAAGAAAGGGAGTAGGGATAACCCTGGGAATTATAGACCAGTGAGCCTTACTTCAGTGGTGGGAAAATTTTTGGAAAAGATTCTTAGGGACAGGATTTATGAGCATTTGGAGAAGCATAGTCTGAAGAGGGATAGTCAGCATGGCTTTGTAAGGGGCACAAGCCTGATTGAAATCTTTGAGGATGTGACAAAATACATTGATGGGTAGAGCTGTGGATGTGGTGTATATGGACTTTAGTGAGGCGTTTGATAAGGTTCCCCATGATAGGCTCATTCAGAAGGTATGGAGGCATGGGATCCAGGGAAACTTGGCTGTGTGGATTCAGAATTGGCTTGCCCATCGAAGGCAGAGGGTGGTTGTTGATGGAGCATATGCTGCCTGGAGGTCGGTGACCAGTGGTGTTCCGCAGGGATCTGTTCTGGGACCCCTGCTCTTTGCAATTTTTATAAATGACGCGGATGAGGAAGTGGAAGGGTGGGTTAGTAAGTTTGCAGATGACACGAAGGTTGGTGGTGTTGTGGATATTGTAGGAGATCGTCAAGGGTTACAACAGGACATTGATAGGATGCAAAGCTGAGCTGAGAAGTGGCAGATGGAGTTCAACCCGGATAAGTGTGAAGTGATTCACTTTGGAAGGTCAAATTTGACAGCAGAATGCAGGGTTAATGGCAGGACTCTTTAGCAGTGTGGAGGAACAGAGGGATCTTGGGGTCCAAGTCCATAGATCCCTCAAAGTTGCTGCGCAAGTTGATAAAGGTTGTTAAGAAGGCGTATGGTGTGTTGGCCTTCATTAGTCAGGGTACTGAGTTCAAGAGCCACGAGGTAATGTTGCAGCTCTATAAAACCCTGGGTAGACCACACTTGGAATATTGTGTTCAGTTCTGGTCGCCTCACTATAGGAAGGATGTGGAAGCTTTAGAGAGGGTGCAGAGGTGATTTACCAGGATGTTGCCTGGATTGGAGAGCATGTCTTATGAGGATAGGTTGAGTGAGCTCGGGCTTTTTTCTTTGGAGAGAAGGAGGATGAGAGGTGACTTGATAGAGGTGCACAAGATGATAAGAGGCATAGATCGAGTGGACAGTCAGAGACTTTTTCCCGGGGCAGAAATGGCTAACACAAGGAGGCATAATCTTAAGGTGATTGGAGGAAAATACAGGGGCAGATATCAGAAGTAAGTGTTTTTACACACAGAGTGGTGGGTGCGTGGAATGCGCTGCCAGGGGTGCTGGCAGAGACGGATACATTGGGGACATTTAAGAGACTCTTAGATAGGCACATGGATGATAGAAAAATGGAGAGCTATGTGGAACGGAATGGTTCGATTGATCTCAGAGTAGGCTAAAAGGTCGGCACAATATCGTGGACCGAAGGGCCTGTATTGTGCTGTAATGTTCTATGTTAAAACCAATATTTTCATTTACACCTCAGTTGTGCACCTGAATGAAACCGGGCTGGGGAAAGCGATTTTCCCGGACAAAAATATTATTAAAACAAAATTCTGAACTATTTCCCGAAGCTCGCAAAGATCACATTATGCAGTGAAAGCAGTCCATTGAATCAGTTTAAAATCACATCAAAAATTCAATTAAACCTCAATTTAAAGAAATGATGTCTAAAAACCATCTGGTTTTGTTGCCTTAAGGGATTGAATCAATCAGTTCTCTGCCTTTGAAATATGTACAAGAAGTGTGTCACATGTTACTACACTAATAAGCCTTAGAGATAGGTAACTGAAGGAAAGAATATGCATGTTTCTAAATGTTCTTGCAATGTTGGCTTCACTGGTAAGGGCACTGTGGTTGTCCGTGCAAAGGAATGGTGGGCTTTGTTCTTGAATTTTTCCTTGTCTTTGACGAAGGGTCTTGCACATTCCTTTAGCACGTGAAGGTCAACCCAGCCGCAATGAAGGCACATCCGTCCAATTCAGATACGGTAGCACAGCGGATATGTTACTAAACTAGTATCCAGTGGGCCAATAATAATGAATGATGGACTGCGTCTTAATTGGATTGGGTCTGGGTGGGGTGTCCATGAGATGCAATTAACCCCGGACATTACATCTGATGCAGGCATCATCCGACTTCATAAGACATAGAAGAGTACAGCACAGGAACAGGCCCTTCAGCCCACGATGTTATGCCAAACTAATTAAACTGGTAACTAAATACCTGACTAAACTAATCCCTTCGGTCTACACAATGTCCACATCCCTCCATTCTCTGCACATTCATGTGCCTATCTAAGAGCCTCTTAAACACCTCCATCATATTTGCCTCCACCACCACGCCTGGCAGCACATTCCAGGCACCCACCACTCCCTGTGTAAAAAAACTTGCCCCGCACATCTCCTTTGAACTTACCCCCTCTCACCTTAAAGGCCTGCCCTCTAGCATTAGACATTTCGACCCTGGGGAAAAGATACTGGCTGTCTACTCTATCTATGCCTCTCACGATATTATAAACTTCTATCAGGTCTCCTCTCGGCCTCCGCCGCTCCAGAGAAAACATCCCAAGTTTGTCCAACCTCTCCTCATAGCACATGCCCTCTAATCCAGGCAGCATCCTGGTGAACCTCTTCTGCACCCTCTCCAAAGTCTCCACATCCTTCCTGTAATGGGGTGACCAGAATTGAATGCAGTGCTCCAGATGCGGCCTAAGCAGTATTATCAAGCTGCAACATAACTTCCTGACTCTTAAACTCAGTGCCTTGACAAATGATGCCATACGCCTTCTTTATCACCGTATCAACCTGTGCAGCCACTTTCAGAGAGCTATGGACTTGGACCCCAAGATCCCTCTGTACATCAACACTGTTAAGGATCCTACCATTAACAGTGTACTGTCCCTTAACATTTGATCTCCCAAAGTGCAATACCTCACACTTGGCCAGATTAAACTCCATCTTCCATGTTGCATGTTATTTGATTGCATTGTACAGGCACTCCTATGAGAGTTGTTGAGAGGCCAAAAGCCTCAGCAGGAAGCCAGTGTCACATCAGCAGACATCTAAAATGGGGATCGGTGGCTGGTCAGTAATGTCACCCTGTGGGAGAGAGCAGCTCCTGGATTCTCAGATGCTCTGCGCAGGGCGTATCTAACAGCTTACCCACCACAGACGTGAGACTCACCGGTCTATAATTCCCTGGCCTATCCCTATTACCTTTTTTGAACAAGGGGACAACATTCGCAACCCTCCAATCCTCTGGCACCATCCCCGTGGACAACGAGGATTGGAGGGTTGCGAATGTTGTCCCCTTGTTCAAAAAAGGTAAGAGGGATAGGCCAGGGAATTATAGACCGGTGAGTCTCACGTCTGTGGTGGGTAAGCTGTTAGAAAGGATTCTAAGGGATAGGATTTATGAACACCTTGAGAATCATGGATTGATTAGGGACAGCCAGCATGGCTTTGTGAAGGGAAGATCTTGCCTCACAAGCCTGATAGAGTTCTTTGAGGAGGTGACCAGGAAGATTGATGAGGGCAGTGCGGTGGATGTGGTTTACGTGGATTTTAGTAAGGCGTTTGATAAGGTTCCTCATGGTAGGCTTCTTCAGAAGGTCAGAGGCCAAGGGATCCAAGGAAGCTTGGCTGTGTGGATTAGGAATTGGCTTGCATGTAGAAAGCAGAGGGTTGTGGTGGAAGGAGTGCCCTCGGATTGGAAGGCAGTGACTAGTGGTGTCCTGCAGGGATCGGTTCTGGGACCTCTACTTTTTGTGATATTTATAGATGACTTAGATGAGGGGGTGGAGGGCTGGGTTAGTAAGTTTGCAGACGACACTAAGATAGGCGGTGTTGTGGATAGTGTGGAGGGCTGTTGGAGCTTACAGAGGGATATTGATAGGATGCAGAGCTGGGCTGACAAGTGACAGATGGAGTTCAATCCGGAGAAGTGTGAGGTGGTACACTTTGGAAGGACAAACTCCAGGGCAGAGTACTGGGTGATGGCAAGGTACTTGGCAGTGTGGAGGAGCAGAGGGATCTGGGGGTTCATATTCACAGTTCATTGAAAGTTGCCTCACAGGTGGAAAGAGCAGTTAAGAAGGCCAATGGGATGTTGGCTTTCATAAATCGCGGGATTGAGTTTAAGAGCCGCGAGGTGATGATGCAGCTCTAGTTAGGCCACACTTAGAGTACTGTGTTCAGTTCTGGTCGCCTCATTGTAGGGAGGATGTGGAGGCATTGGAGAAGGTGCAGAGGAGATTTACCAGGATGCTGCCTGGATTGGAGGGTATTGAATATGAGGAGAGGCTTAAGGTGCTAGGGCTTTATTCACTGGAAGGGAGGAGGATGAGAGGAGACATGATAGAGGTATATAAAATATTGAGAGGAATAGATAGAGTAGACAGTCAGCGCCTCCTTCCCAGAGCACCAATGCTCAAGACGAGAGGTCATGGCTTTAAGGTTATGGGTGGGAGATTCAGGGGTGATGTCAGGGGGAGGTTTTTTACCCAGAGAGTGGTTGGTGCATGGAATGCACTGCCTGGGGTGGTGGTGGAGGCAGATACATTGAACAGGTTCAAGAGCTTGTTGGATAGGCATATGGAGGAGTGTGGGATGGGGGGGTATGCGGGAGGAAGGGGTTAGGTAGTGTGGGGGTGGTTTGATGGACGGCACAACATGGTGGGCCGAAGGGCCTGTTTTGTGCTGTATGGTTCTATGGTTCTAAGGAGGAGGAGGAGCATGACATCACACACCCATTCACCATGCGTTCTTGACTGTGAGCTCTGCATGTACTGGCGGCCTGACTAGCAAGGCATCTGTCGCAATACCTGCAGCGCATGCAACTCAGAGACACATTTTCCGCACCTGTGGTGGTCAGGAAACAAGCGCCAACCTCGTGTCTCCGTGAGCTTGAAGTCCGTCGCCGCACTAGGAGAGTTGAAAAATCAATTAATTAAGTCAACTGGGAATAGAACACTCCTGTCGGGATCCGGGCATCACCAGCAAGGCCAGCACTTATTGCCCATCCCCAACTGCCCCTGAGGAGGTGATGGTGAGCCGCTGGAACTTCTGGAACCACTGCAGTCCTTCTGTTGGGCAGGGACTTTCGAGATGTAGACCCAGCGAAGGTGTAACAGCGGCAGTATGTTCCCAAGTCCGGATTGCGCGTGACTTGGAGGGAAGTCTGCAGGTGGTGGTGTTCCCCAATGTTATCACCGTACCGGAGCAGTTTGGCCAGAGGCACGGCTAGTTCTGGAGATCAGGTCTTCAGTACAACAGCTGGGATGTTGTCTGGTCCCGCCACCTGTCTCGGCAGCCTTATGTCACGTGAATCGGCTGAAGGCGGGCTTCTGCAACGGTGGTGGATTTCAGGAGGAAGCCGAGGTGGATCATCCACTCCGCAGTTCTGGCTGAACGAGGTTGCAAATGTTTCAGCCTTGCGTTCAGCACTCGCGTGCTGGCCCCAGTCGTCACTGGGGACGCTCTTGGAAGTCCGTGCCTTCCATTAGCTCTTTAATCGTCCACCATCTTTCACAGCCACATGTGGCAGGATTGCTGAGCTTCGATCAGATCCGTTGGTGTGAGGTGGCTTCACTCTGCCCGTTGCATGCTTTTTTTTTCGCTGTTTGCAAGTCCTGTGCAACAGTTTCACAACTGGCACCTCATTGTTTTCGGGTCTGCCTGATGCTGCTCTTATTGAGCCAAGACTGATGCCCTGCCTTGAGGGTAACGGTAGAGTGAGAGATACACTGGCTCATGAGGTTACAGCTTGTGTTGGTGAATATTTCTGCTGCCGCTGATGGTCCACAGTGCCTCAGGGATGTCTAGTGTTGAGCTACTGGAACAGCTCTTGAGTCTATCCCACTTAGTACATTTCAAGTTCAAGTTCATTGTCATGGGCATACATACACTGGGTATAAATGCCTTGAAAATTCGCGTTTTGCAGCAGCATCACAGAACTTTACAAACATGGCAAACATAAGTTGACATAAACTTAAATTAACATAATTTATACATAACTTACATGGCAAAGAAACATAACGACACCAGTGCAAGTTGAGAGAGAGAGAGAGAGAGACAGAGAGGGAAAGAAATATAGTCTGAGGTAGTGTTAGGGTTTTTCAGGTCGGTTCAAGAACCTTATGGCGGTGGGGAAGAAGCTGTTGTTGAACCTTGAGGTGTGGGGTCTTCAGGCTCCCGTACCTCCTGCCTGATGGCAGCATCGAGAAGAGGGCACGGCCTGGATGGTGGGGGTCTCTGATGATGGATGTCGCCTTCCTGAGACGTCGCCTCCTGTAGGTGACGTCGGTGGTGGGGAGAGCGGCACCGGTGATGGAACTGGCTGAGTCCACCTCTCTCTGTAGCTTCTCGTGTTCCTGAGCGCTGGAGTTTCCATACCAGGCCGTGATGTATTCAGTCAGAATGCTCTCCACTGTACATCTGTAGAAGTTTGTCAGAGTCTTCAATGACCTGCCAAATCTCCTAAAACTTCTAAGAAAGTGGAGACACTGGCGTGCCTTCTTCATGGTTGCATCTATGTGCTGGGCCCAGGATAGATCCTCCGAGATGTTGACACCCAGGAACTTGAAGCTGCTCACCTTTTCCACTGCAGACTCTTCAATGAGGACTGGTGTGTGTTCGCCTGGCTTCCCCTTCCTAAAATCCACAATCAGGTCCTTGGTTTTGCTGACGTTGAGCGCAATGTTGTCACATACAATGGAGGGTGTCCTCGATGTGAAGACAAACTTTGTCTCCTCAAGGGTCCATCTGCCACAGGTTTACCGGTGAGGAAAAGGTCAAGTAGGCTTATTCCTTGTGTTCCTTCATTCACCACCTGCCACAGAGCCCAGCCTAGGTCTTCAAAACTCAGTCTACAACTGTGCTACCAAGCCACCCTCAGTGATGGATAAGGAAGATCAGGGTACATTCCGTGCCCTTGCTGTTTTCAGTGCTTCTTTAGCATGGAGGAACACTGAGGGAGGACTGGAGGCCGTCATCAGGAGGAGGTTTCCTTGCCCATGTTTGACTGGTACCACATAACTTCACGAGCTCTGGAGTCAATGTTGAAAACCCCCAGGGCTAGTCCCTCGCACCTGTAAAGTACTCTCCTGCCTTCCATGGTGGATCAGGTCCAGCCTAGGGATTATTACGGGGGAAGTTGGCACTTTGCCTGTACAGTCCAATTCTGTGAGGACAACTAGATCAGATTTTTGTGTGACAGCTCTCCCAATTTGGACTTCAATTCCCAGATGTATGTGGAGAGGACTTTACGAGGTCACCTTTGCTGTGTCTGAATACAATGCCATGTGGTCTGGACAGTTTTATTCGATCACCGTATCAGTGTAATAGTTATGGTCCAAATGAGTCTCTTGCTCAGCTGTTTTAGGGTCAGAGTTAACTACACTGATCTACATAAGGATGGCAAGTTACAACCCCCTGAAAGACACCTGTGTGCCAAAAGGGTTTTATTGCAGTTTTGTGGGCATCATTGGTGAGCTAATTGTATTTTTTTATTACAATTTTTTTAAAAATTTAAAAATTTAAAATATCCACAAGATTTGAACTCAGTTCTCCAGATTACTAATACAATAATTTAACCACAGTGTCAGCACCGTAACTACTGGACTGTTGTACAGACGCATCTGGTTCACTAATTTCCTCCTTTGAAACAAATCTGCCATCTGTACCTCACCTGGCCCACAGGTGACTCCAGTCCACAGCAGGGTTGTTGGTTCTGAAATAAATGAGGGGCAATCTTATTGAAACACTTAAGATCCCAAGGGGGCAGGACAGGATAGGTCTTAAGATGTTTCTGCTAGCAGGTAGTCTCGAACAAGAAAACATAGTTGCAAGATATTAGAGCAAAGGTGTAGAGGAATTTCTTCTCACAGAGGACAATGAATCTCTGGAATTCTTGATCCTATGGAGTCTCAATCATGAGAGGTATTTAAAGAGGAGGGAGATAAGCAGCTTTATAGTTAAATCCTCTTAAAATTGGCCCTTCTCTTCATCCAATCACATCATAGAGATACATGCATGGCAACACATTACGCTTCATTGTAGAATGTCTATACACTATGGACTGTAAGTTCCCAGGTTAGCCTCCCCTCCACAGACTCTGTCTACATTGCTCGCCGAATCAGTCAAGCAGCCACCATAATCAAAGACCCCTCTCACCATGGACATTCTCTCTTCTCCCCCCTCCCGTCAGGCAGAAGATACAAAAGCCTGAAAGCATGAACCACCAGGCTCAAGGACAGCTTCTATTCTGCTGTTATAAGACTATTGAACGGACCTCTTGTGCGATAAGATGGACTCTTGACCTCACAATCTACCTCGTCGTGACCTTGCACCGTATTGTCCGCCTGCGCTGTACTTTCTCTTCTTTATTCTGCATTCTGTTGTTACTTTTCCCTTGTATGACCTCAATGTACTGATGGGATGAAATGATCTGTGTGGATGGCATGCAAAACAAAGTTTTTCACTGTACCTCGGTAGACGTGGCAATAATAAACTAATTTACCAAACTTTTCTTCCAATACCCGATCAACCATGTCATAGTGTTCACAAGCACCGATCTGCCTTGTGCCCTTTGTCGATGGTTTTCTATGGAAGGCTCCACCTCCTGTCCACAATGCTCTTCACATGGGCTCAAGGACACTTGACAATGCCCCACCATCACTTCAGCCTTCATCCGTCAACGTCCTCTGGAGCAGGGCCAGTGCAACCTTGCCCTCCAGTGGACTCCTGGCCATGGGGCACTGCTGTTCACATGGCTCCCCGTGTGCCAGCCCTTCCAATGCCCAGAGTGACAGCTCCTGAGCTGGTGGCCAGGAATATCAGAGGTGCCTTCTCCTTTGATCTTGCGTGGCACAGCATCCAGACCCCAGCGGGTTCCTAGATCTCTAAGAGTGGAGGGTAATGAGGATGGGGGTCACAGAGAGGGAGGAGGATGCTTGGGGTGAGCATGCCCACACAACTAGCGTCCATGTTAGTGGGAAGGGATGGTCAGAAGAGTAGAAGGTGGGTTGTGGGAAGGTGGGAAGGATACAAGACATCCTCGATTATGCCTGAACCACCTGCCTCTGAGTCTCTCATGGCTGCTCCAGGAACACAACACACCAACTCCTCATGGCTCCCAAACTGACATGTGGTAGTACCCTCTCTCTGCCTGTTGTGGCTGGGGCCTTTTTATCGCCCTTATCGCCTTCTCACGGAGGGTGGTGAATCTCTGGAGCTCTCTACCCACCCCCGCCGCCCCCACCACCCCCAGAGACTTGCGGAGGCTGGGTCACTTCAAAGAGGAAGGAGATACATTTGTGAAGGATCGGGGAATTGAGGACCATGGCACCAGAGAAGATGGAACCTGGGGCGGATCAGCCAAGACCATATTGAATGGCGGGGCAGGCTTGAGGGGCCGAGTGGCCTACTCCTGCTCCTATTCTCTCGTGTTCGCCCGCGAGACGTCAGCGCGTTAGTGAGCGTGTTGGAATATGTCTGCCGTGGTGAAATGAGTGTTGGAGAACCGTGTGCGAAGATACGGTGATGGGCTTCTGGACATTCGGCAGGAGTGGGTTGACAGCTCGTTGTTAGGTGACAGATCAGGGTGCAGAGCATTGAGCACAGGGCAGAAAGACGATTTACTTGTTGGACGGTGAGAGAATGAAAGGTATTCAGAGGGACCTAAGTGTCGGTGTACATGAATCACTGAAAATTTAATACGCAATTACAGCAGGCAGTTAGGAAAACAAGTGGTACATTGGTCTTTATTGAAAGAGGAGAGATATCTTACTCCAATTAAGTAGGGCCCCTTGGGAGATCGCAACCGGAATACTGTGTACAGTCCTGACCTCCCTCCCTAAGGGAGGATAAACATGTGACTGAGGGAGTGAAGCAAACGTTCGGCAGCTGGATGGCGAGTTTGTCTACCCGGAGGGATTTAGCAGACTGTGCCTGTAATGCTCTGAGTTTAGAAGAATGAGAGGTGATCTCATTGAAAAGTATAAAATTCATATAGCATTGGCAGGCAGATGCACTTGAATTAGATCAGCATCGCCAAACTAGTATTGGTCATAAAGCATTGTGCTCTCAGCACACACCTTTTTATTGCAGAAGTAAACTTAATTCATAAAAAGATATACAAGGAAAACAGAAAACAGTGCATGGCATCCGTTACATTCATAGTGTTGTTCAGTCAATACATTCAGTGTTGTCAGTTCCATACATTTGTACCATGAGTATATTTTGTATACAGAGCAGCATTGTCACCCATGCAACCCCCTTTGGGCATACAAAACCTCCAGGAGAGACACAAGAGAGACGGCAGATGCTGGGAATCTGGAGCAACGCACAAAATGCTGGAGGAACTGAGCGGGTCAGGCATCAATGGAGAGAAATAGGGAGTCGATGTTTCAGGTCGAGACCTTTCATCTGGACTTGGAGCCCCCTTTGAGCGATGCAAAGCTTTGAGTGTTGGGGAGGCTTTTACACAGGAGCTGGCTCCTCATCTTAACAACTTCTCATGCACTTCCCTGTAGCTGTCACACTTTACTCTGCATTCTGTTACTGTTTTTGCCCTGTACTACCTCAATGCACTGTGTAATGAATTGATCTCTATGAACGATATGCAAGACATGGTAGTGTCTGGGCAGGCACGATAGTGTAGTAGTTAGTGTAAAGTTTTACAGCGCCAGCGATCCGGGTTCAATTCCGGCCGCTGTCTGTAAGGAGTTTGTACGTTCTCCCCGTGTCTGCATGGGTTTCCTCCGGGTGCTTCAGTTTCCTCCCACATTCCAAAGATGTACAGGTTAGGAAATTGTGGGCATGCTATGTTGGCGCTGGAAGTGTGGCGACACTTGCAGGCTGCCCCCAGAACACTCTACACAAAAAAGATGCATTTAACTGTGTGCTTTGATGTACATGTGACTAATAAAGATATCTTACAAGTTTTTCACTGTACCTCGGTTCAAGTGACAATAATAAACCAATACCAGTTCCAATACCACCTGTTTCATGGTTATTGTCACATTGCTATGCACAACTTTCCTGCTTGTGTATCCCTTCAGTCCAACACTGACCACACTTCAGAGGTTCCTTTCGCAGTGAAATGATTGGAATGCTGTGAAGTTGTGCAAAGTGCAATGTAAATCAAGTATTTTTTTCAGGACTGAGTGTTGGATCTGTCAGTGTGGCTCTTGGATCTTTTCACTTTCCTCTAGTTTCATTCAATATTCATCACAGTCAATTTGCTGAGGGTCCTTCAGAGCAAGTTGTCCTCTTTGTCAGCTGTTGTCTGTTTAGGTTTTTCAGTAATTGAAACCAAAGACCAGTAACTACTGAAGAACAATCACTCCCTTTATAATGAATAGTCAGAAAACATCTGTTCATCAGTATATTCCGCAGTACAGTATATAATGGAGACGGTACAGTACCTCCTGTCTCTTATCACTGCGAGCTCTTACATCACGGCACCAGGATCGATACTGACCTCCAGTGCTGTCTTTGTGGAGTTTGTATGTTCTCCCTACGAATACATGAATTTCCTCTGATCGCTCTGGTTTCCTCCTACGTCCCAAAGGCATGTGGGCTGCTGGACTAGCGGCCGCTGTAAATTGCCCCGGGTGAGGAGGTGAGTGGTAGAATCTGGGGGGAGTTGGTGGAAATGTGGGGAGAATGCGGCACGGTAGTGTAGCGGTTAGCGTAACGCTATTACAGTGCCAGCGACCCGGGTTCAATTCCCACCGCTGCCTGTAAGGAGTTTGTACGTTCTCCCCGTGTGTCTGCGTGGGTTTCCTCCGGGTGCTTCGGTTTCCTCCCACATTCCAAAGACGTACGGGTTAGGAGCTGTGGGCGTGCTTTGTTGGCGCCAGAAACGTGGTGACACTTACGGGTTGCCCCCAGCACGTTCTCTATAATGCAAAAAGATGCATTTCACTGTGTGTTTCGACGTACACATGACTAATAAATAAGTATCTCATCTATGAAAAAAATCGGATAAATGTAGGATTAGCGTAAATGAGTGGTTGATGGTCGGCACACACTCGATGGGCTGAAAGGCCTGTTTCTCTCTGTGACTCTATAATGGGTGAAGGAGAGAGATCAGAATCTCTTGCTTCCCGTTCCACTTCAGGTGGTAATGGTTGTCACTGAAAGTTACTCCCCATCGCAACAATGAGAAGATAATCCATTCTAGTAATGCTAGTTGAGGTGATAAATATCGGTCAGGGTGGCAGCTCTTAAGGACAGTGCTTTGGGATCTTTCCATGCCCTGAGAGAAAAGAAAGGGCCTCGAGTTAAATCTCATCTGTGCTGAGGAGTGATATATAAACAACATTTGGACATGCAGATAACGAGCAGGAATGGGTCACAGCCCCCACTGCACCATTCAATGACATCACAGCTGACTCCCAGTCACCTATCACCCCTTGGCTTGCCTGTCAGCCTGGATTATGAGCACAAGTCACTGAAATGAGGGAGGCAAAACCCCAACAAATTCACTTGGGAGCGCATTAGTTCCTGTGGCTCAGAGGATGAGAGCGGGGGATTAATAATGGGAAAATAGTGAAATATCGGAGATTCCAGGTGCTTATTCTGGATTGGTCTTCATGTCAATAATAACAGATAATCAAGCACTTATAAGGAGGGAGAAACTTCAAACTACCTTTATCAACCACTTGGCAAACTGTACGAGGCATTGGTGGGAATGCACTTGGAATACTGTGGGCTGTTCTGGTCACCTGGGTACAGGAAGGATGTGTCATTAAGCTGGAAAGCGTGCAGAAAAGACTCATGAGGAATGTTACCGGGACTGGAGGGCTTCAGCTATAAGGAGAGACTGGAGAGGCTGGGACATTTTTCCCCTGGAGTGTAGGAGGCTGAGAAGTGACCTTCTTGAGGTTTGTAAAATCATGAGGGGCATAGGTGAATAGAATTTATACACATACATGGAGAGAGAAGTTTAGAGGGATATGGGCTTAATGGGGGGAAATGGGACTAATTCAAGTGGACACCTTGGTCAGCATGGACGAATTGGGCCGAAGGGCCTGTTTCTTTGCTGTATAACAATGACGTCATACTCCAAAGGGGCTAAAGGCCAACAAGCCCTGGGACCTTTGGGCTTGCAAACTAGGCTTTGAAAGGAAATGGTTGCAGAATCAGTGAAGTACTAATATTCCCTGGATTCAGGAGACGTTCCTGAAGATCGGAAAAACGCAGATATAATGCCACTATTTATAAGAGAAGTGGGATTCAGAAAGTAGGAAGCCTAATTTCAGCACACCTGGTATTGCTGGAATCATTATTAAGATCAGATAAGATATCTTTATTAGTCACGCATACATCGAAACACACAGTGAATGCATCTTTTGCGTAGAGTGTTCTGAGGGCAGCCCACAAGTGTCGCCACGCTTCCGGCGCCAACATAGCATGCCCGCAACTTCCTAACCCATACGTCTTTGGAATGTGGGAGGAAACTTGAGCAAACCCACGCCGACACGGGGAGAACGTACAAACTCCTTACAGACAGCGGCCGGAATTGAACCCAGGTCACTGGCTCTGTAATCAAACAACGTCAACGTGGCTTCATGAAAAGGAAGATGGTGTTTGACAAATTGGCAAGAGTTCTTGGCGGATTTAACAAACAGGGTAACAAAATGGGAACTAATAGAGGTAGCCATTTGGATCTCCAGAAGGCATTCAGTAAGGTTCCACATGGAGGTTATTGTTGAAGATATGAACACAAGGTTAAGGATAATATACTGACACGGAAAGGGGAGTCAGAATTTTCACATTAGCAATCATTATCCAGTGTTGCCACAGCGCTGGTGTAACTATTTATCATTTTTACTGATGATTTGGATGAAGTGACCAAGTGCATTGTAGCCAGGTTTTCTGTTTTAACTTCAGATTTTCAGCATCTGCGGTATTACTTGAGTATTTCCGGTTTTAGCCTCAAAATTTCAGCATCTTCGGTATTACCCTAGCATTTTCTGTTTCGCATCACATTTCTAGCATCTACAGTATTACCACTGTCATTTTGTTTTGGCTTCAGACTTTCAGTATCTGCGGTATTGGCGCAGCATTTTCTGTCCTGGTTCACAACTTCTGATCCTTGCTGTTTAGCTTCTCCTGCACCTCCTCAACCTAATCACCACCTCCAGCCTGTCACAACAAAGTTCCGCCTTCTGTCCGCAGGCTGAGCTCTGATAATCCTCTCACATAAAGAAGGCCGGAGGTAAAAATAAAGAAGGCCAACAGCTCTGTGAAAGGGTGCAGACTCCCAAGATAAGTTAAGCTCCAATCTAATCATTTCTAATGAAAGCTCTTTCAATTGGCATGGCACATGTAAAAAGGTTTTTATTGTTATTCATTGAGCTAATTTTGGATACAGTTATGATGGGTATGCTGTCAGTCTTGTCTAGCTGCTCAGAGCAGCGGGAAAGTCATTTGATGTTATGCTAATAGTGTGTTGCTAAGACAGTCAATAAGTTCAGAGTTACCTTACACTACAAATACTTTGCATTGTGCTTAATGCTCTCAATGTGTAAATTGGGTTCAGTTATTGCAGAATAAATAACCTCACAGAGCAGAAAGCAATAAAACATTCCCGCTTTTAGACTGGGAAATGCAGGTCGGATTGTGAGACCGGTCAGTGCAATGGGGATCAGGCAACTTCCCGAGCGTTTCCTCTGAATCACAGCGGTGCAGCGCTACCAGGCTGCCTGAACAAGAAGCCCCTCGAACAATGAAAGGGTTATCACCTCAGGGAGCCACGTGAGTGGCAATGGTGCGATGCTTGTGTGTCTTTTCCCTCTTTCAAGTTTTATACTACTGAATGCAACAACCATGAATGTTTTTTCTTGTTTTTGCACTGTTTCTTCCTTTGCATATACTTTTTTTTTCTTAAGGTGTGACAAAGGCCTCTTTTTTATTGAGTAAAGTTTATTTTTGTGATCACTCGTGGACTGTGACCCTCCCAGCTTCTGGGTGAAAGGGACACAAGAGAGACTGCGGATGCTGGAGATCGGGAGCAACACACAAAATGCTGGAGGAACTCGGCAGATCAGGCAGCACCT
The DNA here is from genome assembly GCF_009764475.1 of Pristis pectinata. Taxonomy (NCBI): domain Eukaryota; kingdom Metazoa; phylum Chordata; class Chondrichthyes; order Rhinopristiformes; family Pristidae; genus Pristis; species Pristis pectinata. The sequence continues at coordinate 47,472,189 of NC_067417.1, forward strand.
GTGGAGGGAGATGGACAGTCGACGTTTCGGGCCGAGACCCTTCATCAGGACTCAGGCCGAAATGTCCGACTGTCCATTTCCCTCCATAGATGCTGCCTGACCCGCTGAGTTCCTCCAGCTTCTTTGTGTGTTGCTCTGGGTGAAAGAGCCCTACTAGGGACTCGGTGAGAGGAAGGTGGCCAAGAAATAATGATCTCAAATTAGTTTGAAGCTTGGCCAGCACGTGCGTTGCAGCTCCTTCAAAATCTGAAAAGTGGGAAGGGAACTCAATGTTTGGGATTACGACACATTGTTATAGAGAGATACAGCATGGAAACAGGCCCTTCGGCCCATCGAGTCCACACCAACCATCTGCCGCCTATTTACACTAATCCTACATTAATCCCAGACAGAGACACAAGAGACTGCAGATACTGGAATCTGGAACAACAATCAAGATGCTGGAGGAACTCAGTGGGTCGGGCAGCATCTGTGGAGGGAAATGGATAGTCGACATTTCAGGCCGTGACCCTTCATCTGGACTATGATGAAGTCCAGAAGAAGGGTCGACACCCAAATGTCAACTGCCCCTTTCCCTCCACGGATGCTGCCTGACCCACTGAGTTCCTGCAGCATCTTGTTTGTTGCTCTGCATTGATCCCATTTTACTCTCTAATAATTTTCATCAAATCTCTCTCGGTTCCACCCTTCACCGACACAGTAGGGGCAATTTGCAGCGGGCAATTTGCAGCAGCCAATTAACCTACCAGCCCACACATCTTTGGGGAGGAAACTGGAGCACCCGGGGGAAAACATGCAAACTCCCCACAGACGGCACCGGAGGTCGGGATTGAACCCGGGTCTCTGGTGATGTGAGGCAACATTTCTACCAGCTGCGCCACCGTGCCACGGTTTGCCAAGGAGTTCTTGGCCCTTAAATGTCAACCTAAACTTCTGGCCCATTGAGTAGGAATGTTTTAATGCAGCCTAATGTACCATCTGCAGATGTGGTGGAGGCAGGTTCCACTGTAGTCTTCAGGAGGGTATTGGATAGATATCTATGGTGAGGAAAAACTTGGGCTGTGAGAGAGGACGAGAGGGTTGCTCCGGTAGAGAGCTGGTGAGGACATGATGGGCAGAATAGCCTCCTTCTGCGCTGTAACTATTCTGCAATATATTCTATTATTTCTGACAGTCATTGCCTTCTATTTTAACGGAACGCCATGAAACGTCAACGGACAGATAAGACCAGTGTGCACACTAGAAGGTACTGTGTAGGGTGGGTATGGGGATGACAGGAATGAGGGGGTGGAGGTGGAGGAAGGGTTTCAGTCGCACAGAAGGCTAATGAGAAAGGACCTCCGGTCCTTTGAACCTGCTCCACCGTTCCTCAAGATCTTGCCCGATCTTCTACCTCAGCTCCACTCTCCCCCTATCCCTTCATTCCCTTAATATCCAGAAATCCGTCGATCTTTTTTTTCTGACTGAGCCTCCACAGCCCTCCAGGTGAGAGAATTCCAAAGATTCACCACCCTCTGAGTGAAGAGATGGTTCCTCACCTCAATCCTAAACAGTCCACACCTTTCCTGACACTTTGACCCGTGGTTCCAAACTCCACAGCCAATGAGATCCCCTCTCATTCTTCGAAACTCGAGAAAATATACACCTCGTCCACACAATCTTATTTTTAGTAAGGTCTATCATATGGCAGCATTGATCTAAAATGAAATGCTAACCTTATTCCAATAATATCACCTGATCTTGGACTCATTTGTCTTCCTCCTCTCTCCCTCTCTCTCTGTCACTCTTACTCTCTGTCCTGCATGTCTGGTTATCAGAGAGCGAAAGTCCATCTGTCTCACCAGGAGGGGAGCTCTGCTGGTTCTCTCTTCACCTGTTCGTTCAGCGTCAACTCGCTGCCTGTGTTCTCTGGCTGATTGGTAATGGCGTGAAATGGCCGAGCTCAGAGCCCCCCTGTGCGGTCCAGATCACCTTGCTGGTCCTGGCAAGCGAAATACGCTCGAGACAGAAGGTAAAGTGAACCAGAGATAACCAAAGAAGTGCCGCTGGGGAGTGTGTGCAGCAATACTTCACCTTGCTCGAGCGGCTTTGGTCACAGAGGTGAAAATGGGCTCGCTTTTGTTTTGGGAAAAGTGCGGTGAATTAAAACGATGTAACGTGCAAGTGGGCCGAGGAGTGGCAAATGGATTTCGGTACCAGATACATTTTGGAAAGTCAAACCAGCGTAGGACCTATACTATGAATGGTAGGGCACTAAGGAGTGTAATGGAACAGAGGGACCTCAGAGTACAAGTGTATAGTTCATTGACAGTGGTGTCGCAGGTAGACAGGGTGGTGAAAAAGGCATTTAGCACACTGACCTTCAATAGTCAGGACATTGAGTATCAGAGTTGGGATGTTATATTACAGTTGTATAAGTTGTTGGTGAGGCTGCACTTGGAGCACTGTGTATGGTTTTGTTCACCCTGTTATAGGAAAGACATGGTTAAACTGGACAGAGTGCAGAGGAGATTTACAAGGATGTTGCCAGGACTGGAGGGCCTGAGTTACAGGGAGAGGTTGGCCAGGCTAGGTCTTTATTCCCTGAAATGTAGAAGAATGAGGGACAACCTTATAGGAGTGTTTAAAATTGTGAGAGGCATAGATAAGGTGGACGGTAACAGTCTTTTCTCCGGGGTAGGGGAGTCCAAAACTCAGGGGCATAGGTTTAGGGTGAGAGGGGTAATATTTAAAAGGGACCTGAGGGGCAACTTTTCACACGGAGGATGGTGAGTAAATGGAACGAGCTGCCAGAGGAAGTGGGTGAGGCAGGTACAATAGTATCATTTAAGAAGCACATGGAGGGGCAGAGCTTGGAGGGATATGGGCCAAAAGCAGGAAATTGGGACTAGCTGGGTGGGCACCGTGGTCGGCATGGACTGGTTGGGCCGAAGGGCCTGTATCCATGCTGCATTGCTCTGTGACTCCATGTCTTTGGATATCCATTGTTGGCTTTTAGGGTAAGGTATTAATCAGCCAGATTTGCACTTGACAATTCACAGATGCAGTGTCTGACAGGGAACGTGGCAGAACAGTGTCCCACCACCGAAGCTGGTTTGTTATCAGAGTCAGGGATGAAGCCAAGGATTCTGCCCCCTGCTTTGATACCAAACAACCTTCACTGGCCTGAGATGTCAGCAGTGAGTTTATTAAGTGGTGGTGCAGAGAGGAGCACTACTCTTGCGTCTAGTGCTCATGGTCATAACAAACCTACTGAGTGTTTTCACTGGTCTGTTTATGCATCCACTGTGTGGCCAGGATGGTGAGTACAGTGTTGGTGCAGTGGTTAGGGTTCGATCCTGATCTTGGCTGCTGTTGCGTGGAGTTTGCTCATTCTCCCCGTGACTGTGTGAGTTTCCTCCTGGAGCAACTGATTGCAAGAGTATCCCACGTAAAGATATGTCTCATGACGTACATGGATTGCACAGTGGCGCAGCTGGTAAAGCCGCTGCCTCACAGCGCCGGAGACCCAGATTCGATCCTGACCCTGGGTGCTGTCTGTCTGGAGTTTGCATGTTCTCCCTGTGACCATGTGGGTTTCCTTCAGGTGCTGTGGTTTTCTCCCATGTTCCCACGACGTGCGGGTTGGTAGGTCAATTAGCCACTGTAAATTGCCCCCATTGCCCCCAGTGTGGAGGCGAGTGGTAGAATCTGGGGGGCGATAAGGGATCGATCATTTAAAATGGAGTAGCATAGAAATTTCTTCTCGCAGAGTATGGTGAATCACTGGAATTGTCTGCCCTCGAGAGTTGTGGAGGCCGAATCATTAGAAGTATTTTAGGTTGAGGTAGATACATTTTTGAAAAAATCAGGGAATTGAGGGCTATGGGGAACTGGCACAGAAGGGGAGTTGAGGCCTGGGGTGGATCATCGAACACCGAACAGTATAGCACAGGACCAGGCCCTTCAGCCCACGATGTCTGCGCCGAGCATGGTATATTGGTATTGGTATTGGTTTATTATCGTCACTTGTACCGAGGTACAGTGAAAAACTTGTTTTGCATACTGATCGTACAGGTCAATTCATTACACAGTGCATTGAGGTAGTGCAGGGTAAAAACGATAACAGAATACAGAGTAAAGTGTCACAGCTACAGGGAAGTGCATCGCAGGTAGACAATAAGGTGCAAGGTCAAACAAGGTAGATTGTGAGGGCAAGAGTCCATCTCATCGTATAAGAGTCTTATTACTGTGGGATAGAAGCTGTCCTTGAGCCTGGTGGTATGTGCCCTCAGGCTCCTGTATCTTCTGCCTGATGGGAGAGGGGAGAAGAGAGAATGACCTGGGTGGGTGGGGGTCTTCGATTATGCTGGCTGCTTCACCAAGACAGCGAGAGGTATAGACAGAGTCCGTGGAGGGGAGGCTGGTTTCTGTGATGCGCTGGGCTGTGTCCATAACTCTCTGCGGTTTCTTGTGGTCCTGGGCAGAGCAGTTGCCAGACCAAGCCGTGATGCATCCAGATAGGATGCTTTCTATGGTGCATTGATAAAAGTTGGTAAGTGATTAAAATGGGAGTGGATAAAAATTGGTGCCAAAGTAAACTAAACCTACCTGCCTATGCATGGTCTATATTCCTCCATTCTCTATGTATTCATATGCCTATCTAAAAGCATCTTGAACGCCACTATTGTATCTGCTTCCACCAGCATCTCTGGCAGCCTGTTCCAGGCACCTCCTATCCTCAGTGTAAAATATTTACCCTGCTCATCCCCTTTAAACTTCCCCCCTCTTGTCTTAAAGCTAAGCCCTCTAGAATTTGACAATTTTCCCCTGGGAAAAAGTTTCTGGCTGCCTACCCTATCTATGCCTCTCGTAATTTTATAAACTTCTGTCAGGTCTCCCCTCAGCCTCCGCCGCTCCGGAGAAAACAATCCAAAATTTTCCAACCTCTTCTTACAGCTCATGCCCTCTAATCCAGGCAGCATCCTGGTAAATCTCTTCTGAAATTTCGCCAAGACCCTCTACATCCTTCCTGTAATTAGGGCCACAAGAATTGCACACAATACTCCAAGTGCGGCCTAACCAAAGTTTTATACAGCTGCAATGTAACTTCCTGACTCTTATACTCAATGCCCCGACCAATGAAGGCAAGCATGCCGCAGGCCTTCTTTACCACCCTATCTACTTGTGTGGCTACTTTCAGGGAGCTATGGACTTGGACCCCAAGGTCCCTCTGCACATCAATGCTGTTAAGGGTCCTGCCGTTAATTGTATACTGATTCTGTTCTTCCATTTAACAGTGAGGAGGCATCATTGAAATGGGAAAACCACTTGACAAGCCTCCCATTAACCATCAGTTGAACGCTTGGGTGCATCTTTGCTCACTCTTGAAACTGCTGTCATCGTTATTAGCTCCCCAGCTTTCAAGCACCTATTTTACACTAATCCCTTTTTATTCTCCCCATATTCCCATCAACAACCCTCTCCCACCTATGCACCAGTGGCGACTTACCGACTTACCCATTAACCGACCAACCCGGGACATCCCAGGACATGGGAGGTATCAGATAATTTGAAATGCCCCCTCCCGCCACACCCCCCCCCCCGACCCCCAATGCCATTGCGGGACAGTTTCAAGTGGCCAGTCGTGGGCCAGAGGGCCTGTTTTCTTGCTGTATGACTCCGTGACTCCAGTACAGGGTGCATGCTGGCTTTACCTCCCACCCCGATCGCCTGCTCTCTGGTGCAGAGTATGATCGGGCAGAGACCAAACCATTGTTGGAGCCAAATCCATCAGCTTCCCAGTGGGCACATTGGTTGAAAACCAATTTCATCATTTGCAGCTAACTTCTTCTGTTGATTATGCTCATCAAGCCGTACATTCCTTATCAGGTAAGAGATTTAGGTGCAGAGATGAATAGTTAGAAAGGCCTGGTGTATCTCAGAGTGTACATCTACTAATGGAAAACACAAGAGACCGCAACATGTTGCCCATTGATAAAGCAGTGACACTTGAATATTCATACACCATCTGCATCAGATGGAAAGTTTCCAAATGTTCTTAGGGAAATGAACTTAACTGGGATAGGGGGCTGTGGGGAGTGGAGGGAAAGAACTGCGATGATGCAGTTGTAGAAATATTTTTACAGTTCATTGAGCACTTGGAATGAAACAGCATATTGGAAGCAGCTAATGGCGACTCTCAGCTTAAGTGGTGTGAAACGTAGCCTTGCAAATTCTAGGTCTGTTAACCTGGGAAAATACCATCGCCTGTTCCAAAGGAAGCAATCCAAGCTCATATAACAAGAGCTGAAGTGATAATTCCAAACCAATCCACACTGATGGTGGAGAGGTCACACCTTAACGTACTGGAAATGTGTGTCAATTAAGTCCATCAGGTCTGATCAGACATGTCCTTGGTGATGTCCTACGATGACTCCCTGCAAACACCCTACTCCGCACAGATGTCGTCTCTCGAGCAACCAACAATCTGCTGGAGGAACTCAGTGGGAGGGAAGAAATTGCCGACGTTTCGAGTCAAAACCCTGCATCGGGACTCCCACAGATGCTGCCTGATCTGTTGCGTTCCTCCAGCACTTTGCGTGTTGCTCCAGCTTCCAGCCTCTGCTGGCTCTTGTGCCTCTTCTGTCATAGTTTCTCTTCCATCTCAATCAACGCAGTGCCTTGCATTCTCATTCCAACTAGGAAGAAAAGAAACGTAAACATTTAACGCACGCTCTTAACCTCTTTGCCCGATGCCTTTGAATTTCATAACTGATGAGCAAAAAATGGTGGAGAATGTTTTCTCAGTGTTTCGAGCCAAATGTGCTAGCCTGCCCCTTCCTTTGGCACTTGTAACAACCCCAAGACTGTATAGAAGTTCATAGACAGAGCACCAAAACAGCAGCAGCCACACCTAACAGTGAGAACCAACATCTCAAAACTGACTTTTGTGTCGAAATGTCCAGGTTTTATCACATCAAATGGAGAGAGTGCAGGGAATATTCACCAAGATGTTACCTGGATTGGAGGACTTTAGTCAGTCCCAACCTATCCGGTCTCTCCTTGTAACTCAAGCCCTCCAGTCCTAGCAGCATCCTCGTGAATATTTTCTGCATGCTCTCTGGCTTGATACAAAAGTCAGGAAGTTCTGATTCAATATAACAGAGCTCCAGTGAGACCACATGTGGAGCACTGCAGAGTGTCCTGGTCTCCATAATTAAGTATATCTTGTTCTGAGCTTGCATCAAACCATTAAGAGCTGAGACTGGATTCAGGCACTGATCAAAATACCTCAGCTTGGATACCAAACGTCGTTGTTTCCTAAACCTGACTCATGATCGGCAAAATTAACTGGATTCTAGACCTGCGGACAATACCAAGACAACTGCACGGACCTGTTGATCTATGATAAAGCATGAAGGTGCAAGTTATTAGAGTCATAAGCCGGAGAGAGTGCGGAGGAGATTCACCGGATGTTGCCTGGATTGGAGGACTTTAGTCATGGGGAGAGATTGGACAGGCTGGGCTTGTTTACCCTGGAGCGAAGGAGGCTGAGAGGTGACCTGATAGAGTATATCAGACAGGGTAGATGGTCAGGATCTTTTTCCCATGGTAGGGCTATTGAAAACATGAGGGCATAGGTTTAAGGTGAGAAGAAGGAGATTTAAAGGGGACCGAGGGGTAAGTTAATTACACAGAGCGTGGTTGATATCTGGAACGTGCTGCCAGAGGAGGTGGTGGGATCAGGTACAGGCACTATGTGTACACTTGGTGTACAAGATGATAAGAGGCATAGATCGAGTGGACAGTCAGAGACTTTCTCCCAGGGCGACAATGGCTAACACGAAGGGGCATAATTTTAAGGTGATTGGAGGAAGGTATAAGGCAGGATGTCAGAGGTAAATTTTTTACACAGAGAGTGGTGGGAGCATGGAACGCACTGCCGGCAGAGGTCGTGGGGGCAGATACATTAGGGACATTTAAGAGACTCTTGGATAGCCACATGAATGATCGAGAAGTGGAGGGCTATGTGGGAGGGAAGGGTTAGATAGCAGGATAAAATGTCGGCACAACATTGTGGGCCGAAAGGCCTGTACTGTGCTGTAATGTTCTATATATGTTCTATGTTTAAGAGGCATTCAGACAGTCACGTAACTAGGCAAGGTGTAGAAGGATACGGTCCCAATGCAGGCAAATGGGATGAGTGTAGACAGGCAAAATGGTTGTCATGGGTGTGGTGGGCTGTAGAGCCAGTTTCTGTTCTGCACAACTCGATGATATAGATTCCCTGGCTCTATAATTCTATGCAAAGCATTTAATAACAAATGAGATCCTAATTGTAATCCAGCAACAATCTCTCTGCTAATGTACCCCCAATCAATAAGATCATGGCTAGTCTTATTGTAACCTCAGCTCCACATTCCCTTTACTCCCAGAACCCTTCCCTTGGTTATCAAGAATCTGTTTACCATTGCCTTATTCAAAGACCCTGCTTCCACTGCCCTTTGAGTTCCAGAGGGATGTGGAGAGGATGTTCTCTCTTGCAGGATAATCTGGAGCTAGGGGGGTCGTTGTTTAAAAATAAGTTGTTACCCGCGTAAGAGGTGAACTGAATTTTTTTCCCTCACGGTGGGCTGTGAGTCTTTGGAACTCTCTTCCTCAAAGGACGGTGGAAGCAAAGTCTTTGAATATTTTGAAGGCAGAGGGAGATAGTTTCTTGCTATGCAAGGAGGTGAAAGATCACTGTAGCATATGGGAATGCGAAGTTCAGGTTACAGTCACATCAGCCACAATCTTATTGATCGAGGGTATGGTGCTTGAGTGGTTGTTCCTGGACGAGTATGTTGGGCTATTGATCTGGAGGTGTGGACAAAACATTGCTGGCCCTGTGGGGGAATTGTGGCGTCTTTTCATGGGAAATGGTCATTACTCACTGGATGACATTGTTAGATGTATGTGTGATACTGGGCAAATATCAGACATGCAAGAGTGAATCACACCCAGAGATACCAGGGCCACTTCTCCCAATGGTCACTCATTGACCTCCAGCTGAAGGCGAAAGTCAAACAACACAGAACCAGGCCCTTCGGCCCACCCAGTCCATTCAAACCGTCGAGCACCCATTTGCACTAATCCCATTTTATTCTGCACCTAAATCTCTTACTTGATAAGGAATGTACAGCTTGATTTGTACAATCAACAGAAGAGGTTTGCTGCTTTGAAATGATGAAATTGGTTTTCAACCAGTGTGCCCACAAGGAAGCTGATGGATTTGGCTCCAACAATGGTTTGGTCCCTGGCCAGTTGTATTCTGCACCAGAGAGCAGTATCAGGTGGGAGATGAAGCCAGCATTCACCCTGTCCTGGAGTCACAGAGTCATACGGCATGGAAACAGGCCCTTCGGCCTACTGAGCCCATGCCGACCATTGAGCCATTACACTCATCCCCACATCCTCATCAACTCCCTCCGGATTCTACCACCCACCTACACGAGGAGGAGCTTCAGTCCTGACCTCGGGGGCTGCCTGTGCGTGGGGTTTGCACGGTCTCCCTGCACAAACCTGATAGAATGAACGTGCAAGTCAAGGCAAAGCACTTCAGCTTCTGTCATATTGGTGGACCTCCTGTGCTCTGTGGGTTGTTCCCTGTGTCTGTGCCAGGAGTAACCTGGTCACCGGGGAGGAACCTCTGATGAAAACCACAACAAATGCCGAAGGAACTCAGCAGGCCGGGCAGCATCCGCGGAGAAAAGCAGGCGGTCAACGTTTCGGGTCGGGACCCTTCTTCAGGACTGAAGATCGGAAAAGAGGGAAGCCCAATATATAGGAGGGAAAAGCAGAGCAGTGATAGGTGGACAGAAGAGGGGAGGCGGGGTGGGCACAGGGTGGTGGTAGGTAGATGCAGGTAAGAGATGGTGAGAGGCAGGTGCGGGGGAGGAGGGGAGAGTAGATCCACCGGGCGATGGGTCAAAGGTAAGGAGGAAAAAAGGACAGAAAGGAAAAAAAGAAGGGTTAAAAAAAAGAGAGATAGGATAGGCTAGGAATAAAGACAGGAAGTATAATGGGGGGGGGATCCTCTCCCTGTTTTAGTCAGAGTGCTGTCAAATCCCAGGCACCACTTCAGAGCTGTGGAAACTCTGCGAGACTGAACCGGTTAACGGCGGCACCTTTTTACAACCCACTCAACCCTGATCTCTCTGGCCCCCACCCCACTCCCCCCTTCATCTGCCGACAGCCACCGCTCCTCTCCGCTGCTCCCTCCGGAATATCCATTCGCTCGTCGGCCTGCAGCGGAAGATCCCGTCTTCAGCTGGAACCTGATGTCTGAATGGCGACACGTTACCGCTCACTGTGAAGCTTCCCTGCTGATCACCAACTCTTCCGCCCGCCCCTTCCCAAGGGAGGCATCCGGTGATATGAGCCCACTTTGCAGAGGCGGGAGTTTTATCCAGAGCTACCAACGCCAGGGGCAAGGTGATGGGAAGGAGGGAGGGAGGCAGGGTAAACTGTGCAGGAGAGACAGTTGTTTTTCAAAGCGTGACATCGTAAACTAACACAAGCCGAGTGCATCTTGAAAATAGGGAGCTACGTGGGAGGGAAGGGTTAGGTAGATCTTAGAGCAGGATAAAATGTCGGCACAACATTGTGAGCTGAAGAGCCTGTACTATGCTGTAATGTTCTATGTTCTGTGATCCATGTGAGCCTGAGTTCACAGATTTGGACATCCCCACATACAGTACATTTGAACACAATTTTTCAGAGCAGGCCACGCCGTCTTCTCACAGCTACCGTCAGGCAGGAGGTACAGAAGTCCCACACCACCAGGTTCAGGAACAGCTACTTTCCTACAACCATCAGGTTCTTGAAACGACCTGCACAACCCTAACCCTACCTCAGTAACGGAACACCACGGACCACCTCATGCACTGCCGTGGACTGGTCTATGATTGTGTTTCTTTCAACTAATGTCTTGTTTTGCACTCCTTTTTTCTCTTCACTGTCTTACATAATTTATGTTTATTTTATGTAAATTTATGTTTTGTGTGTTGTATTGTAAGTTTTTTGTTGTACATGTACCTCACTGTCCTCACATTAAACTCCACTTGACTATTTTAATTCTCACTGCGCCTTCTGTTTGCTGCCGAGTTTTTATAGCAATAGGAAGGAGGGTACAGCAAATGGAGATGAGATGCAGATCGTTCATGATCCAATTAAATGGTTGGATCGTGTCGATGGGCTGAATGACCTCCACCTTTCATAGCGGCCACTCTGATTTGTTTGCGGGCATGGGGTTGGGGAAAGTGGTTTTGATCTCGGGCTCGTGGAGCAGTCAGTGAAAGGTTTCCCACACGGCACCAAGTCTTGTGGTGTGGGCTCCATTATACAATGCCCAGCAGATAAATATCATCGGGACTGCAGTGGTTTAAGAAGGCAGCCTGCTATCTTCTTTTGAGCCAGGAGTGACGAGCAATAACTGCAGCCCTGCCCAGGAGTGCCCCCATTCCCAGACTGAATGTTATGAATAGACAGGGAAGTAGTTTCCAATTATGAAAATGTACAAGGTAGGTGTATTCATGTGGTTAAGTAAGGTAGAGTTAGGATATGCTGTCAGTTTTTCCATATTTCCTTCTAACATAGGGGGCCATTCAGCCCATCGAGTGGATGTCAGCTCACAGAGCAACCCTATTCCTCCTCTAATTTTCCCTACAGCCTGTTCTCCCACCTTTCCCATCGACTCCCCCAAGAGTCCACCACTTGTCCGCACACTAGGGGCAACTTGCAGCGGGGAATTAACCCATCAACCGGCGCATCCTTGGGATGTGGGAGGAGACCGGTGCAACCAGTGGGAATCCACGCAGTCACAGAGAAAATGTGCAAACTCCACGCAGACAGCACCCGAGGTCAGGATTGAACCCGGGACTCCGGAGCTGTGAGGCGGCGGCTCTACATGCTGCGCCACTGTGCTGCCCCGGGTCGGACCTCAACAACAGAAGATATTCCTTTCAACAATGGGGTTCTGGAGCTGGCCTCTCCTATTCTGCGCAGTCCCTGTTAACGCTTTAACCCAACTGTTTCCTCCCTAGCGCCAAGAATTCTGAGACATACACTGTCAGCTGGCTAACCCGCATCAAGATAAATAATAACTGACTGTCACAGAGTCATTAGAATTATTTAAGATGCTGTCAGCAGCGCTTAGTTCCTAACTGAATGGCTTCTTTTCTTTCTGCAGAAGTGGCTATGACTTTGACTACGACTATTACAGAGACGGATTCTATGACAGGTATGTTGCCTCTGTGTAATTTCATCCCTTCACCCGTTTGCCTTCACTACTTTTTCCTGGAATTTTATTTTATTATGTGACAGCGGCAATTACTTCAACCGCCTGCAGCTCACGTAGGGTCTGACCTTTCGCAGAGCTGTTGAAATGCTTGTCTACCCCCTCCCAAAAGGCAGAATTTTATTTCTCTTCCTCTCCCTCCACACCCAGCTCCCTCAGATGCAATGTTGACAGCAATATGTAGCATAGAAGGAAGTCATTACAGCTATTGTAACTGTGTATCCATTGCAGTGCTCATTACAGCATTTGTAACTGTGTATCCATTGCAGTGCTCATTACAGCATTTGTAACTGTGTATCCGTTGCAATTCTCATTACAGCCATTGTAACTGTGTATCCATTGCAATGCTCATTACAGCATTACAGCCCTTAAGGCAAGAACTTGCGAGTGTAAATTGGGATGACATTTTTGAAGGGAAATGTACTATGGGGATGTGGTTGTTGTTCAGGGGTCTCTTGCAGGAGGTTTGGGATAAATTTGTCCCGGTGAGGCAGAGAAAGAATGGCAGGGTGAAGGAACCATGGGTGACAAGAGAGGTGGAACATCTAGTTAGGAAGAAGAAGGCAGCATACATAAGGTGTAGGCAGCAAGGATCAGATAGGTCTCTTGAGGAATAAAGGGTAGCAGGGAAGGAACTTAAGAAGGGGCTGTGGAGAGCAAGAAGGGGACATAAAAAGGCCTTGGCGGGTAGGGTTAAGGAAAATCCCAAGGCTTTTTTCACTTATGTGAAGAAGGATGGCTAGAGTAAAGGTAGGACCAATTAGAGACAAGGGTGGGAAGATATGCCTGGGAGCTGTGGAAGTGGGCGAGGTCCTCAGTGAATACTTCTCTTCAGTATTCACCAAGGAGAGGGGCCTTGATGACGCTGAGGACAGTGTTGGTAAGGTTAATGTTCTAGAGCATGTAGATATCAAGAGAGAGGATGTGTTGGAGCTGTTAGAAAATATTAGGACAGATAAGTCCCCGGGGCCTGACGGAATATTCCCCAGGCTACTCCGCGAGGTGAGGGAGGAGATTCCTGAACCGTTGGCTAGGATCTTTGAGTCCTCATTGTCCACGGGAATGGTACCAGAGGATTGGAGGGTGGCAAATGTTGTCCCCATATTCAGAAAAGGCAGTAGGGATAGTCCAGGGAATTATAGACCAGTGAGCCTTACGTCTGTGGTGGGCAAGCTGTTGGAACAGATTCTTAGAGATAGGATCAAGGTCTAGAGAATCATGGTCTGATCAGGAACAGCCAGCATGGCTTTGTGAAGCGCAGATCATGTCTCACAAGCCTGATAGTGTTCTTTGAGGAGGTGACCAGGAAGATTGATGAGGGTAGTGCAGTAGATGTGGTCTGCATGGATTTTAGTAAGGCGTTTGACAAGGTTCCATATGGTAGGCTTCTTCAGAAGGTCAGAGGGCATGGGATCCAGGGAAGCTTGGCCATGTGGATTCAGAATTGGCTTGCCTGTAGAAAGCAGAGGGTTGTGGTGGAGGGAGTGCATTCAGATTGGAGGGCTGTGACCAGCGGTGTCTCACAAGGATCGGTTCTGGGACCTCTGCTTTTCGTGATTTTTATTAATGACATGGATGAGGGGGTAGAAGGGTGGGTTGGCAAGTTTACAGATGACACAAAGATAGGTGGTGTTGTGGATAGTGTGGAGGACTGTCGAAGATTGAAGAAGGACATTGATAGGATGCAGAGCTGGGCTGAGAAGTGGCAGATGGAGTTCAATCCGGAGAAGTGTGAGGTGGTACACTTTGGAAGGACAAACTCCAAGGCGGAGTACAGAGTTAATGGCAGGATTCTGGGTAGTGTGGAGGAGCAGAGGGATCTGGGGGTCCATATCCACAGATCCCTGAAAGTTGCCTCAGAGGTGGATAGGGTAGTTAAGGAAGCTTATGGGATGTTAGCATTCATAAGTCGTGGGATCAAGTTTAAGAGCCGCGAGGTAATGATGCAGCTCTACAAAACTCTTGTTAGACCACACTTAGTGTACTGTGTCCAGTTCCGGTCGCCTCATTATAGGAAGGATGTGGAAGCATTGGAAAGGGTGCAGAGGAGATTTACCAGAATGCTGCCTGGTTTAGAGAGTATGCATTATGAGGAGAGACTAAAGGAGCTAGGGCTTCACTCTTTGGAGAGAAGGAGGATGAGAAGAGACATGATAGAGGTATACAAAATATTAAGAGGTATAGATAGAGTAGACAGCCAGCGCCTCTTTCCCAGAGCACCAATGCTCAATACAAGAGGGCATGACTTTAAAGTAATGGGTGGGAAGTTCAGAGAAGATATCAGAGGTAGGTTTTTTACCCAGAGAGTGGTTGGGGCTTGGAATGCACTGCCTGGGGTGGTGGTGGAGGCAGGTACATTGGTCAAATTCAAAAGATTACTAGATAAGCATATGGAGGAATTTAAAATAGAGGGATATGTGGGAGGAAGGGGTTAGATAGTCTTAGGTGAGGTTTAAAGGTCGGCACAACATTGTGGTACGAAGGGCCTGTATTGTGCTGTACTTTATATGATTTCTATGTAACTACATATCCATTGCAATGCTCTGGAAAATCATTTATTGTTTCCAGTTATGAAAGCACAAAACAGTTATGTGGTACAGGGAGGTGTATGTTTGTAAAATAAATATGGCCTGCAGCTTTTTAGGGGCAAATAACTGTTTTAGCAGATCACTGTGGTTAGCAGGAAACAGAAAGAACAGGCATTTATATAGCAGACAGATATTGCTGGGAAAACTCATCAAGTCAGGCAGCATCTGCGGAGAGACACGCAGTTAATGTGTCAGGTCGAAGACCCTTCATCAGTTTGGAAAAATGAGATAAACTACATGTCTTAAGTTTCAAAAGGGTAGAGCTGGTGAACAGATCAAGCTGAATGTCTGGGGTGGAAACCAAAGTGACCACAATTGCTTTTGGCGCTGTCTAGTTCCGTGCAGCTGATCTGTCTGTAAGAGCTTGCCGTCATTGGTCAAGGCATTACACACCAGAGTTGGAATGTCACGTTGCATCTGTGTAAGACATCGGTGAGACCGTACTTGGAGAGTTATGTGCAATTCTGGTCGCCCAGCTCTAAGAAGGATGTGATTGAGCTAGAGAGGGTGAAGAAAAGATTCACCGGGGTGTTGCCAGGATTTGAGTTATAAGGAGATACTGCATGGGCTGGGACTGTTTTCCCTGGAGTGAAGGAGGCTGAGGGGTGACCTCAAAATCGTAGATAGTTAGTCTTTTTTTCCCAAGGTAGGGGAGTCTGCAACTAGAGGGCATGGGTTTAAGGTGAGAGGGGAATGATTTAAAAGGGACCTGAGGGGCAACTTTTTCACACAGAGGGTGGTGGGTGTGTGGAAGGAGCTGCCAGAGGAAGTGGTCGAGGCGGGTACAACTACAACGCTTTAAAAACATTTGGACAGGGATGTGGATAGGAAAGGGTGAGAGGGATCTGGGTCAAATGCAGGCAAATGGGAGTAGCACAGATAGGAACCTTGGTCAGCATGGACAAGTTGGGCCAAAGGGCCTGTATGACTCGATGACTGGAGAAAACAACCACCTGCTGGAACTTCAAGGTACAAAACACAGCCGCGGCTGGAGATCTAAAGTAAAAGGAAATACTGGAAATACCAGGTAGGTCAGGAGGCATCTGTGGAGAGAGAGAAACTGCACTTTTCCACATTTACATATCACCTCCTAATGGAGCACATCACTGAAAGCTGAACAACCAAGCATTGGGACAGAGCTGAGAAAGGACACTGTGGGACTCGTGACTCGAAGAAGTAGATGGTAGTGGAGATGTTGAGAACAAGAATCCCAGTATGGTTTATCCCATACAGATGGTCATTAAAAGGGCAAGTGTGATGGGTAAGAGGCCAGTGTTGGAAAAGCACAGCAAACTTGGGGGGCCCTGTGGCTGGAGTATCGTGATGTTGGGGGAGAGCCTCAGAAGAATTTGAAAATGATGACGAGAATCTTAAATTGAAAATGGTTGTCTAACCAAGCCTCAAATTGTCATCGAGTTCAACAGCATGGAAACAGGCCCTTCAGCCCAACTGGCCCCTATCAAACAAATTGCCTACCTAAGCTCGTCCCATTTGTCTACATTTGGCCCATATCCCTCTGAACTTTTCCTATCCATGCACCTGTGCACATGCCTTCTTCAATGCTGTGATTGTACCCACCTCTACCACTTCCTCTGGCAGCTCGTTCCACATACCCACCACCCTCTGTGTGAAAATGTCCCCTTTAAATCCTTCCCCTCCCACCTTAAACCTGTGCCCTCTAGTTTTAGATTCCACTACCCTGGGGAAAAGGACTGTGACCATTGACCTTATCTACGTCCTTTTTGGCTTTATAGACCTCCATAAGGTCACCCCTCAGCCTCCTACACTGCAGGGAAGATAGTCCCGGCTTGTCCAGTCTCTCCTTATAACTCAAACCCTCCGGTCCCGGTAACATCCTCGTGAATCTTTCCTGCACCTTTTCCGGCTTAATGACCTCCTTCCTATAGCTGGGTGACCAGCACTGCACACAGTTGTGATGGGTAATTAGAATGTGTTTTTTGCCATTAAAGTTGCACATTTAGTGTTAAGTGGAGTATTTGAGGCGATGGGACAAAGGCAGTTCTGTATTCACTGCTCCTGAGTCTTTGCAAGTTTAGGAAGAAACAGAATTCTGAAATATGGGAATGTGGTTGAGAGAGAGGGGCATCTGAGAATGATGAACAGTTGTTCCTTTAACTTACTGTTTAAACCCACCAACGGTTTAGCCTCCTGAAGGTTCAGTATCTGCTTCCCTCACAGCGGGTGCTGTTCACATGTGTTGATCTGTTGTGTTGCTTGTTTGAAACTTTCCCGAAACCCAGGAAACTTGCCCTCAACCCTCCAATTCTGTCTCCCCAACCTGGATGGATTTTCTTAATTAAAAACCTAGTGCGAAGCATGAGTGTGCACCCTGTGCAGTGTGCACATCCCATTCGCAGTCCAAAATGTTAGTCTTAAGAATTTTGTGGCGTATCTGTAGCGGAGCACATGATAGGGAAATATTTAACATCATGTCACAGCTGACAGGTTATTCTGATTGTGTCTGTCTCCCAGTGTGAGGTGGATTACTTAATTTATATTGCGGCCTGTTCTGCTGTTACATAGTTAGCACAGGCTCAATTAAGGGAGTGACTGCTACAAGAGGCAGAGAAGTTTAAGTTGTTCGCGGGCAGAGCAGTGGTGTAGCGGTTAGAGCCGCATCCTCGCAGCGCCAGAGACCCGGGTTCGATCCTGACCATGGGTACTGTGTGTGTGGAGCTTCTAGTTTCCTCCCACTTGCCAAAGGTGTGCGCCTTTTCCTGTGCTGTACCTCGCTATAACAACAAATGGCTTCCTTCATGAGCAGAAGGTGTCCCAGTCTGCTTCACGGGAACATGAGGAGAATTCAAACTTCGTCAACGATGGTAATATTAGAGGATTAAGTGAGTTTCAAGCAAGTCCAGAGGAGGTGAAGTAGAGAGGTCTGAGTTGGAAATTTCAAAGACTGGAATCTGTGAGATTCAAGGGATGGAGAGGATCAAAGCTTAGGGTTTGGAGAATGATCGACATTAGAAAACCTGAGTGCATAAGCCCGTGTTTTTAAAAATGTGCCAAACTTGATATTGTGGGAGTCAGAACCGGTGTAATTCAGCAAGGATGTTTGTGATGGACAAGCAGCTCTGGGAGAGGAAACAGGCTGGCTATTTTTGATGACCTGCAATAAATAGGAAAGGATTGCTCCAGTTAAATCTGGAGGTGACCGTTGCCTTGGGCTCTCAGAGTCTAATGGAACTTTTCACAGCAGAACACGGAGGAGCGAACCATGGGTGTGTTGGCCATGTTTCCTTCCATTAGTCACCAGTTTAGCTTGTGCTCTCTGCAGCGTACAAACCAATTACCAGCTCCTTGTGGAAGAATCCAATGAGTCATTTCTGCTGTGCAGCAATGTAATAAGCCCTCCTTGTTCCAGAAGGGAACATTTGATGCGACAGTTCGTCAGCGCTAAAAATGTATTAGTCCAGAGTTTGCAATCTGTGGCAAGCAATCTAAGATAAGATATCTTTATTAGTCACATGTACAGTGAAATGAATCTTTTGCATAATGTTCTAGGGGCAGCCCGCAAGTGTCGCCACACTTCCGCCGCCAACATAGCATGCCCACAACCTCCTAACCCGTACGTCTTTGGAATGTGGGAGGAAACCGGAGCACCCGGAGGAAACCCACGCAGACACGGGGAGAACGTACAAACTCCTTACAGACAGCGGCCGGAATTAAACCCTGGTCGCTGGCACTGTAAAGCATTATGCTAACCGCTACACTACTGTGCCTGTCTACGCAGGCCACTGACTTCTGAAAAATATTCAGCCTTAACTTATATGTTTCCCTCAGTGAGAACTCACACTCAAAGAGCTGACTTGACACAGCCTTCTGCAGCATAATGGGAGCACGCAGGGATGTGGGAGAAAGAACAAGCCTTGTCCAAAACAGAACAGAAAAAACCTTCGACAGCCAGCTTATCCAGCTGTCAAAGCTGCAAAGAGAAATAGATGTTTCTGTTTCTTCCAAGGATACTAAATCCTGTTAACTTTTTTGAAAATTTCAGAAAAAGAAATTTTGAAAAAACTAAAACAATAAACAAAACTAAAACATTAAAGTAAAACAATTACAAAGAAATCGAAATATGCTAATTGCCTCTAGTGGTTGTTGCCTTCCACTGGAGGAGAAGTCCCTGTGGTGGGCACAGTTTAGTTCAGGTTTTCATTGCCCAAACGGCAGCCCCCACTCTGGATTCTGTGCCGAGAGCACAGTTGGAACATGGTTGAAAAACGCATGCAGCTGCCAGCAGCTTTGGGGCTTCCCCTTCTATGCCTGCGGACGAAGTTTGGCTCCATGCATCTGTTGCATCTCAGTTCAAATTTTCGTCAGTGCCAGATTTCTTAAAGCATCAGTAAATTATTCTGTTGATTGTTGATTCAGGAAACCGCAGGGGTTTCTACCTTCATTCAGGTAGAAAGTCTGCTCCTTGAGGACTCCAGGCAGTTATGGCTCACTGCTGACTGCTCTCTTTTTCCACCTTTTGCCAGTGCCCTGTCCTGTCCTGTGTTACCTTTGCTCACTCTCCCAGTGGCATTGTACTCCTGGCACCCTCTGTAGATTTCAGCAACTTTAAAGAGCTTCAGAAAACCTTGGACAACCACAGCAATCAAACCCAGCAGAAATCAACCAGCAAAGAACCTGCCTTGTAAGTGGGCAGGGGTAGGAGACACTGTTGATATAAGATAAGAGAGATAAGATCTCTTTATTAGTCACATGTACATCGAAACACACAGTGAAATACATCTTTTGCGTAGAGTGTTCTGGGGGCAGCCCACAAGTGTCGCCACGCTTCCGGCACCAACATAGCACGCCCGCAACTTCCTAACCCGTACGTCTTTGAAACATGGGAGGAAACCAGAGCACCCGGAGGAAACCCACGCAGACATGGGGAGAACATACAAACTCCTTACAGACAGTGGCCGGAATTGAACCTGGGTCGCTGACGCTGTAATAGCGTTACGCTAACCGCTGTGCTACTGTGCCTGCTTCTTGCTGGGTCAGCCGTGTAAGGTGAGGAGGAGCATTTGGTTATCATCTCTCCAAGCTGGCAGTGCTGACAACAAATCAGACATTTCATCTAACTTTCCAAACCTCTGGCATTTATTAACTACATGCACTGTCACACCCACTGCAATATTCATCCAGTCCAATTCATCCCACACATTTGTATGCACTTGTTCGACACTGTTTTGGACTGAAAAGCTACCTTCAGTGGCAGAACACAGCAACGTACCTGAATCTTGCACCCAGTAATTCCATGATTCCTCTTTTCCTGGTAAGTTAGTTCAAAGTGTTACTTGAGCATCCTTGGATGCATCAAATGCATTGAGTAAACAAGTCAAGTTGAATTTCTTGTCATGTGCACAGGTACAGTGAGGTACAATGAAAAACTTGCATCAGCATCACAGGCACGTAGGTTCTGACAACACGCAGGACATAAATTATACATAAATTATACCAGACAGTGAAGAAAATAAAAGACCGTGCAAAAACAAGACATGAGTGCAAAAAAAAATCGAAGGTAAGTCCATGGTAATGCAAGAGGTGGTCCGTAGTGTTCCGTTGCTGAGCTAGGGTTAGGGGTGTGCAGGTCGGTTCAAGAACCTGATGCTGGTAGGAAAGTAGCTGTTCCTGAACCTGGTGGTGTGGGACTTCAGGCTTCTGTACCTCCTGTCCGATGGTAGCAGCGGGAAGCCCCAGATGGTGGGGATCTTTGATGGTAGATGCCGCTTTCTTGAGGCAGCGCCTCCTGTAGATGCTCTCAGTGGTGGGGAGGCTGTGCCCATGATGGACCGGGCTGTGTCCACTGCTCTCTGCAGCCCCTTGCATTCCTGTGCGTTGGAATTGCCGTACCAGGCCATGATGCAACCAGTCAGGGTACTTTCAACAGTGCATCTGTTGAAGTTTTTGAGTATTTGGTGACATGCTAAGGGTCCTTAAGCTTCTAAGCAAGTAGAGGTGCTTAAGCACCTTCTTCATGAATGCATCTATGTTCACAGTCCAGGATATGTCATCCCAGACGTTAGTGCCCAGGAATTTGAAGCGGCTTACTCTGTCCGCCTCTGACCCACCAATGAGAACGGGTACATAGTCTCTCAACTTCCCTTTGTGAAGTCAGCGCTTGGCTCTTTGGTTTTGTTGACGTTGGTCATGAGGTTGTTATTGCGGCACCACTGAACCAAACTTTCTACCTCGCTCCTGTACGCTGACTCATTCCCACCCGTGGTTTGGCCAGCGACAGTGGTGCCATCAGCCAATTTGTAGATGGAATTGGAGCTGTGCTTAGCCACACAAGAATATGCCACATGATCCACGCACACCATGCCTGTTTTATACTCTCCTCGAGCCTTCCCTCAGCTAATGGTATCACCACAGTCCTCGACTCGCATCTCCCTCATATGTTTAACTGTCCTTCCCTTAAATTATCTTTCTCAGCTTGTGGTGGTGAATTCGAGTTTTGTCGCCCTTTGGACAAAGAGGCTTATTTTTCTCTATTTTGTTCCTTGGTGACTATCTTACACTGAGGGCCTTTGGTTGAAAACACACTCTATGTGCCAGATCTCATTTTCGAGCCCCGTATAATGTTGTCACTCAACCTAAAGGCACGGTAGTGTAGCGGTTAGCGTAACACTATTACAGCGTCAGCGACCTGGGTTCAATTCTCGCTGCTGTCTGTAAGGAGTTTGTACGTTCTCCCCGTGTCTGCGTGGGTATCCCCCGGGTGCTCGGATTTCCTCCAACATTCCAAAGACGTACGGGTTAGGAAGTTGTGGGCGTGCTATGTTGGCGCCGGAAGCGTGGCGACACTTGCGGGCTGCCCCCCAGAACACTCTACACAAAAGATGCATTTTAGTGTGTGTTTCGATGTACATGTGACTAATAAAGATATCTTATCTTATAAAGGGACCCAAGGGGTTCATCAACTGCATGGTTCTTGTAAATCTATTTTGCACCATCTCCTTTACTATTACATCCCTTTTATAATGCGGTGACCAGAACTGTATATGTGACAACAAATGTGGTCCCAGCAAACCTTCGACACAAGCTTCAAAACCATCTCTCTGGAAATAAACCCTGATCCTTGGTTTGCTTTCCAAATGACCTTATCAACCTGTGTCATAGAAACATAGAAAACCTACAGCACAATACAGGCCCTTCGGCCCACAAAATTGCACCGAACATGTCCCTACCTTAGAAATTACTAGGCTTACCCATAGCGCTCTATTTTTCTGAGCTCCATATACCCATCCAACAGCCTCTTAAAAGACCCTATCGTATCCGCCTCCACCACCGTTGCCGGCAGCCCATTCCACGCCCTCACCACTCTCTGAGTAAAAAACTTACCCCTGACATCTCCTCTATATCTACTCTCCAGCACCTTAAACCTGCGTCCTCTTGTGGCAACCATTTCAGCCCTGGGAAAAAGCCTCTGACTATCCACATAATCAATGCCTCTTATCGTCTTATACACCTCTATCAGGTCCCCCCTCATCCTCCGTCGCTCCAAGGAGAAAAGACCAAGTTCCCTCAAGCTGCTTTCATAAGGCATGCTCCGCATTCCAGGCAGCAACCTTGTAAATCTCCTCTGCACCCTCTCTATGGCTTCCACATCCTTCCTGTAGTGAGGTGACCAGAACTGAGCACAGTACTCCAAGTGGGGTCTGACCAGGGACCTATATAGCTGCAACAATACCTCATGGCTCCTAAATTCAATTCCACAATTGATGAAGGACAATACACCGTATGCCTTCTAAACCACAGAGTCAACCTGTGCAGCTGCTTTGAGCATCCTATGGACTCAGACCCCAAGATCCCTCTGATCCTCCACACTGCCAAGAGTCTTACCATAAAAACTATATTCTGCCATCGTATTTGACCTACCAAAATGAACCACTTCACACTTATCTGTGTTGAACTCCATCTGCCACTTCTCAGCCCAGTTTTGCATCCTATCTATGTCCCACTGTAACCTCTGATGGCCCTCCATACTATCCACAACACCTCCAACCTTTGTGTCATCAGCAAACTTACTAACCCATCCCTTCACTTCCTCATCCAGGTCACTTATAAAAATCGCAGAGTGATTTCCCCTCTCACGGAGTGTCACCTCTCAGTAATTAGCGCACTTGTACCCCCTTTCCCACTGTACCCCATTACGTGTAGAAATTAATTTGCACTCTCACTGTACATTTTTGAGCATTGTTAAACATCATCACCCTCTTTGCTGGAAGTCCAACTGGTATTGCAGTCCCCAATTCCATAAAATAGCATGGTTCACTCAATATACGTTTTACCATTGTGTGTCCAGTTCTGTCGATCTTTAAGAAAAGTTATGGCAGTTTTGTTAGTGAGCCACCAGCCTCAAATTGTTCAGCTTCATGTTGCCAGAAACTCACCGTGATCATTTATTTAACTGACAAACCGCATTAGGCTTTTGTTGAAGCTTGTGGCGTTTGGTCTCGGTGTAACTACGGGTGTTGCATACGCAATTACACAGAGGTACCTTATTCAATTACCTTCCATCAGAAGCAATTACACTGAGGAAGCCCTTAATTGTTTAGAACGCTGAGACCTAATAGTGCATATAATTAACTAGAACCTTCTGTAATTGAAGAAGATATGTTTTTATTTTTTTGTTTAAGTGTATTATTTTCTGTGCTCCTTGCTCCTGATACCTTATAGCTTCACTGAACAGTTAATGTCCGCTTCATTTTTTACTGTCCGTCCTGTAGATGCTTGCCTGGAGATGTGTGCTGGTAGATCATGTGTCCACTGGGTTCTCCTTTCCTCCAGTGTCCTGGCTTCAATTGCTGAAGCTCATTGGGAAAGCATTTACAAGTCAATACCCCAGCCAGGGTATTAGTACAGGAGCACCCCACCCTCCCCAATCCAGTGACCCTTCACAAGGGAGAGGTTATTGTGACTGGTAGAAATACTTCCTCTTAACAGCACCTCGAGAGTTTGGCTGGTTGCAGTAGTTAGCATACAACTTGGAGATGCCCAGTGTATGATTTGCTATAGTTCGGCAAATGACGTGGAAGTCAGGAACGAGCCCCAGTTACTGCTGATTCCCTGCCAATGTGATTAATGGCCTGATTCCCGCTCAATCACTCAACGCCGGGGTGTGGATTCTAACCCGAAAGCTGTTGAGATCTCTGCTTCCGAGTAGGTCACGTGAGGAGCAAACGTCAAGTTCCAACAATCCCTTTTATGTTTGCAGGGAGACCTTTTATACAAAGTTCATTTGGGCTCTCAGTGCCTCTCACTATTCCCCCAGTGGAGGCGTTGCAGTTCCAGGCCTCTCAGCTTGACAACCCTGCCCCTTGGGAATGTCCCAGGGAGGTGAGTCTGCTGCTCATGAGTTGGCTGCTCCATTGAACAATAGTACAACTTCCAAAATATTTCGTGGTTTATCAAGCGTCACAGGGCTGCAATGAGGACGAGGCTAAGTGAAGGGTCTTTTTTTTAAAACCTTGAATTCGCCAACTTTCGGTAACCGCTCCCCCTCTGTCCCTTTTCTTTTTTCCCTCACCTGGCCCCCATCACCATATCTCTTTCTCCCCCCCCCTCTCCGTCTGCCCATCACCCACATACTTCTCCCACTGGTACCCCTCCCCCACCCCCCCACCACTGTTCCCACCTGCCCTCCCCACCTCCGTCCCTTGGTTCCGTGCTCCACCTCTTTATACTGCCCGTCTCCCCTCTAACTTTCAGTCCAGATGAAGGGTCTCGACCCGAAACGTTGACCGTTTATTTCCCTCCACAGATGGTGCCTGACCTGCTGAGTTCCTCCAGCGCTTTGTGTGTTGTTCTTTTTTTTGTGTGTGTTCCATCCATTTGTAGAATCCGAGCTTCCAACTTGTCCTAATCCGGTGGTGGGACGTCCCTTCATGGTCTGCTGCAGGCCCTCTGGTGACGGTGCTCCCACAGAGCTGTTGGATAGGGAGTTTCTAGATTTAGATCCAGCGACAAGGTCAAGCCTGCACAGACACTGAGTTTGCTCCTTCTTTATTCAGTATTACTGTTTCACACTGGGATTTTCAATTAAACAGAGGAACAATAGACCTTCAGTATATTCTTACATAATCTCGTGCTGCCAAATTTAATTTGTTATATCCTGTTCTCCTGTGACCCCTGCACTCACTGAGCTACACAGGCAAGGCCTCCATGCTAAAGTTCTCCTTTTTGTTCTTTAAAACCCTCAGTAGCCTCATCCCTCTCTGCCCGTGTATCTCTAATCCTTCGAGATCTCTTACCTCCAGTTCTGTCCTCTCTGAATCTTCAGTTTCAATCACTCTATCGTCAGTGTCTGTACTTTTAGCTGCCTGGGCCCTGAGTTCCACAATACTCTGGGCAGGCGCGGTAGTGTAGCGGTTAGCGTAACACTATTACAGCGCCAGCGACCCGGGTTCAATTCCGGCCGCTGCCTGTAAGGAGTTTGTACGTTCTCCCTGTGTCTCCGGGCGCTCCGGTTTCCTCCCACATTCCAAAGGTGTACAGGTTAGGAAGTTGTGGGCGTGCTATGTTGGCGCCGGAAGTGTGGCGACACTTGCGGGCTGCCCCCAGAACACTCTACGCAAAAAGATGTATCTCACTGCGTGTTTCGATGTGACTAATAAAGAGATCTTATCTTACTTTCTTCTCTCTTCTTCTTGATGCTGCTGCTCTCTAACTCAGCTTTTGGCCTACCCTAATATCATTAATAATATTGCTAATAGTGTTAATATATAGGAATATTGCAGCAATAACTGACTGAAAGTCACTAATATTACTCATAATAATATGAGTAATATTGCCTGAAATAACCACCCTACTGTCTCCAGTAATATTGGTAATATTGCTTTTTTTCTGGTCATATTAATATTATTGCATAAATAACTGCCCAAATATGGCAAATAACATGGCTAATAAAATCAATATTGCTAATAGTTGTAATATTGTTAGCATTGCCCATATAATCTACCTAATTTCACTAATTATATCACTGATAATATTAGTGATCTCTCTAATAACAATATAGTAGTAGTAATTTAGTAATTTAGTAGTAGTAATAACAATATAGTAGTAGTAATTTAGTAATTTAATGGTACTAATAACCATATAGTAGTAGTAATTTAGTAGTAGTAATAACAATATAGTAGTAGTAATTTAGTAATTTAATAGTACTAATAACAATATAGTAGTAGTAATTTAGTAGTAGTAATAACAATATAGTAGTAGTAATTTAGTAGTAGTAATAACAATATAGTAGTAGTAATTTAGCTCATTAAACTAGCCTAATATCACTAATAACATTATGAATAATATTAACAATATCACAGCTATAACAATTCAAATATTATCAATAATATTACTTATAATATGCAGGAAGTCAGCGGGTCGGGCAGCATCTGTGGAGGGAAACGGACGGTCGACGTTTCGGGTCGAGACCCTTCACCTGGACTGGAAGATAGCGAGGAGGTCGCCAGTGTGAAAGGATGAAGGGGTGAAGCACGAGCTGGCAGGCGATAGGTGGAGCCAGGTGCGGAGGGGTGACGGGCAGATGGGGGAGGGAGAGTGCAGAAGCTTGGGAATAGGGACAGAGGCCGGGAGGTGGGAGGTGGAGGCCAGAAAGGGCTGCAGGTGATGGAATCCAATAGGAGAGGAAGGTGGAGCCTGGAACCATTAAGGGAGGTGGGGAGGGCAGGTGGGAACGGTGGGGGGGGGGGATGGGGACCCAGTGGGAGGAGTGTGCGGGTGATGGACAGATGGAGAGGGGTGGAGGAGGGGAAAGGAACAGGGTGATGGGGGCTGGGGTGGGGTGGAGTGAGTGTAGGAAGAACTGGGTAGATCAGGAGGAGAGAGGAAAGGGACAGAGGGGAGCAGGTTACCTAAAATTGCCACCTAACCCTTGCCCCACCCCTTCCCCTCACTTCTTTACCCTGGCGACCTCCCCTCTATCTTTCAGTCCAGATGAAGGGTCTCGGCCCGAAACATCAACCGTCCATTTTCCCTCCACAGATGCTTCCTGACACTCGAGTTCCTCCAGCATCTTGTTTTTTTCCTGTAGGTTCCAGCATCTGCAGTCACTTGTGTCTCTATTTTGCTTATGGTATTGCAAATATTACTGCCCTGACATAGCTGCCCAATTTGCTCTTGCCTCAAATTTCTTTTGATATTGCTCCTATGAAGTACCTTGGAACATATTGCTGCATTAAGGGGACATTTAAAATGCAGGTTGCTGGTATTATTTTAAGTGCTTGTTGCTTTAAGGCTCTGTGTTCTCAATTCAGTCAGGTTAAGTTCGGCTACAAGGATAATCCTGTGCCTGCCTGACTGACAGGCCAATTAACATGATGGAGAAGGTGAAATCGGTATATTGCTGGAGAGAGTACGCGCTGAAGCACAGCATTTTCCGATTGCATTGCATCTGGATGAAAGACGTGTGCTGGAAGCAGTGAGCGTAAGATAGCCTGACTCTAAAAAATTCATTATTTCGAAGGTCACGCTTCCCTACTAAGACCCATCATCGCAAACCATCCTATAGATTTTCAGCTTGTTTTAACTTGGTCTGGTGAAGTTCCTTGGAAAATGGAAGAGAGATATACAAGTTAATCACATGTTAGAATCAGCCAATCAAAGGTGACTAAAAGAAATTCGTGCAGATTAGAATAAATTTGGGATCATTATTATAAATTTGCCTTTGATTCGGGAAACCTGCACCAAATGAAAAACATGTCTAAAGTACTTTTAGTATTATACAGAGTGAATGCACGCCATGACTTATAGTATATTAATATTTTGCAGATGCAGGAAATGAAATGATTGGGCATCATCATTAATTATGTCACTGTACAGTCATTATTTTACAAATCTGTGCCTTGTGGTTTCTTCCTTCTTGTCACGTTGGAATTTTCTCTTTCCTTCCTATATCGACAAACCTTCTGAATTTACGACACTACTAACAAATTTCCTCCCAGAAAATTATTGCTTGAGAGGTTTGAATGTTCATGTGTGATCATTTCAAAAGGACGCTGACAGTGGATATTCAGCTCACAGAAGTCCTTCATCACCCCTGTCGGATCCGGTTACTTTCGAATCCGCAGGTTCTTTCAGGAGTCCAAGAATGAGTTGAAAACAACTTGGTGCTTCACAAAGTTTTGTTGGAAAGGTTTAAAACAAAGAAACAGTCACAGAGCACATGGCACTAGCTTTACTACTGGGAGATGAGCCGAGACAAAATGAACTAAAGATGAGCTAGGGCCGGGGGGGCAAGAGAGCAAGAGAGAGATTAACAAAAAGCACCTTTTATACCTGAGATAAGAGGTACTCCTGAGCTAACAATAGTCCAATCAGAAAACCTATTAGATACCTGTGGCAAAACCAACCAATGAGAAAACACATATTCACCTGATGGACGAACCAATAAGCTAAAAAGTGGTCATACCTTGTGCAGCCACTTGACGTGTATTAAACACTGTACACGTTAAAAAAACTACTCAAAACAGTCGAATCCAACACCCCGGAAATAAAAATAACAGAAAATGCTGGAAACACTCAGCAGGTCAGGCAGCATCTGTGGAGAGAGAAACAGAGTCATAGAGTTATACAGCACAGAAACAGCCCCTTAGCTCAAGTTGTCTACATGAGCAAGTCCCATTTCCCCACAATTGGCCCACATCCCTCTAAACCTTTTCTATCTATGTACCTGTGTAAATGTCTCTTAAACATTGTAGTTGTACCCACCTCGACCACTTCCTCTGGCAGCTCCTTCCAGATATCCACCACCCTCTGTGTGAAAAAAGTTGCCCCCTCAGGTCCCTTTTAAATCTTTCCCCTCTCACCTTAAACCTCAGCCCTCTAGTCTTAGACTCCCCTACCCAGGGAAAAAGACAGCGACCACTCACCTTCTCCATGCCCCTCACACCTTTCATACCTCCATAACTTCATCCCTCAAGCCTCCTAAACTCCAAGGAAAAAAGCCACAGCCTATCTGGCCTCTCCTTATAACTCAAGCCCTCCAATCCCGATAACATCCCCGTGAGTCTTTCCTGCACCTTTTCCAGCTTAGTGACGTCCTTCCTAATATTAACATTTCAGACTGCGGACACTGAAAGAGAGATTTTTAAAAAAAAAGGTAATTTTAGTTTGCAGAGAAGGTGGTGAGAGGGATGGATATAAACAAAGGGAATGTCTGTGATGGAGTATCATTGGTCAACTAGGCTATGGGGCAGGATTGGAATGATTATGCCTCTTCGCCTGTGTTATTTGCTGCCAATCTGAGAGCTGTGGGGCTTTGCCAGGAAGTCAGGCCGTACGACTGGAGAGAGACAAACTGAGCCACAATCATGGACTTGCTGCGGAAACAGCCATCTCTGATACAAGTGGCCAGTTCCCGAACAGACAGAGAAAATGAATCACCAAAGGCTGTGACGTGCCCAGACAGAAGACAGAAGTGAATTGCTTCAGGGTGTTACAAAGGGAGCCGTCCCTTCCCGGACTGTGGCTTCCCCTTTACTGCCGTGAATAGACCCCTTATCCACACCTCATCATTTCTCACTCCATTTGCCCTCACACCCCCCCCCCCCACTGCCCCCCTGGGCAGACCAAGGTCAGACATTCCCAGTCCTCAGCTTCCACCCCTCCAGCCTCCACATTCAACAGATTATCCTTCGCAGTTTCCGCCAGCTCCAACAAGATTCCACCACCAGGTACATATTCCCTGCCCCTCTCAGCATTCCAGAGGGATCACTCTCTTCGTGACTCCCTGGTCTGCTCTTCCGTTCCCTCCTTTCCACTCCCATGATACGGCACTTTCCCTTCTCACCGCAGGTGATACAACACCTATCCTTTCAGCTCCTCCCTTCTCACCGTCCAGAGACCCCCACCTCCTTCCCTTTATTCCATGGTCTACTGTCCTCTCCTGCCAGATTCCTTCTTCTTCAGCCCTTTGCCTCTTCTACCCGTCACCTCTCAGCTTCTCATGTCACTCCATCTCCCCTCCCTCACCCACCTACCTTCCCCCCTCACCTGGACTCACCTATCAGCTGCCACTTGTGCTCCTCTCCCTCCCCCCACCTTCTTATTCTGGCTTCTGCCCTCTTCCTTTCCAGTTCTGATGAAGGGTCTCGGCCCGAACCGTCGGCAGTTTATTTCCCTCCATGGATGCTGCCTGACCTGCTGAGTTCCTCCAGCATTTTAAGATGAGATTTCTTTATTAGTCACCTGTACATTGAAACACACAGTGAGATGCATCTTTTTGCGTAGAGTGTTCTGGGGGCAGCCCGCAAGTGTCGCCACGCTTCCGGCGCCAACATAGCATGCCCACAACTTCCTAACCCGTACATCTTTGGAATGTGGGAGGAAACCGGAGCACCCGGAGGAAACCCACGCAGACACGGGGAGAACGTACAAACTCCTTACAGACAGCAGCGGGAATTGAACCCGGGTCGCTGGCGCTGTAATAGCATTACGCTAACTGCTACACTACCGTCACATCTTGTGTGTGTTGCCTCAGATTCCAGCATCTGCGGAATTTCTTGTGTATCCAGGGACCCAAACAGTCTTTCCAGGTGAAAGCAGCCATTCACTTGCACTTCTTCCAATCCAGTCACTGCATTCAGTGTTCAGTGTGGTGTGTTCCACATTGAGGAAACCAAACACAGATTGGGTGATTGCTTTATAGAACGCTTGCTTTCAGTCAACAGAACTGACCCTGAGTTTCCTGTTCACTGCTACTTGTAAGTCTCCATTCCACTCCCATCTGAGCTATCACTCTGTACTGTTACAATGAGACCCAACACAGGCAGGAGGAACAGCACCTCATCTTCTGTCTGGGTATGTCGCAGCCTTCTGGACTCGAAGTTAAGTTCTCCAGCTTTAGGTAACTCACTTTTTTCTGCTTGTATCAGAACTGGATTTTCTGCTGTAAATCATCCAGCTGAGATTTTTGATTAAGTTCTTCAACCAACTGGGCAGATTCAATGACTTAGACAAAGCCTTACAGCGCAGAAACAAAAACCCCCTTTGGCCACCAAGTACTTGTCTGTTGGTGAGCCACCTTCTTGACCACTGTGGTCCTTCTGGTGAAGGCACAGTGCTGTTGGGGAGGGAGTTTCAATGAAAATGAAGGAACTGCGATACATTTTCAAGTCAGGATGGTGTGGGGCTTGGAGGGGAACCTGCAGATGGTGGTGTTCCCCATAATAAGATAAGATAACTTTATTAGTCACATGTACATCGAAACACACAGTGAAATGCACCTTTTGCGTAGAGTGTTTTGGGGGTAGCCCGCAAGTGTCGCCACGCTTCCAGCGTCAACATAGCACGCCCACAACTTCCTAACCCGTACGTCTTTGGAACGTGGGAGGAAACCGAAGCACCCGGAGGAAACCCACGCAGACGCGGGGAGAACGTACAAACTCCTTACAGACAGCGATGGGAATTGAACCTGGGTCGCTGGCACTGTAATAGCGTTACGCTAACCACTACACTATATCCTGCTGCTCAGCACAGACATCATGGGCTAAAGGGCTTTCTCAGAGTTCTGGAGTCATACAACACAGAAACAGGCTCTTTGGACAAACATGTCCAAGATGCCCATCTAAACTAGTCCCATTTGCTTGCATTTGACCCATATCCCTCTCAGCCTTTGCTATCCATGTACCTGTTGAAGTGTCTTATTTTACTTGCCTCACCCACTTCCTCCGGCAGCTCGTTCCATATACGCACCACTTCTGCGTGAAGAAGTTACCCCTCAGATTCCTTTTCAATCTCCTTTCCTGGGAAAGAGACTGTGTGTATTCCCTCTGTCTATGCCTCTCATGATTTCAGACACATCTATGAGATCGCCCCTCAGATCATCTACTCTCCCAGGAATAAAGTCCTTGCCTGCCCATCCTCCCCCTGTGACTCAGGCCCTCAGTGCGTTGTAGAACAGAGGGACCTAGGAGTACAAGCACATTGTTTGCTGAAAGTGGCGTCACAGGTAGATCGGGTGGCGAAGAAGGCGTTTGGCACGCTGGCCTTCATCAGTCAGGGCACTGAGTAAAGAAATTGGGGCATGATGTTGCAGCTGTACAAGATATTGGTGAAGCCATACCTGGAGTACTGTGTACAGTTTTGGTCACCCTGTTTTGGTCTTCCATGTACCTGTCCAGGTGTCTTTTAAATATTGTCCCTCTGTTCTACAACGCACTGAGGGCCTGAGTCACGGGGGAGGTTGGGCAGGCTAGGACTTTATTCCTGGGAGAGTAGATGATCTGAGGGGGTGATGTTGGGATGTGGCAACGTTCTCGTAGATCTTCTCCGCCACTCTTTCCAGCTTAATAATGTCTTTCCTATAACAGGGTGACCAAAACTGTACACAATACTCCAGGTATGGCTTCACCAATATCTTGTACAGCTGCAACATGATGTCCCAATTTCTATACTCAGTGCCCTGACTGATGAAGGCCAGCGTGCCAAACACCTTCTTCACCACCCCGTCTAACTTTGACACCACTTGCAGCAAACGATGTGCTTGTACTCCTAGATCCCTCTGTTCCTCAACATACTCCCGGGTCCCTCTGTTCCTCAACGTACTCCTGGGTCCCTCTGTTCTTGGTGGTAGAGGTCACAGGTTTGGGACCAGCTGTTGGAGTCGCCTGGGCAAGTAACTGCGGTACATTGCAGATGTCGAGACTCCGTCGCTATGCCGGACCCACCAGGTTCCTGTTGGGGTGTTGGGGGCACATCTTCTTCGGAGGTGAGCCATCAGTGTGGGCAGCTGACTGCTGACTGCAGGTTCTGGGTGAATCTGTTTTGGTCAACAATCTCTATCCTGGCCAAGGAGCTCTTGTAGAACTCTCCTCATAATGACGTAGGATCTTTTTTACTTCCTGAGAGGGCTGGTGGGGGTTTCAGTTTCACATCTCATCCTGCAACAAAGCAGCACTCCCTCAGTACCCACTGTTGGATCTCACAGTGTTGGATCTGTCCTGTTCAACCCAGAACTCTGACTTCGAGGCAACAAAGAGAAAGACCCACAGCCAACTCCAGGTATCACAGGAGGGCTGGAATATGTTCTCGATCAGCTGAACACTGCAGGTTTATTGACCTGTGCTCCTTTCCCAATTTGGTATTGGTATTGGTTTATTATTGTCACTTGTACTGAGGTACAGTGGAAAAACTTGTCTTGCATGCCGATCATACAGGTCAATTCATTACCCAGTGCTTATACATTGAGTTAGTACAGAGTGCATTGAGGTAGTACAGGGTAAAAACAATCACAGAATACAGAGTAAAATGTCACAGCTACTGAGATAAGCAGTGCAGGTAGAAAATAAGGTGCAAGGTTACAACGAGGTAGATTGTGAGGTCAGGAGTCCATCTCATCGAAAAAGGGAACTGTTCAGTTACCCGTCAGTGTGGGCTGCTGACTGCAAATTCTGGGTGAACCTGTTTTTGTCAATGGTGTCAAGCCTGGCCAGGAGCTCTTCTCATAATGTCTTCCTGAGAGGGCCGGTGGGGGTTTCAGTTTCACAGCTCATGCTGCAACAAAGCAGCACTCCCTCAGTACCCACTGGAGCACGAGTCCAGATCTCACACTGTTAGATCTGTCCTTGTCAACCCAGACATGGAGGGCACTGAGTATAGAAGCTGGGACATCATGTTGCAGCTGCACGAAACGTTGGTGAAGCCATACCTGGAGTATTGTGTACAGTTCTGGTTCAAGGGCAGCTTCTATCCCACTGTGATAAGACTATTGAACGGTGCCCTCAGGCTCGCAGAAAGTTTACGTGAAGTGTCTGAGAAGCACGCATGCAGTAGGCCAAAGAGTGCAGTGAAGGGCTGGCCTGTGATAGCTGCTGATCCGGGCTGCGCTCCACACGGGCTGTTTAACAGCACTCAGCGGGGGTGCCACAATCAGTGCACGGTAAGCAGAATCTGTCGGAACAAGGCCCTGGCCTCATCTGGTCACTGACAGCAACTCAAAGTGATGAGACAACACGGAGCAGGGCAGCAGTCCTGTTTGTATTGTTCAACCTCTTCGTATGAATCCCAATCAATACTGGAAATTGGCTTCCTTCCTTTCCCTTCTGATGCTTTGCCAGAAAAAGGATTAACACTCCAAGTTGGGGGACCTCCAGTTTAATATTGATTCTTTTTTTAAATTTCAAATATAAACTTTATTCCTAAAAAAATGCAAGAAATACAACAAAGCAGTGCGTGGCTTGCTTTACATTCGTACTGTAAATACATCCGTCTAGTCTAGATATCCTTAATGTAATCCTGGAGATGTGAGGGTCGGTAAGTTAAATGGCCACTGTAAATTGCCCCTAGTGTGCAGGTGAGTGGTAGAATCTCGGGAGGAAGGGGGGAGATAAGGGGTCAGTAATTTAAAATGGAGTAACTTAGAAATTTCTTCACGAAGAGGGTGGTGAATCTCTGGAACTCCGAACCCTCGAGAGTTATGGGGGCTGGATCATTAGAACTATTTTATGTGGAGGTAGATAAATTTTTGAAAAATCGGGGAATTGAGGGCTATGGCGAACTGGCACAGAAGAGGAGTTGAGGCCTGGGGTAGATCATAGAACGTGCAACAGTACGGCACAGGAACAGGCCCTTCGGCCCACAATGTCTATGCTGAGCATGGTGCCAAAGTAAACTAAACCTATCTGCCAACACATGGTCCATATCCCTCCATTCCCTGCATATTCATATGCCTTTCTAAAAGTCTCTTGAACACCACTATCATATCCACCTCCACCACCACCCCTGACAGCCCATTCCAGGCACCCACCGCTCTCTGTGTGTAAAAGAAAACTTTCCCCGCACATCCCCTTTAAACTTCCCTCCTCTCGCCATTTAGTATTCAACATCTCAACCCTGAGAAAAAGATTCTGACTGTCTATCCTTTCTATGCCTCTCGTAATTTTATTAGCTTCTGTCAGGTCTCCCCTCAGCCTCTAACGCTCCGGAGAAAACAATCCAAGTTTGTCCAGCCCTCTCCTTATAGCTCAGGCCCTCTAATCCAGGCAGCATCGTGGTAAACCTCTCCTGAACCCTCTCCAAAGCCTCCACATCTGTGGGGCGACCAGAACCACACACAAGCTTCCAAGTGCGTCCTAACCAAAGTTTTATACAACTGCAATATTATGTTCTGACTCTTATACTCAATGCCCCTGTTGATGAAGGCAAGCATGCCATATGACTTCTTTACCACCCTATCTACTTGTGTGGCCACTTTCAGGGAGCTATGGACTTGGACTCCAAGATCCCTCTTTACATCAGTGTTGTGAAGGGTCCTGCCATTAACTGTATACTTTCCCCTTACGTTTGACCTCCCAAAGTGCAACACCTCACACTTGCTTGAGTTGAACTCGGTAGCCACAGTATTGATCTGGCTGGATTTGCTGTTGTTGAGTGCACCGAGAGAAAGGTGTCCGTTCATACCTGGGATCCCTCACGGGACTGGCCTATTGAACAAGGCTGGGAAGGTGGTATCACCTGCCATTGCAAGGAACTGGTGGAGGAGGCGCTAGTGAGGCCAGTCACCTCCCCACCTTCTGCGGTCCAGTCGGCAGACAGCTTTCACCTTGATCTCTCGCAATGCAGAGCACATCTCCCCAGGTGAAGGACAATGTCGGATACCTTAAATGGGGAAGTGGGGGTTAAGCTAATTTAAGAAGCACGGCATATCCTATAGAAGATTCACACACTGAACACAAATCCTTGAAGTTGCAAGGTGCTGTTAAAAATGCACATGGATTCCTTGACCTTTTAAATAGAAGAATGAAGGTTTTTTTTATTCATTTTCTGGATATGGGCAACACTAAATGGTCAACATTTACATAGAATAATAGAACAGAAGACCACAGGAACAGGCCCTTCAGCCCACGGTGTCTGGGCCGAACAGGATGCCAAATCTCTTCTGCCTGCACATGATCCATATCTCTCCATTCCCTGCATATTCATACATCTAAAAGCCTCTCAAGCACCACTGCTTTTACCACTACCCCTCGGAGCCCGTTGATCGCGTGTCTTTAATTCCCCTGAATATCGTGGTTTGCTGAGCCATTTCAGAAGGCATTTTCGGGACCTTTTGTGGGTCTCGGGTCAGGCTACATAAAGACAGTCGGTTTCCTCCCCTGCAGAACATCCGCGACACGCGCGTTTGTTCCCGTGGCAATCAGAAAGCAGAATTCTGCAGATGCTGGAAGTCTGAAATAAAAACAGGAAATGCCGAAAACACTCATCAGGGCGGGCAGCATCTGCGGGAAGAGGAACAGAGTTAATGTTTCAGGTCGAAGACCCTTCGTCAGAGTTGAAAGAGTGGGAAATCGTTGTGTGTTTTGTTGCAGGGAGAGGGAGGGTTCCGTGCTAAGGTGGAGACCAAGATTGTGCAGGCTGGTGGTGCTGTCTGAGAAGGGGTGATGAATGCCTGTTACTCACAGTGGGATCTGTCTTGAGGGGTGTAACAAAGGGAGATGATTGGGAGTGGTAGAAAGAGTGCTGAAATTGTGGATTGTTAGAACTCTGAAGCAAAAGGGAATGCTGGAAGTGGATCAGGCTATGACGAGAGAAAGATTGAGTTCACGCTACAAGTGGATGGCCTCACGTCAGGACTGGTCAGTTTTCGGTGTTCTCTGGAAAATCGATGATTCTTAAATTTTCCCTCCTGCTGCGTCCTTCCAGGTCGATGATCCTCGGTCGTTGCTTTTCCGGGTTTTGCTTGGTCGTAATTAAGGCTTTTTCAAGTGAATGGAGTTTGGCATCTCTCTCTTCACCAGCTCGGTCGAGTTTAGCAATTAGTTGCATTTGTTTGGCATTTTCCTGGATAAGAGTATTTTGTTTGTCTTCAAAGTCTTTTAAAATGGACTTCAATTCGGCAAAGCTCCGATCGAACTTTCTATCCAGATTGAAAATAGCTTCCAAAGTAGGTTGATCGCCAATACCTTTACCATTAGCAGAGGCTTTAGATCTGGTGGTCATTTTAACAGTTAAAGATCAAGATCTAACTTGTGCCAGTATTGTAAAAGACTTATAAAGGGTGGTAAATAGTAGATTGAAAAGTGCCTGGACCAAAGCCAAGTTATGACTTAGTTCATCGAGCGCCACCAACAGACTCCAGGACTGGTCAGTTCTGACACAAGTAAGAAGGATGAGTTACCTGAGATTGTTGAGTTTAATAGTGAGTCCCAAGAGCCACAGTGTTGGACGATGAGGTCGTGCTCCCTGAGCTCATGTTGGTCTTCACTGGAACGGTGCATGAGGCCAGGGTCAGAGAGATCAAAGTGGGAGTGGGGTGGAGAACTTAAGTGACAGGTGACCGGACATTCAGAGTTGCCCTTGAGGAGTGAATGTAGCCCAGTGAATTTCTTGCCCAGGAAGCTTTAAAAAAGCCTTTCTCTTCGAAGTACTTTCCCCAAGTTAAGATATTTATTTATTAGTCACATGTACATTGAAACACACAGTGAAAAGCATCTTTCTGCGTTACTGAGAATGTGCTGGGGGCAGCCCGCAAGTGTCACCACGCTTCCGGCGCCGACATAGCATGCCCACAACTTCCTAACCCGGACGTCTTTGGAATGTGGGAGGAAACCGGAGCACCCGGAGGAAACCCACGCAGACAAGGGGAGAACGTACAAACTCCTTACAGACAGCGGCCGGAATTGAACCCGGGTCGCTGGCGCTGTAATAGCGTCACGCTAACCGCTACACTACCGTGCCGCCCTGAGAGGGGAGGATAGGTAGGTGGGGGAGGGGGAGAGGGAGGGGGAGAGTGGGACTGATGCAAGAAGCTGGGAGGTGATAAGTAGAAGTGAGAAAGGGCTGAAGAAGATGGAATCTGATAGCAGAGGACAGTGAACCATGGAATAAAGGGAGGGAGGTGGGGACGGGAACCGGTGTGAGCTGTGTGTGGGCTCGATAGTTCACTTTTACCCAGGGAATCATTCTAGAGAATCTGCACTTCACCTTTTCCAAGACCATATATCCCGAGGATATATGCAAAGAGTGGCTCAGCAATTAATACTGCTGCCTCAAAATCGCTAGCAATCAGGGTTCAATCCCGACCATAGGTTCTATCTGTGTTGATTTCTGGAAAGACAAACTCATTGATTTTGTCTAATCCCACGTGTTTTCCAAGTGTTCTTGCATCACATCCCCTATAATAACTAGCATTTCCCACTATCGGTGTTAGGCTCGCCGGTTATTGATTTTGTTTACTCTCTCCTTCCCAATGAGTTACAAGTGTAACTCTTAAGAGACATTTAGACAGATCCATGAGCAGGTTGGGAATGGGAGCCTGTGGACCGAGTGCAGGCAGATGTACAGTTTGAATTGGCATCATGGTCCTGTTCAGACAGAGTGGGCCGAAGGGCCTGTTCCTGCGCTGTATGTTCGATGTTTGCATTTCAAACAGTTAACAATGATTTGCAACATATCCCTCAGAACAGATTCTGACTGAATATCTGAAAATCATCATTAATTTGCAGTCAAAGTACTGTTAGGAGTTTTGCATCTAGTTTTGCAAGACAAATTGTACCTGTGCAGCTCAGTGATCAGAACTACTGCCTCGAAGTTCCGTGTATTCTCTCGTGTGTAATATTACTGATCCTGGGGGCTACTCAGTTGAAGATCTGTCCGTAATCTGGTGTGTAGGATTCCTGTTCTGTATGGTTACTAATCTGAAGCATTGCCTGTATCTACTGCACAATATTACAGGTTACTGTCCTGAAGCTTCTCGAGTGTGCTTCTCACAGCCTTTATTCTCAGTTAATTTCTCCACCTCAGTTAGTATTCAGTCTCAAGAATTTGTATCCATGTGTCAGGGTGAGAGAGGAATTTCTACTCCTGATTTTGCTCCAGGCACCTCTACAGAAAGGAAAATGGCAGACGTTGGACGAAGGCTACATTCGGTTTTGCTATAACGTACTTGAGAGCCACAGACTCATTGTTACAGAGCACAGTGGCACAGCTGGTAAAGCTGCTGTCTCACAGCACCGGAGACCCGGGTTCA
Source organism: Pristis pectinata (assembly GCF_009764475.1). NCBI lineage: Eukaryota > Metazoa > Chordata > Chondrichthyes > Rhinopristiformes > Pristidae > Pristis > Pristis pectinata. The sequence goes on from NC_067417.1 coordinate 47,511,094, forward strand.
ATCCTGACATCAGGTGGGAGTTTGCACGTTCTCCCTGCGACCGTGTGGGTTTCCTCCTGGCGCTCCAGTTTCCTCCTTGGGATGTTGGTGGGTTAATTGGCCACTGTAACCTACCCCTAGTGTGTCGGTGAGTGGTAAAGTCTGGGGCAGTTGATGAGAATGTGGCGAGATTAATGTAGGATTGCTGTAATGGGTGGTTGATGGCCGGCATGGATTTGTTGGGCCGAAGGGCCAGTTTCCATGCTGGGATACTCTGTGACTTTAACACAGCTCAGCAGCCGACCACACAGGACTGCTGAGGGCTGCAGAATCAGGGCTGAACCTGGGAAATGAAAGCAGAATAGATCTCTCTTCGTTCAGATCCCGGGAGGACAAAACTGATTATTATGACAAATTGCAGTTCTCCCACAATGTTAGGTTGAGTTTTAATTTCTTTTTCACTTAAATAATTCAGCGTACTAAGAGCCTGGTCTGCAGCAATGATCGCAGTGACAGGAGGGATATTGCGCTTGCTGGTGAAATCTTGCCGGCCCCACTGAATAAAGTCAGTGCAGGGAAATAACAATCCAATCCAGTTCCAGTGAGTGTTGGCCATCTCCTGCAGGCTGGAGTTGGTAAGGCTCCTCACTGGGAGTCAGGGCACGGCGTCAAGGACATTGCGCCTTCCCCCTCATGACCCTGTCGCACTCCAGGCACAGACACCTGCCTTTATATGTCAAGGTGGTCCATTTCTTGGTATAATAAACTGGAATTAGCATAGGGCAGCTTCTTCGCTGGACACTTGATGTCCCAATACATTCGGTAGTCTGTGAGAAGTTCCCAGTAACTGTGACCACTGGTGAGAAACTTGGACCAGGGCGTTCATTAATTGGTTGGTACCAAGCAACTTAAACTTCCTACTGGTCCTATCACTGGCTCCTGCCTCATCCCTCCCCCTCACCTCTTTGTACTGGCTGTCTCCCCTTGGTAAATTGGTTTATTATTGTCACATGTACTGAGGAACAGTGGAAAAAATTTATTATACCGTCCATACAGATCATTTCATTTACAATGGTGCATTGAGGTAGTACAAGGTAAAGCAATGACAGAATGCAGAGTAAAGTGTTACAGTTACAGAGAAAGTGCAGTGCAGGCAGACAATAAGGTGCAAGGTCATAACGAGATAGATTGTGAGGTCAGGCATCCATCTTATCGTACTAGGGGACTGTTCAATAGTCTTATAACAGCGGGATAGAAGCTGTCCTTGAGCCTGGTGGTACACTCTCAGCTCTGATGCAGGGTCTCAATCCAAAACACAGCCATCCCTTTGCCTCCACAGATGCTGCCTGACCTGCTGAGTCCCACCTGTTGCTTGTTTTTCACTTTCACCGACATTGATGATTTAAGCATTCTGTGTCAGCCCCTCTCGTACCAGTGCACTGCAGTGGCCTATTCACGCACACTGTCACCTCTGGTACCATGCCCCGCAGTATTTGTATTGTAGGTTAAGATCTCTTTATTAGTCACATGTACATCGAAACACACAGTGAAATGCATCTTTTTGCGTAGAGTGTTCCGCGGGCAGCCCACAAGTGTTGCCACGCTTCTGGCGCCAACATAGCATGCCCGCAACTTCCTAACCCGTATGTCTTTGGAAAATGGGAGGAAACCGGAGCACCTGGAGGAAACCCACGCAGACACGGGGAGAACGTACAAGCTCCTTACAGACAGCAGCGGGAATTGAACCTGAGTCGCTGGCGCTGTAATAGCGTTACGCTAACCGCTACACTACTGTCTAGGGAGCGTTCCTTTGAAACTCTGTGGTCCACTGTGCTGTTGTGGGAAATTCACCCAGTTTGCATTCACAGGCATATTTACCTTGGCCACTCGAGTTCTTGCTCAGAGCAGGACCAGTTCTTATATCACTTAAATGCTACTGGAAACTCCACAGACTATTGAAGCTTTTTTAGAGTGCCTGAAACCTTACCTACAACAACCGCAAGCCTTTGAACCTTAAGACCCTCAGCCTCTGCTGCCAACCCGGACGTGACTCTGCAGCCCATATCCAGATTGGGATGGGGACTCTCAAGAACCCCAAATTCCTGGAAGTGGCTGGACTGTTCAAGTGTGGGTCTCTGCCCTCCTGAATCAAAGATTCATACAGCACAGAAACAGGCCCTTCAGCTCACCAAGTATATGCTGACCATCAAGCACCAATTTGCACTAATTCCCCACATTCCGCACACACTGTTGGCTTATTAAGCTGCAGTTCTTTAGGACATTGGTAGAAACTGGAGCACCCGGAGGAAACCCACAAGGTCACAGGGAGAACATACAAACTCCACACTGACAGCACCCGAGGGCAGGATTGAACCCGGCTCGCTGGAGCTGTGAGGCAGCGGCTGTACCAGCTGCGCCACACGGCCGCACTGGCTGAAACCCATGCAGTTTCGCTAACATAGCCACAGAAAATTGGTGCAAGGAGACAACACTTAGAACATTTGTACTCACTGAAGTATTTAAGAACTGTGATAGTTGTCTTGGCCTTTGGCCATAAATCCATGTCGTTCAATTCCGAAAGAATGCCCAAATAAAAGCTCTGCATTTACATTGACTGCCGGGTAGACACTGGGATTGTTGAAACAATGAATAAAGTATGAGCTTTAGGGATGGATTGTAGTTGATGTCTCTTTGCATTTGCAGAGTGGTGTATTGATACCAATCCAAGTTTTTCCAATATCAACATATTTGTCTTCGTACCGGGCAGCTAATCAATACGACTCACATTAAACTCACTTAATCCATCTTCACACTGCATCCAGAGCAATTGAATTCTCATCACAGCTGTCTGACTGGCTTGTCAACCTGGAGTTGGTGGTACTTGCTCTTTCCATTTTATCTGGTCCAACAATTCCATTAACTCTTTTCAATACCAAAGCGACTTGGCATTTAATCTAACTTGTTCCTTCTCCGGGCTATGTCCGCAGTCAGATCGGTCCAGAGGTGGGCACTGGAAATGGGATAATCCCAATTCTTGGGATTGGTGTTTACAGATCCTCCTGGTCTGTGGAGCCTCAGGTTCAAGTTTATTGTTGTCATAGGCATATACTGTATATCTATGGCATAAATGCCATGAAAATTAGCTTTCTGCCGCAGAAGCACAGTATATTACAAACACGAGTTAACGTAAACTTAACATAAATTATACATAACTCACGTGTGCAACATAAGCAATATTAAAATAGCAACATCAGTGGAAGGTTGAGAGAAAAAGAAATACAGTCTGAGGTAGTGTTAGGGTTTTTCAGGTCAGTTCAAGAACCTGACGGCAGTGAGGAAGAAGCTGTTTTGAACTTTGAGGTGTGGGTCTTCAGGCTGCTGTACCTCTGCCTGATGGCAGCATCGGGAAGAGGCCATGACCTGGATGGTGGGAGTCCCTGATGATGGATGTCGCCTTCCTGAGACGTCGCCTCCTGTAGATGTCCTCGGTGGTGGGGAGAGCTGTACCGGCGATGGAACTGGCTGAGTCCACCTCTCTCTGTAGCTTCTTGTGTTCCTGGGCATTGGGGTTCCCATACCAGGCCGTGATGCACCCAGTCAGAATGCTCTCCACTGTACTTCTGGAAAAGTTTGTTAGAGTCTTCAATGACCTGCCAAATCTCCTTAAACTTATAAGAAAGTGGAGACGCTGGCACGCCTTCTTGCAGTTGCATCTGTGTGCTGGGCCCAGGATAGATGCTCTAAGATGTTGACTCCCAGGAACTTGAAGGTGCTCACCCTTTCCACCGCAGGACCCTTCAATGAGGACTGGTGTGTGGCTGATGGATTCTGAAGTTACCACTCTGCCTCCAGTCACGATGGAGAGGTCATATCCACTCCGTCATCTTGGGGATCATGGTTTGACTCTGGTCTTATAGGTTCTGATGTAGCTGATGAGGCCATATGAGAATTACAGACTCCTCCATAGATTGGGCAGGAGATTGAGCACGTTGGTATTTGGGGAATGGTTTGCCTTCTGCATTAACGTGGGGCCTTTGGGTGCCCCTGATGCACAGACTAGATCTTCATCCCATCCCATCCAAATGCAGCACCTCCACTTCGAGCGCTCAGGGGCCAGAGGCTCCCAGGAGTCAGTGGAGATGCTGCATGTCTTCAAGGAGGCTTTGAGTGTGTCCTCAAATCTTTTCGTGGGTCCATCTGTGATGCTCATGTTGCCGTTTCTGTTTGAATTGAGGGGAAGCTGGCAAGCAGGAGGGTGCAAGGCAGCAGCTGACCTCTAAGTGGCACCTCCTTGGTCATGGTTGCATCCTCTGAAGGTGCTTGCCAGGTTGTTCTCTGTGGCATTTTCCCCTTCCCTTTCTCTCAGAGGCACGGTGAGTCTGTGGAACTCTCCTCCTCAAAGAGTGGTCTTTGCATAATGCGGGGGTAAATCCATCCTTGATGCGCAAGGGAGTGAAAGGTTAAAGGGGGTAAGTGGGAATTCAGAGCTATAATCAGAACAACAGGATCTTATTAAATGGCAGAACAGGCTGGAGGGGCTGAATGGCCTCTACCTTCTCCTAATCTTATGCAACTCTCGGCAGACCGCTCGCCCACTCTTTATTGGTATTGGTTTATTATTGTCACTTGTACCGAGGTACAGTTAAAAACTTGTCTTGCATACCGATCGTACAGGTCAATTCATTCCACAGTGCAGATACACTGAGTTAGTCCACAGTGCATTGAGTAAAAAACAATAACAGCACACAGTAAAGTGTCACAGCTACAGAGAAAGTGCAGTGCAAATAAGGTGCAAGGTCACAACAAGGTAGATCGTGAGGTCAGAGTCCATCTCATTGTATAAGGGAACCGTTCAATAGTCTTATCACAGTGGGACAGAAGCTGTCCTTGAGCCTGGTGTACGTGCCCTCAGGCTCCTGTATCTTCTGCCTGAATGGAAGAGGAGAGAAGAGAGAATGACCCGGGTGGGGGGGGTCTTTGATTATGCTGGCTGCTTCGCCAAGGCAGCAAGAGGTAAAGACAGAGTCCAAGGAGGGGAGGCTTATATTAATGTTGCAATTAATTTACACGAGTTTAATGTATTTTAACTAGAATTTATTTTTTAATTATCCTTAAGCTGTATGGAGGTTCATAGAATTATGAGAGGCATAGATGCAGTGGGATAGTCACAGTCCTTTTTCCAGGGTAGCAGAGTCTCGAACTGGAGGGCAAAAGTTTGGGGTGAGAATGGAGGGATTTGGAGGGGACCTGAGGGGCAAGTTTTTCCACACAGAAAAAGGTGGGAGCTGCCAAAGGAGGTGATAAGGCAAGTGCAATTAAAACATTTAAAAGATATTTGGACAGGTACATGGGTAGGAAAGGTTGAGAGGGATATGGGCCCGAATGCAGGCAAATGGGACTAGCATAGATAGATCATGGTCGGCAGGGACAGGTTGGCCGAAGGGCCTGTTTCGGTGCTGCTTAACTCTATGAAGGCACAAGAGACTGCGGATGCTGGAATATGGAGCAACAGACAGTCTGCTGGAGGAACTCAGTGGGTCGAGCGGTGTCTGTGGTGGGGAAGGAATTGTCGACGTTTCGGGCTGAGACCCTGCATCAGGACTCATCGGGATTTCATTTATTTTAAATTATTTTTCGGCAGTTTAATGTATTTTATGCACATTCAGAGGCCTTCACTGAAAGGAGTGACCCTGCACAGAACATCTGGGACACTCAGGTCCTCCTACCACACATCACTGTAGTAATTCTCTCTGGAGAACAGAATTGCTTTGCACTTCTTGGGAGACATCTTTCAGTGAAGGTGGACGTTGATGATGAAGTTCCTCATCGGGACAGACCCTTCAGCCGACGGAGACAAGGACTGACTCTGAAGCCAACACCAAGCTCACGGCCCAACGGGCCCCTGGTAGTTACCCTCACCCCTTCTCGTATGCTTCAGAAACGGCCAGGACAGGCCACGTTGTCCACTTAAACAGGTCCGCGTCTTTATACGCTTCACAACTGCTCTGCCAAGACTGTGGAGTGTGATCTTTTCCATAACAAGCCCCAGCAGTTGCTCCTGCCCAGTGAAATGCTGTAGATTATTGTCCTTTTTGAGGCCATTGTACTTTTCCGGAACTTTTGGATCAGGATTGAGGCACCTGAGGAAGGATAAACTGCAGTTGTCCCTGATTCAAAAGCTGCAACTCCATTTCCCAATCCATTCCAGTCCAGATGAAGGGTCTCGACCCGAAACGTCGACTGTCCATTTCTCCCCACAGATGCTGCCTGACCCGTTGAGTTCCTCCAACAGATTGTTTGTTGCTGCAGGTACCAGCACCTTGTGTCCATTTGCTTGATACCAGACACCTGGAATGTGCGATCTGTTCTGAGCTCCACCGTGGGAAGGAATTTTAGAAGGACAGAGAAAACTATACAAGGACATTCACAAAGTCTCCTTGGAAAAATCATAACCTGCTCGCCAAGTCTATGGAATTTTGAGCCTTGTGTCTGAGGAAGGATGTGCTGGCCCTGGAGAAGGTCCAGAGGAGGTTCACAAGAATGATCCCAGGAATGAAAGGCTTAACATATGAGGAGCGTTTGATGTCTCTGGGCCTGTACTCGATGGAGTTCAGAAGGATGAGAGGGGGTCTCATTGAAACCTACCAAATACTGAAAGGCCTGGATAGAGTGGACGTGGAGAAGACGTTTCCATTAGTGGAATCTGAGAGCAAAGAATAAAGGGATGTTCCTTTAAAATTGAGATGAAGAGAAATTTCTTCAGCCAGAAGGTGGCAAAGCTGCGGAATTTGTTGCCACAGACGGTGTGGGGACAAGTCATTGGGTGTATTTAAGGCAGAGATTGACAGGTTCTTGATTGGTAAGGGGATTAAAGGTTATGGGGAGAACGCGGGAGAATGGGGGTTGAAAAAAAAATTCAGCCATGATTGAAAGGCAGAGTAGACTCGATGGCCCGAATGGCCTAATTCTGCTCCTATATCTTGTGGTCTTAATTCCCCTGGCCTATGTCTGCTCAAAGTAGAGAAAGAGCACACAGAAAGATAACTAAGCACCTTCAGTCTCTACATTGGGAGCACTAGCAGTGGAAGGAGTGCACAACATCCCGAATAACCCACACATCAACCCTGTGCCAGAATCTGTGGATTCCACATTGGCCTCATCAGTCATCTCAGAGCAAATAAGTCATCCTCAATCCTGAGGGATTATAGAAGTAGGTTAGCTGATATAAAGGTGTGTATTGACTATGGGTTCCGCTCGTAGAGACCTACTGCCCTTCAACCATCAAATAACATCCATGCTAATCCCATGTACCAGCACTTGGTCCATATCCTTCTACAGCTTGTTGATTCAAATCCTTGTCTGGATGCTTCTTAAATGTTTAGATAAGATAAGATAAGATATCTTTATTAGTCACATGTACATCCAAACACACAGTGAAATGCATCTTTGCGTAAGTGTTCTGGGGGCAGCCCACAAGTGTCGCCCACGCTTCCGGCGCCAACATAGCATGCCGACAACTTCCTAACCCGTACATCTTTGGAATGTGGGAGGAAACCGGAGTACCCGGAGGAAACCACGCAGACGCAGGGAGAACGTACAAACTCCTTACAGACAGTGGCACACATTGAAGGGCGGGTGCTTGGGATGGCTGGTGTCACCAGAGGAGCTCCACCCCAGCAAGGAGTCAGCTTCCACCGTCGCTGGGTCAAAACGCCGGACCTCCCTCCCCCACAGCACCTCAAGGACCGCAGAAGCAGCTCACCACCGCCTTCTCAAGGACAATTAAGGATCAGCCTTCAAAGCCTTCGAATGAACATTAAAAAAAAAGTGAATGTCTTCAGGAGCAAATAATTGGAGAATTAAAAGTATTCACTTTTAATCAACTCACCATGGGGAGAAGTGGTGTTGATTATCTGCATAATCCAGTTGAGACTGCTAATAGATCCCCTTTGTACAATAATCCATTTTTCACCTAACTCTAAGCTGTTATGCTGTTTCTTCTTGATAAAGACTCATCTTCTAAAGCTATAATGTGCAATTTATGTACAGCTTTTGCTCTCCATGCCTGAACATTATTAACCTGTCAGCTCAATATACTTAGATATGTTTTATTCAGTTTCAGATGAACAGCAGCAGAAATTTCTTCACTTCAGATACCATCTATAAAGATCAACGTTTGTTAGAGAGTAAAGACGTTTGGGCCAGGTCCAAGTTCCCAACCAGTCTCCACTTCACGTGTGTCTTTTCCTCCAATGTTAGGCAGCTGTAAGGGAAGGGAGGAGTGTTGAGGTAGGCACCAGCTGGTTCCCACATGCTGTATCATTGTCATGAAGGAAGAGTGGTAATGGTCCATCATATTCCCTTTTCCATGTTGGAACTCACCATCATTTGAATTCCATAGAACCATAAAACACTACAGCACAGAAAACAGGCCATTTGGCCCTTCTAGTCTGTGCCGAAACTTTATTCCGCTCGTCACATTGACCTGCACCCAGTCCATAACCCTCCAGACCTCTCCTGTCCATGTATCTATCCAATTTATTCTTAAAACTTAAGAGTGAGCCCGCATTTACCACGTCAGATGGCAGCCCGTTCCACACTCCCACCACTCTCTGAGTGAAGAAGTTCCCCCTAATGTTCCCCCTAAATCTTTCCCCTTTCACCCTAAAGCCACATCCTCTTGTACTTATCTCTCCTAATCTAGGTGGAAAGAGTCTACTCGCTTTTACTCTGTCTATACCCCTCATAATTTTGTAAACCTCTCTCAAATCTCCCCTCATTCTTCTGAGCTCCAAGGAATAAAGTCCTAACCTGTTCAATCTTTCCCTGTAACTTAACTCCTGAAGACCCGGCAACATTCTAGTAAATGTTCTCTGCACTCTTTCAATCTTACGGATATCCTTCCTATAGTTAGGTGACCAGAACTGCACACAATACTCTAAATCTGGCCTCACCAATGTCTTATACAACCTCACCATAACATCCATGAAGGCAGATCCCATCTGATTTAGTGCCATCAAGTCACACGCTATGCCATACATGGAAAGGTTCACATTCCTACTTAGTACGACACAGAAGAGGACCAATCTGCCCATCATATTCATACTGGCTCCCAGCAGAGCAATCCCATCCATCCTGTTCCCCCTCTCCTAATTTCCCTGTTTCCCTGCAACTTCATACATGCCGGCCAACTCCCCTTTCGCCACCCTTAGGGATCATTTTACAGCGGTCAATTATTGTACCTTTGAGGCATGGAAGGGAACCAGAGCACCCAGGGGAAACCCACAGGGGGAAAGGGAGGGCGTGCAAACCCCACACAGTCAAGGCACGAGGTCAGGATTGAACCTGGGTCACAGGAGCTGGGGGACAGCAGTTCGATAAGCTGCACCACTGTACACAGCTCATACTTTGACTCACAGAGTCATGGAGATAGACTCTTTGACCCAGCGTCCATCCTGACCTTCAAGCACTCACTTTTTTTTGCACCAATCCCACTTTATCCTCCCCACAACTCCTCCCAGATCTTTCCACTCACCTACACTAGTGGAAATTTGCAGCAGCTCGTAGGTCTATGGGATGTGGGTGGAACCCGGAGCACCCGGAGGAAACCCACAAGATGACAGGGAGAAGGTGCAAACTCCACACAGACAGCGCCAGAGGTCAGGATCGAACCCGGGTCTCTGGCGCGGCAAGGCAGCGGCTCTACCCACTGCGCCACTCTGCCAGCCTTTGTTAAATGGAGGGAGGATTATGCTCGGCCCTTCCCCCAACACCCCCTTGATGAATATTTCACCACGTGAAATATTTTGGCTCAAATTTGAAAACTATCAAAATGAACATGTTATTAAATGACAACCAGTGTTAAGGAGTTGGAATTGCTGACAAGAAAATCAAAAGTAATGCTGATGGGAGTATGATTCTGGATAAAGGGGGGGGGGTTACCAAATAAGTAACAGGGGTGCAGCAAATTTGCACTGTTTTTGCAGCATTGAAGCAGCCTTTGCCAACTCTCCAACACTGTTTCAAACAGCACCAACAAAAAACTTCGTCAGGAGTTTGAGGAGATCTGGCATGTCACCTAAGACTCTTAGAAGTTTCTGTAGATGTACGGTGGAGAGCATTCTGACTGGTTGCATCACAGTCTGGTACGGAGGCTCCAGTGCACAGGATCGCAAGAGGCTGCAGAGAGTTGTAGACTCAGCCAGCTCCATCACGGGCACAACCCTCCCCGCCATCAAGGACATCGTCAAGAGGTTGTGCCTCAAGAAGGCGTCATCCATCACTGAGGACCCTCACACACCCGGGACGTGCCCTCTTCTCATTACTGCCATCGGGGAGGAGGTACAGGAACCTGAAGACCCACACTCAAACGATTTAGAAACAGCTTCTTCCCCTCTGCCATGAGTCTTATGATCTTGTAATTCCTTTTTCTGCACTATTTATTTATTGGTATTGGTGAAGAACTTGTCTTGCATGCCATTCATTACACAGTGCACTGAGGTAGTACAGGGTAAAAGCAATAACAGAATACAGAGTAAAGTGTCACAGCTACAGGGAAGTGCATTGCAGGTAGACAATAAGATGCAAGGTCAAACAAGGTAGATTGTAAGGTTAAGAGTCCATCTCATCGTATAAGGGAACCGTTCAATAGTCTTATCACTGTGGGATAGAAGCTGTCCTTGAGCCTGGTGGTATATGCCCTCAGGCTCCTGTATCTTCTGCCTGAATCAGGTTTATTATCACTAACATACGTCGTGAAATGTGTTGTTTTGCGGCAGCAGTACAGTGTAAGACAGAAATTACTACAAGTTACAAAAATAAATAGTGCAAAAGAGAAATAATGAGGTTCATGGGTTCATAGATTGTTCAGAAGTCTGAAATCTTAAAACATATGAGTATTTAAATCTTTCTCTTTACACATAAACATTGAAATTCAGACAAAATGTGGGAGACATTAAGAGTTACATTAAGCGTCTGATCGTTCAGAAATCTTGACAGTCCAGAGTGTGAGCTTGCGGTCTGGAGTGTGAGTGGGCTGTGTAGTCAGAGCCACAAGTTCAGAGTGCAGCCAGGACCAGGGTTGGAAACACCAGGAGTCAGGGATGTGGGTGGGTTTGTGCCCGGATACAAGTTGAAACTCACCGGGTTCTATTTCCTGCTCTCTTTAAACTCACCGAGTTCTCTAGAAATTTATTTTACTGCTGCATAACATGTAAAATACGAGTGTAGACACAGGAGACTGCAGATGCTGGAATCTGGAGCAAAAAACCAAACTCAGCAGGTCAGGCAGCACCTGGACAACAACGTTTTGGATCAAGATGCCTCATCCGTTTTCGTATTAGTTGGAAAAACATCCAATATTCTGGAAAATCTGTCGTCCAGCACCACCAAAGTCTCAAGGGTGTCAGGTTATCAGTTTTATTGTATCCAGAAGGGGTGACCTGGAATTACAATGAAGAGTTTTTCCTTTCATTGTGGAAGCTTGGATTGCCTTAATTTTGTTTGCGGTCCAGTCAGGGAGAGCAGGCAGAGTGTGGGGACAGCAGTTGATACGTACAATCACAAGGCGCGATCTTCAGGCTAAATGTGGGAGAAAGGGGAGCCTGCAGATCGGCATTTAGATCTCAGCCACACACCCCATTTGAACATCCAAGCTAAAACTGAACCGGCCATTTATTTACAGGGATTGAACTGTGCACAATGCCTGAAAACTGTCTTTTTGCCCAGAGTGTACTATGTGAAGTGTTTTGAGAAAAGCTATATAACCCAGCCAACATTTTATAGTACCTGTGTGTTGCATCATGTTCTGGTATAACATTTGTTGCAATGGTGTCAGTGCATTTAGTCACCTACTGAATGCATTGACACCAATGAGCCCAAGGTATCGGAGGAACTGTGCTAGCATGGGTTGAAAACTGGCTGCCATGGAGAACTGGGATAAGTGGGTCCTGCAAGGGTGCAACTAGTGAAGCATCCCGGGGATTGGTTCTTGGCCCTCAGTTGTTTACTATTTACATTAATGATTGAAGGAGTGAACGAAATGTAACGTTTCTAAGTTTGAAGATGATATGAAAACAGGTGGAAGGACCTGCTGTGATTCTGCAATGGCATACAGGTAGATTGAGTGATTGGGTGAAAACCTGGCAAATGGACTCTAATGTGGGGAAGCGTGAGAGGTCATGTTCTTCGGTAAGAGGGACCAAAAGGAGGATGATTGTCTACGTGGAGAGAGACTGCAAATGAGTGAAGTTCAGAGGGATCTAGGTATGAATCGCAAAGAGTTACCAGGCAGGTCCAACAAATAATTAAGAAGGCAAACGACATCCTGGCCTCTGTTGTGAAGGGGTTGGAGTTTACGAATAGGGAGGTTTTGTTTCAGTTGTACAGGGCGTTGGCGAGGCCACACCCGGAATACTGCGCACCGTTTTGGTCTCCTTACCTAAAAAAGGATGTAGTAACACTGCAGGCTGTCCAAAGGAGATTCACCAGGTTCATTTCCGGGATGAGAGGGTTGTCCTATCAGGAGAGGTTGGACAGTTTGAGTCTGTGTTCCCTGGAGTTCAGAAGGATGAGGGGTGACCTTATTCAAACATATAAGTTCCAAGGGGGCTTGACAGGGTAAATGTCGAGATGTTTCCACGGGTGGGAGAGTCACGAACGAGGCGACACAGCTGCAAAATAAGGGGCCGGTCATTTAAAATTGAGGTGCGTAGAAATTTCTTCACTCAGAGGGTGGTGAATCTCTGGAATTCTCAGCCCCTGAGGGTGGTGGAGGACAGATCATTAGATATATTTAAGATGGGGATGGATAAGTATTGAAAGATCAAGGAATTGAGGGTTATTGGGAATTGGCACAGAAGTGGAATTGAGGCCAACATTGATCAGCCATAATCATATTGAATGGTGGGGCAGGTTTAAGGGGCCGAGTGGCCTATTCCTGCTTCTATTTCCTTGTGTTCTTGTGTATTTTCTGAGCTGTGGCCACAGGCCAGGGAATGAAGTTGATTGAAAGGTCTGACAATGATGTATTTGCTCCCTAGACCTCTAAGACTGGGGCCTCCTGTTCTGTTCTGTGATGAAAAGCTCTGCTCCCGTTCTCGTTCCTTTGACTCAACTCTGCTTTCCTTTCACAGGATGTACGACTACCACAGAGTCCCCCCACCGAGTCGGGCGGTGCCTGCCGTCAAACGCCAGCGTGTCATGGTCCCCGTCCCCCGCAGAAGCAAAAGCAGCTTCCCCGTCAAGAGTGGCCCACGGACAACCTCCGCTCCTGCCCCGACATCTGGGACAAAATGTAAGGGAATCGGCTCGAACTCTTGCTGTAACGCCGTTGAGACGGATTCACCAGGCAGGACATCAACACAGTGCACGGCTTGAGTTATAGGGATTGTCCAGTGCAGACGAAAAACAGCCAGAGGGAGGACACGAGGGAGGAAGAGAGAACTGGTGGGAAGGAGAGAGGGAGGGGCAGAACATGGGGGTAGAGTCATAGAGTCACGCAGCACAGATATAGGCCCTTCTGCCCACCTTGTCTATGCTGACCTTTTTGCCCACCTACACCAATCCCATTTGCCCACATTAGGTCCATATCCTTCTATACCTCGCCTATTTGTGTCTGTCTAAATTTCTCTTAACCATCGCAATTGTACCTGATTCCGCCACCTCCCCTGGCAGCGCGTTTCAGATGTCAACCACTCTCTGTGTAAAAACTTATTCCTCAGGTTCCCTTTAAATCTCCTTCCTCTCACCGTAAACCTATCATGGTTATATCCCTATCATGGGGAGAAAGAATTTGACCATCAACCCTATCTATGCCTCTCATAATCTTACAGTTCACCCTCAGCCTCCTTCAGTCCAGGGAAAACAAGCCCAGCCTATCCAAACTCTCCTCATAACTAAGGTCCTCCAATCCAGGCAATGTCCTGGCGAACCTCCTCTGCACTCTCTCCAGTGCAGTCACAGAGTTGTCACGTCTTTCCGCTCCCAAAACTGGGGAGGAGTGTTCTGATCCATTCATCTGGTGGTTAGTTGTTGGTGGCAACGTGACATGGAGAGACTGACCAGTTCTTTGTGGAACCGCGCCAGTCACTTTGTGCACTAGCCCTTCAGTGGGTTGACCAACAATTTCAGATATTTAGCTAGCTCTGGTTAGTTGATGGATTAGTCCTCGTTATTTTGTTAGATAGATTCGTTTTATATTAACTAGATCTGTTCGTCGGTTTGTCTAGATCCTGTTGGTTGGTTTGAAATGCTCAGTCATTTTGTTGACTAGGGTCGGTCGGTCTATTTGTTTCCTGTTGATTGGTTCATTGGATCCCACCATTTGGTTGACCAGTTGTTGTCATTTTATTGACTCGAGTTGGTTTGTCTCACTCATGTTCGTTGGTTTACGTGACTCCATTGGATTGGTTTACAAGCTGCTGTTGGTGAGTTAACTAGTTCTGTCTGTTGATTTATTTAGCTCCAGTCAGCTTCTTGCACTTCAGTGAATTAACCTGTCAATTTTAGCTTACCTCTTATTGTCCTGTTCAGTGAACAGCTAATTGGTTGGTTGGTTACTAAGCCAATTGGTTGGCTAAGTAAAATCCTGTT